>NC_045427.1:327560112-329960112 GCF_902635505.1 Sarcophilus harrisii | reverse complement strand
CCTTTTTCACATACATATCCTTTATTTTCAGTATCCATACATCAGGCTGCCAGCAAGGAAACATGTGAACAGAACCACAGTCAATGCTCTCAGCATGCCTTTTGTACAGACTATTCCACTGGCTTCTGCTGCCATTGCCAGTCCAAGTACTATGGAAATGGAAAACATTGTTTGCTAGAAGGTAAAGAGATTCTATTTCAGTTCTGCAAAGGTCTTTTGGGAACTACATGTAGACAAATCAGCTCAGAGCTAGATTGGGCTATTTATTGAGAACTTTTCCCTCTCTTTCTTTCAAGTTCGCTGCAGAAGTCAATCAAGGAGGAAGTAGAGATTTTTTGCTCAGAAATTAGTTTTCTAAAATGATCTATGGAATTTATTTTTCTATACATATCCTATCTCTCATTACTGTGGGTACTGGAAGTAACTTCTTTCCATCTTTTAGAATCACCTCATCGAGTCAATGGGAAAGTGAGTGGCCATCTCCACGTAGGACAGACTCCAGTGTCCTTCAGTGAGGTAGACCTGCATGCCTACATTGTAGGGAATGATGGGAGAGCCTATATAGCCATCAGCCACATTCCTCATCTTGCAGCCCAGGCCCTGTTGCCCCTCACTCCCATTGGAGGCCTCTTTGGCTGGCTCTTTGCTTTAGAAAAACCAGGCTATGAGAATGGCTTCAGCATTACTGGTAAGTAAAACAGTTCATTTCTGGAAGAGCACATGTTCAGCTGAACTTTAGATTATTTGCTGTAATCATGTTCCAGATTTTTAGTACAAAGTTTTGATGATGTCAAAGTTGTTTTGTGTTCATTTAACCCAGTAAACATTTACAAAAGCATATGTGAGGAACTATGTTAGGTTCTAGACACACAGATAAATAATAGTGCTTTTAAAGAAGGAAGGAAGATAAAATTAATACTCATAGAATATTATGATAATTACCTAAGTCAGATAAAAGTTTGGTAAATACTTATGGCTTTCTGTGATTTTCCTCCACTAGTCTAAAGCCTGATCATGATGTGGGTTTTCAAAGGCTAGATCAGTGGAATATAATTTCTATTTAAAAAGGATCACAATGTAGTGACAGACTATATTTGTTGTCTAAGAACTATTATGCCCAATTTCATAAAGGCTCATTACCATTACTCATTACTTTCTGCCTTGTCAAGTCAAACTGCTTATGTTGAATCTTCATCCTTTCTTTTTAACCTCTTCCAAGCTTTTGACATTGTTGACCATGTTCTTCTCTCAAATACTCTCATCTCTAGATGATTTTTGTGACTGCTCTCTCCTGGTTTTCTTACACTTTCTATGTGGAATTTTCATCCATTCATAACTAACTATGGATATTAGCTGGACTGTGGTCTTTTTTTTCCCACTCTACTGTTTTAATTGGTAATTACTTCAGCTCCCATAGAATCAATTATTTGTATACAATGATCCTTAGATCTATTTGCACACATAACTTCTATCCTGAACACTAGTCTCTCTTTACCAACAGCCTATTGGATGTCTTAAATTGGATGACCCATAGACATGTTACACTCAGAATATTTTTCCCCAAAAAATCTTTTGAACATTGATATTACTATTTTGGGTACCATCATCCTCCCAGACACTCAGCCTTCTGCCACTATCTCACATCCCTTACTCTTCTCTGAATTTTCACCATCCCAGTGCAGGTCCTCATCATGTCACACTTGGACAATTGCAATAAATTGTTGCTGGTGTGCCTGTCACAGGTATTATCCCGCACCAGTCTATGCTATGGTCAGCTTTCAGACTGATCTTCTTAAAGTCTGGTTGTAACCATATCATCATGCCTCCCTCCTCTCCTCCAATCCAATAAACTCCAGTAACTCCTTATTAATTCCAGGACCAAATATAAAATCTTCTTTGGCCTTCACAAGCTTTCATAACCTTTCCTTCTTCTATCTTTTCAATCTTTTACACCTTTCTTTTTTTTCTTTTTTTTTTTTTTACATTTGATTCAACTTTTATTTTCATTGTGTTAGACTTCTTTTTTTTAATTAATTAATTTATTTTTTAAATAACTTTTTATTGACAGAATCCATGCCAGGGTAATTTTTTACAACATTATCCCTTGCACTCACTTCTGTTCCGATTTTTCCCCTCCCTCCTCCACCCCTCCCCCAGATGGCAAGCAGTCCTATATATGTTAAATAGATTACAGTAGATTTAGATACAATATATGTGTGCATACACCTTTCTTCTTTTACAAAATATGCGATCTAGTGTCTGATTCCTTCTGACAAAACATTCCATTTTCTCATTCTGAGCATTTTCTCTGACTGACCTTCCTGCTTTTGAATGCTCTGTCTCCTCAATGTGCCTCTTGGCTTATTTATGCAAACTTGCCTAATGCATGGCCTCAGTCCCTGGGCACTGGAATGACTGCATGCCATCTTTCTGATCAAACCCTGTTAGGGGCAAATAGGCATTGCTCTCTCTGAGATATGCCATGTAGCCTGTAAAGAATCACACCTAAGTGTGATGGATGGGGCAGGTCGATTCTCTGAAATCCCCCATACTTGTGAATTGGGAATGAAATAAATCGGCAGCAAGAGGGAAGAGGAGAGAGGTCAGAGAATGCAACTGCTTCTCAGTCTCCTTGTATTCTTATCATCCTCTTACATGAAGGGATCCATTCTGCTCATCAGAATTAGATCCCCAGTAGTTACTAGTAAGTTACTCCTGTAACAAATGGCACCTGAACAGGGATACAAGAAGCATAAGAAACAAAGAAACAGCAGCCCCAAGAACTATTTGAGAGCTATTCGTGAGTTATTTGTGAGTAGGATCCTCCCAGGAGAGTTCCTTCACTAACCTCGGGGGAAGGAAAGGGAGAAGAGACCCAGTAAGACTTTCTCAGTCGGGTAATTAAATGGACCAACACATCAAAGGGCTGAGCCAGGAGACTGATGAGAGACTCATGAAAAGTGTCTGTTCTGACTGTAGTCCTCCTCTTCATTTGTCAGAAAGTTTGCCTCCATTACATCTCACAAGATTCAATACCTGTATGCTATATTAGCTGGTAGGGCAGGGCCCAGGAGGTAAAAAGAGGCTTGACCTCTGAGGCAGGAGGTTGTGTCTTGCAAGAGTTAAAGGACCTGCTAATGGGTTCCTTGAGTGGTGAGGGGTGTGTCCTCTTGCTAGATCTCCTCCTGGTCCACAGCACTAACTCCACTAGTCTCCCTTCTGTGGCTCCATCTATGCAGTACTGAGTGGGCTGGGCACAGGGTAATCCGGGAAGAGAAGAAGCATAAATAGACAGTTTTGAGCAGAACTTGTGTTCTTGCTTCCTGTTACCCCCACTGAGAGAATGACTGAATAAAAAACAGACTGCACCTCTCGATCACTCATCTTCAAGTGTTTATCCAGGAATATCCCAAAGACTGATATGTAAGACCCTGGCAGCCTAGAATAGTGTGCCCAAACAGTCTGGCGTAAGTGGCAGCCCAAGTGTGGGGTTGAGGATAGAGACCAGGACCTTGTGAGCTGGCTAGACCAACCATGGGAAGGGAGACAAGACCTCGAGACTGATGGTCAGTCCAGGAAGGAAGACGGGACAGGTTTTTGTTAGAGGTCTTTGTTAGGGTCTGGGATTGGGAAGGTGCTGAGGAAAGAAGTTTAGGTTTTGGAGATTCCTAGAGAGAGGTGCTTAAGGAAGAGCTTCTCATTTGTCAACATGAGAACACTCGGTTTTATTAACAAAAAAGGGGGAGTTGTTAGAGGCAATGAGGCACTGCTCTCTCTGAGATATGCCATGTAGCCCATAAAGGACCATGCCTAAGTGTGAAGGAGCAGGATAATTCTCCAGAAGCCCCCACAGCTGTGAATAATAACACACTTTAAGGAACTGCAAAGCAGCCTTTATTGACTCAGATGTTGCTTGTGAATTGGGAATGAAATTGGAGGCAAGAGAAAAGAGGAGAGAGGTCAAAGAATACAACTGCCTCTCAGTCTCCTTGTGTCCTTATCATTCTCTCACATGAAGGGATCTATTCTGCTGGTCAGAATTAGATCTCCAGCAGTTACTAGTATGTTGTTCCCATAACAAAACCCCATCTCCAGTGTTCAAAGAACTTGAACTTTCTCTCTATAATGACTCACTGTGACTTTTCCTTGAATTTTCTGATTTGGTCTAGAGCATTTTCTAGATCTCATTGGATGATTTTTTTGGGGGGGTGAGAGTTGGGAGGTCACTCAATATAGCTCTGCTTTGTGTTCATTTAATAATATTGCTTTTTTGTTTCTCTTCTTCAACTTTGTCCTTCACTTTTATATATTGTATTTCTATTTAGTTCTCCCTTTTGTTTCTTTGGAAAGATTTACCACCATGGATTCAAATTTTTCTCCTTTGCAAATTATTTCTGTTGTTGTAGGGTCCTGAACAATTAAGAAACATTCTGCTGTAGTTCTATGCTCATTTGGTAATCCACAGAGCCCTCTGCCTCATTAGTGTTGATGCATCTTTTTTGTTGTTGTTGTTTATAATATTTATTCAATTCATTTGGAGTTACACCTCATTTCACCACATTAACCTATTATTTCAAATCATGGAGGTCATTTTCCCTTCTATTATTAATATCTACCCTGTTGATTCATCTGTTATGCTCATTATTACTCCTGAAATATTTCACAATTTCAGTCTATTTTTCTCTTTGATGGTAGTTTCTGGGAGTTTGGATCTCAAAACTATTTCAATCTCTATATTGGGACATTAATTTTTTTGTTGGGGGAAGAAGGAGTATAGAACTGGCTTCAGCTGGCTGCCACTTCTATTTCCCTTGAGCCTGGTTGGAGGCACATACATATAATGGTACTCTGTCCCAAATAACTCTGTCGTTTAAGAGTTTTATTCTTGTAGTTGAATATTGGTTTAGTATAACAAAATAACAAAACAAATGGACCATAAAAACTTTCCTATGCTTCCACATCATCAGCACTGGTGGAATATGGGGGAAGATTTGATTCTTGTTGCTTGCTACTACATAGTAATGGGATAAAGGCAAGTGATAGTGGTGTGGACTGGCAGAGACTGTGGTAGCAGCAAGGGAATTATTAAATGTATACCAGAGCATAAGCCCAGTGAATCCCATTGTACTATATTGCCAGATTATTGAGCTAATGGAGGAAAGAGTGTTGATTAAGTACATTAAATAATAGGGATAAACCTTTCTGTTAAATCATCAATTTGTTACCTCACTAGAGTTTTTAGTGTCTTAATCTGTAGAGACAGTTGTAATAAGTTTATGTCATAAGCACAGTTATTATTTTGAAATTTTGAGAGATAATGAGGATCAGAAAAAAAATGTCTAGTCCTCCATCTCAGTCCCCATGACGCAGCTACTAGCTATCACCCTAATACTTTCTTTTTTAAATTTATTTCTTTTTTTATTTACAAAGTATATGCATGGGTAATTTTTCCAACATTAACCCTTGCAAAACATTTTGTTCCAAATTTTCCCCTCCTTCCCACCACCCTCTCCCCTAGCTGACAGGTAGTCCAATACATGTTAAATATGTTGAAATACATGTTAAATCCAATATATGTGTACATATTTATACAGTTATCTTGCTGCACAAGAAAAATCAGATCAAGAAGGAAGGAAAAGAAAAACTGAGAAAGAAAATAAAATGCAAGCAAATAACAAGAGAGAGAGTGAGAATGCTATGTTGTGTTCCACATTCAGTTCTCACAGTCCTCTTTCTGGGTGTAGATGGCTCTCTTTATCACTGAATAAGTGGAACTGGCTTGAATCCTCTCATTGTTGAAGAGAGCCATGTCCATCAGAATTGATTGTCATATTAGTCTTGTTGTTGCCATGTATAATGATCTCCTGGTTCTGCTCATTTCACTTAGCATCAGTTCATGTAAGTCTCTCCAAGCTTCTCTGAAATCATCCTGCTGGTCATTTTTTATAGAACAATAATATTCCATAGTATTCATATACCCTAATTTATTCAGCCATTCCCCAATTGATGGGCATCCACTCAGTTTCCATTTTCTTGCCACTACAAAGAGGGCTGCCACAAACATTTTTGCACATGACCTTAATACTTTCAACATTACTTTGGCTTTATATATAACTTTCCATTTCCTTGTAATTATTTGCATGTGTATGCATTGTTTCCCTTAGAGAATGAAAACTCCTCAATGGTAGGAGGCTATTTTTGGAGAGGATTTGTATATCTAACAGCAATCATATTGCCTGACATGTAGGGACTTAATAAATGCTTGGTGAATCGTTGGTCACTCTGTCAATGAAAGGATTAATGACTTACTTACTCCCCCCCATTATCTTTAAAACAAGGAGCCATAAAAATTTCCTTCAGTCATATCCTTATAAAATCCCTATCTCCATTTATTTTTAATTATGTATTGAACCCTTATTAATTTATTGTTTTCTCTTTTTAGTATTTTTTCCCAAATTCATGCAAAAACAACTTCTAAATTTTACTTTTTACATTGTTAAGTTCCAAATTATCTTCCATCATCTCTCACCTCCATTCATTAAGAAGGCAGGCAATTGGATAAAGGTTATATGCTTGTGCAGTCATGCCAAACATATTTCTGTGTTGTTACTGTTTGTCCTTCGTTTTTGAAAAGTATCAAAGACATTATGAGGTAATGTCTTGATTTTCATGTGAATTGGATTTAAGTGAAATAAAGTTGCCCAAAGTCTTCAATTTCATTCTCTTCCAGTGACCAGACAGAAATCAAGGCTACTGATTTTAACTTGGGACACAGTAGATGATCTTAGTGTCTGATATATGACCAAGCTCTAAGTGCTCCACAATATCTGCTTCATACATCTTCATAGCTATTGGATCAAATTGTTCTCATCTACCCATTCTACTTGAGGAAGTTTTCACATACCTGAGGGAGATATCCTCTTAATGCACAATGGTTTTGAGGTCTCTCAGTTTACCATCAAATTGGTCTAGCCTTTCTGCAGAGATGGCTTACCAGGGTGTGTCTGCTGCACATGCCATGGAGCCACAGGCAAGAGTTAAATACCAAAGTTAAGACACCAAAGGTAGATGAACATTCAGCCTTGAAAAAAACTCAGCAATGCCTCACACCAGAAGTTCTAGTCTTCCTTAAACAACCCTATTTCCATGCCGTGAAAGAGAACACAGACCAAAAAAAAAAAAAAAAAAAAGATCCATTGTATTCAGATCCCATCAGTTTTTTCTCTGGAGGTGGATAGCATTTTTCATCATAAGATCTTCAGAATTATCTTGTATTTTTATATGATTGAGAATGTCTTAGTCATTCATGGTTGATCATTGTACAATATTACTGTTACTGTATCTTCTGGTTCTGCTCATTTCTATTCATGTAAGTCTTTCCAGGTTTTTCTGTAAGCATCCTGCTCATCATTTCTTACAGTATAATTAACACTCCATATAATCACATGCCACATACAACTTTTTCAGCAATTTCCCAATTAATGGACATCCTTTCGATTTCCAATTCTTTTCCATTACAAAAAGAGTTGCTCTAAATATCTGTGTACATATAGATCCTTTTCCTTTAAAAAAAAATCTCTTTGGGATAGACTTAGTAATTCTGGGGGTAAGGATATGCACAGGTTTTCTTTTAATTTTAAAAATATACTAATTTAAAACTTAAATACAAAACAGAAAAAAATTGCCCTGTGCACAGCAGACCACAAGAAGATTTTAAATATGAAACAATAAATGTTGATTTCAAGAAAGACTATATAATAAATACTACACACTGGATTGAGAGCTGCCCATCTTTTCTTTGTTTACTTGTACATTCTTTTTTCTCTGCTGTGTATTTTTTATTTTACTCTTTTTTTTCCCTTTTCTCCTCTCTGTCTCCTCCCCAAGAAAGCTACAATTAAGTATGTATATATTTATACATTCATGGATATATTTATACATACATAGATATGCACACATATACATAGATATCTATAACAATAGAAATGTATACACATATGTATATGTATATATATGTGTATGTGTATGTGTGTGTATAAGACTGTATTTCATTGTCCTATTTTTTTGGAAGGTGAATAACATTATCCTTCATAAGTTCAAGCCTTTCCATATTTTTTAAATCCACCAACAAATCATCTAAATCTACCACAACCAATATTCCAACCAAATGTCAAATGATTTTAAATAGTCTAAAACAATATTTATTAATATAGCTGATATATGGTGTAGTTTCCCTATTTTTCTTTTTTGATTAAACCTATTTTAGTTTTAATTTTGATACTATGGTCTGCTTTTTTCTCTAATAAATTCTACTCCTGTTCATTATTATTATGTTTTTGTACCTCTTAACTTTCTATTACTGCTGACTCATCTGTTTTATTTCTATCTACTATCTTGCTTTGCTATTAAGTAACCTATCCCCCTTCAAGGATCCCTTCCTTATACTCTTCTTTCATCCTTTCTCTCCTTCTACAAACCTTATCTCAGTCATGTTAATCTACACGCCCTCTGTGCTCTACCCCTTATCCTAGTACCTTCCCCCTTATTGCTTTATAAATTTAGAAAGCTTTTATATCTATCTACACATATATATGTGTGTATGTATGTATGTATGTATGTATTATTTCCTCTTTAGTCCATTTCCAATGAGAGTAGGATTCCAAGACTTCCAGCCTGTCTTTCCTATCTAATTCCTGTGTCACTTCTTCCTCTCATACCTCATTGGAATAACATAATTATTCTTTTTACCTTTTTCTACATAGTTCTTCTTTTTAGAATTGCATAATACTCAGCTCTACTTCAGTCTTTTTTTCAAACTACTTAATTATAAATAACAATCTTGGAATATGGTTTACATTTCCATACACAAAATGTAAACAATTTTTCCTTATTGATTCCATATAATTAGTCTTTGATATTTACCTTATATTTCTCTTGGATCTTATATGTCAAAGTTTTTATTAAGTTTAGGTCTTTTTGCAACAAAATCCTCAATGTCTGGCAGTTCATTGAATATTCTTTTTTTTCATTTAAATTATGCTTAACATTTCTGGGTATAATATTTTGGCTACTAGTCTAGTTCTTTTGTTTTTCGATATATAGTGTTCCAATACCTGTAGTCTTTTAATGTAGCTGCTTGCTAGGTCTTTTGTGATTCTAATTGTGACTTCTGTATTTGAATCGTTTTAGGTTTTTGTTTTTTTTCTTGTTGCTCTTAATATTTTTTCTTTGACCAAGAAGAATTTTTTCTTTGATTTGGGCTATAATTTCTTTTAGGTTTTCCTTATAGGATAGCTCTTTTAGGCAATGATGGGTAGATTTTTTTTCCTACTTTTCCCTCAGGTTCTAACACTTCTGGTTAATTTTCTTTAATTTCCTATATTATTATATCAATGTTCTTTTTTTAATTATAGTTTTCAGGCAGTCTCATTATCTCATGTTTTTCTTTTATATCATGTTCTTTTTTTTTTTCTTATGAGATGTATCACATTCTCTTCGATTTTTTCATTCTTTATATTTTGTTTTATTATTTATTGTTCTTTTATAACTTCACTGGCTTCTCCTTGTCCAATTCTATTTTTCAAAGAGTCATTTTCTTTTTTAAGATGCTCGATCTCCTTTTCTAATTGTTTGACTTTCTTTTCATAATCTTGTTTTTCTTGGATTTTTTTCCTCAGTCTCTCTGATTTCATTTTTAAAGTCTATTTTTGTGTTCTATGAATTCTTTTTGGGCAGGTGACCTTTTAACTCTTTAACATATAAGAGGCTTTTTTTTGAGTCAGTATCCTCCTCTGAAGATAAACCCTGGTGTTTTCAATTTCTGTAGCCACTTTCTATGTTGGAATCTTTCTCATTTGCCTACTCTTTTATTTTTTTTAAATATATAGCAAATTGTTAGTGTAATCATCTCTAATCCTGGGGTATAAGGGATGGTGTCTCTGGCCTCAGGTCCTCCCTCTATCCTGGAACTCAAAACCAAGAACTCTACCCTCCTGTAAGTGCCACAGACAGCAGTAGATGTTTTCAGGTCGTCCCAGAAGAAACACTGTTCTGTTCCAATTCTTTCTTTGTTTTTACCACCCTATGTGTACTCTAAGGCACTCTTTTATTTCATTTGTGTGGGAAATCTGAAGAGCTTGGAATTTCCTGATCTACTCCATCATCTTCCCAGAATCAAATTGCTTTCCAGAATGGTTGGATCAGTTCACAGTGCTACCAACAGTAAATTAGTGTTCCAATTTTCCAACATCCCTACTAATATTTCTTATTTTCTTTCATATTAGCCAATCTGATAGGTGTGAGGTGGTAGTTCGTAGTTGTTTTAATTTGCATTTCTCTTATCAATAGTAATTTAAAACATTTATATAATTATAGATAGGTTTGATTTCTTCATCTGAAAGCTGCCTGTTTATTTTTTTGGCCATTTATCAATAAGGAAATTACTCACATTTTTATGCATGTGACTCAGTTCTTTATATATTTGAAAAATAAATCCTTTATCAGAGACAACTGATGTAAAAAAATTTCCCCTCAGTTTTCTGCTTTCCTTCTAATCTTGTCTGTATTAGTTTTGTTTGAACAAAATCTTTTAAATTTAATGTGATCAAAACTATCCTTTTTTTATTTTATAATGCTCTCTATTTCTTGTTTAGTCATAAATTCTTCTTTTCTTTAAAGATCTTCCAGGTAAATTATCACTTGCTTCCTAATTTGCTTACGGTATCACCATTTATGTCTAAAACATGAACCCGTTTTGACCTTATTTTGTTATAGGGTATGAGATGTTGGTCTATGCCTAGTTTCTGCCATACTCTTTTCCAGTTTGTCCAACAATTTTTGTCAAATAGTGAGTTCTTATCCCAGAAGCTGGAATCTTTGGATATATCAAAAAGTAGATTACTATAGTTATTGACTATAGTGTCTTGGGTAACTAACATTCCACTGATCCACCACTCTATTTCTTAGCCAGGTTTTGATGGCTGTTATTTTATAATATGGTTTCAGGTCTGGTATGGCCAAATCACTTTCCTTGTGCATTTTTTTCATTACTTCCAGATGAATTTTGTAATTTTTTTCTTACTCTATAAAATAAATTTTTTGGCAGCTCGATTGGTATGGCACTGAATAAGTAGGTTAATTTAGTTAAACTGTTATTTTAATTATATTCTGTTCATAATTTCTTATAGCACAATAATATTCAATCAAAATCATATGTAATAATTTGTTCGGCCATTCCCCAATTGATCGACATTATGGCTCTTTTTGAGGTAGCAAACAATGAGAATGTGGAGGGTAGTGCTCAAAATTATAGGATCATCTAACAACAACATAAATGTTTTGGAATATTATGCCAAACTTTTCTTAGAGTATTGACTAGCCATCATTATACATGAAGAAGCATGCTATTCACTTAGATAGAGATGAAGCCTTGAGAATGGAAGATTCAGATTTTTTTTTTGGATGTGGCCATGTAGAAATTTGTTTTGATTACATGTTTGAAGTGGGTTTTGTTTCTTTTGTGTTGTTATTTGAGGGAGGTGTCTAGAGTAGGAGGATAAGAATTTGGATCTGGCTAATGAAAACAAAATATTTTAATGAAATATTAGTCTTTGATTCTATAAATTCTAAATAAATTAATATGGTTAAAAGCTTGATACCCTCATATCTAAGCAATAGTTTGTTTTCCAAGTAAAAGACTTCTTTTGTAGCAAAAACTCAGTGGAATATATTTTCTTTTCCTTTTTGATCTTCAAATTCTTCCATAAACTTGTTATTCAGTTGTGTTTCATTCATGTCTGACTCTTTTTGACACTATTTGGGGTTTTCTTAGCAAAGATACATGAATGATTTGGCCCTTCCTTCTCCAGCTCATTTTACAGATGAAGAAAGTCAAGTGACTTATCCCTGCATCACAGAACTGGTAAGTGTCTGAGGCCACATATAAGCTATGATAAACTTAGCCCTTCTTAGGCAAGATAATTCTAATACAATTGAGATGGAAAATGCCATCCCCATTCAGAAAAAGAGCTATGGAGGCTTAATACAAATCAAAGCATACTCTTTTTACTTTGTTGTTGCTTTTTTTTTTCTTTATCATGATTTTTCCCTTTTGTTTTGATTTTTCTTTCACAACATGACTAATATGGAAATATGTTTTTAAAAAAGAAAAGAAATGAAATGATGAGCAGGATACTCCCAGGAAAACTTGTAAAAACTTACATGAACTTATGCAAAGTGAAATGAGCAGAATCAGGAAAACATTGTATACAGTAACAGCAACATTGTGTAATAATCAACAGGGAATGACTTAGTTGCTCTCAGCAATACAAAAGTTAAAAAGTTCTGAAGGACTTATAATGAAAAATCTCCAGGAATAGAACTGATGAAGTCTGAGTATATATTACTTGTAAAAAAATTATTTCTCTTGGTGGTTTTTTCTTTTGGTCTGTTTTCTTTTTCAACATGACTACAAAAGTCATGGAAATATGTTTTGCATGCCTACACATATATAACCTATATCAAAATATTTGCCTTCTCATGGTGGGGGTGGGGAGGACAAAAAGAAGTGAGAGAATTTGAAACTCAAAAATGTTTAAATAAATTTTAAAAATTGTTTTTACTTGTAATTGAGGGGGAAATAAAATATTAAAATTTTTTAAAATTACAAAAAGCCATAAATATATTTGTGCATAACAATATTTGTTTTGCTTAGGATAAATCCCTCCCTTATTGTGATATATTATTTATCATGTTAAAATCATGACTGATTCTGACTTTGGCTCCTTGGTACTTGAATTCTTTCTTTTTTCACGGTTTACATAATTTTTTTCCTTTTACCTGGAAACTTTGGATTTTGGCAATAATGTTCCTAGGATTTTCTGGGTTTTTTTTTTCAGTTTCCATTCTTTCTGTTTCCACTTTGCCCTCTGCTTCTAAGAGATTAGGGAAAGTTTCTTTTAATATTTTTTAAAATGGGATTGCAGACTTTTTGTTGTTGCTATTTTGGTCATAGCATTCAAATAAACTAGTGATTCTTAAATTTTTTCTCCTCAATCTGTTTTCTAGGTCAGATATCTTTCCTTTTAGATGTTTTATATTTTCTTCTATTTTTTTTTCAGTTTTTTGATTTGGTTTTAATATTTATTTTTGCCTCATTGTCTTTTATTTGGTCCATTCTGATTTTTAGGAATGTTTTTGTTTGGACATAATTTTATATCTCTTCACCAAGTTGTTAATTCTTTTCCAGTTACTTCTTACATACCACTCATTTCTTTTTAAAATTTATTTCCTCAAAGAGTTTCATTTTCCTCCCTCACCCCTTTTTAATTTTTTAGCCTTTTTTCATCTCTTGCAGGAATTCCAGTTCAGTTAATGTCTGAGATTTGCTTTTCTTTGAGACTTAAATATTTTGGAGTCATTCTTTTCTTTTGGGTTTGTGTCTTGAGCTTTCTTGACAACAGAATAGTTGTTTATTAGGGGATTATTTTTTATTTCTCCATTTGCTCATTTTTCCAACCCACTTTCTGACTTTGGATTTGATATTAAGACTGGACTAGAGAGAAAGTCTGGGCTATAATGTTGCTGCTTTCTTTATGTATTGCTAGTTGTGTTATTTTAGAATCTCGGACAGGCTTTTCAGTGTTCCAAAGTGGTCTGGTCAAGAGTAAAGCCTGATTGCTTCCCCTCCAAACTCCATAATCCTCCACTGAACTCTATTAACTTTGGGTCTAAGTAATAATAGACTACTTCTGGAATCAGTCTCCATCATCTCACTGAAAAACTGTTATTTCATAGTAGTAGAATTGTAGGTTCCCTTATCATTTGATATTTTTCCCTGGTTATTCTTCTTCAGGTTGGGTAAAAAACTAGAAATGACATCCTACTCTGCACCTGGAATCTGAGTCACACCACTGTTTCTGGCTTTTGAACTTCCTGTTTTCTGAGTACATCCTAGGCTCCATACCTAGGAACGTCACCTCTAGAACAAGTCCTCTTCTCAGTTCTCTCTTGATCTATGACCCAGAACTATGTGAATGACAAAGTGGCTAATTCTTACCTGTTGTAATTCCAGTCCCTGGGTATGGGTCTAGTGGTGCCATGGTATCAGTATGAGATCTCTTCCAATCAATGTGTGGCTTCTCTCTAGATGGCAGAGTGCTTCTGCAGCATGTTCTTGGTTTGATCCCATCCCCAGTGACTGTTTCCTTATACCAAGCTGGGGTAGACAAATAACTTATTGTGACTTTTTCTGGATTTCTGTATCAGGATTTGATTTGGTACATTTTCTAGGTCTGTTTGGAGAAGTTTTATGGAGGGGAGTTCTCTATACTGCTTACCACTTCTTCGTTCTAACACCTTCTCCAACAACTGATGCTTGCTGATTTTGATTTTTTGATAGTCTTCGTTATTTCTGAAATGAAAAGGAGAAAGAACTGAGCAAAAATTATTTCTTTTTCTCTCTTTTACTGCCTTATTTTTCTTCTGTTAAAAGGTGCTACCTTCAGTAATCACATGGACATCACCTTCTATCCAGGAGAAGAGAAAGTTCATATTATTCATACTGCTGAAGGACTTGATTCAGAAAACTACCTAAGTGTTAAGACAAATATTCAAGGCAAGGTGCCTTTCATCCCAGCAAATTTTACAGCATATATTGCACCATACAAGGAGATTTACCACTACTCTAATTTGGGTATATATAACTTTTTTTTTTGCTATTATTCTACATTTCCTGCATATCAGATAAAATCTTAGATACTATTATTCATGAAAAATAATGCTCCCTATATGATAGCCTCTGATTTTAAATAAAAAATATGCTTAACTTTATATTTCTTTGGGCTTTAGAATGTAAGGATAATGGAAGTTCAGAGCTAATAATGAAAGTTTGTTTTAAGCTAATGACTACAGTCTTCACCAGGGGTCCTCAAACTACAGCCCGTGGGCCAGATGCGGCAGCTGAGGACAATTATCCCCCTCATCCAGGGCTATGAAATTTCTTTATTTAAAGGCCCACAAAACAAAGTTTTTGTTTTTACTATAGTCCGGCCCTCCAACAGTCTGAGGGACAGTGAACTGGCCTCCGTTTTGACCAGACCTATAATAGGTAACCCTATTTACATTTTACCTTCTCCTGGCATGTAGAGAAGATTAATTTCACCCTGAGAGAATGTAGAGATAGAAGGCATGAATCAGTCTCTAGCTGAGTAATCCTTATACTATATAAAAATAACTAAAGTACAGAATAACCATGAATTGTCTCTTCTGGGATAGGTTCTTATCAAAACACCATTCATACAAAAAATTATAATTTTTCTTTTCTTCATTACTTATTCAGACTTGCTTTAATTTCTATAATGCTGGGAGAAATATTGATCTCAAAGTAGTGTACTCTGTATAGTACCTTTTGTTTCTTTTACATTTCAAAATGTTCAGTATGCTGATTTTGTGCAATTTCTGTATCTTATATATTAGATTGCAGGTTTCCTAATTAACCATATTTTAAGAATTAGAACATTTTGTACCAAATTAGAACAGCTATTTTTATTTATTTATTTGTTTGTTTATTTATTTATTTTTGCTGAGGCAATTGGGGGTAAGTGATTTGCCTGTGGTCACACAGCTAGGAAGTGTTAAGTGGCTGTGTCCATATTTGAACTCAGGTCCTCCTGACTTCAGGGGTGGTGGTCTAGAACATCTATTTTTAAAGGAATGTTTTTCATTTAACAATTTAACATTTCCTTTGCAGCTGTGACTTCTACAACCTCCAGAGAATATTATCTTTCATTTGGTGAAATCAATCAAACATTCTCTTATCATTTACACCAGAATATTACTTACCAGGATTGTAAACATACTCCTAACCCCAGGATTGTTCCTACAACTCAACAGCTAAATGTGGATCGTATTTTTGCCTTATATAATGAGGAAGAAAAAGTGCTTAGATATGCTATGACCAATCAGATTGGCCCCAAGGAAGGTAAGAAAACCATTTTTTTGGCAAAGGTTATATTTTAATCTTTATTCATTTATCTGATCTCAAAAATTCTTTCAGAAAATAAAGATTTTCTGATTCTTTTCTTCCAATTTCTAAGAAATAATTTCTAAAACTTGCCTTTACTATTGCTTGTTCTTGAGGATTGAAAAATATGCCAGTGGTGTGTAAAATCTGATACTGTGCACAAAAGTGTGCAAAATGTTTAGATGTATGTGCAAGTCCATTATCTGTTTTTATTGCTTGTGGCACACCCATAATTGCAAAAGCTTGTATAAGGAATTCAGTGACCACTTGGGCAATCTCTTTTGCTGCTGGTATTGCAAAAGTAAATCCTGAAAAGGTATCTACTACAACATGGATAAAAGACAGATGACCAAAAGATTTATAATGGGTCATATCCATTTGCCAAATTTCATTGGGTCTCAAACCACAAGGGTTCTTCCCTAGAGGGAGCATAGGAGTGTGGAAAGGAAGGCAAGCTCTACAGGCTTTTACTATGCTCCTAGCTTCCTCTTTTGTTATCCCAAATTGCAAACAGCAAATCGAGCAGCCTGATGATATTTAGAATGAGATTCTTGAGCTGCCAGAAATAAAAGAGTATTGGCTAACGTGATTAGAAGACTATCTGCCTTTGAATTTCCATAAAAAATAGGACCTGAAAATCCACTATGAGAGTGGAAATTCTTGAAGTTCCTTAAAGAGCTAATATATATATATATATATATATATATATATATATATATATATATTTTTTTTTTTTTTTTTGTGTGTGTGTGTGTGTGTGTGTGTGTATTAGAGGCGACAAATTTTATTTGGGTTGTGACAATTCTTTGTACCACACCTACTGAATAGACTGAATTGGATATTATGTTTACATCTCCTAGATAATAAAGAGCATGATTGCACACAATTCATTTTGCTGAGTGGACTGAAAAAGAGTTCTGACTACTCTCTTTATAGTTTAGTCATGAGAGTATATAGCACAAATGTTATGTTTGGATGCATCTGTAAAGATAGCTGGTCCTTTAAAAGGAACCTTAGAAACCTTTTCTTCAAAAATCCATTGCCAATTATGTAATAGCTGGGTTATCTTTAATGAAGACCCATGTATAAAATTTGGAGCTGTGGCTAATAAAATTTGCCACTCTGGGATGGTTTCACAACATACATTAATTTGTGAATTAGTATAAAAGGTGTATTTCTTGTCAGGTCTTATCCCAGATAATTGTACTGCTTGCTTAAGGGCCTTTAATAGCATTCTAGCTACAAGCACTGGGTAAGGAGTAAGGCTTTGTTCTGGTTGTGCTGGGAGATTCATCCACTGTATTACACTGTGTCCTTGATGAAGGATTGCTGTGGGTGCCTCTTTTGTAGCAAAAACTGATATTTCCAAGGGTGTCTGAGTAATTTTTTTAAGCACATTGGATACAGCCAGTATAATGTCTCTCAAAGCCTGTTGAGCTTCCTTTGTAAGCTGAATTTAAAGCAGTGTCTCCCCTTAAAATGTCATATAATGATCGTAATTGATAGATAGTTAAGCCTAACACTGCACACATCCATTGGATATCTCCTCTCAATTTCTGAATCATTTAAGGTGTTCAACTTTTCTGTTTTTAAAGAAAGCTTTTGTACTAAAGCACTTTCTTCATATCCTAAATATTGAAAAGGAGTGTACCTTTGAATTTTTTTCTGGAGCTATATGTAATTTGTAGTTCCTTAGTGTTTCTATGATCTTTCATAGACATGCTTCTAACATTTGCTCCTCAGGTGCACACCTCAATATATCATCCATGTAATGTAACAACATAACTTTTGGAAATGCTTTTCTTACTGGAGTAAACGCAGCAGCCACATACATTTGAAACCTAGTAGGGCTAGTTTTCATTCCCTGTGGTAAAACTATCCATTCATACCTTTTATAAGGCTCAACTAAATTAATGCTGGGCACTGAAAAGGCAAAACATTTCATATCCTCCTTGGGGATAGAATAGAAACAATCCTTAATGTCTATAACTCAAAGAGGCCATTCTCTAGGCAACTGAATAGGAGATGGAAATCCAGGCTGAAGAGTTCCCGTAGTTTCCATCTGTTCATTTACTTTTCTCAAATCAGTCAACATCCTCCATTTTCCAGATTTCTTTTTTACAACAAATACAAAGGAATTCCAGGGACTTAGAGAAGGTTGTAAGTGTCCTTGGTCAAGTTGCTCCTATACTATATCTAATAAGGCCTGAATTTTTTCATTTGTTGAAGGTCCACTGTTCTACCCATACCCTGGTGTATCAGTTTTCCATTGAATGGGAACAGGTGAGATGCAGGCAGGCCTTCAACAGCAGCTCTGCCTAAAAAGCTGAAGTACTCAATTGTAATCCTAACTGTTGTAAGATATCTCTTCCTCATAGATTGATGGGGATTTTTTTTTTTTTACTACAAAAGAAGTAAACACTCCTGTTTTACCTTCAAATTTCCATCTCAAAGAGATAGCACTAATTTCAGCTGCTATTGATGCTCCTATACCAGATATATGGCTGTCTACCATAATATTTGGCCAATGACTGGGCCAATTGGCACCACAATCTGCATGTGTCTACCAACCCTTTCAATGATATGCCATTTACATAGATAGTGAGCATAGGATGGTCAGCTGTAACACCTGCAGTCCAGAATATTCCTGGATTCTGTTGTTGGGAGTCAAAATCTGGATAAATATCTCCAAATTGCCTATTAGGAGTATGCATCAGTAAACCTGATGCTACTACTTCTCCTGGGTGATAGATCACCCATTGTTTCCCTGTAATATCCTGGGATATTAGCTACATATTCCTCAGTTTCCCAAGTCAGTGTATGGATAAACACTGTTTTGTAAGCACTCTCAGGAGGTGAAATGGTCAAGCTTATGTGGAGGCAAGGGATCTGTAGGCTGGACAGGGACAGATCTCACCTCTCAGAGAATATCTCAGTAGTCCCAATTCATACAACTCTATTCTCCCCAATTATAATCCCTTTCCCCCATCAGGTTGTTTCTTGGCTGATTGATCATGCTGTAGTACTGAACTTTAAAAGACTCTCTGGGTATAATATCAGCTTCTATCATGCCTCAAGTATATTTTGCCTGGGGCCCTGGAGCCAAGCCCCACTTCCCATTTCCCTGAGTCACTCTACATTCTGATGCCTAATGGAAGCCTTTGTTGCATTTTGGACATGGGGTTTTGGGTCTTGTTCTACCACTCTTTTTTTTTTCACTTTATCTTTATGCGGACATTGAGCTTTCAGATGCCCTACTTTATCACATTGAAAGTATTGACAAGTCTCTTTGGAAGTCCCTTGCCAAAAACGACCCTGTCTTCCCATGTTCAGATCTTGAAAAGTCTGTATCATAGCCCGGCTATAAAAGGTATTTGTGCCCATTGTGGTACAACAGTTTAAGATATCCTCTAAAAGATCATCCTTGTGTAGTCCTAGTATAATTCTTATACAAACCTCATTAACATTTTCTCTAGCAAGTTGTTTTATCATAATTTCTGTTGCTGAAATAACTGTTTGGACATGTATACATATATTGTATTTAACTTATACTTTAACATATTTAACATGTATTGTTCCCCCATCTGGGGGAAAGGGTGGAGGGAAAGAGGGAAAAAGTTGGAACAAAAGGATTTGCAACTGTCAATGATAAAAAATTACCTATGCATATATCTTGTAAATAAAAAGCTATAATAAAAAAAATTTCTGTTGCTGCATTTTCACCAATAGTTCATATGACAGCTGTCTGTAAACGTCCCATGAAATCAGCAAAAGATTCATTTGGACCTTGCACTATTTTTGTGAAGACTTCCCCTCTATCTTGTCTTCCTGGGTGGGTGCCCCATGCTTTGATAGCAACAGAACAATTTGCTCATATGCTGCTATAGGGTAATCAATCTGCGCTAAAGTGTTTGCACAAGGATCTATACCTGCTAGTTGATTAAAGGTGACTGGTATATTAACTCCAGGTTGCCTATTTTGTTGGGCTTGTATTAAGCCATAAGTTTTGTTCAGATTCTAAACATGTCTTTGCTATAGATTAATAATCACTAGGTGTAGAACTGATGCTGAGTGAAATGAGCAGGACCAGGAGATCACTATATACTTCAACAACAATACTATATGATGACCAGTTCTGATGGACCAGGCCATCCTCAGCAATGAGATCAACCAAATCATTTCCAATGGAGCAGTAATGAACTGAACCAGCTATGCAGAAAAAGAACTCTGGGAGATGACTAAAAACCATTACATTGAATTCCCAATCCCTATATTTATGCCCACATGCATTTTTGATTTCCTTCACAAGCTAATTGTACAATATTTCAGAGTCTGATTCTTTTTGTACAGCAAAATAACGTTTTGGTCATGTATACTTATTGTGTATCTAATTTATATTTTAATGTATTTAACATCTACTGGTCATCCTGCCATCTAGGGGAGGGGTGTGGGGGCGTAAGAGGTGAAAAATTGGAACAAGAGGTTTGGCAATTGTTAATGCTATAAAGTTACCCATGCATATATCCTGTAAATAAAAGGCTATTAAATAAAAAAAAAATAAATTAAAAAAAAATAATCACTAGGTGTAGAGGGTCACAGTCACTGGGGAAATTCTGGGTAAGGTATAAGACCCTTCAGCCTAGAGGGAACCTGCTAACAGTGTCTGGTTCTGCTCCCCATCTCCCCTAAGGGCTCTTGGCCTTCCTGAGAAGTCAGGGGGCAGTGACAACCTGTGTTGAGATTGAAGCAGAGTGATAGCAGGCAGAAGAGTGATACCAGGTGGCAAACTACATACAATAGCAAGTTGTTTATGTGTTCCCATGTGCACAGTGTTATTTTTGTTACATTATAAAAAGGGGAAAGCCCTTGAAATAAATAGACTCCATTTTCCCTCTATCCTTGGGAGTCCTGCATCATCACTTCTCCACTAAGAAGGTATATTTTAATCACTCCAACTTGGGGGCTCTAGAAAGCAGAATATTTTAACCACCCCGGTGTGGGGGCTTTAGAAAGCAATGGTACATTTTGTTGACCCAATTTGGGGGCTCTAGAAAGGAGGACTCAATATTCTAATCACCCCAATTTGGGGCTCTAGAAAACGGGACACAACAAACTAGGAGTTAAAATTTCATAAGCCAAATTCTCTAATTCCATCTTAACATAAGATGATGTAGATCCATAAAGAGTGGACGCCTTTTTCAGATCTTTGATAATTTCTAGATTAAAAGGAGTGTATCTTCTCCTTTCTTCACCTGAAGAATTAAACTCTTTAATGACAGGATATGCTTCTATTCTCAAATCAGATGTATCCTGTCCTTCCTCTTTAGCTTTACCTAATGCCTTTTGTAATTGTGTCATAGGGGGTGGACAAAACTGCTACAAGGGTGGTGCTGATGGTGTCACTGCCCCTCCTCCTCCTCCTCTTCCCTCAGCCCATGAAGGTGAAATTGAGGGAGAAGGTTCAGGAAATGGGGAATGCCCCAAGGGCATCTGATCAGATGTGGGCAGAAGTGAAACTAAGCTGTGAAAGTGAAAAGAACCACACTCTTTAAGCTCATCAACATTGTCCTTAATGTACTTAACTCCTTTCTTGTCCAAGTCTACATGCCTTTCAGCTGCTTTGTCAATACCATCTTCCTTCTGCTCTTTTTCTTCATACTTCCTTGTCAGGCTATCCACATTGAAATTTTTCCTTTTTTTTTTTTTAGAACCTATGGGCTTCTCTAAAGCCACTTTTTATTATATCATACATAAGAAATGTTTCCTCAGGAATTGAATCAAGACCCATAACTTCATAATTTTCAGTTAATTGCTCTACTATTTTCCACATATTTGGCTTTAATTTTTCTTCCTTAGAGAGCCAAGGAGACTTGCATTCTAATATATTTAAGTGATCTGCTTCCAAGTTACCAACAAACCTTGCTTCTTTATTTTTTTTTTAATTAAAGCTTTTTATTTACAAGTTATATGCATGGGTAATTTTACAGCATTGACAATTGCCAAACTTTTTGTTCCAATTTTTCCCCTCCTTCCCCCCAACCCCTCACCCAGATAGCAGGTTGACCAATACATTTTAAATATGTTAAAATATAAATTAAATACAAAATAAGTATACATGTCCAAACAGTTATTTTGCTGTACAAAAAGAATCAGACTTTGAAATAGTGCACAATTAGCCTGTGAAAGAAATAAAAAATGCAGGCGGACAAAAATATAGGGATTGGGAATTCTATGTAGTGGTTCATCATCATCTCCCAGAGTTCTTTTGCTGGATGTAGCTGGTTCAATTCGTTACTGTTCTATTGGAACTGATTCGGTTCATCTCATTGCTGTAGATGGCCATGTCCATCAGAAATGATCATCATATAGTATTGTTGTTGAAGTATATAATGATCTCCTGGTCCTGCTCATTTCACTCAATCTTGCTTCTTTATTAACCTAATTATGCATGCTACACACTTCCCTCGGGGTGGGGGAGGCTCTTTTCTTAGTATTTGCCCCACTTCAGCTGAAAAACAAAAGTGACTAGTTTAGCTGTTACCAAAGTTTCCTCCTTGTCTATTTTTGTACTCACCCTATTTCCAGGTTACAGGGACTTCTCCACTGAGCTTATGATCATGTCAGTCAAACTGCTAAAGTTCTTACATATGATGATCTGAGTCTGAGATCAAGCTTGAGCTCTCCTCTCAAATCGTCTCAGCCCTTAAATATCTCAGTCTGATTACATCATTACATCACACTAAGTATATGTGAACTAGAGAGAACCATTAACTCATCAATCACACTGAGTAAACACCCTGCTGTATCTTTGTTTCAAGTGTACCTTTCCCAGAGTTGTCCCACTATCTGCAGACCTCTACACCACATTTTCTCATATTTTTTCATGCTTTTGATTTTGTTTTATTGTATCTTGAGTCATAGAGTCTCATAGAATAATTAGCTTCCATTTGCCCATTTTTAATTTTTTAAGGAATTATTTTCTTCAGTGAATTCTTAAACATCTTATTATATTTGGCCTACTCTGCTTCTTAAAGAGTTCTTCAGTGAATTTTTGTGCCTTTTTAACATTAGGTTAATTTTGTTTTTATAAGGTGTTATATTCTTTAGTATTTTTTGTTCCTCTTCTACCAAGTTTTAAATTCTATTTTCATAAGCAACAAGAGTTAACACTTTTTTTTGCCTTGAAATTGTGACTGACACTTTTGTTCCATTGTAGCCAATTCCTGGCCCTCCTGTCTGCTTCAGTACTGTGAATTAGAACTATATATGGCACAATTGAGTTGCCAGTCAATGCTAGCTGTGGGCTGTGTCAGCAAAGATTCCCTTGTAATCACTTTCTGACCAGTGGTCTGATCCCTTAACTATCTTTGGGCTGAGTGCTTCCAAAGCTGATTGCTGCTGGTATAGCTACTGATTCTTTTGCAACATGCATGGGCTCTGGAGACAATTCCACCTCACTGTAGCAAGCTTTTAATGCTGACTTGAGTTTCTCAGGACAGAAAATTGTCTCATCTTCATCATTGGTTGATATTTGCTATTTCAAATTGGACTTGAGATGTTATTTTAAAGTTGTTTGGAAGGGAATGTTGAAAGAGTTCAGCTAGAGTTACCTTTAATCTGCCATCTTGACTTCTAAAGTCTTTTTAAAAGAAGGATTCTAGTCTGTTGGAGTTATTAAAGACTATATAATCATGGAGAATACTAGAGAATAAAAATGACAAAATTACCAAGTGATTTTATATATTATTTAGTTATCTGCTGAAGTTTATGTACTATGAAAAATTATATACTTTGACTGTCATGGCATTTAATTTAAAAGTTAGAGACAAATTTCTTTTTGACTGTTCTGAGTATTATGTTTTGATGGCAGATAATTAAAATTTTAATATCCTACCATGAAATTCAAATGTAAATAACGCTATCTACCTACCAATAAAAAAGTAGATGTCTTCTTTCTGCTTTTTCTTGTGTGTAGCAGGTTTTCATGTTTTTCTCCTCCTTGTTGATGTTGTTCAGTCTCCATTCTTGAAAAAAAACAGTGATATCATGAGGTTAGTGACTAGAACCCAGATTTCCTGATTCCCTATCTATTAGAAAGAAGTATAAAATTCATGGAAGACAGATTCATTGTAGCCCATTTTATTTAACATCATTTAATTTTGGTTATGCCCCCTCCCCGTCATTTTTTTAAAGTACAGATGAACTATATATGGCACAATGGAGTTGCCAATTTACTACCTCTCTTATAATTGGGTCTTCTTTCTTGTGTACATTGTCTTATTCACTTCCTAAAGTTAATATTATCTGTCAGATATTTTCTCTCTTTTTTTTTTAATAGCCTTTTATTTACAGGTTATATGCATGGGTAACTTTACAGCATTAACAATTGCCATGTCTGATATTTTCATCTGAAATGGCCCTTCTATTGTGTTTTAATGATGATATTATAAGAAAGATAACTAGTAGTTTGCATAAATTAAGATATATTTGAATATCAATTTTCATCTTGGTAAAGACTAATAATTTTGTTCAGAATTTTCTCTTAAAATAGAGAAATAATTGTAATAATGATTATAATACTCAGCTAATGATTTAATCTAATGCCAAGAAAGTGTAAGTTCTGACAGATCTTTTCAAATTGGAAAAGTTTTAAGTAAAATCCCAGTTAAAGATTATATGTCTCTTATCCAAATTCAAGTTTAAATATTTCTGTAGAGGCTAATAAAAAGAAGGTTAATGGTAAATTTTTTGGCCATCACAATTCACAAAGACCATCTAGTCTTCAAGGAGTTATGATATATTTCAGTCATTGTCCTATCCATATGAAACATACCTTTGTATCACATATTGCACTTTTCAGTAACCCTTCATAAGAAAAATAAATAATAGGATAAATAATAGAGGCATTATTATCTTCATTTTACAAATAAGAAAACTATAAGGCCTAGAAATAAATGACTTGCTCAAGTTCACACAGAATATTATTGATATATTTAAGAGTAGAACAGTCTTCTTGATTTTTCAATTCATACTCTTTATCTTCCTTGTGGCTCTGAAATAAATTTTAAAATGCTCTTTTTTGCAGGGAATTGTAAACTAAGGGATATGATTTTTTTTTTATTTGGGGAATGATTGAAAAAGATGTAGCTTATAAATACAATGTAATATTACGGTATTATAAAAAAAATTATTAAGAAGGTGATTTTCCCGAAAACCTGAAGAGACTTATATGAACTGATGTGTAATGAAATAAGCAAAACCAAGAGAACAATTTATGTGAGAATATTGTAAAGGCAAAAAACTTTAAAAGACTTGGGACCTTTAATTAATGCAATAACTAACTACATTTCTCATAGTGGAACATATGAACCATCTTCTAATAGAGAAGTAATGGACTCAGAGTGCATATTAAGATATATTTGGGAGGAGGGAACATAGTCAATTTGTTTTGCTTGACTATCCATATTTTGCTTTTCATTCTTAGAGAAAAAAAGTGGGAGGGAGAGAAATCATATTTCCATTGATTAAAAAATTCAGTTTAATTTTTTAAATAGTTGCTTTGTTTCTTATTGTTGATATTATTTTTAGAAAGAAGGCTCTGTTAAGGAAATATCAATCTTCATTATAAGTATCTCCAAAATCATTGTTGAGTTTGTCACTTTTGAGTTTGTTTTTTGATAGTTCTGAACATTAAAGTGAATTCATGTTCCTTAAATATATACCTGATAGAAAAGAAAGACCATTCAGAGATTTCTGGAAGTGGAGGAGGAGAGGTAACTTGTTTGGTATTAAAATTAGATTAGTAAGACCCACATGGAATTAATGTCATGTCATGGATATGTGTTAATAATGGCCCTTGTGTGCTCTAGAACTCAGAATTAGAAGCATTCCTTTCTAAGGATATGTATATTTCATCCCCTCAAACACCATCCTTACTACCTCTTTTATCCTTTTAATCAATATTATAATCTATTCAAGAAACATTTACTTAACTTCCTATTATGTATAGACCAGTGTTCTAGACATTGAAGAAAGATGATTTAATTTAATAAGATATAGTACTTTCCTTTATAGAGTTTACAGTCTAGTAGAGAAATGCATAACACTTGTTTGGATACTTCAGTGAATCCATGATCTCATTTAATGTGAATTCTGATTATAAACTATCCACAAATTTTCATCATGTATGATTCCCATATTCTTGTAAATTAATCATAAAGACCTTGCCCTACATCTTTTAATATTTTGTAAGTAGTATTTAAGTTGTTTATTATTTCTTTGTCCTAAATACACAAATAACGTAGTTGTAATACAAAATAGTACCTTTATTGAAAGTACCAAGGAAAATAATTATTTGAAGGTGGGAAAAAATAAAGCACTGAACTAGAAAGAACAAAGATGGCTTCATAATGAATGCAGTAATTGAACAGGAATTATAGTCAAACTATAGTCAAGCTGTTGTTTTGTTCTCTATTTTTACTTTTTAGGAGATAAAGATCCTTCGATGACAAATCCTTGCTATGATGGAAGCCATGCATGTGATATAAGAGCTCAGTGTCTGGTGGGAACAGGACTAGGCTATTCATGTGAATGTACAACTGGCTACCAAGGAGATGGAAGAAGTTGTTTTGGTGAGGGATTCTTCATCTATGCATTTGACTTTGTGTTTTGTAGAAGCAAATACAATTTTTTTTCTTCATATTCTCCTTTCCTCAAAAAAAGCAAAAATGCTGTGTGGCACTGTTATTGATGCCAAGAACAATTCTTTTAAGGACAGAATACTCTGTGGGTAATATTTAAGTGAAACGTTTTGGAAAATTATTTTTGGCTGAGTACTATGAAAATGGAATATCTGCTATTTTTTGACATTCCTGAATAATTTGAGCTTAAAATGTTATATTTTAAAAACTATTTTATAGACCTTTTAGACTGATCAGCAAAAAGGGTTTTCACCATCTTTTAACATCCACATACTTTTATTGTCCATTCCCACAGCTATAGTCCAAATACTATTCATTTTAAAAATTAAAATCTTTAGATATGTATTGTTTATTTCTGATATGTGCACAGTATTTGAAAAATGTTTAAATTCTAAAATAATTTCCAATATAATGATAGTTGGAAATGTGAAGGAGGTCAGGAGAAGAGATTCCTTACAAACAAGTTCAAATATTTAATTTATTTTTAAAACACATTTCTTTCTCATTATACTACTTTTAAAAATCTTAATCTTTTCTAACTTTTATAAATAAATTATCTTTCCTAAGATTATTCAATTCAATTAAGAATATTAATTAAATGCTAAGGAGTTTTTCTTTGAATTTTAATTTAAATTGAAATTTTTCTCACTTTCTTTTATTTAGATGTAAATGAATGTACAACAGGTTCCCACCTTTGTGGCCCTAATTCTGTATGTGTCAACTTGCCAGGGAGCTACAGATGTGAGTGTCAGAGTGGTTATGAATTTGGAGAAGATAAACACACTTGTATTTGTAAGTCCATAATAATTTTTAATTTTGTCTTATTTTTGGCCAAAAATAATTGCTTTGATTTTTAATTATTTTCTCCCTAATTAACTCTGTAGAACTTTGTAGAATCCTCTGAAATATACTAGTGAAATTTACAATTAAATTATTCAAAATTATGATTATATTCCAATATTACAATTTTTCTAACTAGATGCTTTAGAAACCAAGTTATTGAAAGACCATTTATCTAACCACATATGTTAATATCTTGGTTATCTGCCAAAATCATATAATAACTTCTTTGTAATAGATGTTTACCACTTTAGACTAAGATTAAGAATTTCTCAAATGAAAATGAAGATGAGGCCATAATTTTAAAATATCCTTTCCCATTTATCCATTTAAGGATCTCAATTTGTTGTAGATTCCAATAGAGAAGTTTCATTAAAATGGAAACAAATTCAAAGTTCAAATCCTGTTTATGAAGTCAAATTACATTAGAGAAAATAAGAAGAGAAACAGTTTGGTCTAATGAGTTTGTAGGATAATATTAATGTTAGTAAAGTTTCATGGCACAGGCACAAAATATTTTTAAAGAATTAATTTTATCTTATTTATTTTTAAGAATTATGTCTTAATTGTTACCTTAACTAGACCTTAATTATTTCTGAATATATAAGCTGACAGTGAGTAAGTGGTGAAATGGATCAGGGATTGAAATGAGGAAGCCTGAAATCAAAATTAGATCTTAAATAGTTATTAGCACAGTGACCCTGAAAAACAAAAGCATTTAATTTCTTTTTAGCTCAGTTTCTCCCTGTGTAAAACATCTCTCAGAAATTTTGTGAGCATCAACTTAAAAATAATTCATAAAATACTTAGCACGGTGCCTTTTACATAATAAGTGCTTAATAAATGTTTGTTTTCTTCCTTCCGCTTACCCTTTAGCAGGCATGAGAAAGGAACATATAGGAGTCCAGAATAAAAAAATTGAGTTCTGTGTTTGATACAGTTTATAGTAGGATTATGCATCATGCTTTTTCTCTAGGAATTAGAGGTGTCTAACAGACTGATAGACTTGAATAAAAAAAATAATAATAATCTTCAGAATTAGACCACAATTACCTAATGAAATTTGGTATCCTTTTCTTTTCTTTTCTCAGTAATTGCTTCATCGTTCAACCCTTGTGAAGAGGGCAATCACAACTGTGCTTCTGTGGAAAAGGCCCAGTGTATTTACCATGGAGGCAGTTCTTACAGCTGTATTTGTCTTTCTGGTTATGTTGGTAATGGGCATGAATGTACTGGTAAGCACCGGCAAATCAATCCTACTGTAAGAAAGTTACGTTTTGGCTTTCTGTCTTCATATACAAGCCATATATCTGTAATGTCTAAATGATTTTTATTTGCTTGTACAAAAGGGAAAGGAAGAATGAGGTAAATTATCTCAAATAAAAGATGCACAATAGAGGGGAAGTTATGGGAGTTGGGGAAGGGAAGGAACATGAGAACCTTATTCTCATTAGGATTGGCTCAAAGATGAAAAACATCTACACTCAATTGGGTATAAAAATCTATCTTACCCTGCAGGAAAGTAGGAGAAGGGAATAAAAGAAGTGGGGGAAGTAATAGAAGGAAAGATGGATTGAGGAAGCAGTAATCAGAAGCAAAATACTTTTGAGGATGGACGAAGTGAAAGGAGAAAAAGAGAAGGATAAATGGGAGAAATAGAATAGAGAGAAATACATAGTAATCACAATTGTGAAAAAAAAAATTACAGCAAGTTTCCCTGATAAGGGCCTGTTTTTCAGATATATGGAGAACTGAGTCAAATTTATAAAAATAAAAACCACTCCTCAATTGATAAATGGTTCATAGTCATATTGAAAAATCCTTTAAATCACTGCTTATTAGAGAAATGTAAATTAAAACAATTCTGAGATACCACCCCACACTTATCATATTAATTAATATGATAGAAAAGAAAAATGATAAATGCTACCTTACCTAGCTTTCTCTCCATCCTCCTCTCTATGGGCTGCCTTCCCTGGCCTCCTTTTATCCCAGCTAAAATCTCATCTTCTATTGGAAGTCTTTTCTAACCCCTCTTCATTCTAGTATCGTCCCTCTTAATTATATAGCAAAAATAGATAATATGTGTATATGTATCTATGTATTTGTTTATATACATGGATATATTTGTGTGTGTGTGTGTGTGTGTGTGTGTGTATATATATATATATATATATATATATCTGTGTGTGTGTATGTATATGTTTGTATATATGGATATATTTGCTTATTCTTGAGAACTTCAACTCTCTGGTATCTCTTTTTATATCCTTTGGACATAGCATAGGTCTCTTGCTCATGATGGTTGCTTAATAAATGTTTAATGTTGATTGTAAAGAAGGTGTAAACCCAATTTGTGTCCTTGACAGTGGAAGAGAGGAGAGAAATTTAGAGGACTCTCTTTCCTCTAGAAAGTCAACAGAAATTAGGAAGTAATTCATAAGGAGGAAGAAAATGTTTAAAAGCTTTGCTTTATCCTGTAGGAACAGCAGACTTAGCATTATAGCTATTGACTCAAGACTATGATTTTTCTTATGTACTGAATGTGTGTACTAGGGTCGGAACTCTGAAAGAGTATACTTGAATCTAACAGGGTACTTTCAGTTAAGTACTTACTGGGTATGAGATGGTGGTTCTCTAAGCACATACTTGATATAATGTAATGATGTGGTCAGTCTAGTTGGCTTATACTTAGGGTAATGTACAGATGTGATGCTCTACAGCTACCCATGCCCAGTTGGATAGAAATCTCTAGCTCAGGATAAGTAGGAGTGATCCTGGACTCAACTAGTCCCACTCAGATAACAGAATGAAACCACTTTATCTTGATTCCCTGGGGAGAATCTCTCAGGGTAGAGCTTCTGTGAGGAAGTTTCCCAAGCTTTTCCTTCAAAGTCCTAGAGAAAGAGTGAGAGTTTGGGAGCTTCCCTCATCAGTTGCAAGGGAACAATAATCATATCTCTCCTTGTTGCACCCCTTAGAAACACCAACTTCAAAAATTTATAGACTAACTCTAAAAATAGCATACAAAAAAGCCTGAAGTTCTTCATAACAGAGCAAAAACTTAATATAAAGTTCAAAGTTAAGTGGAGCATGATGGCAGCATCCAGAGAGTCTTTAGAAATTCAGGACTTTGATATGATCAATCAGCAGAGAAGCAATCAGATGGCAGAAAGGTATTACAGTTGAGGAGAATATAGGCTTTTTAACCCAATAGAAGGGCAGTGTCCAGTGCGAGCAGCTCTAATATAATAACCAAGTGACGAGGAGAGATTTAGAAAGTGGTGAATGGAAGGGACTAGATAGGTTAACTGCTTGGGGAAAAGAGTTTGCTTGTATCTCTACAGACGGAGAAGGAATCAGATGGGTGCCAACAAGCACCTGGACAGAGAAACAGAAAAAGGGAAAAAACCTTGAAACAAAGGAAAAGATCTAAGAAATATCAGACACTGAAAGAACATGGCTGATGATAAGACTGTTATAGAAATTTAAAACTAGCAGGAATCATTGGATTCCCTGAGATGAAAAATTGTTGATAAGACTGTTGCAGAACTTCAAAACTTTCAGGAATCATTGGATTCTCAGACACATAAAGTAATGGACAATAGATTGGTTTTGGACTTTTTCTAGGACTTATGGACATATGTAATTCCTCATGTTGATTCATGTTATTTGTTAATCACTACTAGCCTTTACCATGTGCTTATGTAATACCTCCCATATTGATGGATTTATGTATACCTGTTTCAAGTGAGACCCTTCAGAAACCCACTAATCTGGTTTGATTCTCCATTTCCTTTGGTGTTTTCATCTCCCTTCCTGAGATGTCAGGGAAGGCATAATCACCTCCTTTTTTGGTGTTTTCACCCCTTTTTGAGGAGTCAGGGAAGGTGTGATCACCTCCTTTTTGGGGGTTCTCACCTCCTTGAGAAGTCAGGGAGAGTGTGACCACCTTTTGTTCTAAAAAAAAAAAAACCTGGGAGATGTTAAAGTCCAAGTTGAAAGGATCCATAGTAGCTTCAAGAACGGGGGGAAAAACCCTAGGATGAAAACTCTAAAATATGTAGTGGCTAAATTTAACAATTCTGATGACAAAAAACAGATTCTGAAAACAATCAGGAGAAATATCTTCAAATATAAAGGAAAAGAAGTTTAACTATTATAAAATTATATTGCACCATGAAAAATTGGATGAAATAATATGCTGTGAAAAGTAAATCAGCTCAAGATGCAAATCAAAATTATATATATATATATCCTGTAGACCTGAGTGTATTATTAAGAAAAAAAATGGATTTCCAATTTTTGAAAAGAAGCATTTGAAGCATTCCTACAAAGAAAATTAGATGTAAGCAATTTTTTACTTTACAATTACCCCAGAAAATAGAAATACAGGACAACTGAATAAATATAGTAGTCAAAATATTTAAATAATAAAATAGCTCAAGCAAGAAAAAGGAGAGAAACTGAATGTGATAAGTAAAAATTAAATTTTTCATCAGGATTTTTTATTTATAATTTCATTTAAATTTTAAGGAGATAATGCTATTAATTACAGCTTTTCTTTCTCTAAAAAGAGTAGTCTACCTTAGTAAGTCTACCTTAAAATATCTCCTGCCAGTTGTTTGAGAATCTTTAAAATATTTTTAAAGAAATTCTGAAATTAATAGTTCCATGAGGCAACTGGGTGGTGTAGTGAGTAGAGTACTATCATCAGGAAGACCTGAGTAATCTGGCTTCAGACATTTCCACTTATGTGACCTTGGGAAAGTCATTTAACCTTTGTCTACCTCAACCTCCTCAGCTCTAAAACGGAGATGATTACCTCCTATCTTGGAGGTTTGTTGTGAAGATCAGATTAGATAATATTTGTAATAGGTTTTCTGGCACAAAGGCCAGGCTGTATGAATGCTTATTTGCTTCCCTTACAAGCCAGGTCCCTATATGTAAAGGTAACTTAGAATAATTTTTTCCTAATGTGACCTTAGGCAAGAAATTGGGCCACAGTTTCTCTAACTATAAGATAAAATAGTTGAAGGTGATCTCTGAAGCCCATTCCAGTACAAAAATTATCATGTAGACAGTATACAATGAAGTTATGATTTTTTTTTCCCTTTTCTCTTTGCTCCTTCACATTCCTGATGTCTGCAGATGTCGATGAATGTATAGAAGAAAGATGTCACCCTGCTGCTGCCTGCTATAATGTCCCTGGCTCCTTCTCTTGCCACTGCCAACATGGCTACAAAGGAGATGGATTTCAGTGTTTTCCTGGTAAGCCCTAAGAAACTGGAAAAGCTTTGGAGTATTAAACTTAGGGTTTTGTTTTTTTTTAATTTTTATGACATTATAGACCTTATGCTTTGAGATCGAAGATAATACAAATCCTTACATTCTTTTTTCTTATTTATTTAAAACTTTAATGTGAATTAAGAAAAAACAAAATAGAAAAAGAACGACAGAAAAAGGAAAAAAACACAAAAAAACATTGTCATGTGTCTAGCAGAACATCAGGGAGCGTTCAAAATATGTAACAATAAATTTCCATTTCAAGAAAGCATATCATGACCGCACATCTTTGCTTTATTGTATGTTATTTTTTTGTTCTCTGCTATGTACTTTTTTTTCCCTGAGGCAGTTGGGGTTAAGTGACTTGCCCAAGGTCACAAGGAAGTGTTAAGTGTCTGAGACCAGATTTTGAACTCAGGTCTCTTGATTGCAGGGCTGGTGCTGCTGCACCACCTACCTGCTCCTGCTGTGCACTTTTAACTTTTTTCTTTTTTCTTCCTTACATCTTTCCACTTCCCCCAATCAGGCTATAATTAAGCACATATATATTTATGTATGTGTGTGCGTTCTTATGTATATATACATACATACACACATGTATATCCACAACTGCACACATATGCACACATAAATATGTATATGCACATGTACCAAACCTATGTACATATACATATACACACATATATGTGCATATGCTTATCATATACATTGATATCCATCTAAATAGTATTAGTATGATTGATACGTAACATAGATTTCTCTCTTCATTGAATCTTTAAGTTTTACTTTGAGATCAATGAATACTAGCCCTACTTTTTTCTAATGAATTTTATTCCTGATCTTTGTTATTGTGTGTGTATTTTTATTTCCTACCCCTGTTCACTCTTCTACTTTAACTCTGCTCCTTAACTTGCCTTGCTATTACTTATCCTTCCACCACCCATGAATCCCACCTTTATTTCTCCCCCACCTTTTCTCTCCCTCTTTTCCTATTCCCATCAATTTACATACCATATCCCACTTCCATTAATCTAAATGCCCTTTTGTACCCCACTTATTTTATGCCACTCTTTCCTTTTCTCTTTATTCCCTTCCCATTCATCTATATACCTTGTTTCACTGCCATAAATCTATACACCCTTCTACACACCTTATCCTATTCCCTCCCACCTTATTTCTTTATAAATTTTGGAGGCTATTATACCTTTCATGGTATACATACATATGTATGTATATGTATGTATGTATGTATTGTTCCATATTTAACCCCTTTCTGATATGAGTGGGTTTTCAGAACTACCAACCCTCTTCCCCCATCTAATATCTCTGTGTCATTTCTTCTCCTACACCTCATTTGTATAGCATAATTCCTATTTTTACCTTTTTCTAAATGGTTTTGCTTTCTTTTTAATTACCTAATTACTAATGTCAGTCTTAAACATATGGTTTACATTTCCATGTATAAAACATTAAAATGTCCTTATTGAGTCTTTGATGTTGGCTCTTATATGTTAAATTTTCTATTAAGTTCAGGTGTGTTTGAGACAAAATCCTGAAAATTTGAGAGTTCATTGAATGTATATTTTTTTTCATTCCATATTATATTGAATTTTGCTGGATATAATATCTTTGGCCATGGGCCTAATTTTTTTGATTATTGATATATAATATTCCAGAACCTGTTGTCTTTTATGGTAGCTGCTGACAAATCTTGTACAATTCTAATTATAGCTCCAGGATATTTGAACACTAGGGAAGGGGGATGAAGGGATTTGTTTGTTTCTTGTAAAATTTTCTCTTTGAGCTGGGTTTTCAAAATTTATCAATAATGCTCCTAGATGTTTTTTTTGTAAGATGTCTTTGAGGTGATGATGGATGAATATTTTCTATTTCTACTCTTGTTCTATCACTTCAAGACAATTTTCTTTGATTATTTCTTGTATTATTGTATCAAGGTTCTTCCTCCCCACCCCAATTCCCCAAAGGGGCAAATGGGGCTTCCAGCTGCAGAGAAACAAGCCAGTTCAGTCCAGCCAGGTTCCTCCCTTCTTGACCCAACTCACATTCTAAGAGGAACCACAACCTTTATGCTCTCCCCCCACATCATGCTGTCCAAATTTCTGGGAAGGGCAGGAGGATGTGGAGACAGAAGGTATTATCCCACACCCTTTGCCACAGGGCTCTAGCTGCTGGGACTCAGGGCTCCCAGGAGCCTTGCTTCCACTGCTCTTCCATTGTTGCTGCTGCCACCTGAACTCTTGCCACTGCTACTTATGCCACTGCTGCTATTTCTCCTCTTGCTAAGCATGCCTACTGCTCTAGGCCTACTGTTTTGGGAGCTAAGAAACTATTGCAGGCACATGGTCCTGCAGGAACTACCCTTCTGCCTGCCCCTCCATTCCTCACAAGCAATCTGAGCATCATGGCCTCCTATAAGTGCTAAGAGAGCATTAAGTGCAGAAGCATTTTTCTCTCTATGAAATGCATCAAATATCAAATTCAATAAGTTTTGAAGCAGACAAGAGCTGAGTTAATCCTCCAGGGAAAAACAGATATTCAAAGAAATAGAGGACTTTCATGCATTTCTGATGAAAAGAGCAAAGTTGAATAGAATATTTGATTTTCAAATATAAAACTCAAAAGAAACATAAAAAGGGAAATCATGAGGGACTTTAAAAAGTTAAATTTTTTACATAGGAAGATGATACTTGTAACTCATAAGAATCTTTTTGTTGAGCTGCTAATAGAGCCGCATTAGTATTAAATGCCGCAGAGTATTAAAATGGAGGGTAGATTGGGACAGGCAACAATCAGAAGCAAAACATTTTTGAGAAGGAACAGAGTAAAAAGAGAATATAATAAAGGAGAAATAGAATGGAGGAAACTGCATTAGAAAGTACAGTTATTAATACTGTGAACAAAAAATTTGAAGCAAGTTTCTCAGATAAAGTCCTTATTATTCAAATGTATGAGAACTAAGTCATATTTATAAAAATAAGAGCTGTTCCCCAAATAATAATAAAAGCAGTTTTCACTTGAAGCAATCAAAGCTATCTATAGCCAAATTTTTAAAAATGTTCTAAATCACAATTGTTTGGAGAAATGCAAATAAAACAATTCTGAGTTACTACCTCACACCTATCAGATTGGTTAATAGGACAGAAAAGGAAAATGACAAATGTTGGTGGGCATGTGGAAAGAATGAAACACTAATGCATTGTTGGTGGAGCTGTGACTGATTCAAATTATATGGAACAGTTGTTAACTATGCCCAAAGAGCTATAAAATCATGCATGGAGCCAGCAATATTACTATTAGTATTATATCCCAAAACATCAAAAAATGGAAAAAGATTTAGAGGTATTTATAGATGCTCTTTTCTAGTGGCAAAGAATTGGAAACTGAGGGGATGCCCATCAATTGAGGAATGACTGAATCAATTTTGGTATATAAATTATGGTGGAATGCTATTGTGATATAAGAAATTATGAGCAATATGCTCTTAGGAAAATGCTGATACAAAGAGAAATATACTGTATTTACATCAATATTGTAGGATGATTAGCCATGAATAATACAATGATACAAGACATCTCTGAAGGACTGACTTTTGATGAAAAATACTATTCATTTTCAAAGATAGAATTGATGGAGTCTGAATATAGATCAAAGCATACTTTAAAAAAACACTTTTTTTTCCCCTAGGGAGGTTTTTTGTCTGTTTTTCTTTTATGAAATGACTAATATGGAAATATTTTGCATCACTGCCCATGTATAACCTATATCAAATTGCTTATCTTCTCAGTTAAGGAGCTTTTGGAGGGAGGAGAGATAATTTGGAATTCAAAATTAAAATTTTTAAAAAAACATTAAAAATGTTTTTATATAGAATAGGAGGGAAATATAATGCTGAACTAAAAAAGAAAGAAAGAAAAATAGTCTGAAGCTCATGTTGTGTATTTTTCTTTTAATGCAAAATAAAGGAGTTTATATATGATCCTAGAAGTAATCATGATCTACTGGAGTTTATTGAACAAGGAAGATTTGTGCTTTACAAAGATCACTTTGGTAGCAGTATAGAGGATATCAGTTTATATATGATCCTAGAAGTAATCATGATCTACTGGAGTTTATTAAACAAGGAAGATTTGTGCTTTACAAAGATCACTTTGGTAGCAGTATAGAGGATATTTTAGACTGGGAAGAGTCTTTAGGCAAGCAATCCAATTAGTTCCTATCATTTAGAAAGGCTTCTATTATGAGCTTGACACATGGTCATTTGAGAATCGGTTTAGTGAAGCTCCGAGTAACTTATAATTTGAATACTAATGGATGAACAGATTGTAATCGACTAAAGATAATGAAAAATATTTGAACTATAGAGATGATTTATGCATATATGAAATTCAAGATCACCAATTAAACATTTGAAAATTCAAACTTGATGAGCTATGATGATCACAAATTCATCAGGGCCAAAATAGAACTCATTATCTTTCCTCTTAAGTCTCTCTTCCCATCTTCTCTATTGCTTTTCAGTGTACCACCATCTTTTCAGTCTTCCAAGTTCACAAAATCAGCACAATCTTTATTCCTCATTTGTATTCACCCTGAATTTTCTGCCTTTTGCCAAGTTTTGCCATTTTTATTTTCATAAGATTATATAGGTGATTGATGACATGCACATCTATAAGGGGAAAATATGTATGTATGTATATATGTACACATATGCATTGTGTGGGATGTTATTTAGGGCATTCATTCTATTCTTCCCTACTTTCTTAAATTAGATCTGAATTTTGCAAAAAGAAGCTTATGATCTGAGCCAAAGTCAACCCTAAATCTTGTTTTAACTGTTTGGAGCTTCTCTACTCTTCTACAAAGTATATAATTAGTCATATTGACTATCTGATGATATCCATGTATAGACTTTTTTTTTGGATTGTTGGAAAAGAGTGCTTGCTATTACTAGTGAGTTAGCTGATAGTCTCTGTCAAAACACATTTTGTACTCCAAGGACAAATTTGCCAGTTATTTAAATTATCTTTTGATTTCTTACTTAAGTTTTCCAAAGCCCTGTGATGAATATGAATTTTTTTAAAATGTTATTTCTAAAACATCCTGTAAGTTCTTCATAGAACTGAGTGAGTGGCTTTTTTGGCATCAGTGGTTGGAGCATAAATTTGTATAACAATGATGTTGAACAGTTTGCCTTGGATTTTAACAGATATCATTGTCATTTTTGAGATTATGCCCCATTACTACTTTTCTCACCTATATAGTGACTATGAGGGCAAATCCATATCATATAAGAAATTCCTGCTCAGCCCTGTATATGTGTAGCATATGTAAAGATCACCTGAATTAAGTTCATCTATTTCCTGTCTATTTGAATTCACTGTCATCCAAGATTTATAGACATCTATTTTCGACAACTAAGATCATTCAAAACTTTGAAAAAAATAATTTTATATATATATATATATATATATGCATATCTATATCTATATCTCTCCACATTCAAAGCCACCAACCTGGTACAGACTCATCATCTCCCACTTATAGTATTGCAATAGTTTTTGGGAAAAGATAATGTGTTCTATTTTGGATACATTGAGTTGCCTATAGAACACACAATTGGAAATGTTCAACAATAAACTACTGGTCAATTGATAAGAATTGATGAAATCAGCAAGATGTTGTGTTGATAGAGAAGAAAAGAAAGTCCAAGATAAATTCTTGGGTACACGCAGGGTTAGAAAGAAGGAATATATGGATGATGAGCCAAAAAAAGAAGCCAAGTGTTCTCCATAAAAATTATGCACTAAATTCCTTTCTTACATTATGAAATGGCCTTAATCTTTACCAGTCTTTGGTGATTAACTCCTCTGTCTCTTTAAATGATCCCATTCCTTTCCATCTCCTCCAATAGATTTTTCCCTCTGTCATCCCTGCTCTTCATTTATTTTCAATTTCTTCTCCTCTAGTGGCTTATTTCCTCCTGAATCCAAATAAGCTCATGTCTCCTTTCCAGAAAAAATCTCGCTTGATCCTTCTACCTCTGTTAACTATTGTCCTTTGTCTCTTCTACCCTCAGTAGTTAAATTATTCAAAAAGATTATCTATTACAGATCTGTCCACTTTCTCTCCTCTCACTCTCTTCTTAACTCCCTATAATCTGACTTCTGACATCACTCCACTGAAATTACTTTCTTCAAAGTTATGAATGATCTTAGTTGTCGAATCCAGTGGGTTTTTTCTCCATGATCTTTTTGCAGTTTTGACACTCTCGATCACTCTTCTTTGATACTCTCTTCTCCCTATATTTCCAAGATACCATTCTTTCTCTTGATTTTCTTTCTACTTACCTCACCCTTCCTTGTCTGTTTCCTTTGGTGAATCCTCCTCCAAATTCACCCTCTAACTGTAGTGTTTCTCATAGTTTTGACCTCGGCCTTCTTTTGTTTTCCCTTTATACTTAGTGATTTAATCAGCTCACATGGCCTTGACTACCATCTCTATATTGATGATTTTCAAATCTATCTTTCCTTCCCCAGTCTGTCTGCTTATGACCTCTAATCTTACCTCACAATTGTCATTCAGATATCTTGCACTGTATGCCTGATATTTTTTCTACTTAATAGTATTTTATTTTTTTCCCAATGACATATAAAAATAGCTTTCAACATTCATCTTTGTAAGATTTTGAGTTTCAAATTTTCTTTCCCTCCTTTCCCTCTGCCCTCCCAAAGATAGCAAGCATTTTGAAGTAGGTTTTCTATGTAGTCATGCGAAACATTTCCACATTAGTTGTGTTGTGAAGGAAAACTCTGAACAAAAGGGAAAAATAGCAACAAAGGAAAAGAAAACAAAAAAGTGAAAATGTTATACTTTGCTCTACATTCATACATAGTTCTTTTTCATAGCATTTTCCATCACGAGTCCTTTGGAATGATCTTGAATCATTGTATTACTGAGAAGAACTATGTATCATAGTTAATCATTACAGAGTGTTGCTATTATTGTGTACAATTTTCTGATTTTGCTGACTTCACTCTGCATCAGCTCATGTAAGTCTTTTAAGGTATCCTAAAACTCTGCCTGCTCATCATTTCTTCTAGAACAATAATATTCCATTTTGTACATATACCACAACTTATTAGCTGTTCTCCAGTTGATGGGTGTCTCCTCAATTTCCAATTCCTTGCCACCACAAAAAGAGCTGCAATAGATATTTTTGCACATGTAGGTTCTTTTCTCTTCTTTATGATCTCTTTGGGATACAGACCTAGTAGTGGTATTGCTGGGTCAAAGGCAATGCACAGTTTGGTAGCCCTTTGAGCAGTACTTCCAAATTGCATTCCAGAATGGTTGGATAAGTCCAAAATTCTGCCAACAAGGCATTACTGTTTCAATTTTCCTACATCTCAAATATTTCTAATTTTCCCTTTCTGGTTGACTTTGCCACTATGCTAGTTCAAGGCCTCATCAGATCACACCTTGACTTACTGCAATAGTTTACTAGTGGGTCTGCCTGTCTGAAATCTTTCCCCATTCTAATCAATCCATTAGTCAACCACTAAAGTAATTTTTCGAAAAAGCAAGTCTAACCATTTCAAACTGTATCCCCATCCAGCAAACTGCAGTAGCTTCCTGTTGCCTCCAAGATCAAATGCAAAATGCTTTGTTTGGCATTTGAAGTCTTTCATAATCTACTTTTTTCTTACCTTTTCGGTGCTATACTTTACTCCCTATCAAATGTTCTTTGATAACACTTATTTCCTGGTGAATTCTATTTCTTAACTCCAGGCATTCTTTCTGGCTATCCTTCATGACTAGAATGAGCTCTCTACTCCATTCCAACTACTGATTCCCTGTCTTCCTTTAAATCCCAACCAAAATATTATCCTCTGTAAAGGTCTGAAACTCTGAATTGATGCACTGAGGTCAGACAACTGAGCACTTAAGGCTAACTACCAATTGGACAATACTCTATTAGCATATGCTTAGAAAATGGCCCTTCCCACTATTATGTGCTAGTTCAATCTTTTGTTGTATACAGAGAATTGTGGGAAGGATTAGGGGGTGGAGTAAGACAAGCCAGGGTCACTTTGGTGGTAGAGGAAGAGAAGGAAGGTCCTGCATCCATCCTGTTCACTTCTACCCCTAAAGACCAAGAATAAAGACCAAGGACTTTTTCTTACCCTGACTCTAGCTGATTCTAAGGAATCCAGGGTGCTAACTCGGTCTTCACAGTCCTCTACAGAAAGCCTTTCCCAACCTACCTTAATTCCTTCTCTTATTTTTTTTAATACTGTATATTACAAGATATATAAATATATTTGTTTTCATATTTTCTCCCCTGTCTATTACCTACATTTGTATTCCTAGTGCTTAGCTTAGTGATTGGCATATAATAGGTACTTAATAATATTTATTGATTGATATGTATGTAGGAATGTATTTTATATTTAAAAGTATGTACTTTGCTTGCCATCTGGGGGAGAGGGTGGAGGGAGGGAGGGGAAAAAATGGAACAGAAGTGAGTGCAAGGGATAATGTTGCAAAAAATTACCCTGGCATGGGTTCTGTCAATAAAAAGTTATTAAAAATAAATAAATAAAAATAAAAATCAGAAATATTAAAAAAAAATAAAAGTATGTACTTATATTATGGGTATATAATATATGTACATTTTATATGTGTATATATAGATACAATATTTTCATAAATAAATGGCTTGTTTGATGTTATAATTATCTTGATGTAGAGTAGATAATAGCATACATGAAGACAAAAACCATGTCTTATTTAATCTTTTTGTCACCTAGAACTTAATATAATGTTGTATATATTACAAGCACTTAATACATGTATTGAATTTAATTATTATGTGTATATATATATATATATATGTGTGTGTGTGTGTCTGTGTGTGTGTGTGTGTGTGTGTGTGTGTGTGTGTGTATACATGTGTGGGTATATGTCAGCCTTTCAAATCAAATAACATTTGCAAAGTGCTTAACACAATTCCTGTCCCAAAGTAGGCATTTCATAAAGGTTTATTCCCTCTGCCTACCCTTTTATATACTAGAACTTAAATAGAATAAAAATTAATTTGATGGTTTCCTAGAGTCATAGAGATTTAACTCATTTCCTGAATGAAAATTTATATAGATGCTTCATAAGAAGGGACAGTGGATAAATCTGGAAGGGAAGAGTGATTGTACTGTTCCTCAGTGGAGAAATTTTGGGGAAAGAAATAAGAATTCCTGTGTATTTTATATCTCTTTCAGCTTCAGAACATTTCTTATTAGGCTAAGCTCCTTCATCTTGCTTTAAGCAAAATCCTCATTTGTATCCTCCTTTGTTTTTTTAATGCTGAGTCTTGATAAAAAAAAAAAAATACTTAAGAGAAAACAATGAAAATGGCTGTCTTTTTCTTCATGTTGATACAGTGCTTTCTATAGGAACTTTCAAAGCTCTTGTAGTGAAATCAGGTCCAGGAATAGGGATTTAGCACTTATTTTTCTTTGTTGATTGGATATAAGTGGGGCTTGGGCTCAGAACATGTGCATTGAATTCTCTACTTGGTCCTCAATAAAAAGACTTTTCTATCAATAGAAGAGGAAATAAAATACTTAACCCCATTTTTAAAAAAAAGAAATTGACCAAGCACTAATGAACTCCCTAAGAAAAAAATTCTACAGGACCAGATGGATTTGCAAGTGAATTCTACCAAAAATCTAAAAAGCAATTATTTTCAGTATTATATCAGTTATTTAGAAAAATAGGCAAAGGAGTCATAGCAAATTCCTTTTATGATATATTGGTGCTGATACTTAAGCCAGGAAGAGCCAAAACAAGAAGAAAATTATGCACCAATTTCCTTAATGAATTTTGATACAAAAATCTTAAAATAAAATATTAGCAAAGAGATTACATCAATTTATCATCAGGATAATACACTATGACTAGGTGGGATTTATACCAGGAATACAGGACTAGTTCAATATCAGGAAAACTATCAATATAATTAGCCTAACAGAAATCATGTGATTATCTCAACAGACTCAGAAAAAGCATTTGACAAATATATCACCCATTCCCATTAAAAAGTATTAGAGAAAATAAGAATAAATTGAGTTTTCCTTAAAATTATAAGCAGCATCTATATAAAACTATCTGCAAGCATTATATGTAAGGGGGATGTGATAAAAGAATTCCCAATAAAATCAGGAGTGAAATAAGAATTTCTGCTATCATCACTGTTATTTAATATTATACTGGAAATATTAGCTTTAGTGAAAAAAGAAGAAAGAGGTTGGAAAAATTAGAGTAGGCAACAAGGAAACAAAACTATCATTCTTTGCAAATGATATGATGGTATGTTTAGAGAACACTAGACAACCAACTAAAAAACTAGTTGAAAAAATTAACAACTTTAACAAAGTTTCAAGATATTAGATAAACTTACATAAATCATTGGCATTTTTATACATTCAAAGCCCAGCAGTAAAAGATAGAAAGAGAAATCCCAAAATAACTGTAGAAAATATAAAATATTTGGGAATCTACCTGCCAAGATAGTTCCAGGAACTTTATGAACACAATTACAAAACACTTTTCATATAAATAAAGTCAGTTCTAAACAGCTGGGAAAATATCAAGTGATAAGCTGAACTAATAGAATAAAAATGACAATTCTACCTAGATTAATCTACTTAAACTATTATTCTACTTTTGACACTCCTTGCCAAACTGACAAAAATTTATTTTATAGAGCTAGAAAAAAATGATAACAAAATTCACCAAGAAGGAAAAAATGTCAAGAATATCAAGGGAATTAATGGGAAAAAAATACAAAGGAAAGGGGCCTCACCATACCATTTTTTAAAGTGGGAGTCATCAAAACCATTTAGTGCTAGCTAAGAAAAAGAGTAGTGGATCAGTGGATTCAGTATGTACCTATTACTATAGACTACTACATACTACTATGAACTCCAGGTTCTGGGATAAGACCTGCCTGTTTGACATCAATTTCTGAGAAAATAGGAAAATAGTAGGGCTTAGAAACCAGGTATTAACCAACATCTCATACCCTATACCAAGAAAAGATCGAAATGGTTTCATGATTTAGACATAAAAAGTGATACTATAGGAGAACAAGGGATAGTTTACTTGTTGGATCTTTACCCTATACCAAGAAAAGATTGAAATGGTTTCATGATTTAGACATTAAAAAGTGATACTATAGGAGAACAAGGGATAGTTTACTTGTTGGATCTTTGGAAGAGAGAGGAATTTATGACCAAACAAGAAATAGATAATATTATGAAACATAAAATGAATAATTTTGGCCACATTAAATTTAAAAGGTTTTGCACACACAAAACCAATTCAGCCAAAATTATAATAAAGGCAGAAAATTTGGAAACACTTTTTCTAATAAAGGCCTCATTTCTAAAACATAGAGAACTGAGTCAAATTTATAAGAATACAAGTCATGCCCCAACTGATCAAAGGGTATGAACAGACAATTTTCAGATAAAGAAATTAAAACCATCAATAATCATATAAAAATGCTCTAAATCTGTTGATTAGAGAAATGCAAATTAAAACAATTGTTTTATTTTATTGTTCACATAATAGATTTGAACCTATCAGATTGTGTAAAATGGCAGGAACAGATAATGATAAATGTTGGGAATGTGAGAAAACTGGAAGATTTTTGTTGGAGTTGTGAACTGATCTAGCTATTCAGGAGAGCAATTTGGAATTATACCCAAAGGGCTTTAATACTATGCATACCCCTTGATTCAGCAGTGTCACTATTGGATCTATGAAGAGATCATAAAAGAGGGAAAAGGATCCATATATGCAAAAATGTTTGTAGCAAGTCTTTTTATGGTGATGAGGAGTTGGAAATTGAATAGACTCCCATCTATTGGGGAATGGCTGAATAAGTTATGATATATAAATATATATTATAGTTTTGTTCTATAAGAAATTATGAACAAGATGATTTCAGAAAAGCCTGGAAGGACTTTTCATAAACTGATGTTGAATAAAGTGAACAGAACCAAGAGAATATTGTTTAGAGAAACAACAAGATTATGTGATAATCAGCCATAATAGACTTAATTTTTCTCAACAATGTATTGATTCAAGATAATTCCAACAGACTTGGGATGGAAAATGCCATCCACATCCAGAAAAAAAACTATGGAAACTGAATACAGATCAAAGCATACTATTTTCACCTTTATCGTTTGTTTTTTCTTTCTCCTGGTTTTTCCTTTTATTCTGATTTTTTTCACAACCTGACTAATATGAAAATATTTTTAAAGTGATTGTATTTGACCTATGTCAGATTGCTTGCTGCCTTGGGGAGGGAGGAAGTATGGGAAAGAGAAAAAAAATTGGAACTCAAAATCGTACAAAATAAGTGTTGAAAACTATCTTTACGTGAAATTGAAAAAATAAAATAGAATTAAGCTAAAAAAAATAAAAATAAAAGATTTTTCTTTCTTTAGAATCTACACAGGGACCACAAACAGTTTGTGAGCGCTGGAGGGAAAGTCTTCTGGAGCACTATGGTGGCAGACCTCGAGAAGATCAGTACGTTCCACAGTGTGATGAGTTTGGCCATTTTAACCCTTTACAATGTCATGGAAACAGCAACTATTGTTGGTGTGTGGATAAGAATGGCAGAGAAGTTGAAGGAACTAGATCACAGCCAGGCATCACTCCTGCATGTAAGAAGCTTTTAAAGTTTCAGTGTATGGCACACAAATGCTTGAAAATATAAGAAAAATCCATGATACTGGTTAAATATTTCACTGAACGCTAGGCTACTTGTTCTCCAGGGAAAGAAAGTTCCTAAAAAGGAAGGATAGGAGGAAAGGAAAATCAACAAATTTGAGATAATTATTTATAATCTTGTACACAGAATATTTGGGTAAATATTTGGGAGGCAGGTTGAAATAGGGAAGAAAGAATTATCCTCAGAGCCAAAAACATCTGCCTCTTAAATATTCTGAGACTGAATTTTCCAGGTAATTCTCTAAGGTTATAAAATACAACATAATTCTGATTTGTGTTGTCAGGGGAAATTTCCTCACTAAGGATTCCCAATACCAATGAAATCACAAGTACACACCTCACCATCCACCCTGTCAAAATAAAATAAGATTTAATGTTTGGTCTCATTTTAACTTTTTTTTTATTAGAACATGTGGAATTTATGAAATTATATCGTCCTTTCCATTACGATTACTCTCTCCCTCTTCTTTTTGTACCTCAGTACAAAAGAACTCAGTATGAAAGAAATTTACTTGTCAAACTGGGCACCAACCCAAAGTTTGTTTTTTTCTTAATTGTAAAATATATTCCATCTGTATTTTCCTTCATATGAATAACAGGCAAATTTCCATAACTTACTTTTTAAATTTTTTTTAAATCCTCCTAGAAATCCAAATTTTAAGGATTTAAAATCCTTTTAAGGACATCTGGAGCAAATCTGTTGAGTGAAGAGGCTTAGATTTTGAAGACTGATGTAAAGGAAATGTAATTTAACTAATTTTTCTTTTTCTTGTCTTTGTCTCTTCTTCCTTCCTCCCATGACAGGTATCCCAAGCATTGCTCCTCCCACCATTCTGCCATCCCCATATCCTAATGTGATACCACCATCTGTGGGCACATTCCTGCTCTATGCTCAAGGCCAACAGATTGGCTACCTACCTCTCAATGGAACCAGGCTACAGAAAGAAACAGCCAAGACACTCCTATCACTGCATGTAAAGTATATTCCTCAAGAGGAACTTTGTCACTAGCATGCATAGCTTATCTTCATGCTTAAAGCCATCGTGTGTTTTATTTTGTCATAGCCTCCTCATGCAGCTGGTAAGGACATATAAGCCTTCTGTCATCCATACATGGCAAAACTATTTCTGATATGATATCGCTCTGATTTTACCAAAGAGAATTATCTTTAGAATTTGTGGAAAGAGAGGCTTTGTGGTTATTAGGTATGTCCTATTCAACATATAGAAATCCAAATAGGAAATTACAAAATCCTACAAAGCCATATGAGTGAAAGTGGGATGACATCGTAAGGAATCTCACTTAAAGATATCTTGGAAATATAAATGACAAACTCATCACTCTTTTCTTGAGGGGGCAGCTTATTTGAAAAAACTCAAATCCAGGATCAATAGGATCACTGTTGCTAGTACCTATTCCAGGTCCTTTATTGAACAAGAAGTTTGTGTTAAACCTCCTCTTTTTGAAGAGAGACGACTAAACCTTTTCTGGGGATGTTTTCTAATTCTGGTTCTATTTGACTGAACTTTGCTTTAGGGTCTGGGAGAAGAGGAATTTAAGATTAGGAAATAACTATCATTACTAGGGCAAATTCTGGCATCTTAACAAGATTTCTCTAAGGAAAAAAAAAGTTGAAAACCAAGAAATTATTTTTAAATACCAAAAAAATTCCATTCATTTTAGTCATCTACATTTAGTTGACTGTGTTTCTGGAATATTGCTGACAGGATGAGAAAAGTGGGAAAAAATGTAACATGGGATTTCAAAACATATCTTGAGAAATATGTACTTGAAACATTCTTTCCTTAGAAATCTTAAAATTATTCTGAAGATAGGATTTAAACTTAAAAATTATTCTCCTGGATGACCACCCGGATTTTTGGTATATTGGCATTCTAGAGATTTTATTTTTATGTAAAGGTACAGTTGATCCAAAGGTCTCAATACAAATTCAGGCAGTCCTACAGCTAACAAAGTTTGAACAATTATTTTGTTTTTTTCCACTGAATTCAATCATATAACTAGATAGATAGATAGATAAATAGATAGATATAATTATAGTCATAACTATAACATCCATGGGGTTTTCTTAGAAAAGATACTAAAATAATTAGTCATTTCCTTCTTTAGTGGATTAAGGCAAAAAAAAAAAAAAGAGTGATTTGCCCAAGGTCACACAGCTAGTACATATCAGAGCCCAGATATGAAGTCAGGTTTTCTTGACTCTAAGTCCATCATCCTATCCACTGAACCATTCAGCTGCTTCCTTGGCAAACAAAGATTTAGAGACTTTCCCAATGTCACACAGTTGGTAGCTATCTAAGGCTAAGTTTTAACTCAGGTATTTAATTTAACTCAGGATCAGTGCTCTATAATCATCTAGATACCCAGTTATGTTCTATTTTTTCAGGGAAAGATTCAGTAGGCCAAATCTTTTTATTTTTTTTTTACAAGTTTTCTTTTGGCAGAACTTGCATTTATTGTTAAGTCATTTAGTTATGTCTGACTTTTCATGATCTTGTGGATTCCAGGCCTTTCTGTCCTACATTATCTCTTGAAGTCTGTCCAAATTCATATTCACTATTTCCATAACACTGTCTATTCATCTCATCCTCTGCTGTCCTCTTTTCCCTTTTCATCAATCTTTCTTCAATATCAGGGTCTTTTCCAATGAATCCCATATTGTTATTATGTAAGCCAAAGTATTTAAGTTTCAGTTTCAGTATATGACCATCCAGGGAATAGCCTGAATTAATTTTTGTAAGCATGAACTGATGTGATCTCCTTGCTGTCCAAGGGACTCTTAAAAGTCTTCTGCAGCACCACAGTTTGAAAGTATTGATTTTGTGGTGCTCAGCATTTCCTCATAGTTCAATTCTTACAGTTATACATTATTGCTTGTAAAACTTTAGTTTGACAATACTGACTTTTGTGAGCAAGATGATGTCAGTATTTTTCCCAAGTTATGTGTCAAGACAATTTTTGGCATTGATATTTGCAAAATTTTGAGTTCCAAAATTTTTTCTCTTCCTCCTTACTTCTTCTTTCAATAATAGTAAGCAACTTGATATAGGTTATGCATATGCCATCATATAAAATATATTTCACAATTGTGAAAGAAAAAAACAGATCAAAAGGAAGAATAAGCCATGAAAAAAAGATAAAGTGGGGGAAAAAAAACAATCTTTGAACTGCATTCAGAGTTTATCAGCTCTTTATCTGGATGTTTATACCATTTTCCTTCCTGTATCCTTTGTACTTGTCTTGGATCATTGTGTTGCTGAGAAGAACGGATGATTCATAGTTGATCATCATACAATGTCACTGATAGTATGAACAACATTTCCTATGTTCTGTTCATTTCATTTTGCATCAGTTTGTACAAGTCTTTTATAGGTTTTTCTGAAATCTGCCTGTTCATCATGCGGGTTGTCAGATTTACTGACAGATAATTGGACAAAATATTTTCCAATGATTTCTTCTTCAGTAGTGGTTATTTAAGCTTTTTTATTTTTGATGCTGATAATTTGGTTTTCTTCTTTCTTTTTATAATTAAATGAACAACTGGCTTATCTAACTTAATTTTTTTTTATATAATGAATTCCTAGATTTATTTTTTAGCTCAATAGTTTTTTACTTTCAGTATTAATCTTATCTTTGATTTTCAGGATTTCCTATTTACTGATCAATTGGGGAATTTTTAATTTGTTATTTTTCACATTTTTAATTACATGCCCAATTTTTTGATCTGTTCTTTTTTCCCATTTTGTTAATGTAAGAATTTAGAGAAATAAAATTTCTAGTAAGTACTGCTTTGGCTGCATCCCATAAATTTTGGTATGATTTCATGTCATCATTCTCTTTTATAAAATTATTGACTGTTTCTATGATTTTTTTTTGATGCACTTACTCTTTAGGATTAAATTGGTTTCCAATTAGTTTTTAATATCTCTTTTACTGCCCTTTGTTGAATGTAATTTTATTGCTTTATTATCTAAAAAGAATATTTCTAGTTTTGTACATTTGAATTGTATGGTTTTGTGTCCAAATACATGGTCAATTTTTGTGAAGGTGTGATATGCTACTAAGAAAAAGGTATATTCCTTTTGCTTCCCATTCAGTTTTCTCCAAAGGTCTATCATATCTAACTTTTCTAATATGCTTTTCTTAATTTATTGTCTATTTTTGGTTGGATTTATCGAGTTCAGAGAGGGGACAGTTGAGGTCCCTCATTAATATGGTCTGACTCTCTTTCTTTACTTCTCCTTTAAGAATTTGTAGGTTAACCATTTATGTGCATATATATTTAGTATTTATATTGCTTCATTAATATGCTCCATTAGCAAGATGTAGTTTCCTTTTAGATCTGTTTTTTTTCTTTTTTCTTTTTTTTCTTTTTTTGCTTTATCTGAAATCAGGATTGCTGCCCCTGCCTTTTTTTTTTTCACTTCAATCAAAGCTTAATAGATTCTACTCCACCTTCTTACCTTTATTTCTGTGTGTGTTTCTCTGCTTCAAGTATGTTTCTTGTAAACAACATATTTTGTTTTTTGATTCACTCTGCTATTCACTTCCATTTTATGGGAGAATTCATTCCATTCACATGCACTGTATATTTCTGTCCATCCTATTTTTCCTCATGTTTATCCTCTTTCTCCTTTCACCCTTTCCCTCCTCACCAATGTTTTGCTTCTGTCTACTATGTCCCTGGATTTTCCCTCCCTTCTGTCATTCCCTTACCCCTTTTACTTAATCTTCTGCCCTCCTACTTTCCTATTAGTTAAGAAAATTTCAGTATTCAACTGATTATGTATATTATTCCTTTTCTGAGCTAATATTGAAGAGTAATATTCAAGCAGTGCCTTTTGCCTGCCCTCTCATCTTCTCCTACAGTTTAATATGTTTTTCATTCCACTTCATGTGAAATAATCTATCTCTTTTTTCCTTCTGCACCTAATGTACTCTTCTTTCTCATCTCTTAATTTTTTTTTATGTCATTCAGTCAAAGGGTAAAAGAGTACAAAGAGGCTATAAACTCATACCCTTTGTTTATGTATATTCCTTGTGACTGTACTAAAGAGTTACAAATATCATTTTCCATGTAGGAATTTAGTTTAGCTCTATTAAATCTCTTATGTTTTCTTTTTCCTTTTTATCTGTTGGTGCTTCTCTTGGGTCTTTATATTGGAAATTAAATTTTTGGTTTAATTCAGATTTTCTTATGAAAGTTTGATATCCTTCTATTTCATTGAATGACTTTTTTCTCCCTGGATGTAATATGCTCAAGTTTGCTAGGGAGTTGATTCTTGTCTGTATTTCTAGATGCTTAATCTTTCAGAATACCATGTTCCGTGACCTCTGATCTTTTAATGTTGCAGCTGCCAAATCCTGTGTAATTCTGATTGTGACTTCCCAATATCTGAATTGTTTTTTGTTTTGTTTTGTTTTTTTTCTGGCCACTTGCAATATTTTTTCCTTGCCCTGATAGTTGTGAAATTTGTCTATAGTGTTCCTTGGGACTTTTATTTAGGAATCTCTTTCCTGAGGTGATCAGTGAATTTTTCAATGGCAATTTTGCCCCGTAGTTCCAGAATTTCAGGGAAGTTTTCCTTAATAATTTCTTGAAAGGTGTTGAATTCTCCTTTTGATTATGGCTTTCAGGTAGTCCAGTGATTCCGACATTGTATCTTCTGGATTTATTTTCCAGATCAATTATTTTTCCCCAAGTATATTTTAAATTTTCCTGTATTTTTTTCATTCTTTTGAATTTATTTGATTTTTGATGTCTTAGAGAGTCATTAGTTTCCATTTGCCCAATTTAAAATTTTAAGGCACTGTTTTCCTCTATTAACTTTTGTTATTTAATTAACTATTAATTAAGTTTTTCTGTTTAGCCAATTGTACTTTTAAAGAAGTTGGGTTTTTTTTTTCCCTTTCTTCAGGATTTTTGTATTTCCTTTTTTATTTTGGCTACTTCTACTTTTTAAGCAGTTTTTCTTTTTCAAAGCTGTTCACTCTTTTTTTTTATAATTCTCTTGCATCACTCTCATTTATTTTCCCAATTTTTTTATTTCTCTTATATGCTTTTTAAACTTCTTTTTGAGTTCTCCCATGAGGTTTTTGAGGCTTGTTTTGCTTTAGGGTCATGTCAATAGGTATTTTAACTAACTCAGACCTGTAAAATGGATCTCTTCATGTGAGAGAATGATGATGATACAAGGAAAATGAGAGGCAGTTGCGTTGTCTGATTTCTCTCTTCTTCCCTGTTGCCTCCAATTTATTTCATTCCAATCCACGAGGAACATCTGCAAAGGCTGCTTTGCAACTCTTCAAGTCTTATGATTCACATCTGTGGAGGCTCTTGGAGAATTGACCTGCCCCTTCACCTAGGCATGGTCCTTAACAATTTTTTTGTCATTTTTTTGCTCATCTTTTTTGGCCTTTTTCCTTTTAATTTAATTTAATTTAAATTTAAAAGATTTGAGCTCTGCTCCTGGAGTGGAAGGGGCATTAATATAGGCTTCTTGTGCTAAGGGCTATATAGGTCCTGGCTGGTTACCTGGTGCTGCATTGATGTTGCCCTTAGGGGGAAAAGGGAATCTTGTGTCAAATGCTGTACTGAGGGGGTGAGGTGAGGGTGGTTGGTACTGCTTTGGACCATATGGGTCTGGCAGCTTACCTAATGCTGAGCCATAGTCCTGGTTCTAGTTTCTGGCATGTTTTGAGGTATGTGGGATATTTCAGACTTTCCCCAGGATATACTGAAGCACATGATAGTCAAGGTACTGCTAGCTCCTGTTTGTCCATGTTTGTCCATACTCATGCTGAAACATGTGACAGTTCTCAGAGCTTGGAGTCTGTCCATTCCCCCCAGATATGTGTGAGAGAGAGACAGAGAGGGAGACGAAAAGGGAGAGGGAAAGGGAGAGGGGAGAAGGATGGACAGAGGGAGAGAGGGGAAGAGGCAGAAGGAGGGAGAGAGAAAAAGAAAGAAAGAGAGAAAGAGAAAGAGAGAGAGAGAGAATGCACTGAGGCTCAGGATCTACCACTGGTTTGCTGAGGTAGGCCTTTTTATTGGCTTGCAGGGACACTTTCTATCCTGGACACTATTCCTCTTTTGCTGGAGTGAGACAGATCTCTTTTCTGCTGATCTTCCAAGTTTCACTCCTTCAACTCCCAGTCATCTCTAAGGACTTTATATTACTCTTATGATATAAAGAATACTGAAGTATGGAGGTTGGATGGCATAGGGTACTGAGAGCCCAGGACTACATAGTTATTCAGAATCAGAAGCCCTAGAGCTAGAAATTAAATTTCCTAATTTTTGGCTCCAAGTTCCACTCCAGTCAAAAGTCTAGGAATTGTGCTAAGCACTAGGGATAAAAAAAATTTTTTTTTTAATTAATCCTAGACCTCAAGGAGCTCACAGTATAATGGGAAAGACAACATGTGAACATTGTCAATCAAGATATATACAGAATAAATTAGAAAAAAAAAAAAAAAAAGGAAGGCAGTAGCATTAAGGGAGATCATGAAAGGCTTCTTGCAAAAGGTAGGCTTTTAGTTACGACTTAAAGGAATTCCAGGGAAGCCAAAATATAAAGACAAAGATGGATATAACTGAGAATTTGGAAGATACCCAGTGAAAAGTGGAATGTCAGCAGAGGGAGTTCAAGAACCAGCAACTAGACTGGATAGTAGAATATAGAGAAGAGAGTAAAATGTAAGAAGACTGGAAAAGTAGAAAGGGGCCAAATTATTTTTTTAACATGCAAAACATTTTTATTGCAAGTAATTCCCAGGAATTCTGTGATCTTTTATGCTAATGTCTCAATAAAAAATGATTTAAGAAAATATTAACTTTTTATAACACGTGAAATCTTATTTTTTAAGTTTTTATTAACTAATCAATTTAATATTTCCCCCAGTTACATTAAAAACAATTTTTTTTTACATTTGTTTTTAAAACTTTTGAGTTTTAGATTCTTTCCTTTATCAAATCACATGTGAAGTTATACAAAACATTTCCATAAAAGTTGTGTTGTGAAAGAAAACAGATTTCCCACCCTAAAAAACAAAACAAAACAAAAAAAACCCTCAAGAAAAATAAAATTAAAAAGAGAGGGAGAGAGAAAAAGCATGCTTCAATCTTGAATGTAGGACAAATTGGAGTGGGGAGAGGTAAGGAGGTCAACCAAGAAGACGATTGTAAGTAATTCACATATGAAGATATGACAGTCTGAACTAGAGTAGTGACAGTATCGCAGGAGAGAAGGAAATATAATAAGAATTTTATAAAGAAATGTTGTAAAGATAAAATCATTTATTTGGCAAATTATTGTATGGCAGGGGATGAGAGTAATAAAATAAGATAAAAATGATACCCAGGTTTCAAACCTGGGTGATTGGAAGGATTATGATACTTTTAATAATAATAGGGAAGTTCAAAAGAAAGGAAGTTTTAGGTAGAGAGATAATAATTTCAGTTTCATATTGAGTTGAAAATGTCTATAGGACATACAGTTTGAAATATTTAATAGGCAGTTAGATATGCATGGCTAGATAGTAGGAAGGAAGTTAGTACTGTATAGACCTGGGAATCTTCTGCATAGAGATGATAATTGAATCCATGGATGATTGCCAAGAGAAATAGTAAAGAGGGAGAAAAGAAGAGGGTCCAGGACAAAATTTTAAGGAAAACCCAAAGTTAGCAGCATGATCTGAAAAGACATCCAGCAAAATAACACTGAGGAGCATCAAATAAGTAGGAAGAAAACCAAGAGAATCAGTATCACAAAAATAACATAATAAGAAAAAAAGAATGATCCACAGTGTCAAAAGCTAGAGATCAAAAAGGATGGGTTATGGGAAAAGGTCTTTAGATCTGCATCCTTGGGAACTTAAGATAAAGAAATTTCAATTGAATCGTGAGATTGGAAACTGATTTCATAGGGTATTTGAAGACATTAAGTGAAGACGCTAATTGCTGATCTTCTCAAAATTTAGCCACAAAAAAGGAGGAAAGATAAGAGACAATAGTTATGGGGATGGGTGGATCAAGTGAAGGATTTTTGAGGATGACAAGAATGTTTGTAGGCAATAGAAGCTAGTTCAAATTATCAAGACTTAAGTCTAGGGCAGGTCACAATTCAAACAACAGGAAATATTTTATAGGTATATCATAAAACCTGGAAGCTCTATGTTTGAGTAAGTAAAGAATAAAGGGTTACATACAATTTAATATACCTCAAGTAAAGCTGACTTGGGCTATTTCTCAGGTAATATAATATAATTATGCTGCTGAGTCTAGAAGGTAAAATAAAGAGCAATTAATTTAAGTTTCAGAAAGACAGATTTGGATTTTAGATAAAGAAAAACTTAACTAGCCATTTAGAACTATCCAAAAATAGAATGAACTACCTCATGAAGTAGTGTGTTCCCTTTCACTGGAGGTCTTCAAACACAGGTTAGATTGCTGGGTATATTGTAATGGTAGAGGGGCCTTCTATGGATTCTGTGATTATATGGCCATAATATAGAGTGGCGCTATTTTAATAAAACAGCTTAAAAAGAATAAAAGGGACCACATAATTCCTAATTATTTCTCTTCTGTTTTGTTTTTCAAAGGGTTCCATTGCTGTAGGGATAGACTATGATTGCCAGGAGAAGATGGTATACTGGACAGATGTTGCAGGGCGGGTAATCAGTCGAGCTAGTCTGGAATTAGGCAACGAACCTGAAATTGTCATCAGTTCAGGTAAATAGTGTTGGCAATTAGGGGAAAAACAACATTTCAGATTTGGTTTTTCATTATTTTCAGGTTATTTGACTATTTTGTCTATAGTCTGTCCTCCTATATTCTCTTTCTTACTCAATACTACATTCCCACTACCTTCAAACAACAATGGTTGAATTCTTTACATCTATAATGTTGCCCAAAATACAAGCCCTTTTCTAATAATCATAATTCAACATGTGGCACATAGGGATAATGAAGGTCCTTTGAGTATCACCAAAGAAAGGAGTAAAAATATTAATGCAGATTTTGATAGTGATTATTAATACTTGTTTACACTAGAATCCTCATTGCCTCCTATGTCTTCTAATGTAAAAGAGAAATATTTTGAGGCACATCAGGGTGTAAAACACTAAGAAAAAAATATCACAAAAAATACATATTTTTTCACTATAAAGGTTACAAAGGATGACCTTGGTCATCTTCATTTTTAAATTTTTAAAAATTTTGTCAGTGAGTATAAGGAAAGTTATGACAATTTGACTTATTTAAACATGTTCAGGGTTTCTTCAATAATCAATTAATAATCAACAAGAATTTTTTAAAGTTTTGGTACTGACAAGTATGTTCAGTTCATCCCTATGCTGAACTCTGATATGAAGGCAAAAATTAAATAATAATAGCTGATATTTACATAGTAATTTAAGGTTTATTTTAACCTATACATTGTTTCATTTGACTCTCACAACAATCATGTATCATTATTTTCCGGATGAAAAAACTTGAAGCTTAGAAAGGTTATAACTTTTCCAATAGTATACTGATCTACTAAGTATCTGAGGAAGGACTCTAACCCAGTCTTCCTGACACTAAGACCAGCACTCAAAAAGGGTCATACTGACCCTTTATGCTATCAATGATCTCTTCCCCATTCTGCTCTTCCAGATTTTTTTTACTATTAATTTGCTTCTTGTGATTTTAATCACATTAAGATTCTTATTTGTAGTTGAAATGAGAAACATTCTCTGTGCTTCAAGTTTATTAACTGTACTGGTTTTTAAGATTTGCCTTTGCTTCTTTTCTAGGACTGATGAGCCCAGAAGGACTTGCCATTGACTATTTCCACAGAACTATGTTCTGGACGGATAGTGGTCTTGATAAAATAGAGAGTGCCAAGTTGGATGGTTCAGAGCGCAAAGTTCTCTTTGATACTGATCTGGTGAATCCCCGAGCCATCGCTGTGGATCCAATCAGAGGGTCAGCATGATATTTTCTTAGTCTTCTCTATTTTTAAAGGATAATGTATTTATAAACATTTGAATCATAAATGGGAACAGGGGAAGAACAAAAATTACAATTCACATTTTAAGCTTTTCAAAATAACTTTCTTCACAATGTCTGATTGATTTGTGTAGCATAATTATTCTCTTTCTACAAATGATAAAACCAAGCTGTAATTCAAAGAGACTAAGTGATTTGTTCATGATCACACAATTATTACATATCAGAACCATAGTTTGAACCCCATTGCTTCTTCTAGCTGTTATTATTAGCTGGAAAAATACATTGACAAGACCACAAAAGAATGTGTCCATTATATGTACTTTGAATGTGTATATGAGGGAGTTAATTCATTACCACTCAATAATGACTCAGCTTAAATTTTTTTCCATATTTTTTTTAGGTAAGATCACCAATTTCCACATGAAAATTTAAAAATTAATTTTCCAGTTCTTTTTAAACCAAGCAAGGCATTTAACTAAATTGGTGTTCAAATCCTAACTCAAATACTTCTAACCTATGATACTTTATGTCAGTCTTTCTGGGATGCAGTTTCTTTGCCTACAAAATAAGGGTGTTGAATTAGATTGCTTCTGAGATCCCTTTCAGTTCTAGATCTAAGATCCTATGATATATGATCATAAAAGTAATCCTGTGATGTTATGGGCCAGAACTCTGAACTTGAAACAAAGGATTCTTACAAGGTACTAAGTCAGTAGAATTGATAGAGACAATGGTTATCTAATTTAGCATGGTTCAGTATGATTGATTTAATCTTACAACAAATAATGGTTTCCTAGTGATTTAATGATTGATTTATACTCAGTGTAGAGTATATAAGGTAGGAGCCTCAACCAGGATTCATTCGGAGAGATTCAGAGGGCAGAGAAGACAGGCAAGAGCTCAAGCTCTCAGAACCAAGAAGAGAGATACAGGCCTTTTAGAAAGCTAACCAGGTACCAGGAAAGGAGACAAGACTTTGAAAGAGACAATAAAGGGTTTGGACTTTATCTCCTGGCTACTCGTGTGGTGATTACTGAACTGAAAGGAAGGCTGCTCCCAGAGACCCCAAGAAAACCGAACCAGAGACCATTACATCCCGCCTCATTCATTTTGCCTCTGAGATCAAAGCACTCCTATACCATGAACTCTTAAAAGATGGCTGCAACAGTTATCCACTTAGAGTCAAGAATAAACTGCTCAACATCTCTACTATATCTGCCAAACTCCTAACTCCTACTTTACTATCCATATCTATAAAGAAGCAGCAGAAAGTAAAGTTCATATTGCTGCTTAGTGATGCACTTGTCTCTTCCTTCTTTCCTTCCTCTCTTCCTTCCTCCCTTCTTCATTTATTTCCTTTCTTCTTTTCTTTCCATTCCTGCTTAATATCCTTCACTCAAGTCATGACTGCTAACCAAAGGCATTCCACAGGTTTCTGAACTGGACCCTTTTTTCTTCTTTTATTCTATTTTGCTTGGTGACTTAATCAGCTACAATAGATTCAATTATCAGTTCTATGTTGAACATTGTCAATTCTGCTTTCTCAGCCCTAATCTCTCTATTGACCTTCAGTCTCGTCTTGCCTCTTTTCCATAACTGGATGTCTTGTAGACATCTTAAACTCAACATTCCAAAACTGAACTTATCATTTTCCTTCTGCACTCCACAATCCCTTCTCCTTCCTTCCAAATTTCCCTATTATTCTCAAGGGCACCAACAATCTCTCAGTTTCTTGGGCTTGAAATTTAGGTATCATTCTTAATTTTTCATTCTCATCTTATATTTGATTTGTTGCTAAGACCTGTTGATTTTGCCTTTGTATCACCTCTTGCATATTTCCCCTTCTTTCCCCTGACACTACCACAACTCTGGTCCAGGGTCTTATGCCTACATAATTGAAATAATCTCATGCTTAGTCTGCTTGCCACAAAATTTTCCCCACTCCAGTCCATCTTCCATTCAGCTATCATAGTGATTTTTCTAAAGTGTAAATCTTACCAAAGTTACTGATTCCTCCACCCCACCCTATCAAATTCCAGTAGCTCATCTATCACCTCTAGGACCAAAGATAACATCTTCTGGTATTCAAAGTGTTTCATAACCTAGTCCCTCCCTGCCTTTTCAATCTTCTTATTCCTTACATCTCTCTACATATACTATGCAGTCCATTGACACTAGCCTTCTTATCATTTCTGCCAACCCATTAGGCACAATCCATTAGGTTGTGAGGGTTCTTTGAGAGCAGGGACTATTTTTTTTTTTTTTTACTTTATATCCCTAGTAATTAGTACAGTGCCTATTACATAGCTGTTCATTGATTCAGTTAGTTTGACTGACTTTCACTCTCTCCTTCCTTCTAATCAGTTTAACTCTGCTTTACTAAATTGCTTTCCCTTCTATTTTGATTAGTACCTGATTGTGCCTTCAGTGCTTAATTTTGCTCACTTTCCTTTTTTGTTTTTGTTTTTCCTTTATTAATTGTTTTATTTTTCTGGCTACACATGTATATTAACTTTTTAAATGCATATTTCTTTGTGAATTATGCTGTGAGAAAAAAATCAGAACATGAGAGAAAAAAAAAACAGAAAAAAGACGTGAACATAGTATGTGTTGATTTACATTCAATCTCCATAATTCTTTTTCTGGATGTAGATGGCTTTTTCTATCCCAAGTTTATTGGGATTGCCTTGGATCAGTGAAACAGTGAGAAGGACAAAATCTTTCATAGTTGATCATCACACAATGTTGCTATTACTGTGTACAATGTATTCCTGGTTCTGCTTGTTTCAGTCAGCATCAGTTCATGGATATCTTTCCAGGCCTTCCTAAAATCAATTACCACAACTTATTCAGCCATTCCCTAGTTGATGGGCATCGACTCATTTTCCAATTCTTTGCTACCATAAAAAGAGCTACAAAAATTTTCACATGTGGGTCTTTTCCCCTCTCTTATCATTTCCTTGGGATACAGACCCAGTAGTACCACTACTGGGTCACAGGATATGCACAGTTTTATAGGATGTTGGGAATAGTTCCAAATTACTCTCCAGACTGGTTGGATGATTCTTCAACTCCACCAACAAAGCATTAGTGTCCCAGTTTTCCCACATCCCCTCCAACATTTATCATTATCTTTTTCTGTCATCTTTGTAAATCTGAGAGGTATGAAGTGATTAGAGCATTTTTTCATATGACTAGAGATGGCTTTAATTTCATCACCTGAAATTTGTCTATTCACATCCTTTGACCATTTATCAATTGGGGAATGACTTTCATGCTTATAAATTTAACACAGTTCTTTATATAGTTTAGAAATGAGACCTTTATCAGAAACACTGGCTATAAAATTTTTTTCCAGTTTTGTACTTCTCTTTTAATCTTGTTTGTGTTGATATTTTTCTGTGAAAAACTTTTTTAAATTTAATGTAATCCAAGTTGTCTCTTTTGCATTTCATAATGTTCTCTGGTTATTCTTTGGTCATAAATTCCTCCCTTCTCCAAAGATCTGATAGATAAATTATCCCTTGCTCTTCTAGTTTGCTTATGGTATCACACTTTCTGCCTAAATTGTATACCCATTTTGACCTTATTTTGGTATGGGGTGTGAGATATAGGTCTATGCTGAGTTTCTGATACATTATTTCCCAATTTTCCTAGCAATTTTTGTGAAACAGTGAATTCGTATCCCAGAAGCTGGAATTTGGGCATTTATCAAATACTAGTTTACTATAATGATGATTCTTGTGTTGTGTATCTAACATATGCCACTTTATTTTTTAGTTAGTACTAAATAGTGTTGATAACTGCTGCTTTATAATATCGTTTTAAGTCTGGTACTACTAGGTGATTTTTTTGTATTTTTTTAATTAACTCCCTTGATATTCTTGTCCTTTTACACTTCCAGATGAATTTTGTTATAATCTTTTTCTAGCTCTATAAAATAATTTTTTTGGCATTTTGATTGGTATGACACTGAACAAGTAGACTAATTTAAGTAAAATTGTCAATTTTATTATGTTAGTTAGGCCTACTCATGAGCAATTAATATTTTCCCAATTGTTTAGATCTGATTTTATTTGTATGAGAAGTGTTTTATACTTGTGTTCATATATGTGTAAAATATTTTATTTTGTCTGAAGTTATTTTAAATGGAATTTCTCTTTCTATCTCTTGCTGCTAGGCTTTGTTAGTAATATATAGAAATGCTGATAATTTGTGGGTTTATTTTATATCCTGCAACTTTGCTAAAACTGTTAATTGTTTTAAGTAGCTTTGTGGAGGATCTTTTAGGATTCACTAAATATATCACCATGTCATCTGCAAAGAGTAATAGTTTTATCTCCTCATTGTCTCCTCTAATTTCTTTAATTTCCTTTTTTTCTTATTGCTAAAGCCAACATTTCTAGTGCAATATTGAATAATAGTGGTGATAATGGGCATGGGCATCATTGTTTCACCTCTAATCTTACTGGAAATGCTTCCATGGTCTCATTACAAATAATGCTTGCTGTTGGGTTTAGGTAGATACTGCTTATTATTTTAAGGAAAACTCCCTTTATTACTCTGTTCTTTAGTGTTTTTTAATAGGAGTGGGTGCTGTATTTTGTTAAAAGCTCTTTCTGGGTCAATTGAGATTATCATATGATTTCTATTGTTTTTGTTATTGATATAGCCAATTATGGCAATAGTTTTCCTGATATTAAACCAGCTTGCATTCCTGGTATAAATCCCAATTGGTCATAGAGTACTATCATGCTGATAAGTTGTTATAATTTCTTTACTAATATTTTATTCAAATTTTTTGCATCAATATTCATTAGGGAGATTGGTCTGTAATTTTCTTTCTCTGTTTTGGCTCTTCTTGGTTTAGGTATCAATACCATATTTCTATCATGAAAGGAATTTGGTGGGACTCTTTTACCTATTTTTCAAAATAGTTTACATAAGTATTGGAATTAAATGGTAAAATTAACTTGTAAATCCATCTGGTCCTGGAGATTTTTTTCATAGGGAGTTCATTGATGGCTTGCTCAATTTCTTTTTCTAAAATGGGACTATCTAAATAATTTATTTCCTTTTGTATTTATCTAGGTAATTTATATTTCTGTAAATATTCATCCATTTTGATTAGATTGCCAGACTTGCTGGCATAGAGTTGGGCAAAATAGCTTCTAATAATTGCTTTACTTTTTTTTCATTGGTGGTAAATTTGTTCTTTTCATTTTTGATACTGATAATTTGTTTTTTGTCTTCCCTTTTTCTAATCAAATTAATCAAAGACATTTATTTTGTTGGGGGTTTTTCATAAAACCAACTCCTAGTTTTATTAATTAGTTGATAGTTTTCTTAGATTTCAATTTTATTAATCTTTCCTGTGAGTTTCAGAATTTCTAATTTTGTATTTATTTGGGGTTTTCAATTTGTTCTTTTTCCAGGTTTTTTTGTTGCATGCTAAACTCACTGATCTCCTTTTCCCCTATTTTATTCATGTAACTATTTAGAAATGTAAGATTCTAACCACAAAATAAATAAGAAAACAAAATTTTTAAAAATAGAGATATAAGATTTTCCTTAAGAACCGCTTTGGCTGCATCCTACAGGTTTAGGCATATTGTCTCATTATAGTAATTCTCTTCAATGTATTATTGATTGTTTCTGTGATATGTTTTTTGATCCACTCATTATTTAGAATTAGATTATTTAATTTCCAATTGGTTTTTTGTCTATCTTTCTCTGGCCCTTTATTGAATATAATTTTATTGCATTATGGTCTGAAGAGGAAGCATTTACTATTTCTGCCTTTTTACATTTGATTATGAAGTTTTTATGCCTTAATACAGTCAGTTTTTGTGTAGGTGCCATGTACTGTGAAGAAAAAGGTGTATTCTTTTCTGTCCCTATCCAGTTTTCTCCAGAAATCAATTATAGCTAGGTTTTCTAGGATTGTATTAATTTCCTTAGTTTCTTTCTTTATTTTGTGGTTAGATTTGTCTGATTGTGAGAAGGAAAAATTGCGGTCCCTCATTAATATAGTTTTGCTGTCTATTTCTTCCTGTAACTGGCTTAATGTCTTCTCTAAGAAGTTGGATGCTCTACTACTTGGTGCATATATATTTAGTATCCTTACTACTTCATAATTTATGGTATCCTTTAACAAGATGCACTTTCCTTCTTTGTCTCTTTTAGTTAGATCTACTTTTACTTTTGCTTTATCTGAGATCAGAATTGCCACCTCTGCTTTTTTTTTTTTTTTTTTGCTTCAGCTGAAGCATAATAAATTCTGCCCCAGCCTTTTATCTTTAGATTGTATGTGTCCCTCTGTTTCACATGTGTTTCTTGTAAACAACATATTGTAGGATTCTATTTTTTAATCCACTCAGTTGTTTGCTTCCATCTTATGAGAGTTCATCCCATTCACATTCACAATTATAATTACCAGCTCTGTATTTCCTTCCATCCTGTCTTCTCCCCTGTATATACTTTTGTTCTCTCTTTCCACTCCATCCCTTCTTAGTAGTGTTTTGTTTTTAACCCTCTCTATAGGTAATAAGATAGAAGCCCTACCTTCTTTCATCTCTCTCCCTTTCTCTTACCCTTTTCTCCTAGGGTTTCTGCCCTCCCTTCTATTCAGGCCCTCCCTTTTCTTTCCCCTTTCTCTTACTTTTTTATAGGTTAAATTTCTATACCCAACTGAATGATTGTTAACCCCTCTTTGAGCCCAAACTGATTCGAGATCAACCTTCAGACAATGCTCATCCCTCTCTCTTCTTTCCCTCTGTTGTAATAGGTCTTTTGTTCCTCTTCATGTGATCTAATTTATCTCATTATACCTCCCCTTTCCTCTTTTTACAATACAGTCCTTTTTCCACCCCTTACTGTTTTTCTTTTCTTTGATATTATGTCAGTCATTTCACAACCACTCCCTCCATCTATGTGGTGTCTCCTCTAACTGCCCCAATAACAGATACCATTCTCAAGAGTTACAAATATCATTTTCCCATTTATGGTTTAACCTTTAAATAATAAATATTTCTCCCCTCTTTACCTTTCTGTGTTTCTCTTGAGTCCTGTGTTTGAAGATCAGATTTTCTTTTTAGCTGTTTTTTTTCCCCAGGACAAATGGTTGAAAGTCTTTTACTTCAGTAAAAATTCATCTCCTCTGAAAGATGATGCTCAGTCTCTCTGGGTAGTTAATTCTTGGTTGTAACCCCAGGTCCTTTGCCCTCCAGAATATGGTATTCCAGACCTGAATTTGCTTTTGTCTGGCAGTTTGCAGTATTTTTCCCTTGAGACTGTAGTTCTGGAATTTTGCAACAATGTTCCATGGGGTTTTCAATTCAAATATCAAGGAGCAATAGTCAGGATTACCCAGGATCTGGCAGCATCTACCATAAAGGATTGGAGGGCCTGGAATACCATATTCTGCCCTTGAGCACAGCAGGCCCTTGTCTTTGAAGTGGGTAACTTGGCTGCTCTTTCCAGGAAACAGTCTGGTTTCCCATAATTTGCCTTCTGAGCTGGTGCTGAGGACTGCCCCACTGGTCTGCTACTCTTTGGTCCTGAGTTGTTGGAATCCTTACAAAGTGTTAAGTTATTAGAATTGATAGAGACAATAATTATCTAATTTAGCATGGTTCAATATGATTGATCTGATCCTACAAGGAGATGTTATGGGCCAGAACTTGAAACAAGGTACTAAGTGGAATTGAGGAGACAATGTTTAAATCTAGTTTAGAATTGATTTAATCCTACAACAAATAATGGTTTCCCAGTGATATAATGATTGGTGTGTACTCAGTATACAACATATAAGCAAGAAGCTCTTAGGGCCAGGGACAGAAGCCCACTCTCGGAGGCAGAGAGACAGATTCATTCCATATTCCACCTTTGTGCTGGCTGGAGACATTCGGAGGGAGCTAGGGGCTGAAGCTCAAGACTTTGAAGGACACAATAAAGGACTAGATTTTAACTCCTGACTGTATTTGGGGTGATTATTACTTTGAACTGAAACTAAGGCTGCCTCCAGAGAACCTCCCCTGAGAAACCTGCTCCCAGAGAGAACCATTATATTTTAGAAAAAGAAGAGAACACCACACTAAGCCAGGACCAAAGGTCTCAGTTGCTGATCTGCTGTGTTTAAGATCCTTTCACTGGCTTTCCCAGACTGTCTGAGCTGTGTAGAGCACTCCTTTCATCCCTGTGAAACTGGCCTTTCTTGAAGCTCTTCCAATCTATCTTGAGCTGGAGAGTGATTTCATTCCATCAGACTGTTCGGAGACTTGGTTCCATGTGGTTTTTGAGGGAAATTGGGAGAGCTCAAGTAGCTTCCTGGCTTCACTCTACCATCTTGGTTCCAATCCCAGAAGTCCCTTTACTCACTTTCCTTTATCACTTATCCATGAATTCGAGCTTATGCCTCCTCTTAAAAGGGGCGAGATTTTATTCCAGTAGTAACTCACTATTGTGTAATCATTGAACATAATAAGAAAAAAAAAAGTATAATCAAAGCATGATTGCCATTGTGATTTGATCTTAAAACTTTACTTGATGTTAGGCATACTTGTGTGTGATCAACTTGGACACTTTATAAAGGGCACTTGAACTCCTTTAATGAACTTTCCCTGCTCCAAAGACCTGGAATTTTATAAATTAATAAGTATGCAAATGCTTATCTAATACCTCTCATGGAGTTATTGGAATATGGTATATCAGAAATGCGGAACTGATAAACCATAATAAATTAGTACTTAGGGTACCAATAAATATCTTCTTCCCTTTTCTGGTCCTCCATGGGTTTCAATAGCTATTACATTCTTGTAGTAACAAAATGTAGAACAGATATTTGATTGGAGACTTGGGGAAGAGAAATGGAGTTTAACATATTCTTCCTTGTGCTTTCACAGTTCCTTTAAGACCATAACAAGGAAATACACCTGAGTGATAATATTTTTAAAATATATTAAATCATCCACAGCAACCTGTTCTGGACTGACTGGAATAGAGAAGGACCTAAAATTGAAACCTCTTCTATAGACGGAACAAATAGAAGAATTTTGGTGAATAAAGATATTGGACTACCTAATGGTTTAACCTTCGACCCCTTCTCTAAACTGATTTGCTGGGCAGATGCAGGTAATTTCATTTACTACAGATAATATGCAAATATTTAATCTTTGATTTTAGTGTATCTAGAGCAATGGGCTAGATTTCTTTGTTTTGGTTTTGTGTTTAATAAACAAGGTTAAAGCAAGTATATAACACAGAGTAAATTGTTACAAAGTTCCTTCCAGTCATCCCTGGGAAAGTCCATTGCATAGACTTGGATTTTAGGTTGATTTTATTTTTGTGATAATATTACCATCTTGGTAAAAAAGCAGGTCTTATTCATGCATGCCCACACCCATCTCTGGTCCAAAAAACCAAAAACAATTAAGTATTTTTGCTAAGATGATGTTTGAAAAATCATAAATGATGAAAGAGAAGTCTCTAAATTGGTGATTGGTATTCCTTGATATTCCATTATTATATACATAATCCATTTTTATTGTTCTGAGATCATCTTTTGTTATGTGTATAGATCTATATTAAGTAGGTTGGGACTTTACAGAAGAGAGTGTACTCCCCTGGAGATTTTATGATCTAAATTGGAAGAGACTTCAATTGAGGCACTATGAGATTCAGTTATCCACAGCTCTCAAAGTAGTTGAATACTAAATTAGAATTGAGATTTTTGACTAATATTTGAATAATTTTCCGTTTCTAAGATTAGTTTTATATTGTCCCAAACTATATTGAAAATATGATTAATAAAATCATTTATATTTTTAAAAAGAAAAATTGCTTTTAAAATTAAGGTTTTATTGTCTTTGGCTTATGCATGTTTTATAATCATACTCACAAGCATGCATATTATCCTATAAATGGAAAAAAAAGTCTTTTTACTAGTATTTACGGTAATATATTTTAGGAATACACAAACCCAAATTTAGTTGCTTATATAATTTCTTCAAATAAAATCTGAATCATGTTTGTGTAAAGGAATCAGTTTAAATATAAAAATGCTAATGAAAGTGCTATTGAAATATTTTTGGATTAATAAAATAGAACTGAGAGTTGCTGTTTGAAAAGAAAAGACAGTGGTAGAAATGCTATAATTATTTTGATGTTTTATTTTCCACATTTAATTTTCATGGAGGGAAAGGGCTCTTCAATTTCTTAAAGCATAAGAGTATGGTGTTCTTTAATTATGGCTTCTGATTTTTTTTTTCCAAAGGGACCAAAAAACTGGAATGTGCATTATCAAATGGAACTGGAAGGCATATAATACAAAATAACCTCAATTACCCCTTCAGCATTGTTAGCTACGCGAATCACTTTTATCATACAGATTGGAGAAGGTAAATTGAAGAACATAATGAACAATCTTGGATTTAAGGGGAAAATAAAAGTATTCTAGAATCATTTTACTCAGCCAACTAGTTGATCATCAGTGATAAGACTTGCTCTAGATGAAGTTAACTTGCTTTCTCTAGGCCTGTTTTATCTCTAAATGGAAAGGAAGTAAGAGTGCCGACTTTGGAGTCAGGAAGAACTGGATTTAAGTTCTGTCTTTAACACACATGCATTGTTGACAAGGACAAATCACTTATTCTCTTAATGCCATAGGCATTTATAATACTGTTATGATGGTTGCAGATACAACTAGATGGTTAGAAAGGAGAGTTCAAATTTCATATGTAATCCATTTTTGCTTTATTTTTGTATATAGAAATGTATGGGTGCACATGTGTAAGTCTAAGAAAATTCTGGAGTCAGTCTTAAAAAAAAAATCTTGACAAAAGTCTAGATTAACTAACATTAACATATCTTTATAAAGATAAAACTGACCTTGCTTTTTAAGTCAGTCTTTTTGTCCATATTCTCCTTGCCATTAGCAAAAAATTAAGCTTTTATACATAAAAAGCTTCAAAACTATTACTTAGAAGTGGACCTGTTTATTTTCTATTTCCTTTCTATTTCTAGGGATGGTGTTATAGCAGTAAATAAAGAAAATGGGCAGTTTACTGATGAATATCTTCCAGAGCAAAGATCACATCTTTATGGAATAACTGCAATATATCCCTACTGTCCAAAAGTTGAATAAATTTAGAGGTGAGTATCAGAATCTCATTTTGTAAAACAGAAATGTGTCAAAGATAATGCATAGGAGCTAACTTTTTTGTTTAGCAGATATGCTACTTTCTTCTGGAGTACACCAGTGTGAGAGATAAAAGTCAATAGAATGCATTTAAGTCCCCCTGCCATAAAAATCTGCAGCTATGCAGGTACTTATTAATAGTCACCAAATCCTCCTCCCTAGCACGCTACATGAAAAAGGGTCATCTTCCCTGTATCCTTCCCTTTAAAATCCATGATAAAAAATACTCAGTATAAGAATAAGAAAATGACTTTCAGAATTTTGAAGCAAGTTTCTTTGACATGGCCCAATTTCTCAAAAATACAAAATTAAATCAAATTTATAAAAAGTAAGAGATATGCCCCAATTGATAAGTGATCAAAAGATATGAACTATGCACGAAGGGCTATAAAATCATGCATAGTCTTTGACCTAACAATACCACTATTAGGCAAGAATTTTTTTAAAAAAAGGAAAAGGACCTATATGTACAAAAATATTTATAGCACTTCTTTAATCAGGGGAAAAAAGTTGGAAACTCAAGGGATGACCATCAATTGGGGAATGGCTGAATTTGGCATATTGTTATGATGAAACATTATTATTTTATGGGGAACAATGAACAGGATTCTCAGAAAAACCTGCAAAGTCCTCTGTGAACTCAAGCAAAGTGAAATGGTGTTGTGTACAAAGTAATAGAAATATGAAATGTTCTGGGATGATCAATTGTGAATGACTTTTGCTATTCTCATAATAAAATGATCCATGACTACTCTGAAGGACTTATGATGAAAAATCCTATCAACATCCAAAGAAGGAACTAATTGTATCTGAATACAGATTGAAGCATTTCCTCTCTCTTTTTAATACTTTTTCTTGAGGGTTTTCTCCCAGAGGGAGATTTATGTTTTCTTTCACAAAGAAAACTTTTTTGTTTTGCATAACTTCACATGTGCTTTCTAAATGGGGCCTGGGTGTGGGGATAAGAAAATCTAGAACTCAAAGTTTTAAAAACAAAGGTAAAAATTGTTTTAAATGTAATTAGGAAAAAATTAAAATATTAAATTTTTAAAAAGAAAATAACTTTCTCCTTCCTTTCTCCTTCACTATATAGGAACAAAGTAATGAGTTCTAAACAACAGAATTTTAACTTTGAAGAAAGACTACTTTCTACCAATGGTTGGAAGTGAAGAAAATGAAAAAACAATAAAGACCAATAGTAGTTTCTGGATATGCAACAAAATGAGGGCAAAGATTAGTAAATTTATTCTGCGAAAGTTTATACCTCAATCTTTACTACTGTATTTTCTAAAAAACAAAAAACAAACAAACAAAAAAAACCCCACAATTATCATATTTCAACTTTAAAGTAAAAATCATTAAAGAAAAATCAATTAAATTTGAACTTTTAAAAACCTATAAACTGATCTAAATTATAGATTCTTTTTGGCTAAAAGATTATATAGTTTTATTAAAATATGCATTTAAAGAAAAAACCTGAGTCCTAAATAAAGATCACAAACTTTGAAGAGGCTGTATAAGTAAGCTTGATGGAAAAAAAGCAATTAAGTTCTTTGAAATTCTAAATGATAATCTCTTTACCTCACCATCAGTGAATTTCTTTTAGTATTTATGCTAGAATAATTCAGTTTGTATTTTAAAGTTCTTAAGTCCCTCTATGCCTACAGTAGAAAAAGTTAAATTCATGTATACTTATAAGGTATATTTCTATGCAAAAGTTCTGAATTACTTTAATAAAATATTTTAAATTTTCCTATAAGTGAGTCTGAGTGTGTTTATGACAAACCTGGGACTAAAAATAAATAACAGAATTCTAAATTCTATGCAGTCTCAATTACAAAATAGACAATTAATAGTACTTAATATACAATCAAATGATTACATGTCCATTTCTTCAAACTTTATTAAATGGAAAACACAACAATGGTAAGAATTCAAAATTCTCTGTTATTTTTTCCCTCCCAAATAGTGACATTTGATTGAAAATACATTGCCAAAGTTATGCATAGTTTCTATATGTCCTAAGTAGATGAGAGGCTGTAATCCTAAATCTCTTTATCTTCCAACTTTTCCCAATCTGTGATCTGTTTTTGGGTCAGCAATAATTGCTTGAACAGCTACTATGGCTTCATTAATTTTTGTCTGTAGTTCTCTGAGTTCTTCTATATGCAGCAATCGAAGAATTTGGGCAGCTTCATTAAGAACAGCATCTATTTTATCACAAGAAAAGATTGCACTGACATGTTATGACTACTTAAATCATCTCTGAAAATAATTTCAATGTTTTAAAAAAAGTTATCATTCATGCAATAATTTTTAAAACTACTTTTATGTCAAAACATGAAGGGAACCCTCTTGCTTTACAGATAAAGAAACTGAGGGCCAGAGTTTAAGTGATATGCTCAAGGTCATACAAGTTTATACTTTTATTTAATTAATTAGGACAAGCTATTTAAAAAATAGCACTTACCTCCTGTATCAAAACCAAGGATGTGCTTATCTAAAGCAACAGGTAAGCCCTTTAAAGAAAAAAAGAAAAAGACAGTAAGAAATTCTATTCTTATAATTAAGAATAATTAAGTAAAAAAACATAATACTTAAAAAATAAGGTAGAACCGACTCAGGCTAAAAAACATGGCAAATTGTCCATATCTGTACGTGACTACAATATTTTTCCTTCTTTTATATTTTTTACCACTCTAAATGGAGACTGGGAAGGATTAGACTTGTCAAGCAAGAATTTTGGCCTTCATTTGCCAGCATTTCTTTTAATTAAAGTACTAAAAAACATGGACTTCCTTCAAATTATAGAGGAACTAAACAGCAAGCTAAAATTACCTATTGCTGCGCTTCTAATATTTCTTATATTCTTAGTAAAATCAAATAATAACTTTGGTATTATTTCAAGTCTGAGGCTTCCCAAGTCTTAAGAGAAACTTAGAGAAACATGAGAAAATACAGGCTAGATTGTGGAGTTTATTTGGATATGGACAGGGTAGAGGAGAGTGAGAATAAAAAGAAGAAAACTCACTCATCCCCTCCCTCCAGTAATGAGCATCTAGTCCATCCTTTAATTTAACCCTTTTTCTTCACATTGTCAGTCTAGATTATCAAAGAGGTGTCCAAAAAGAAAAAAAAAAAAAAGAAAAAAAAATGGGAAGAGGATAAAGGATAAATTTAAGAGGAAAGAGGGTGTAATAATAGAAAAGTAAATATAGAAGCTATTGTTTAATTTTAATCTATTAATATTTTCCTATTCATTTGGGTGCTATATCAAAATATTAGATATAAAATCTACTCAACAAATTGAAATCTTATTTGTGCAAACCATGTGATATTCTTTGCAAGAGAGCTCAAGTGACAGTTACAGAGACACACAGACAGACATACAGCCATGGCAGAGTAACAATAGGCCTAAAATGTAAAATGGGATTTGATTATTTAGTACTAGATTTTAAACACTGGTTTTGGCTAATTTATAAGTAACAATTAACACAGGGGAAAAAAAAAACCTTGTGTAAAATAAAAAATGCCATAGATGCCATTCAGCATCTTTTTTAAAAAGCTGAACAGAAGTTAATTTAATATTAATAAGACTATAAAGTAGACTTTTTAACATATTAACAAAAACTGAAGAGATTCAGTACTCAATTTAAAATTAGAAAGTATAATTTGGATTGCTTGAGCAACTAACTCCCTTATATGGTTTTAGGGACCTTCTGACTCTCCAGTGAACACACACCTATCATCAACAGCCATCTTTTATGTATTTTGCATTTGTTTACCTATGCATGGGCAATGGAACACATTTTTTTACTTGTTCCCATACATGAGCTGAATCTGATGCTAGTATTAAAATATGATTACATACTTGACAGATTTTTTTTAAACTTACATCTGTTACCACTATCACAAATGGTGGTAGGAAAATCCTATTATTTTCTAAGAATCCTAAAAAAATCCAATTATTAGTACCTACCTCCTATGAATACTGTGAGAATTAACAGAAAACAAAGCACTATATAAATATTAACTGTTGTATCAAAACCAAGGGTGAGCATGGTGGCTTTCACTCAGAGCAAATCCAAGTGAGTGAAAGTTTGACACTGTTAGGAAAAGATAGCAAAAAAAAAAAGGACCCTGTTAATTACAGAACAGGCATTTCATAAAGCACAGCAATAAAGAGTGGAAAGAACTAGAATTGGAAAGATAAGATTGAGGCAGATGGGAATGGTTGGAGATAGGATATTCTACTTCCTGTCATTGACCATACTCACTAGGCTAAAAGAACTAATGTATACTTTGATTTTTTTTTTAATGCAATGTGCAATAGAAAGAGATTAGACATGCTTTTTAGACTGTCTTCAAGCTTCTTTGCACCACCTGTAAATACCCATATATTTGATTTGTCAAGAACTCAGACAACCTGAGGGTAAGCAAGTTTCTATCCACTTGGTTTAACTAATTGAATCCAATAAAGCAGATGAATTTTATTTTTTTTTATTACTTTTTATTGACAGTACATATGCATGGGTAATTTTTTACAACATTATCCCTTGCACTCACTTCTGTTCTGATTTTTCCCCTCCCTCCCTCCACCCTTAGATAGCAGGCAGTCTTATACATATTAAATATGTTATAGTATATCCTAGATACAATATATGTGTGCAGAACCACACAGTTCTCTTGTTGCACAGAAAGAATTGGATCCAGAGGGTAAAAATACCCTGGGAAGAAAAACAAAAATGCAAACAGTTCACACTCATTTCCCAGTGTTCCTTCTCTGGGTATAGCTGATTATGTCCATCATTGATCAATTGGAACTGAATTAGATTTTCTTTGTTGAAGATATCCACTTCCATCAGAATACATCCTCATACAGTATTGTTGAAGTATATAATGATCTCCTGATTCTGCTCATTTCACTTAGCATCAGTTCATCCAAGTCTTTCCAAGCCTCTCTGTATTCATCCTGCTGGTCATTTCTTACAGAACAATAATATTCCATAACATTCATATACCACAATTTACCCAACCATTCTCCAGTTGATGGGCATGCATTCATTTTGCAGTTTCTAGCCACTGTAGTTTGTCAAACACTAGACAGCTATAGTTATTGACTATTTTGTCCTGTGAACCCAACCCATTCCACTGATCAACTAATCTATTTCTTAGCCAATACCAAATGGTTTTGGTGACTGCTGCTCTATAATATAGTTTTAAATCAGGTACAGCAAGGCCACCTTCATTTGATTTTTTTTTTCCATTAATTCCCCTGAAATTCTCAACCTTTTGTTCTTCCATATGAATTTTGATGTTATTTTTTCTAGGTCATTAAAATAGCTTCTTGGGAGTCTGAGTGGTATAGCACTAAATAAATAGATTAGTTTAGAGAGTATCGTCCTCTTTATTATATCCACTTGGCCTACCCAAGAGCACTTAATATTTTTCCAATTATTTAAATCTGACTTTATTTGTGTGGAAAGTGTTTTATAATTTTGCTCAAATAATTCCTCATTTTCCTTTGGTAGATAGATTCTCAAATATTTTCTGCTATTGACAGTTATTTTGAATGGAATTTCTCTTTGTATCTCTTGCTGTTGGATTTTGTTGGTGATGTATAAAAATGCTGAGGATTTATGTGAATTTATTTTGTATCCAAGCAGATGAATTTTAATAGAAAATACCATAGGCATCTTATAATGAATAAATTATACAACTAAAGACATGTGAAGAGAAATTTTATGGAGAACTTGATTAGGATGTCATATTTGGTTACTTCAGTGTGAATGTGGGAAAAGGTTGAGGATGGGAATAAATACATGGAAAAGCATAACAAAGAAAAAAGAAATGAAACAGATAAAGGACCTGTAGATTATATAAGAATGATTCATATTCTTGTATCATATACACTTCAAAAACAAATGGTAGTAAGCATTCAAAGTGGCAATATATGGAGCAAGTATGTTGCATAGTAGAAAGGATGGAAAGATCTTAGATATTTGAAGAAACAAGGTTGAGGGGGACGGGATGATTGGAGATGGGATATACAAGGTTTATATTTTAGCAATAAGTAGTTCAAACTCAATGAGACAGAGTTGGAGGGGATGTAAATATTTTTTGAGCAACAATTCTAGCCACTTATTGACAAGGAATTCAATGAGGCAAGAGATAAAACTGTTCAAAATTCTTTTTTGAGGCACAACCTTGTGGCAGGTGGTAGTTATATGTCCTATAAAACTTCAGGAAGTCCATGTCAATATAAACAAGAATAGGTCATTACCCCTAGAGAGTCTAGTCAAGAAATATAAGATTGTAGGGGGAAAGTGAATCTAAGCTAGAAATGGTCTTTGAAGCACTGCAAAACGGCTCAAAACAGAAGGCAGAGATCTGGATCAATGGCTATTTCAAGGTTTGAGGAAACAATTCTAATGGGACCTAGACATTAAGTGGCCTAGAACCAAACAAGATAAGACCAGAACAAGTCTATCTTGAGATAGAGGATAAATTCCAATTTTCTCAAAACAAAGAATTGCGTAAATAACTGTGATAGCCTTGACAGACACTATCCAGAGTAAATGATAGTTCCATGGACAAAATTAGTAAAGTCAAAGGAGGAACAGAATATTTTAGGGAACAGAAAAATAACTTGGCTTTGGACATTCTGAGTTTAAGTACCAGTGGGTCATTCAGATAGATTTGTTTTACAGAGTTAGATATGTGAATCTCCAATTCAGAAGTAAAGTTAGAATTAGAAATATAAATTTGAGAGTAGGACACTACTGATGCTCTAGAGCAGGAGTCCTCAAACTTTTTAAATAGGGGGCCAGTTCACTGTCCCTCAGACTGTTGGAGGGCCACACTATAGTAAATACAAAAACTTTTGTTTTGTGGGCCTTTAAATAAAGAAACTTCATAGCCCTGGATAAGGGGGATAAACATCCTCAACTGCTGCATCTGGCCCACGGGCTGTAGTTTGAGGACCCCTGCTCTAGAGTATAAATGTATGAGTGTAATTTTTACCCATATCTTTACTTTTGTGCCACCAAAAAAGTCCAAAAGAGGTGGCTGTGTGGCATTGTGGATACAGTGGAGTTAGAAAGACTTGTTTAAATCCTACCTGATGATCACTAGACTTTGGACAAGTCACTTGACCACTATCTGCCTCAAATCCTTTACCTATAAAATGGTGAAAAAATAATAGCACCTACCTCCCAAGACTGTTGTGAGGGGGGAAAAAGACAAAAGAGTTTGCCTTGCAAAACAAAGTACTATATATAAATACTAGCTGTTATTATTGATGGCATCATAATTATCAAGATGGCTTTCACTAGGAACAGTTGCATGTGAACTCACTTAAGTTCTGTAGTGTTAGAAATGGGCAGCTTAAGTGTTGTAGTGCATAGAGTGCCAGTCCAGAACCAGTCAGGAATATTAAACTTTATGAATTCAAATCTGGCCTCAGACAAATTGTGTGGCCATGGGAAAGTCACTTAACCCTGTTTGCTTCAGTTTCCTCATCTGTAAAATAAGATGGAATAGGAAATGACAAACCACAATGGTAGTTTTGCTCCCCCCCAAAAAAAAATTTCCCCAAACAACTGAAAGTTACTGAACCACAAGCCTTAGGAAAAATAAAATTTTTTCATGTCCTGAATACTTCTAAAAAATAGTAAAAAGTTTGTAGCTCCAAGTTTGTATGTTGGATTGAACAAAATATAGGTTAATTTCCTTTCAAGAATTTGTAGCATTTGAATGACCTATACAATCTATATGTGATCATTACTGTGGTCTTTCAGATATTTGACAAAACTGGCAAAGGAAAAGTTACATTTGGGAACACAGAGCATCTATCATATTACATATTAAGTGGAATTGGTGTGGAATTATGGGGATTGGGGGAGGAAATGTCTTATAAGAGAAAAGACAGAAAAAGGAACCTGATGAATAGAGAATTCACTCAGTTTACTGGAAGTACAAGTGGGACATGCCAAACAAGTACTTGTGCAATAGAACTGGAAAGATTAGTACCTCATCAACCCCCTCTTAACTATTTTTAAGATATGGTTTCTCAGGCTTATATAGACTCACATGAACTGATGCTAAGTGAAGTGAGTAGAACCAAGAGACCATTGTACACAGCAACAACAAGATTATACGATGATCAATTCTGATGGACATAGCCCTTTTCAACAGCGATGTGATTCAGGCTAGTTCCAGTGATCTTGTGATAGAGCGAGCCATCTGCACCCAGAGAGAGGACTATCGGGACTCAGAGTAGATCACAACATAGTTTTTTTTCACCTTTTTTGTTGTTGTTTGCTTGTTTTTGTTTTTTTTTTCTTCATTTTTTTTTCCTTTTTGATCTATTTTTCTTGTAATATGATAAATATGGAAATATGTGTAGAAGAATTTTACATGTCTAATATATATTGGATTACTTGCTGTTGAGGAAGTGGGGAAAGAGAAGGAGAAAAATTTGAAACACAGTTTTGCAAGGATGTAGTTGGAAACTATCTTTGCATGTATTTTGAAAATGAAAAACTTCATTTCAAAAAATTGAAAAAAATATGTTTTTTCTATTAAGTTTAATAAATCTATACCAAACTGTGTGTGCATATTTATATATGTTCAATTCCTTTTTCAGACAGTTCAGATGAAATTAAGCCAACTGTTCATTTCTCCCACTCTTCCAATACTGCCAAAATTAGAAGGAAAGCAGAAAGCTGGGAAGCAATTTTTATAGACAGTGTTTCTGATAAAGGCCTCATTTCTCAAATATACAGAGAACTGAGTCAAATTTATAAGGATACAAGTCATTCCCTAATTGATAAAGGATATGAACAGGCAATATTCAGATGAAGAAATTAAAAATCTCTAGTCCTAAAATGCTCTAAATCACTACTGATTAGGGAAACCCAACTTAAAACAAATCTGAAGTGGTAAATTCAAAACTATGAAATTGGTTAATATGATAGAAATGGAAAATATTAGAGATATTGTGGTAAATATTAGAGAATATTAGAGAATATTATTATTAGAGACTATTAGAGAAATATTAGAGAATATTAGAGAATTATTAAATATTAGAGAAATGTGGTAAAATTGGGATACTAGAGCATTGTTGATGGAGTTGTGAACTGATCCAATCATTTATTCTGTTAAGCAATTTGGAACTGTGCCCAAAGAGTAACCAAACTGCGCATACCCTTTGATCCAATAGTACCACTGCGGGTCTCTATCCCAAAGAGAGTGTGTACAAAAATATTTATAGCAACTTTTTTATGATGGCAAAGAATTGGAAACTGAAGGGATGCCCTTCAATTGGAAAGTGGATGAACAAAAGTGTGGTATATGAATGTAATGGAATATCATTGTGAAATATGAAATGAAGAGTAGACATCTCAGAAAAACTTGCAAAGACTTATATGAACTGAGGCAAAGTGGGATTAGTAGTGTACATTTGTATCAAGTGAATGTAGGTATACAGAGATAAGAAGGCTAAAAGCACTAATTTTTAAAAAATGAAATGTTTGTTTTATTCCATAAATTAAAAATATATATGTTCAAAATGATTTTGTATTGGTTAATAAAAGGTAAGTTTGATCAATAGGACAGATCATATACACAATATGCAATAGCATTGTGTTAGATTAATCCCAAAATCACAATGACTTATCTGACATGAACTTCTAAGAAAATTGGCAGGCAGGTAGAAATTAGATTTAGACCAATATTTCATACTAAGATAACCCCAATAGATACATGACCTAAATTTTAAAAGTTGCATAAAAAATAAATTTGATCCATGGCTTAACAAGTTATAAAAAGGAACATGTAAGATAAAATGGGTAATTTTTAAATTCAAAATTTAAAAGGCTTTGAATCAACAAATTTATTATAATAAAAATTAGAATGGAAATAGAAAGAGGGAAAATATCTGCAACCAAGTTTTCTGATAAAAATCTCCTATCAAAGCTACATAAGGAACTGATTCAATTTTATAATACCTTAGAGTTATTCCTCAAGTCAAAAGACTTGAACAATTTTCAAAGAAACTGAAGCTACCCATCATATGAAAAAAATTCTAAATCATTAATTAGAAAATGTAAATCAAAGCAACTCTGACATATATTAAATGACAAATTAAAATGTAAATTAAAGCAACTCAACTCATATTTTTCAGACTGACAAAGATGACAAAAAAGAAAAATTATAAATATGGGAGGGGTTACGAGAAAACAGGTGGAGCAATAAATTGTTCTAGTCCTTCTGGAAAGGATCCTCTTTGACTTAACCAAATCAATACTATGCTTATACTTCAAAGAGATCAAAGAAAAAAGAAAAGGATCTTTATGTACAAAAATATGATTGTCAACTCTTTTTATAGTAGACAAAAAATGGAAAGTAATTCCTTTTGGGATTTCCAATAGGAAGAAGCTAAATAAACTGTGTTGTATATAAATGTAAGTATTGTACCACAGGAAATGATGAATTGGACAGACCTTTGTGGACTGATAAAGAGTGAAGTGAATAGAACTAAGAAAACAATTTACAGAAGGAAAAAAAACTCTGAAAAACTTTAGAACTTTCATCACATTTGATTGTATTAAAGATCACACCTGGATAGATAAAAACATGTTCAATTATGCATATAGGTTAGCTATCCATGGAAAACTAGTACAGCTCCTATTATATCAATCCTTGGTGGTACACTCCACCAAGGTTTAGGAAAGGTTTAGAGAATATGACCACAGCAGGGGCACACAATCACAACCCACTTCCAAAATGTGTTGGAATACTAGGAATTATTAGCATTTATTTATTATAACATTTGGAACTTTACCAAAAATATTTAATTTTCAGTTTAGAGAAACACACATACCTCTTTCGTCTGATTTGCCTTAGCAACTGCCTCCTGTGTTAAGCGTTCCTGAACCAAAATGCGAATTGCCTAGTAAATAAAAATCTTTTTAGTCTTTCTTTCTACATAAAGGGGTAAATTAAAAGACATGTCATCCTTCTTTCCCTGATTCAGTAAGTAGTGCAAGGGTATCCAAGAATTCACCAATGTTGAAAATAAAGGGCAATATAATATGCAGTTTAAGTTTTCATGCCCACCCTCATTTTACTATCCACCCTCAAAATTACTTCCCACCACCGTCCTTAACACACAAAAACTGTTGTTATTGCTGTGAAAATATTTTTCCTTGGTTTTGGTTAATTAAAGATGCTCTTCACATATCACAATAATTTAATTATTTTAAGGAATATATACCATTTAACTACATGTTAAAAAATAATTCAAAACAACATTTTTTCATCATCATACATTCTTTAGGCAAAGAATAAAATAATACAGAGTAACATATAAGTAACACAAATTGGCAACCCCACCACAATACAAGTACCTGTATTACAGATAAATGTAATAGTCTTTCACTTCAAGGCTTCAACACATTTATTTCTATACAAAGAAAATCTTGATTCCTAATTAATGACCTTATTTCCAAGATACAAAGTATGCTACTAAACTTGTGAGACTATGTCCTATGTATTGTGTGTGTGTATTTGTAAAATTTCAAAATTTGTTTCAGTAAAGAAAACATTACACATACTTTGCAGAAATATAGTTTTTTTTTTTCATTTCTCTCATAATATTAAATTTAAGAATATAAACTAACCTTAAGCATTACCAAATAATCATCATGACGCTGGATCTGAAGAAGGTTGGCCAAAGCCATTACTCCTGCCTTAAAATCAGGATTATTCACTGTAAAGCAAATATATATAAAAGCTGATTTCATATTTTTTAGAGAGATATAATAATATATTAAGATTTTTATTTGGCTTAGAACACCCCCCCCCCAAAAAAAGTATCTAAAATTTCTTACCCAATAACTATCCAAAAGAACACACAAAATTAAAACCCCAGCACCAAAAATTATAATGATAAAACTATTTATTTTTATTTCATGATGCTCATACATTCATTCTAAAGTTCTGGTGAATAATTTTATTCACATTGATTTTTATCTATTTAATTCTTTTTCAACAAAACCTATTTAAATAATACTTTGGACTAACATTTCTTTACAAAACCATCAACATAATCTGCAGCTTCTGAGAGCCCCAAAATCTTAATAGTTCACACGAATCACAAGTTATGAAAAAAAAGAGGTCAAAAAGAACCAGTAGATTGGTTAGATTCTTTTTTTTTTTTTAATGAGTTAAGTAGAATCTTCATTTAAAGCAAACCATAAAAAATAGTAAAAAGCAAAGACTGACTAAAAGGTAGCAAGAGATTGAAATAATGAAACTTATTTGTTCCCTGGACAAGAAACTGAGCCTCACTAAAGTAAATTATGTAAAATCTAATAATTTTTGTAATAAATAGTAGATTACTATTAATTTCCATCTTACTTACACCAAAAACATAATTATGTAAACAACACACAGTAGGATATCTTTCAATGTAATGCTGTTCTGAAAATCTTATCTTTTGGCAATTTTGCATATAAGTTTTCCTTCATTTCCCTCTTTCACATTGCTATTTTACTAAAGATAAAACAGTATTAGCATGCAAACATAAATAATGTGTTCTGCCTTAGCTCAGACTTATGTTTTGAATAAAAGTATCAGATATCCTTTAAGACAATTGAGTGTCTCTGGCATACTATGTTTGTACATAATTTTGTAATGAAGTAGTCTACAGAGAAGAATCCTTTAAAGGATTTTAATCCTGAATATTGATGAAATTACTCCCTTTAGCAAGCAGGGAAGGGCACAATGGAAATCAGTTTAATTAATTTCATAGTCCCACCCTCTGTGAAGGTTGTGGGCAGCTCTACCTTGCTATGTCCCATCAGAAATCAGTTATGTCAAACCCCTGAGGTTAAATTTTCCCTATAAATCCGTGCCATCTTTGCTGAATCCCCTTCAGGTTATAGCCCACCACAGCACTCTACCTCATTGTGTCTTTCTCCTTACAGCTAGTTAACTCTTTTAGGGTGCTAAACTTCTCTATAGACTTTGCCTGCCAGTTAAGGTATATTCCCACTTCATGGGATGTTTCCTTTTTCCTGATTAACTGGGAATTCCATTAGGGAACTTGTCTTTTCCATCATTAATTGATGAATCTTTTTTCTTGCTAACTAAATGCTCTCCCAACTTTTCTTCATATTTACCACTTCTATTGTATCTCTTCATTTTGTCTGTAATTTCTTCTAAAAAACCTACCTTTTGCCAAAGATAATGGCTCCTGTGAATTCATCACATGATCAAACTCCAACAATCTTACTATTTGGTGCTACATGCTAAATTATATTGTTTGGTACCAAAAATTGCTCTCTTAAACTACATCAAATGTCTTGGAAACATTATTATGGTGTTTTTAACTGATTTTTAAAAGGGACTCTTTCATTATAAATATCATGCAAATGAAGAATGGAAGTTTATAACATAATAAATATCTTAAGGATAAGATTTCAAAAATCCATTGCTTTAAAAAAAAAATTACACTTTAATCCAACACAAATATATTTACTTATTCTACACCAACTTTGTAACTATTTGAAAAAGTCTTCATTTTTTTTCTAAAATAAATCTAGATTAAAAGAATTCATTCTAAATAACAGGAAATAAAAACAAAAACATTTTAGCTGAATTAGTAATATCAAACAATCTTCACTCAGTTACATACTTACCATCCAAATTTATCAGTGGCTCTACATTTTTAGCTGCATTGTCAGCATTTTTAGCATTATCTGGGGTAGAATCCTTGTATTTGTCAGCTATAAGAAAAGGCATAAATGAGTCATGATAGCAATAATGTAATAACATAACAAAGTTGAATGCCATATTAGTTTACTTAGAAAAAGTGAAAAATTATGCTAGAGAAAATAAAAGTTAAGGAGACAGGTAGGTTAAATATTTTAATAAGTCAAGATAACTTTAATGAATAAACAAATTAAATACATTTACAATTTGTTCAACATTTACTTCAACCATTCTGTTGCCATTATATTTGGAACATTCTAATTTTTAAGGATTTTCCCTTTTGCTCTTCTTTTTCTGTTGGATTGACCAGAAATTATGCCAAGACTTCACTCACTTCACTGACAAGGATGAAATCAATTGTCTATGCCAACAAATAAGTAACACACAAAAGATATTTATATAGCCTCTAAAACCACGGGAAAAAAAGAGCTTAAAATGGCCTGATATAGACATTCAATTAGAGGGACTGGCTTTAAATCTCAATTAATCCAAAAGGGACAGTGCTTTTAGAATCAGGTAGATTGACTCCAAGTACATTGCACAGTTCCTACCAAGGAACATTTATCTATAGCTTCTCAATGACATGCGGGCAGCACTTTTGTTAGTGAAAAAAGAATCAAAATCAGTCAAGTCCCCCAGAATATCCAGTTTAGCCAAAACTCTTTTCATTCCCCCTCTACTGTCTCAATAGTCACGAGCTTTTGATTAGCATATCTTTAGGCAATTCTGGGGCTTGGTCAATCAGGGAGATCCTGCCTCCATTCCACAGCTCCACAGAGACTAAAAAAGGTTGAATTTTCCCAACCCAAACTGCTCATTTGATTTGACTGTCTTGTGGCTTATATCTGTTTGAATCTATGAAGCTACTTAAACATAAAATAAATAGCAAACCTTTGTAATCTGTAATGAATGCCTATGACATAATTTCTTTATGTCACTAATTGAATCTATATATTATTTTTATTAATATCTTTTACAATCTATTGCTCTCCTAAATCTATTTCATATTTCCACTCCTGGTGCCTATTTTACCTCTTCAAAGCATGATATGATGGAAAGAGCACTTTTAATTGGAGAGATTGTTTAAGGAAACATAATTAGCTATTCATGATTCAATATGGCCAATGGAGGAAATCCTATTCAGGCACTTTTTCCCACTAACCTAGTGCTTGCACTAGGAGTTCATTATAACGATTGATCATGTTTTTCTCTAATACAATGTGTCATGAATTATTTTAACTAAAGGATAAGATATATTTAGATGCTGCCACAACCCAAGATTAAAAATTTAGTTCTACAACAGCCTCACAGTCACTGTCAGAGATAAACTGGTATGAAACGTGTTCTTGAAATCCAATCATTCTAAAAGCTGTTATTGCAAAATTAGCATATTATAATCAAGGTTGATTATAGGAATCCCTGAGAAGGAATATCATTCAAAAAAGCATCAGTAGACATGGCTCTTTTCAACAATAACTGTTGAATTCAAACAATAATCAACAAATAATTCGGGTCAGTTTCAATTGACTTGAAATGGAGAGAGCCATCTACACCCAGAGAGAGGACTGTGGGGATTGAGTGTGGTTTACAACATAGTATTTTTACCTTTTTTGTTGTTATTTGCTTGTTTTTTTTTTCTTTTTAATCTGATTTTTCTTGTGCAGCGCGCAATCATGTGCATGATTATTGCAAAGTTTCTCTCTGGGTGGTATGTGTGTTTATCTTGCAGACATAACTTATTTTCATGGTCATGTAAGTAACAGTAGAAAAACCATTAGTTAGATGAAAACAATATCACATTTATCAAGTTAGATACCTGGCAAAGCATTTTCCTCACAATATTATGAGTCAGGTAATACAAATATCATCCCCATTTTTACAGATAATGAAAATGGATTTAACTGACTTGCCAAAATCATAAAGTACCTCAGGAATGATTTGAATTCAGGCCTACTGATTCCAAGTCCACAGTTTTTTTCTTATGATCCTCAGGATCATATAAATTATAAAGCAACATAGAAGTACAAAATATTTTCAACCACTGACACACCATTCCACTCATGTAGAAAGAGGGACTAGAACTTTGACTTCACTAGTAGAGGGAACACCAAAGTGAGTAAACTCCCTAAGCTAACGTAACATTTCAATGTCAGTGCACCTTTCTCTGCAATTTATAGTCTAAAATAATTTTTAGAGCACTGAGAGATTGAAGACACTTATTAAGTGTCTTCACATAAGCAGAACTTAAACTAGATGATCATTACTGACTTAAAAGCCTGCTTTCAAAATATTATACATGCTGCTTCTCTCCCACTTCACACACTCCAACCTATACTACTCACCATCACATGAACATATCACACAACCTGGATTCTCCTCATCTATCCTTCAATGTTATTAAATATAAAGAAAATTATATCATAATGTTCTAGTGACTAAAACCTGAACAGAAAAACTGTCAGTACTTTAATTTGAAGAGACAATATCCTGTTCCGAAATTCTTTTGTTTCACCTTTATCAAAGAATTATTCAGTTTCTAAATGGGATTTAAGTCATATTTCAGGAAGGAACATTGAATTTTCTGAAAATAATAAGATTAAGTGCACTATCTCTTCTTCCATCCTTGACCAGAATGAATATTTTGGCAAGATGGTTGATATAATAAATTACTATTGTTCTGTTTAACCTCTAACTTAAACTTTGTACCCTTGTTTAATCTTCAATGTGGAATGTTGCTTTTGTTTCACAATTACTATAAAATGAATCCCAAAAAATTCAGTCAAGAGTAAACTCTTTTTGTTTTCTCTCTCAAAAAGAAAATGCTTAAAATTTAATTCATAATTTTGTAAATAAATCTGAAAAGCTTCTACCAAAAGTAAGCAATGCTCAGTTTTCCTCAACAATTTTAACTTCTGAAATCCTGAAGCTCAAATCAAATGCTACAACTTTAATGAATCTTTAACTGACTCCACAATAGAAAGCAAACTTTTCTTTTTTTAGAATTCTCACCACAATGTGATTTTTGTTGATTTTTCCATGACTCTCAGCAAACTACTTAATCTCAAAAAATATGTAAAATACCATACTTACTTTTGTATTATTGGTTACTTGCAAATAAACCGGTAGATTATTTTAACTTATATAGCTCTCTGGCATCAGGAACCATGTACTACTCATCTTTGAATCTTATTGCTTAGCAATGTTTTCAAATTTGTTGAAATGAACTCAAATTTTAAATATATATGATAATATCAATCTGAACCGACTATCAAGATACACACTGCAATACAACCATTCCTACACAACTTGTGTGACTCTTATAGATGGCCTCCCATCATTCCACTAGGGTATCTCTCTGTGTAGAGGCCTTTTATAATTTTTCCTGACATTTCCTGGTATCAATAGAAGATTCTTGATCACATTTTTATTTTATTTTACTACTGAATTAACTAGAAGTCCAAAGGCTTGGCTTTGGAAATATGGATATGGAAATATTCCTCCAGTGTTCATTTATCTGTTAATCTATAATGGTGTTTAAATAGGATCATGAATTGGACAGTTGGCCAATCATATAAAGCTTAAAAATTATAATCTAATTACATTATTTAATGGGGGAAGGAGGGAAGATAGTAGATAAATGGACCTGGAGTTGGGAAGACTGGAGTTCAAAAACAGTTTCAGTTTGCTGCTTGCTTGCTTGCTATCACACAGATAGCAAATAAGTGAACAAGTTACTTAAAATCTGTTTGCTCAGTTTCTTTATCTGCAAAATGAGGATAATAGACAAACCTTATAGGGTTGTTATGAGGATCAAAAGATAGTATTTATAAAAAGTTTAGCACTGTGCCTGGCACATAGTAGGTATTTAATAACTACTTGTTCCCTTCCCTCCTTTTCCATCTCATTTAATAAATGATAAAACTAAAATCCAGAAAGTCTAACTTGCCTCACCAACTTGGTTACCAAGAGTATTAAGTAAAAGAAGTGGGATTCAAATCCAGGTTCTTTCACTCCAAAAATCCAGTATTCTTTCCATTTCAACAATCTGAAGTGCCTCTAGAAAATCTAAGGACCAAAAAAGCAATGAAGAGAATGTGTTCTGAACTTCTTTTGCTAATAGGGTTCTTTTATATAATATGTAAAGAAAGAAAGGAATAAATAAGTTTTTCCAAACAGATCTAAAAAATGAATGGGAACTAAAAAAGAATTTAAATAAAAAGCAGTTAAATTATTTTTTAAAGACTCCTACATTAAGTCTTTTCCTAATCAAATATATCATTGGATATATAATTAAAGCACATTGTGTGTGTGTATATACATATATATATATATGTATATATGTGTATATACATATATATATGTATATACACACACACATACATATAAAATTAAAGCACATTAAAGCATATAAAAATCATACCATTATCTCCATATTCAAGTCTAACAGCTAAACCAAGAAGCCAATCAATTGTTTCTTGTCGCTCTTGAATCTTGAAAGGGCAGTTAACATCTTTGAGATACTATGAAAGAAAAGAAAAACATTTGATTCATTATCTTCAGTTAAATGGCAATATACAGTCAAGAATCAAAATTAAATGATGATAAGTTAGAAACATTCTCAATCAGATCAGGGTGACATAAGGATGACATTATTGCCACTATTATTCAATACTGTACTAGAAATGTTAGTACAGTATTTTCTTCTATTAAGAGAAGAAATAGAAGGAATTAGACTAGGCAATGAGGACACAAAACTATCACTTTTTGCAGATGACATAATGGTACATTTAAAGAATCTTAGAGAATCAACTAAAAAAATTGTAATAATTAACAATTTTAACAAAGTTGCAGGATATAAAATAAATCTACATAATCTGCATTTCTATATATTACCAACAAAGTCCAGCAGCAAGAAGAATCCCATTTAAAGTAATTGTAGACAATATAAAATATTTGGGAATCTACCTGCCAAGACAAACCCAGAAACTTTATGAACACCATTACAAAACACTTTTCATACAAATAAAGGTTTTAAACAACTGGAAAAATATCAATTGTTTATGGGAAGGCCAAGCTAATATAATAAAAATGACAATTCTACCAAAATTAAACTGCTTATTCAGTGCCACACTAAATAGTCAAAAATGTTTTATAGAGCTGGAAAAAATAACAAAATTCATCTGGAAGAATAAAAAGTCATGAACATCAAGGGAATTAATAAAACACACACACACACACATACACACACACAAAAGGTGACCTAGAAGTATCAGACTTAAAACTTTATCATAAAGTCATAGTCATCAAAACCATTTGATACTGGCTAAGATAGAGTGATTGATCAGTGGAACAGGTTATGTACACAAGACACAGTACCCAATAACTAGTAATCTACTATTTGATAACTCTATAAACTCCAGCTTATGGAATAAGAATTATTTGAAAAAAATTGCTGGGAAAATATTGTGACATAAATTAAACACAGATCAGCATCTCATACCCTATACCAAGATAAGTTCAAAATGGCCTCATGATTTAGACATAAATAGTGATACTATCAGCAAATTAGCAAAGCAAAGGGGTAATTTCCTTGTCAAATCTTTAGAAAAGGTAGACATTTCTGACCAATCAGGAGATAGAGAACATTATGAAATAGAAGATGGATAATTTTTATTCCATTAAATCAAAAAGGTTTTGCACATAAAAACCAATTCAGTCAAAATTAGAAGAAAAGCAGAAACAATTCATTTCTCAAATATATGATAGCTCAAATTTATAAAACCAATCACCCACAACTGATAAATGGTCAAAGTATATGAACAATTTTCAGATGAAGGAATTAAAGCCATCTATATTCATATGAAAAAAAGCTCTAAAATCATTATTGATTAGAGAAAAGCAAATTAAGACAACTCTACTGAGATACCACTTCACACCTCTCAGATTGGTTAAAATGACAAAAAAGGATAATGATAAATGTTGGAAAGGATATGGGAAAATTGCAACATGAGTGCATTGTTGATGGAGCTGAGAACTGGTACAGCCATTCTGAAGAGCAATTTGGAACTATATCCAAGGAGCTATATATTATGCATACCCTTTGATTGAGCAGTATCACTACTGAATCTGTATCCCAAAAAGATCAGGTGCAAGAATGTTTGTAGCAGTTCTTTTTGTGGTGAGAAGGAAAATAAATGCATATTTATCAATTGGGGAATAGCTAAATAAGTTATGGCATATGCTGTAATGGAATATTTATTATTCTATAAGAAATAATGAGCAGTCAGATTTCAGAAAAGCCTGTGAAGTCTTGCATGAACTGATGTTAAGTGAAGTGAACAGAACCAGGAGAATATGTGATGATAAACTATGATAGATTTATTTCTTCTCACCAACATAGCGATCCAAGACAATTCCAATAGACTTGGGATGAAAAATGTCATCTCCATCCAGAGAGAGAACTATAGAGACTGAATGTGAATTGAAATATACTATTTTAACCTTTTTTTGTTTGTTTGTTTCCTTTTTCTCTCATAGCTTTTCCCTTTTGTTCTGATTTTTCCTTCACAACTTAACTAATATGAAAATATTAAACTAACTGTACATATATACATATGATTGATTACTGTCTTGGGGAAGGAGGAGATAAGGGAGAGAAGAAGAAAAAAGTTTGGAGCTAAAATCTTACAAAAATGAATGTTGAAAACTATCTTTACATATAATTGGAAAAATAAAATACTATTGAAATAAAAAAATCAGAATTATATAAAATAAGTCATAGTATCTATATTTAGGTAATCAATTTTGTATTGATTAGGTCATCCAGGACTTTTCAAAGTACAAGGTGCCTTAAATGAATAAATCTTAAAGAAATGAAAAAAACCTGAAAATATTAACAACTAAGTAACCAAAAATCACACCTGATTTTCTTAAATCAACAGTAAATTATTATAGATAAGATATGAGATAATTTATTGGGGTATGGGGACAAGGATACAATGAGTTGGAATATTAAAAAAAAAAAAAACATACAAAATTGAATAGGGACCTAGTCTTAAGGTGAGGAAGATCTGGCAAGTATTACCCAAGAAACATACTAGCTATGAGTATCATCATCACAGGCACATCAACTAACCCAGGAAACTCTAGTTTATAGACTTATTGTTTCTATCTATCTATCTATAAACTATTCCTCTAGTTTACTGACTTACAGTCAAGTTGCTAATCTGAATTGATGGAAAATGTTAAAGATTAGGAGTTACCCACACAAATAAAAATCACAGTTCAAGACCTAATTCCCACTGTGGGGAAAAAAAAAGATGGGATGAAGGAATTTCTTTATTAAGAGGATAGAAAAAAAGGGAATAATGGGATTCTTTACTTTAGAAAATGCAACCAATAAGATGTGGCTAAACAACAGAAGGATTAATAACATAAGCACAGCACTTCAAATGTACATTATAATCACAGGCCTAGTGTCCTGGAAGTCACCATCTAAAACCCTGTCACTTCATAAAATGCACATATCCTGCTATTTTATGAGGAATGTTTCAAAATATAGTGCAAATCATATTCATAAGAGAATAAATGTGGCTCAGTTAAACTACTACCAGATATGGGACAAAAACTATAGCATCCAGCTTCTCAAAAACTTTTGATGCTATTAATTCATATAAAACTTTAAAAAAAAAATCTTCAAGGGGCAGGTAGGTGGCACATTGCCCCTGAAGTCAGGAGAATCTGAATTCAAATTTGACTTCAGACACTTAACAATTCCTAGCTGTGTGATCCTGGGCAAGTCACTTAACCCCAATTGCCTCAGCAAAAAAAAAAAAAAAAAAAAAAAAAAAAAAATCTTCAGACAATTTAAATTTATTTTTATCACAAAGGTTTTTCTTTTTCAGTTTCTGAAGGCTTTTATAATTATAAACTTTAAAATCATCATGTTTACATGCTATTACATTAAAATATCAACAATTAGTTTTCATTTTTGTTTTCTTCTGGAAAATTAGGTTTGCTTTGTTGAAACAAGATCTGTTTCATTGGTTTAATTACATATCTTATTTATCTAAATATACATAACAAAAACTAAGGTGGTTAAGATTTTTACTAATATTAATATAGCATAACTGTGGTTTTCCTTAATAACCAACACCTACTTCATTAGTTTTAATCTTTTTTCAAATAAAATTTTTCTCAACTTTTCATCTATAAAATAAGGAGGTTGCACTAAATGATATCTAAGGTCCTTTCCAACTCTAAATCTATGCCCTTTGCCCCCTTTTAATAATTTGTTTCTATTCCAAAACTGATATTATTCCTTTTTTTTTTTTTTTTTTTTTATTTAATAGCCTTTTATTTACAGGATTTATACATGGGTAACTTTACAGCATTAACAATTGCCAAACCTCTTGTTCCAATTTTTCACCTCTTACCCCCCCCCCACCCCCTCCCCTAGATGGCAGGATGACCAGTAGATGTTAAATATATTAAAATATAACTTAGATACACAATAAGTATACATGACCAAAACATTATTTTGCTGTACAAAAAGAATCAGACTCTGAATTATTGTACAATTAGCTTGTGAAGGAAATCAAAAATGCATGTGTGCATAAATATAGGGATTGGGAATTTAATGTAATGGTTTTTAGTCATCTCCCAGAGTTATTTTTCTGGGCATAGCTAGCTCAGTTCATTACTGCTCCATTAGAAATGATTTGGTTGATCTCGTTGCTGAGGATGGCCTGGTCCATCAGAACTGGTCATCATATAGTATTGTTGTTGAAGTATATAATGATCTCCTGGTCCTGCTCATTTCACTCAGCATCAGTTCGTGTAAGTCTCTCCAGGCCTTTCTGAAATCATCCTGTTGGTCATTTCTTACAGAACAGTAATATTCCATAATTTTCATATACCACAATTTATTCAGCCATTCTCCAACTGATGGACATCCATTCAGTTTCCAGTTTCTAGCCACTACAAAAAGGGCTGCCACAAACATTCGTGCACATACAGGTCCCTTTCCCTTCTTTATAATCTCTTTGGGATATAATCCCAGTAGTAACACTGCTGGATCAAAGGGTATGCACAGTTTGATAACTTTTTGAGCATAGTTCCAAACTACTCTCCAAAATGGTTGGACCCGTTCACAACTCCACCAACAATGCGTCAATGTCCCAGTTTTCACGCATCCCCCCCAACAATCATCATTATTTTTTCCTGTCATCTTAGCCAATCTGACAGGTGTGTAGTGGTATCTTAGAGTTGTCTTAATTTGCATTTCTCTGATTAATAATGACTTGGAGCATCTTTTCATATGACTAGAAATAGTTTCAATTTCTTCATCTGAGAATTGTCTGTTCATATCCTTTGACCATTTTTCAATTGGAGAATGGCTTGATTTTTTATAAATTAGAGTTAATTCTCTATATATTTTGGAAATGAGGCCTTTATCAGAACCTTTGACTGTAAAAATATTTTCCCAGTTTATTGCTTCCCTTCTAATCTTGTCTGCATTAGTTTTGTTTGTACAAAAACTTTTCAGTTTGGTATAATCGAAATTTTCTATTTTGTGATCAGTAATGATCTCTAGTTCTGCTTTGGTCATAAAGACCAAAACTGATATTATTCCTAACAAAATTAAATTTTATTTTTAAAATTGACCCAGTGTTTTATTTATTACCTTTTCAAAGAACTTGGGCCATTCACTATTGTGAATGTTTCTTAAATTTCCTCTGTCTTCGATCTTGTAGTGTCTAATCTTTTGATCTTCGAGCCAAACAATAAAGTTTCTAAATTCTGTTTCATCTGTAGCAAAAATTTTAGAAAAATCAGAATACAAGATTTTAGTTAAGTCAAAATAAAGGGCGATAGCAAAATGTTCATATTCTTAAATATAATTTTTTTCAATACACTTTAGCACAGACTTCTTTATTATACAAATTAATTATTTCTAATTCTATATATTTTTCCTGGATATCAAAAATAAGCATGTATTACAAAACAATGAAAGAAAGAAAACAGCTTAAAAATGAAATAAAACAAAAACTACTATAAAATTATCCAAAAAAGGAAATAAAGTATTACGAGCACATCAAAGGAATTAAAAAATGAATAAAATTAAATTTAAAAAGAGAATAAAAAAAGAGAAGAGATTACTAGTAATCTCAATCAGTGCATTTTGCTATGGGGAGAAAGATCCAGTTTAATAAGAAGATCAGATAATATAAACTACAATAACATAATAGGGAATTAAATAAAGCAACAGATAAAATCCAAGAGTAACAAAACAAATAATTAAATGAAAAATAAAAACTTTCAAACAAAAGAATAAGATAGTATGAAAGTAAGAAAGGTTCCTAGTTAAAATTTATAAGGTTTCTGAAATATTCAAAGTATTTTACCACATATATAGGCCATTATAACAAACTTATTTAAAATATCACAAGTTTCAGCATATCAAAGTACTGCTGATTGTTTTAGAATAGCTAAAAAGTATGTAGCAACTCAAGATCACCAAAGAACTTTATGTCATTTAATAGTCACAACAACCCTGTAAGTATTATTATCTTCGTTTTGCAGATGAAAGAAACTGAGACTCAAAAACATTTGTTACAGGGAATGTTATATTAGGATTCTATTTCTTTATTAATCTACAATAAGTCAAAGAATATGTCTAGGTACTAGAGTTTTTTCCTTTAATCGTTAATGCATTCTCCCTTCAATTTTTTGCATTTTAGGCACTCTGTAATCCGATTATAATGTACACTTTATTAAACGCTGCTTTGTTTTCTAGTTCAAACTACAAAAGTAAGGTGCCTTTGGCCTGCGATGCTAATCACTGTCTCCCAAAGCACTTACACCGCAACATCACAAGTTTACCTGGCATTCAATTAATAACAAATGATCGGTTTTTATACATGGGCAAAGACTTCCTTTGGCCATAATTAGGTGGCTTCCCCTCCTCCCCCTTTTCTTTAATAGAAGAGGGAATAATAGGTGGACCCTCTTTGGTGATACTGAAAAAAAAAAAAGAAATGAGGGCGAACGGCGAACAGAATAGTCCAGGGAAATGTTCGGCAGGAGTTTGAGGGAACTAATGAAGAGCTGCAGAAATTAAACAGTAAAGGGATCGCGCTAACAGGAAGGCAAAAACGTACGGAGAAAATGAGAAGGAAAGCCTAGCAAGGAGAAAGGTAGCAGCCGAAAGGAGAGGTTCCAGCTGAGGATGAAAGAATCCTTTCCAGGCCTAACTCCAGCAAGGCCTGCACCGAGCATCGGCCCCCTCCCTCACCTTTGCAATTGAAACCGGAAGGATTGTGATAGTCCAGGGCCGTCAGTTTGCGGCGAAACATGATATTGACTCCTAGCTCGGTCGCCGTGGCACTCAGAAGCAAGGAGCTATAGCGGCAGCAAAAAAAGCAGCAGCAGCAAGAAGGAAAAGGCAAAGCTAACTCCAGAAAGTCGTCCAAGTGACAAGCTCAAGAGCCAATCCCCAAGTCAGAAACTCCCAGCTCCCTGCGGGAGGTCACCAATCACGGCGCAGCTTGAGGAGGTGGGGCTAGAAACTAGCTACGTCACATTACGTCACATTTAATAAACTTTATTGTCCATGATTGAAATGAACAATAAACAAAGATGCAGAATGGGGGAAATTCTAATGTAGCTTTCCCCGCAAAAGAATTAAACAGAGAAGTGGGCCGCAAACTAAAAGAAAATTAGGAAAACAATACATTTAAAAACTCCAATTGGACACAAAAAATAGAAATTTGAAGAGATTCTGTTGTGCTCAGTCATTTTTCATTCATGTCTGACTTTTTGTGACCCCATGCAAAGTTTTTTTGGCACTAGATGGTTTGGCATTTCTTTATCAGACCGTTTTACAGAAGAAGAACTGAGGTGAGCAGGATTAAGTGCCCAGGGTTACCCAGTTAGTAAGTGTCAGAAACCAGTTTTGAATTCAGGAAGAAGAGATTCAAAGCCTAGTGCTCAATTTTCTGTGCCACCTAATTGCTCAAGAAAAAAATAACAAAATCGAAAGCACAAAAATGGATTAATAACGTAAAAATAAAAGTTGGATTCTTTGAAAAATCTAATAAAATAGCATTAGCTAATTTTGAAGAAAGTTTTATGGATTTTTTTATTAAAGAATGAAAATTACCAATATAAAAAAATGAAAATTGAAAATTCACCTCAAATGAATGACATGAAGAAAATTATGAGAAACTACTTCACATAACCATATATCAAGAAAACTGACAACTTAAATGAAATAGATACAAAAATACACCATATCAATATTGACAAAACAAAAATAGAGAATTATGCAGAAAAATAAATTCAATAAACAAACTATAATAATAATAAATCCACAATCAGAATTTTTTGCAAGAAAATTCTATCAAACATTTAAAAAACATTTCCAATATGACATAAGCTGTTTGCAAAAATAGAAAAAGAAAAGATTGTACCATATTCATTCTGAGATGAAAATATTTACTTGATTCTTAAACAAGAAAGATTCATAATAAAGAAAGAAAACTTTATACCAACATTCCTAATTAATATTGCCACAAAAATTTTTAGCAAAATATTAAGGAGATTACAATAACCTATTAAAAAGATCATATACCATGACCAGATTGGCTTTTAGCCAGGAATGAAGGATTACTTCAATATTGAACAAAATAGCAATATAATAGATTACATTAATAACAAGAAAAAAATTAAAGTATTTGAACAGATATACAAAAGGCATTTCACAAGATAAAAACATCCATTTCTTTTAAAAACAGAAAAGAAAACAAATCAACTTTCTTTTAAAATATTTTACTTTTTATTTAATTTTTGTTTTCAATTCCAAAATTTTTCCTCCATACTTTCCCCATCCCTTGAGAAGGTAAAATGACATTCATTATACATAAGAAGTCATGCCAAACATATTTCCATATTAATAACATTAGGAAAAAAAACAATAAAAATTAAGTGAAAAAAAAATCTTTGCACTCAAGAGTTCATATGAGTTTTCTCTCTTCAACTCTTTCTTAATATGATTAGAAATATATATGTAAAACCAGAATTACGCATCATAAATAATGGAGATAAATAAGACTTTACAAGAAGATCAAGTATAAAGAAAGGATGTCCAATATCACTTCTACTATTTCATATAATGCACAAAATGTTAATGAGATGTGAAAAAGAAATCAAAGGGAACTTCATGGGGGAAAAAAGGAAATAAAATTATCATGTTTTACTAGTAATGGGATCAATTACTAAGCAAAGTTGAGAGAATCAATTAAAAATTAATTGAAATAACTTCACTAGATTTTCATCAAATAAAATAAATCCATACAAATCATCATGATTTCAATATAATACAACAAAACTCAGCAGGAAAAGATAGAAATAACTTCAAAATATCTAGGTACATGAGAATACTATCAAGACACATACAAAAATTATCTAAACACATCTACAAAACACTGTTTATGGAAATAAAGACAGACCCAATTGGGAAAATATTAGTTGCCCATGGATAGAATAAACCAATATAAAAAAGAATGAGAATGCCTAAATTAATTTCCTTATTCAGTGCCAAACCAATCAAACAATGAAAACATTATTTTATAAAGCTAGGGAAAAAAATAAAGTTAATCTGGAGGAACAAAAAGTCAAGTATCTTTAGAGGGAGAATGAAAAAAATGGTGAAAGAAGAAGATTTAGTAGCATCAAAATCTTATACTACAATACAGGAATCATCAAGTGATTTGTATTGGTTTTTTAAAAGTCATTGCAACATATTAGGTACAACATTTAGGAGCAAATGAACTTAGAAATCAAAGACTCCAATTACTAAAGTAAAGATCCACTATTCAACAAAAACTGCTGAAAAGTGAAAATGAAATCTGGCAGAAATTAGGTACAGACCATATATCAAGATAAACTCCAAATGGTATTATAAATTTATGCACTAAAATTGACTGATACCAAGTTTTCAACAGTTAATTTTCAGTGAAATTTTATGCTTCAGATACTAACACTATAAATCAGAATTTGATTCATTGTTTTGTTGATTGTCTAGACTCATGAAAGTGATATTGAAAATGTTGACAATGGGGGCAGCTAGATGGTGCAATGGATAGAACACCAGCCCTGGTCAGGAGGTCCTGAGTTTAAATCTGAACTCAAACACTTAATGCTTCCTAGCTATGTGACCGTGGGCAAGTCACTTAACTCCAATTGCCTCAGAAAAAAAAAGAAGAAAAGAAAAGAAAATGTTGTCAATGAAAACTGAAAAGCAGTCCAGAAACTAGATAGAACAACATCTCACATTTTATACCAAGATAAGATCAAAATGGGTACATGATTAAGAAATAAAGGATGATATTATGTGATTTAAATAAAGGGTGATATCATAAGCAAATTAGGAGAGCAAGGAATAGTTTATCAGTCAGATCTATTAGAAGGGAAGGGAATAAGAAGGGAAGAATTTTTGACCAAACAAAAGATAAAGAACATTACAAGATATAAAATGGATTATTTTGATTATATTAAATTTAAAAGATTTTGTACAAACAAAACCAATGCAACCAAGATTAAAAGAAAAAAAATTAGAAAACTAGGAAAACAGCAAGTGTCTCTGATAAAGACCTCATTTCTGAAATATAGAGAATTGAATCAAATTTATATGAATACAAAAATTAAGCAAAATTAAATAAAGAGAAATTGAAGTAACTCTAAAATTCTAGCTCATCCCTTTCAGATTGGCAACTATCACAAAAAAGGAAAATGACAACTATTGAAGAGGTTTTGGGAAAATAGCTATTTAATATGCTGTTGGTGGAACAAGAATTGATTAAACCATCCTGGAAATCAATTTGGAACTCTGCCCTCAATGTCAGTGAGTTTGTCCATATACTTTGACTAAATGATATCACTACTAGGCCTAAACCTCAAAGAAAGAAGAAAAGGAATTATATGTACAAGAATATTCGAATTCTTTTATAGTGTCAAAGAATTTGGATCTCAGGGAGAGTTGCCATATATTGAAGAATAGATGAATAAATTATGTCATATAAATTTAATGGAACATTCGTGCAAGAAATATAAAAGAAACCCAAGAAGGCCTGTAAAAACTGGTGCAAAGTGATGCGAGCAGAACCAGGAGAATAAATTATACATTGGAAATTTTTTAAAAATTTGAAAAACCTACAAAAATATAATTTATATAATGATCAAACTGAATTTGAGGACTATGCTACACACTTCCTGTCAGAGAGATGATAGATTCAAGATGCAGAATAAGACACATTTTTGGACATAGCCAATATGAGAATTTGTTTTGTTTGGCTATCTATGTTTGTTATAAGATTATTTTTTAATTATGTATAGAAAGTTACATTTAAAATATTACTTATATTGTTCTCTTATTGTATCATAGTAAAATATAAGCAAATTCCATAAGAGCAGAAATTGCCTTTTGTTTTTGAATTTCAAGTGCCTTGCCTGTAGTAAGTGCACATAAATATTTATTGAGCTCAAATGAATTTGATAATGCCAAATAAATGTATCATTTAGTCAATAATTATAGTATGAGAAATAATGCATGACAAAATTCTTCCCTTTTTTTTTGAAAAAAGCTTTTCTCATGCTTTAAAAACCAGGCATGATTTTCATTTATTCACCAAGCAAATACAATTCAATAATTAGTGAACTCCAGAAGTCATCATGAGATTATCCAAGAAAGAAAAAAATATATGGTCCTCATCCCTGGAGACAGAGAGAAGAGATCCATGTAATCCACACTATATATCCCCATTCCAATTGGGAATTCAATTTTCTTCATTCTAAGAGTATCTCCAAGGGATTGAAGTTTATCTGAAGCCCATTGATAGAAATTAGCCTTAATTAAATTTTAGAAAAATTCTCTGTATTTGCCAAGGCGGTATAGTAAGAACAATTGACATAAAAATATCACATTCCTCTTTCTCCCAAATTCTCTCTCTCATAGATATAGAGAGAGGGGGACAACTAGATGATACAGTGGATAGAGCAGCAGCCTTGGAATCAGAAGGACCCAAATTCAAATTTGATCTTAGATACTTAATATTTCCTGGATGTGTGATCCTGAGCAAGTCACTTAAGTCCAATAGCCACATTAAAAAAAAAAAAAGCACATAGAGAGTGAGCTTAAGCTTGGGGACAATCTACAGGCCCCAATTCCTAGAAGTCCTTCTCTTCCCTACACAATGTTCCTCCTAGACATAGTATGGTTTGTTTGTTTTCTTCTCTTTGGGCTTCCTGTAGAATCTTGGTGTGCTCAGTGTATCTAGTCAGTCCTTGAATTTTGCTGCTATGACTATTAGTAACCACTGATGTTCTGGGGATATTGCCAGGAGGCATAAAGAGAGACTAGTTATGATGAGCTTTGAACACGAAAGAGAGAATTTTATATTTGACCCTGAAAGTGAAAAGGAGCCACTGTCATATAATCAGTAAGGCAGACACAAAGTCAGAAATACAGCTGAGAAAAATCACTTGAACATTAACTAGAGGATAGATGGGAGTGGGGAGAGACTTATGGTAGGGAGACCAACCAGCAGGCTGTAATCTATATCAGGCTGGTGGCAGTGTCAGAGAAAAGAAAAGGTATATTCAAGAAATATTATGAAGATAAAACTGACAGGCCCTGGCAATAGATTGTAGGTCAGGGATGAGAGATAGTGAAGAGATGAGGATAACTAGATTGCAAGTCTCAGGGACTAGAAGGATGGTGCTATACTTAACAGTAATTGTGAAGTTTGGAAGAGGGGAGGAATTTGGAGCTATGCAAAAGTAGCATAAGTGCAAAGTGATGTGAGCAGAACCAGGAAAATAAATTATACATTGAAAACAATGAACTTTCTATGGTGATAGTTCAAGTGGAAGCTAGGTGAGCACTTTTTGGAGGCTTTTTTTTTCCTATATTTTTTTCCTCCAGTTCCTTTAAACTCTTGATATTTTATAGTTTGCAGTTAGATCAATAGAGATAAATACATATAAACACATATATGTATCCATATAAATTTTATGGTTTGTACATATATTGTGTATATATTCAAATTTTTATTTGTACACATACATGTGTATGTATATGTATATATATATATATATATATATATATATATATATATATATATTGTAATGGGCTGAAGCTTGCATTGGTGCACTGAGGTCCCAAGCACGTGAGGCTAAATAGCAATTGGACCATATTCTATTAATACATATTCTTGGAGAAAGAATGCCCACTCTTTGTGCAAGTCCTGATGTGTTGTATAGGAAATGACAATTTTGGTGGGTGGAGGCAGAGGGACAGAGAGAGGAGGGGAAAGAGACGGCTGGCTGGGTTCTGGTCTGGCTGGTTTCTTGACGCAGCTGCACACATTGCTATCGTGATCCCCCTTCACCTCTGATCCTTCTTCACCTCTACTGAGAATAAAGATTGAAGATTTTCCCTTAACCTGAATTCCTGACTCCAGCTGATTTTAAAATACGCTGTCATCACAATATATAAACACAAATCATAAAATCTCAAGTTCAAAAAAACCTCAGGAAAAAAGATGTGTGTGTGTGTGTGTGTTGAAGAAGACTTTTGAGAGTCCTTTGAACAGCAAGAAGGTTCAAATCAGTCAGTTCTTTTTTTTTTAATTTAATTTTTTTATTATAGCTTTTTATTTACAAGTAATATGCATGGGTAATGTGATAACTTTTTTGAGCACACACATCATAACATATAATTATATGTATATATGTATATATGCACATATATGATATACATACATATCCATATATACCCCCCAAAGTCCATAAAAAGCTAAAATGAATAATTATAGTTTGAAGTGAATTCTATTAGGAATTAGGTGACAAATTCTAATTCCATTTTTGGACAGTTTAATCTGTGCCTTGGAGCTAATTACTTCAAATCACTTTCAGGTATTCAAAAATGACAGGTTTAAACTAGGTTAAATTCTAAGGTCCTTTTCCAACTCTAAGATTCTATAATTTTTCTGACTTATTCTAATAAAATAAGAATGAAAGGCTTGTTTCACATATGTAATGTCTTATAAGGGCAAGATTAGGAAGTTTAGGATTGCAAATTTGCACAGATTGGTCTTCTAGAAAAATAATTAAAATAATTCAACAGGAGATAAAGATTCAATACTGTCCATCTGTGAAGAATTATATATAAGTTCACTATCCCAGGTGGATCTTAAAATAGAGAATTTTATAATATACTTAAGGATACTTATTTTTATCAGCTATCTTTGAGTACAGACAATTTGAATTCTTTCAAGATTGTGGTATCCCAAGATTCATAGCTATATAGTATTCAACTGAATATCTGGATAGGTTCTTGTAAAAGTAAGCAGCAGTGAAAGTATATTCAGTCTCTCAATTGTGATTCCTTTTGATTTCTTAATAGATGAAAGTTGGAAGGGACCTTAAAAACCATTTTGTCCAAACCACCCTCATTTTACTGATGAAGAAATTGAGATTCACCATGGTTAAATGATTTGCCCAAACTCAGACAGTGAGTAAATAGCAGTATGATTTTAAAACAAGATCTGACTTTGGTGAGTTTTCTATATTCTCATAACTCTTTGAATCCAGTTCACCATGCATCACTGTTCAGCTCCAATTCCTATTAGGAGTATGGGAAAAGAGAGAAGGAGATAGTGACAGATATAGACAGAAATGGAGTGACACAGACAAACAAAGATATATACAGAGAGACACAGAAAAAAGGGAGGGGGGAGAGAGATGATGATGATGGTATTGTTTAGTCATTGTTTATATATTTTTTCTTGACTGCTTATTACATTCTGTATGTTTTCTTTTATTCATCACATTCCTCATTACATTATAATCATGTGTCAAAATTTGTTTAGATATTTCCAAATTGATGGGCATTTATTATTAATATTTTATTATTTATTAATGTTTTGATATCAGAAAAATCTGCTGCCCCAAGAATTGGAGGGCACATGAAGACTTTCTTCTAATCAGTGACCTTGAAGTCAAATATTCATATGAACTATTAGTACTCTGCTCAAAAAGTTATCACATTACCCATGCATATTACTTGTAAATAAAAAGCTATAATAAAAAAAATTAAATTAAAAAAAAAAAGAACTGACTGATTTGAACCTTCTTGCTGTTCAAAGGACTCTCAAAAGTCTTCTTCAACACCACAATCATCGACTGTGTAATACTCAGCTTTCTTTATAATCCAACTCTCATAGCCATTCATTGCTATTAGAAAAATCAGCTTTGACTATTGAAACTCCCATTGGCAAAGAAGATTCATTTCTCTGCTTTTGTTTGTTTGTTTTATTATTATAGCTTTTTATTTACAAGATATATGCATGGGTAATTTTTCAACAATGACAATTGCAAAACCCTTTGTTCCAATTTTTCCCTTCCTTCCCCTCATCCCCTCCTCCACATGGCAGGTTGACCAATACATGTTAAACATGTTAAAACATAAGTTAAATACAATATATTATACATGTCTATACAGTTATTTTGCTGTACAAAAAGAATTGGACTTTGAAATAGTGTATAATTAACCTGTGAAGGAAATCAAAAATGTAGGCGGACAAAAATAGAGGAATTGGGAATTCTATGTAATGGTTCATAGTCATCTCCCAGAGTTCTTTCACTGGGTATAACTGGTTCAACTCATTACTGCTCTATTGGAACTGATTTGGTTCATCTCATTGCCAAAGAGGGAAGCGCCTGACAGAATTGATTATCATATAGTATTGTTGTTGAGGTATATAATGATCTCCTGGTCCTGCTCATTTCACTCAGCATCAGTTCATGTAAGTCTCTCCAGGCCTTTCTGAAATCCTCCTGTTGGTCATTTCTTACAGAACAATAATGTTCCATAATATTCATATACCACAATTTATTCAGCCATTCTCCAATTCATGTGTCTGCTTTTTAGTATGTAATCCAGATTTGTCATAGCTTTCCTTCTAAGCATCAACTGTTTTTTAATTTCATGGTTGCAGTTACTATCTGCAGTGATCTTAAAGTCTAACACTGCTTCTGTTTCTTTCTCCCTCTATTTGCCACAAAGTAATAGGAACAAGTGACTGTATCTAAGAGTTGTTTTTTTTTTTTTTTTGCATGTTTTTTTTTTTTTTTAATAGCAATACTTTTTATTTATTTATTTATTTTCTTTCCAGATATGTGGGATGGCTGCCTGGTAACCCCTAACTCAAAATGACTATTCAGAGAGTTCTCAAAGTGAAGATCAGAAGCTTTATTAGAATCTCATGAGAAGCGAGCAGTCCACTCACTGGGGTCTCAGAGACCAGTTTTACAAAGACTTAGAGGTGATTTATATAGTCAAAAACCATAGGAACTCATGACCCCCTCCCCATATCTGGTTAATTTTCACTACCTGCTCATGTGGAAGTAGCAATGATACATTAAATTCTAGTCAAGCCAATATAGTTGACTTATTGCAGATGTGTTTGCCTAAGTTTATTGTGGTCAGCTTGTTTGCAAATGTTTGTTTGAGCTGATATGAGCACTCTATTGTAATGTTTGTACAAAGAATTTCATTTTTCCCAAATCCATAAGACTTTTATAAACTAAAATTTAGGTTATAGGTTAAATCTACCTTAGTTAATGTTTTATGAGAAACCACAGAATCCCTCAAAATAAGGAGATTTATTTAGAGGTAAGTAATCTATTAAGCCAGAGGGGTTAAAGGTTGCTAAAATAACTAAGGAGACTTGGTTTACCTCAGGCTCTCTCAATGAACAAATAGAGACAGTCAGTTTGGAGGCTTCTTGAATATCTCTAGGCCATTAAATAATTAGTCAGGTTCTTCTCTAAGCAGTTGAGTAAAGGTCAAAGGGTTATCTCTTAGACATTTCCTGATGGAAGAGCAATAGCCTTAATGATTAATATATCCTTAGTGCTAAATCTTGAATTACCCAAGGTTATTATTCTGAGAAGTCCTCAGTTATCCATTTGGCTCACAGAGGAACATGTATTTTACAATATCTAAAAACACAATATGTTTCACTGATTTTTGAACTCCAAGATTAAGATACACATTAAGATAAATCTTAATACTTCTAAAAAAAATTTAGACACAAAAAAATTGGTCATTTTTGATGTCTTTAGGAAGGTATGTGAATACTGAATCAATGTATCACATTTCAAAAGTTGTGGCATATCTGTATAGGCAGTTCATTCTCAAATACTTGAAAATTTTAATGGACTTAATAGATACCACACAATTGACTCAAAACGTGCATACATGAACATTTGAAAAAAAATTTAATCAATGCATGAAAATTGTACCCCTTTTAGAATGTAAATTCTACATCCCCACATATTATATTTCTACATACAATAATACAATGTTATAGCTCTCATAGACAGGAATTTCTAGTGATGTCCTATTGATATAAACTGAGATCTTTTCGGGGGAAAGGTTGGAGAGGCCTGGATGTGAACTGTGTCCCCTTTAATCTGTGGGGGAAAAGAGATTGGGATCTCAAACTCTCCCCTAAGAGGGGCACACCGTCCTGTTCATAAAAGAAACTCCCAAGATAAGTAATCTTATTCAATTTTGAATTGAATTGAATTGAAAATCAGTCTCCCAGATTCATTTTGGTGATAGGCCCCCAAATTGGGGCCAAAAATCAAAGCAGCCCCAATAAGTCTATCTGTGTGCCCAGACATTTTGCAAAACTATCCCTGCCAGGATTCTTTATGCACTAAGAAAGCTGTCTTCTTAGTGAAAATAAATCAAGATAAATTCCCTTTTTTCCCCCACAGACTTCAGGTTTGTGAAGTCTTTCTCAAGGGCCCTGCAACTTCGACCAGAGGGGGGGTCTCTTACTCTCAACTCTTGCATTTCATCACTATTACATATCAAAACTGTATTGTGAATTGCCATATTGAAGGAACATTTTTCTTTAAATGGAGATAGATAAGTGCAGACTATTTAATACAACTGCTTTTCTTTTCCTTACTGAAGATGGAAGATTAGGAGTAAGGCGGCTATATTTTTTGGCAAATTTCACTTTTTTAAAAAGCTTGCTATCCTAATAGGTTATATTTAATGTATGAATGATCTTGTCTTTGGTTATTTTTTTTTTAATGTTAAACTTCAAGATAGCTTTTACACCCTCCTTTTTACCCCCATCAAGAAGCTTCTTGCTTCCTCTTTAATTTCAGACATCAGTATAGTATCATCTGCATATTTGAGATTGTTGATATTTCTCACAGCAATTTTATTTCTAAATTTTGATTTATCGAGCTTGACATTTCATGTGATGTAATCTACATATACGTTAAAGAAATAAAGTGATAATAATAAAATCTTGTCATAGTCATTTTCCAATCTTAAAACCAATCAATTGTTTCATCTTTGATTCTAAAAGTTTCTTAGAAGACTAGATGATCTGGTACTCCCATTTTTTTTGAGGATTTGACATATTTTGTTGTTAGCTACACAATCAAAGACGAAAGCCTATAGGCAATGAAACAGAAGTAGATTTTTTTTTCCTCTGGAACTCCATTGCTTTCTATATCATCAATTATTGCCATTTTGGTCTTTGTTCCCTCTGCCTCCTTGAAAATTAGCCAGTTTTTCTGATAATTCTTGGTTCACATGTTGCTGAAGCATAATATATTGCATAAGCAGAATCTTAAGCATAACTTTGTTGGAAGAGAGAACTAATAAACAAAATTCTAAAGGCATTTTGTCAATGGGGCAGCAAAAGAATATACATATTTTTCTTTACCACATGGAACTTATGCTATCAAACTTTTAAAGAATAAAAAGTGCCTAAACTTTATAAATTATTCTCAAAAATTGAGAATCTTACCAGAAAGCTTTTACAAGACAAAAATGATCTGAATACCTAAAACAGGAAATGACAAAACATAGAAAGTATATTATAGGTCAATATTATGAATATTAATTCAAAAATTTTAAACAAAATCCTACAAAACAAAGTACAACAATTTATCCAAGAAATTATTTATTATGATCAAGGAAATTTATATCAGGGATAAAAGGATTGTTCAACATTAGAAAACAATCAAAATAATTAATCATATTAAAACAAAAACATCCAAAATCACATGAAAATTTTGATATAGAAAAAGTCTTTGATGAAGCACAACACTAAATAGAAATGCTAAAATAAATGTGGGAAGGAGGACTCTATTACTAAAAATAAAAAATACAAAAGTATAAATACAGAGGGATCCATTTTTAAATACACAAAACAAATGAAAAGTGATCACTGTGTAGTAGAGAAACACTAGAACCTTTTGCAATAAGACAGGAGTGAAGTAATGATGTGCAGTCTCCTTACTATTGTTTTTATATCATTCTACAGATGCTAACAATAGCAGTCAGACAAGAGAAGGGAATTAAATAATAAAGATAGTAAAGAGGGAAAAAAAAACACCCTTTTTAAATAATAGTCTTACATTTTCCAACTACATTCAAAGATAGTTTTCAATACTTATCTGCAAATCCTGGTGTTCCAAATTTTTCTCCCTACCTTCCCCCTTCTAGATAGCAAGCAATCCAATATAGGTTAAAAATGTACAATTCTTCTAAACATATTCATCATGCTGCATGAGAAAATCAAATCAAAAGTGGAAAAACCCACGATAAATAAAAAAAATCAAACAAACAACAACAAAAGGTGAAAATACTAAGCTTTGATTCCCATTCATAGTTCTCTCTCTAAATGAGGATGGCTCTTTTCATTACAAGTTTATTGGAATTTCCTTGAAGCACTCCAAACAATTCATTTTTGTAATACTCAGTAGATGTTAAGATAACTAGTAGCTCCAGCAAAGATGCAAACTACAAAATCCTCAAAAATCATCAGTTTTTCTTTAAACAATAACAAACACAAGAAAATGCAATAGAAACTTCCATTCCAAATAGCTACAAAATGTATAAGATATCTGGTTATCAACTTCCTAAAGGACACAAAGACTTGAATAAATTCAATTACAAAGCATTCTTTAAAGCATTAAAGTATTAAATTATTAAAGCACACAAAGTATTAAAACCCAACCTATATAACTGGAGGAATATTTAGGACACATTCCTACAATGAGCCAATACAATAATTACAATACTACCGAAATTAGTGCTACAGCTATCAAATCATTGCAAGGAAACTTTACAGAACTTGATAAAATAACAACAGAATTCATTTGGAAAAAACAAAAATCTTTTGGATAAAATAAAAACAAAATTCCTGTAGAATTTCAAGGAAAATGATTAAAAAAAAAGGTAAGAATAAACTGGGAATAAGCATTTCCAAACTATATTTTAAAGCAGCAGTCAAAAATATCTGGCTGTAGTAAAATAGAAAGATAGGTGAATGAAACAGACAAGACAAAGGTGATTCCGAAACAATAGAATTCAATAACCCATTGTTTGACAAAGTAAAAAATTCAAGTAACATAGGGAAAAACTCATCATTTGATTAGGAAAAAAAAACTGCTAGGAAAACTGGAAAGCACTCTGGACTCCACAATACATTCTAAAAAGATATATTAATACTAAATATCATAGTACTAAAAATACTATACTATTCTACAAAAAAAAATTAGATAAACAAATTGTGTATACCTCACAGCTATTGGTAGAGATGTATTCACAATCAAACAGTTCAGTTGTTGTCCTTTGTTCTCAAAAAAGGACTAAAATGACATCACTATGTTAGAGTCAAGTTAGTGTGTCTGACTGGCGCTGATTAGACTAACATGAGTTCAGAATGATCTGCCACATGTTGGGTACAAATAGATCCTATGAAAATTTAAGGTGGATTCTCTAACTTTACATATTTCAAGTTTCTTCTGGGCTAATTCAGTTCTGCTTTGCTCATGCAACACAGCCCCTTCTCTGATGAGAGCACACCATGCTGGGCAGTCCTTGCCAATGTCTCACATATCATGCAATCAATTTTGAAGTTCTTAAGAGAGACCTTGATATGTCTTTATATCACTTTTTGTGACTACCAAGTGAGGGCTTGCCTGGTGTGAGTTCTCCATAAAACAGCCTTTTTGGTAAATGTACATTTGGCATTCAAACAATGGGCTCTCCAATGGAGTTATGCTCTCTGAAGTAGACTTTGAATGCTTGGCAGTTCAAAAAAAAGACCTCAGGGTCTTATTCTGCTTTTTAGCATGATGTTTTCAGCCATGATGTCAAACACCTTCAATGAGGACAAATATGGCATCAAAATCAGCTACAGTACAGATGGTAAATTTCTCCAATTGAAAAAGCTGCAAACCAAAACTAGAATGGAAAGAGTGTTGGCACATGATTTTTGAGATGCCACAAAGTATGAATTGATTCTCTGCTGTTTATGCTAATTTTGGCCCAACAGTTAACACCAAGATAATACAGATGCTCCATCAACTAGCAGCACACCATCCATATGTGGAACCACTGATTACAGCAAATGTAGAAATTTTGGATAAATTCACTTACTTTGTATAATAATGAGGTCGACACACACATTGCCAGAGCTAGCTCAGAGTTTAGGAGGCTCCAAGGGAAAGTGAGAAGTATAAGGAGGAGAGGTATTAAGATTGACTACCAAACCAAAGGTCTTCATAAGGTCATTGTCCTGACCTTATTCTCGTATGCCTATGAAACTTGGAACGTATATTAGCAACATGACAGGAAACCAAGAGATAAGAGGAAATACAAAAGATAAAATAGATAAATTTAATTGAAGTTAAAAAACCTCTGCACAAACCACATTAGTGCATCTAGGATAAGAAAGGAAGTGACTAACAGGAAAAATAAAACTTTAAATTTCTCTTATAAGGGTTTGGCATCCAAATCCATTTATAAAAAATATATAATATTTTTGTAAGAGACATTCTCAATAGATACATGATCAAAAGATGTGAAAAAATTAGTTCTCAAGAGAACTGCAAAGTATTCACATTTACATGAAACCATGTTCCAAATTATTAATTATAAGAGATAGAAATCAAAACAAGTCAGAAATTTCACCTCACATCTTATAAACCACAAAAAATTGCAACAGGCAATGTTGTGAGAAGGTAAACACACTTTACAAACTATTATGGAACTTTGAAATGGTACAACTATTTTTTGGAAGGAAAATGGAATAATATACCTACCAAGAAAGCCATAGATAAGAAAAGGGTCCTATGTACTCAAAAATATTTATAGCGGCACTTTTTGTGATAGCTAAAAATTGGAAGCAAAGTAGATGCCCTTCTATTGGGGAATAGTTATACAAATTGTGGATGTAATGGAAATACTATTCTGCTGGAAGAGATATTTCAGAGATATGAATGATGAATACAGAGAATGTTTTTCAGTCTCTTCATGACCCCATTTGGGGTTTTCTTCGCAAAGATACTGGAGTAGTTTGACATTTCCTTCTCCCATTCATTTTACAGATGAGGAAACTGAGGGAAACAGGGTGAAGTGACTTGCCCAGGATCACACAGCTAGTCTAAGTGTCCAAGGGCAGATGTGAAGTAAGGAAGATGAATCTTCTTGACTCCAGATCTGGAGTTATTTCCACTGAGCCAACTGGATGCCCCCAGTAGAAATCTTCTTAAATTATGGCATCATCCATTCAAGTCCATGAATCAATCCCCTCACCAGTGAAAACAAAGCACACCTGGTTGGTTATTACATCAGGTGTCTTAAATTGAAGTTAGCTTTTAAAACTGGAAAATTGCAGGCATGTCATGCATTTTTAAAACAATTTGTTATTAGCAAAAATAGAAATCCTTTATCTTTCATAAAGGATTTTTGTAGAGTTCTCCAGCTATGGAAATCCTCTTTTGATCTAAATTCCACAGGTATTATGAAAATCGGCATGGGCAAATCATAATGTCTCTCTCACTTTCGTTTCCCCAACTCTGTGTTAATATAGTTAGTATTTCATAAAGTTAATTGACTCAGTGGTTCTTCTCAGTAGCAACAGGTGTATCCAATCCATCTTTTTGTCACCTGTGAACAGGATAGAAAGATCCCAGCTGTAGCAAGTGTTGGTGGGTCATCCTGTCTGTGAATAATATTGTGCATCAAGCCCTAGAACATTAAATAGTTGTTTAAATGAGGTCCAGAATCCATTATAATAACAACAATAATAATATTCAACCTACCTATCCACACAAGAAAAATTAAGCAGACAGAGAATGCAGACTCATCAAAAGAAGTGTTATTTCACTACAGAATACAGTGCATTGTTATATAGACAAGGCCCTATAATTTCTTTAAAATTGCCCTATATTTCTTGCTGAAAAAAGATCAATTTTCTAAACAGCAATATTTTTATGGTAATCAAATTAAATCAAATCAAATGCATAACTAGCAGAAAATGATAAAAAGAGAAATTCCATTTAAAATAACACCAGATAGCACAAAATACTTGGAAGTCTACCTTTACCTACCAACACACAGGAACTATATGAGTATAATTACAAAGCACTCTTCATACAGACAGAGACAAATACACAATGTGGGAAATATTAATTATTCATGGGTTAGCCAAGTTAAGTATAATAAAAAAAAGTTATATAAATCAGTTATTCAGTGCCATACCAAACTGCCCCAAAATTACTTTTGTTGTTGTTGTTGTTGTTGCTATTGTTCAGTTGTTTCAGTCATGTCTGACTCTTCATGATTCCATTTGAGATCTTCTTGGCAAAGACACTGTAGTGGTTTGCCATATCCTTCTCCAATTCATTTTACAGATGAAAAAATTGAAGGGAACAAGGTTAAGTGATTTGCCCAGGGACATCAGGGAGTATCTGAGGCCATATTTGAACTCAAGAAGACTAATCCTCTGTGCCATCAAACTGCTCCAAAGAATTACTTTAGAGCTAGGAAAAAATATATCAAAATTCATCTAAAAGAAGAAAAGGTCAAGAAAATCAAAGGAATCATTATGTGTGTGGGAGTGGGGTGGGGATATGCTAAGGAAATAGTACCAGATCTCAAACTATATTACAAAACTTTAATCACCAAAATAATTTGGTCCTAGATAAGAAGTAGAGGATTGATCAATGGAACAGATTAAGAACACAATATGCAGAAGAAAAATGACCTAGTGTCCAGCTATTGGAATAAGAATTCATTACTTGAAAAAAACTGCTTGAAAAATTGGAAAGTAGTCTGGCAGAAACTGGGCACAGACAAACATTTTACACTGAATACCAAGAGAAGCTCAGAAGGTAATATCATAAGTAAAGGGAGACATTACCTGTTAGATTTATGGAGATTTGTGGAAGAGTTCATAAACTGGGACATGTAACCTGAGGACAATGAACAGTCTACCTGTATGACTCAATTTATTCTTAAACTAGTTTTGTATGTGAAGATGGCCTAGCTGTACCAGATCTAAAACTATATTATAAAGCAGCAGTCACCAAAACCATTGGTATTGGCTAAGAAATAGATTAGTTGATCAGTGGAATAGGTTAGGTTCACAGGACGAAATAGTCAGTAACTATAGCAATCTAGTGTTTGACAAACTGAAAGATCCCAACTTTTGGGATGAGAATTCATTATTTGACAAAAACTGCTGGGAAAAGTGGAAATTAGTATGGCAGAAATTAGGCATGGACCCACACTTAACACCGTACACCAAGATAAGGTCAAAATGGGTCCATGATTTAGGCATAAAGAATGAGCTTATAAATAAATTAAAGGAACATAGGATAGTTTACCTCTCAGACTTGTGGAGGAGGCAGGAATTTGTGACCAAAGAAGAACTAGAGATCATTATTGATCACAAAATAGAAAATTTTGATTACATACAAATTAAAAAGTCTTTGTACAAATAAAACTAATGAAAACAAGATTAGAAGGGGAGCAACAAACTGGGAAAACATTTTTACAGTTAAAGGTTCTGATAACGGCCTCAGTTCCAAAACATATAGAGAATTGACTCTAATTTATAAGAAATCAAGCCATTCCCCAATTGATAAATGGTCAAAGGATATGAACAGACAATTTTCAGGTGATGAAATTGAAACTATTTCCACTCATATGAGTGTTCCAAACCATTATTGATCAGAGAAATGGAAATTAAGATCACTCTGAGATACCACTACACACCTGTCAGATTGGCTAAGATGACAGGAAAAAATAATGATGAATGTTGGAGGGGATGCAGGAAAACTGGGACATTGATGCATTGTTGGTGGAGTTGTGAATGAATCCAACCATTCTGGAGAGCAATTTGGAATTATGCCCAAAAACTTATCAAACTGTGCATTCCCTTTGATCCAGCAGTGTTACTACTGGGCTTATACCCCAAAGAGATACTAAAGAAGAGAAAGGGACCTGTATGACCAGCAGGATGAATACAGAGAGGCTTGGAAAGACTTACATGAACTGATGCTGAATGAAATTAGCAGAACCAGGACATCACTATATACTTCAACAACAATACTATATAAGGATATATTCTGATGGAAGTGGATTTCTTTGACAAAGAGAAGATCTAATTCAGTTCCAATTGATCTATGATGGACAGAATCAGCTACACCCAGAGAAGGAACACTGGGAAATGAGTGTGAACTGTTTGCATTTTTGTTTTTCTTCCCAGGTTATTTTTATCTTCTGAATCCAATTCTTCTTGTGCAACAAGAGAACTGTATGGTTCTGCACACACACATTGTATCTAGGAGATACTATAACATGTTTAATGTTATAATATTTAATATGACTGCCTGCCATCTAGGGGAGAGGATGGAGGGAGGGAAGGGAAAAGTCGGAATAGAACTGAGTGCAAGGGATAATGTTGTAAAAAATTACCCCTGCATATGTTCTGTCAATAAAAAGTTATAATAATAAATAAAAAAATAAACTAGTTTTGTATGACATTGCTTTTTTTTTTAAATCAGCTTTCCTTTAGCTGACATTAACATTTTTAAAATTGTTCCTGGTGCCAAAATCAAAAGAATTAAGTCATATATTTCATGAAATACATTACGGAATAAATTAAAGGGATTCATGTAAACATTTCAATCATTTATCCACAGGTGCATTTGTTTTCTTATTTTATTCTTAATTTTGCAGTTATTTTCCCTATGAAATATATTTTTAAAAATCAAGTCCATGTGTGAAAAGATCATGAAAAAGGTACCAATATAATATATCTAATTAACTGTCAAACTAAAAGAAAATAAAAAAGAATATAAGACTGTGGGAGATAAAATGGATAACTTTAATTATATAAAATTTAAGTTTCACCTAAACAAAACCAATGTAGCCAGAATTAGAAGAAAAATAGGAAACAGAAGAAATCTTTGCAGTAATTTTTTCTGTAAAGATCTCATTTCCCCAAAATATAGAGAACTAAACCAAATTTATTAAAAATAAGAGCAATTTCCCAATTGATAAATGGTCAAGGGATGGAATAGATAGTTTTCAAAGGAAGAAATCAAAGTTATCAATAAACCAATAATAATTAGAGAAATGCAAATCAAAACAACTCAGAAAATGAAAATGTCAAATATGAGAGGGAATGCAGGAAAATAAGTGTCTAATACATTGTTGATGGATTTGTAAATTACTTTATACATTTTGGGAAACAATTTGGAACTAGGTCCAAAGAGTTATCAAACTGCATCATCTTTGACTTAGTAATACCACTAACAGATCTATATTACCAAGAAATTAAAGGAAAAGGAAAAGAATCTCTATGAAAAATAATTTAAAAACAGTTCTTTTTATGATGGCAAAGAATTGGAAAATGAGGAAATGCCCAACAATTGGGGAAAGAATGAACAAGTTTTCTTTCATTCTTTGTCCTTTACCCCAGAGTCCCAAGGAAAAATCAATTAAAGCTTAGATTTCTCCCTGCTTAATAAACTTTATTGGTTCCAGATTACCTCCAGAATCAAAATAAAGTCCTCTGGTATTCTACTATCCTTCATACATTCTACAGTTTAATCATACTGACCTACTTGCTGTTTCTTTCACAAAAACTTCTTCAGACTCCAAACCTTTTGCTTTGGCGATTTCCCTTGCTTAGAATCCCCAGGCCCCTAATTCTAATTCTCCAACCCTGTACTTCACATTTTTCAGGAAAGTCTTTCTTGGTTCCCCCAGTACTCATGACATCCTTCCAAGGCTATCTTCCATCTACTCTGTATATTTCTGTCTATGTGTTGTTTTCCTTCCTCAGAATTAAGTTCCTAGAGAATGGGGATTTTTTTTTCCCTATCAACAATGCCATTGTAGTTCCTTAAGAAATAGAGTGATTGCTCTGAGGATTCTAGTAATTTCTTATGTGTTGCTCTTGTTTATCAATTTCTTTCTTCTTTCTTTTTCTTTTAGGTGTTTCTAGGATTGAATAAGGCACATGGAAGGCTCTAAGAATTATTGTTTTACTGTTTCTCCTTGTTCCAAGGTTAGCATAACCTTGTGTGTGTGTGTGTACTTATAATTTCTCATAATTATATCATTAATTTGTTTCTTACTGGGTTATTTTCTTAATTCATTCATTTATCCTCCTCCACTTCGTGGGTTATTATACTTTCCCTCCCCTGAGGCAACTGGGGTTAAGTGACTTGCCCAGGGTCCCACAGCTAGGAAGTGTTAAGTGTCTGAGTTATATTTGCACTCAGGTCCTCCTGACTTCAGGGCTGGTGCTCTATCCACTGCACCACCTAGATGCCCCTTATTATACTTGTTTCACATTTACAGGTACAATTGTTAGATTAGATTTTCCACTCATTATTTCCTATGTTTCCTTTCTTAACTCTCTTCCTTCTTGATGGATTTAAAAAAAAAAAAAAAAGACAGTAAAAGGAGTGAAATTAACATCAGTAATTTAATTGAAATAGCCTGTTCCAATCTTCTCTCTTATCCCTTTTCACCAAAATCAGACCTATATCACTCTTTTTAATTATAACTTATATAGCACTGATGATCAAAAGTATCAGAGAAGGGATAAGTACAGGATGCTTTTTTGCTGCATGTGATTTATCAGTAAGGATTTATTACTTTCAACTATTCAAAGTGCCATCTTGTTTGAGCTGAAAAACAAGCCTGAGATAAATCAATTTCCAATTTATAGATGAAGCAACTTAAGTACATAGAAATTGGAATCGTCTGTGATCACACAGCTAGTTAGTAGGAGAGTTGGGATTTTTCTCACCCTTATTTTCAGAAAATGTTAGGCTAGCTTGTCTGCAAAATCTTACTCATAGATTTATAATCAACTCAGTCAATAACATTTAAGTACTTACTATATGCCAGATTGTGTTAACTCCTGGGGATACAAAAAAGCAAAAATAGTCCCTAGATGACACTTAAATGATTAAGTATATACCAAGAAGATAAAAAGCAATCTGGGAAGAGAAATTAGCAACTTTGGGGCTGGAAAATGGAGAAAGGAGGTATAGGAAAGACCTCCTGGAAAAGGTAAGGATTTCAGGCCAGTTATGAAGAAAGTAAAAATAAAACTAGGAGGCAGCAATGTAGGATAAAGTATCCCAGGGAGGTAAGCAGAGGAAAGGCATGGATAGCAGAAAAGAGTAGTGTCTTTTGAGTAACTCCAAGTAGATGAATGTTACTGGTGTGTGGGATGTTTGGAAAAGAGCCAAGTGTGGCAAACAATAGGAAGCCATTGGAGTTTTAAGGAGGAAAGGGAGGGTACCATGATCAGACCTATGAGTAGAAAAACAACCTTGGATGAATTTGAAGTTGAATCCAAGAGGCCAATTAGAATGCTATTTGTAATACTCCAGCGTTAAGAAGTGATGAGGGTGTAAAGGACTGAAACTCTGAGTAGGTGCACTGGAATCAGACAACCGAGCACTTAAGGCTAATTATTTATTGGACAATACTTTATTAGCATATGCTTGGAAAATGGCCCTTCCCACTATTCTGTGCTGGTGCTGAATCTTTTGGTGTAGGAGGGATTAGGGAGTGGAGTAAGACAAACCAGGGTCATTTTTGTGGTGGACGAGGAGAAAGGAGGTAGTAGAGAGTTTCTATCCATTCTTCACTCCCCCCCTCCCCTAAAGACAAAGGGCTTTTGCTTGTCCTGACTCTAGCTAATTCTAAGGCATCCAGGGTGCTAACCTGGACTTCACATTTGGTGCCCAACATGTGAACCAAGGACCCTAATTTCACTGAAGAAGTCCCCAGTGACCAGGAAATAGGGCGAGTATTTTAATAGACAAATAGGGAACTTTAAGGGCTAAAATAGTAATATTTTCTAGCTGAAATGGGGCAGATGTTAGGAAAAGATTCTCCCCCATCCCCAAACCCACCCCAAGGGGACGTTATAGAAAGCATACTCAAGTTGATCAAGAGACAAGGCTTACTTGTGACTTGGGAGCAGATCACTAGACTCTTGGAAATTGGAATAGAGGGAGGACTAGTGGGAGGGGCAGTGATATCACCAGCACCTTCCCCCCATCAATCACCCCCTCCTATGACTAGATTGCAAAAGGCACTACTTAAAGCCACAGAAGAAGGGCAGGATATAGCTGATTTGAGAATAGAAATGTATCCTGTGATTCAACAGTTTAACTCTTCAGGTCAAGAAAGTAGAAGACACACTCCTTTTGATCTAGAAATCCTCAAAGACCTGAAAAAGGCTTGTACTCTTTATGGGGCTACATCAGCTTATGTTAAGACGTTATTACAGGATTTGCCTTATGAAGTCTTAATCCCTAGGGACTGAAAATCTATAGCAAGGACATGCTTAGACCCTGGACAAAACTTGTTGTGACTTTCTGAATATAGTGAGCTCTGTAGGATACAAGCCCAACAAAACAGTCAAAGTGCAGTTCATATTCCAATCACCTGTGACCAACTAACAGGTGTAGGTTCTTATACAGACATTTCAGTACAGATTAATTACCCCATAGCAGCATATGAGCAAATTGCTTCTGCTGCTATCAAAGCATGGGGTTTTCACCTCAGTAAACATGACAAGGGTGAAGCCTTCACAAAAATAGCACAAGGGCCAAATGAACCCTTTGCTGATTTTGTGGGACGTTCGCAAATTGCTATCATATGAACTATTGGTAAAAATGCAGTAACAGACATCATAATAAGGCAACTTGCTAAAGAAAATGCTAATGAGGTTTGTAGAAGAATTATACCAGAACTACACAAGGATGCTCCTTTAGAGGCGATCATAAGATGCTGTGCCACAGTGGGCACAAATACCTTTATAGCCAGGCTATGATGCAGACTTCCCAAAATCCAAACATGGGGAGACAGGGTCCCTTTTGGTAAGGGACTTCCAGAGAGACTCATGAATGCTTTCAATGTGGTGAAGTAGGCATCTGAAAGCTCAATGTTGGCATAGCAACAGAGAGAGAAAACAGGATGGGAGAACAAGACCCAATACCCCATGTCCAAAATGCAACAGAGGCTTCCATTGGGCATCAGAATGTAGACTGATTCAGGGAAACGAGATGAAGGGCTCTGCCCCAGGATCCAAGACAAAAAATACCTGGGGCATGATGGCAGCCAATGCTACACCCAGAGATTTAGAAGTTTAATACCCAGACATGACCAATCAGCCAGGAAGCAATCTGATGGGAAAAAGGAATTACAATTGGGGAGAATAGGGTTGTATGCAGCTGGGACAACTGAGATACCCCCTGGAGAGGTGAAATCTGTTCCTCTCCAGCCTATGGATCCCTTGCCTCCAGGCACAGTAGGCTTGACCATTTTACCTCCTGAGAGTACGTACAAAACAGTGTCCATCCACACACTGATGTGGGAAACTGGGGAATGTGTAGATAATATCCCAGTCATTAATACAGGTAGATAATATGTAACTTAACCAGAAGTAGTAGCATCGGGTTTACTGATATAGACTCCTAATAAGCAAACTGGTGATAGTTGTCCAGATTCTGACTCCAAGCAACAAAATCCGGGAATATACTGGATAGCAGCTGTGACAACTGACTGACCTATGCTCACTATATAAACAGCAAACCATTAGAAAGATTGGTAGACACAGGTGCAGATCATACAGTCATTAGAGGTGCCAACTGGCCCAGTCACGGGCAAAGATTAAGACAAACACCTACATGTCTGGCATAGAGGAAGCAATAGCAGCTGAAGTTAGTGCTGCCCCTTTGAGATGGATATTTGAAGGTGAAACAGGAGTTTTTACTCCTTTTATAGTTGAAAAAATCCCCATCAATCTGTGGGGAAGAAACATTTTACAACAATTAGGATTACAAATGAGTACTTCGGTTTTTAAGGCAGGGCTGCTGTTGAAGGCCTGTCAACACTTTCACCTGTTCCTATCCAATGGAAAACTGATACACCAGTGTGGATAGAACAGTGGCCCTTAGGTAATGATAAAATTCAGGCCTTATTAGATATAATATAGGAGGAACTTGACCAAGGACACTTATAACCTTTTCTAAGTCCTTGGAATTCCCCAGTATTTGTTGTAAGAAAGAAATCTGGAAAATGGAGGATGTTGACCAATTTAAGAAAGGTAAATGAACAGATGGAAACTATGGGAACTCTTCAGTCTGGATTTCCATTTCCTACTCAGTTGCCTAGAGAATGTCCCCTTTGGGTTATAGACATTAAGGATTGTTTCTATTCTATCCCTCTAGATAAGGAGGATATGAAAAGATTTGCCTTTTCAGTGCCCAGTATTAACTCAGTTGAGCCTTATAAAAGATATGAATGGACAGTTTTGCCACAGGGAATGAAAAACAGCCCTACTATGTGTCAAATGTATGTTGCTGCTGCTCTTACTGTAGTAAGAAAAGCATTTCCAAAAGTTATGTTATTACATTACATGGATATGCACCTGAGGAACAAATGTTAGAAGCATGTCTACAAAAGGCCATGGAAACACTAAGGAACTACAAATTGCACATAGCTCCAGAAAAAAAAAATCAAAGACATGCTCCTTTTCAATACTTAGGATATGAAGTATACCCTAAGGTGCTTCCAGTACAAAAACTTTCCTTAAGAACAGAGAAGTTAAACACCTTAAATGACTTTCAGAGATTGATAGGAGATATCCAATGGATGCATCCAGTATTAGGCTTGACTACCTATCAGTTAAAACCATTATATGACATTTTAAGGGGAGAGAGTGCTTTAAATTCACCACGCCAGCTTACAAAAGAAGCTCAGGCGGCTTTGAGAGAAGTTGAACTGGTTTTATCCAATGTGGTTGAAAGTCACTCAAAAACCCTTGGAAATATCACTTTTTGCTACAAAAGAGGCACCCAGAACAGTCCTTTATCAAGGAGACAGTGTGATAGAGTGGGTGAACCTCCCAGCACAACCAGAACAAAGCCTTACTCCTTACCCAGTGCTTGTGGCTAGAGTTTTATTAAAAGCCATTAAGCGAGCAGTACAATTATCTGAGATAAGACCTGAAAATATATACACCTTTTATACTAATTCACAAATTAATGTATGCTGTGAAACCACCCCAGCGTGGCAAATTTTATTAGCCAAGGCTCCAAATTTTACACACAGGTCTCCATTAAAGATAATAGACTATTACATAATTGGTGATGGATTCCTGAAGAAAAGGTTTCTAAAGTTCTTCTTAAAGGATCAACTATCTTTACAGATGCATCCAAATATATTTATGCTGTATACTCTCGTGACTTAACTAAAAAGAGAGTAGTCAATCATTCTAGCTCTTACTCATTATCCAGGAGACATAAATATAATATCCGATTCGGCCTATTCAGTAGGTGTGGTACAAAGAATTGCCACAGCCCAAATAAAATTTGTAGCCTCTAATATATATCAGCTCTTTAAGGAACTTCAAGAGCAAATGAGAAAGCATCCAGGTAAGATTTATATCTTGTATTTCCACTCTCATAATAGACTTTCAGGTCCTATTTTTAATGGTAATTCAAAGGCAGATAGTCTTCTTACTATGTTGGCCAATACTCCTTTATTTCATGGACATCAAAAACCCTCAGGAATCATTGGATTGTCTGAGAAACAAGACTGTTGCAGGACTTCAAAATCTTCCAAGGATCACTGAATTCCCTGGCATGTGAAGCAATGGACAATAGATTGGTTTGGGACTATCTCTTGGCTACTGAAGGAAGCGTATGTGTGATTGTTGTTTGCATACCCTCCTTCTAGGACTTCTGGAAATCTTTTACAACACCATGTTGATTTATATTGTTTGCTATAACACTACTTGCGTGTACAATTCATGTTTGTTACACCACATTGATCCTGCACTGGCTATGGGGAGAGTCATAACTAATAGCCTATGTGCTATTGCAATATGCTTGTGTAATACCTCCCATGCTGATGGGTTTGTGTATACCTGTTTCTAGTAAGACCCTTCAGCCCAGAAACCCGCTAGCAATATCTGGCTTGACTCCCCACTTCCCTTTGGTGTTTTTCATCTCTCTTCCTGAGAAGTCAGGGAGGGCGTGATTGTCTCCTTTTTAGGGCTTTCACCTCCCTTCCTGAGAAGTTGGGGGGGGGCACAATCACCTCCTTTTTGGTGTTTTCACCTCCTTTCCTGAGAAGTCAGGGAGGGCATGATCACCTCCTTTTGGGGGTTATCTCCCAGAGAAGTCAGAGATGGTGTGACCACCTGTGTTCTAAAACAAAAGAAAGCAGGAGATTTAAAGTAGGTGCACTAGAATCTGACAACCAAGCACTTAAGGCTAATTACTTATTGGACAAGATTCTATTAGCATATGCTTGGAAAATGCCTTTCCCACTATTCTGTGCTGGCTCGATCTTTTGGTATATACAGAAAATTGTAGGAAGAATTAGGGGGCAGAGAAGACAAGCCAGAGTCACTTTTGTGGTGGACAAGGAGAAGGGAGGTAGTGGAGAGCTTGTGTCCATTCCCTTCACTACCTCACCCCCCCCTACCCCCACCGCCAAGACCAAGAATAAAGACCAAGGACTTTTGCTCATCCTGACTCTGGCTGATTCTAAGGCATCCAGAGCGCTAACCCGGACTTCACATGAGGGCATGAAACTAATGCAATGATTACATGAATACAGAGAAGTAGATATGTGAGAAGTAAAAATATGAGAGTGAAGAATAAAAAGACAAAATTTGGCAGTGAATTACCTATGTGAGATGAGTGGAAGTGAGGAACTGAAGGAAACACTGAGATTGTGAACCTGTGATGAATAGGACAATTGTGCCACTGGTGCGAATGGGGAATATCTGGGGGGAAATATTTTGAGTTCTACTTTGAACATTTAAAATTTGAGATGTCTAGGACACTCAGTTCAGGATTTTTGTTTAGGTTGGAGTAAAGCACATGAATTCTCTGGATTTGACCCATTAATGAAATCTTTGATTGGAATAATTGATTCCAGTAGTCTACTACTTTAATCAGAATATAAACTAAAAAGATCACTTTTATGGTTTCTTTTTACAAAGAATGATCAAAATAACTGCATAGAATATCTTGGGGGCTCCTTGTTTAACTGTACTCTAGGAGAAAGATACTTTAAATGCAAACATAATTTTTATTGAATTTCTAATAATATCATGAAAGGCACACAACAAACTTTTTACAAAATAATTCAATTATGGTATCATCTTAGTAAGATGATCCTTTCACAGAAAGGATTATTTGCAACTTGATTAGGTATAAAGTTCATTGTTGTCAACATATGCTGTCCATACAAAAAGGCAATATAAATCTAATCTGTATACTGACTAATTATGAGTTTGAAAAAAATCAGATGCAGTATAAATAACAGTTTTACACTTTTTAAACCACAATTTTCAAATGAAAAAAATACAGAATATTCAAGTTGGATTTTCTATATGCCATCTTTCCTTGTAACAGTGGTGTTTGCCAACAATGAAGAAATAAAAAACAAAAGTTATTCTTTGTGTCATGATTACCATAAGCATAAGAAAACCACTTGTAAAGTCAATTGGAAAGCAGTTGAGCCAAATAGACAATGAAGTTGGAAATATATTTAAACACTTGATTTCAATCAAAGGTTAGATAATGCAAAACATAAGCTACTCTTTTTATCACTAGTTATATTTTTTTCCTAAATGTTTAAACAAATATCAGATGTAAACTTTGGCTTTGCCATGTTTATTTCATAAGCCTTTTTTATGGAAAAAATAAATTGTTTAATGACATATGAAAATTCATATTGCACACTGCCACTTGAAAACAGAAGATCAGATACTTTTACAAATCTAGATATCTGAAACCAAAGGGTTAATTAATGCATTTGAATAAGAGCAAATATTTTCATGACTACAGAGTATATTCCACTTTTAAGCTGTCAATTAAAATAATCTGACAAGTATGCAAACTATATATAAATTGGCCACCTCTATTTGTAAAACCTCAAGGATCACAAATACATGAAGTAAACAATGCTGGAGTACTTCCAGATAATGTTCTGTAATACTGCTTCCCATGCATATCAAGTAAGTTTTGCTATCTTCCAAGTCTACTTTTCATCTTACATCATTTATATAAAAATATCACACTTCTATATAAAATTATATATTTGAATATAGATAAATGTATTTTTTAAAGAAAATATGCCTGATAGAAAAAAAATGGCATATAAAAATATGGTAAAACAGGGCTGCAGAATATTAAGCTATTAATTTAAAAATATCTTGATAAAAAGGCATTGTGCTGTGAATGTCTTTGCCATTGTTTTGGCAAAATATTCACCTTACTCGAAAGAGACAAGTTCACAACTGTATAGACTTGCTTTTACTTTCTCATGATAAGGCTTAGTGATAAGTTTTGAAATTTGCTCTGGGCTAATGGTAAGAATAATTATAGGTCTTTGCCATGGTAAGTCACTTAAAAAAATACATGAAAATAGCTTTTTATATGAAAAAGAATAACAAAAAAATTGTGCTTGTGCAACCTCATCATCCCAAACTGCCTAAGTTAGAGCTTAGAAAACTTATTGTTTCTAAGTAATAATACAAAAAGAGGCAAATGCTGAGTATATATGCTAAGTGAAAAAATCTGTAAGCTCCATGCACACATAAACACACACAAACCTATATATTTATATATGTATAACATACGCATATTTTTAAAATAATTTGAACAAACATAATGGCATCAGAATGACCTGTCATTGTTCATTTAACAAATAAGAAACATATATTTTAGATTTTTTCCCCAATTTTTTAAAACAGAAATTTGATTTGTAAACATCATAAACATGTTAGGATTTGAGCAAAAGTCTTATTTTTTGAATATGTTCTTAAATCAGTTCTGGAATATTTTTGGAGAGCTATGATTATATGTCTAATGCAATTTGTTTCACAAGGCATAACTATATATCCCAAAGGTCACTAAATATTATTTAATTTGTGTCTTTTGGATACAAATATCTGTAATATTTACAGATCTTTGTCTTCTTAGAATCACTCCTCTGCCTATAAAGAAGGCAAAAGACAAAACAGAATGGCAGTGTTTATACAAAAGCCAATGATAGACAATTGTATTGTGCTTATGGGAACTAATTGGGGAAAAAATGCTAATATTCTATATGTAAAGTTGAAGCAGAGTTTCTTTCCAGCTGAGCAATGCCAACTGCGAGGATCTCATGCATACTGCACAATTTTGTGGCTGCCATGAACTGTTGAGTGGGAAGTACTTAAAGTGCAATCTTTACAAAGTTTGATATGCATTTATATCATTAGGAAGAAAATAGTGGGAAAGAGTGGGGATGGGAGGGAATGTATGAGAAAGTAAGCAGGAGAAATATGGCATAACAACACTTAAAACAAGAAGAATCAATTTGAATAATCTCTTTTGAAGCAGCATTTTTGCTGTATTCCTGTTGTTTTAAACCACAAATTCTGGTATTTCGTCATGGGTGAGATCCAAAGAGAAATATTTGCTTGTTCTTTTGACTGGGAAAGTGTCTTGGATGTTAATACATTGCTGAGCCAAGCAGTTATTACAATAGAGATTGTCTTCATCTAATTCATGACCACATCCGAAAGTGTAACTCTGAGCAGTGTCCTGACACAGACCTGCTATCTGCAAAAAGTCTTTTTGGTAAAGTCTGATATCATCCAAACTCAAGCTATGTCGATCAGTAGAAGTCTTTGGTTTTCGACAGATAGCCTGCAAAATACCACAGAGATTATAACAATTAATGCTCTTTGCTTTGTAAAGACAAAACATGTTAGAAATAAAATGGAATATCACAAAATAATGCCAAGTGTTAACACCAATTAAAAACAATGGGGTCACCTCTCAAAAACTGAGAAAACTGTGATTAGAATAAAGATTATATCTAGCATATGCTGACTGAATGATCTTACAAATTCCATTAATTTAAATCACAATTGAATTAAAATAAGCAAATAAATACAATAAAACAAAAAAATTTTTTTAAATGTTTTAGATAAATCCAGGAAAAGCAGAACTATAATAGGATATCTAAGGAAAAATAGTTGTTTATAAGACATACCCAAGATTTGCTATTTGATATAAAAAAGGACAAACAAATGTCAGGATACAAGACAGTCCTTTATGCTTTATCCAAAAGCAGAATTGTGGCCCAAGTAGAACAACCATTTGAACTAACAGTAAATTATTACCTCAAGTGTTTTACCAGGCAAGTATCATAAGAAACAGGAATGTCAGTGTAGTTGGCCTAAAAAAAAAATTAACTGGGCAAAAAAATTTAAGCATTGCAGACACATTTTCAAACAAGCCCTTGGATTTATTAATAAAATTTGTAATAATATTTATGTTAATTATTAATTTGTGATATTTATGTTAATTAAAACACAATGAAGACTGGGACATCTAATGTCATGATTATTAAGTAATATTCCATATTAGGATATACCTTATAGGTCCAAAGGTAGGTTTCCCTTCTAAAATGAAATCTCTTTGAAAGGGAAATGGATGTGTATAAATACATGTGTATATGTACGTCTGTCTGTCTCTGTAATATAAAATCATGCCTAGGTTTTTTGTACAAGCCAGATTTTGAAGGGGAATCTTGGATGTGGAAAGATTCTAAAATCCTGGTATGTAAAAAATCAGGAATAGTTCGCATTATTCTTCAAGAATAATATCCTTAATTAGTTGTAGCTAGAAAGAGAATAGGGTCTCTTTAAAGGAGGAGCACTTAACTTGGAATTTGTCAACTTGTTTTAAAAAAAACCTTTAATATATATTTTAATACAATTAATTTTCATTGTAGGATTTAAATGAATTTAAAAACATTAGTCTGAAAAGGGGGACTTCCCAGACTGCCAAAAGAATCCATGACATAAATGAAGGTCAAGAAGGCATGCTATATTAGATATAGCAGTTGAATTTGAAATCATTCTACATAAATAGTAGAATATAAATTTTAATTTTCATGGTAACTAGCTAAATTATTGATATGGAGATTGGTAGGAATCAAAACTTCTAAGAAAAAACAAAACAAAACTAGGTAAAGTTTAATGTGCAAAACAGCTGGTGATTGGGGGAAAAATACTCTTAAAAATGTCTTCACACCTAGATATGATTATATATAGTTAATTCCAGAGTATAAATTCAGAGTGAAAATACAGGCACTATTTAAACTGTTATTTTTCTTTTTTTCCCCCACATAACATATATAGTTAAAGGTGCTTACTTTACTGTATGATCACTAATAAATAAAAACACAAGAGGTAGAATGCAATAGTGTAAGATTGGTGAGTGGCCTGGGCCTGAATCCTAGCTCTAACACATATTATTTGGGTTATTCTGAAGAAACCACAATCTCCCAGTGTCTATTTCCTCTTCTATGAAATGAAGTACAGTATAAGGAAAGCATTCCACAAACCTCAAAGTCCTAGATAATGATAAAAAAGCAATAATAAATTTCTTTTAACTTACTCATCTCTTGGGGGCACTTCAGACAAGCCCCAGATATATTTTATTTTATTTCCTATTTCCATCTCCTTTATTTCCCCCCATAATGCACCCCTCCATCTTCTCACTAGGATTTGTACCCTTTCCACTTAGTTCTTGGCCCATAATCAAATAACTTAATTTCCCTTTATCCCTTCTTGTCATCCTCCAAAATCCTTAATGGATATTTTATTCATCATTTAACACATTGCATTAAAACAGTATTGTTCTTCTATGTAAAGTTTTCTTTACTCTTGAGGGCCACTGACCCAAAGAAACAGTTCAATTACAAGTCATATTTAATAAATAAATTAATATAGATGTTTTCCTGTAAAATTAAGGTAAAACAATTCTACAAGGACTTCACTGAAAAGTACAAAAGTAATTTTTTAAAATTACATGGTATTGCCAGATTGGCCAAAGGGGAAATCAAAAAATGTTGGAGAGAATGTAGAAAAATTGGAACACTAATTCATAGTTCGTGGACTGATCCATTTTGGAAAGCATTCTGGAATTATGCACTAAGAGTTATTAAACTACCTATATCCTTTGATTCAGTAACACCACTTTTTAAAAGTCTATTTCCAAAGATGACTAGAGAAAAAGGAAAAGAACTGATATGTTCTAAAATGTTTATAGCAGCTCTCTTTGTGGTAGCAAAGAACTAGAAACTGCTCATCAATTGAGGAATGACTGAACAAGTTGTGATAAGTGAGAGTAATGGAATACTACTGTGTTATAAGAAATAATGAGCTCAATTATCTTAGAAAAATATGGAAAGTTTTGCATGAAATAATAGAGTGAAATCAGCAGAAACAAAAGAACATCATACAGTAACAATAATTTTTTAAGAATGACTGAGTGAATAAGTTACTATGACTATTATAAATACCCAAATTAAACATAAAAAGACATATAAAGATATTATCTGTATCCAGAGAAAAAACTGATAAATATGTATGTATAGAGTAGTTCCATATACCCACACATCCCTAACTTTGTGTCTAATGATAGCTATCTCTGCAGTGAGGTGTGGAGAGGACAGGGGGAAAGAAATTTATATGGTAATTTTGTTGCGTATTTAAAAGGAACTTTATTATGGAAATGCTTGTTTTATTACATAAAAAATGTATTAATGTTAAAAAAGGAGGGGAGGGAATTACATAGTATTGTCAATTAATGAATTATGAAGAAAAAGGGACAAAAGAGGAAAAAGAATTCTGGATTTTAGACTATTATTGGCTATTACCTTTTGAAATCTTGACTACCTCATAAGTTACTGTTTACAGTTTAAAACTCCAGAATAGCTTTCAGGGGTAATTCTCTAATATGTGTCATTATTAACAACCATAATAATATTGACAAAGGAACCAGATGTAAGTTGAGGAACTCAGACCATAGATTTCTTTTCTCTGATATGGGCAATATAATAATCAATGAAGATAAATAAGCATTTCAAGTAAATTTTTTTTAAATCTCAAAAGAAATAATAGGAAATGAAAACATTTCAAACAGTAAGTGGTCTGGGATTTTTATTGTTGCTTTTTTTTGTAATTTCCTTAGTTGCTATACTTTGAAGACCAGCTTTATAACTATTAATTGATCTCATACCTGTGGGAGAGAATCAGTGCTTTGGCCATGGAGTTTCACTACTGTTTCTGAAGAGCTAGATGTGGAAGAACTGATTTCCTTTACAATTAGTCCTAAAAGAGAAAATACAAAGAACAATGAAGTTTTTCAGCTTACTCAAGAGGTATCTTCTTTGACAGAAATTACTATCCAAGAAGGACAAACTTACAAAATAGGTGAAAATCTTTTAAATGAGACAAGAATTGAACAAATGGAAGCTAATGACTTTATGAGAAATAAAGAAAAAAAATAAAATCAAAAGAATGAAAAGCTAAAAGACAATATAGAATATTCCTTGGAAAAACAACCTGAAAAATACATCCAGGAGAAACAATATAAAAATTATTGAACTATTTAAAAGCCATGATCAAAAAAAAAAAAGTCTAGACATCATCTTTCAAGAAATTATCAAGGGAAATTGCCCTGATATTCTAGAACTAGAAATTAAAATAGAAATAAATGCAAAGAATACACCAATCATCCCCTGAATGAGATCCCAAAATGAAAACACTTATGAATATGATAGCCAAATCATTTGATAGCTCTCAACTCAAGGAGAAAACACTGCAAGCAAATAAAAAAAAATTCAAATATTGTGTTAAAATAAGACAAGATTTAGCAGTTTCTACATTAAAGGATCAGAGGGCTTGGAATATGATATTTCAGAGAGCTGGAGCTAGTAGTCTCAAGTAAGAGAGCTCGATTACAACAAAGAATCACTTATGTACCAATACTTAATATAATTCTTCAGGGAAAAAAAAGGATATTCAATAAAATAAAGGATCGTAAAGCATTTTTGATGAAAAGACCACAGTTGAATAGAAAATCTAACTTTCAAATACAAGATGCAAGAGAAGCATAAAAAGGTAAAGAGGAAAGGGAAATCATAAGGGACTTACAAAGGTTAAACTTTTTACATTTCAACATGAGAACATGCTACTTAAGGAGTATATATAGACAGAGGGCAACAGGTATGAATTGAATATGAAGTAATGACGTCTTTAATAAGATTAAGGGATGAGGCAGGAATGTACTGGGAGAAAGGGACAGAAGAATGGGGTAAATTATCTCGCATAAAAAAGCAAGAAAAAGCTTTTATGCACAGGGAAAGGGGGGAATGTGAAGGAAAATGAGTAAATCTTACTCTAATTAGAATTGATTCAAAAAGGGAATAACATACACATGTCTACCTCACCATACAACAAAGTAGGAGGGAAAGGCAATCAGGGAAAGGGGTGAAGTGATAGAAGGGAAGGCATACTGGGAGAGGGACAGTAAAAAGTAAAACACTTGAAGAGGGACAGGGTGAAAGGGGAGAAAGAAGGAAGGGGGGGAGAGAATAAATGAAGTAGGGGGAATAAACTGGAGGGAAATACAGTTAGCAGTGGTAAACTTAGAAAAAAAAAATATTTTTGAAGCAAGATTCCCTGACAAAAGCCTCATTTCTCAAACATAAAACTGAGACAAATTTATAAAACAGCCATTCCCTACAACTGATAATCAAAAGATATAAACATTTCAGATGAAGTAATCAGAGCTAACACAGTCATGTGAAAAAAATGCTCTAATTCACTATTGAGTGAAGAAATGCAAATTAAAATAATTCTGAGGTATTAACATACCTATTAAAATTGGCTAATAGGAAAGAAAAGGAAAATGACAAATGTTTGAAAGTGATATTGGAAAAATGAGACATGAATGGTGGAGTTACGAACTGATTCAACCATTATGCAGAGCAATTTGCAACTGAGCCCAAAAAGCCATTAATCTGTATATACCCAGTAGTGTCTCTACTGGGTCTATATCACAAAGAGATCATAAAAAAGGGAAAAGGACCCACATATGCAAAAATGTTTATTGCAATTCTTTTTATAGTCAAGAACTAGAAACTGAATGGATGCCTATTAATTGGAGAATGACTGAATAAGTTGTGCTATATGATTATAATGGAATATTAATGTTCTTTTAAGAAATGCTGAACAGGGTGATTTCAGAAAAGCCTGGAAAGACTTACAAGAACTGATGCTAATTGGAGTCGAACAAGAGAACATTGTACACAGCAACAAGAAGATTATGTGATGATCAACTATGATGGACTTGGCTCTTTTCAGCAGTGTGGTGATTCAAGGCAATTCTAATAAACTTGAGATAGGAAAAGCCATCTGCATCCAGAAAGTTAATTTATGGAGACTGAATCAAAACATAGTGTTTTCACCCTTTGTTTTTGTTGTTTGTTTATTCCCAGAGAAGGAACTGATGGGGTATAAATACAGACTAAAGCATACTTTTTTTTTTTAACCTTCTTTATTTTTCTTGAGGATTTTTTTTGGGGGGAGGGGGTATAGCATTCCATCATAATCATGTGGTATGCCACAATTTATTCAGCCATTTCCCAAATTGTGAACATCCTCTCAATTTCTAATTCTTTGAAACCAGAAAAGAACAGCTATAAATATTTTTGGAAATAGAGGTCCTTTTTGCTTTTTGGTTTTTAAAATCTTTTTTGGGGATACTGACCTAGAAGTGGTATTGCTAGGCCAAAGGATATACATGGTTTTATAGTCCATTAGGCACAGTTCAAAAATGTTCTGCATAATGACTGAATCAGTTCACAACTTAACCAACAGTTCCTTCATGTCTCATTTTCTCCACATCACCTTCAACATTTGTCATTTTCCTTTTTTGTATTAGCCAATCTAATAGGTGTACGGTAGTACTTCAGAATTGTTTTAATTTGCATTTCTTCAATAATAATGAGATAGAACATTTCTTCATATAGCTATAGATAATTATGATTACTTCATTTGAAAACTATTTCTATCTTTTGATTGTTCATCAATTGGGGGAAAGTTCTTATTTGACTCAGTTTTCTTGTATACTTGAGAAATGAAGGCTTTACAAGACAAACTTGCTTTAATTTTTTTTCACAATTACTATTGCTAAGACAATTTCAATAGACTTGTGATGGAAAGTGTCTAGAGAGAGAACTATGGAGACTGTGGATCAAAACATAATATTTTCACATTTTTTGTGAATTAGAATTAGAAATTTTTCTAATTGTTGTTGCTTTTTTTTCCCTTTCTCTTATCTTTTTGTCTTGCATTACAAATGTGGAAATATATTTAAAAGAATTGCACATGATTTAATTTACATCAGATTGCTTGCTATCTTCGGGAGGGAGAAAAATTTGGAACACAAGATTTTACAAAGATGAATGCTGAAAACTATCTTTGCATGTATTTTGAAAAGTAAAATACTATTAAAAGTTTTTAGAAAAAGAAAGCAATGGACTTAGATTCAGGGAAAAAAACCCCAACAAAAAAAGCAATTACTATTGCTAACTTTATTCCTCCCTCTCCTCCTTCCCCCCCCCCCCCCCCCCCCCCCCCCCCCCCCCCGCCATTGTTTTATTCTCTCCTTTCACCCTGTCTCTCAACAGTGTTTTGCTTTTGACTATCCCTTCCTGGATTCTGTCCTCCCTTCTATCACCCCTTTCCCTTCCCTGATACCCTTTTCCTCCTACTTTCCTATAGGATAAAATAGACTTCTATACCCATTTAGTGTGCATGTTATTCCCTCTTTGAACCAATTCAGTGAGGATAAAGTTCACTACCTGCCCCTTATATCCCTCCTCTTCCTCTCCACTATAAAAGCTTTTTCTTGTATCTTATGTGAGATAATTTAACCCATTATAATTCTCGTTTTCCCTTTTCTCCCAGCACATTCCTCTCTCATCCCTTAGTTTAATTTTTTAAGGTATCATTCTCATATTCAACTCATACCTATGCACTCACTTGCTGTTTCTCTCTCTCTACACACACACACACACACACACACACACACACACACACACACACACTCCTTCTAACTACTCTAAAAATGAGAAAGTTCTTTTGAGTTACAAATATCATCTTCCCATGCAGGAATGTAAACAGTTTACCTTATTATATTTTTTATGAATTCCTTTTCCTCTTTGCCTTTTTTATGCTTCTTTTGAGCCTTATATTTGAAAATCAAATTTTCTATTTAGCTCTTGTTACCTTCAAGGTATCAAGGTACTTTCAAGGAAGCTTGAAAGTTCTTAATTTCACTGAATATCTACTTTTTCCCCTGAAGGTTAGTGTTTTGCTTGATAGGTTGATTCTTAGCTGTAATCTTAGCTTCTTTGTCCTCTGAAATATCATATTTCAGACTATCTAATCATTTAATATAAAACTGCTAAATCTTTCATTTTGACTATGGCTCTATAATACTCTTTCTTGCTGCTTGCAATATATATTTTTTCTTGAGCTGGAAACTCTAGAATTTAGTTACAGTATTCCTGGGAGTTTTTATTTTGTGATTTCTTTCAGGAAGTGATTGGTGGGATTCTTTCAATTTTTATTTTATCCTCTGGTTCTAGAATATCAGGATAGTTTTCCTTGATAATTTCTTAAACACTGTCTCAAAAAGTCATAATCTTCCATTTGTTCAAGTCTAATTTTTTAAGGAATTATTTTCATACTTCTTTTTCTACTTGGCCAATTTACTTTTGAAGCAGTTTTATTCTTCAATTTTCATTCCTCTTTCCATTTGGCCAATTCTCCTTTTTAAATGTGTGTATGCATTCTTTATCAACCTTTTGACTCATTTTTCATGACTTTTTTTTACATCATTCTCATTTCTCTTTCTAATTTTTCCTTTTTATCTCTCTTACTCTATTTTCAATTTTTTTTTTTTGAGCTCTTCCATGGCCTGAGACCAATCCATATTTTTCTTGGAGTTATCTCCTTCTTCTGAGTGTGTGTTTTGATCTTCCTCATCACCAAAGTAACTTTTTATGGTGAGAATTTTTTTTCTTTTGCTTCCTCATTTTCCCAGCCAATTACCTGACTTTTAACTCTCTGTTAAAGTTATTATAGTACACTAGTGCATACTGCATACATAGTGCATACTGCACTACCCCCCCAAGCTTCAGGAGTTTTGCGCAGCTGTTTTAAAAGATGTTCCTAGAAACCTGTTTCAGTTCTTCCAAGGTAGCACGGTCTAAGGAGATAGGTGTTTACTATTCTTCTGAGTTCTGATCCATGAGTAACTACAAGCACTCTTTTCTGGTTTGAAACTGTAAGAAGGGTCCCTGATCCACTATAGCTACAAGTTTTGGTATGCTAGTGTTCCTCCTTGCCCTGGGCGCGCCACACAGGACTGTGACTGAGATCTGCATATGGGCAAAGCAATATAACCTATAGTTATATATATAATCTTCTTCTGACCAACTGTTCACTTCATCCTTTGTCAGTTCCTCTGTTCTAGAATTTGTTTAGAGTCATTATTTATTTGCAGCAGAGCTTAATTGAATCTGCGCCTTTACTCCACTATCTTGGCCCCATTCTTCTAATTCTTTTTTCATAATTTTCTTACATCACTCTAGTTTCTTTTCTCAGTTTTTCTGCCACTAGTCTTATCTCTTTCCTTAACTCTTCCAGGAATTCTTGCTATTGTTGAGTTCAATTTTACATTTTTCTTTGAGGCTTTATTTGTAGCTGTTTTTACACTGTTTTCTTCTGAGTCCTTTCCCTATCTTTATCTTCCCTGCCACTGTAATAGCATTTTATAGTCAAATTCTTTTTTTGTTATTTGCTCATTTTTCTTTTCTTAGTCTATTCCTTAATATTGAACTTTGTTAAAGTTGATATCCACTCACCTGAGGGGTGTCCAAAGATTCAGGTTTTATTGCGTACCTTCAGAGCTTGTTCTCTGGAGGTCTGCAAGTTTTTGGAGCCAGGGAAAGGTATAGTCATTACTCTCCTAGCCTTTACTCTAGTCTTTACGCAGGAAGGGTCCATGACCATCCTCTATAGTCACAAATATCAGTGTTCCTCTTTGACCTGGTGCTTTGACCCAGAACTATATATGCATTTGTTGAATATCAGCACCAGCTGCATGCAGTGCCAGCAAAGGGTCCTTTGTAATCTCTTTCTGAACATCTTTCAGTAGAGTTCCTGAAGCTGCTACTGCTGCTGCTGCCTCTACCAGTATTACAGCCACTTCAAAGGCTCCCCACTGGTGCTGCCACTAAATATGCTCTAGGTGACCCCCACCCCACTATCAAAGATCTTTTCTGCTGACTTACTAAGTTATCTTAGGCTGGAAAAATGTACATTTTGACTTTTTGTGGTTCTGCCAATCTAAAATTTGATTTGAGCTATTATCTTACAGTTATTTGGAGGAGAATGTTGGGAGAGTTTAGCTTGGTTGCATTCTCTATTTTGCCATCTCAACCATCAGTTTACTTTCAAAAATTATTGTCCATCATTAAAATTATTAAATTTAATTGCTATGTATCTTGGAGTTTGAAGTGCAGATGGATTTTGTTTTTTTTCTGGTGGTGATTTATGTATATTCTTTCTATGTATGCTTTGAGTGACAATCAGAAATTCTAAAGAATTTTCTTATAATATATCCTGAATTATCTGATTAAAGATTTTTGATCTGTTCTTTGATCTGACCTTTTGGAAGACCTATAGCTCCTAACATTATCTCAGAACATTGCCTTCAAAGTCAATCACTTTGGCTCATATATAGAATTCATGTGTTCTTTTAAAGTTTGTTTGTTTTTTTGCCTCTGTTCAAGTTTTACTTCGGAATTTTAGGGTTTCAATTAAATTTTAAAATTCTACATTGAAAACTCTTAATTCTCACTTATATTCATTTCCAAAACCTTCCATCTAGCACTCCAAGATTAGCCTACAAGCCCCTTTTAGGGGTTTAGGTCCCTATTCTAAGTAAACCTTGAGGACCGGGATGATTCTAAGATGAATTTTAGACCCCCTGTCATCAGGCTGGATTCAGTTGGATTATCTTTCCTGATTTTCTCCTGTTTTCCTTTACTTTGTATAGCTAAAGAGAGTATTTGCTGTTCCTTGTGTATTGAGGGGAAGATGGAAGATACCTTTCTGGAAGTTACTGCAACAACAGGGAGTTCTTTTTAAAGACAGGTCCTGGCACAAATCTCAAGTTAGCTTGTACTCTTGCTATGGATGAACTGAGAATGGTAGAGAAAGAGCTGTGGGTACTCTAAGTACTGGAGTTCTCCAGTGGTAATTAATAAAATAGTTTAACCTGCCTTCTGTGAATCTGGCTAGCTAAAATTATTCTAAATTTGCAGCATAATTACTGTCTGAAAAGGCTGAAAGTTAAAGACACTTGGAGAAAGATATTAATTCACTATTTTCTTAGTCACATGACCTCAAATGTAAGTTTTAAAGAAAGATACATTTTAATTCTGACTATAGAATCTTGTTAATATGGTCTTTATTCAAATGAATAATGACATTAGTCTCTTTAGAAATGTTTTTCATTTCTCATTACCCAACACTTGCAAATGATTAACAAGTACAGAATGTTTAAGAAGCTTGTGTTCAGAAACAGAAATACCTAACTCCTGTATTTCTACAACAATTATTTTTACATGGAGTGAGGCATAAGAAACCATGTCCAAATGTATACTTACATTCTATAAGAAAATAGAATTTTGATTACATTTTCATGGATTCACATATGTGATTTACCACAGTCTCAGATTAGGGCTCTAGAAAATACATTAGTAACTGTTTGCAAAACAAACAAACAAAAAAAAAAAAAACCCTAAGAAAAGTTACAACAAATTCAAATACAGGAAGGGAAAAAGTGCTACTGCTTCAGCAATAATTATACTTTCAAAATACTCCTTAAAAAAATTGAATGAGATATTAAGTTGAACTATAATTGTATAGTTTAGTACAAGAATTAAAATTGACTTAGATAAATAATTTGATGTTTCTCTGTTGGTCAAATCTAGTGACTTCTAATAATAAATATTTCCTACTTGCTCTTTATGAACCATGATGACCCAGTTCTTCTTTATTAGCCAAGTAAAAAAGGATCAAGTCAAGGGTACCACTGTTTCAGTCTTGCAAAGTTCTGAAATATAGCTATGTAGACAATAAAAGAGCTTTCTTTGTCACTTTGGGAGATACGTTTCATAACAACAAATTCCAATTCAACAGAACTTTTTCCAAATAAATATATCTTGAAATTCCAGAAAATTACTGATGAGATTCAAATAATTTAATATTGCTTGTTAAAAAGAAAAATATATGCCCATAATTTTTGGATCTGAGAACATGTTTGCAGAAAAGGAAGATAAAATGACTCTGTTCCAAAACATAGGTATGGCTAAAAATGACCCTTATTTCCACTATTTTCTTTTTCTAAGTCACTTGCTTCTGTAACCAAAATAAGGAGATGCTTTAGTTGAGAACAATATGAATTTTCCCAAATAGTTACCTGAATAACCATTAAGCTTCTGTGACATCAGCATGTCTTCAGTGATATAGATACACATATCTGGGTTGACATCTACAGCCTCTTCATTTATTTGTTCTAAGTCTCTGGGGTCATCAACTAGCATCTCTATTTCTGATAGAGAAGAGGAAAAATAACATTTACTTACATTTTACAGAAAAAAAAATAAAAGTGCAAAAATTTTAGATAACTCGTCTAATTGTAGTAAACTGCTAAACAAATAGTTGCTCAGTTCCTGTCTACTACCACTACTTACCTAAAAGTCATCTTTTACTTTTTTTCATTAATAGAAAGCAAGATTAATACTATTTGCCTTAGATAACATGGGGCTATTTGTAAGGATTATCTTTTCTAAAACACTTTCTGCATTCTAAGAGGTCATATTAAAAAAAAGTCAGTGATGTCTTGGTATGCTTAGCTGGATGTGTGAAAATGCTTTGTAAATTATAAAATCCCATACAAATATAAAATTATCAATCATTATTTTTCCTCATATGTGGAATACTCCAAATATACACAGTTATAGCTAGAAGGAAATTGCAGCCATATGATGTAGGGAGGGTGAATCACTACGTACGGAGTCTATTTAGCATGTCCACAAACATCTATCAGGTAGAACCAATTATAGAGCAAAATCAGGAAAAACAAAGTAGAAATATAGTGAAATAATAGTAATGTTAGTTAACTGGTCCATTAAATTACCATCATCCTGTGAGTCTTCCTCCAGCCTGTCCTTCTCACCACTTTCCACCCCAGAGGTGTGGGAGCTGTCATGACTGATCATGGAGCTGCAGGTTTTTAGTCTGTAATAGAGAGCACTGCCTAAGAAGCTGTCTTCTGGCCCTGTGTCCCTAATTTTAGTGTCAGTCTCAATGCCTGATGTTTGGGAGCTGTTGTGGCTGGTGGTGGAATGGTGAGAGAAGCGCTTATGCTTCATGCTGCCAGTGCTGCTCCCGCTTGCCTGCGATCTTTTCTCCAAGTGATCCATGTCGAGGTCTAAGTTGTCACTGATGTATGACTCTCGATACTGCTTCTTTTCTATAAGGTAAGTGACATATCTTTGTCATTATCCTTAATTAAAACATGAATGGAACTTGTCTATAAATATTACAAGAATTCAGTAATAGAATCTGTAATAACTTCAATACCAGGATGGATCAGGGAAACAGCTGGAAGTCTGCAGACAGTGGGGATATTAGGTCTAGCTAGGAGGGTATCAAATGGAGTCTTACAACAGAAAGACACCGAATGGGAGCCTGAGGTTGTGTACTAGGTAAAATAGAGGTTATAAATCTAGCATAGAGGTGCCTAACATAGTGAAGGGGGCAGGAACAGGTACCAATAGGCAGCTCCTTTGTCTGAGAGAAAGGCTGCAGATCTAATACAGATTCAGGAGAATTATGCCTAGCAGTGGCAGAACATGGCAAGAAACTTAGTAGTCTAACTTTGGAGAGAAGTCTCAAATTCAGGTCCTGGACTTGTCTAAAGGCTGTAGTTGAATAACCAAAGCAGGAAGCATAACTTTCCAACTAGCTAATAGTATTTGAGACCTACAGTAACCTGCTGGAGCTCCAACCAAGGGCAAGCTCAGAATTGTGTTGCCAAGATTTAAAACTAAAACAAAGTTTGCAAAGATCAGATTAGGAGGGCAGCAATCAGACCTTCACCCTGGAACAACCAATTTTGGTTGCATTGAAAGCTTCTAAGACCTTAGCCTGAGAAGCTTCTATCTTGAACTCAAAAAGCAATATCAAGAATGGAGAAGCAGTACCCTAGAGAATATAGAATATATCTAAGTAGGGACCTGATATTCTCTCAAGGAGATATCTCAATTTAAAAAGTAACATAGGAAAAATGAGCAAAAACAAACCATACCACAAAGAGATATTATGGTGACAAGGATGCTCCAGATACAAACCCAGAAGAAGACAATGACTCCACAATGTCTACAAGACAAAGTCTCAAACAAAAACACAGTGTTGGGCACAAGTTCAAAATGATTTTCTAACTAAAAAGAAAGCACTGGAGGAAATATTTGTAAAATAAATGAGAACTATGGAAATCATAGAATTAAGAGAAAGGAGAATTAAACATTATAAAACCTTATCCAAATAACAAACTTCCCGAAAATTATAATATACCAATAAGAAATAAATGACTCCATGAATCAAGAAATAAAAAAAGTGAAAAAAGAAATGTAAATTTTATTTTATTATAAACCTAAGGATTCTAATTAGTTTACTCCAACTTCCAAAATCATATTGCATTTGCATATTCACTCACAAATGTACATGCTTATTTCCCTTTAGTACAAGGTAAATAGTACAAGCATATGAATGTATATGCACTTTAAATAATAAGTGAATTCCTGTTTACCCTCAGCTTGCACCCAGTACTTTCATAGATAATATTCATATCCATAAGTATATATATATATATATATATATATATATATATATATATTCATGTTATATATACTTTGAGCCTAGAAGTTGTTTTCTTTGTATCTTCTTCAATACCTATTTATCTAGCACACAGTTAGCACTGAGTTGCATTGAACTGAACAGAGTTTACAGTTTTACCTTTGTAATACCTACCAAAGTAGAAAAAAGTTTATTTTGTAAATTATAGAAACTAGATTTTAGGGAGAATGTTTAAAAGGAGCATTCACACTAGAGAAATTGAACTGATGTGCATATTCCTTACTGGAACAAACTTTTGAAACAGCCTTAAGTACCAGAAGAAAAAAAACAGTTACACTAAATTAATATGCTTATTATCTAATATTATCATCTAATCAACATATTTAATAAAAGATAAGGATCTGTATTTTCAATGGTATAATTCTACCAATGCAGGAGATCACTTCCTCTGTAACTCTCAGTATAGGGAATGACCTCTGGTCCTGAAAATGTAAATGACCTGCCTGAGTCACATAGCCATGATATGTTAGAATCCACAATGGAATAGAGCTTTTCTTGATTTTGAGGTCAACTCTGTATCCACTACACGGGTAAGATTTTCTCTCTTCTGTTCACAGTTATTTTCTTTTGAACTATCGGCTCGTTTTTTAGCCTTGAGCTTGTTTCCCTGATGTGGTGCTTCTCTGAGACCACTGTCAGCTAGTTACTGGTTGTTTTTTGAGGAGTTGTGGTCTGGAAAGAAGTTTGCTTCTGTTTCTTGGTTTTTTTTTCCATCATTTTTCAACTTGCATCCTTTTCAGAGATTTTCTAGAAATGCATGTGGTACAGCTAACAGATCTAGTATTGTATATATTATCATCTTCACCAGAATTCTTCTCCTCTCCAATAATTCATAGTACAAGTAGTTAGACTTTCTTTTATTGACTGATTAACTAGGCATTAGTGAAAGCTAATTGAGTCACATTTTTTGAGCATCAATTTTTATGGAAAAAAATGAGTACCTAATTAATGCTTAGTGATCCTTAATTAATGCTTTCAGTGATCCTTAAACCTAGTTTTGGGTGTTTTTAAAAAATACTTTGTAGTATCTTCCAATCATCTTAAAGCATATCATGCAATTTCTTAAAGTACATGTAATTCACATCAACTTAAAATATAAATTTTAGTACCTCCTTTAGTAATCAAGGATTCTATTAAATTAAAAAAAATGGGAAAGCATAAATTTTTTAAAAAGTGGCAATTGCTGTCCTAGGTACAATTATAACCTTGCATAATATATTTGTCATAGTCAGCTATTAAGAGTTGGAAGTGATCTGAAAAGTCATCTCTCCAAGCACTATTATTTGAAAGCTGAAAAAACTGATACCTAGAGATAAATAATTTGCCTAATTTTTCAAAGACAATAAAGAGCTACAAAAAAAAATTTTTTTTGGTTACACCAAATTCCCTTTCAATTTTCTGACTAGCTACCAAGAATATCCATGAATGTCTTCAAGAAACAGATAATGATCACTGTTATCATTTTAATCATTCAAACCTAAGACTAGCATCAAAAGAATATTCTCTAGTCACTGAGTATGTAGATTCTCTAAACACTCAAAATTTGAGGCTGAAGCCTCAAATTCTCTAATCTTCCACATATATAGATTTTGGAACTCAGATTATAGAAACCTTTGCTTTTGGAATCAGGCACATCAAATGTCATAAACCTTTAAATACCTTCATTCTCTTCAAGCTTCCTAATATGACGAAGAACAGGTTGCAGGTTCATGTAGAGACGATGACTATTGCTGAGTAACTCTAAGAGGTGTCTGGAACGCATGGGACATCCAGTATAGTATATGAGCTTTCTGGCTGATGGCAATCCATCTGGCAAAATCTCAAATTTCTTACCCTATGTTAAGCAAACAAAAACAAAACCAGAAATCAAGCATATGAATGTATATGCACTTTAAATAATAAGTGAATTCTTGTTTACCCTCAGCTTGCACCCAGTACTTTCATAGATAATATTCATATCCATAAGTATATATATATTCATGTTATATATACATGTTACTATCTTTACATATAATTCTTGACTGTAAGTCTTTATTCTTTTATTTCTGGAATGTTATAAGATTTTTTTCTTTATAATAGCTATAACAGTTCTATTGATCCTGATTCTAATTCCTTGATATTTTAATATCTTTTTTTCAGTATTTTTTTACTTGAAATCTCTGGATTTGACTTATGGTAGTAATGCTTCCTTAATATTACATGAAAACAAACTAAGTTGGCCATTCTACCCAATGTTTTTTTAATATAACTAGCATATAAGAGTAAACTATGTTAAGAAAAATTTACTTTGACATCATGAAATATTTATTGTAAAAATTGCTAGCAACTTTTGAAGCAAAATTAGATAGTAGTAACAATTTTAGCAATCAGTAGAGTTAGCATTTAGAACACATAATCTTTCCATTGTCTTACTACTTGTTCTATATACATGAAAATTATTCCATTAGAAGTGACAACTTCTTGTAAGGTTGCTTCACCTGACATGCTTAAAGACACTGGGTAGGGTAAGAAAATTTAACAACTGTGTCCTGGGATAGTTATTACAGAAAATATAGACCTATCAATCTAATGATTTTGAACTTACAACAAATACTAGTTTTCCAACATTTGTCCAAGGGAAGTCATAAAGTAACTGTTTTTCCTCATTGATATTCTGTAGAAAGAATTATATAACAGAAGGTTAACTAGGGAAAACTAAAAACATTTTAAAATACCTTTAAAACTCACAAAACATAACATAGCAATGAAAATTTGAAAGAGATAACTAAATGTCTTTGGAGAAATTCTTATTCAGATAATTCCTGATATAATTTACTTAGTTCAGATTGGAAATGACTTTAAAAATATATTTATTTTTAACTTAAGTACAAAATAAGAAAAGAAAAAACATTGCCATGTGCACAGCACAGCATGTGAAAAGATAATTTCTATTTCAAGAAAGCCTATAAAATAAATACTATGCATTGTGTTCAGAGCCATTTTTTTTTTACTTCCCTGTAACTTTTCTTTTGTTTTCTGCAGAGCATTTTTTGCTTTATGTATTTATTCCTGTTTCCCCTGCTTTCCCTCTATCCCCAAAAGGCTACAATTATATATATGTATAGGGATATGCACATATAAACACATATGCATATAAAGACCATACACTATGCTTCTTTCTACTTGTCCCATACTATGCTTCTTTCCACTTCTCCTCTATTTCTCTGAAAGTGGATAGCTTCTTCCTTCACAATCTAAGTCTTCCTATATTTTTCTAAAGTCACCAACTCATTATTTCCTACACCACAGCAATATTCCAATTTTATTCTGTTTAGTTATTTTAAAAATCTAAAACAATACTAATACAGCTAACATACAGTGGTTTCCCCATTTTTCTCTTTTGAGTAAATCTTTAACTTTGTCTGAGATCATGATTACTATCTCAAGCTTCTTTTAAAAAAAAAATTTGTTCAAAATTTAAATAGAAAATAGGAAAAAAATTAGAAAAAGGGGAGGGGGAGGAATTGTCATGTGCACAGCAGATCATAAGACAGGATTCAAAATATGTAACAATTTTCATTTCAAGAAAACTTATATAACAACAGAACACATTTGTATTCAGAACCTGTCCATCTTTTTTTTTTTTTTTTTTTTTTGCTTCCTTGCAGGTTTTTATTCACTACTGTGCTTTTTACTTTATTCCTTTTTTTTCTCCTTTCCTTCCCCACATTTCTCCGATGCAGGCTACAGTTAAATATGCATATATTTATATACAAACACACACACACACACACCCCTACATAATTCACATACATATATATGCATATATACATATAGATACATGTAATCATATATATAATATATATATATATATTCCCACATGCATTCACATACATTTATGTAAGTTTGTATTTGTCTTCCTATCCCTTATTTTAAAAAATAAATTCTACTCCAGATATTTATTTTATGTTTGTGTTTATCTCTCATTTTTATAACATTTCCTAAAAGTAACAAATTGTTGAGTTCTAATTTTTAATCTATTATCTGTTATGGGTGAATTCATCCAATTCACATTCTAAATTATAATTATTTGTTGTTTTTTTTTTCCTTTTTCTATTTTCATTACTATCCTTCTCATCCTCTTCCTATCCTTTCTCATTTCCCTGCTTTAATTCCACCCACTATTTTACCTTCCTATTCCTAATAATATCCATCTTTCCAAGAATTAATCCCTGATCCTCTCCCCCCACTTTATTCCTGCCCCTTCTTGTTTCTATTTGAATTCAGAAGTTCCATCTTTATCCCATTACCATTAATCTACACATAGAAGAGTTTTATTTCCTTCTAAATGTATTCATTCTCTCTTTAATCCAGATCTGATATGAGTAGGGTTCCCTCTAAAAACCCCTTCCTTATTCTCTCTCCCTCCCTAACCTAGTGTTCTCTTATTTGTTTCTAAATTTAGAAAACTTCTATGCCTTCTAGATCTTTCTCTCTCTCTCTCTCTCTCTCTCTCTCTCACACACACACACACACACACACACACACACTGTTCCCTCTTTAATTCATTCCCAATGAGAGTATGCTTCCAGAGCTCCCAGTCTTCCTTTCCATCTAATTCCACTGTATCAATTCTTCCTCTCTCATCTTATTTGTATATCTCTTTATCTTTTCCTACATAGTTCTGCTTTTGAGAATAACATCATACTCAACTCTATCGCAGTCTTTCTTTCAAACTACCCAATTACTATGGACAATCTTAGACATAAAGTTTACATTTCCACATATAAACATAAACATTTATCCTTGCCTCAGTAAGGTTTTACTTTTGTAATTACCTTTGCAATTAGTCTTTGAGGTTTCCCTTATTTTTCATTTATCTGTCAAAATTTCTAGGAAGTTCAGGGTTTTTGCATCCAAATTCTGAAAATCTAACAATTCATTGAATATTCAATTTTTTTCATTCAATATTATGCTTAACTTTGTTTAATATACTTTTGGCCACCACTCCAGTTCTTCTGCTCTTCAATATATAGACTAACATCTATGGTCTTTTAATATGACTGCTTCAAGGTCCCCAAGTTCTTGGTTTTTTTTTTTTCTTTCTTGTTTGCTGTTCATGATATTTTTTCCTTAACGGGGGTTTCATAATTTGGCTATGATATTTGGCTAAGGCTTTCCTTGTAGGATCTCTTTTTTCCTTCTATTTCTAATTTCTCCTTTTGTTCTAACACTTTAGGACAATTTTCTTTAATTATTTCTTGCATTACTGTATTAACTTTTTGATCATACCTTTTTATATTTTCTCTTCTTGATCTGTTCTCTAGATCAGGTATTTTTCTTGAGATGCCTCGTATTTTATTCCATTTTTTTTCATTCTTTATGTTTTGTTTTATTATTTCTTGGTCTTTTATAATTTTACTAGTTTCCCCTTGCCCAATTCTATTTTCAGGGAATCATTTTTTTCCTCTTGATGTTATTCTGGATCTCCTTTTCCAGTTGACTTCATAATTTCTTGGTTTTCTTGGATTGTTCTTGTGTGTTTTTTTTTTTTTTTTAATTTTCCTCCATCTCAGTTAATTTTGAAAGTCTTTTTTGAGTTTTTCTGTGAATTCTTTTGGGGCAGGTAATCATGATGTTACTCTTTGGGGTTGAAGCTTTTTTTGCTTCAGTATTCTGTGAAGATGAACCCTTTTCTTCTCTATTCCCATAGTAACTGGTTCATTAAAAAAAATTTTTATTGCATTTTATGAGTGTGATCATTTCTAGTCCTGGGATGTGAGGAGATGGTGCTTGAAGCTACAAGTCCTTCTTACTGTTATTTTTTGAGCTCTGTCTTAAACCCAACCTCTAAACTCCTTTCTTTTTCTAAGTCATAGGTGGCATCTCCTGGCACACTATGATGGAAATGCCCTTGCTCATTGAGAACCCTCCAATGGCTAAAATCTTCAGTTTAGGCCTCCAGCCAGGAATTGAAACTAAGAATTCTGCTCTGCTGTTAAGTGCCCATAGCCAAAAGCATCCCTGCCCCACTGCTTTTGCAGTTCCTAGGAATGTGCTAGTTTCTTTTTGCCCAAGGCAAGCAGCATAACTGGTTCTGATGTCCCTTCAATTTTACCAAACTCGGAAACCAAAACTCTCCAGACTGTCTGGAAGCTGAAAATTCCTGTGGCTGAGGCCAAAGCTATCTCCCAACCTAGCTAACCCCAAGCACTCCTCACTGGTTCTTTCACAGGAGCTAGCCTGGAGGTTTTCACATTTCACGCGGTGAAACCTTTTTCCAGGAAGTTTTCTTCAGTTCTTCTTCCTTTGTCTCCAGAAGACCACTGTTCTTGCTCCCCTGAGGCACTGTTTTATCTTGTTTGTGAAGGAAATCTGGAGATCTTGGAATTTTCTGACCTACTCAGTCATCTTTCCAGAATCCTCTCCCCCAAATGACTTAAAAAAACAAGAAGCAATACTTTCTTTACTGTATCATCCTGTTTTGATACAAACCTGGAAAGGTTTTAAGTTCCAAAATCTGTCCTGCTGCTAAGATTCATGATTTATTTCTTGCTCTCTGAATTCCCTAAAACAAGTCTTGAAAATCGAGTAGAGCTACCAAATTGATAGCCAAAGCCCTGAACAAAAACTGAGGAGAATTGGCTAAGAGGAACTCAAACTCAAAATAGATACAAAAATGATGAGACAGAGGACAGAAAGAAAATGCAACAAGCAAATTTTATTAAGGGAAGATAACTCATATAGAATAAGGGCGATCAGGGGAAAATGCAGTCAGATGGAAAGAGTTAAAAGTGTCCAATGTGGGGGAAATGGTATGATTTTAGTTTTAACTGAAATCTATCCTATTAATCCCACTTTACAAAATCAATTTCAAGCAATGAAGAATATCAATCACCATTTCTCATTTTGAAAGCATATTAATGAAGATTTACAGCTGGAATTCAAAGGGAATTATATGTAATAATATTAATTATTCTCTTCTTTATTTGTTATGTAGTATACCTCAACTCTTAATTATCAAGGTCTTAAAGCTTTTTTTTTTTAATATATCAAAAGTTTTATAAGATAATGCAATATTTAAAAAAATGATCATTTTCCTTTTTTCTATAATGTTGCAAAATGGAGGAGTAACATTAGACAAATATTACATTTGTCATCCTGTTTACTATAAGAGTTTACTTTAACATTCTGAAGTAACAAAAGAATCATTTGGCTCACTATGAGTTATTATGCCTAATAATGTTCTAAATGGACTCAAGCAGCCTTAGTTCTCTAACACAATTTATCTTCGTAAGAGAATTGAGGCTATATTGAGGTCACATTAAAGAAACACTACACTGCTGTGAGGAGTTTAAAGATTCTTATGTATAATAATTAAAAAATATTTCATAGGCCAAACAAGAACAAGTATTAAAAGATCAGAGGATCAAAGATTTAGAGCTGAGAGGTTTATCAGAGGTTTATCAACTGGCTTATTAGATAAGAAATCTGACATTTTGACATTTGAATACAATTTTAATGTACAAACTGCACTTTATTCACAACATGCTATTGTTTTACAAGGGAGAACTTTAAGGATCAGTCTTATGTTTTCCTCCAGAGTCACAGAATAAATTAGTGGCAAGGCTGAACTAGTCTTCTGACCCCTACATAGTTCAAAGCTTTTCAGCCCCAGTTTAAAACATTTTAATCATGAAGACCACATGGAAAAGCCTGTCAAGCTTTCATTCTCTCTGTATGATTTTTCTAATGTTCTCACTCATAAATGCCTTTATATGTATCATATATCATCAGCCCTCAAATCAATGTTTTATAATGTATTTGTGGACATTAACTGAAATACTTCCTGTAGTTAAAATATAGCTATCTGGGGGGGAAGGGAAGGAGGAAAAGAATAATAATGACTGTCAAGAACTATTTCAAGGCCTACATCATCTTCTGACTTGCATAAGTGTGGAAAAAATATCTAATTAAACTCAAGGAAACCGGCATTATGGCAAATAAAATATCATACATTATCCAAGAAAAAAATAGCCCATTCCATATGATAACAATTCCATATGATAACAATTTTCAATTTACATACCTGAAAGATCTGTATTCCTCGTGTGGTTAGCCCAAGAGTTAATGACGCTTCAATTTCCCGTTTATCCTATGGGAACAAAACATCTTTTGAAGAAAAATAAAAATTTTAATCCATAGTACATAGTATTAGAAAGTTGAGAGCAATATCAAAAATCAGTGGGATGAAACAGTCTCATCATTCTTCATTTTTTCGGTTATGACTTTAATATCATGATTGAACAATGTGATTGAATATAAGCAATATAAACCTATTATAGGCAGTTTTTTAATTTAACATGATAGTAACTAAATCGTGTCTCTTTTTTCTGAACTTGGTTCTTTTCTCTTTCATATATATCAAAAATGTTTCAATGATTATTTCTGTTCCTTTGTTTTCATTTGGTCATATATGAAAATGTGTCTTATTTTGGACCTGTAGTTCAACCACTCTTCCAGGAGTTGGGAAGCATGTGTACCACTTGTTCTGGAGCTACTAGCTCCAACTCCATCTTGTATGAAAAATTTGCATCCTCAGAACTAAGTTGCTAGGACTCCAGTGCCAAGCAGGGTAGAGGAGTATTAGTGAGTTAGATTTAATTAGAAAGGAGTATTTACTAAAGGAGTATTAAGAACAGTTGATACAAAACATTTCCATCCCCAAAGTATCCCATATATACAAGAAGTCCAGGGCGAAGTGGATGCAAGCTTAGAGAACAAATACGTTACATAACCTAAACTGAACCCTCACTGGGGAAAAGCAATCCTTTTTCTCTTCTTTAATTAACTCCCTATCCTATTCACAACAATAGTCTCTGAAACCTTTTCTCTCATCCTCAAACCTTCCATGGTTTCTTTTCCTTTCATCCTTTTAGCTGTGAACTTTGCCTTCATATTTTATTGAAAAATTTGAGGTTATTAAATGATTGCTCTCTCTTCTTACTTCCAGATACCTTCTATCACTATTTTCTCTTACCCATGTTTCACATGAAGATCTCCTAGCCAAGAAAAACCCCTTTCTACATGGACAAGTGACCTCAATTCATCTTGTCTTCTTTAGGACATCTCCCAAGAGATGTCCCTCTGTTATCCCCACTCAATCTTTCCCATTATTCTGGCTGATTCTCTAATAGCTAAAAACACCTCCATGCCATGTAACTTGTGACAAGTCCATGACTTCAGGCTTCAGCTGTAGGTCTCTCTTACCAAATAGATGTAGGCTAATTAACTAGTGGAATTTGATTAAAAAAAAAAAATAAGGACAATTTAGGCTTCAACAAATACTATTTTAGGTATAAACACACAATCCAGAAATGGGGGAAAGTTAAAGTCTACCATCCTAAGAGGTGGGCAGAAGGCAAAGACACTTTATCCTGGAGGAAATTGTGAAAATGGCTACCATTGTAAGGGAATGATTAAAGATGCATTTGAAGGTAAACATGTAGAGTAGCTAGTAAATCTATATGGGGAAATTCAGCACCAGAGCAAAAGAAGCCCTTCAGTTCAACTTTTAAATTTCTAAGGCTTTCCCCAAAGACTTGCTTGCACTATTTGGATAATTGAAGGGAAGCTTTCAAAGACAGACAATGGAGAGAAAATATCATGGTTCCTTCAGAGTTAGTACCTGTGCAGGCTCTTTCAGTAGCTTCTGAACAGAATCAAAGGTAAGAAAATCCTTAGAGATGCCTAAACTGTCCAGTATCTATAACACCCAAACAGTAGTATTTCAGCTAAGGGTGTGAAAGATAATTTTTCCTCAATGATGGAAAGGAAAGAAAGTAAAGTAATTTGTAATATCGGCTTCTTGTATAACAATGTGTTACTTGTGAGAAGACTCATGGCCTGGGACCCAGTGGTATGTAGTTATCGACTTCAATGATGCTTTTTTCTCTATTCCTGTCATGTTAAAAATCATACTTGAAGGGAACGCTCAAGTTTGTAAGGACACTATTTTAGGGTATAAAAGTTTCCTAGTTTCACTTCAAACAATTTTAAAATTACCTAATAAAATATCAGAATGATTAAATAATTTTTTTAATGACACTCAGAGTTGAATTTTATTAGGGTCAGGGGAAGCTATTAATAGATTCATGGGGCATTATAAAATATTTTATCTGTTTGACAAACCATTCAAAAATATTCTTTATCCCATTTCTATCTTTATTTTTAATATTATATAAGTCATATTATACAAAATATATCCTTTTATCTTATACAACATATTATGTTAAAACAATATATTATGTATTACATATACAATAAAATTATACTATATAAAAACTATATCCTGCCCCATAAGTTAAAAAAGTTAAGTTAAAAAGACTGATTCACAGTAAGGAAATAGAAATTCAAATATAATTGTGTAGAATGTGCTATCAATACAATGAAATGACTGTGATATGCGTATATATTTTGTTTAGAAATGAATGCCCCTTTCAAAACTAAAAGTCTCTCTTGACTGCAGCTGTAAAACTGATTTTACCCCATTACCTTATACAATCTGTAGTAATGAACAGCGATGTCATCAAGTCGAATAGCCTCTTTAATATATTTAAGATGTGCCTCAGAGGCAGTTAGTGCAAACTGATCTTTGTGCATATTTGGAATGTGTTTTAGAATGTAATCCTTCCCTCTCTTTGTAATAACCTGTTGGAATAAAACAGAGTTCAATATCTATTTGGAGAAATGGAAAGACATACAAACTGTTTCTTTGTTCTTTCTTATTTGCTTTTTTAAATTAAGATGTTTTACTTGTGTTTCCTCATTTGTTTTTTCCAGCAATGGGAAAATTAATAATTATTTCACCTTTTTAATAGTCCTTTCAAAAGATGAAAAGTTCCAATAAACAAAAGTACAAATGAAAATTCTAGCCAATAAAATGTCAAGAGAAAGAATACTAATAATGTCAATATTATTTTCAGCACTCCCTAAAACAGATTATATCAACAAAGACATTATATAGAACTACTACTATTTTCTACTATTCTCATAAACCTTAAAGTTTGTATTGTTCTAGTAGTTCTGCATTTTTGCCTTAAAAAAAACAAAAACAGTAAGAAATAACAGCAGCAGTGTGAACTGGTGGAAAAATATTCTTTAAAGTTTTAAAACAGTACTTACCCAAGATGGGAAATAAGCCTCTGGCTCAAAATATTTCCCACAGTGCTTATTCCTTTTGAAGTTTCCAAGATCAGCCTGTAATGCAAAAGCAGCCAGCAAGAAGTAGGCCTCCTCTTGAAGCATACAGTGGGAGTGAAGAACTTGTTTTCTCAAGTGCCAATAATAATAATATCTTGCTATTCTATCACTTGGGAAAAAAAGTAAAAACAGAACTTGGATATTGATGATCTGGCATATAAAAAAACACACACGCAAACAAGAAATTTTTTATGTTTTACGTTTTTTACATTTATTAATAGGCTTTTGTTTTTTGTGAATATCTATTTTCCTCATTGAATAGAAGTGTGTTGCAACAAGCATTTGATTAATGAAAAGAGCAGAGCAAAACAAGAGTTTAAAAAAATACTCTAGGTCAAAAAGTGCTTACAAAAGTAAGGAAATTCATTTCATTTGGAGGAAAGGTTAAGGGGGGAGCAAATAAATTTTCTCAGTAAAACTGAGGGGAAATCTAGGGAAGGGGATGGAAGGAAAGAGGGGAAAAGTTGAAACAGAATAGAGGATATATGTGTAGAGTTGAACTAGTTTACTAGAGTATCAGAAGAAGGGGAAAGAGTGTAATCAGAGTAAGACTGACGTCCTGAAAAAAGTACTGAGACAGAAAGATTATAGGTATTGATAATGATGAAGAACAGGTTTAAGAGTAAATTAGTATTAAGTACTAATTTATTAAACTAATTTATAAAACTAAAGTATTAAGAGTAAATCAGAAATACATAACATTCCTATTAAATTAATTCAATATTGAGATTCTGGAGAAAATCTTGGAGATTGATTGAGAAAACCAAATCACAATAAGGATTTCTACTTTAAGAAAATTTTGTGTTGTTAATGCATAGAAATTTGGACCCCCTTTCCCCCCTTTTTAACCTTTATCTCTATTTTCTTAGTGATACAACTCATGAGGCTTATCTCATGTTACCTGGGTGACAATGTTAATGGATTTTCAAGAAAGCTAGAGGGTAAAAATTATTAAATTGTGTGAACATTTTGATTTAGTAGACTCACTACTAGGTCTATACTCAAAAAAAATGAAGATGAAGAAGACATACAGTTACAAAAATATTTATAGCAATTCTTTCTATGGTGGCAAACAGCTGGAAATGAAGATCCCTTTAGTTCTATCAGGGTATATGGCATAAGAATGCCATAAAAATAATAAAGGGAATGGTTTCAGAGAGAACTGAAGAAGATTTTTATCAACTTGTAAAGTAAACAGAAAGAGAGCAATCTATACTGTGGTGTTCTTCTCTTTTCCTTAATATATAATAATTCTCTGGGAGTAGGTTTCTTGGGGAGGTTTTCTGGAAGCAGCTTTAGTTTCAGTTCCGTGTAATAATCACCTCAAATGCAGCCAGGGATTAAAGTACAGTCTTTTATTGTCTCTTCCAAAATAGCCTGGTTAGTTTTCTTAGTGGCCTATCTCCTTCCTTGGTTCCAAGAGCTCTTGCAGCTTCTCTGCCAGCTTCTGCCTCCAGCTCAACTCCCGAGTCCTGGCTTCTCAATCTCCAACTGACACTCCCCTCTCAATCTTTTCAATTGAATACTCCTGAGCTTAGCTGTTTTTATGCTCTTTTAGAGGTGTAAACTCAAGGGTTGACTCCTACTCTGAGAGTGGGATTATGGGAGGTGTGAATTTGGATATCTCATACTGAACCCTGAAATCTCCCAAAAGTGTGAACTAATGTGTGAACTCTCAAAGGTGTTAACTTAAGCATTGTTTCTATCAAATTCCATTGAGTTATCACCTTGTTTCAAGTTCTGGCTCATAACACTATCCAATAATTCAAACAACTTTTAAAAACTTAAGAACTCTGATTAACTGCATGATTAAACATGCTTCTGAGGATACATGAATGAAGAATGAGTCATATTCTTAATACATGGTCAATATGGATATTTGTTTTGCTTGATATCATATATGTTAAAAGAACTTTATTTTTCTTTATTTTTCAGTAAAGGAGGTAGTGGGAGAGAATATAAATTTTATTTTTAAAAGTTAAATTTTAAAAAGAGACAGTTGGGTGATTTTGGGGAAAAGTTAAGCTTAACTATGTAGTGTTCAAAATAAAGTGTTTATATATGTTTCTTTTCTTCCCTTCCTCCCCAACCCCCCGTATGTAAAAAAACTTAAGAGATTAAAAAAAAAAACTGACTACAGTGTTTTGATTTGTATTAACCATTTACAAGTCCTAGACAACTAATGAGTAGATAAATAATGCATTTTCCTTTTTTTCATAACTGATTATATTAAATCACAAGAATTTTTGCCATTAAAGAGGAAAGAAGGCTCCACATTTTTCTTTTATTTATTTTTATCTAAGGGGATCTCTATCCCCACTAATTATAGTGATTAGATCTATTATTTCACTGGATTAAAGAAAAAGAAATGGGGAGCACCCAGGTAAGAAAACTCACTCTGCAATGAAGGGAGTGGCACTTTTTCTGAAACTAAGTCATAGAAAATGATTTTCCCAAGATCACACAGCTAACAGAACATGAATGCATGTTTTCTTGATTCTAGTATTCAAAGCTACAAATGGCATAGCATAAAAGCAAGTCTTATTGTCTGTAACCATTCAACTAAATTCACTTTTCTCATTTTCTTGGGGCATAAAAACAAACAAGTCAAACATGTAACTTAGTACATTTAGGGGATTATTTTTTAAGGAAAATTTTAAGGAAAAACTATTTTAAATCATCAATTTCTATGAATTATTTAGTGTTTAAAAGTTATTCAAGTAATAAAATCCACTAGAAGTAAATTTTTTATAGATGACCTCCAAATTTAATGCAACCAGTTTAATATACTGCCTTTATTTATTTGTTCTTCTTTATGACCAACTTGAATCCTCAAGTTGCCACACAAGGGAATTTGTACTCTCATTTCATTAGGTTTTAATGGCAAATCCTCATGAAGTTTTCCAATGAAGAAATCAAAACAATTTATCATCATATTCAAAAAGGCTCTCAATCATTATTGATCAGAGAAATGCAAATTAAAACAACCTTGAAGTATTATTTAATATGTACCAGATTGGATAAAATGGTTGAAGGGCAAAATAACAAATGTTGGAGAGAATGCAGAAAAAAATAGGACTCTGATTCACTGTCGATGAACAATTTCTTGGTAGAACAATCTGGAATCATCCCCCAACTATGTATACCTTTTGATCCACCAATACCATTACTAAGTTTCTTTTCAAAGAACCAATAGTTCTAAAATATGGTAGCATTCTTTGTGGTGGCAAAGAATCAGAAATGCAGGGATACCTATCAAATATTACTGTGTTATAAGAAACAACTGAGCTCAATGATCTTAGAAAAACATGGACTTACACAAACCACAATCTTGTTTTAAGAACAACTTTGACTAGTATTTTTGATTGTTATAAACATCCAAATTACTAATTATAAAGGACCTATGAAGGAAGTTGCTGTGTCCAGGAAAATAATTAATAAATAAAAACATGTACAAAATTATTTTACACATACATATATATACACACACACACACACACATATATATATATATATATATATATATATATACACGTGTACATATACATATACACAAATGTATACACACATGCATGCCTATATCTGGGAGTCATCTCTAGGGTGAGTGAGAAGGAAAAGGGAAGGAAAAAAAGAAAGTTATATGATAACTTTATTATATATTTAAAAGGAATAGCAAATTATGCATAGAAAATTGTCAGTTTCATGTGCATTTTTTTATTCTATTGTTGTGGAAATGCTTGTTTTATTTCTCAAGATCAGAATAAAATAAAATAAAAAATTTTAAATGTAAGGAAACTGAGATCAAAAGAATGTGACTTGCCCAGTTGTCACAGAGGTGGAATAAGCAGCTGGTATTTGAAACCAGGTCTTCTAATTTCAAATCTAGTACTATTTTCCCTGCATCATACTGTTTCAGATTTGTCTTCATCATTTTTTTACAGAAATATGTGAAAAAAAATTATTTCCTCAGTAATATCTGATGCAACAAATTATCCACAGAGCCATAGCCACCAAAGCAGATCATGATCTACAATTTAGTGGGGTTAAGTCCCAGGGAAGTGACTGAGGCAATATGAATTAAATGACTTAGTCAGGATCACACAAATATCAGAGATTAGGTTGAAGCCAATTTTTTGTTGCTTTTGTTTTTTTTTCAAATTCCAAGCTCTTATTTAGTCCAGGAGAAAAAAAATTTTCAATAGGGAGGAAGTTCAATGTAACAAAATGTGCATCAGGCTTGGAATGAAAAGATGTATTTTTGTTAATGTTCTGCCATTTACTAATTATATGGCTTTAAGGCTGTGAGAAATGAAGTGACTTGCTCAATTTCCTTATCTGTAAAATGAAGATATGATTCAATTCATTAGGTATTTATAAAGTACCTTCTATGTATCAGACACTATGCTAGGGATACAAAAGCAAAAAACATATAGTACTCTCTGAAAGAGTTTATATTCTACTAGTGTATTATACAAAATATAAAATCAAATATAAAATAATTAGGGAAACAAATTTGCTAACAACTGGTTAACAGTGAGGAAGTTAAGAAATCAGCAAAAATGTTATGCAGGAGGCGGTATTTGTTCTGAACTCCGAATGGTAAGAAGGAAAAGCACTCCATGCCTTCTGCATGAAGGAAGGAGATAAAATATCATTTATATGGAATAGTAAATGGTGGAGGATGGATGGTAAAGGTTACCAATAACTAGTATATTTTTATCAGCTATCTCAAAGGACTACTGTAAGGTCTTGGCATTTATTCAACATTACAATCATAATGGGAAGAACAATTTTCTTCTTACGGCAAAAAACACATATTTTGCCTTTCCTGTCAACAACTCACAAATAGTAGATACTACTACTTTTTTTTTTTTGCTAAAATGATTTTTTTTAAAAAATGGAACAAATGAGAATATACATTAAATGCTTTATAAATTTTGAAAGAAAAACATAAAAATTATAAAGTATTAATCCACAATGATAGGTTATAGGTAAATTTTTTTGCTAAGTAACATTTTAAAGGATCAAATAAAAATAGACATATGTGCTTTATAAACTTGTAAAGCAAAATGATAAATAATAACTACTCCCGTCTATAGTTCATGCATTTCATCTTCAGTGTAACATGAAGTTATATTTCAAAAGTTCTATCTTTCAAATGACTAACTTGTTATTGAAAACTGGAATATACAAATTATAATAAATTAGAAAATCTAAATTATAATTATTACAAATTCATTAGCTTATCAGAGTTAACATTTGAAAATTTTATGTGATTATTTTTTAAACAAGACAGAAATAAAGAAATGAGCTACTTTTTCCATACCTTATTAACCTGCCATTTTCCACATAATATTGTACCCGAAAGTGAATAATCATTGGAGGACCAAACTGGTCAATACCCTAAAATAAACAGACATATCATTTGGATATATACAAAGTGAAATTAGATGAGCTTCAAAATAAGAAGCTTCAGAAACTGAAAAGATCAAAAAAATCACCTTGATTATCATAAGAGTTGATGATGACAGAATGAAATCAATTATCATTTATGAATTTATGTATTATTAAATCCAGAAAATCAAACAGTCAAAAAAAAAAGTCATACATTACCATTCCTAACATATCACAACTCTAAAGTTAAAATTCGCTATGCTCTTTTTATGGCAAGAGTTAAAAAGCAATGTCTCTCAATGATAAGTTTACAAGTTATTTTTTGTTAAAGTGATAGTTTCAAAAAATTCTAACATTCCTAAGATTAGTAATAGACTAATGATATTTAAATAATCTGACATCTATAATTTTAATAATATAATTCATTTCCATTTCATTCAAAACTGCAGAAGGTCCTATTTTATTTTCTCTAATTTATAACAGCTACATTTGAAATAGTGAGTTAAATGAAAACAAATTGATTCATGGATATAATCTCACTCAACTGATTTCTTATGATCATACCTTGCTGGCTTCCTTCTTCCATTCTTTTGGACAATATTTATAAAGTTTCTGTGATAACTCCATGTAAATATGTTCATTATCTGTATCAAAAAATGAGGGAGAAAGAAGGTTAAAAAAAAAGAAGTATAATTTTTTAAAATTAATATACAAAAAATTGAAAACTAAATGTAGGTACATTAATATGAATCATAATTGCATGCTATTCTAAAATATTTTAAAAGAAGATAATATCATCAATGAAGATGTTTGGATTTCTATTTTATAAAGTAGGACATGTTGCTATTTTAGAAACACTAATATAATTTGCAGAAACTTTTGAATTCTCCCTACTTTTCTTTTATGTAAGTAAAATAGGTATATCAGTAATGAGTTTTAAAAATATATTTTATTACAATCTCTGCTTCTTTTCATAGCTTTTTATTTTCAAAATATATATAAAGATAACTTTCAACATTTACTCCTGGAAAAACCTTGTGTTCCAAAATTTTTTCCTTCCCTCCTCCCCAAACAGTGAGCAATCCAATATTTGTTAAAAATATACAATTACATATTTAATCACCCCATTCTTGAAAAGAGACACAATCATCAAAATTGATCATTGCATAATCTTGTTGCTGTACACAATGTTCTCTTGGCTCTACTCATTTCACTTAGCATCAACTCATGTAAGTCTCTCCAGGTCTTTCTGAAATCATTCTGTTGATCCTTTCTTATAGAACAATAATATTCCATAACATTCATATACCAGAATTTATTCAGCCATTCCCCAACTGATAAGCATCCACTCAGGTTCCAGTTTTTTGCCACTACAAAAAGCGCTGCTACAAACATTTTGTCCCTGTGGGTCCTTTTCCCTTTTTTTAATTTTCTCTTTAGGATACAGGGCTAGGAAACTTTCAAAAGAAGTGCTTTTTTTTCCTCCATCTTTTTTTCATCATTTCTCTTGACATTCTAGATCTGTTTTCCCAAATGAATTTTGTAATTATTAGCATTAAAATCATAAACTCATTTTGGTAGCATTGTCATTTCAAATTGATGTGGTCCACTCATGGGAACAAAATATTCTTTCAACTATTTAAGTTGTTCTTTCTATCTTTAAGAAACACTATTTGAATTTATACAATTCTTGTGTGCCTGAATCCTTCCATCCCCAAATATTTTTATGCATTTTTGTAGTTATTAGGAATGAAAATTTCCTTTCTATCCTTACTTCTGTGGTTTTGTTATGACTACATAAAAATGCTGAATTTTGAGAATTTATTTTGGAGCCCTGAGCTATTGTCTCAATTAGTATTTTATGATTCCCTAGGATTTTCCAAGTAAACAGTCATTTCAGAAAAAAACAACAACTTTTTTTTTAACCTTTAATTTCCTTCTCTTATCTTACTGATGTTGCTAGCATTTCAGAACTATATTAAATAATAGTAAAAAGAAATAGAGGGCAGGACCCCTTGCTTTAATTGTTCTACTTGAAAAAAATTTGAATTTATCCTCATTCCACATGAAGTCTATTTTTTATGTTAGATATTTATATTTTATATTTAAAAATGTACCTCTATGTTTAAACATTGTAGGGTTTTTAGCATAAAAGAGTAGTATATTTTGTCAAAGGCTTTTTAAACTTCTAATAAGATGATCAAATGATTTTGGATATTTTGGTCTTTAATGATTAATGGTATTCGTTGCTTAACTAATGTTGAACCATCCTTGCATCTCTGGCATAAATGACACTTGGTGATAATGATTTCTTGGATAGATATAATCTATTTGAAAAGATTCTATTTAACATCTGAATTAATGTTCATTAATGATACTGAACAATAACTTTCTTTCTGTGTTCTATCTTTCCTTGGTTTAGGTACGAAGACTATATTTATCTCATAAAAGAATTTTGGCACTTCTTCCTTTCTCAGTTTTTAAGAATAATTTGGGAAGTATGCTCTTTCATTGTTTTTTAAAAATCTGATAGGATTTTCCTGTGAATTTATAAGGACTTTTTTTTTTTTTTAATGTCCTCCTCTCCACATTGGTGGTTTCTTTATAGTTAGATCTATTTCCTTTTCAGAGATTGGATTATCTGGTCTTCTGAGTTTAAACATTTTATATTTTAAAGGAAACTTTCGGTTATATCTTCACTTTCCTCAGCACATATTTTTTTTTTACTTCTTTGAGCTTTGATATGATTTTACCCTGCTCATTTGTTATTTACTTGATCTTATTCCTTCTTTTTAATTAGATTATATGTTTGTCTATTTTATTAGTTTTTTTTTTAAACAAGCAGCCTTTAATTTTATTTATGATTTCCTTAGGATTTATTTCAATTTTATCTTGATTTTAAATATTTTTTGTGTTTATTCATTGTTAAACCTCTCTTTTTCTATTTTGTTAATATATGTTTACAAGGATATTATTTTTCCCCCAAGAACTGCTTTATCTTTATCATGGAAATTTTGATATTTTGGTTATCCATTATGATTTATTTTCTTTTAAATAATTACCAAATGTTTCTGTGATTTGTTCTTTGATCCCCAAATTATTCAGGATTTCACTGTTGCATGTATTTGAATTTGTATCTTTTATTTGAGGACCCTTGGCAAATTACTATTATTTTTTATTGTATAGGTAAAGGATGTATTAACTACCTATGCCTTTTGACATTTGTTTGTAGTATCTTTGTTTCCTAGTTATAGAGTTAATTATTTTAAAAAGTTCTATGTGGTGCTAAGATTTATATATGTTCTTTTACTGTCTTATTTAGAAGATTCCAGGTCTGCTAATTCTAGTTTCTCTAGCAATTTTTTCAGTCCCAGATTTTCCCTTTTGTTTTTCTTTTAGGACTATTCCAAAATACAAAGAAGGCTATTAAGAGTATCCTGTCAAGAAACTCCAAACTTATTACTATTTTTTTTTAATAGCTCAGATGTTTCCTTGATGAATTTGGATAAATTTAATGTAGCTTCCTTGGTAATCCCTTTTTATTTTCTAATTGTTTGTTTCTGCTTTTTCAAGATAACATGATCACAACTTCTAGTTTGTTTTTTGATGGAATGTAAGTTGTAAAAAAAAAAAAGGAATTCCACCTCCTCAGTTTTATTTTGTATAGTATAGGTCTTTGTTTTTTAAATGTGATTCTTAAGCAACAATGTATTTTTATATTATGTTGACTGATTCATATTTAAAGTTATAATATTTAGGTTTATATTTTCTGCCATCTTTCTCTATTAAAACTCATAAGGTGCCAGATCCCTTCAGGAGTTCCAACTTTCCCTTTCCCAAGGTAGGAGGAATATACTTTCTGAGTAGCAAATCACCTAGGTCATATTAAGCATAAGTTCCTTATTGACCTTCATCTCTCTTCGCCCATAGGAACATTCATCAGTGGAATTCACTCCTTAACACAAAAGTTTTCTTTCTTTCTCCTTCATTGTCAGTATTTGTTCTTCCTCCTTGCTTATTCCCTTATAGTCTCTTTTCTTTCTCAAAGTTCAGGGGTCACATACACACACACACACACACACACATACACATACACATACATACATATACACACACACACACACACACACACACACACACACCACACATCACAGTACAGAGGTTGCATTCCCCTCATTCAAATCTTCTTTGATCCACTATATTTCTGTCTCCATCCCTCCTTGTGTTTTCTGAAAGTCAGATGGCTAAGTAAACACAGGCACTCACCCGAACTTTCTCCAAATCCCCTCTAAACAACTTTAAAGCAAAATTCTGAAGCAACAAAGCCAAAAGGATAGGGTGAAACAATTTTCCAGTTCAAGAAACTTCAAAAGGTCCTACTGGGGTGAGAAAAGAACACAGTCCTACACAGGCTGCACATAGGCAAGCCAGGCCTTGGGGTGAATGAACAGGCAGAGGCCGTTTCCAAAGATCTTAACCCACAGACAGTAAGAAGGCCAGAAGGAGATTATAGGGGATCCTTTGGTGGCACTGCAATGTCTACATGCAGTTCTAAGCTGCAGTTTCAGAGTTGGGGGGAAGGGGAAGAACACTAGCACACCAGACTGTGCAGCTGCAGGAGTGTAAGGATCCTGGTCACAGTTCCAGGGCAGAAAAGAGTGCTTTACTCACTCTTTTTCTGTGTTCTACCTTTCCTTGGTTTAGGTACGAAGACTATATTTATCTCATAAATGAATTTTGGCACTTCTTCACAAATATAAGATTCAAAAATACATAAAAAGATAAATAGGAGAGGGAAATCATGGAATACTCACAAATCAGAACACAGTTCAGGAAAGCACCACATCTTTCATCACACTATCTTGAAAGCACTAAAAACCTACAGACTTCCAAACTATGAAAACAGTAGTAGGAAAAATCTGAAGCTAAAGACAATGCCCTTTTTATCCAAGAAAGAGTCCAATTTTAACATACAGTTAAAAGTTAAGAAATGGGCTGGGAAAATGATCAAAACAACAACAAAATTTGACCATAAAATGTTATAATGATGACAAAAGAAGATCAAAACACAAACTCAAAGAATACAACAAAATTGAAATTGTTACTTAAAAAAAAAATTTGGCCTCAGATCTCACAAAAATTCCCAGAAAAGCTCAAAAAGGATTTTAGAAATAAAATAAAAGACGCAAAGAAAAGATTAGGGGAGAGGAGGAAAATCAGAATGATGACAAAATAATGAAAAAGAGTCAACAACTTGGTAAAGGAGGCACAAAAAATAATACTTATTGACAATATAAGTCAAATGGTATAAGAGACATAAAAATCTATTAAAGAGAACTGTTTAAAATGAAAAATTAACCAAATTAGAAGAGCTACTCATTGAAGGCATTACTTTAATCCCGTAAAAAGTAAAAGTGGGTAAGTGGAAATTAATGACTCAACGACATATTAAACAAAATAAAATCAAAAGAATGAAAAAATAGAAAATATGAAGTATCTCAATGGACAAATAGTTGATATGGAAAGTAGATGAATAAAGATAATTAAGAATTGCTGGAAAGCCATACCTGAAAACTCATAATAATAATAATAATAAAAAAGTGGCCTAGATATCATCTTTCAAGAAATTACCAAGGAAAACTGTTCTGATATCCTAGAGTCAGAGTGTAAAATAGAAACTGAAAGAATCTACCAATTGCTTCCTGAAAGAGATTCTAACATGAAAATTAGTGAGGGGAGGGCGAGTTAGAAAAATGAAAAAAAAATTATAGCCAAATTCCAGAATTCCCAAATCACAGAGAAAATAGTACAAGCAGCCAGAAAGAAACAATTCAAATATTGTTAAGTAACAGTCAGTATAACACAAGATTTAGCAATTTTTACCTTAAAGGATTATAGAGAGTGAGAAATATTGTGGAGAACAAAAAAATAGGACTACAAATAAGAAACACCTACTCAGAAAAACTGAGTATAATCCTTAAAGGAAAAAAAAGAATTTTCAATGAAAGAAAGAATTTTAAAAGGCATTACTCATGAAAAGACAGACTGAATAAAAAGTGTGACCTTCAAATACAAGATTTAAAAAATACATAAAAAGATAAATAGAGGAAAATCATGGAAAGACAATTCTTCTAATCTCTAAGAGTGTTATCATTATTAAGGAAGCTAGAAGAAGTATATACAAAGACAGAAGGCATGGGTGTAAACTGAATATGACAAGATGATTATCTTTTTTAAAAAATTAAAGGAGTAAGAAAGAGAGATTGAATGGAAGAAGTGGGGAAGAGAATAGATAAACATTTTACACAAAAGAGGTTAAAAAGAGCTTATACATTGGAAAAGGATGAGATGATGCATAACACTTGAACCTCAGACTCATCAGAATTCTGAAAGGATACCATATACATTCAGTTCAATATAGAATTCTTTGTATCTATCTTGCTACAGTCCCTACAACAACTGTCATTTTCTCGTTTTATTATCTGTGCCAATGTGATAGATAACTGTTCTCGATCAAAAGATTATTTTTCCAGATCTTTATTTATATCATACCTGACTGGATAATTCATAAAGCTCTGCTGGATCTCCTCTCCTTCCTCTACTATCTTACTTGATGATCTCATAAACTTTCATGGGTTCAAATATCACTTTTATGCAGATTCTTAGACCTATACATCTAGTTCTAATCATTCTTAGATCCAGTCCTATAAAATTCAATTGCCTATTGAACATCTTGAATTGCAGGTCTATAGACTTCTCAAATTCAATATGTTCACAAAAGCATCTCTCATCTTTTCTTTCTTTTTTTTTTTTTTTTTTTTTTTGGATTGAGGCAATTGGGGTTAAGTAACTAGGAAGTCTTAAGTGTCTGAGATCAGATTTGAAACAGGTCCTCCTGACTTCAGGGTTGATGCTCTATCCACTGCATCACCTAGCTGCCTCTCAGTTTTTGTTTTTTTATGGATAGATTTACATCCATCCCAGTCATCAAAATCCTGATGTCATTCTTTATTGCTGACTCACACTTACCACCCCATATTAATTTGTGTGAAGTCTTGAAATTTTCAGTTTCACATTTTATGGTCTCATTGCTATCTACTACCTTAGTGCAGGCCCTCATCATCTCACGCCTTGATTCATGTTGATTTTACTGCCTCAGATCACTTTGAGCTATCTAATCACAAACCATTTGTGTAGTATTCTCTTCTTCTGTATAATATGATGGTTCTCTGTGGAAGCAGGTTTCTTGGGGAGGTTTCTGGAGGCAGCCTTAGTTTCAGTTCAACGTAATAATCATCCCAAATACAACCAGCAGTTAAAATCCAAACGTTTATTTTCTCCTTCCAAGTCTTGTCTCTTTCCTTGGACTCGGGTAGCTTTTTAGAGGCCTCTCTCATTCCTTGGTTCCAAGAACTCTTGCAGCTTGTCTTTTAGCTCTTCCAGCTTCTGCCTCTAGCTCAACTCCAACTCATGGCTTCTCAATCTCCAACTGATACTCCCCTCTCAATCTTTTCAACTGAACTCTCCTGACTGAGCTTAGCTGTTTTTATGCTCTTTTAGAGGTGTAAACTCAAAGGTTGACTCCTCCTCTGAGAGTGGGATTATGGAAGGTGTGAATTTGGATATCTCATACTGAACCCTGAAATCTCCCAAAGGTGTGAACTAATGCGTGAGCTAATGTGTGAATTCTCAAAAGTGTTAACTTAAGCATTGTTTCTATCAATACTAGTGACTTAACACCTTGTAAGGATTTGCTCTAATGTGTGAACCAATAAGCATTGTATCAATTCCATTGAGTTAACACTAGGATTCTAACACATTTGTGCTAGCAAAGTGCTTTTCCTAAAACATAGGGTTCCAAAGTTCCTTAATCAATACTCCAGTGATTCATAATTAACTCTAAAATAAAAATTTTAAATTCTGTTTGGCTTTAGAAGTCCTCCCTCTCTGATCCTTTTCAAGTCTTTTTACCCTCTGCCCTCTCCCAACCATCCTCGCAACTCTATGATGCAGTACACAGGCCTTCTTTGTTGTTTCTCAAACAGGACACTTTTCTGACTGCCTTTCCTTCCCTCCCAAGGCAATCAAGGTTAAGCAATTTACCTAGGATCACACAGCTAGTAAATATCAAGTTTCTGAGGCTAGATTTGAACTCAGATTTTCCTGATTCCAGGGCCAGTGCTCAAATTCACTGCACCTGACGATAATTTTTTAGTAATTATACTTGGAATGCACTCCCTTCCTCTTTATCTCTTTCTTTTGATTTCAATGACATCCTTCAAGGCTTGGTTCAAATCCCCCCATTAGAATTTATATTCTTAAGAATATATTCCTTAAGAGTTGGAACATTTTTAGATTTTTTTGTTTTTTGGATTCCCAAAACATAGCACTAATAAATAATCATTAAGTAAGTGTAAACTTAGAGTGATTTTCCATTTCTTTTATTAGTGATTTGGAGCATTGTTCTTCACAGTTGTTGATGTTTTAAAGTGTTAATTTTTTAAAAATAATTTCTTATTTATGTTCTATGACTACTTATTAACCAAAAAATCACTTCTAAACATGACTGTTATATGTAGTCTTTATATGTAGTCTTTTGTCCCATAACAAATTTCAGAAGAAAAGACTACTCTGTTGGAAACCTCAAATAAAATTGTCCATAGTGAGTTTTCACTTCATAAGGATAGAGATCACAACTTGTTCTTCGCACTCCTCAAAGTATGTATTTAAAGGTGGTTTAACTAACAGGGGGTCCTCCTGGTACAACCCAAGAAGATTTAAGAAAGACTGGGAATTAATCAGTGTGAAATGCAAACACCTTCAAGCTAGCTCTACAGAAACAAACACCAAGTAGGGACTCCTGGGACTAGCTGAATTAGAATGGAGCCTCAGCAGAAAATACAGGAACTTTGACCAACCCAAACTGCATGTAGAGTTGGGGGTCTGAGTGTAGGAAGACTGAGTGAACATCGGCTGATGGCACAGCTGAGCAGGAAGGAACCAGCACATCTGGTGAGTGCAGAAACAATGGGACAGGGACCTTACTGGCTGCCAGCACTTGCAAGAGGGTAGAGCTCTTGGTTTGTAGTTTTGGGTCAAAGAGAGCTGAAGTGAAATTAGAGGCACTATCCTCTAATACAATTATAGGTGTTTAAACTAATAGTTTTCATTTTTAAAAAATGTAAAGAAGAAAGAACCCAACCATAGACCAGGGTTCATCTTCAGAAGAGGACACTAAAGTAAAAAAAAGCTTCTTCTACCCCAATGTAGTAATGTTAAATGGCTATCTGCCCAGAGAATATTTATAAAACTCAAAAAAGAATTTAAAAATCAAATGAGAGACATTGAGAAAAAACTAAAATAAAAAAAGGGCAATCCAAGAAAAAGAAGATTATGGAAAAAAGTTAACCAACTAGAAAAGGAGATGAAACCAACTAGAACAGATGAAAATAACTCTTTGAAAATTAGAATTGGCCAAGGGGAAGCCAGTGAAATTATGAAAGACCAAGAAATAACCAAACAGAAAATAAAAGATGAAAAAATAGAATGTAAAACACCTTATAAGAAAAACAACAGATCTGGAGAACAGATCAGCAAGAGAAAATATAAGAATAACTGGACTACCTGAAAGCTATAACTTAAAAAAAAAGAACCTTGACACAATAATGCAAAAAACAATCCAGGAAAACTGTCCTGGAATGATAAAACAGGAAGGGAAAATAGAAATAGAAAAAATCACTACCTCAAAGGGATCCTTTGTGGAAAACACATGGAAATATTATTGCCAAATTCTGAAGCCCCCAGATCAAAGAGAAATTTTGCAAGAAACAAGAAACAAATAATTCAAATATGCCCGACCTTCAGTTTGAATTTTACAGTACTTATGAGTAGCCATAATACATTTACCACAGATCTTGGAATCATATATAGTGGCAATCAAAAGAACTAGGCCTGTGACCAAAAATAATATGTCAAGCAAAATTATCCTAAATATTGAATGAAAAAATGGACATTAAAGGTGATAACTACCCTAGGTTTGTAAGGAACTTTTAGAAATACCATTTGAGTTGAACCTTTGTTAAAAATCTAATTGACATCCTACAGACAGGGTGTTAATGAGAGATATTTGTGAAGGCCTGTAGGCCACAGTTAGCCAAAGGAAATCTGAAGCAGCAAGCATTCTTTGGGGCTTCAAACCATGAGTAGTCACAATTTGGGAGAATATACCAAAATGGACAGCAACTCTACAGTGATCAGTATTAAGAACAATAGTTTCTCCCCACTCATTAAAAGCATATAAGAAAATTGAGGTTCGCAGAGATTAGACTAATGTAATCACACACATGTAAAATCTTAAAGGTTCCTCATGTTCTATCTACCCAATCCAATATCCTCATTTCATTAAAAAAAACAAAAACAAGCTACAAAACTAAGTCCAGAGAGTTAATTTAGTGACTTGTCTCACATCATGTTGGAGACAAGATACATACATCAAAACTACTGAATCAAGCATATTTACTCTTATTTTTATCCATATGAAATGTTCTTTAAAAAAAAAAAAAATCTAGCCATGCTGATGGAACTAATAAGTATGACAAAACTTTTTCAAAGTGATTTCAAAATTGAAAGTCTATTGGAACTCTAGGAAAGGACTGAGAATAAGAAATGTCCCCGGAGAAGTATATGAAAAGAGGGCTGAACCTTCTGCTCAACTCTCACAAACATATGCAACAAATTCTAGTTGAATACTCCAAATGACAATATCCTCTACATAAATTATAAATAAAAAATCTGTTCTATATATATATTTCCAAAGTATGTTAGTATTGTCCTGCTGAGGAAAAAAACCTAAATTTTTTATACAATGTTATAATTTACAACAGTAAAATGGTTAAAAAAAAAAATTTCAGAGAATAAAGAAATCTAGTTTCTCATGAGTGTTTTTGAAATGAAAATAAAGTTAAACTATAAAAATTTTATATTTACAATTATTTAGTTGTTTTCAGTTGTTTCCTATTCTTCTTGATCCCATTTGGGATTTCCTTGGTAAACATATTAGAGTGGTTTGCCATTTTCTTCTCCAGCTCAGAAACTGAGACAGTTAAGTGACTTGTCCAGGATCATACAGCTAGTAAGTGCCTGAGGCCAGATCTAAACCAAGGAATATGAGTCTTCCCAACTCCTGACTGACCTTCTATCCAATGCACCATTTAGCTGCCCATTTCCACATATGACTCAAAAGCAAAATGACTATTAAAAAATAAAATATACAGAAATAAGTCCATACATTTATCTAGTAATCAACTTTTATTTTCAGACTAATAGTTAGTCTCTGATTCTTATATATATTTCCCAAGAAATTCAAAGTCATTAAAGGTCAAAACTTGTATAAGATTCCTGTACTGGTAATTATTTATCAAATCCAATACTGATATTTTAAATACAGTTTTTATTCTAAAAATACAATTTTATAACAGTAAACTAGATTTAAAAAGTAAAATTATAAGTGATCAATACATCTATTGTGACAATGTAGGAATGGAAACTTACTCTGTATGACACTGAGTCCAAAGAGATGGCAATCTTTTAGCCTCAACAAATCACACACCTGGACAAGTAACTGATGACACAGTACTTTAACCTATAAGAAAAAATGAAAATCTAAGATTAAAAAATGATTCAAATTCATAGAGTGAATCCCAAATATACCTATAAGTCAAATTGATAACAGCAAAACTTCTGTTTTTCTACAGAAGTGATGTAATTAACTATTTTAATGAAGATTATTTGGAAAATAATTTTTTGATCAGTTGTTTTGGATTCACCCTATTTGTGGTTTTCTTGGAAAAGGTACTGTATTTGTTTGCCATTTTCTTCTCCAGCTTATTTATTGTAATAAACCAGAACTGTGTACTTGAAACAAAGATTGTTGCAAGGTACTAACTCAGTGGAATTGATAAGATGATGGTTATCTAGTTTAGCATGGTGATTAATAGTTCTCTAGTTCATTATGACTGAATTAATCTTACAACAAATAATGGTTCCCTAGTGATATAATGATTGTCTTATACTCAATATGATGAATGGATTTAACTGTAATAGAGCATATAAACTGGGACAAACTCAGCCAGAGACAAACTCAGAGAAGATGAAGGACTGGAGGCTGGAGCTCAAGGTCTTGGAGCCAAGGAGAGACATTCATTCCATCTCATACCATTGTAGTGGCTCTCCTCCTTCGCTTCTCCACTGAAAACAAGACTCCGAGGAACTGAAACAGACAGAGGACTGGAAGCTAGAGCACAATCTCCCGGACTCAGGGAGACTTTGTCTAGTTGGAACTCCTGCCTCCCCCACAGAAACCAAGATACATTTTGGAGGACCTCCAGAAAGCTGGCCCCAGGCAAGGAAACAGACTAATGAGACAATAAAGATTTTTGAACTTTAATACCTGGCTATTTTCGTGATGATTACTCTGCTGAAACGAAGGCTAGTCCAAAGACGTCCAGAAAACTAACCAGAACATTACAATTTTACACATAAGGAAATTGAGGCAAAGAAGGTATCTGAGGTCACATTTGAACTCAAGAAGATAAGTTTTCCTGACTATAGGTACAGTACTCTATCTACTGCTGCTACCTAGCTGCCCCACAGAAAAGACAATAACAGCATATTAAAATGGAGACTTATTAAAGTTCTTACTCAAAATTAATATTGTTATATAAGGCAAAAAAAACTTATTTGCAATTAATATCTCATAATGCCTTTCTGAGATGCTTCAAAATATCTACCCTTATTATTATGAATATAAACAAGTTATTTTTTTGGGCAAAGACAGCCTCTAAAATACAATCTACCATATGTTAAAAATAGAAACAGCCACTGTAAAAAATAATGAAATACTTCAGGTCAATGCAAATTATGAATAAAATAGCACAGAAGAAATAAAAGTTACTTTTTAAAGTTCTAAAATATATTTTAACTCCAGATATATTTTAAGATAAAAGTAAGGCTTAAATATACAAACTTAAAGATATGAATAAAAAATATCCATTTCTGATTTCAAATGGAATGCTTTCAAAAATCAGGCTTATAGTACTGAAACAGTAAAGACAAACCAAAAAAATAAATTGAAAATATAATGGCACCCAAAAGTTCCAAGTACAGATCAAACCAGATTAAAATGTAATTGGAAAATATTTCATGTAATAAATTAAAAACACAGCTCAAAACAAATAATGTTATTTTATGCTTTTCTAAGTTAATATACATCCAATCAGGATTTCTATTTTAGCCTGAAACCACTGACGTACAAGATTCTACAAAATGATACATTCCATTTTTAAGATTCAATATGAATCAATATTCAATATGCAGGCAGACATTTCCAGAAGCTCTGGCCTTCTCTATGGATTCCCTCTTCAAAGCACTGCCTTACTCAGTGCTTAGCTCATATCAATAACTTTAAAAATACTTTATTCATTTATTAACTCTGTACCGGATTTCATCTATGATGGAAGAAAACATGTTTAGAGAGCATATATGTCCCTGTTTTTTGTTTACTTAATGTTTAGAATGTGTGTTGTTAAGGATTTCTGTATTGTGGTATCTTTTTAGGAATTATGTATATTATTTCGGTATATGCATGGGAGATGCCTTCTGAAATATAGACTTCATGGAAGTATTTTGCTCTACTGAATTTTTTTTTTACAGTCAAAAAACAAGCACAATGGAATGCAGCATTCTTTATATTCTCTAGTCATTTTTTTTTATGGTAAAAATATAATCTGATGTAGAATATATGCTTAAGAAAGTATAGTTGTGGGGCAGCTAGATGGTGCAGTGAATAGAGCAAAAGCCCTGAAGTCAAGAGGACCTGAGTTCAAATCTGGTCTCAGACACTTAATACCTCCTAGGTGTGTGACCCTCGGCAACTCACTTAACCCCAAATGCATCAGGAAAAAAAAAAAGTGTGGCTGCTTCCTACACAACAAGAACACCCAGGATGGATTCTTATAAAAACTGTATCCAACAAACTTTTAGAAAAACTCTAAACAAACATTTGTTTGAAATAAGCATAGAAAAGTCATAGCAAAGCCCAAGTTTTCCAAGTTCCAGTGTGACTTCAAAAAATTAAAGCAAGATATTTTTAAATAATAAGTAAGTAAAATTGTAATTCATAAGTAAAAAATTGGAAAGAGAATAGTTGAGAAAAGAAGATAGAGAATTTTAGGCAAGTAAAAATTTCCTGAAAAAAATAATAGAGCAAACAAAATCAATGACTTAATGAGAAAAAAATAGAACAAACACAAAGAATGGAAAAGAAACAAAATTATCTGCGATTTAAACAATTTTCTGAAAACCACATTTAAACAAAATCTATACACTATAATTCAAGAAATCACAAAAGACAACTATTAGGAACAGAAGAAAAAAGTTAAAATAGAATCTACCAATTACCTCCAGAAACCATCCAGAAAACATCCAAAAATTCTTCTATACTACTATAAAGAATATAAAGCCTTGGAATATTTTCTAAAAGGTAAAAGATAAAAGGTTAAAACTAACTAACTTATTCCTGGAAAAACTGCCTACAGAGGAGAAAATGGAACTTTAATAGAATAGAGGACTTTCATGCATTCTCGATGAAAAACATGATAGCTAAGTAGAACATCTGAAGTACAAACACAAAACTGAAAAGAAGCATGAAAAGGTAAATTTATTTGAGCAACTGGAAAGGTTTGATTAACCAAAGATAAATTCAAATAGATAATAAATCATTTTAATAGCAGTGTAGTACAACTGAATGAACTCTAGAATTGGAGTCAAAGGGTCTAAATTCAAATCCCATTTCTGAAACCTTCAGAAAGTTGCCGAAGTTTGGTGTGAGCTTTAGCAGTTCAGAAATGTTTCTGACATTCAGTTTCCTCATCTATAAAATGAGAAATCTGTGTGAGAATCTTTACATTTTTAATCCTGCAATCTAACAAAAGGGGAAAAAGAAAAATGTCTTTTAAGACACTTCAAGAGTCACCATCGCAGGAATTAAATAAAAAATCAAGGGTCTGACTATGTTCTCAGTTTTGTTGGTTTATAAGAATACAGAAAAAGGAGGGGAAAAGGGAATCTAGAAACCACAGTAGAACATTCATTCAATAAAAGAAAATAAATTGTGTGGCAAATACGATTTCAAAAAAATGTGCTCTGAAAATTAGGCCCCAATTAATCAAACAAGTAATCAAGTGTCTTTCAACAATTATACCTTTAAATTTTATTTAGGACCAAGAAGTTTTTGTGATTACTGTTTGAGATCTGGTACTGCTTCCTCATTTTCCACCTTTAAAAAATTATTTTCTTGGAAATTTTCAAATTTTTTTTTCTACAGATAAAATTTTATTATTTTTCTAGCTCTACAGATTAACCTTTGGATAGTTTGGTATAGCAAGGAATATGTAACATGATATAGCTAGTCTCTTTTTTGTTATATTAGCATAAGCAATTATATTTGAGCAATTAACAGTTATTCAAATATCTAGTTGTTTGTAAAATGTTTTATTCGGATAGATTTTGTGTATATCTTGGAAAGTAGGCTCTCAAATATTTTATACATTCTGTAGTTCTAAAGCTTTGTCTTTCTATGTCTTTCTTTTGAGTGTTGTGACACAGAGAAAAACTGATCATTTTTTGTAATGGGCTGAGGCTTGAGTTGATGCACTGAGGTCCCAATCACGTGAGGCTAAATAGTAATTGGACTATACTCTATTAAAATACATGATTGGATAAAGAATGGCCCCTGCCCACTCTCTGTGCAAGTCCTCATGTGTTGTATAGGAAATGATGATTTTGGTGGGTGGAGGCACAGGAGCAGGCAGAGAGGCTGGGAGAGACGGGGCCTGGGTTCTATGCTCCTAGCTGCTGATCATGTGGCTGCTGGTCGAGCTAGCTTCTTGACTTGGCTGCACACATTGCTATCGCCGATTCTCTCCCACCTCTGATCTTTCTTCACTGAGAATAAAGATTGATGATTTTCCCCTAACCTGAATTCCTGACTCTGGCTGATTTTAAAATCCGCGGTCATCACAGCCAGGTGTTAAAATCCAAATACTTTATTGTCTCCTTCAAAGTTTTATCTCTAAATGTGCGCCAGCACACCAGACCACCACCCCATTGCCACAGACCTCTCCCCTGACCTTCCAAGTCCTCCCTAGGTATCCCTGAAGGCTCCAGCTTGGTCCAGAAGCCTCCAGCACTACTGCTGATTAAGAGGTCCCTCACAGATACTGGTGGTTGTGCCAGCATGCTGTGATTGTGTGCTGGGTTCCTATCCTGGCTGCACAGACCTTTTCTGCTGATGTTCCAAGTCCTGTCTGGTGTCTCTGGGCTGAGAAGTCTGGAATCCTCCTCCACTCTATTGCTGATTTACAGATCAGGCTGGAGCCAGCGCCAGGTCCAGGACTGTACTGGCACAGCCTGTACTGGGACTGCAAACACTGGACTCCCATCCTGGTATCACAGACCTTTTCTACTGACCTTATAAGTTTCCTTCAGCTAGAAAATGTTCCACTTTTTCAGGGTGTTCTGATGCTCTAAAATTTGTTTAGAGCATTATTTAAAGCAATTTAGGGGAGAGAGGGTTGAGAGAGTTCCTGCCTTTATTCTGTCACCTTGGTTCCTCATCCTCTTTTTCTATTTTTGCAAAGAATTTAAATAATGAGGATTTTTGTTTGATTATTGATAAAATTCACTTGTAAAAATCCATCTGATCCTGTGACATTTTCCTTTGGTAGTTCATTTATGAAATATTCGAATTAGGATTTTTTTTTAATTTAAAAAAATTTTTTATTAAAGCTTTTTATTAACAAAACATATGCATGGGTAATTTTTCAACATTGACCCTTGCAAAGCCTTCTGTTCCAAATTATTTCCTCCTTCCCCCCCACTCACTCCCCTAGAAATCGGGTAGTCTAATACATGTTAAATCCAATTCATGTATACATATTTACAATTATCTTGCTGCCCAAGAAAAATAGCATCAAGAAGGAAAAAAAAAACTGGGAAAGAAAACAAAATGCAAGCAAACAACAACAGAAAGAGTGAGAATGCTATGTTGTGGTACACACTGAGCTCCCACAGTCCTCTCTTTGGATGTATATGGCTCTCTTCATCACTGAACATTTGGAATTGGTTTGAATCATCTCATTATTGAAGAGAGCCACCTCCATCAGAATTGATCATCATATAGTCTTGTTGTTGCCGTGTGTAGTGATCTCTTGGTTCTGCTCATTTCACTTAGCATCAGTTCATGTAAATCTTTCCAGGCCTCCCTGAAATCATCCTGATGTTCTTACAGAATAATAATGTTCCATAACATTCATATACCATAACTTATTCAGCCATTCTCCAACTGATGGGCATCCCATTCAGTTTCCAGTTTCTAGCCACTACAAAATGGACTGCCACAAACATTTTTTGCACATGTGGATCTCTTTCCCTCCTTTAAGATCTCTTTGGGATATAAGCCCAGTAGAAACATTGCTGGGTCAAAGACATATGCACAGTTTAATAACTTTTTGGGCATAGTTCCAAATTGCTCTCCCGAATGGTTAGATCTGTTCACAGTTCCACCAACATGTATCAGTGTCCCAGTTTCCCATATCTCCTCCAACATTCATCATTACCTTTTCTTGTCATTTTAGCCAACCTGAGAGGTGTGTAGTGGTATCTCAGAGTTGTCTTAATTTGCAGTTCTCTGATCAGTAGTGATTTGGAGCACTTTTTCATATGACTACAATAGTTTCAATTTTGAAGGGCTAATTTTTCTTTTAATTTATTTTTTTAATTAAATAACTTTTTATTGACAGAACCTATGCCAGGGTAATTTTTTACAACATTATCCCTTGCACTCACTTCTGTTCCGATTTTTCCCCTCCCTCCCTCCACCCTCTCTCCAAAGATGGCAAGCAGTCCTATACATGTTAACTAGATTACAGTAGATCTTGGATACAATATATGTGTGCAGAACTGAACAGTTTTCTTGTTGCTCAGGGAGCGAATTAGGATTCTGATGCCTTATAGCTTATTCTATTAATTTGGGAACTTTGTATTTTTGGATGTTCATCTACTTCAATTAAAATAATTGCCAAGTTTGTTGGCATATAATCAGGGAAAACATTTTTTAATAATTCCATTTATTACAATTATTCTCTCTCTCTCTCTGGAAACTGCTGATCTGGTTTTCTACTCTCTTTAATTGATCTCTGATTTACTCTCTCTTACCCCACCCCATCCCCCCCAAAACTAAACAACTCCTAGTTGTATATCTCATTTCAATCGATTTTGCTCTCATTTTTATTAATATCCTTTTTGATTTCAGAATTTTTGATATGTTATTGATGATGATATTTGTGATATTGGTGATATTGGTGATATTTGCACCTCCTTCATATAGATAGCACTCATTTGTTGTGTGTGTGTGTGTGTGTGTATGTGTGTGTGTGTATGACTGATTATTTCCACTTGTCCTCTATTTCTCTGAAAGTAGATTGAATCTTCCACTTCTTTTCATATTTTTTTAAATACACCAGCTCATCATTTCCTACACCAAATCAACAGTACAACCATATAGTGTCTACTTATTTTAAATAGTCTAAAATATCTAATATAAATATCTAAAATATTTATATTATAAAATAAAATATCTAAAAGTCTAATATGGCTGAAACAAGTTTCCCTATTTTTCTCTTTTGAATCATCTATTTTAACTTTAAATTTGTGATATCATAATTACTACCCCTGCTTTTTTTAACATAATAAAATTCTAATCCTGATTTTTATTTTATGTTTGTATATCTCTCATTTTTATAACATTTCCTGAAAGCAACATGTTGTTGAGTTCAAATTTTTAATCTACTACTTCCATTTTATGGATGAATTCATCCACAGTTCATAATTTTAAATTATAATTAGTTCATTTATTTTCTTCACTATCCTCATGCTATTCCTAATCCTCTTTGCTCTTTTGCTTTGCTTCTAGCCCTTCATTCCAATCCTTTCCAACTCCTTTCCTTTATTTCTGCTCATTTACCTTACTTTCCTATTCCTTTCTCTATACCTTCCCAATTTCATTCACTTGCTCTCATTTTTTCTATATCTGGAAGACATTTATACTCTTCTAGATATATATGTATATCCCCACAGTACCTGTCTATAGTTAAGTTCTTTCTCCTTTGCTTGGTCAATTTTTTTTACTTTTTTCTTAGCAGCTATTGATATGATCAAGTTCTATTCCCAAGGCATAAGGAATTTTGTACCAAACCTTAGATCCTTCTAACAGTTATTTTCAGAGGTCTGTCCCAGGGCTCAAACGTGGGCTCTCCTCTTCACCCCTAATCCATGGCTACCGCCCCAAATCATGATGTCCCTCAAAATATCTTATTTCATGCCATCTCTCCATTGGCTGAGAACTACAACTGTTCTCTCTTCTCTGGGACAGAGGAGACTCTGCTCATGTGCAAGTGCCCATAATCAGCAGGGTCCCTACCCCTCTCCTGCTGCACTCACCGGATATATGCCAGCACTTTCCCTACAGCAAGAGTTCAGCAGGGGATAAATCTGGTCATCTGTGCTTGGCATCCCCAAAGAGTAGAAGATCCTTCAACTTCCTCCTATTCAATCATTAGGACTCTACCCATTCCCCCATAGTTTCTGAAATGAGAGTTTTCTAAGACTGAAGCTACTTCCCAACTCCAACTCTCCCCAGGGCTTCTTGTTTGTTCATTCTGCAGAATGGGCCAGAGGACTTGGCACTTCACTAAAGCTCAACTTCTGCCCCAGTGGTCAAGTCTTTCATAGGGGCTTCTTAGGTTGTTTTAGGAGAACAAGTATTTTAGCTTGACTTCTGTTTATTTCCACAACTCTACATTCCATTTAAATTCTGTCTTTTTTCTGGAGGAAATTTGGAGAGCAGAAATTTTCTGACCATCTTTCCAGAATCCTCTCTCCCTTCTTACCCTCTCCTCCCTCCTTAATTTCTAGTTTTTCCTACTAAATTAGAACTTTTTTGTCAGGGTCAGGCTCTCACAGATCTGGTATATTGGATAAGATGACAGATTCCTATTCTGTACTAATTTGTATTGTGTTGACTCTTATCTCTCTGCCACTGTCACCCACTGCCCACTAAATACCTCTACATAAAGAGCACTTAAGGTCACTGAGGTGGCTCATATCAGCTCTTCTGTTTTGTCAATCAGTCCACAAGATTTACTAAGTATTTATTATGTGCCAGAACACAGTGCTAAGAATAAAAGGATAGAAAAAGAGGTTTAAAAAAATCCCCAGTCTTATATGAATGTATATTCTAACTGGAGAAATAACATGTAAAAAAAAATATATATATATACCTATGGGACAGTGATCAAAAGGCTTAACAGACAACTGAAGGACCTTCCACGGTATATCAAGCACATTTGTGCTCCAGACACGTCCTGGACTGAGGCTACTGAGGGATCTTGCTTGTTGTGGGCACTTGAAAGAAAGCAGAGGACAACTGTAGTTTGCAGCCATCTAAGGGACTGAGAGTATTGGTGGAACAGTGTGACTGGGAGCCCTCACTATGGCTTAGGAAGGGAAAACCTAAGGTCGAGCCCCAAGACATACCTCAAAAAATAACAGTAAGAAGGTTGTGAGACTTGAGATATCATTTCCCATGCCTCAGAACTGCAACTTGTTTACATTAATAGCTGCTAAAAACAAAAAAGAAAAAAAGAGTAAACAAAGGAGAAAGAACCCAACCACTAATAGTTAATATGGAGATAGAAAAGATCTGGGTTCATATTCAAAGGAAGATAACGAAACTAAAAAATCCACTCCTTTTTCAATGAGAAATGTAAAATAGCCCCAGCACAAAGAGTTCTTGGAAGAACTCCAAAAGGACATTAAAAATCAAAAACAACAAAAACAATTCAACTACAATGGAACTACAATCTACAATAAGAAATGCAAAGGATTTATCAGAGGCTATAATAAAAATCCACAGGTTCTGCAATATTATATAATAACAATCAAAATAAATAGAGCTGTGCCTAAAAATACTATATGCAGCAAAATTAAAGATGACGTTGAATGGAAAAAAAAAACAATATTCAATGAATTATTAGATTTTCAGGATTCTGTCTCAAACAAATCTGAACTCCAAAGAAAACTTAACATATAAAAGCCAAAAATTTCAAGGGATTCAATAACGACACACTGTTTATGTTTTATGTGTGGAAATGTAAGTGATATGTCTAAGATGTCAATAGTCCAGCTGAGGATGATGTGATTTAAAACAGCAAAATTCTCTAGGAAAAGGTAAAAATATTAATTATGCAGTATGAATGAGGTGCAGAAGAAGAACGAACACAGAAACATTAGATAGTAGAGGAGGGCTGGGAGTTTTGAAAAGTACTCATACTGGGAATGGGTTAAAGGGGGAGCAATACAAACATAAAGCAAGAAAAGGTACAACACCCTACAAAATCTATAAAGAAATAATCACCATGGGATATAGAAGAATGTGTAGATTTAAGGCAGAGTTACAAGGTATGTAGATTAATGGGGAAAATACAAACAGGGAGGGAAAGAGTAGCACAGGTAGATAAGGTGTGATTTAGAAGAGTGTTTAGATTAATGGGAGTGTGGAATAGGATGTATAAATTAATAAGAATGAGGATAGAGAGGGAGAAAAAGGGTGAGAAAGAGAAAATAAGAGAGATCAATGGGAGGTAGGAAGGGTAAACAGCAGGGAGGTCAAGTTTACAGGTAGAAGTAAACTAAAAGAATTCAGGGATGAAAAATAAGAGACATACACAAACAATATAAAAACCATCAGAAGGAGAATTTACTAGGGAAAAAAAGTCAAAAGACAAAGTCAAACTTTTAAAAGATTCAATCAAATGAAATCTACATTATAAAGCAGCCATATCAATATTGCTTTAGATGTACGTGTATGTATATGTATATGTGTATGAAGCTATAGATGTACATTTATAAATGTGTATGTATATGTGTATGTACAAATATAATTCATATAATTTGTTTTTTCTTGTCATGATGATCATGCCCAGCATGGCAGAGATTACAACTATATGGAAAATTCCCCAAAATATTTTTAAACCTTGGGACCAATCACTTGTCTAATGGGAACAGATTATTATATTGACTACTTAGATCACTCAACTTGTGATAGCTTATAACATTTCCTCCTGCCCAACTTAAAAAGTTTGTCTCACTTATGTGGAAATATTTCTTACTTCACCTAACTTGTGATCCGGATGATATATTATTTTGCTTATTTTAATTTATATATCACATTTCAATCAATGGAATTATTCTGTATTTGGTATAGTTGTTCTTGAATGACTGGACATCTAGCCCTATAAAAAACAGGGCCTTGAAAAGAGGAGGCATCTCAGATTGTTTTTTATTGAATATGGTTTTATTTTGTACTGTGGACATGGCAATGGTCTTTTTTCTTTTTTCATTCTGTATTTAAGGTTAAAATAAATTTAAAAATTTACAAAAATAAAACAAATAGAATCACCAAAAATCTAACACATTAATGAAAAATTTTTTTTTTTAAAGTTAGGAAGGAAGAATTGAATATTTGGAATTCTAATTATATTTTTAAAGCAGCAATCATCACACATCTGGCATTATCTAAAAAACAGAGTAGTAGGTCAATGAAACAGACTAACAAGGGACAACCAGCAACAGTGCATTTCTATAACCTATGTTTGATATCCATTTTTTAAAAATCTCTTGGGATAATTACATAATGAACAAAATTTAACAAAAATATAGACCAAGGTATGTTCTTTCTGAGCAAGATAACATTTATTAATAGTAATGTGTATAGCTGTCAATAGTTTTCCTCAGTTTATGCCAAAATAAATATGTAACTCATTTTTATAAACAAAGAACAGAACAGAAAATAAATGATTCATTATGGAACTAGCAAATCAGAAGATCAAGGGATTATGGTTGGACACATTAAAAAAAGTGGGTTTACACATTCATATGAGGAAGACCAACATTCTGTCTCTAAGGAATGTTTTTGTGAATTATGTATATAATTATATAACATTTTAATACCTGTATGTATATACATGTGTATATTGGTATTGTTCAGTCATGTCTGACACACCTATATCTATATACATATATAATTATATAATACACCAATGCTTGAATGAATGTATGTGTGTATATGTTATTATTGTGTCTAATTCTTTGTGGACCCTGCATGTCAATCTTGGCAAATACACTGGAATACTTCACCATTTCGATTAAGGCAAACAGAACTTAGGTGACTTGCCCAAGGTAACGGCAAATAAGTATCTGAGGCAGGATTTGAACTTAGATTTTCCTAATTCCAAGCCTAATCTTGTATAAGGGGGATTAGAGTAATCTGTAAAGAGATTAACACCAGAAGCAATGGATTTAAGTTGGAAAGAGGAAAATTTATAATTATAAATTAATTAATTAATTAATGTCAGCAAAAATTTTCTAACATTATAACTATCCCAAAGTATAATGGATTGCCTTGAGAGATAGTGGTTAGATTCTTCTTGATTATAGCTTGGACTAGATGACAGCTGAGTTTCCTTCCAACCCTCAAGTTCTGTGGTTATTATATTGCACACAAAATACATTTTTTACTAGCTGTTTCTCACTGACTACGTTCTATATTCCATACCTTTGCCTTTACATAACTTTGCTTACATACCTGGAATGTATTCCCAATTTATCCCAGCCTTTTAGAATCACAGAATCATAAATATATAGCTGTCAGGGAATTCAAGTACCAAGTAGCTCAACTCTCTTATGTTAATAGATAAGATTATATGATTTGCACAAGTTCTGGGTAAGGATTAGAAGTAGTCAGAGATAGCATTTTCCTCTGATACCAGAGTTTATGCTCTTTCCTCCAAACCATAGTGCTTTTCCCTGGCTTTCTTCAGACTTAATTCTTGAAATTATTTTGTATATATTTATGTGTGTACATGTTGTTTTCCCCCAACCTCCAATAAAGTATGAACTGCAGAAGCAGTTTTATTGTTTTTTTATTCGGTATTTTTGAAGACTTATAATTATAAGTACTTCGTTAGTACCTTGTGTGTATGTATATATATATGTATAATATACATATCATAAGTACATATTATTCTTTTGACTTGAACTAAATTACTTAAGAAATGTAGAAAAAAGGATAATATTTGCATAAATTTATTTTCCTCTAAAAAATTGTGGAATATGAATATCATTTTTTTAGATGGAAACTATTGTTTCATCATGGTAAGGAAAGCCTGGTCAAGAATATCCTCTACCTGCAAAATAACATCTCTGCAACTAAAAAAATAAAGAATTGTGAAAAATTAATAGAGTTTTTAAATGTTTGAGCAGAAATAGTGTTTAGGAATAAAGTATTTTTGTCATAAATATTATAATTCTAACAAACAGATCAGGTTTGATGCTAAGAAGGAAACTATAATTTAACAAATTCCATGAAATTATAGGGATTGCGTAAAGAAAAATAGACAATTTTCTGAGTTATATCTGTTATAAAAGCCATATTTTTTAATTAAAGAAATATCAGCTTCCCAGAAGGCTTTCTCTTAAGTTATATTCTTTTAAATAAATCTACAAAACATAGTATAGAAGTAGTAGAAAAATACAAAGTGATACCAAGTGACTTTTTTTCTCTTAATTTTCAATTTCCAAAGTATATATATAGAGAGAGAATATTAAGCACACAATACACTGTGATCCTAAAATGTTACCATATTAATAAATATAGTTATCTTTATATACAAACAAATTTTTTTTTTATCAGGAGCTGTGGATGGAAAGTAAGACATTCATGAACTTCTAAAGTATCAAGTTTACTCACATTTATGATGATATTCAGAGATTTATCATTGGGTAGAAAAATACAAACACTTCTGCGGTCTTGCATGACTCTATTATTATGGAAGTTCAATTTGTTCATTGTATTCCGGGCTTACTTGGCTAGCTTAGAGCTGTGCTCTGAGACCTTGTAGATTTCACAGGTTCAGAGCACACAGAAGTCAAATATTACTCCTCATCACATACTTCACAGGACAGGAAAGATGACATCTGTCTCCACAAACATCACAGCTGAAAAGGAAATGAAGGTACTGGTATAATAGCAGGTTTCACAGTGAGGAATGGAAAAAATTTGAACATAATAATCAATATTTTTGACATTTCACAATCACATGATAAAAAGATGTCATGTGTTTCACTAATTCAGAATATGCATTCTAATCATCTTGTACTCATAATTATCTACTATATGCAAGACATTATAGTGAATACTAAGATGTATAAGATGGTCCCTATCTTCAAGGAACTTAAAATCTAATTGAGTAATAGAACTTATCATGGGCTGTTTTCTACGGCAGAAAAGGCAAGATTTGAATTACACTTTGAAACATGGGTAAGAATTAGGTTGAAAGGAAAAGAGAAGGTATTCTAGGCAAAGTGAACAGTATAAACATATGTACAGAAGAACAATACACAAAGTACGGTTAAAAATGCATGCTCAATCATCTGAATCCCTTTCCCCTTTTGATTTTAATCAGAGATAACCCCCCCCCAAAAGTCAAGTTGACTCAACTGAAGAGACAAGTTTATGATTTTTAACAAGGTATAGTATCCTTGATTCAAAACTAACAACAGGGAGCATCAAGGTTACAACATTAGGAAGATGACACAATAGTTATTTTTCAAAACTGTCCCCCCCCCCAAAAAAAAAAAAAAGAAAATAGTGTCAAATCTAGAATAATCTAAGCTAAGCCTTTAAGATAAGAACACAGAAACCGCAAAAGGTTTTTAAAAATACATGAAATAACATTGGGAAAACTTGAGGTTCTCATTCTGTGTTCCCAACTCAGATATTTATGACTTGTGAAACATAGTCAACACAAGTAACTTGAAAGGATTATGCTTCAGGACAGAGGGACTTCCTCATATTCCTAAGGACTTGCCTCAACAAATCCGTACCTCACAAAAAGACACTGACTCAGTCTATCCATGTGAAGGAAAAGAAATGTAATTGATGTAAGGAGTAGGAGAAACAGTGAAAAACCAGTTAGAGGGAAAACTATAGGGATTTCCATCCTTGAGGGAAAAGGAATTAGAATTCTAGGTGGGATAAGTCTCTCCAAAAAGTTCATTCTGGAAAAGGATACAAAGCTTGGTTTCTATCCTGTCCCATATCACTTTCTAAAAGGCTGAAAGGAGAGGTCCTTACGATTTGAGATACAGAATTACTTCTACCAACTTCATAACTTCTTCATAAAGAAATATTTCTAAAATTGTGACACTACAAAAGGAAGTCCATCTAAAACAAATTTTAACACTCAAATCAAATTAACACACAAAATTGTCAAAGGTGACAAAAATTAAAATTTATAATTGTTGGAAGGGCTTCAGGAGAACATTGGAATGCTATTGGGAGAACTGTGGAGTACAAATGTTCTGGAAAATAATTTGGAAATACACTCCCAAAGTCACTAAACTTAGTATAATCACTGACCCAGTGTTACTTTCATTAGGCTTATACAATAAAATGATAAAAGAAATATGTGTTAAAAAATATTTATAACAAAACTTTTTGCTTTAGCAACAAACTGGAAAAATGGGTGTCCAATAAATTATTTTCCTCCATCTAAACCCTATGATGAACCGGTTAGATTCTAGTTGAAAAGGACTTCATTAAGTCCCTTGACCCATAATCCTATTAACTGATATTGCTCAACCACATCTCAAACCTATACTATTTTCATAATTCATTGCAATTTACCTTACTCATGCATCTGAATGAAGATGAAGAAATTCATATAAACGATGCTGACTGGGTTCACTACAAATTGAACTGAGCAGCCCCTAGAGCAAAGTAATCCTTTTACATCTCGCTAAGCCTACTCTCTTGACTATTCAAAAACTCCATTGCTCCAACTTCCTTTATTCCATGAGCCAAAAAACTTTCCTCATATTTTTAGTGAAAAAAATTGAGGACATTCCCTATTACATGTAATTTTTGTTCCACCATGATCTGAAAAAAATGCTTTTAATATTTCTGCCTTTCTGCATTTAATTGTAAGATTTTTATGCCTTGATATATGTCAATTTTTGTGTTAAGTGCCATGTATTACTGAGGGAAAAAAAAGTATATTCCTTTCTATCCCTATTCAATTTTTTTCCAGAGGTCTATCATATCTAATTTTTCTAAAATTCTAGTTACCTTTCTTAACTTCTTGTCTATTCTGTGGTTAGATTATCTAATTCTGAGAGAGGGAGCTTGAGGCTGCCCAGTAGCATAATTTGGCTCTCCATCTTTTCCTATAACTCACTTAATTTCTCCTCTAACAATTTGAATGCTACACCACTTGGTGCATATATTTAGTATTGATATTACTTAATTGTCTATGGTATTTTTTAGCAAGATATAGTTCTATCTTTATTGCTTTGTCTGTTATCAGGATTGCTACCCCAGCTTTTTCTTAACTTCAGCTGACGCATAATATATTCTTCTTCAACCCTTTATCTTTATTCTGTGTATATGTCTCTGGTTCACATATGTTTCCTGCAGACAACATATTATAGGGTTCTAGTTTTGAATCGATTCTGCTATTTGCTTCCATTTTATAGGAAATTCATCCCATTTATATTCATAGTTATGATTACCAAGTATTCCCTCCGTCCTATTTTTCTTCTTACACTCTGTACTCCTTCATCAGTTTTGCTTCTGACCCCAACCTCCCTTAATTCTACCCTCTCATAACTCCACCTTACCATATTCCTTTCCCTTCTCCTTTCCCCTCTTACTTCTTCTGCCCTTCCTTCTATCTACTGTGTATCCTTTTTTTCCCCTTTCACTTCATTTCTCTAGAGGGTAGGATAAATTCTATAACCACTTGAGTGTGTATGTTACTCCCTCTTTGAGACAAACTGAGACTAAGGTTCAAACAAAGTACATTCCCTTCCCTTCTTTCTCTCTACCATAATAGGTCTTTTGTGCCTCTTCAAGTGATCAAATTTACCCCATTTTGCCTCCCCTTTCCTCTTCTCCCAATACAATCCTTTTTTCTATCCCTTAATTTCTTTTATATTATCACATCAAAGTCAACTCACACCTGCACCCTCTGTCTATGTGAACTCCTAACTGCCCTAATAAAAATATAGTTCTCAAGAGTTACAAGTATTCCTTTTCATGCAAGGGTGTAAACAGTTTAATCTCAAACAACTTTTTTATTTTCCTTTCCTCTTTATCTTTTAATACTTCTCTTGAGCCTTTATTTGAAGACTGAATTTTGTGTTCAATTCTGGTCTTTCCATCAGAAATTTTATTGAATGAATATCCATATTTTCTCCTCTGAGATTAGGCTCAATTTTGCTAGGTAGTTGAGTCTTGGTTGTAATCCATTGCCCTCCATAACATCATATTCTGGACCTTTTAACTTTTAATGTAGAAACTGCTAAATCCTGTGTAATCCTGACTATGGCTCCTTAATACTTAAATCAATTCTTTCTGAATGTTAACAATATTTTCTCCTTGACCTGATAATTTTAGCCTTTGGCCACAATATTCCTTGGAGTTTTCATTTTGGGATCTGTTTCAGGATATTTCCAGGAGGTAATATTTTTAATGATTATTTTACCCTCTGGTTCTATAATATTATGTGATATCATTCATATATTCACTGGTAATTCTTGAAAGATGGATATTGTCCAAGTTCTTTTTTTTAAAAAATCAAAAAAAATCACGTCTTTCAGTTAGTGCAGAAAATCTTAAGGTTGACTTTTTTCAATGAGGTTATTTTATATCTTCTTCTATTTTTTTCATTCTTATGATTTTGTTTACTGATTGTTTATGACTATGTCTCATAATCATTAGCTTCCATTTGATCAATTCTGATTTTTAAGAAAAGGTTTTCTTCAGTTATCTTTTATGCATCTTTTTATATATGGCTAATTATATTTTAAAAGGAGTTATTTTCTGTAGTGGGTTTTTTTCTTCTCATTTAGCCAACTGTTATCTTCAAATTTTCTCTCATCTTCTAAGCTGTTGACTCTTCTATACTTAGCATTTTCTTCTATTAATTTTTCTTCTGTCTCTCTTTTTTATTTTTAAAATCCCTTTTGAACTCTTCTAAGAAGGCTTTTAGGGCTTAAGACCAATTTACATTGCCCTTTGGGATTTCACATGTGGATATTTTGTCCTATTATGAATTAGTGTTTTGATCTTCCCCGTCTATGGAATTTTTCTATGGTCAAGGTTGTTTTTTGTTTTATCTTTTTTTTCCCCCTTATTTCATATCTTTTAAAGTTGACAGCACTGTCCCAAGCTTCTTATGCTGGGGGCCAGCCAAGGGCCTGCTCACTTGCTTTGAGCTCTAGGGCCTCAGATGATGGTAGCTTGCTCAATGCACTGGGGAAGCCCAGCTAGTCATGCCTGCTGTCATCTGGTTTCTGGACATGCCAATCTACTGATGGCCTCCTATGCCATTAGCGTGATTACCCAGGACAAAGGGTTCTTGATTGCTGATCTGTGCTGTGGCTAACAGCATCCCACTGGCTTATCCATGCATGATCTGCACTGGGCTGGGTTCCCCTTTTACTCAAATGAGACAGATCTTTCCTGAAATCTAAGTTATCTCAAGCTGGAAAATTATTTCACTCCAATTGGGGGGGAGGGAGGGGAATGGTAAGTTCAGTTGCTCCAGAATCTATTTAGGGGCTTGATTTAATATTGTTCCCAAGGGAAATGGGGAAAGCTCATGTAACTTCCCAGCCTCTTTCCCTTATTTTGGCTCTGCCTCAAGGCCATTCTCTAAGAGCTACCTTCTATCCTCATATAACCCAGAAGCCTTCTGACATTATCTCCTTCACTCCTATCTTACATAAATGTCTCTATATGCCTAAGTGATCCCATTCTATTCCACCTTTTACATCAAATTATCCTATATATCACTCCTACTTCCTCACTAATCCTTGATCTCTGTCTTATTTCCTGATTACCTATAAACATGCCCACATATGCATGTCTCATTTCCATTCATCCTGATCCATATCTTTTCACTGGACTCAGATGGTTCTGGAGGAGAAAGTGAAGCTGGTAACTTGCCCAGCCCTCCCTCTCTTAAATCCAATTCACTTGCATGACATAGGATACCTCCCTGATGTGATCTTCTTCAAGAACAAAGGACAAATAACAACAAAACACCTGCTATCTGTACCTCTCCCTAAAAAAGCAAAAGCCTCCTCTCATCTATCTGATCCTGTTAGTAATTGTCCTATATGTCTCTTTTGTGGCTAAAATCTTTGAGACCATCATTAAAAGATTTTCCCATGTCCTTTCCTTACTGTCCTTTAACTCTAAAGTCTGACATCAATTTCATCATTCAATTGAAATTGTTCCCTCCAGTTGCCAAAGATCTTTTAAATAGTCAAATCTATTGGGAATTGCCTCAATTCTTCTCGATTTCTCTGAAGCCTTTAACACCCTTTTTTATTCTCTTTAGGTTTTCATAACACTGCTTTTGCCTGGTTTTTCTCTTACCTCTCTGATTGGATGTCACAGTCATTTAAATTTGCTGTATGTAAATATATATATAACCTATTTCCTCAAAAACTCTCCTCTTCCCTATTACTGTATCCACTGTCCTCCCAATTAGTTACGCTTATAACTACTAAGTGTCTTCTCTTTCATGCTCCATATTCAGTCAGTTGCCAAATTGTTTTTTTTTTTTTAATCTTTGTTTTGATTTCTAGTATGTATCTCTCTGCTGACACTACTATGATGCAGGCCTTCATCACTTCATATCTGGACTACCTCAGTACCCTATTAATTGTTCCAAGGGAACCTATCTCCTGTCTCAAGTTCCCTATCCCCCCTTCTCCAGTCTGTCCTTGATTTTACAGTCAACTGATCTTCCTTAAGCACGTCTGATTATGTCATACCTTCACACACAGTAATTTAATAAGTTTTGAGAGTAAAGAGAAGAGAGGGAAGTCTCCATCAATTGGTAAAAGGCTAAGTAAACTGCACAACTTAACTAAAGAAATTTTGGTATTCAGAAAGAGAACACATACTAATAATAAAAAACAGGGGAAATTCTCAAAGACCTCAGAACTAAATGTGACTTCACAAGGGTGAGAATAAACATACCTTCTATCCTTAGGCATAAGTGATGGCCTATAAGTACAAAATCAGACATGTATTCTCATAGATGACCAAAATTTCCTTTGTTTTGCTTGACCATACATATATATAGATTATAAAGGAGGGCTTCTACTCATCTGTGTCTCAGAAAAACATCTTAAAAGAGAAATACAAATTACAGTGTTGTGCCACAGTTCTCTTTTAATGTCCTGACAATTTCCCTAATTGTCCTATTCAGTTACTCTGCCTCAGGTTATAATGTTTGATAGGATAAAAGTCTTTTATCTTAGACTTCAGGCTATAATCATTCCCTCTTTTTTGGGATTTATTATTTATGGGATAAAGGTCTTTATCCATTTTGGACATCATTAGAATACCAGGAGCCTCTCCAGTATCTCCCTCCATTATGTCATCCTAGGTGCCTCTCTCCATTAAGCCATCCCCATCCAGGTACCTCCCCCATTATGTCATTGTTCTTGTTACCCTATAAAAGAATCTTGTATCTGACACTCTCAGCTGGATTTTTTGAGATAGACTCATTCAGCCCTGGGACCAAACCATGGATCCATTTGGTCCCAGTAAATCCCTCCATTAAATAAATTATTAAATTGTTCTCTAATCTTTATCCTCAGTTTCTCCAGCATTACAACAGAAGAGAGCTAGATATGGGGAGTCCAGGAATCTACTACACCATTTGTAAGCTTATTAATGAAACCACTCTCCAACTTAAGATAAATTGAAAGGACTTTAAGAAAGGACAGTCTGGCTGGAGTGAAAGGGTCAGCACAGCTCAAAGAGTAAGGAAAGGCAGTGAGAAGGAAAAAAAAAAGAATAGGAAAAAGAGGAAAGAAAAGGGAGAAACTAAATAGAAAAAAGGGTAGAAATACAAGGAAAAACAGGTGAGAAGGGGAGAGGGGTGACAGAAGATAGGGCAGTGGGTGACTGGGGTGAGTTAAAAACACTATGTGTAGGGGAGGAAAAAGGATGGAGGGAAATAAAGAGCTGATAATCATAACTGTGAATGTGAATTGGATGAAATCGCCTATAAAATGGAAGGAATAGTAGAGTGGATTAAAAAACAGAATCCTACAATATTTTGTTTACAAGAAACACATTTTGAAGAAGGGACCCCAAAACTAAAAATCCTTGAAGGAGAAAATCTCCTTCAACTCTGCCTCAATGAGGGACCCTGCCCAAGGGACAAACAGTTTCATTCCTATCTGGGTAGGGTCGGTTCAGTCCTAAAACTCATTGAATTCAAATTCAAAGTCAGCTCAAGTTGAAACCCAGCTTATAGAACTCCACCCACAAGTTCCCTTCAGCTAAAATCCTCTTTGCAGAGGTTCTATAAACATGCCAGTTATGCCCTGCTTGCTATGCCAAGGGCCTTTGCCCACTGGAATATTCTTTTCCAGTGCCACCCTCTTTACACTCACCTATTTCCCTAATGAGACTTTATGCCTCTCTGTCAGGATTTCTAACCTTATTTCCCAATCCCTATAATAAATCTCTTATCAATCTAGGTTTTCAGGTCTGTAAATTCCTTTACAGAGAATCTCTGCGCCGCTAAAACTCCCTACCCTTGCTCCGAATCCCAAGGGGGTGCAGGGGAGCCAAACCTCTCTATTTGGTTCCGTGAACCTCAAACTTGCCACTAGACCTCATCATTTAACTCACTGACCACCAGAAACTCTAATCTCATTTTGGTTCCCTAAATCTAGACCTTATCAATTTGAAACAGAAAGATAAAGAGAGAATAAAAGTAAAAGACTGGAGCAGAATTTATTATGCTTCAGCTAAAGCAAAAAAGCAGATTTGACCCAGCAGTGCCACTATTGGGTTTATATCCCAAAGAGATCATTAAAAACAGAAAAGGACTCATGTGCAAAAATGTAACAATTCTTTTTGTAGTGGCAAGGGCCTTAAAATTGAGCAGATGCCCATCAATTAGGAAATGGCTAAACAAGTTGTAGTATATGAATATAATGGAACACTATTGTTCTGTAAGAAATTCTGAAGAATTTCCTCAGCCTAGTTCCAATGAAACAACACGCAACAAACCCTGGGGTGGGGTTAGCTAGGTTCAGAGATAGTCTCAGCCCCATTCACAGCGAACTTTCACCTTCCAGACAATGTGGGAAGTCAACAAAAGAAGACTGAGGGAACCTCCACTGATAAGGAATGCTAAACCTTGTTGTGCTGCAAAGACTCAGCCCTGGGCCAGATGGAATCAGCACACATCCATATAAGTGCAGAGGTAGGACAGAGAAGTTGCTGGCCAAAAATGTTATATGCAATAAAATTTAATACAATACTGAATTTAAAAAAGACATTCAATGAATCGCCAGATTTTCTGGATTTTGTGACAAACAAATCTTGAACTTGATAGAAAATTTGACATATAAGTGTCAACATCAAAGACTTATTTCAAGGGACTCTAAGGACAAAGAGTTTGTTTTACATATGTAAATATAAACCCTATCTCTAGGATTGTCATTAGAAACTGGGAAGTTCAAAAGAAAGATTGAGGTAGAGCCAAGTGCAATGTGATTCTAAAAAGTAAAACCAAGTATGAAAAGGTAAAAACATTAATTATATCATACAAATGAGATGCAAGAGCAAAAAGTGACCCAGAGGAATTAGATTGGGGAGGAAGGCTGATAGTTCTGAAATCCTACTCACATAGGGAATAGGTTAAAGAGAAAACAATGAACATATATAGCGCAGGATATAAAACCCTCCAAAATTTCTAAAGAAATAACAGTGGGAAGGATTAGGATAAGGAGGATACAAAAAAGTATGTAGATTAACAGAAGTGGGTTAAGATGTGTAGATTAATGAGAATGGGAGAAAGAGAGAGAGAAAAGATAAAGAGGGAGAAATTGAGGGAGGGATCCTGAGGTTTGGGGAGGAAAAGTAATAGAAAGGCAAGCTAGTGATTAGAAGTAAAGTAGAAAAGTTGGCAGGGATAAATATACACAAATTCAACAACAATGATCAGGCTTAGAATTTATTTTTTTTTTTTAAAGTAGGGGTAATAATCATTGATTTAAAAGTCAAAAAAGTTAAAAATTAAAGTTAAAACTTAAAAAAAGATTCAATCAAAAGAGAAATCTATATTATATGTCAACCACATTAATATTGTTTTAGATATGTGTATTACATATATGTGTATAAGTGGATAAACATAAATATAGATATGTTTATGTATATATATATATATATATATATATATATATATATACACTTAACTGTAACCTGCTTGGAGATTGTGGGTGGGGAGAAGAGAAGGGGAAAAAGAATAAACTAAAAAGTCCACAGCAGAGAACAAAAGAAAACCTACAAGGAAGTAAAGAAAAGATGGATAGTTCCGAATGTGATGTCATATAATATAATATAATATAATATATATAGTGGAAAATACCACCATCCTTCCAAAAACTCAGGCTCAAAATCTAGATGTCATCTTTAATTCCTCACACTCTTTCAAACCTCTATATTCAATTTCTTGCTAAGGCCTACCGGCCTTGCTAAGGTCCCTATTGGGGCCTATTGTTAAAAACCGTGGGGACACCCAGGATTAGTGGACCTGATCTTTTTAAGACTTTCAAATATACCTTCTCTCCTCTGGAACTATCACCATCCTGACACCCTCATTATCTCATACTTGTTTTATTACTGCAATAGGTTACTGATTGGTCTCCCTGACATATTTCCTCTTTACTCTATCTTCCATTCAACTGTCAAAATGATTTTCGTGAAATGAATATATAATCATGTTAATTTCCTGCTTAATAAACTCCAGAGGATACCCCTGGACTAAATATAAAATCTTGTTTCATATTCATATTCATATTCATAACCTGCCTAATACACACAGACTCCCACTCTTATTTCCTTCTGTGTACTTTGCCATACAATGATGCTGACCTACTTATTGTTCATCAATTAGGACACTCTACCTCTTTACTCTGGGTATTTTCACTTGTCTTCCCTCATACTTAGAATGTTCTCCTTCCTCATCTCTACTCCCTGGCTTCTTCTAAGTCTCAGATAAAGTCCTATCTTCTATCTGAAATTTTTCCTGATCCTCTGTTTCTAATGCCTTCTTTCTGTCAAGTTAATCCTGTAATCAGCTTGTTTGTATAAAGTTGTTTTCATGTTACTCCTACTCCTCACCCTATCCACAGCAAGAATTGTCTTTTACATTTTTTTTTGAATGCCTTGTGCTGGCAAGTAACAGAAATTCAATAAATATTTACTGACTCACTTATGTGAATGCTTAAGCAGATTTTCACAAAAGAAAATTCTATAATGGATCACATAACTTTACCCTTTTGTAACTTATTAAAATATAGAGAAGATATAAGATCCTTCTGTGTTTGCTGTTTACTGACTAAGAAAAAGAATTTTAATATATACAGCAAAATGTTGACTTTAAGGATCTTTTCCTAAAAGGTCCCAACCACATATCAAAATTGTTTAAGATCAAAAGAAAGACTGTAATGAAAACAAATCTTTTTAAGAAACGTCTAACAAATATCAGATCATACAGAAAACAAGGTGACAGAAAACAAAGTATAAGTTGAAAAAGAATTCTCTGGGCATGGTAAACTCTTTTAGATGTTTCTATTTATGAATATTGTACAAATCTTAAAATGTTGAAAAGGTTCTTTGAAAAGCTCTGGCCTTAAAAGAATTAACCAATTAAGAAAGTGAACATCAACAGAGGAAAGATCAAATCAGTGAAGAATTTTTTCCTCAGACTGTACATGTACTTGGATCAATAAAATACAGAATCTGTCTACCACTATATTAGAGGGTGACAACAAGTTGGGTCAATAATTAAATTAAAATTTAAAAAGCGGGCTAGATTACTTTCTAACTGTAGATAATTCAGAATTATACTAAAACATCACGAAACTGGGCTTTACCTAGTGAAGGATACTGATTTCAGAAGTTGAAGATTACATTTCTGGAGTAAAAGATGGAATCGTTCTTTGGTGAATCCCTTCCCCTCCCCTTTTTTCTCTCCTCATGTCATCAGTGAGATTAGATCAGTAGCAGACAATTCAACTGTAATCAAACAGACTAACCCAGAGGGATACAGACATATGAAGGCAAAAACAAATACACCAAGTACAAGCTGATATGGAAAGAAAGTTACTTAAAGACGGAGATAACTTAAAAGACCTGACCCAGAAAAGAATATATCAAACTCAAGAAAGGATATAAAGCACCAGGAATAGTTCTACCATTTTACAAGTATATTCTATACATGAGCTTCACTTCCAAAGTGCTCATTATGAGCCCACTTTTTCCCTAGGATCCCTGTATATTTGTGGAAGAATATGTTTAATGGGGAAATGTTTTGTACTAATTAGTCTTACTATATCATCCTAGTAAATATTTTTGCTCAAAAAGCTGCTTGAGCCCATTGTCTTTAAAAAAAAAAAATCCTTTTTTTCTTAAGTTTTGATTGATGTCTTTAAAAAAACAACAAAAAAAACATTTACAAAAAAAAAACACCAATTACCCTAACATCACTTTTTCTAACTCCGGAGAGGCATTTTGTCTTAAAAAAAATACTTTTTTTTTATTAATAGCTTTTTATTTACAAGTTATATGCATGGGTAATTTTACAACATTGACAATTGCCAAACCTTTTGTTCCGTTTTTCCCCTCCTTTCTCCCTTCCCCTCCCCTAGATGGCAGGATGGCCAATACATGTTAAATATGTGAAAATATAAATTAAATACAAAGTAAGTATACATATCCAAACACTTGTTTTGCTGTACAAAAAGAATTGGACTCTGAAATAGTATACAATTAGCCTGTGAAGGAAATCAAAAATGCAGGCAGACAAAAATATAGGGATTGGGAATTCTATTTAATGCTTCTTGGTCATCTCCCAGAGTTCTTTCACTTGGGTGTAGCTCGTTCAGTTCATTACTGCTCCATTGGAACTGATTTGGTTCATCTCATTGTTGAAGAGGGCCACGTGGGTCTATCAGAATTGATCATCATATAGTATTGTTGTTGAAGTATATAATGATCTCCTGGTCCTGCTCATTTCACTCAGCATCAGTTCATGTAAATCTCTCCAGGCCTTTCTGAAATCATCCTGTTGGTCATTTCTCATCAAACAATAATATTCCATAATATTCATATACCACAATTTATTCAGCCATTCTCCAATTGGAGAATTTTAGAGCTTTAATGCTCAAATTGATGGGCATCCACTCAGTTTCTAGTTTCTGGCCACTACAAAGAGGGCTGCCACAAACATTCTTGCACATACAGGTCCCTTTCCCTTCTTTAAGATCTCTTTGGGACATAAGCCCAGTAGAAACACTGCTGGATCAAAGGGTATGCAGTTTGATAACTTTTTGAGCATAGTTCCAAATTATTCTCCAGAATGGTTGTATTCACAATTCCACCAACAATGTATTAGTGTCCCTATTTTCCCCTCATCCCCTCCAACATATCACATTATCTTTCCCTGTCATTCTAGTCAATCTGACAAGTGTGTAGTGGTATCTCAGAGTTGTCTTAATTTACATTTCTCTGATTAATAATGACTTGGAGCATCTTTTCATATGGCTAGAAATAGTTTCAGTTTCTTCATCTGAGAATTGTCTGTTCATATCCTTTGACCATTTATCAACTGGAGAATGACTTGATTTCTTATAAATTAGAGTCAATTCTCTATATATTTTGTAAATGAGGCCTTTATCAGAATTTTTGACTGTAAAAATGTTTTCCCAGTTTATTGCTTCCTTTCTAATCTTGTCTGCATTAGTTTTGTTTGCACAAAAACTTTTCAATTTCATATAATCAACATTTTCTATTTTGTGATCAGTAATGATCTCTAATTCTTAATTGGTCATAAATTTCTTCCTCTTCCACAGGTCTGAAAGGTAAACTATCCTATGTTCCTCTAATTTATTTATAATCTCATTCTTTATGCCTAGGTCATGAACCCAGAAAATACATTTTAAGGAGGAAGAAAGAAAGAAAAAAAGGGGGAAAAAAAATCAACATAACTTATCAGGGCTCTTTTCAAAGATGGAAAAACTCTGAAAACGTGTAATATAAATTTTTATAACTCCCATTTCTGCAAAGTACTAGAAATGTTTTTCATAGCTCTTCTTTTGAGTTATGTTTTCTCTTCATAATTTTGCAATATTTACTTATGATTTTTTCTATATATGTGGCTGGGGTTTTGCTTCTCTCCCTGCCCCCTCCATTTATAGTGTCATATTCATGGTGCATACTGTTTTCTTGGTTCTACTTACTTCACTCTACATCAGTTCATATAAATCTTTCCATGCTTCTATATTTAAGCATTCTCCAGTTTATTTTTATTTTTTTATTATAACTTTTTATTGACAAAACCCATGCCTGGGTAATTTTTTTCATTCTTCATTTTTTAAAGCACAGTAATATCCTATTTTATTCATATTCCACAACTTGTTTAATTATTTCCCAAATTATAGATATCTATTGTTTCCAATTCTTTTCTATCACAAAATAGTTGCTTCATCTTTGAACCCATGGATCCTTTTTTTCCATTGAGATTTAGAAATATCTATTGCAATAGATTGTTCTACAATACAAATATCCCTGCACTTTTACCTGTGCAATTCATTCTTTACCTTTACCCTGACCCTTAATCATTTTCCCTCATGTATCCCAAAATCTTTACACTTTTCTGGTTTTCAATTATCTCCAGGAACTCACATTCCTCTTCCCATAAAGCAGGATACATGATTTCTAAACACCATATTCCTGCAATATATATTCTAAATTTTCCCATTTCCCATTTCTTCCTCTTCTTTCCATTGTTGCATTCTGCAGTACCAGCTCTCTTCTGAGATAAGATTTTCCTTTTCCCTTTTTCAATCTCTTTCTTAACCTTCTTGCCCATTCTCATATAAATGCTTTTCTCCTAAAAGCCCGAGTTAATTTCTTATTAGTTTTAGATTTGATATAGATATACTACTTATTCCCTTTTATCTTCTTCCCCTTCTCCATTCATACACCCTCTCATTCTATACTTTAGTCTTGAAAAAAAAATTGATTTACTTGTAGGTTGTGTTTTGTTCATGTTGTTTCATGTCTGATTATTCTCCAAACCACCTATTTAACTTCAACTTTCTTTTTTCCTCATGAACATTTAGGAAAAAGTTACTTAATGATGTTATTTTATTGTTGCCTTTGGTGATTGTTTGTATTCTCTGTTCAGAATAGTTTTCTTGTATAATTTCCTATCCTGTAAGGTTTTTTTGACTTGTCATGTTCCTCTGGAAGACCTTAATTTGTACACATATATCCTACCTTCTAGTTCAGTATATTTCAGTGATACAAAGATCATAATTTCCTTTAATGGTAATGCCTTTTTGTCTTCCAAATTTTCTTTAATTTCCATGTATTTGCATTTTTCCAATCAGTTATCCTCTCTTTTTTCTTTGGTGAGATTTGTCACTGTAGACTCAAGTTTTTATATTCTGCCAATTATTTCTGTTGTCAGGACATAAATTCTGCTCTCACAACTCTCATTCCTCTTTTAAACCATGTGGAAAAATTCTTCTGTAATTCTATATTAAGTTGGTAAACCACAGCATTCTCTGCCTAATCAGGTACCAATTCATTTTCCTTAAACTTGCAATATTTATTCATACTTGCCTAATGAAAAAGATCTGGGGCCAAAACGGTGGTTCCTGAGCTAACTGGTAATTTTTCTTTTCTTTTTTTTTAACTTTTCCTGATTGTTCATGTTTTGACTCCTTTTACTCTGATGGTGGTTTCCCTGGGTCCTAGATCTCAAAGCATCTCAATGTTCTCCCATGATGAGCAATTCATCTGCTTCAAGTGACTTTTAGAAAGAAGAACTGTCCCCATTTGAATGCAGAGACCTTTTCCTTAGATTTGGTGGAGTGCTGCTCACCCTATATACGTGGTTGCCCACTTTCCATGTTCCTCCATTGCCCACCCAAAATCTATTGCAGCAGAGAGCATTACATCATACAACCGCAGCCTGAAGAAAGCTGTGCCCTTTAGACTTCTGTGATGAGATGGGTGATCAGGGTATGGAATTGAATTCTGTTGCAATACATGAAGATGTGATTGATGGTGGGAGAAGCAGTGCTAGGTGAGTGCATTAAAGCTCTAAAATTAACTTTTTCTGCTAGCAGTTCATCAAGTTTTATTTTAAGCATGTTTGTGTTCTAAGTGTCCTAGACTATGTTCCAAGGAGTAGAAGTCAAGTGGAGCTGCTAATGGAAAATGGAGTTGATACTTTATATGATTCCAGATATATTGGAATCTTTACAAAGTGTAAAGTCATTAGAATTGATAGAGACAATAATTATCTAATTTAGCATGGTTCAGTATGATTGATCTGATCCTACGAGGAGATATTATGGGCCAGAACTTGAAACAAGGTACTAAGTACAACTAATAGAAACAATGCTTGTGTTCACATCTTTAGAGAGCTCATATAATTAAGAAGTATTTAAGTACTCATTGGAGTTCACCAGTTTGAGAGATTTCAGGGTTTAGTACGAGATATCTGAATTCACACCTCCCTTAAAGCTCTCAGGGGCAGAGAGCACTCTGGGAGAAACCCATAATCCCACTCTCTCAGAAGAGATCATATTTAAGAAACAGACAGAGGCTCTCTCGGGGAGTTGAGCTGAAAACACTGAGAGGGGAGCGTCAAGTCAGTTCAAGAGAAGCCCACTCTCGGAGGCGCAACCAGATTCACTTCATTTCACACAGCTATGGTGGCTGGGATCCTGCACTTCCCCCATTGAAACCAATGCTAGTCTGAAAGGCTCTCCAGAAGGCTGCTCAGACTCAGGAAAGGAGGTGCTGGCTGGAGGCTGAAGAAAGCAGAGGCAGAAGCAAGGGACAAAGCTGCAAGAGCTCTTAGAACCAAGGAGAGAGAGGGGCCTCTAAGAAAACTAACCGGACTATATTGAAGGACACAATAAAAGATCTGAACTTTTAGCACCTGGCTGCATTTGGGTGATTATTTACTTGTAACTGAAACTAAGGCTGCCTCCAGAAAACCTCCCAGAGAAACCTCTCTCTCAGAAAGAACCATTATTATTTTAAAGAAGAAAAACACCACAGGTAGTAAATACTTTGAATTCCTTTTTAAGAACTATCTGCTCATAAACTGGGAAAATATTTTTACAGTCAAAGGTTCTGATAAAGGCCTCATTTCCAAAATATATAGAGAATTAACTCTAATTTATAAAAAATCAAGCCATTCTCTAATTGAAAAATGGTCAAAGGATATGAACAGACAATTCTCAGATGAAGAAATTGAAACTATTTCTAGTCATATGAAAAGATGCTCCAAGTCATTATTAATCAGAGAAATGCAAATTAAGACAACTCTAAGATACCACTACACACCTGTCAGATTGGCTAAGATGACAGGAAAAAATAATGATGATTGTTGGAGGGGATGCGGGAAAACTGGGACATTGATGCATTGTTGGTGGAGTTGTGAACGAATCCAACCATTTTGGAGAGTAGTTTGGAACTATGCTCAAAAAGTTATCAAACTGTGCATACCCTTTGATCCAGCAGTGTTACTACTGGGATTATATCCCAAAGAGATTATAAAGAAGGGAAAGGGACCTGTATGTGCACGAATGTTTGTGGCAGCCCTTTTTGTAGTGGCTAGAAACTGGAAACTGAATGGATGTCCATCAGTTGGAGAATGGCTGAATAAATTGTGGTATATGAAAATTATGGAATATTACTGTTCTGTAAGAAATGACCAACAGGATGATTTCAGAAAGGCCTGGAGAGACTTACACGAACTGATGCTGAGTGAAATGAGCAGGACCAGGAGATCATTATATACTTCAACAACAATACTAGATGATGACCAGTTCTGATGGATCAGGCCATCCTCAGCAACGAGATCAACCAAATCATTTCTAATGGAGCAGTAATGAACTGAACTAGCTATACCCAGAAAAAGAACTCTGGGAGATGACTAAAAACCATTACATTGAATTCCCAATCCCTATATTTATGCACACCTGCATTTTTGATTTCCTTCACAAGCTAATTGTACAATAATTCAGAGTCTGATTCTTTTTGTACAGCAAAATAATGTTTTGGTCATGTATACTTATTGTGTATCTAAGTTATATTTTAATATATTTAACATCTACTGGTCATCCTGCCATTTAGGGGAGGGGGTGGGGGGGGGTAAGAGGTGAAAAATTGGAACAAGAGGTTTGGCAATTGTTAATGCTGTAAAGTTACCCATATATATATATATATATCCTGTAAATAAAAGGCTATTAAATAAAAAAAAAAATAAAAAATAAAAAGAACTATCTGCTCCATGTTTAACATATATTGGATCTTTGAGAGAAAAAAATGGAATACAGGATTTTACAAAGATAAATATTGAAAACTATCTTTGCATGTATTTTGAAAACTAAAAGTCTATTAATAAAAAAAGGCCTATACTCAGATTTTTAAACTAATTATGTTAGAAATGATCATGTCATAAATACATAAATGAAAATAATTTTATAATAGGCCCTGATTGGCTCAGAATAAATGTTAATAGCAATTGTTTCTTGTTTTGACCAAAAACCCTGGGTATTCCTTTCCCAGACTGAAGTTCTTTTTTTTAACTAGGTAAAAAACATCATTTTCTGTTTCATTTTTCACTTAGCTTTAATCACTAAATAGGCATTGCCTGAATCAAACTGAGACCTAGGAAGAACCTTAGTTTAATAAGGCCAAGGTCTCCCACTTCATCCAGAACCATCTCCAGTCTTCTGTCACTGGACCCAGATGACTCTGGAGGAAAAAGTGAAACTATTGACTTTGCACAGCCTTTCCTAACAAATCAAATTCATTTGAATATCATGGCATCACCAATTTGATGTCATAGTCCTTTTTGAGAATGAAACAAATAACAACAGTATAATCTTTAATATTAAAATTGTACATTCATTTAGAATATATAATGGAGTATAAAATTTTAAATAATAGGTCTAAGCTTAATTTTTGCCACAATACTATCCAGTTTTCCCCAGTTTTTATAAAATAAGTAGCTTTTACCTATGTTATTTTTATTTTAAACCAATGAAATTGGATTTTGATGCCTACTGCTTTATAATATTAATTGTGGTCTGGAGGCATCATTCATTCGTCATTCCCCATTTACCTGAAGACACTGACAAGTGAAATCTCAAAGAAAAAGGCAGACTGAATTTAAGAATGAAAAGGTTTTCTCTAAGAGTTAAAAAGACAACAAGGAACAAAAAATGATTTAAAATTATAATATTTATATAAAATCATCTGCAAGCATTACCTATAATGGTGATAAGTAAGATCAGGGGTGAAGCACCGATCATCCATTATCATCTCAATATTTTTCAATATTGTACTTGAAATGTTAGTTATAGCAATAAAAACAAGGAAATGGAATTCAAGGAATTCAAGGAAATGGAAATGAAGGAATTGGAATTGGGTAATGAAGAGGGAAAACTTTGCTGCTGATAAAATATACTCAAGAAGCTCAATAAAAAACTACTTCAAAATAATATATTTATCAAAGTTGCAGGATATAAAATAAACCCACATAAATCATTATCACTTTCATATATATATATGCATACATATATATATTACCAAGAAAGCCTAGCAATAAAAGATAAGAATTTAAAATAACTGTAAACAATGTAAATTACTTGGGAGTCTTGGGAGTCTTTTCTACCAAGACAAACCCAGGAACTAAAAATGAACACAACTATAAAACACTTGTGCCAATATAATAAAAATGGCTCTATCTAATCCGTGCCATCCATATCAAACTACCCAACAACTATTTTATAGGACTAGAAAAGAATAAAATTCATCTGAAAGACCATGAATCCATGAAAAAAAAAAAATGATGGAAGTCTAGCTGTACCAAATTTCAAACTGTATTCTAACACCGTAATTACTGAAACAATTTGGCTAAAAAACAGTGATGGATCAATGGAAGAAATTCCAGTCACATTACGTTTTATAGTAAATGAGTACACTAATCTAGTATATGACAAACCCAAAGATCCAAGTTTTGGAAGAAAAACTCATTTTAAAAATCTATTTGGTATTTGGGAATCTATCTGCCAAAGGAAAGTCAGGAATTATATAAGCAAAATTACAAAAAACTTTCCACATAAATAAAGTCAGATTTAAATAATTGGAAAAATAGTAAGTGCTCTTGGATAGGCCAAGGGAATATAATAAAGATGACAATACTCTCTAAACTAATCTATTTATTTAGCATAAACCAATCAGACTTCCAAGAAAATATTTTAATGATCTAGAAAATATAACAACAAAATTCATATGGAAGAACAAAAGATCGAGAATCTCAAGGGAATTGATGAAAAAAAAAAAAAAATCACATGAAGGTGGCCTAGCTGTACCTGATCTAAAACTATATTATAAAGCAGCAGTCACCAAAACCATTTAGTATTGGCTAAGAAATAGATTAGTTGATCAGTGGAATAGGTTAAGTTCACAGGACAAAATAGTCAACTATAGCAATCTAGTGTTTGACAAACCCAAAGATCCTAACTTTTGGCATAAGAATTTATTATTTGACAAAAACTGCTGGAATAACTGGAAATTAGTATGATAGAAATTAGGTATGGACCCACACTTAACACCGTACACCAAGATAAGGTCAAAATGGGTCCATGATTTAGGCATAAAGAACGAGATTATAAATAAATTAGAGGAACATAGGATAGTTTATCTCTCAGACTCGTGGAGGAGGAAGAAATTTGTGACCAAAGATGAACTAGAGACCATTATTGATCACAAAATAGAAAATTTTGATTACATCAAATTAAAAAGCCTTTGTACAAACAAAACTAATGCAAACAAGATTAGAAGGGAAACAACCAACTGGGAAAATATCTTCATAGTTAAAGATTCTGATAAAGGCCTCATTTCCAAAATATACAGAGAATTGACTCTATAAGAAATCAACACCAAGATAAGGTCAAAATGGGTTCATGACCTAGGCATAAAGAATGAGATTATAAATAAATTGGAAGAGCACAGGGTAGTTTACTTCTCAGACCTGTGGAAGAGGAAGGACTTTATGACCAAAGAAGAACTAGAGATTATTGATTACAAAATAGAAAATTTTGATTATATGAAACTGAAAAGGTTTTGTACAAACAAAACTAATGCAGACAAGATTAGAAGGGAAACAATAAACTGGGAAAACATTTTTACAGTCAAAGGTTCTGATAAAGGCCTCATTTCCAAAATATATAGAGAATTGACTCTAATTTATAAGAAATCAAGGCATTCTCCAATTGACAAATGGTCAAAGGATGTGAACAGACAATTCTCAGATGAAGAAATTGAAACTATTTCTAGCCATATGAAAATATGCTACAAATCATTATTAATCAGAGAAATGCAAATTATGACAACTCTGAGATACCACTACACACCTGTCAGATCGGCTAGAATGACAGGGAAAGATAATGCGGAATGTGGGAAAACAGGGACACTGATAGATTGTTGGTGGAATTGTGAACACATCCAGCCACTCTGGAGAGCAATTTGGAACTATGCTCAAAAAGTTATCAAACTGTGCATACCCTTTGATCCAGCAGTGTTTCTACTGGGCTTATATCCCAAAGAGATCATAAAGAAGGGAAAAGGACCTGTATGTGCCAAAATGTCTGTGGCAGCCCTGTTTGTGGTGGCAAGAAGCTGGAAAATGAATGGATGCCCATCAATTGGAGAATGGTCAAGTAAATTGTGGTATATGAATGTTATGGAATATTATTGTTCTGTAAGAAATGACCAGCAGGATGAATACAAAGAGGCTTGGAGAGACTTACATGAACTGATGCTAAGTGAAATGAGCAGAACCAGGAGATCATTATATACCTTAACAACGATACTGTATTGTATTATATGTATGTATTCTGATGGAAGTGGATTTCTTTGACAAAGAGAAGATCTAACTCAGTTTCAATTGATCAAGGATGGACAGAAGCAGCTACACCCAAAGAAAGAACACTGGGAAATGAATATAAAGTGTTTTCATTTTGGTTTTTCTTCCCGGGTTATTTATACCTTCTGAATCCAATTCTCCCTGTGCAACAAGAGAACTGTTCGGTTCTGCACACATATATTGTATCCAGGATATACTGTAACCTATTTAACATGTATAGGATTGCTTTCCATCTGGGGGAGGGGGTAAAGGGAGGGAGGGGAAAAATCAGAACAGAAGTGAGTGCAAGGGATAATGTTGTAAAAAATTACCCTGGCATGGGTGTTTGAATAGGCAGATATCTAGGAGTCTTTACAAAGTGTTAAGCCATTAGAGTTGATAAAGACAAAAATTATCTAATTTAGCATGGTTCAATATGATTGATTTGATCTTAGAAGGAGATATTTTGGGCCAGAATTTCCCATTCCCATTCAATGGAAAACCAATACACCAGTATGGGTGGGAACAGTGGACCTTAACCAGTTAAAAATTTTTCACTGGTTAAAAAAAAATTTAGGCCTTATTAGATATAGTACAGGAACAACTTGATGAAGGACACTTCTTCTCTAATCTCTAATTTCTTAGAATTCCCCTGTATTTGCCACAGTAGCAGATTTTACACACCACTGGCATACTTTTTAATCCTCAAGGACCGGCAATAGTAGAGAGTAGAAACAGACATCAAGATGCTCCTCCAAAAATAAAAGAGAGGAGTTACAGGTAGTCCCAGAGAACTTCTAAACATTTTTTTATTTTTGATGGGGATACACTAGCTCCGGCACACAGATTTTTATAATGCACTGGAAGGGCAGTGTTCAGTGCAAGCAGCTCCAATGTCTTTAGATAATCGCCAGTTGGTATGGGAAGATCCAGAAAGTGATGGATGGAAGGGACCAAATAGGTTAACTGCTTGGGAGAAGAGGGTTTGCTTGTATCTCTACAGATGGATAAGGACCTGATGCAGGACTTCAAAAACTGAAGGAATCACTGGATTCCCTGACACATGAAGTGATGAAGTGATATATTGGTTTTGGACTATCTCTTGGATGCTGAAGGAGGTGTATGTGTGGTTGTGAATTGACAGTTATTTTTTACACCTTCCTTCTGGACCTCATGGAAATATTTACAGTATTTTGCTTATTCTTATTTGTTACTACTTGCTTGTATGATATTACAACTTGCCTGTGTGATTCCTCCCATGGTGATGGAATTACCCACTGATATACCTGCTTCAATCAAAACAAAAGAAAGGACAAGATGTAGACACAGAAAATAGGGGAAATTCTGGGTGAAGTATAAGTCCCTTCAGCCCAGAGGGAACCAGTTGACAATGTCTGGTTCAGCTTCCCATCTCCACTAAGGGCTCTCAGCCTTTCTGAAAAGTTGAGATGGGGTGAGGGTGGTGACAACCTGTGATGTGATTGAAGCAGAGTGATATCAGGGGACAAACTACATACAATAGCAAGTTGTTTATGTAGTCCCACGTGCACAGTATATACTTGATGCATGCCCAGTGTTTTTGTTACCTAAGCGTATAAGGGTATACAGAAAGTCCTTGAAATAAACAGACTCCACATTTCCACCATCCTCAGGAGTCCTGATTCATCACTTCTCCATTAAGACAGTATATTTTAATCACCCTGGCGTGGGGGCACTTAGAAAGCAGGACACCCCATAAATCACTACTGATTAGAGAAATGGAAATTAAAGCAACTCTGAGGTACTACTGTCACACCCGAGATTGGCTAATATAACAAAAAAGGAAAATGATAAATGAGGGAATATAGTAAAACTGGGACAGTAAGGCACTGTTGGTGGAGTTGTGAAAGAGATCCAATCATGCTAGAAAGCAAACTGGAGTTATGTCCAAAGGATTATAAAACTGTGCATATCCTTTGATCCAACAATACCAGTGCTATATCTATTTCCCAGAAACATTCCAAAAAAGAAAAGAAAAGAACAATTTATTTGCTCAAAAATATTTATAACAGTTCTATGGTGACAGAGAATTGGAAACTGAGGGAATGTCCATCCACTGGGGAATGACTAAGCAAGATGTGATAGATGATAATGATGAAATATTGTGCTATAAGAAATAACAAGCAAGATGATTTCAGAAAAATCTGGAAAGACTTACATGAATTGATGCAAAGTGAAAGAAGCAGAAGCAGAATTTTGTATACAGTAATAGCAATGTTGTATGATAAAGAACTGTGAATGACTTAGTTATTTTCAGCAATATAATGATTTAAGATAATACTAAAGGACTCAATGATAAAAACATTTTCCTCTTCCAGAAAAAAAAACTGATAGTGTTTGAATATAAACTGAAGCATGCTATTTTTCAATTTATTTCCTTTACTTTAAAAAATTTGAGCCTTTTTGTATAAAGTGACTAATGCAAAAATATTTTACATGATTGCACATATAAACCCTATATCTGATTGTTTACAATATCAATAAAGGGGGAAGGGAGGGAGGGAAGAATTAAATTTGGAATTTAAAATTTTTAAAAGAAAACAAATGTTTAAAAAAAATTGTTTAACATGTAATTGGGAGATTAAATATATTTTAAAAGAGAGAAATCAAGAAAAAATTCAAAGACAAAAAAAAATTAGAAAAGATAAAATATCTCCAAAAACAGACCTGAAAAAACTTTTCATAGCACAATATACCACTAGCTATTTCAAGAAAAAACAAAACAAAACAAAACAAAAAAAATGCACTAAACAAGCAACAGGAATAAATGAACCTTAATTTAGTGTGTTAATTTATATGCATTTTAAATCAGGGGTCAACATTATGTATGAAACATGACTTTTCCAATAAAAACAGAAGGTAAAATAAAAATAAAATTCATTATCACAATTATTAAATTTAAATCCTCAAATCTTTGCTATAGTTATAAAACAAGAAAAAAATAAATCGAAGGCATAGCAAAGAGGATTACTTTTTTTTGGTAATCTTCATTAGTTGGCAATTTATCTTCATTTTGATATTTTTGATACTTGATTTTTTTTTCAAATCAATTAAGCCAATTATTTGTTTTATTTTACTAAATTCTCATTATTAGGGCATTTAGGAAGTATATTCATAGACTGTAGGCAGAGAAATAGTTTTGAGGCCTTAAAGTTGTTTGATAGGGAATGTAGAAGACCTTAGATGAGTAACTGCCTGTCTTTTCCATCTTGACACTGCCTATGTGTTTCATATATTGTATTCTTATATTCTAGTTTCTACTTCATTCTACTAACCTCTTCTGTCTTATGGATGAGTTAAGTCTATTCACATTCTTATGATTGCTAAATGTTTATTTTCCTCCATACTATTCTTTTATCTTTTTTTTTTTTTTGGTTCCTCTATCCTTCTCTGACTTCTGACTACTATGCCTTTCTTAATCTACCCTCTTTCTCATTGTCTCTCAATCCCTTTCCCTCCTACTTCTGTTTGGGTAAAATTAATGTCTATATGTATGTATATATTTCCTGATTGAAACAAGTCTAGATGAAAGTAAGGTTGAAAGGTTGCTCACTCTCCTAGTCCTTCCTTCCACTGTAAAAACTTCTTTCTTGACCTATTTATTTATGAGATAATTTTTCCCAATTTTCTTGTCTTATACTCTTCTCCCACTGTAGTCCTTTCTCATCTTTTCTTTAACTTTTGAGATCTTCCCAATATTATAAATCATACCTTTGATGTCTTTCTAAGTAGACTGTCTTTAACAGCTATAGCAAACAAATTTCAAGACATTATATGTATTATATACATATACATCACACAGTGATCTAACCAATTTAATTTTCTTTATTTTCTTAGGATATCTCACTTATGTTTATCTTTTTATACTTCTCTTGAGGCTTGTACTTGAATATCAGATACTCTGTTCGCCATTAATCTTTTCATCAGAAGTATTTGAAAAATCATTTAATTCAATAAATTCCCCTTGAAAGATTATATTCAGTTTTCCTGGATACATTATTCTTGGCTGTAATGCTAGCTCCTTTGCCTTCTGGCATGTTGTATTCCAAGCCTTCAATGCCCTATAGCAGTAGCTACTAAATCTTATGTGACCCTAAATGTGGCTCCATGGAATTTGAATTATTTCTTTCTGGCTGTAGTATTTTCTCCTTAATTCTGGATTTTGTCTGTACTATTTCTGGGAGTTTTCATTTTGGAATGAGGTGACTTATGGAGTCTTTCAATTTTTATTTTATTTTCTGGTCCTGAGATACCTGTACCAATTTCTTTATGATTTCTTCAAACATAAAATCTGAACTCTTTTTTTCTTCATGACTTTTCCATATTCTAATGATTCTTAAGTTATCTGTTTTTAAAGCAGAAAGCAGTTCTTTGGTATGGAGCCAAATATGTTCATTTGGGCAGTGTTTGCATTTTTATTGTATTGGCATATGCTAATTTTTAGACCTGTCTTTATTTTTGTAAGCAGTGTTTAATATACTTCCAAATAGTTTATATTCTGTAATTACTTTAAATGGAATTTAATTCCCCCTTTGGGGGAAATTCCTGAAATTCCTGAGTCTAAAATTCCCCTAGCCTCTGAGAGTGGACTACATCCATCTGTGATAAGTAATCTCATTCAATTGGAAATCTTGGCCTGGGGCATAGTCAATGTCCTCTGTCCTCCATGGAGTGGCTTAAACTCCTAGTTAAGTAATCTCATTAAATTCTGAATTGAATTGAAAATCAGTCTCTCAGATTCATCCAAAGATCAAAAAAGCCTCAAACTTCAGAAGGCTAATAAAAGATTTCTTCTTAGTGTTAACTCACCTTTCCCAAATTCCTAATCGGGAACAATTTGCCTTTCTGGATTTGGCCTACTGATGAAGATATTTTCTCAGTATAAATGCACCTTTGCTAATTCCCAAGCAGGACTCTGCCTACTAAGGAGCCGTCTTAGTGTAAATAAATCCCCTTAGGCCACCCAAAAATTTGTGATTGCAAGGGATCTGCAACATCAACCAGAGGGGATCTCTTACCCTCAATTCTAGCACCTCATCAGTTCTAACTAATAAACTACTTCCAAAAGAAGTATTTGGAGTCAAAGATTTGAACCTTGATTCAGATTACTAGTTATGTGACCTTAATTATGTTACTCCCCCTTACTAGGCCTCAATCAATTAGGGGCTTGTGACCAAGGTTTTCCAAGATTCCTTTTATTTCTAAACTGTACAATAAGAACACATTACTTTTATGTACTCCATAACCTATAATATAAGGGGTCAGTGCTAGGTTACTTTCATTATCCTGTGTCAAATGGAATTCCTAATCTCCTCTAATATTGATGAGATGTTTCCAGAATTTCTGAATTTCACTCAGAGAAAGTTTACAGAATATAACCAGTAACAACAATCTTGCCTAATAAGGTGCTCATCTCCATTTTATAAGTGAGATAACAAGCCAAATTTGAACTCTGGACTTTTTGATCTAGTTCTCCATCCCACCAAATGCTGTAGTTTTCTCTATAAAAAAAGACAGCCATTCTTAACTGTTTTTATGTTTATTTATCTATTTTTTATGTTTATTTATACATCAAGTATACTCACAGTGATTATTTGAATACACACTTTTATCTGCCTAGAATCTTTATCTCTGAACTGAGGTCATTTTGGTCTTAGAATTCCCCACATCTTGGTTTGTTTGTTTTTTTAAACAATAATCTGTAAATTGCTAAATGTGCAAAGAATTGCAAGTGGTCTTCCTAAAACAATCTGAGAAAACTTAAGGGGAATGGGAAGTTAGGGGGCTTCAGTGAAGTGCAAACATCCTGATGATGATTCTGCATAATCAACAAACAAGCCCTGAGCAGGGCAGCTAGCTGGAGAAGCAGCCAGAGCTTTAGAAACTTTTAGATAGTGTGAAGGTCTGATGGCTGAATAAATGAAGATTGAAGGACCTTCAACTATTGAGAGTGCCAGGCACAGCCATGCTAAACAAACATGTCCCAAGCTGTGACTATGGAAAAAAGAGGCTACTATACAACTAGTACAGTTGTATGGGCCCTTTTGGCTGTTAGCACTTGCAGGAGAGCAGTCTCTGACTTCAGTTCCAGGGAAGGATTACAACTTGTTTACATTAATAACTGTTAAAAATATGAAATAAAACACAAAAAAATAAATAAAAATGAGTAAGCTAAGGAGAAAGAACCCAATCATACATAGTTAATATGGAGATGGAGAAGATCTGGGTTCATATTCAGAGGAAGATAATGGATCTGGTCTCCATAACAAAAAGAGTTCTTATTTCTAGTCATATGAAAAGATGCTCCAAGTCATTATTAATCAGAGAAATGCAAATTAAGACAACTCTAAGATACCACTACACACCTGTCAGATTGGCTAAGATGACAGGAAAAAATAATGATGATTGTTGGAGGGGATGCGGGAAAACTGGGACATTGATGCATTGTTGGTGGAGTTGTGAACGAATCCAACCATTTTGGAGAGTAGTTCGGAACTATGCTCAAAAAGTTATCAAACTGTGCATACCCTTTGATCCAGCAGTGTTACTACTGGGATTATATCCCAAAGAGATTATAAAGAAGGGAAAGGGACCTGTATGTGCACGAATGTTTGTGGCAGCCCTTTTTGTAGTGGCTAGAAACTGGAAACTGAATGGATGTCCATCAGTTGGAGAATGGCTGAATAAATTGTGGTATATGAATATTATGGAATATTACTGTTCTGTAAGAAATGACCAACAGGATGATTTCAGAAAGGCCTGGAGAGACTTACACGAACTGATGCTGAGTGAAATGAGCAGGACCAGGAGATCATTATATACTTCAACAACAATACTATATGATGACCAGTTCTGATGGACCAGGCCATCCTCAGCAACGAGATCAACCAAATCATTTCTAATGGAGCAGTAATGAACTGAACCAGCTATGCCCAGAAAAAGAACTCTGGGAGATGACTAAAAACTATTACATTGAATTCCCAATCCCTATATTTATGCACACCTGCATTTTTGATTTCCTTCACAAGCTAATTGTACAATATTTCAGAGTCTGATTATTTTTGTACAGCAAAATAACGTTTTGGTCATGTATACTTATTGTGTATCTAATTTATATTTTAATTTATTTAACATCTACTGGTCATCCTGCCATCTAGGGGAGGGGGTGGGGGGGGTAAGAGGTAAAAAATTGGAACAAGAGGTTTGGCAATTGTTAATGCTGTAAAGTTACCCATGCATATATCCTGTAAATAAAAGGCTATTAAATAAAAAATAAAATAAAATAAAATAATTTTAGAATTTCAAAAAAAAAAAAGAGTTCTTGGAAGAATTAAAAAATGATTTTAAAAATTAATAAGAGAGACAGGAAAAATTAGGGGAAAAAAGAAAAAGCAATGCAAGAAAGTCGAGAAATTTTTTAAAAGAAAGTCAACCAATAGGAAATAGAGAATCAAAAATTTAAGGAAGAAAGTAATTCCTTGTATATGGGGAAGCAAGAAGACTTGACCTTGAAGAAATGAAACTTTTTTATGTAGTTACCTCTAATCACCCCATATCACCCCATCTGCCTTATAAAGGAAAAGTAACCACAAGAGGCAATCTAGACTAAAAGCTTTGCATTAAGGGATTTTTGGGAGGGGTTGGGTAGTGCTTGCTTTAACTGAGCTCTCTGCTTCTGTAATCTAGCCTCCTCCTTCTTGACTTCCCAGATGTAAGCACTGCCCTCTACTCATGAAATTCTAATAAAAACTTTCTACCTTCACTTTGAAAGATCTCCAAGTAGTTAATTTGGGTTGGGGTCTCTGTATCCCACACTTGAAAACTAAAATTGGGAACAGGAAAGCTAATGATATTCTAAGTTATCAAGAAATCATAAAATAAAATCAAAAGAATGAAAAAATAGAAGAGAAAATGAAAAATCTTATCAGAAAAACAACTGATCCGGGAACATATCAAGGAGAAATAGCATAAGAATAGTTGGACTACCTGAAAAATATGATTAGTGGACCTTGATAGGGATCCAAGTTGGCAGAGAATAGACAGGTCTTTGCTAGGATTTTCCTCAAAATCAACACCAGATCAAGCCTCTGAACAGGTTTTGGAGTGACAGAACCCACATTTTTGGAGTGTAAAAAATTTCCAGGAGAAGATATCTTGGAAAGATTTCAGGAAAGGTCTGTCTCAACTATGCATGGGGGAACATGGCCCAGCACAGGTGCAGGCCGAGTAGAGAGTCCCCACGTGAGGAGTCTAGTGGTAGGCTCTTAGCCAAAATACAATAGCGATGGCTACTCTGTCCTGGTTCAAAAGCCAATGGATCAATAGACTAGCAAGGAAACCTCCAAGGCAAACCCAGAAAACAAATACTGAACTCCTGAACTCTAGAATAACAAGTGGGGTCAAGCCTAACCTGCTTGGGTACAGCCCTAGGGTGGCATAAAAACCCTGTCTCTGAGTAGAGGAAGCCATTTTCTCTTTGCTCTAAGAGCCGACCTTAACCTTCAAAAATGAGCAAAAAAGCAAAAAAGAACTTTGACCATATTTGTCTAGTATGGAGATTAAGTGAAGAACAGACCTTAAACCCTGAGGACACTAAAGGGCACTTCACCTCCAGATGAAGCTTCAAAGGGTAATAAGAGTTGGTTTCCAACTCAATAGGCTCTCTTGGAAGAATTCAAAAAGGACTTTGAAAAAGGAGTTAGAAGAAAAATGGGAAAAAGAAAGCTCTGGAAAAGGAAATATAGAAATTGTCTGAAGAAAACAACTCCTTTAAAAATAAAATTTGGCAAAATGGAAAAAGAAAACAATTTGAAAAAGAGAATTGAGAATGGAAAAAGAGAACTCCCTAAAAAATCCAATTAAAAAAACAACTCATTAAAAGTTCAACTGACCAAATTCAAAAGGTTTAAAAAGTTAACTGAAGAAAATAATTCACTAAAAATTAGAATTAAATAAATAGAAGTGAATGAGAGCTATAGAACTAGTCAAACAACCCCCCCCCCACACACACACACACAAAAAAAAAATGAAAATAAAAGAGAAGAAAGTGTTAAATTGCTCATCAGAAAAATATTTGACCTGAAAAAAAAATCCAGGAGAGAAATCTAAAAATTATTGGACTACCTGAAAACCATGATGAAAAAAAAAGAGTCTAGATAACATCTTTCAAGAAATCATCAAGGAAAACTGCCCTGATGTACTAGAACCAGAGGGTAAAATAGCCATTGAAAGAATCCACCAGGGACAAGTAGTTGGTGTAGTGGATAGAGTAACAACCCTTAAGTCAGGAAGACCTGAGTTCAAATCTGGCCTCAGACACTTAACATTTCCTGGCTGTGTGACCCTGGGTATGTCACTTAACTCCAAGTGACTTTTTTTTTGCTTTAGCAAAAAAAAAAGAAAAGAAAAGAAAGAAAGAATCCACTGATCACCTCCTGAAAGAAACTCCAAAATGAAAACTCTAAAGAATATTGTAGCTAAATTCCAGAATTATCAGGTCAAAGAGAAAATACTGCAAACAGCCAGAAAGAAACAATTCAAATATAAAGAAGTCACAGTCAAAATTACCCAGGTCCTGGCAACTTTCACTTTAAATGATTGAAGGGCCTGGAATGTGATATTCTGGAGGCCAAAAGAGCTTGGACTGCATCCAAGAATCAACTATCCAGCAAAACTAAGCATTATCTTTCTGGGGAAAAGGACATTCAATGAAATAGGAGATTTTCCATTATTTCTGATTGAAAAGACCAGAACTGAACAAAAAAATCTGGTCTTCAAATACAGAACTCAAGAAAAGCATAAAAAGGTAAAAAGGGAAGGGAAAAAAAAAAGCTTATGTTTTTAAAAAGGTAAAATGTTTATATCCCTACATGGGAAGATATGTGTAACTCTTGAGAACTGTATCTTTGTTAGAGCTATTCTTAGCGGGTATAGGTATAATTTGACTTCATTGTGATGATATAAAAAAGAAACTAGTGGTAGAAAAGGAAGAGAAAGAAAGAACTGGAAGAGAAAGAAAGGGGAGGTAAAATGGGATGAATTATATCACATGAAAAGGTATAAAAGACTTATTACAATTGAGGGAAAGAAGGAAGGTGGATGAGCATTATTTGATGCTTAATCTCATTGGATTTGGCTCAAAGAGAGAATATTTAGTTTGAGATAGAGACTTGTCTTACCCTATAGGGAAGTAGGAGGGGAAATAGAAGGGGAAAGAGGAAAGGGCAGATTGAGGGAGGTAGTAGTCAGAAGCAAAACATTGGTGAATAGAGAAAGGGGGAAAGGAAAGAGACAAGTATAACTTGAGAAAAACAGGATGGCAGGAAATATATATGGTTAGAATTTTTAACTCTGAATGTGAATGGGATGAATTCTCCCATAAAAGAGAAGTGGATTGCAGACAGGAATAAAAACCAGAATCCTACAGTATGTAATTTGCAAGAAACATATTTAAAGCAGAGAGACCCATATAAAGTAAAAGTAAAAAGCTGAAGCAAATCTATTATGCTTCAACTGAAATTTAAAAAATCTCAGATCAAGCAAAAGCAAAAATAAATCTAATTACAAGAGAGAAAAAAGGAAACTACACCGTGCTAAAGGCTACCACAGATAATGAAGTAATATCAATACTAAACATATATGCACCAAATAGTATAGCATCCAATTCCTAGAGAAGTTAAGAGAATTGCAAGAAGAAACAGCAAAACTATTCTAGTCTGGGATCTCAATCTCCTTCTCTCAGAACTACATAAACCTAACCACAAAATAAAGAAGAAGTTAATTAGGTAAACAAAATTTTAAAAAACTTTAGTACTAGAGAAAATTGAATGGAGAAAAACATGGAATATACTTATTTTCCTTGGTGGTACATGGAACCTACAACAAAAATTGGCCATGTATCAGGACAGAAAAACCTCAAAATCAAATGCAGAAAGAAATAGTAAATACATTTTTTTCAGATTATGATGCAATAAAAATTACATGTAATAAAGGGACAGGAAAAAAGACACAATATTAATTGGAAACTAAATAATCTAATCCTAAAGAATGAGTGAGTGAAACAACAAATCATGGAAACAATTGATCATTTCATCGAAGAGAATGACAACAATGAGACAACATTCCAAAATTTATGGGATGTAGCTGTTCTTAGAAGAAATTTTGTATCTTTAGATGATTACTTGGAAAAAAAATTGCAAAAGAGAAGATCAGTGAATTGGACATGCAACCAAAAAAGATAGAAAAAGAATAAATTTTTAAATGATAATTAAATATCAAACGAAATTTGAAAAATAAGAGATTAATAAAATTTAAAGTAAGAAAATTACTGAACTAATAAACACTGAGAGGTGGTTTTTTTTTTATGCTTGTATACATATGTATTCAATTATAGCCATATCATATTCATTTTTACAGTTTCTCAATCATCTGTAATGTTATACAGTCAAAGTTGTGTTTGGTAAATGTTTAACAACAAGATCTCAGGATTGGAAGGGAAATTCTATCTACAACAGTTTTCATTTTATTAATTATAATTGCATTCACTTTCTAAAATCTAGACAATTAGCAAAACAATAGATTAAGTCCTGATTTACATCCTTTGCTAATTTCTCAAGAGTGAATGTTCCATGAAAAATTTAACAATTAGCTCTGAAGAGACAGTTCAAGCTGGCTCCAGCATCACCCAAAGACAACAGAAAGAACACTCTCTCCCCTAGATGGCAGTTAGTCTAATACATGTTAAATATATTAAAGTATGTGTTCAATTCAATATATGTATACATGTTTATATATTTATCTTGCTGTACAAGAAAAATCAGATCAAGAAAGAAAGAAAAGAACCCGAGAAGGAAAACAAAAATGCAAGCAAACAATAACAGAAAGAGTGGAAATGCTATGTTGTAGTCTATACACATTTCCTATAGTTGTCTCTCTGGGTGTAAATGACTCTCTTCATTACTGAACAATTGGAAATGGTTCAAATCATCTCATTGTTGAAAATAATAAAATCTATCAGAATTAATCTTCGTATAGTCTGGTTGTTGCTGTATATAATGATCTCCTGGTTCTGCTCATTTCACTTAGCATCAATTCATTCAAGTCTCTCTAGGCCTCTCTGAAGTCATCCTGTTGGTCATTTCTTACAGAACAATAACATTCCTTTACATTCATATACCACAGTTTATTCAGCCATTCTCCAACTGATGGGCATCCATTCAGTTTCCAGTTTCTAGCCACTACAAAAAGGGCTGCCACAAACATTTTTGCACATACAGGTTCCTTTCCCTTCTTTAAGCTCTCTTTGGGATATAAGCCCAGTAGTAACACTGCTGGATCAAAGGATATGCACAGTTTGATAACTTTTTGAGCATAATTCCAAATTGAAGAGGTGGTTTTATTTAAAAAAAAAAAAAGATAAACTTTTAATTAACTTGATTATTAACTTGATTTAGTTAACAGATTTATTGGCATATAGTCAGACAAAATAGTTCCTAATAATTGCTTTAAATTAAATCTGATAATCTAACTGAAATGGATGAATACTTACAAAAATATAGATTGCCCGGATTAGCAGAAGAGGAAATAAATTACTTAAATAGCCCCATTTATGAAAAAGAAATAGAACAAACTATTAATCAACTCTCTAAGAAAAAAATCTCTAAGAAAAAAAAATAGTTTACTATATAAACTATTTTGAAAAACAGGAGTCCTATCAAATTCCTTTTATGACACAGAAATGGTGCTGATAACTAAGCCAGGTAGAATGAAAACAGAGAAAGAAAATTATAGACCAATTTCCCTAATGAACATTGATGTAAAAATCTTAAATAAAATATCAGCAAAGAGATTATAGAAAGTCATCCTAGGATAATACTCCAAGTAGGATTTACACCAGGAATAAAGGGCTGGTTCAACATTAGGAAAACCATTAGCATAATTGGACTATATCAATAACCAAACTAACAGAAATCATATAATTATCTCAAAAGATGCAGAAAAAGTATTTGACAAAATCCCAATACCCATTGCTAATAAAAATATTAAGAATAAATGGAGTCTTCCTTAAAATAATTAGTTACATCTATCTAAAAACCATCAGCAAACATCATATGTAATGGGGATAAACTAGAACCAATTCCCAATGAGATGGGGGTGAGACAAGGTTGCCCAATATCACCATTACTATTCAATATAATATTAGAAATGTTATCTTTAGCAATAAGAGAACCAAAAAAAAAAAATCAAAGGAATTAAATTAGCATAGGTAATAGGCAATTAGCATAGGTAATGGACACAAAATTTTCACTCTCTGGAGATGATATGATAAGAATCCTAGAGAACTAATTTTAAAACTATTAGAAACAATTAACAACTTTATCAGAATTGCAGGATATAAAATAAATTCACATAAATCATCAGCATTTCTATATGTTATTAACAAAATCCAGCAGGAATAGACAGAAAGAGAAATTCCAACTATATGGACACAATTACAAAACACTTTTTTTTTTTGGCTGAGGAAATTGGGATTAAGTGACTTGCCCAGGGTCACACAGCTAGGAAGTGTTAAGTGTCTGAGACCAGATTTGGACTCAGGTCCTCCTGACTTCAGGACTGGTGCTCTATCCACTTACAAAACACTTTTCACACAAATAAAAGTTAGATCTAAACAACTGGAAAAATATCAAGTGCTCATGGGTAGGCAGAGCTAGCAAAAATGACTATATTGATAAATATTGGAGATGTGAGAAAACTGGGACACTAATACATTGTTGGTGGAGTTGTGAACTGATCCAACAATTCTGGAGAGCAATTTGGAATTATACTCAAAGAGCTATCAAACTGTGCATACCCTTTGATCCAGCAGTGTCTCTACTGGGTCTATATCCCAGAGATCATAAAAAAGGAAAAAGGACCCATATGTGCAAAAATGTTTGTAGCAACCTTTTTGGTAGTAGTAAGGCACTGGAAACTGAGTGGATGCATAACAGTTGAGAATCGCTATAAGTTTGTTATATGAATGTTATGAAATATTGTTCTATAAGAAATGATCAGCAGAATGATTTCAGAAATGGTGCCTGGAGAAACTTACATGAACTGATACTAAATGAAGCGAGAACTATGAGATTATTGTGCACAGCAACAAGAAGATTATGAGATGATCAACTGTGATAGACATAGCTCTTTTTAGACATGAGATGATTTAGGTCAATTCCAATAGACTTATAATAGAAAGAGCTATCTATATCCAAAAAGAGAACTGTGGGAACTGAATGTGAGTTACAACATAGAATTTTTATCTTTTTTATTGTTGTTTGCTTGCTTTTTGTTTTCTCATTTTTTTCTTTTTTGATAAATGTGGAAATATGTATAGAAAAACTGCACGTGTTTTACATATATTGGATTACTTGCTGTCTAGGGAAGGGGATGGAAGAAGGATGGGAGGAAAATCTGGATCACAAGGTTTTGCAAGGATGAATGTTGAAAACTATCCTTGCATGCATTTTGAAAATAAGAAACTATTATTTAAAAAAAAAAAAAAAGAATATAGAGGTTGAAGGGAGCTGCAGATATGAAAATTTTATGCACTGTTTGATGAGGTCACTATTGTTACTTACATTTAATTTAGTTTTACTTTATTACTAGGGACCTTTCAATATGAAAATGTGATATAAAAATAAAACACATCAACAATACTTAAAAAAATAAAGATATTATGCAATGTATGAGATGAAGAATTTCTCTCAGAGTTAAAAAAATATTTATGCTATGAAACTATCTCTCATTTTGAAGGACTCAGAATGTCCTGTATCTTGTCTTGCAAATCATTGTTTTTGACAGCTAAAGTACATGCTGACCACAAAATCATACTTTCTCTAGCCAGAACTAAAAAGGTATAAAAACCTCCAGACTAGAAGGAAAGGGGGTCGTCTCCTCATCATCTGGTGAGACATATTATTAAAAAAACATTGTTTTCTTTGCTTTTGTGCTGGGGTGAATAGACTGTATTCCTTAAATAGACTGTACCTTCTGAGACCCAGAAAATGGATCAAAGGGGAAGAAGGGAGGAAGGGAGTTTATGGTTAGGGTTTATATAATCTACTGTGCTGAACACACACATGCACACACTTCTCTGTTAACACCACTTTTGCTGTTCAGAGTGTTTTTTTCTTGAAAAAGATAAACTTTCCTTTTTACTATACTTATCTTGAGGCTCTGGAATTATTGATAAGGGTCTGCAAGTCCCATACAGATGGGGGCCCATCTGGGAATTGAACTCCTTTCTTGGGAGATTCCCCAGCCTGAACTCAAAAGCAGGTGCCATACCAGAAATCCTAGAGGACCAATTTTAAAACTACTAGAAACAATTAACAACTTTATCAGAGTTGCAGGATATAAAACAAATTCACACAAATCATCAGCATTTCTATATGTTACCAACAAAGTCCAGCAGAAAGAGATACAGAAATTCCATTTAAAGTAACTTTGGATGTGTGAGTGTATTGGTCTTTGATCATGGTAAGGTAATTTGGGAGTTAATTCTAGGCTCCTTAGGGATTAGGTTAGTGCAAGGAAAGAGAATCTTTTTCTCTTCCTCTCTCTCTGCCTCTGGCTGACTCTAGGAGTTCTGCAGAGAAGGCAGAGAGAAGGGGAAAATATATTTAATACAGTGGAAATGTGTAAAAGCAAGTGGAATAGGGAAGGCAGAGTGATAAAGAAATGAGATATACAGTTTTAAATAGAAATGTAAAGGAGAAAGTGTTAGCATGTAGGAATGAGAAGAGCATAGACTGAAAGGGGATTAGAATTTGAGAACTTTAGGGAAAATGGAAAAGCACTGTGCTGTTACTTTAAAAAATCTTGCAAGCAAGGAGCCTGTAAGTTTGTTATCAGCACTCAGTTTTTGGAACCCCGTCAGGAAAAAAATCTCAAGGTAAAAACCCATATGAAGTAAAAATTGGCACTTAACTCTTTCCTTACTTCCAAAAGAGAAGAGGTTTGTGTGAATTGGGAAAACAAGTAAAAGGTAATTTTGCTTTAATGGATTGTAGATTTTAGGGAATCTTACAGACCACTTGTTAATTTTAAAATAACTTTAAATTGATATGTATGTTAAAATTGGAAACTTACTTAGTTGTGATAGATTCTGTTCTACCTAAATTGATATGCAATGGATTATTTCTGAGATTGTAGAACCAGATTTGGTTTGTTATCTAGTACCCTGAATGTTATTAGAATAGAATATAAATTGAAACACTAACAAGAGGTGGAAAATGTGTTAAATAATCTGTTATTATCATCCTTGCTAACTCAATAAATGGAATTTAGGAGATTGGTTATTTCCACCTTTGCTTGTGAGTTAAGAGAAAATTATAGCAATGACCATTTGGCTGTTACTTATGAAAATTCTAAGATTGTTCATTATGTTAAAATCTACAATTGTTAATTACTGTGTGTATAGAACAAGGAGAAGATTTAGTAGTTACTGGAATGAAGAGATCCTCGCTGTATAAGTTAATCAGGAATTTCAGAAATTGTTAATAGATGAAAGTAAAGGAAAAGATTTCTGTGTACCTATTATAAAAGTTACTTTTGTATATGGGAAAAATTAAAGGATAGATATAAATATGAAGTGGGGAATAATTTGCTAGGCAGAAATTGGATTATTCAATTGCTTTGGAATTAAAGGTGTTGAACCATCAAGTGGAATTAAAATGCACCCTCATGTGGTAGAATATAAACGGCAGAAATAGCTCAAGAGGTTTAAAAATTCTCCACTTAAAATCAATCTGAAAAATCCAGAGGATGTAATGTGTGTGTGTCAAACAATACCCTATATCATTGAAAGGAAAAATAAGATTGCAATCAGTAACAAAGGGCCTTTATATGTCCCCCTTTCAATACCACTATTTTGCTCCTTAAGAAATCAGATGAGACTTAATGGATTGATATACAACTTTGGGACAGTAAATAATTCAGTGACATGTTAGAAATCATCAGAAGAGAATCTTTGAGGTAGTAAAGAATTGTTTAATTGGAATATTTAGATGTTTAAAGGAAGCAACTTTGTAGAGAGGAGTGGGGAACAGATGTTTGTACTTATCCCCTCTTAAGTCTAAAATAGAGGCAGCTACAATATGTTCTAAAGGGGAGGAGAAAAGGTTGGAAAATACTGGAGCAATAAAATCTCCTGAAAAATATTGCCAATAACCTGATGAGAGGAAAATGTTAAATAAGGCTATATAATTAGGGAAATTTTAACTGTATTGTATTAAGGAAGCCATTGCTGTGCTCAAGCAATGGGTGATGTACTTTTAAGAAAATTTGGCTATCTATACAAGGATATGTTCAATTGCAAAACAAATATCTGAAATGTATATAACATGTCTAAAGAAAAATAAGAAGGTATTGAAGGAGGCATGCCTCCAGAAGGAGGGAGCCTAGCTCCAAAATATTTAAGTTGGATTTTATAAAATGACACTAGTAGGAAAACTGAAGTATTTATTGGTTATAGTGGATCATTTTATAGGATGTGTGAATACTTTCTCCTGAGCTGTGCTACTTCAAGAGGGCTTAGTAGAATAATATTGGAACAAATGATAACTAGGTATGATTATTAAGACCTACTGAATTCTGATAATGGCATATACTTTAATTCTAAAGTTTTATAAGAAATTGAGTGCATTTGCCCTCATCAGGGAAAGTGAAAAGAATGAATCAGATTCTTAAGAGATTATTAAACTGATGCTTTGGAACAAATGTTTGCCTATAGCTTTGTTAAAGAATTAAACTGCCCCCAGAAGAGATCTGGGGCTTTCCTCATATTGTTTGGTTGGTTTATCAGACATATTAGACATAAAACATCCAGGAGAGACATTAGGTAAAAACTAAAGATCATTATAAGAGACTCAATTCAATAAGATCAAATTGTTTACTTCTTATATGTGAAAATGTAATGTGAAAATACTGGCAATATTTTATGATTGCTATTTTTCTTTGGGCAGTTTGAAAGAAAGGCTTGGGTTGAGCTAAGTATAGGATGATTCTAAAAAAAATAAACCGGAGGGAGAGATAAAAGGAGTACTTGTACAAAAAAGGCATAAGAGGAAAAACTGATAAAAAAAAAAAAAAAAAAGATAGGTGGAGGACAGGTACTCTCATCAGAAATAGGTTATAGAGGGGAAAATATACATATACACATATATTACCTATGTATCTGTGTATCTGTACAAAAATCTTGTAGATTCAGAAAGAAATAAGAGGGCAAGGGCAAGGACATAGGATGAGGGGAGCTGATAAAGGAAGGGAATTTTAGTGGAATGGGTAAATTAAGCAATAGGAGGATAAAGTAGTAGGGAGAAGTAAAGAAGAGATGTGAAGTGAGATAAGGTAAATAAGGTGAGAAGGATAGTGAGGAAAAATAGGATGGAAGAAAATAACATGTCATATATAATATATGAAGGCAATGGAATATTACTGTTCCATAAGAAATGATGAACAGGCTGATTTCAGAAAAGCCTGGAAAGACTTACATGAACCTATGCTGAGTGAAGCAAGCAGAACCAGAACACTAATTATCAATTGTAATGGGCTTGGCTCTTTTCAACAATGAGGTGATTTAAGGCAATTCTAATAGACTTGTGATGGAGAGAATCCTCCTCATCCAGAGAGAACCATAAAGACTGAATGTGATTCAAAGCAAAGCATAATATTTTCACTATTTTTTGTTGCTAATTAGTTTTCTTTTCTTTTTTATGTTTTTTTTTCCCTCTTTTGATCTGATTTTTCTGGTTCCAGCATGAGCATGATGAATGTGGAAATATTTAAAGGAATTGGATTGCTATTTGGGAGAGGGAGGATGAGAAGAGGAAAGGAGAAAAATTTGAAACACAAGTTTTTGCAAAGGTGAATGTTGAAACCTATCTGCATGTATTTAGAAAAATAAAAAAAAAACTATTTTAAAAAATAAAATGAAATACTAGGCAGTATGAAATACCTGAGCATATACCTGCCAAAACAGATTTTTTGAATAAAAACATAAACTATTTTTATACAAACTGAAGCAATATTATTTATGGGTAAAGAAAGCAAATATTTGTAAATGACAATTTTAGCTAATCTATTTATTCACTGTTATCCCAATTAAATTACTAAAAAATAGTCTTTATATGAAAGTCCAGCAGCAAGAGATAGAAATATTCCATTCAAAATTAGTGTAGGCAATAGAAAATGTCTGGGAGACTACCTGTCAAGAAAAATCCAAGAACCATATGAATACAATTACAAAATACTTTATAAAGCAGTAATCGTCAAAAAAGAATGGTGGATCAGTGGAATAGACTTGGTACAAATGACACAGTAATCAATGACTATAGTAACCTATTATTTGATATATGCCTAGATCCCAGTTTTTGCTGGGAAAACTGGATAACAACTAGTCATACACCAATACCTCACACCATATACCAAGATAAAGTAAAAACAGATGCATGATTTAGATATAAAGGGTGATACCAGAATCAAACTAGAAGAGCAGTCATATTAATGGAAATGGGAAGAATTCATGACCAAACAAGAGATAGAGAGCATTACAACATGCAAAATAGATCATCTTAATTATGTTAAACTAAAAAACTTTTGTACAAATAAAACCAATACAACTAAGATTAAAATGAAAGCAAAAATCTGGCAAACAAGTTTTACAGCAAGTGTCTCTGAAAAATGCTTCATTTCTCAAATACATAGAGAACTGAGCCAAATTCATAAGAATATAAGTCATTCTCCAAATGATAGATATGAACAGGCAGTTTTCAAATGAAGAAATCATAGATATATGAACAAATGTTCTACATCATTTTTGATTAGAGAAATACAAATTAAAAACAAGTGAGATACCACCTCATACCTATCAGATTGGCCAATATGACAAAAAAGGAAACTGATACATGCTGGAGAGGATTGAGAAAATTAGAATTATTGGTGGAGTTGTGAACTGATCTAACCATTCTGGAGAGCAATTTAGAACTATGCCTAAAGGGTTATAAAACTTTATATCCTTTTATTAAGCAATACCACTATTAGGTCTATATCCCCCTTAAAAAAATCATAAAAAAGGGAAAAATATTTATTTATATGTGCAAAAACAATCATAGCAACAACCCTTTTCATAGTGGCAAAGAATCAGAAATTGAAGGAATGCCTATTAACTGGAGAATGGTTGAACAAGCTTGTGCTTTATGAATGTAATAGAATACATTGTGCAATAGGAAATGATGAGTAAATAGATTTCAGAAAATCTGCAAATAGTTGTATGAGCTGATACAAAGTAAAATGATAAAAGCACAAAAACATTGTACAGAACATCAACAATGATTATGTGAAGACCAACTATGACTGAATGGCTCGGCCCTTCACCATACAATGACTCAAGAAAAGTACAAAAGACTCAGGAAAGAAAATGCTATCTATTATCCAGATAAAAAACTGATCAAAATGCAGATCAAAGAATAATTTTTTTCACTTTATTCTGTCTTGTGTTTTTTCTTCCTTTTGATCTCTCTTTCTTCTTTCATAACTATGACTAATATGGAAATATGTTTTACATGATAGCACATGTATAAACTATATCAAACTGCCTACCATCTTGGAAAGAGGGGAGGAGAAGAAGGGAGAAAAACAGGGAACTCAGAATCTTATAAAAATGAAATGCTAAAAAATTTTTTGACATGTAATTGGAGGGATTTAAATAAACAAAAATATTTCTAAATAATTATTTTACTGAGATATAAAAAAATAATAAAGTTCATTTGGAAAAGCAAAAGATCAGAAACTTCAAAGCAACAAGAATAAGTGGTATAAAGTGAGGAAATTCAGCAGTATCAGACCTTAAACTATATTATAAGGGGGAAAGTATTGTTGAAGTATAGAAAAGATAATTTTGATTATTTTAAAATAAATTTTTCTAGTATAAATAAAACCCATATAGCCAAGAGAAAAAAAATACAGAAAATTGGGATTGGGGGAGGGAGAGACACAGAGAGAAGATCAAAGACAATCTCTCAGACAGAATGTGATTGAGTTGAAATATTCCTGTAAGTAGGAAATGATGAGCTGATTAATTTTAAAAAACATAGAAAGACTTGGACCTATAAAAGACTGTTATCCACCTTCAAAGAAATAGATGATAGGTGAAAATAAGCATAGAGTGTATGAGTATAGAAGTATATAGAAATATATGTGTGTGTATATATATATTATGGATATTTAAGTATAAGTGTATGTATGTATGTGTGTGTATTTAACTGTTGCCTTCCAGGAAGGAGGAGAGGAATAGGAAAGAAAAGTAGAGTGCTAGCAGGGAACAACAAAAAAAAATCAAGGAAGCTTTAAGCTGGGCAGCTTTGAAAACAATATGTAGTATTAATTATATAGGTTTCTTAAAATGTAAATTTATTGTTTTATATTGAATTTTCTCCTATGGTCTGCTGTGTATATGTCAAATTTTTTTCTCATTTTATATTTAAGTTTAAAATTTTGAAAGTATTTAAAAAAATTTAATTTTTTAAAAAGATTTGCAAAGTATTTTACTTATATTCTCATTTGAGAGAATGTAACAGGGATAAAGAAAAGAACAAATAAACAAAATAATCTAGGAAAATAAAGGGAATAAAACCAGGGAAGATTTCATAGAGGAGGTGGAACCTGTATCCTGAAATAAAGGAATTTAAAAAAGAGACAGAAACAAGATGTGGGCACTTTCAGAAAATGGTACAATAAATTCAAATTTTGCTAGAATGAGGTTAGAAAGATCATCAGGATTCAGGTTGTGAAGCTAAAACATAGCTTAAGCATTTTATATTTCTCTTAAGGACATAGTTTAACCACAGAAGCCAATATAATTTTTCTCATTTGAGCTCTAAACAAAATATATTTTAAATTAAAAAATTAAAAAACAAAAAAAAACAAAGTTAAAACTTTAAAAGCTCCTATACTTTAACATCTCGTTTTTTCATGTGCTAACTTCAAAGACATGTGGTTTTGTCCATATGTCTTCAATAAGCAACACCTCATTTATGTTTGGGGTGAGGGAAGAACAGTTCAAAAATTCATGTTAAACTGAAGGTTTTTTTTTTAAATAGGAATAAAAGATTTAACTCATTTATTTGTTATAGAAAAGCTCTACTATAATTTTATAATTACTAAGTTCACTTTCAAATCTGACTTTTAAAACGTAAAACCAAAAAATTGATACAAAAATAAATGTCAAGTTGTGTTGCCTCTAACCACTACCAGTTTACTTTTTCTGTTTCAGTAGAAATAATTCTACATAACATTAGCACTTAATGGACTTATTCCAAGTAACTGTCTAAAAAACACAACCCATTTCAACAGAAAAAAGAACATGTAATGATCTTAAACAGCATCATAAAATATATATATACATATATATATTCTTTACAGAAATATAACATGAAACTTGGCTACCAATTTGAGGTTTTTGAGAAATTATATGTCCCTCTATATATCCCATCTGGGGACCAAGTATCATTTACAAAGAGAAATATCATTGAGATCATTCAAATCTCAGGGTCATATACATTTTACAACCTGGTATGAGTTAATCTCCTGTTGGTATTAGATTTCATGCAGTGAAATAATTGCTTGCAGATTTTATACAAAAATTCCTTTACATACAAAAATGTCACCTTCTAAGTCCAAAATTACTTTGCCCCCCAAAAGATAATACTCCTTTACCCTAAAAATCTGACAGTACTGTCAAAAAAAACCCTGATTAATCTGAAATCTTTCATTTCTAGCTTCATTCATATCTAAGACATAAATTCTTAAATCTAAAAACTTTAGGACCATTGTAAAGGAAAACTAAAAACCATGTTCCAATAACTAAAAAACTAAAGTATAACTCATTTAAAATATTTTACAAGAAAATCCATTACTTGATTTTAAAAGAATTTTTTCAATTTTAAAGAATTCAATTAAAGAATTTAATTCAGTTTTAAGGAATTCTAAGACAGATCCACAGGCAGAAAATCCAAATTATACCAACATTAAACTTTGAAAAAATCATGTTTTCATTTCTATTATTTTATTCATTTTCCATTCTCTTTCAAAAGCTCCTATGTCCTAAGCAATCCTGCAGTATCTCAGCCGTGCAAATTCAGTATATCCAAAAAAGAGAAACAAATATTTCCTGCACCCAGAAACTTTTTTGCAACATTCCAGTGGTCAATAATTTGAAGATCTTAATCATCCCCTTCCTCAATCCCACCAAAAAAAAAGTCCATTTCATATCACAAGCATTCTGCTCTGCCAGAGGCAACTGAGGGGTGGAGGGCTTCCTCCCCACAAAGGACAGAACTGCTACCACACAGGATTAGAGCTATATAAAAGCTTACTCTCTTTGGATAAGATAACATGAATTAATAAATTTTACAAAGGTTTGTATTTATGTGAAATATGAATTTAACATCTGTAAATATGCTAAAGTCATCCAAATATCATTTATTACATATTTATAATATTCTGCTCTGGACTTTGTTCTCCAAACCACAAAAGATTAAAGTTCTAGCAAATTTTATATATGGAAACAGGCCAGAGTTAAATCATCAGTTCTTTTTTTCTGGTTTTTTCCCTATCTCCTTTTTTATGGAGGCTTTAGTATAGGATGTTTATAGGACTCGATGGCTGTTTAAATTATTTTCTTCAAAATTCTCAAAAGTCCTATTTTGAAAAACTCCACATTGCTCACAGTGGACCACTGAAGGTAAATGTATGCTCCTATTTTAAAACAAACATATCTCTCAAAATAACCATGTTTTCTGGGAGGGGAAATGTTTCCCCCTAGAAGTTTTGAGGCAGTAAAATATCAACTCGCTGAAATCACTGAAAGGAAATGACTAACATTCTTGGAAAATGAAGCCACTGGCAGCTTTCTCCAACATAATCTTTAAAACTGTACCCTGTGGCAAAAGAATATTCTGTTCATAAATAAATAAATTTAGATGGACCCTATCAAAGCCAATAAGTGAAATATTTAGGGTTTAGTATTATATGTAATGCAGGGGAAACCCCAAAAAGACATGACATTTACTGTACATTCCAAAATCAGATTCGAAACCATCAGAGGACAGAACATAAAATATGACAAGTTTTCGATGGTTTGTTATGGTTTCTCTTAGCACTCTAAAGCAGGGAAATTTAATGGCTCTATCGAACTCCAAAAGAAAAAGGACTTTGTCATATGTTATTAATCCAAACACTTGGGGGGGGGGGGGGAGGACAAAAACAAAGAGAGGAAGTTCAGAGACTAGAGTCTATGGCAGTGGTTCTCAAAAGTATGGTCTAGAGAATCCTGGGGATCTCTCTACAAATTCAAAAATAGTTTTTATTTCCAATATGGTAAATGTCTATAAATATAATCCAGATAAACAAAAACGCTTTGGAGAGATCCTCAATAATTTCTAATAGGAGAAAGATACTGAAAACAAAAGTTTGAGAACTACTGGTCTATGGAGACCATATCACAGATGAGTAACTTGGAAAAATTGCTGCTCTTCATTCCAGAAACAAAATATGATTTGGAGCGCTTTTTTTTTTTTTTTAATGAATCCATAGTTCCAATAAATAAATAAATAAATAAATAAATAACATTTTCCATTCCAGATACTAAACTCTTACCATCTAAGCAAAAAACACAACTTAAATGGACTATTTTATCTTGCAATACAATTATTCACAAGGGAAAAAACTGTTTTCTTCCTGAGCTCCTGACATCTCGATTTCAGAGAGCACCCACCCATCGGTAAGGAACTACAGGGTCCTCAAGCTCCACACGTGCTGTCCTGCTGACTCGGCTGATCCTGGGATCTTAGGGTACGGAGTTACTCTGATCCCACTTCTAGACCCCCAAAACAGGCAGAGCAGCTCTCTGGAAGGGCAAAAGCTGGTTGGTGGTTCAGATCCGCTGCAGAAACTTTAAAGAGGTGCTCAGCCAGCAGGCTGAGTGGGCCGTTCCCTCCTGCCTCTCGCCCCGGGCAGAGGGAGGCAGGTGACAGCTTTGGGTCCCTCCCGCACCGCCCCATCTTCCAGGTCTGGGATAGCCATCGCTGTGGGAGCAGCGAGCAATACACACGGTCAATTGTTTTGTGCGCCTAGAGAAACTGAGGGATGCTAGCGGCAGGGGAGGAGGGGGGAAGGAAAAGCGGGGCAGAGAGCGGAGAAGCAGAGTCGAAAGGCAGCGGCGACGAGCTACAGAGGCTCGTTTCTCTAAGGTAACAAGTCACCGGCGCTGCCTGCCTCGAGCCCATCTCGCCCCACTGCTAGGACTCCGCAAGCCACAAGGTTACTGCATCCTCCAGTCCGAGGCGTTTTTGCTGGGTGAAATCGTACGCATCTCGAACGACACCAAAAACCGGGGAAGGAAAAACGGGCGCCGGCCAGGATGCAGGAGAAAAAGAGGCAAGACATTTCTTCCCGAGGCCCGCCAGCTTTTTCCACTTTGAAGCACCCCATCCCCCCCTTTCCCAACCCTCAAAGCCCTGCTCTAGCGCGTCTGCCAGGGAAGCCAGAACAGAAACTGTGTGGGGCCCACAAAGGCTGGCCGGGAAACGCCACCGGACCCTTCCCCGCCCCGCTTTCGGGGTACAGCCTTCCACCTCCCGTACCTTTAATCAGTCTGGAGTTAGGAGGCATCGGAGATTCCTTTCGCTTCTCCCTCCCTAGGGCTTTCTCTACCTCCGTCCAGGCGCAGCCTCCTCTCCCTTTAGCTTTGGTTGCAATCGCCCCGCTTCCGTCCCGCCCCTAGTCCCTCCTCTTCCCCATCTCCTCCTTCATTCCGTCACTAGGTGGCCGCCGAGCTGCATCTGAACTCCTACGGGGAGCGGCAGCGCAGGGACCTTCCAGCCAGACCCGCCCCAGGGACGGTTCCAAATTCCTCCTAAGGAGGAAAGCGTGAAATGCAGAAGAATGGAGGAATGAGGCAAGCCTCTGAGCTTGAGCAGACGGTGAAGGATAACTTTTGAGTGTAACCTTAAGTTTTAGATTTTTCATAAATATGCAAAATTTGCAAATGTCTCTCCCTTTAACAGAAAAATCCTTGGTCTCGCCCCTCTTCTACTAGATGTATAACCTCCCCAGGCTCTGCACTCTAAATATGAATTGGACTTTGGAGGTTTATTTGTCCGCAAAATGCTTAAAAATTTCTCTCTTTTGGTGCAATTAGGGCTACAAACTCAAGAAGTAGCAAAAGAGGACTTTAGGGCTTTCTTTTCCCAATCCACTATTACAATAACTCAACAACTTTTTTCCACAAAGCAGACTTTTGGCTTGGGATGAGGATGGTGATGGATGGATATTTAGAATTACTCCATCCATTCCTTCCCCTCGAATATGATCATTCAACGTGGCTCCAACCATTTATTGTTATATCTTCCTAGCTCTTGTTCCTTTCTTTTTACTCTGCATTTGACCTTGAAGTCCTCGCTCTGGTGGACCAGTGCATAATGGAAGTGGAAAGTACTAAAATCAGGACAAGGATTCAAAGATAAAAAATACTGTCAAATGGGAACCAACTTTTAAAAAATATTGAAACTTAGAGGACAAGTGGATGAGGTGGGGAAAGTATATAGGAGGGATTCTTGGATAGGGTAGGTTAAATAATAGGAGGGCAAGGTAGCAGAGGAGTAATGTGAAATAGAAATAGGATAATGTGATAGTAATGATAGTAATGTGAAATAGAAATAGGGAGGAAAATAGGAGAAAAATAAACAATAAGGAATTATATCTTAGGATGTGAATTGGATAAATTCTGCCATAAAATGGAAACAGTAAATTAAAAACTTCAACTCAATAATATGTTGCTTTTGGGAAATGTTATAAGATTGAAAGATATGAGGAATAGAATTTATTATGTAAAAAAAAGCAAGGATAATAATCATTATCTCAGACAAAATTAAAGCTAAAATAGATTTAATGGAGAGAAAAATAGAAAAACTACACTATATTTCAGCCATTTAGATTCATATTGTTAAAGAGTATTTAAAATTACTAAATAGTACAATATTGAAATATTGCTGTGGTATAGGAAATGATGCGCTTTGTCATTGGAAAGCGTCTTCCTTCAAAGAAACAGTGCAAATAAGCATAGTATGATGTGATGTATGTGTATATATGTGCATGATTATAAATATCTGTGTGTGTGTGTGTGTAAATCTCCATGGTTAGTTTGTAACCTTTTGAGAGGAGAAGGAAGAAATGGGAGAATAAAGCTCTCCTTTAATATTCAGAATTTTTAATTTAGTATTTAATTGGGAATTTTTAACTTGTTCTTTTTCTAGCTTTTTTTATTTGCGTGGCAAATTTGCATTGATCTCTTCTTTACTGTATTCATGTAAGTATCTACAGATATAAAATTTTCCTTTAGAATTGCTCTGACTACATCCCAAAAATTTTGGTATGTTGTCTCATTATTGTAATTCTCCTTGATGAAATTGTTTCTAAAATTTGTTGTTGACCCAGTCGTTTTTTAGAATTAAATTGTTTAATTTACAATTAATTTTTACTCTGTCTTTTCATGACTCTTGCTTATATGTAATTTTTATTCCATCATGATGTGAAAAGCATGCATTTAATTTTTGTCTTTCTTCATCCAATTGTAATATGCTCTAACACATGGTCATTTTTGTGTGGGTGCCATATACTGTTGAGAAAAAGATATTCCATTCAGTTTTCTCCTGAGGTTCATCATATCTAACCTTTCTCAAATTCTATTCAACTCCTTAACATCTTTTCTGTTTATTTTGTGGTTTGATTTATCTATTTTGGAGAAAATTTGAGGTCCCCCACTAGTATAGTTTTATTGTCTACTTCTTCTTGTAACTCACTTCTCTAAAAATTTGGATGCTATAGCACTTGGTGCATAAATGTTTAGTATTAATATTACTTTATTGTCAGTGGTACTTTTTGGCAAAATGTAGTTTCCTTCTTTGTCTCTCTTAATTACATCTATTTTTTGCATTTGCCTGGTCTGAAATCAGGATTGCTAACCTTTTTTTTTTTTTTAACTTCAGCGGAAGTATAATATATTCTGCTCCAGTCTTTTACTTTATTCTTTATCACTCTAATTCACATATTTTTCTTGTAAACAGAATATTATAGGATTCTGATTTTGAATTCACTTGGCTATCCACTTTCATTTTATGGGAGAGTTCAAGCCTTCTATATTCACAATTATGATTATCAAGTGTGTATTTCTTTATTTTCTCTTCCATTTATATGTTTTCCTCTCTTTTCACTCTGTCCTTCTTCACTAGTGTTTTGCTTCTGAGCACCACCTCTCTCAATCTGCCCTCCCTTCTATTCATACCCAATTGAATGGGTATAATTCCTTCTTGGAGCCAAATCAAATGAGATTAAGGGTCAAACAACTTCCCCCACCCTCTTTCCCTCTACTGTAATAGGTCTTTTGTGATCTAATTTATCCCATTTTGCCTCCACTTTCATCTTCTCCCAATAGAATTCTTTTTCTACCTCTTAATTTCTTTTTGTATAACATCACATCAAAGTCAACTCATATCCATTCTTTCTATGTATATCCCTTCTTATTTTTCATATTTTTCAAGAGTAAGAAGTATCATCTTCTATGTAGGGCTGTAAATATTTTAACCTTTCAATAACATGAGTTTTTTTTTTTTTTCCTGTTTACCTTTTTAATGTTTTTCTTGTTTTGAGTTTGAAGATCAAAATTTTCTATTCACTTCTGGTCTTTTCACCAAAAATGATTAAAACTCTCCTATATCATTAATTGTCCATCTTTTCCCCTGAAAAATTAGGCTCAATTTTTGTTGGTAGTTGCTTTGGGTTATAATTGAGATTCCTCTTCCTTTTGTAATATCATATTCCAGCCCTCCAGTCATTAAAGTGAAAACTTCTTAGTCCTGTATAATCCTGACTATAGCTCCACAATTTTTTAATTGTTTCTTTCTGACTACTTGCAGTATTTTCTCTTTGACATGATCATTCTGGAATTTAACTATAATATTCCTTGGAGTTTTCATTTTGGGGTCTCTTTCTGGAGGTGATAGGTGAATTTTTTCAATGACTATTTTACCTTCTGGTTCTAGGATATCAGGAGTAGTTTTCTTTGATAATTTTTTGAAAGATAATATCCAGGTTCTTATTCTGATCTTAATCTGGCTTTCAGGTACTCCAATAATTATTAAATTATCTCTTCTGGATTAACAACTTTAGCAAAGTTAAAGGCTATAAAATAAGCTCACATAAATCATCAGCATCCTTATGTTATCAACAAACCACAGCAGCAAGAGATAAATTCCATTTAAAATAACTGTAGCTAATATAAAATATTTGGAAATCTGTCTGCCAAGAAAAACCCTAAGAACTAAATTAACACAATTACAAAACACTTTTCACCCAAAGAAAGTGAGAGCTAAACAATTGAAAAATTATCAATTGCTCATGGTAATATAATAATATAATAAAAATGACAATTCTACCTAAATTAGTTTACTTATTCAGTGCCATACTTACTAACTATATATATAATTTTTTTTAATTACAAAATTCATCTAGAAAAAGAAAAAAAAAGGATATTCTTATCAAGGGAATTAATTGGGATTAGAGGGAAACAACAAAGGAAATTGGCCTATCAGTACCAAACATAAAACTATATGATAAAGCATCAGTCATCAAAACTATTAGGTACTGACTAAGAAATAGAATGGTGAATCAGTGGAATAGGTTAAGTACACAAGACACAATAATCAGTGACTAGAGAAATCTACTGTTGGATAAACCCAAAAACTCCAGCTTCTGGAATCAGAATTCATTATTTGACGAAAATTGCTGGGAACATGGGAAAAATGTCAGAAACTAGGCATAGGCCAATATTTCACACTCTATACCAAGATAAGATTTAGGTATAAAAGGTAATCCTATAAGCAAATTGGGAGAGCATAGGAGTCTACCTGTTGGATCTTTGAAAAAGGGAGGAATTTATGGCTAAAGAAGAAATAGAGAACATTATGAAATGCAAAATGGTCGTTTTAATTACATTAAATTTAAAAGTTTTTGCACAAAAAAACTAGTACAGTCAAAATTAGAAGAGAAGTAGAAATTTGAGAAATAATTTTTGCAGCCTCTGATAAAGCCCTCATTTCTAAAATATATAAAGAACTGAGTTAAATTTGTAACAATATAAATCATTCCCCAATTGATACATGGTCAAAAGATATGAGTAAACAATTTTCAGATAAAGAAATTAAAGCCATTTATATTCATATGAAAAAATGTTCTAAATCACCATTGATTAGAGAAATGCAAATAAAAATAACTGAAGAACCGTCTCATACCTATAAAATTGGCTGTTGAGAGGAAAAGACAATAATAAATGTTGGAAGGGATGTGAAAAAACTGGGGCACCAATTCATGAGGTTGTGAACTGATGCAACCATTCTAGAGAGCAATTTGGAACTATGTCCAAAAGGCTATCAAACTGTGCATATCCTTTGATACAGGCGTGCCACTTTTGGGTCTGCATCTTAAAGATACAGAGAACAAGGAAAAGGACCCACATGTGCAAGGACCCACAGTGCTTTGCCACTGACCTATTAAGCTAGAACATATGGGCCTTGGGTGCTGATCTGTGCTGTGGCTAAGAACTCCTGCTGGTCAGTGCTACTACTGGGCTTATACCCCAAATAGATACTAAAGAAGGGAAAGGGACCTGTGTGTGCCGAAATGTTGTGGCAGCCCTGTTTGTAGTGACTGGAAGCTGGAAAATGAATGGATGCCCTTCAATTGGAGAATGGTTGGGTAAATTGTGGTATATGAATGTTATGGAATATTATTGTTCTGTAAGAAATGACCAGCAGGATGAATACAGAGAGGCTTGGAGAGACTTACAGGAACTGATGCTGAGTGAAATGAGCAGAAACAGGAGATCATTATACACATCAACAACGATACTATATGAAAATGTATTCTGAAGGAAGTGGATTTCTTTGACAAAGAGACCTAACTCAGTTTCAATTGATCAACGATGGACAGAAGCAGCTACACCCAAAAAAAGAATACTGGGAAATGAATGTAAACTGTTTGCATTTTTGTTTTTCTTCCCGGGTTATTTCGGCTTCTGAATTCAATTCTCCCTGTGCAATAAGAGAACAGTTCGGTTCTGCACACACATATTGTATCTAGAATATACTGCAACATATTTAGCATATATAGGACAGCTTGCCATCTTGGGGAGGGGTGGAGGGAAGAAGGGGAAAAGTCGGAACATAAGTGAGTACAAGGGATAATCTTGTAAAAAATTACCTTGGCATGGGTTCTGTCAATAAAAACTTATTATTTAAAAAAAAAAAAAAAGAACTCCTGCTGGTTTACCCAGACACCATCAGTACTGGGATGTGCTCTGCTTTTACCCAAGTGGACAGACTTTTCCTGAAATTCTTCTAAGTTATTGTAAGCTGGAGAATTGTTTCATTCCATCTTTTTGCAGGTTCTCTTGCCCCAGAATCTGTTTAGAGACTTTATTTAGCATTGTTTCTGAGGGAAACTGGGGAAAGGTTAGGCAACTTCTTGGATACTCTCTGCCATCTTGGCCCCCTATTTGATTCTACTGGGAGACACAATATCTTCAATGATCTGATAGACAATACCTTCATCAAGGGTTGATTGGTTTGTTTGTTTGTTTTAACAATGATACTTATGATGGGAAATAATGTAAGGGGTGGAAAAGAAAAGAAATTGGTTGATGTGTTAAGATGACCCATTGGTGGCAGTTTCTTTTGGGGAAAAAAACCTTATAGATAAAAGGCACATAAGAAAAAAAGCAAATAGTCAAAATAAATAAATAAAGTTGTCCATTTAATAGGTCCATCACATCATAATAAAGCTCAGGTGTCTAATCTCATGTAGCTGTCTGGTTCTATTGACACATCTCCTGATGCAGCCTTCTGGTCTAGGTGTGATCTCAGAGTAATTTCCAACTGAGTGGCATCTCTGGTTCAAGTCTGTTGTAAAAATTCTCTTCCTGCTAAACATCTCTTAACAAAATTAGGGAAAACCCTTAGGGTTTCTGATCAAAAAAAAAAAAATTGACATTTATGCTGTGTGTATATAACTAGTAACATGACGAAAGCTAAATTTTTAATTTTTTAAGGCTAAATGCCAAGAACCAAGTCAAATAGTGAAAATTATCTTATACCTTACATTTCCCTTATTAGAAAATGAAATCGAGAAACTTTTAGACCAGTAATTTTACATTTTTAGGTTGATACATCCAAGAAACTATTAAATACAAAACAAAAAATTAGAAAGCTCTGAACCTAATTTTAATACTTCTCATTGTGCAATTCCCATTAGAAAGGTGAAATTCTAATAAATAACTAATAACAGCTCCTTATAAGAAGATGAATGCTAATAAATTCTCTTGAAAGTTGCTATGTTAACTATTAATGTTTTGAGGTGGATAAACACAAATTGTGAGATATTAAAAAATCTTATCTTACACAGCAATGTATAAATGTTATTTGTTTTTGCTTGCTTTTTTCTCAAAAAGGAACAATGACTCCAGGAAGCTAATATTTTGACTTGCAAGTTAATTCAATTTAAATGAGGGAGGACTATACAAAGTCACCAACCTCACTCTCTCCTCCAGATCCATCTAGATTCAGTGACAAAATATGGATTGGGACAACTAGAGATGATCCCCAATATACTGAGAAACCGTGGCCCTTTTCAAGCTAAGATCTTTCTCAGGTCTCAGTTTTTCTGAGATGACCCCCATTCAGTGATCAAGGCATAAGGCAAAAAAAGTGGTCTCTTTTACCTAGTCAAAAAAAAAAAATTAATCTGGGAGAGGAAAATTCTCAGGATTTCTGGCCAAAACAGAAAGAATTGACATTTTCATTGTGGATATATAACTAGTAATAGATGATAAGGTTCAATACACATTTACTTAGCTGTTCAGCATAGAGAAAGAACTAAAATTCTAAGCTAAATACCTCAAATTTTATACTTGTCTCTTATAATATTATAATAATATATGTCACATGTGATGCAGTATTAGTCTAAAAAATAAAGATCTAATATTGAAGAATCAGGGATATAACTATAGAAAGGAAATAATGTTTCCCTAACTTCATGTCAATCCTAGGCAAGAGTAAAAGAGATAAGCAATTGCACTAACTAGACCCAAGTGGTAAGATATTTTCCATTTAAAAGGAAATCCTATAGTGGGGAAATTGAATCAGGAAATCCTGTGTAAGCCCATGCCAAGAATCATTCTCCCAGAGTTTCCCATGAGAACCCCACTGGTGGTTCATGGAAGTCAACTCCATGGGATTGCTGGCATTATGGATCATTGACTTAACAGTCCTTGATGATCAGACCTAAAGTCATTCAGAAGAATAATAGTTATAGTCCCAGAAGGTCTGAAACAGCAAGTTTCAATCATAGCTTTGGGTAGATTCAGTTATTAAGGATCATATATATCCTTGATAACAAGTATTGACTATAATCATACTTTGGTAATAGAGATTCATCATGAAAATCACAACTTGTTTGGCCTTAGTTAGAAATATTGCTATTAGAATAGGGAACAGCAATGTGAATATCCTACATTAATATAATAATATTATAATACTTTGCTTTTAGAAGCAAAGTTCAAGACTCAATAAGTGAGTAGCCAAATATATGGAACCAGATGGACAGATGTTTTGAATGGGAAAAGAATTAAAAGAATCCAACCTTAGCCTTCCCAAGGTCACCTTCCAATCTTATTCCCAAGGTCAGATATCCACTAGTTTTAGGTTTCAAATATAACTCCCATCATGCTGCTGCCTGCTGACGTTTTTTTCTTGAAGCCCTCATTTAATATTGGCCCAATGATACAACAGACCTAAGAATGAAACTCAAAAAGAGAGTCTCAAAAAGATTTCACCACACAGTTAAGTCTCACTTAGAACTAGACATCATTGTTACCAATATCAAGTTATTGCAATAAATTAGCTAACAAATAAATGATAGCAAGCCTTCTAAGAATCACAAAAATATTTTTACTTAAACATGATATCTATATCTGTATCACTTAATAAAAAACATTTTTTATCAGCTTTCAATTCCTCTGCCCCGGGCATAAAGTTTCTTATTATAGTTATGTATTTACTTTTACAGCAATAATATTAGGAAATAGGTATGAAGTTTTACCAGTTTGAATTTATCTCTGATCATCAGGTTAGCTTAAAATGTGTTGGGCTCAAATATTAGAAGATTCAAGTTGTATAGCTGATAATAATAAAAATAATTTTTACTTAAATATTTCTCTCTAAAAATATTTCTCTTATAAATGGCTTAAAATGTATCCTTGATGTAAAAAGAGAATCATTATACTTTTATAAAGTAAATTAGTTGGAAACTTCTATACTGACAAATATTTCTTATTCAATCTTTAAAGCAAAATAAATCTTTAAAATTATGAATTTATCAAAACTAAGTTGGTGTAAAATATCTTTTAAGTACCATAAATAAATCCCTAATTACTGCAAATTTCTAATTATTGTCCCTATAATAAAAAACGTGTTTGCAAAAAGGAAGAAGATTCCATTTTTTTTTATGTGAAGCAATACCAAAATTATACAATTAAATAAGCCTTATCATAATATCCCTCATAATTCATGCAACAATCTTACAATTTTTATAATAGTAACTAGACAAATAATTTTGAATGCAACTTACTCTTATAGATAGGCAAAATTGGAAGTTTATAATTTCTTAATTTATTGTATTTCAGAATATTACAACATGTAGTCATCAGGCCTGATAAATGGCATAACAATTTCCAAACATTTTTTCACTTTCTTTTAACAGCATAATTCATTTTTAAAAATAAATAATTTGAAAATTTAAAAAAACAGTATAATTCATAATTTAACATCCAGATTATAAGGTAAATTGCTCTTCTAATAGCATCTGACACAATAGTTTATCAAATTTCACATCAAAAATTTTAGAAACATAACAATACCATAAACAATATTATGCCTTTGAAACTTGCAACAAAACCTATTACCAATAAAGTGACCTCAGTACAGTTGAGTCCATCTCTAAATTACCCTACATAGAAAATAATTTATCTTATCACCATTGGCATTGTATACTGACACATCTAAAATCTCACATAACTTTATCAAATATGAAGCAATTACATCTAATTAAAGAAACAATAACAACAGTTAACAGCTATATAGCACTTGACCTATGCCAGACACTGTGTTAAGCATTTTACCATGAACTGAGATAAACAGGTGAAAGGTAAGGTACTTATAGTCCCATAGCTAATACATTTCTTTTTGTTTTACATAATAGCTTTTTATTTTCAAAATATATGCAAAGATAGTTTTCAACATTCACTTCTGTAAAACTTATGTGCTCCATATTTTTCTCCCTTTACTCCCCACACCTCATTCCCTACACAGCAAGCAATCCAATATATATGTTAAACATGTGCAATTCCTGTACACCTACCTCCACATCTACCATACTACACAAGAAAAATCCAACCAAAAAAGAAAAAAATAAGAAGAAAGAAAAAAAAAAAAAAAAAAGCAAGAAAACAACAAAAAAGGTGAAAATAGGATTCCAGGACTTGTAGTCTTTTATTGTGGTTGCTGATAAGTCCTGTACAATTCTAATTGTAGCCCCAGGAAAATCCAATCATTTCATTGTTGAAAAAAGCCAATTCCATCACAGTTGATCACACAATCTTGTTTGCTGTATACAATGTTTTCTTTGTTCCACTCTCTTCACTTAGCATCAATGCTTGTAAGTCTCTCCAGCCTTTTCTGAAATCATCTTGCTGATCATTTCTTATAGAACAATAATATTCCATAGCATTCATATATCATAACTTATTCAGCCATTCTCCAATCGATGGGCATCCACTCAGTTTCCAGTTTCTAGCCACAAAAGGTCTGCCACAAATATTTTTGGCACATGTGGGTCCCTTTCCCTCCTTTAATATCTCTTTGGGGTATAAGCCCAGTAGAAATACTGCTGGATCAAAGGGTATGCACAGCTTGATAGCCCTTTAGAAGCTAACACATTTCTTAATGCCAAATAGCAAATATAGTTTATACTACATTCTGATTTACCATAATTATCTTGCTAAAACACACTTAGGCCATATTCTGATTTCCTTCAGGATTGATTCTGGAATAAATCAAATCCAGATTTGTAATAGCTAATGGTAATATTTAAATCTCAATTTATCCAAGGCCCATCTACTGTTAGCACTACAAAAGAGAAAGCCCATTATTATCCATAAACTAATTTTTTTTAAAGACACTGGTAATAATTCTCAGATTCCTATAACTTTTCACCTGATTTCTTTGAAGACCTGGATCAATATTTAATCCCCTGCTTCTTTCATCTACCTTTGGATCTTTCCAGAAAAGTAGCTACCCTACATATTCAGCCTCCAAATTCTGCACCCCCAGACATAAAGTTTCTCAATATAAACATATATTTAATTTTATAGTAATAGTACTGAATATGGTTTTACCAGTCTGAATTTACTCCTACTCTTCAGGTTAGCTTAAAGTATCTTGTGCTCAAATATTATAAAATTCCAGTTGAATAGCTTATTTTGTCCCAAGCGAAAAAAGGAAACTTAATTTGATCTAATGGTGGCAGGATATGGTCCAATTTCCCCCAGCAGAAACTTTCCACTTTTCACAGAAAACGTTTATTCAATAATTCTCAATTTGAATACAAGGAAACATTTAAGATTCAGGAGAGCCACCATGAGGCTGATCAAAGATGGAATTTCTGTGGCTGACTTTGTCTTCTATTACAAGTACATCATCATAAGCATCAATCTTGTAGAATAGGTGTTAACTTGTAAAACTGTACTTAGTACTAAGTACATGTAAACTAGAGAATCATTATCTTAATTCTACTGAGTTAACACCTTGTTTTAGGATTAAATCAGTCATACTGAACTAGAGAACTATTAATCACCATGCTAAACTAGATAACCACTGTCTTATCAATTCCACTGAGTTAACGCCTTGTTGTAGGATTAAATCAATCATACTGAGCCTTAAGTATATTTTTCCAGGGTTCCTGCCCTTTACAATACCCAACTTATGGTAGAGTATTCCAAACTCTTATTGGTCTGATCAGCCATAGTTGTGTAATTTGACTCTAATAGAGTCATTTTGGTCCTCTTCAAGAATGAAAGATAACAATCAAGTTGCACTTCAGATGTTATCTACCAAATCAAAACACCCCAGAAGTTTATGGAACAAATCTCTCTTTAAAAAAAAAAATCCATTAAGATCTATTTAGTAATTACAAAACCAAAAACTTTTAGGAGACTTGTTGAAGCCCAGAAGTGTGGTTATTCCAATCTGTTAACAGTACTGCCCAGTTAACAATAGAAATCTCTTATGTTGCCTACAAAACAGTTTTCCAAATTAAAAAAAAAAAAAAAAACCACTTTCTTTTCTTTTCTGCTACTCTTCACTTTTCGGAATTGGAGTTAATACTTAATAATTCATCAATTAAGAGAGTTGTATTCTCACAATTTTTACCAACAACTTTTATAATGGTGATATACATTTTAAACATAATTTGCTGAAATTCTAAAATGATTGTATTTAAGGATATAATATAAAAAACCCAATCAAGGCGTTTTAAAAGACAAAAATTTATTTTGCAATATTATACATATTTTCCTGATATCAAATATATTTGCAAGGCAAAGACAGTTCCTTAGATTAAATCTACAAATTTTGGTTTAGGGATCCAACTAAACTTGAATTCATAAACTTTTGGTATTGAACATCATTTTTCAACTAAATTTTTTATTCTAAAAAAAAAAAAACAGGAAGAAAACTTCACCCTCTAGCAGTTTTGAGCTTCAATTAATTAGCACTTATTGAATTTCTACATGGATAATTTATCAATGGAAAAAGTAGTATTAAATTCAAAAGAAAATCTATCATTAAGATCCATAGCCCTTGCTTTCCTTCTTCATTAATTTTGTTTGTACAAAACTTTTCAATTTGATATAATCAAAATTTTCTATTTTGTAATCAATAATAATCTCTAATTCTTCTTTGGTCATACATTCCTTCCTCTTCCATAGGTCTGAGAGGTAAACTATCCTATGCTCTTCCAATTTATGTATGGTCTATGGTGTATGGTGTATGGTGTTAAGTGTGGATTCTCCTTCTTCCTATATAATTGTTCCTTGGGGAATCTTTTAATTCATTGATCTTTTCTTTCACAGCAGAAACACTTTAGGAATACCCAACTTTGTTTAGATATGGTTTCCAACATAACTGGCACTATGTGTCTCCCTAGTAATTCTCTTACTTTGTTCTAGGGTCATTTCATGCCACCGGAGCATCCTTAATGGAAATACTTTTGCATTGAAGGCAGGACCTAACTAACAGAATGGATGAATTTCTTAAGTAACAATTAAATCCTAATTCAATTTCTAACTTTAGAGTGATCAAAAAAATCAATTCTGTCAGATGGCTTGAAGTAGTTAAGTAATTAGTCTTGACTGATTTAGTGGTCTGCTCCCTGAGAGTGAAAGGTAGAATTTTCTTCATCACTTCTTGTAAGCCATGACTTCTACCAGTGATGTTTTTTGGAAGCTATCTTAATAACCTAAAGACTTGGAATGAGTAAATTTGAAGAGAAAAAACCCTGGATTCCCCCAATCTGGATATTAATTGTTTATTAATAATCATTTCTCTCAAGGGTTAATGGATATTGCTATGTGATGGATCAGAGGGAATACAAAAGCTGCAATTTGAGTAATAACTCCACTGGCAGATCTTCCCTCAATAGGAGCCTCTCCCAATACTAATTTACATGCAGGACTGAGAACAATGGGCCACTGAGCATAATTTTTAATACCCTCCCCATTTGAGGCTAAACATATACATGGAAAGGACTGAATAACAAAGCAAAATACATTCCATACCACATTCAGTCTTATGTTGTTTCTTCTTTATCCTTTCCTATTCTCTGCTACTTATGTCAAATTAGTTGCTATCAAATAAGGGATTTAAAAATAATTCCACATTTCCATTGATGCAATCTCATTTACATCCCAAAGAAACTAACTTTCTAAAAACGAAAGCATGTGGCAATTCAAGTCATTTTGAAGGCTAAAGATATACTAATTTTATAGGGGAAATTTACATATTAGTAAGGTCCCCCAGAAAACTCAGTAAAAATAATAACATGAAATAAGAGACCAAAATAGTGCAGTAATTATCATCAATACCAAATAACATCAATTCTCCTTGTAACTTGGTAACCTACTTTCAGCCTTAATCAGTTAATCAGCACATTTCATCTTGAATCCTATGTGTCCCAGGGAGTTGTTTGATCTCTGGAAACATTCCTTGGACATTCCAGAATAGGCCTCATTTTCAGGGTAACTCTGAAACACCTCTTTCCATTGGATTTTTTGGCCTGGTTCAAAAATCACTTGCAGAGATTCTTAGAGTTCTACTAAAATCTTTCAGTAACCAGACTCAATACAATTTAGTATAAGCTTTAAAATATGCTTTTTTTTTTCAAATAACAGTTCATGTGATGGAAATTTGCTCAAGATTTGTGATTCTAGTTTTATTAACAATAGAACCATAAGAAAAACATCAAAATAGGAACCTACAATACAACTGAAATTTCAGAAAATTTCAGTTCCTATCTCCCCAGTTTCTTATTCTGTGGCTTGCAACTCAATATGGGGTCTTGTAAGCGAATGTGGAGGTTATGAAATTATGATTTATTATATGCAAATATATTGATTTGTATATCTATTCTATAATACTTATATATACTAGGTAACATGTAAAAATTTCTCAAGTGAAAATGGGTCACAGATGGAATAAGTCCTATTATATACCACTCATTGGTTTCTCTTTCCTCTTTACAATTATCAATACAATTTTATATGCAAAATCCAGAACCCAAGCTTTAGATACTTCAGAGACTTAATCTCATATGTATGAGGTCAAGCATTAATTTAACTCATGTTTAACATATGGAATGACCTCAGTTTCAGATAAAAAGCAGTAAGATCTTTTCTACTTGTAGGTTATTATAGTAAATCCAATGTTTAATATTTAATCCAATTAATAGATTCAAAATTGCAAAGACAAACTTCCACTGTTTGCCTGCCATAATAAAAATTTTTTGTCAGAGGAAGGAGGGGCATAGTTATAACTTCACTAACACTGGTCCTCCAGGCTTAACTTTAAGGGTGTCTTGTGAACTGTCATCAGTTTACAACTCCACCAACAATGCATTAGTTTCCTGGGCTACAGTTTATTTTATTTTTTCCCAATTACATGTCAAGACAATTTTTAGCATTCATTTGAATAAGATTTTGAGTTCCAAATTTTTCTCTCTCCTACCTTCCCTTCCCTTCTTCCTAAAATGGTTGGCAATTTGATATAGGTTTTACATGTGCGGTCATGCAACACATATTTCCATATTAGTCACAGTTGTGAAAGAACAGATCAAAAGAAAAAACACAAAAAAGAATGAAGTGAAATAAGTATATTTCAATCTGCGTGTACTGTGTACACTATGTTCCTGGTTCTGTTCATTTCACTTTGTATCAATTCATGTTCATCTTTCCAGGTTTTTCTGAAATCTACTTTCTGTTCATCATTTCTTATTGCACAAGAGTACTCCATTATATTCATATGCCACTGCTTTTTCAGCCATTCCCCAATTGATGGGCATCTCCTCAATTTCCAATATTTTGCCACAACAAAAAGGTTTGCTATAAGTATTTTTGCACATATATGTCCTTTTCAATTTTTTATGATCACTTTGGGATACAGACCTAGTAGTGGTATTACTGGATCAAAGGGTATTCACAGCTTTGTAGCCTTCTGGACATAGTTCCAAATTGTTTTCCAGAATGTTTGGATCAGTTCCCAAATCCATCAATAATGCATTAGTGCCCCAATTTTCCCACATCCTTTCCAACATTTATCAATTTTTTTTTTTGTCATATTAACTGATCTGATAGGTGTGAAGTGGTACCTCAGGGTTGTTTTATTTGCATTTTTCTAATCAAAAGTGATTAGAGACACTTCTTCATATACCTATAATAGTTTTGTTTTGTTTTTCTCTAAAAATTGCCCGTCCATATCCTTTGGCCGCTTGTCAATTGGCCAATTATTCTTATATTCTTGTAAATTTGAGTCAGTTCTCTCTATATTTAGGAAATGAGACCTCTGTCAGAGACACTTGGTATAAAGACTGTTTCCCAGGTTTCTGCTTTCCTTCTAATCTTGATTTTGTTGGTTTTATTTGTGCAAAAGCTTTATAATTTAACATAATCAAAATTATGCATTTTGTATCTTGGGGTATGAATGTTTAACTCACTTCTTTAAGAATTTTGATTCTATTCCATTTGGTGCATATTTGTTCAATATTAATAATACACCACTATCATATCCTTTAGCAAAATATAGTTCCCTTTCTTATCTTTTTTAATGAGGTCTATTTTTACTTTTGTTTTGTCTGAGATCAGAATCGCTACCCCTGGTTGTTGGGTTTTGGTTTTTTGGTTGTTGTTGTAACTTCAGTCAAAGTACAATAGATTCTGTTCCAGCCTCTCACCTTTACGCCGGATGTGTCTCGGCTTCAAGTATGTTTTTTGTAAAAATGTTAAAAGTTTTAAATCAGAGTGATTTGCTATCCATTTTGTTTTTAAGGGAGATTTGATCTATTCACAATCAGAGTTGTGATTACTAATCATATATTTCCCTCTATCCTATTTTTCCTCCTGTTGGTCCTCTCCTTTCACTCTTTCCTTCCTTGTTTTGCTTCTGTCCACTACTTCTCCTGGTCTGCTCTCTTTTCTGTCAATTTCCCAACACTACACCTACACCCCCACTACCTTTAATCTACTCTCTTTCTATTTCCCTGTTGGATAAGAGAGATTTCTGTATTCAACTGATTGTGTATATTATTCCTTTTTTGAGCCAATATTGATGAGAGTAATGGTCAAGTGATGCCCTCTTCCACTTTATCTTCTTCTCCACTGAAATAGGTCTTTAGTGCCTCTTCATGTGAAATATTTTACCCCATTCTACCTCTCCTTTCCTTTTGCTCTAGGGTGCTTCTTTTTCTCATTTCCTTACTTGTTTTTTATGTCATTCTCTCAAAATCACCTTATACCCATACCTTCTTTCCCTGTATATATTCCTTCTAGGTATATTATTAGTGGTATATTTTTAAAGAATTGAAAGCATCATTTTCTATGTAGGGATGTGAACTGTTCAGTTCCACTGAATTCCCTTTTTATCTCTGTAGGCTTTTATTGTGTTTAATATCAGAGATTAAATTTTTTGTTCAATTCTTGTCTTCTCTTTATGAAATTTTAAAATCCGTTCTTTTTTATTGAATGATGATTTTCCCCCCCCCTTGGAGTACTATGCTTAATTTCACTGGGTAGGTGATACTTGGTTGTATTTCTAGCTCCTTTGCTTACCAGATATCATGTTCCATGAACTCTGACCCTTTAATGTTGCAGCAGCTAGGTCCTGTGCTATCTTGATTGTGGTTCCCAGATATTTGAATGGCTTCTTTCGGGTCACTTTGAATATTTTCTCCTTGGCCTGATAGTTCTATAATTTGACTATAGTTCCCTTGGAGTCATTATTGTGGGTTCTTTTTCCTGAGATGATTGTTGAATTCTTTCAAAGTCTATTTTATTCTAGAAAAGACATGCATTTCAAAATGTTCAGATCAGCACTTTTTTGGAAGCACAGAACTATACATCAATTGAGGATCAACTAAACAAACTGTGCTGTATTAATAAAATGGGACATTAATTTAGAAACAATAAAAAATGAGAAATTAAAGGAATTCAGAGAAACATGGTATTACTTGCATAAAATGATACAGAAGGAAATAGATAGAACCAGTAGAAGAATAAAGTACTACAAGGAAACCAAACGTATTAATTGTAATGACCAATATTCCCCAATGAAGAGATGAATAATATATACCTCTTGGAGGGGTTATTTTTTTTAATGTCTAAAATTAATGTAGCACTTCTCTTTGAAGGAAAAAAGGAAGAGAAACAGAAAGAACAATTTCCAATTTATATTGCTTTTTTGGTTATAAAACTATTTGAACACAAAGGAAATATAAAAAATAATGCTACTTTAATATTTGGAATAACAAATAGAAGTGAAGAATTTAATATAAGGGAATTCAAATAAAAATCATTAGCCAACATATTTTTAGCAACCTTCATTGCTGCTGCTAAGAGAAGGACAACAACCAGGAATAGTCCCCAACCACTAGTCAAAGATCCTGAGCCTCAGAGAAAGAGCCAGAGAAACTGACTAGCAAGTGAGAGTATTTTCTAAATTACTTAATAAGGAAGGAGGAATGAGGAGCAGGGAAGTAGAGAACTTAATCCTAATTGTGTCAATCTTCTTCAGCAAAAGGCTAGAAAGAGTAAATGCCCATTGAAAACAGATTCATTGTGTCTGAAGACTATAAGCACAAATGTTGGAGATTTTATTAAAAGAGAAAGGTATATAGCCTGAAGAAATATTAGTGAAATAACTATAGTAGTGTCAATTGGGTGGTACAATATTTAGAAATGAGGCCTTGGCAATGTATTAATGCATCAATGCCTAAAACAACAAACACATGTGGTAATAGATAAATTCAGATATGACAGTTTTATTTCTGGATTTTACTCTGAAAAAAAAATGAAAAGGAGATTCCCATTTCTTTAGAGATATGATCCAACCCTCTCCTACTCTTTGCCTGAACTAGGTCCTTATTAATACATAGCATTCCTTTTATTCATCTTTGATGACTTCGTATTATATTGCCTACTGTGGTTGTTCCAAATTTTCTTTTCTCTCTTTAAATTCCTAATCCAACTTTTACATTCTTTTCTCTAAGTAAATAATCTGTACTCTCTTGATTCTATGCATTCACCCCAGGATGATCATATTTCCATGGTCACTTTTAAAATTTTTATTTTTAATTTATAGAAACAAACATTTCCATAATATACTACAATGAAAAAAAAAGATTGTACATGAAGCTGCAAATCTACTGTACACAAATCGATATTCCTTTCAAATATACAACAAAATTATCATACAAATTATTTTTTATTTTTTTCTTTCTGCCTTTCCACCATGGATATGACTATCTTTAGACACAAGTATATATTTATAGTTGGTTTATTGTTGTCCTTCATTCTTAAAGAGGACCAAAATGACATCACTGCGTCAGAATTAAGTTACAGTGTGTCCAACTGTGGCTGATCAGACCAACATATGCTCGGAGTGCTCTGCCACAGGCCAGAGTCAAATAGTGCCTATGAACATTTGGGGCAGATTCTCTAAGCTAATTCAATTCTGTTTTGTGCATAGAGCAGAGCACCTTCTCTGATGAGGGGCACACCATGTTGGGTCCATGTTTTCCATGTCATACAATCAATTCTAAAGTTCTTTTTTTAACCATCTTGTAAACTTGCCCTGTGTGAGTTCTTCATAAAATAACCTTTTTGGGAAGCATACATTTGGCATTCAAACAATGTGGCTAGCCCAAAGAGTTGTGATTTCTGCTGTGGAGTTGGGATGTTTGGCAGTTTAATTAGAGAAGGGACTTCAGAGTCTGATACCTTCTCCTGCCTGGTGATCTTCAGAATCTGCCTAAGACAATTCAAATAGAAGAGATTCAGTTTCCTGGCATGGCGCTGGTAGACAGTCTGGATTTCACAAGCACATAGCAATATGATCAGCACAATGGCTCTACAGACTTTTGTAGAGGGTCACAGACAAGGGGGGAATTCTGGGTGAGGTATAAGACCCTTCAGCCTAGAGGGAACGTGATAACAATGTCTGGTTTGGCTCCTCATCTCCCTTTAAGGGTTCTCGGCCTTCCTGAGAGTCAGGGGGTGATGACAACCTGTGTTGTGATTGAAGCAGAGTGATACCAGGTGGCAAACTATATACAATAAAAACTTATTTATGTAGCCCTACGTGAGCAGTATATACTTGGTGCATTCCCAGTGTTGTTTTTGTTACATAAGGGTATGAGGATGTAAAAAGAGGAAAGTCCTTGGAACTTTCAGGGACTCCATTTTTTCACCATCCTCAGGGTCTTCCCTAATCACTTCTCCACCAAGATGGTATATTTTAATCACACCAGTGTGGAGGCTCTAGAAAGCATGGTACGTTTTGTCACCCCAGCTTGGGGGCGCTGTAGAAAGCAGGACACAAGAGACTTTCAGTTTGGTAATCAGCCTAATATATCTCCTCTCCCACACTTATCTTTTGAGCCAAACACTGAGTTAGCTCTGACAATTCATATATAAATCTCATTATCTGTAGAGTACAGGATAACTCTTTGGAGGGCTTCAGGGTCAGCCAGAGTCAGGGTAAATCAAAGTCCTTGGTCTTTAGAAGGAAAAGTGAAAGAGGCAGGCAAGCAGAATCCTGGATTTGGGAATCCAGAGTCACCAACTTCTCTCCTCCTCCTCCTGCCGCCAAGTGACTCTGGCCTCTGTCCCTCTGCCCTCCAATCCTTGCCTATGATTATCTTAACACCAAACATTCAGCAAGCACCAACAGTGAAAAAAGCCATTTATCCAAACATATGCAAATAGAACAATTGTCTCTCATCGAATAGATAATTAGCCTTAAGTGCTTGGTTGTCTGATCCAAGCATATCTTTTTGGAGTTTCAGCCTTCTACAATTATCAATGTGGACATCCCTAGAAAGTATACGGTCAAGGTAAATGAACTTATCCACAGCTTTCAAAATTTTGCCATTTGCTGTAACTGATGATTCCATATATGGATGGTACGGTGCTGGCTAAAGGAGTACCTGTGTTTTCTTGGAATTAATTATTAGGCTAAAATTAACACAAGCAGCAGAGAATTGATGTATACTTTGTTGCATTTCAGCTTTGGAGACTGCATTGAGTGCACAATCATCTGCAAACAAAAAATCATGCACCACTCTACTTTAGTTTTGGCTTTTAACCTTTTCATGTTCAAGAATTTACCATCAAAAAATTGAAACTATTTCCACTCATATGAAAGAGTGTCCCAAATCACTATTGATCAGAGAAATGAAAATTAAGATAACTCTGAGATACCACTACACACCTGTTAGATTGGCTAAGATGACAGGAAAAAAAAAGATGAATGTTGGAGGGGATGCGAGAAAATTGGGACATGTGGTGTTCTTTTTCTTTAAAATATAATGGTTCTCTGCAAGCAGGTTTCTTGGGGAGGTTTTCTGGAGATAGCCCTAGTATCAGTTGAGATCAATAATCATCCCAAATGCAGCCAGGGATTAAAGTACAGTCTTTTATTGTCTCTCCCAAAATCTTATCTCTTTCACTTGGGGCTCAGCTAGTTTTCTGGAGGCCTTCTCTCTCCTTGGTTCCAAGAGCTCTTGCCACTAGTCCTTTGCCTCTGCTCCCTTCAGCCTCCAGCCAGCACAAAGGTGGAAGATGGAATGAATCTGTTTTGCCTCTGAGAGAGGGCTTCTACTGAACTGCCCTGACTGGCTCACTGAAGCTCTGTTTATGCTGGGTGTAAAAGGTTGACTCCTCCTCCAAGAGAGTGGGATTATGGGTTTCTGACTTGTGAATCTCATACTGAATACTGACTTGTGAATCTCCCAAAAGTGTGAACTCCAATGAGTACTTAAATACATTAGTGAGCTAGAGGATTTGCTAAGTACCATGCTAAATTAGGCAACTGACATCACTTTGTAAGGATTCCCTCTAAGGTGTGAACCAATAAGCATTGTATCAATTCCATTGAGCGAACTAACACTAGGATTCTAACATCTCCCTTGAGTTATCACCTGGTTTCAAGTTGAGATAACACTAGGATTCTAATAGGGACATTGATGCATCATTGGTGGAGTTGTGAACGAATCTAATTCTGGAGAGCAATCTGGAATTATGCCCCAAAAGTTATCTAACTGTGCATTTGATCCAGCAGTGCTACTGCTGGGCTTATATCCCAAGGAAATACTAAAGAAGGGAAAGGGACCTGTATGTGCCAAAATGTTTGTGGCAACTCTTTTTGTGGTAACTAGAAACTGGAAAATGAATGGATGCCCATCAATTGGAGAATGGTTGGGTAAATTGTGGTATATGAATGTTATGGAATATTATTGTTCTGTAAGAAATGACCAGCAAGATGAATACAGAGAAGCTTGGAGAGAATTACATGAACTGATGCTAAGTGAAATGAGCAGAACCAAGAGATCATTATATATGTCAACAACGATACTGTATGAAGATATAATCTGATGGAAGTGGATTTCTTTGACAAAGAGACCTAATTCAGTTTCAATTGATCAATGATGGACAGAAGCAGCTACACCCAAAGAAAAAACACTTGGGAAATGAATGTAAACTGTTTGCATTTTTGTTTTTCTTCCCGGGTTATTTCTACCTTCTGAATCCAATTCTTCCTATGTAACAAGATAACTGTTTGGTTCTGCCCACATATATTGTATCTAGGATATATGGTGACATATTCAACATGTATAGGACTGCTTGCCATCTGGGGGAGGGGATGGAGGGAAGGACAGGAAAAGTCAGAACAGAAGTGAGTACAAGGGATTATGTTGTAAAAAATTACCCTAGGCATGGATTCTGTCAATAAAAAGTTATAATTTTTTTAAAAAAGAAAAAAAGAATTTCTGAAATAGAAAAAAAAAATCCAATGAACAAAACAACTCATTTAAATGTTCAATAGGCCAAATGCAAAATGAGATTAAAAAAGATGACAAAAATAATTCACTAAAAATTAGAATTGAACAAATGGAAGCAAATGACTCGATGAGACATCAAGAATCCATTAAACAAAACCAAAAAAATGAAAAAAAAAATAAAAGAAAATGTAAAACATCTTATTGAAAAAACACCTAATCTGGAAAATAGATACAGGAGAGACAATCAATTATTGGATTACTTGAAAACCATGATGAAAAAAAGAGCCCAGACAACATCTTCCAAGAAAGCAAGGAAAATTGCCCTGATGTCCTAGAACCACAGGGTAAAATAGCCATTGAATGAACCTACCCATCACTTCCTGAAAGAGACCCCAAAATGAAAACTCCAAGGAAAATACTACAAGCAGTCATTAAGAAACAATTCAAATATCAAAGAGTCACAATCAGGATTATCCAGGATCTAGCAGCTTCCACTTTAAAGGATCAAAGGCTTAGAATATGATATTCTGAAGGGCAAAGGAATTTGGATTACTGCCAATAATCAACTAACCAGCAAAATGTTCATCTTTCAGGGGAAAAGATAGAAATTCAAGGAAATAGAGGACTTTCATTTATTTTTGATGAAAAGACCAGGGCTGAACAGAAAATTTAATCTTCAAATACAGAACTCAAGAGAAGCATAAAATGGTATAAAGGGAACAAAAAAACCCTATGTTTTTCAAAGGTTAAAATGTTTACATACCCATATGGGAAGATGATGTGTTTAATTCTTGAGAATTGTATATTTGTTAGGAGCAAACTTAGAGAGTCTAGGTATAATTTGGCTTTACTGTGATGCTATAAAAAAAAGAAACTATGAGTGGAAAAGAGATTGTACTGAAAGAAGAAAGAAGGGGAGGTTAAATGACGTAAATTATATCATATGTAGAGGCAAAAAAGACCTATTACAATCAAGGGAAAGAAGAGAGCAGGACAAGCATTATATAAAACTTAATCTCATTGGATTTGGCTCAAAGAGAGAATATCAGACATATTTAGTTTAATATAGAAACTTATCTTATCCTATATGGAAGTAGGAGAAGAAAGGGTAAAGGAAAGGAAGAGGTAATAGAAGGAAGACCAGAAGTAGAAAGGGAAATGAATAAGAAAGGGGGGAGGGACTCTTTAAGGGGAGGGCTGTTTGAGGAAGGTGGGGGTCAGCAGCAAAATACTGGTGAAGAGGGAAAGAGAAACCTAATTTGAGAAAAATAAGATGGAGGGAAATACAAAGTTAGTAATTTTATCTGTAAATGTGAATGGGATGAACTCTCCCATAAAAATGGAAGTGGGTAGCAGACCGAATTAAAAGCCAGAATCCTACAATAGGATTGTTTATGTTGTTTATAAGAATATGTTGTTTATAAGAAACACATTTGAAGCAGAGTGATACATGCAAGGTAAAGGTAAAAAGCTGGAGCAGAATCTATGATGCTTCAGCTAAAATTTTAAAAAGCAGGGGTAGCAATCCTGATCTCAGATAAAATAAAAGCAAAAATAAATCTAATTAAAAGAGATAGGGAAGAAAAGTACATCTTTTAAGGGTATCATAGGTAATGAAGTAATATTAATATTTAACATATATGCACCAAATGATATCCAGGTTCCCAGAGGAGAAGTTAAGAGAGCTACAAGAAGAAATAGATAGCAAAACTGTACTAGTGGGGGATCTCAACCATGTTCTATCAAAACTAGATAAATTAAACCACAAAATAAGAAAGAACTTACGGAGGTAAATAGAATTTTAGAAAAGTTAGGTATTTACCTTTTCAATTTTTACCATTGGAAAAAATTGAATGGAGACAGAAGGATAATTTTTTCAGAAGGCAGAAATAGTAAATGTACCATTTTTGGATCATGATGCAATAAAAATTATATGTAATAAAGGGCCAGGGAAAATTAGATCCAATATTATTTGGAAACTAAATAATCTAATCCTAAAGAATGAGTGAGTGAAACAACAAATCATAGACATAATTGATAATTTCATCCAGAGAATGGCAATAATGAGACAACATACCAAAATTTATGGGATGTAGCCAAAGCAGTTCTTCAGGGAAGTTTTAGATCTCTTGATGCTTACTTGCATAAAATAGAGAAAGGATTTGGGCATGCAATTAAAAAAGCTAAAAAAAAAATTAACAAATTAAAAACCCCTAATTAAATATCACATTTGAAATTCAGAAAATAAAAAGGGAGATTAATAAAATTGAAACTATGAAAACAATTGAACTAATAAACAAAACTAAAAGTTGGTTTTATGATAAAACCAACAAAATAAATAAACTTTTAGTTAATTTGATTAGAAAAAGGAAAGAAGAAAATCAGTGCCATACCAATAAATCTCCCAAGAAATTATTTTACAGAGATAGAAAAAATTATAAAGTTCATGTGGAAGAACAAAAAGTTAAGAATTTCAAGGGAATTTATGAAAAAATGCAAATGAAGGTGACCTAGCTATACTAGGCTAGTTTGAAGACCTAAAAGTATATTTTTAAGCAGTGATCATCAAAATCATTTGGTACTGGCTAAGAAAGAGAGTACTGGATCAGTGAAATAGATTAGGTTCATAAGGCATAGCAGTCAATGACTATAGAAATCTAGTATTATTTGATAAACCCAAAGATCCCAGCTTCAGGGTTAAGAACTCACTATTTGACAAAAATTGCTGGGGAAATTGGAAATGCTTATGGCAGAAACTAGGCACTGACCCACACCTAACAGCCTATACCAAGATAAGGTCAGAATGGGTTCATGATTTAGATATAAAGAGTGATACTATAGGCAAATTAGAAGAACAAAGGATAGGCTACTTCTCATTTCTGTGAAGAAGGAAGGAATTTATAAGAAGTAGAGTACATTACAGAATGTGAAATGGGTAATTTTGACTATATTAAGTTTAAAATTTTCTGTACAAATAAAAGCAATGCAGACAAGATTAAAAGAAAACAAAATTAAAAGGGAAACAGTAAAATAGGAAAAAAAATTTACATCCAAGTATTTTACATCCAATGCCTCATTTGAGGCCTTGACTTGAGAAAATTGGCTCAAATTTATAAGAATACAGGCTATTCTCCAATTGATAAATGGTCAAAGAATATGAACAGATAATTTTCAAATGAAGAATTTAAAACCATTTCTGCTCATATGAAAAAATTCTCTAAATCACTATTGCTGAGAGAAATGCAAATTAAGACAACTCTGAGCTACTTACTATATACCTCTCAAATTGGCTAAAATGACAGGAAAAGATAATGACAAATGTTGGAGGGAATGTGAGAAAACTGGAACACTAATATATTATTGGTGGAGTTGTGAACTGATCCAACCATTCTGGAGAACAATATGGAACTATGCCCAAAGGGATATTAAACTATGTATATCCTTTGATGCAGCAGTGTCTCTATTAGGGCCTGTATTCCAAAGAGATCACAAAAAAAGGAAAGGGATCCACATGTGCAAAAATGTTTTTAGCAGCCCTTTTGGTAGTGACAAGGAACTGGAAACTGAGTTGAGTTAGAGAATGAATGAATGTTATAGAATATTATTTTTCTATAAGAAATAATCAGCAGGATGATTTCAGAAAAGCCTGGAGATACATGAACTGATGCTAAGTGAATTGAACAGAACATTGAATACAGCAACAAGATTATGTGATAATCAGCTCTTTTCAACAATGAGATGACTGGATCTTCCTGGAACTACAATTAGAATTGTATAGGGCTCAACTGCAACTACAATAAAAGACCACAGATTCTGGAATCATATCTACTAACAATCAAAAGAACTAAACCTGAAGCCAAAAATATCATATCTAGCAAAATTCTTGAATGAGAAAAAAGGGACATTTAATGAACTTGCAGATTTTCAGGACTTTCTATCAATCAAACCTGAATTTACCAGAAAATTTAACATATTGGAGATAATACCAAGGATCAGTTTCAAGGAACTCAACATAGACAAATTGTTTTATGTTTTTTTCTTTATATGGGAAACGTATAACATATATTCAAGATTGACATTAACAATAGGGTAGCTCAAAAGAAAGATTGAGGCAGAGTTAGGTTAAAAATAATAATTATATTATACAAATGAAGTGCAGAGGAAGAACAGACACAGAGATATTAGAGGGGGGGAGGAGAACTCGTGGATCTGAAAACCTACTGAATTGGGAATGGATTCAATAGTCAACACTATCTATATTCCCTCCAAAATCTATGAAGAAATAAGGGGAGAGGGATGGGCAGATGGGGAAACAAAGGACAGGGAAGCAGACCAGGGAAGAATACATAGGTGAGGGGAGGATAAGTAAAGCAAGGCAAGTTAAGGAGCAGAATTAAAACAGAGACCACAGACAGAGGAAAAATATGTGTATGTGTATGTGAGAAGGGGCAGGAGTATCTGTATGAATGTGTATGTATATATCTACATAAATATATCTTTTCTTAACTATAGCCTGCTTGGAGATAGTGGGGGCAGATAAAAGGGGCGGAGGGGAGGAAGAATAAATTTAAAAAGATGAGCAGCAGAGACCAAAGAACAATTACAAAAAAGTAAAGAAGATATGGACATTCTGAATATAATTTCTTTTACTAATATACATACTTTCTTGAACTGATAATTTGTTATTATATATGTGGAATCTTCCCTGATGTTCTGCTGGACACATGATAATACTCTCTTTTGTTTCATTTTGTTTTATATTTATTTTCTATTTTTATTTTTTCTTTTATGCTTTTTAAATAAAATAAATTTTTTAAATAAAAAAAAGACTAGAAATATATCTATAATTTAGGTATGGAAGTAATTGAGGTTTGTAGTAGATGTTAAAATAGAGGAGTCTTCCTGACCCCCAAGGCCAGCATTCTGCACTATGGTGCCACCTAGCTGTCCCAAGCTAGAGAGCTTTATGGTTTGCAGAATTTAAGGTATGATCTTTACAACTCTGGGAGGTAGGTGCTATTTATTATTTTCCCTATTTAACAATTGAGGAAACTGAACCAAACAGGAGTTAAGAGTTTTGCCTTTGATCATGCATCTAGGAAGTGTTTTAATTTTCAATTAAATTAATTATTAAACTAAATTAAAGTGATTTGAATTTATGTTATAATTCATCCTCTAGTTGTGTTTAGTCATTAAATTCGTGAGAGTGCTTTAAGTTTTTCAAAATTATTTGTATTTAATTTATTGGTTGTTGTTATTGTATCCATTGTTCTTTTTTTCTGCTCATTTCATTCTGCATTAATTCATACAAACCTTGCCTGGTTTTTTTGATACTTTGCCATTTCTTGGGTAAAATACTATTCATCTACACATATATATCATAATTACTCAGGTGACATGAATTCCCATAATTTCCAGTTCTTTACTAATGCAAAGGGGACTTATACCCACTTAGCTTGTTTTGCTTTGTTAGTTGTTCATGCTTTGTTGTTTATAATTGATTGCTGTATACTATGAATATACATGTATTTTCTTAATGTGCATGTGTTAGATATTGTTTGTAAGTAGGTCATCATTGTAATATACTGTTAGATGAAGCTCTGTTATGAATTGTTATCCATTGTTAATGGATATTTATTGTTAATATGCCTTTGTTTCATTTTCAATCCTACTATAAATTGGTTACTTGGGCTCCTAGGAAAATGACTCTTGTTTTAAAAATACTGATGCTTATTTTATCTGTGTAATTAACAGGTTTCAAATTTTTCCTCTCTGCTTTTTACAAGTAGCTATGAATAAGTTTATCCCAGAGGGAAAATGTGACCTGTGACTCAAAGTCCTTTACATAAGACTTCTCATTGATGAATACTGATCACCAAGGGCAGAGTTTGGGAGACCTAAAAAAAAAAAATCCTGTCCTTCACACTTCCAAATTTGAGAGAAAATTCATACAAGATAAATTTTAATGTCTTTTACCATTTATTAATTGGGTCTTTCCATTTTATTTCATCATTTCCCTTAAATTTTTGGATGATCTATTCATCCAGATGAATTTCAATATTATTTTTTCCTAGATCTTTAGCATAATACTTTGGGGGTAGAGTCAAGATGGTAAAGAGAGAATTTTTGCTAAGTTCCCCAAATATATCCCTACTATAAAACCTTAAAAGGTGTCGAACTGAACTCTGAGCAGGGAAAATCAAGAAAACAGGGAGTTAATTTTTCTACTCAGGAGTGAAAGAAGATAAGAGGTCTGTGTACCAGAAGGATAATGTGGCAGAAGTGGTGATGGTGGTGGTAATGATAGCAGCAGCATCAGAAGAGCAACCTGTAGCTAGAGATGATAAGGAAAAGGGAACACCTAATAAAAAAGAGATTCCAAGAAACTCTCATAATAATAATAGCATATGAATGTGTGCCATTTGAAATGTCACCCATTACCTAGTTCTGGTTACAGCACTGTTATTCAGTTCTGGGTCACAGTTCCAGGGTGGAGAAAAGTAGTCACAATCATGAGAAAATGTATATAAATACCAGAGTAAAAACTAGGAGGGCAGTGACCAGACATCTCTCTGAATCATATCACTTTGGAAGCATCAAAAATTTAAAGCCCTCCTGCCCTTTTCCTCCTCCACCTGAGTTGTAAATGTAGAGAAAGACATAAAAGACATAAAAGTTCAACTCAGGTCAGATATCCCCTCTTTACATCCTCCCCCCAAAAATCCCAGAGATAAGCAGAATCAACTTTAATATGATATCAGTCAAAAAATAGTCTGGGAAAAAAAAGAACATGACCATAAAAAGTTAATATCATGACAGGGAAGCCACAAACTGAGAAAAAGACATGAGAAAAACATGAAAACAACTATATGCAAAACCTCAAAGAAAAATTCAGATTGGATTCAAGCTACAAAAGAATTCCTAGAAGACCTAAAAAATAAAGTGATAAAAAGTAACAAAAATGATTATTATGATGATCTATTTAATGAAAATTGACAGTATATTATGAAATTAATATTTAGCAAAAATATAAATTGTTCAAATAAACAGAACAATAAGTAAAGACCCAGTCTGAGAAAAAAAGAAATTGAAAGCCTATAAATAGATTTTCAAAACAAAATAAATCTTGTAACCAAATGGGTTTGGGAGCAAATTATGTCAAATATTTAAAGAACAGGTAATTACAATGCTACATACACTGAAAAAAAAAAGAGAGAAAGAAGTCTCAATACATTTTTTCTGCTATATTATGGTTTGAGAAAAGTATAAACCCAAATCCTTAATGAATAGTGATGCAAAAATTTTAAGTAACATTTTCAAGGAGACTCTAACATCATATAGCAAATTATACAAAAATTGCAAGAATGATTCAACATCACTAAAATAGAAAAATTTTGATAAAATACACTTCTTCTATTAAAAGTATGAGAAAACACAGGAGCCTTTCTTAAAATGACAAGCAGTATCTGTCTAAAACCAAAACCAAACATTACATGTAATAGAATTAGAACCCTTTTCAGTAATCAGAATTGAAGCAAGGATATTCATTATCATCATTATTATTCAATATTGTACTAAAAATACTAGATATAGCAATAAAACAAAAAAAGAAAATGAAGGAATAAATATTGGTAATGAAGAAATAAAAGTGTTACTTTTTGCTGATGATAGAATTATTTTTGAGAATCAACTGAAAAATTAGTCAGTTGACAACTTTAATAGATTTTCAGGAAATAAAATAAACCTATACAAATTATTAACATTTCTATATAGTAGCACCACCACCAACAAAAGAAATAGAAAGAAATTACACTTAAAGTAATTGTAGACAGAATACCTGGAAATCTACCTGCCAAGAAATACATAGGAACTATATGAACACAATTACAAAAGACTCTTTACACAAATACTTATTTAAATAATTGCTCATAAAAAAGTCAAGTAGATATAATAAAAATACCTAACTTAATTTACTCCTTTAGTTTCATACCAATCACACTACTAAAGAATTCTTTTATAGCATTAGAAAAAATATTTTTTTTAGTTTTATCTGGAGAAACAAAAGGTCAGGAATCAAAGAAAAATGTGGAGCAAGGGAAACAAACAGTACCAGATCTCAAATTATATTGCAAAGAAGTAATAATCAAAATATTTTATTATTAGATAAGAGAGTGGAATAGATTAGGTTCACAATATGCAGAAGTGAATGAGCACAATAAACTGATATTTGATAAACCTCTAAATTAGAACAAGAACTCATTATTTGACCAAAAAAAAAGAAAACTGGAAAGTAGTTAGATACTGGGCAGAGAGTAACATATGACATCATATTCCCAAGGAAATTAAAAATACGTATATAACATAAAAACTGATGTCATAAGAAACTTAGGGAAGCATGGAAGAAATTAAATGTTAGATTTAAGATTAGGGAAAGAATTCACAACTAAACAAGAGAGATTTACTGGAGGTAAACTGGATTTTTATGAATATATAAAATAAAAGTTTTTGCATAAATAAAAATCAATTCAATAAAAATTAGAAGAAAACTGGGGGAAAATTAAAGCAAGTTTCTCTGAAAAAAGAATTTTTAAGTCATATAGGGAAATGAGCCAAATTTATGAAAATGAGCCATTTCATAATTGATAAATCGCTAAAGGGTATAAATGGGCAATTGTTAGAGTAAGAAACAAAGTTATAAATATATAAAATGCTCTAAATCACTAATAATTAGATAAAGGCAAATTAAAATACTTTGAAATAGCATCTTATACTAATTAGACTGACTAAGATTGAAAAAGAAAATGACAAATGCCATGGAATGTGTAAAAATAAGTTCAGTGTGAACTAGTCCAACCCTTTTATAGTGCAAAGCTTCTTAAACTGTAAGTCACAACCCCAGATGGGGTCAAGTAACTGAATGTTAAAGTTGAGGAAAATTTGGCAACAGTAATAAGTATCAAATATTCCACAAAGATTTGCTTCTTCATGTAAAAATAAATAATCGCACCCACCTCATTAATATACGAATTTGTTTTCATATTTAGTAAATGGTGAAATTATATGTACACCAAAGTTTTAAAAATAAATTTCTTTATGATTTATTATCAGTAAATATTTTACTTTTATACCTATTTTATATGCCCATATACCCAGAGTTACATTAAAATTTCTTGGGTGAAAAGGGGTCACAAGTGGAAAAAGTTGAAGAAGCCCTGCTGTAGACCAATTTGGAACTGCTCAATGGGCTATCAAACTATGCATATCTATTGACCTAGCAATATCACTACTAGGTCTATACCCCAAGGAGATCAAATTAAAAGGAAAGGGATAATTATAATATTTCTTTTTGAAGCGGCAAAGAATTGAAAATTAAGGGGATAACTATGAATTGGAGAATGGTTGAATAAGTTATAGTATATAAATATGATAAAATGCTATTTGTCATATAAGAAATGATGAAAGGGATGGTTTCAGAAAAAAACTAGAAAGCCTCATATGAATTGATACAAGTGAAGTGAGCACAACCAGGAAAAAAAATGTAAGAGTAAAGCTTTGATTAAAAAAAAAAAAAGATAATAAACTCTGAAAAGGTAATGAACTATAATCTATATGATCTATCATGATTTCAAAAAAAGTCATGATAAAAATGCCATCCACCTTCAGACAGAGAACTGATAAAATCAGAGTGTATATTGAAGCATTTTTTCATTTAAAATTTTTTTTCTTTCTTTTAAAAAACATTTAATGTAGAAATATGCTTTACATGGCTTTATATACATAATTGGTGCTTGTATTCTCAATGAAATAGGAGGAATAAAGAAATTTGGACCTGAAAATTAAAAAAAAAATTTTTTAACTACTTTGGTAGTTTAACTGGTATTCATTGAATAAGCAAATTAATGGCAAAAATCGCCATATTTGTTGTAATGGCTTGGCATACTTATAATTAATATTTCTTCAATTATTTAGGTTGTAATTTCTTCTTTAAAGAAAGTAGACTTTTCACCAGCATGATTGTCATTTTTTTTGTTGTTGTTCTTCCATGGTAACCAATATGGCAACCTAAGCAAGAAGTAGGAGATACAGTTTCTATATACCCACATATACAGTCCTAACATTTCTGTTAACTTCCAATCTCACATTTCTGACTGATCATTAGACAACTTGATGTTATAGGCAGCTTATACTCAACCTGTTCAAAACTGAATTCATTATCTTTTGCTCCAAACTTGCCCATTTTCCAAAACTCCATCAGTCAATAAACATTTATTAAGTATCAATTAAAAAAACAACAACAAAAAGAAACCAGGAAACTTTTCTAGGCAAAGAATCAGTCTTTATTAAACAAACAAAAGTGATATGGACTGAGACCCTCACTTATAAGATTCACACTTACCTATACTCCTCTTGTTCATACATGGTGCAAGAGATCAGTCTTTCACATATTCCAGGTCAGTCTGCTCTTCATATTTTGCAGATCTGCCCTTTTATATCATTTCATGTTATCATAGTCATTTTTCTGACTAGCTAATCATGTCCTAGAAAACCTTTCCTTAACATTTTAATATAAAGATTAATATTTATACTTTATATAATGACTATAGCTACTCCAAAGTTAACTTCAAAGGTATAGGTTTTTCCTGGCACTATATCATAGTTCAATTACACAGGTTTTCACCAAGGGCTATGTTCATACTATAAATCACACAACTACTTCTTATCTTATTAAAATGTTTGTGATAACTGATTACAAAGCAAAGCAAGACAAAGTATCCAAGGCATTGATTATTGATTTTTTTCCTTTACGACTGTGTTCCAAGCATTATGCTAAGAACTGGGGATAAGAGGCAAGGAGCTCATAGTCTAATGAAAGAGAACCTGCAAACACATAAGTACAAACAAATCATATACAGGATAAATAACAAATAGTTAACAGAGATAGGGCACTAGAAGTCTTCTAGTAGAAGATGACATTCTATGTTATGACAGAAACTAGACATTGACTAATAGCTAACATCCTATATCAAGAAAAGATTAAAATGAGTTTGTGATTCAGACATAAAGGGTGATACTATAAACAAATTAGGAGAGCCAACAATAGTTTACCTTTCAGATCTTTGAAGAAGTTAGGAATTTGTGATCAAAGAAAAACCAGAGAATATTATGAAATGCAAAAATGGGAAATTTTGATTACATTAAATCAAAAAGTTTTGCACAAATAAAACCAATGTAGCCAAGATTATAAGGAAAGCAGAAAGCTGGGAAACAATTTTTACAGCCACTGTTTCTGATAAAGGCCTCATTTCTAAAATATATAGAGAACTGACTCAAATTTATAAGCATTACCAGTTATTCCTCAATTGATAAATGGTCAAAAGAACAGACAATTTTCAGATGAAGAAATTGGAGCCATTTCTAGTTATATGCTTTAAATCATTATTGATTAGAGAAATGTAGATTAAGACAACTCTAAAGTACCTCTACACACTTCTTAGGTGGTTAAAATGACAGGAAAAAATAATAGTAAATGTTAGAAGGCATGTAGGGAAACTGGGACACTAATGCATTGTTGGAGAATTGGGAACTGATTTAACCATTCTGGAGAGCAATTTTGAACTATGCCCAAAAGGCTAAAAACCTGTGCATACCCAGTAACCCAGCAGTCTCATAATTGTCTATATCCTAAAGATATCATATAAGAGGGGAAAGGATCCACTTGTGTAAAAATGTTTGTAGTAGCCTTTTTGTAGTGGCCAATAGGAGCTCAGAATATTCTGCAAAATAATTCCTATGAACATTTCTCTAACTTTCCACATCTCACATTTCTTCTGGGTTAATTCAATTCTGATTTTTTCATAGAGCCCAGCACTTTGTCTGATGAGGGCACACCATGCCGAGTAATCCTATACCAGTATCTCCCATGTCATACAATCAATTCTAAAGTTCTTAAAAGAGACCTTGAGATTGTTCTTGTATTGGTTTTCTGTAATGGGCTGAGGTTTGAGTTGATGCACTGAGGTCCCAAGTATATGAGGCTAAATAGTAATTGGGCTATACTCTATTAATATACATGATTGGATAAAGAATGGTCCCTGCCCACTCTCCGTGCAAGTCCTGATGTGTTGTATAGGAAATGACGATTTTGGTGGGTGGAGGCAGAGAGAGAGAGAAAGGAAGAGAAGCTGGGAGAGATTGGGCCTGGGTTCGAGACTCCGAGCTGCTGGTTGTGTGGCTGCTGGTCGAGCTAGCTTCTTGACTCAGCTGCACACATTGCTATCGCCGATTCTCTTCCACCTCCGATCCTTCTTCACTGAGAATAAAGACTGACGGTTTTCCCCTAACCTGAATTCCTGACTCCTGCTGATTTAAAAATACACGATCTTCACATTTGGCGCCCAATTCTCTGAGACATAGGACTTAAAAATCCTCAGGAATCATTGGATTCTCTGAGACATAGGACTTGAAAACTCTCAGGAATCATTGGATTCTCTGAGAAATGATAAGACTGTTACAACACTTCAAAATCTGCTGGAATCATTGGATTCCCTAACACATAAAAAGACTTTTGCAGGACTTCAAAAACTCAGGGGGATCATTGGATTCCCTGACATGTGAAACAATGGACAATAGACTGGTTTTGGACTATCTCTTGGCTGCTGAAGAAGGTGTATGTGTGACTGTTGTTTACATACCTTCTTTCTAGGACTTCTGGTGATCTTTTCCAACACCATGTTGATTTATATTGTTTGCTATTCCGCTACTTGCGTGTAAAATTCATGTTTGTTACACCACATCGAGCCTGCACTGACTGAGGGGAGGATCATCCCTAATAGCCTCTGCGTTATTGCTATGTGCTTGTGTAATACCTCCCATGCTGATGGGTTTGTGCGTAATAAGACCCTTCAGCCCAGAAACCCACTAGCAACCCCCATTTCCCTTTGGTGCTTTTCATCTCCCTTCCTGAGATGTCAGGTAGGGCGTGATCATCTCCTTTTTAGTGCTTTCACCACCTTTCCTGAGAAGTCAGGGAGGCTGTGATCATCTCCTTTTCGGTGCTTTCACCTCCTTCCCTGAGAAGTTAGGAAGGCTGTGATCACCTCCCCTTGGGGGCTCTGACCTCCCTGAGGAGTCAGGGATGGCATGACCACCTGTGTTCTAAAATAAAAGAAAGCGGGAGATGTAATGGGCTGAGGTTTGAGTTGATGCACTGAGGTCCCAAGTATGTGAGGCTAAATAGTAATTGGGCTATACTCTATTAATATACATGATTGGATAAAGAATGGTCCCTGCCCACTCTCCATGCAAGTCCTGATGTGTTGTATAGGAAATGACGATTTTGGTGGGTGGAGGCAGAGAGAGAGAAAGGAAGAGAAGCTGGGAGAGATTGGGCCTGGGTTCGAGACTCCGAGCTGCTGGTTGTGTGGCTGCTGGTCGAGCTAGCTTCTTGACTCAGCTGCATACATTGCCATCACCTATTCTCTTCCACCTCCAATCCTTCTTCACTGAGAATAAAGACTGACGATTTTCCCCTAACCTGAATTCCTGACTCCTGCTGATTTAAAAATACACAATCTTCACAGTTTTCCTGACCACCTTCTGAGCAAGGTGGTCCCGTGTGAGTTCTCCATAAACTAATCTTTTTGGCAACTGTACATTTGGCATTCAAACAATGTGGCCCACGCAATGGAGTTGTATTCTTTGCTTGGCAAAGTGTTGGAATGCTTGGCAGTTTAGTTCAAGAAATGACCTCAGTGTCTGGCATCTTCTCCTGCCAAGGAATCTTCAGAATCTGTCTAAGATACCATCCATGTTTCACAAGCATACAACAACAGGCTCAGCACAACAGCTCTGTAGACCTTCAGTTTAGTAGTCAGTGTATGTAATACCTCTTCTTTTCCACACTTAGCTTCGGAGCTTTCCAAACACTGAGCTAGCTCTGGCAATGCGTGTGTAAATCTCTTTATCAATGTGGACATTCCTGGAAAGTATATTGCCAAGGGTAGTGAACTTATCCACAACATTCAAAATTTCTCCATTTGCCCAGGTTTGAGCATTTCCAATGCTCAAATACTCTAGAGCTTTCCCAGTCACTAATGATGTGAAAAAAGACTGTGTGCTTGCTCCTATGCTTTTTAGTATGATGTGATTTTTAGTTTTCAGCCATTGTCAAATGCCTTCAGTGAAGACCAATATGATATCAATCAGCAACTGCACTGATGATAAATTCTTCACCTTGAAAAGGTTACAAGCCAAAATTAAAGTGGGGGGAGTGTTGGCACATGATTTTTTGTTTGCAGATAATTAGCTGCTCAATGCAGACTCCAAAGCTGAGATGCAACAAAATATGGATTGATTCTCTGCTACTTGTGCTTATTTTGGCCTAACAATTAACACCAAGAAAACACAGATACTCTATCAGCTAGCACCACACCATCCATATGTGAAACTTATACACAATTGTTTGTGTGTAGTCTCTCCTTAAATTTTGAGTGTCAACCAAAGTAGGCACTTAAATAATTGTTTATTGAACCACTATGCCCTGAATTTATGCTCTGAATAAAATTATTACCCCCCCCCATCCTCCTTCTTGCCATTAGGACTGGGAGAATTGAGGCAGGAAAAATATTGAAGCTCTGGCCACTTTACCTACCATTGTAGTATAAAAACTCCAGGTGCCTTATCTCATTTCTTGCTAAGGTAATTCCCCCTCCCTCTCCATTTGAGTATTGCCCCTCTCCTCCCTCTCTTGCCCTAAACATTCTTATCTTGACCCTTGTCTTGTCAGGATTAAGTTATGATCCTTTCCTAGAATTATGGCTTGTCTGCCCACTAAGTGTCCTCAACCTCCTTATCTGCCTTTGTTTCCCCTATAAGATTGTGTACTCAGGTTATATATTCTGTTTGCAAACTCTAGTTAGCTATAAAAGTTCTCTGTCTCAGCTCCTCAGGGCCGAATGACTTTTGAACATGACTTCCATTTGGCCAGCTAGTCTAAACTCTCCACATTAAAAGATTATAAACCAATCTCTGACTTGCCTCAGTATCTCTGGCATTTCAGAACAACTGAAATTCACACCAGGAGGAAGTCAAGTGAGAAAATTAAAAACTAGAGTAAGTGACCATTTCCATCCCAACTGTCATGACAGTTATAAGTGAATAATATAATATAAATGGAAAATAACCTGCCAGCAAAACCAGTGCTACTTGATGGAAGCATGCCAGTTGGTATTGTCTTTCCTCATGAGAATGTAAACTCGTTGAGAATAAGGACTGGGGCTGGGGGAGATAAAGGGGGGGATCATGTGTCTATATTCCTAGAAATTAACATAGTGACTAACACATAATTAAGTGACTACAAAGTACTTGTTGACTTGATTGAGTGTAATGTAAGACTTAAGTGTGATAAGAGAAGGGAAATAATAAAGAAGGGAAGGGATTCAAGAATGGAGAACAACATGGAGTTTAAATGGATAACTATTTAGTTGAGGTTTGAAAGAAAAGAAAGGAAAGTCAGGACAGGATTAATGATGGGAGAATATACTAAATTGTCAATGAGAGGACAGAGTGTCAGTGTCATGAAACAAAGGGAGAAACTTATGGTCAGAGAGAGTAATGTCAGAGTTTCTCATTAGGAAAGTGGATATTTGTGGACAATTTGTGACTAAGATGTTTTAGGAATTTGAGTAAATGGGAATGAGAGATTATGAGGGAATATCTATATAGATATTAAAGTCCCCTAATAACACTGGAAGGAGTTAAAAGAAGAAAGTAAGATGGTGCTGCAGATGCTTGAGATCTAGGGTTTAATGCTTAAGTAGGAGGGAAAATGTTTATCCCTTCAATTGGTTTAGAGGTGGATGAATGAGAAAGGAAGTGATTGTGTTCTTTCAGTTTACATAAAATGCCTATAGCGTTCCATGGGTAATAATCCATGTTGTGAGGGATGTAGAAGACCCTTACCCAAAATGACTACTCAGAGATCAGTCAGTAGAAAGCAGAAAAGTTCTGGATAATGAGCCGTCCCATCACGAGATAAGAAAGAGAAAGGTCATGGTAGGAGGGCTAAAGAAGTAGTAAAGATATATAGCTTTTATACAAGAAATTACATCACAAGTAAGAGAGCATTGAGAAGGGGAGGAGGAGGAATATAATTGGTTGTTGCTATTTGGGAAGATTGGAATGGAAGGTTTCTGTTTCCCGAAATCTCCTGATTTCTAGGAAACAGAAAATCAGGCCTTCAGGCTTAATCAAGCAGATAGTAGTCCAGCTAATAGACTAAATATCGATAAATGTCAAATACTGATAAATCTCATCAGCTCAGGTTAAATAAATATGTTTATAGCTGGCCAAGGCTCAAGTAAATATGAGCCTGCACATATTATACAGGTCATAGGAGAAACACAGAAATAATGAAAAATAAAATACAGAAAAAGAATTCATACATTCCTGTAAGTTCTTCACCTTGTCTCTCTCTATTCCATAAAATGTTTTTCCACACAACTTATATATCCTACCTCTTTCATTATGATTAAGCAAGTAACAAGAATTATACTGATGTTTTGATATGTCAGGATTTACTATATTGACACTCCTGGAATAAATCATCTCATACAACTTCAATCATACACTCACTATGTAAAACTGTTTTTTCTGTTTCTGTACCTATAGTATATAGCAAAGCTTCTTAAACTCTGGTCATGATGATGAAGCTTAGGTTTTGGGGTTCCCTTTGGTTAGGGCACCAAATGATAAGCTCTAGATTTAGGGAACCAAAATAAGATTAGGGTTTCTAGTGATCAGGGAGTTAAATGATGAGATCTAGTGGCAGGTTCCGGGTTCAAGGAACCAAATGGAGAGGTTGGCTCCCCTACATCCCTTTGCAATTCGGCACAAGGGTAGGGAGTTTTGGGAACCCTGATTCTGGCGCCACGGAGATTCTTCATAAAGGAATTTATGAACCTGAAAAAGCTAAACTGAAAAAAGAGGTTTATTATTGCCATTGGGAAGTCAGCCTTTCCTATGCATGACCAGAAAGGCTGAATTAAAGTTTAGAGAAATCCTGACAGAGGATCCCCATATGGGATCACATAAATGAAAGTAGGGGTCAATAAATTATGATTTATTATCAGTAAATGTATGTATCAGTAAATGTATGTCTATTTGTATGTCTATTTTATATATTTATAAACCAGGGGTCATGTAAAAATTTCTTAGATGAAAAGGAGTTGAAACTTGAAAAAGTTTAAGAAGCTCTGGTATATATATCCACTGGTGGAGCGCAATCAAAAAGTCCATTAAGCATAGAACAACCTTCCCTATGATAATTTTCTTCTCTACAAACTGCAAATCTTTGAGTCTTGAAGAAGGGACCCTGAAACTCTCTAAAACTCCTTGAAGGAGAGATTCTCCTTGAACCCTGTGTCTGTGAGACCCCATCCCACAGAAGAGACAAAATAAACAACTTCATTCTGTTATCTTGGTGGGACTAGTTGAAGCATTCAATTCCAAGATTTTCTACCTCTATTATTGGCTCAACCACTCCCAGTAAGTGGTCTCATCTAGGTCTGGGGGCACTGACAGCATTGAGGAAATCTCATTCAATTGAAACTTTGGTCTCAGATTTCCTTATAAAAACTGCAACTTGGAACTCACTTCTTTGCAGAGGACCTAAGATGCTAAGGAATCTCTCTTCCTGGCATAGCAAGCCTTTGTGCATTGGAATAATATTTTCTTTCAACACTACCCTCTCTTTATCCTCACCTATTTCCCTAATGAGACTTTATGCCTATCTGTAGGGATTTCTCTAAACTTTATTTCTCTGCCAGAACTCCTTCACTGAGGAATTCATCCTTTCTGTTCTTGCATAGTGAAGGCTGACTTCCCAATGCCAATAATAAACCTCTTTTATCAGTCTAGCCTTTTCAGGTCTGTAAATTCCTTTACAGAGGATCTCTACGCTTCCAGAAGGGGAGTTCCCAAAACTCCCTACCCTTGAGCCAAATCCCAAGAGGGTGCAGGGTAGTCAAACCTCTTCATTTTGTTCCCCGAACCCCAAACCTGCTATTAGACCTTATCATTTAACTACCTGACCACCATGAACCCTAATCTCATCTTGGTTCCCTAAATCTAGACCTCATCATTTGGTTCCCTGACAAAAGGGGACCCCAAAACCTAAACCTCATCAATCTCAGGCTTTAGCCCATTTTCATGTCACTGATTATGCCCAGCAAAGGTTCAATCTTGAATCACTTCCACCATTTGTTGCCTTCATTCCAAGATAGAGAAAATCACACAATCATTCTGATTGGATCCTCTATAAATTTATGTTACATAACCCCAACTAGACTATCACTGTCAATACAAACATGCCCCCTTATCTGTTTATTATTCCACTCTCCACAGTAGCTTTTCCTCCCCAAACTCCCATGGCTCTTCCTCCCCATCCCCCACTCTCCTAGCAAGGAACCTTGCTTCATATTTTACAAAAACTGTTGAGACCACTAGTCACAGTCTTTTGATGTTTTTTTTTTTAAACCACTGGTAGTATGATTTTTTTCCAATTTTGAAGACTCCAAAAAATATTTCTCACAAGATAGTAATTAGTTCAAACTCACTCACATATTAAGGGAGAGGTTCTAAATGATAGTTGGAGCAAATTATGGGGACTTAAAGGTGTCAGTTTTCCTGAATAGTATTGTTCTACAAGATTATGTCTCATTCATGCCTAGCCATTTGCTATTTGACATGAATCTAAAATAAAAGTATTTTGTTAATATGTTCTCCATTCCCTTTGTTTTGACTAGCTATTTAACCCCCATGAAGATAGTGTGTGCATTAAGATGAATATAAATGAGGTTTCAAAAATTTGAAAAGTAGATTGCCTTGGGTCAAATTTGTTCTCTTTATCCATGCTAAGACATAAAGTGAAATTATTCAGCCTAAATGCCAGCAAGCCTGTGCATGAGAGGCAAGAGACACTGTCAAATTTTTCTTCCTTCCCTTCTGAAAGCTTCTGTTTTCTTTCTTTTATCTTATATATTTGTAAATTTAAAGGTTTATCCTGAGACATTAGGTTCTGTGTGATGCTACTTATATAATATTTCAGGTCTTTTAAATAATCAAGTTATAAACACTTGAAGGGCAGGCTAAGTGAAACTATAAGAAAAGCTAAAACAGGACATGACATGCCCCATATAAATTATTCAGAATTGTAGCCTGATTCATCATAACAGGAGGCAAAACAGCATCCAAACTAGCAATACTGGTTGGTAAAGTTAGAGCATTTATATATTAGTTTTTAGTTAGTAAAGATAGAGACCAAATACAATTCATGAAAGCTGATTTCTGATAATAATCCTTAATGGCTAAAAGGGTCTTTTGGTTAACATTTCATATAGCCAGTCCTGGACTATCTCTAAAGAACAGACTAGGTAAATCCTCATAATATGAAGTCAGTTGTAAGTCTTTTCAGGAATGTAATATCACTTTTCTTAGAGCACTAGTGTCTCACCTATTTAAGATTATCAAAGATCAAGGGATGACTATGACCTTACCAACAAATCAAAAGGATCTGTCTGTTTTATCTTTGTCCCTTAATATATCTTGGTCTCTTGTTTCTGACTCTATCTCTCTTCCTCCCTCTCCTTCCCTCTCTTCCCTCCTCCCCTCTTCCTCTCTTCTCCTCCCCCCCCCCCTCCACACACACTTAGTGTACATTGTAGCTGCCTGAAACTTGACAATCCTGTTTATCCAGATAAGTTTTCTAATTGTACCCCACAGCTCCAAACCCTGTCCTAGTTCACCTTAGCAGACTTTGATTATCTTGGCTCAACCCAATTTTTGAAGCCATAACTTCTAGATCAGACTTGCCCATGTTCTAACCTGCCATTTTCAGGGATTTATCATTCAATTTATGTTAATTACCTGATGGTTTCCTACAACTAAAAACAATAATATCTTAAAAAAACGTATTTAATATAATTATATGCTATGAAAAAACCCAGTATTGAATTGTGGAATCTAGGTGATGCAGTCAAGAGGGTGCTAGGCCTGGAGTCAGAAGGATCTGAATTCTTATCTGGTCTCAGACACTTACTAGGTGTGAAAGGCTGAATGAATTACTTGTGCTTAATCTGCTTCAGGTTCCTGACCAGCAAAAGGGAAATAATAATACCATCTACCTCTCAGGAATGTTATGAGGATCAAATGAGATAATATTGTAAAGAACTTAGCATGGTGCCTTGAACATAGTAGGTACTTATTTCTTTCTAAAGAGCTGTTGCTTTCTCTTAGTAATCATTAATTGAGCAGGTTGAGGGATCTTGTTGGACTTGATTTAAGCCCTAAATCTTGAATCTTCTCCAAATATAGAACATCTCACTTCCCTCTCACCACCATATAACCTCCTATTTCATAATTCTATTTGAAATAGTTTAGATTGAAAATAGATGTATTAAAATGGAAGTTTCATAGACTTTAAAGGAAAAGAAACTGACAGAATGTCCTACTACACTGCATATAATGTTTAGTGAATATTTATGTATCCTCAAAATTGCTCTAGGTAGATTCTTAACTCTTTTTGTATCATAAACACTTCTAGAAGTCTACTAAAACCTATAGACCCATTCTCAGAATAATTTTGGTTCTATCCTTATGATTGAAGAAATGATAAATTTCATCTCAAACTTAGTAAAAATAAAGATTCATTCAATCCAAAGTCACACACTTCTTTAAATCTATCCACACATCCATTAATGAGTTCAAATAAGTTAAAAACTTTCGTTTTATATATTATGTGGAATACAGCAAAGTCTACCAAAAAAAAATGATTCCTGTCCTTAAGTAGCATACTAATCTAGTATAGGAAACAAGGAAACATAAAATCCTTTTTTTTTCATTTTCTTCTGACTTCTTACTATGAGAGAGAAAATGCATAATACCACCCTCTCTTCAGAAAGACTGGGAAGAAGCTTACATGGAAGACCTCACAGTCTCTATCCTGTGCCTATCCAAAGCTTGCTATACTAGTATCTGTAAGAGATTTTCCCTTTGGGTAAAATCTGGGGTTTTCTTGTGGATACGTGGTTTTACCTTATTCCCAGAGGGTTGTTCTTTCAATCTGCATTTTCTAGTATATATTCTCATATGCACTTTTGCTGACTTCTATTTTGCTATCTATTGGAATACATGGATTTCTTTGCTATTTGCTGTGTGTTTTTATTGTTGAACACATGTTATCAATGGACAAAAGACTGCATACACAAAATTTGACTGAGTAGACTGAACCCCAGATTTTCTTATAATTGACTTCCAGGGGCAGCTAGGTGGCACAGTGGATAGAGCACCAGGCCTGAAGTCAGGAAGACCTCAGTTCAAATCTGGTCTCAAACATTTAATATTTCCTAGTTATGTGACCCTGGGCAAGTCACTTAACCCCAATTGATTCAGAAAAAAAAAAAAAAGGAATTGACTTTCAACCTTTGCCACTAGAGCATCTGGAGGTGTTTACTGCTGTAGCTTATTCATAAATATCTTTGTAGTGGTGAACATCAATGTTATTAGGAAAGGAGGCCTCTTTCAGGTCTCTGCCTATCAGAATGTAAACTGATGCTGAATAAAGTAAGAAGAACCAGGAACACATTGTACACAGTAACAGCATGATTCTGTGATGACAAACTATGATAGACTTAGCAATATGGTCATTCAAAACAATACTAATAGATGGGATAAAAAATGCCATCCGCATTCAGGAAGAGAACTATGGAAACTTCAGATTGAAGGATACTATTTTCCACCTTTTTTCTTTGTTCGCTTTTTCTTTCTCATGGTTTTTCCCTTTTGTTCTGATTTTTCTATCACATTGTGACAAATATGGAAATATAATTTAAATGATTGTATGTGATTAACTTATAGCAGATTGCTACTGTCTTGGGGAAGGGGGGAAAAAGGGAGAAAGGAAGAAAATATTTGGAACTCAAAATCTTATAAAATTGAATGTTTAAAACTATCTTTACAAACAGTTGGAAAAATAAAAATTGTTTTTTTTTTTTTAAAAGAATGTCTTGGAACCAAAAGGCAAAATAGGCATTGAAAGAATCCATTGATCACCTCAGGAAAGATATCTCAAAATAAAAACTCCAAGACATAGTAAATTCCCATCATCAGATCAAGAAAAAAACACTACAAGTAAACAGAAAGAAACAATTCAAATACCAGGAAATCACAATCAGGATTACACAGGACTTGGCAGCTGCAACATTAAAGAATGGAAGATCATGGAACATGATATTCTGGATATTCTGGAAGGCAAAGGATCTAGGATTAAAACCAAAAATCACTTATCTGGCAAAATTCAGCATAATACTCCAACAGGGGAAAAAAAAGATTATTCAATGAAATAGAAGGATTTCAAACTTTCATAAGTTGATAAGAACCAAACCAAAAATTTGACTTCCAATATCAGAACCCAAGAGAAGCATAAATATGTAAAAAGGGAAAAGAAAACATAAAGAATTCAGTACAACTAAACTGTCTACATCCATACACAGGAAGATAATAGTTGTAATAATTTTAAAAATGCATTACAAATAGTACAGCTAAAAAGGAATATACATAGATTAAAGGTATGGGTATAAGGTGAATTTAAAGGAATGACAAAAAAATTTAAAGGATGAGAAAGAGTAATATACTGGGTGCAAAAAGAAGGGAGAGATAAAATGCTATAAATTATTTCACAGAAAGAGATGCAAAAGACCTATTACATTGGCGAGTAAGATGGAAAGAAGGGCAAATGAGCATCACTAACATCCTTTTTTAATCTTATATTTTATAGGGACAAAGCATATCAGGCAGTTTTCAATGGTGCTAGATCACCCAGACCCAATTCCTCAGAGTTCTGGGTTCTTGTTGTTTACTTTTCTTCTTCTCCATCAAAAGAAAAATTCTGAGTTCTTGTTACTTTGCAGGACATAGGGCAAGTGTCTGCTTTTCCTCTGAGGTACTCAAACCCTGCACACAGATCTTACTCAGAAGAATCCAGTTCTCTCTGAAAGAAACAAATGTCCCTTTGTCCTAGAATAATGCTGCATAGATTTTCCTGGGATTCTCACTAAATGCAGTGGATGCCTTTGCATTAAATGAGATAAGGAAATAAACTACATCTTGCTAAAAGGTACCATAGACAATGAAGAAATATCAATACTAAATAAACTGATATAACATCCAAATTCTTAAAAGAGAAGTTAAGTTAGTTATAGGAAGAAATAGACTATGAATGTATACCAGTTTAGTTTGTAAATGCAAGCAAAAAATAAACAGGAAAGAAACTAAAGAAGTAAGATATTAGAAAAGTTAGGTGTGATATACATTTGGAGAAAACTGAATGGGAACAGAAACACAGGACATTAGTAACACATGACATCTACACAAAAATAGGCCATGTAATAGGGCATAAAAATGTCAAAATCAAACAGAAAAAGGCAGAAATAGAGATATTAAATGTATTCTTTTCAGATCATAATACAATAAAAATTACATTTAATAGAGGGCAATGGAAAAATTTATTGGAAACTAAGTAATCTTATCCTTAGAAGTAAGTGGGCCAAAGAACAAATCATAGAAACAATAATTTCTAAAGAGAATGACAACAATGAGACAATATGCCAAAATGTCGGATGCAGCCAAAGCAGTCATTGGGAAAATCTTATTTCTCTAAATTCTTGCATCAACAAAGTGAAAAAAGAGCAGATCAATGAATTGAGGATGCAATTTTTTAAAAATATGAAAAAAAATCAAAAATCCCCAATTTAGCACAAAGCTAAAAATCCTGAAAATCAAAAGTAAAATATTTTTTAAATTTAATTTTTTAAAGCTATCTACCATTGATAGAGCTAAAAAACAAACAAACAAACAATAAAATTCATATGGAAGAAAAGATCAAGAATATTAAGGGAATTCATGGGGGAAAAATGCAATGGAAGGTGGCTTACCAAATTCAGATCTCAAAATATAGTATAAAGCAGCAATCACAATACTATCTGGCACTGGCTAAGAAATAGAATAGTGGATCAATAGAATAGACTTTGCACACAAGACACAGTAATCAATCACCACAGTAACCTAATATTTTATAAACCCAAAGACCTTGGCATTTGAGATAAAAACTTACTATTTGACAAACACTGCTGCGAAAATTGGAAAATGATAGGACACAAAGTAGACGTAGATCAACATTTCACATCATTTGACAAGGTGATCAGGGAAAAATCAAAAGAATCTATATGTTCTAAAATATTTGTAGCAGCTCTCTTTGTGGTGGCAAGGATTTGGAAATGGAGGGGAATGGCCAAACAAGTTGTGGTATATGATTATGATGGAATACTATTACGCTCTAAGAAATGATGAGCAGGTGGATTTTGGGGGAAATGGAAAAATGTATGAAATAACAAAGAGCAAAATGAGCAGATCCAAGAGAACATTGTAAACAGTAACAATATTGTTTGAAGAATAAAGTTGAAAGACTAAGCTATTTTGTTATATGAATATTCAAATCAACTACAAAGGATCTCTGAAGGAAGATGCTGTTTACTTCCAGAAAGAGGACTTATATATGGAATTATGCTTTTAATTTTAGAATTTCAAATTTAGTATTTGATTGGGGGGGTTAATTTGCTCTTTTTCCAGCTGCAAGTTGCAGCCCAATTCATTGATCTTTTCTTTCTCTATTTTATGCAAGTAAACCTCTAGAGATACAAAATTTTCCCTTATTACTGCTTTGGCTGTATCCCACAAATTTTGGTATGTTGTCTCATTATTGTCATTCTCTTGGATGAAATTATTAATTGTTCTATGATTAGCTGTTTTACCCATTCATTCTTTAGGATGAGATTATTTAGTTTTCAATTACTTTTTGGTCTATTTTCCCTTGGTTTTTATTGAATGTAGTTGTTATTGCATTATGATATGGAAAGAATGCATTTACTATTTCTGCCTTTCTGCATTTAGAGATCCTTATGTCCTAATATATGGTCAATTTTTGTATAGGTTCCATGAATTGCCAAGAAGAAAGTACATTCCTTTCTGTCTCCATGCAGTTTTCTCCAAAAATCTATCATACCTAACTTTTCTAGTATTTTATTTACCTCTTTACTCTCTTTCTTATTTATTTTGTGGTTTGATTTATCTAGTTCTGAGAAAGCAAGGTTGAGATCTCCCACTATTATAGTTTTGCTTTCTATTTCTTATTGCAGCTCTCTTAACTTCTCCTTTAGGAATTTAGATGCTATGCCACTTGGTATGTATAGGTTTAATACTAATATTGCTTCATTATCTATGGTACCCTTTAGCAAGAGATAGTCTCCTTCCTTATCTCTTTTAAATAGATAAATTTTTGTTTTTGCTTGATCTGAGATCAGGATGGTTACCCCTGCTTTTTTTTTAACCTCACCTCAAGCATAATAGATTATGCTCTAGCAGATACTCTGTATGTATCACCCTACTTTAAATGTGTTTCCTGTAAACAACATATTGTAGGATTCTGGCTTTTAAACCAGTCTGCTATCTGCCTCCATATTATGGGAGAATTCACCCCATTCACATTTACAGTTAAAACTACTAATTCTGTATTTCCTGCCATCTTATTATCTGCAAATTATACTTTTCTCTTTCCTTTCCCCAGTATTAAATTTATGGGCACCATTTGCCTCAAGCAGTCCTCCCCCTTTAGAATCTCTGCCCCTTAGAGTCCCTTCCACCTCCTAATATCTTTCCCCTACTATTTCTGTATTCCCTTCTATTTAGCCTACTCCTTCCCTTTTCACTTTTGCCCTCCTACTTTTCAATGAGGTGAAAGAAGTTTCTCTGTAAACCAAATATGTCTAATATTTTGTCTTTGAGCCAAATCTGATGAGAGTAAGACTCACACAATGTTCCCCTCCCTTTTTTTCCCTCAGATACAATAGGTTTCCTTTCACTCTTTGTGAGATGTAATTTCCCTCTTTTTACCTCCACTTTTCCCTTTTTCTGATACAATCCCCTTTCCACTTTTAATTCCTTTTTAAAAAATATTATAACAGTAAAATCAAATTATACTAACTCTCTCTATGTATGAGAACTTGACAGTTCTCAAGAGTTATTTTTACCTATTTATGCTTCTCTTGAGTTTTATATTTGGAGGTCAAATTTTTTTATTTAGCTCTTGTTTTTTCATCAGAAATAAATGGAATTCACCTATTTCATTGAATGCCCATCTTATTTCCTAGAAGAAAATGCTCAGGTTAGCTAGTAGAGATAATCTAAGGATTATTGGACTCCTTGAAAATCATGATGAAAAAAAGAACCTAGACACTATTTTTCAGAAAATCATCAAAGAGAACTTTTTCTGTTTGATTTTGACATTTTTATGCCCTATTACATGGCCTATTTTTGTGTAGATGTCATAGAATCAGAAGGTAAAATAGCCATTGAAAGAATTCATCCAACACCTACTGAAAGAGACCCAAAAATTGAAACTCCAAGGAATATTGTGGCTAAATTTCAGAACTATCATACATACATAGAAAATATTACAAGCAGCCAGAAAAAAAAAACAATTCAAATACCAAGGAAACACAACAAGGATCACTTGGGATCTAGCAGCTTCCACATTAAAGGATTGAAGGGCCTAGAAACTGATATTCCAAAAGGCAAAGGAACTTGGAATGCAGCCAAGAATAAACTACCCAGCTAACCTGAGCATTTTCTTCTAGGAAATAAGATGGGCATTCAATGAAACAAGTGAATTCCATTTATTTTTTACTTTTTTTACTTATTTTTGTAATTGTCCAATTGTTTTTTTAAATGAGTTGTTTTGTTCTATGGATCTTTTTTCCATTTCACAATTTTTTAAGGAGTTATTTTCTTTTTCCAATCCATAAATTCTGTTTTCCTGGGAGTTCTTTACTCTTTCCATTTCACATTTGAGGGAGTTGTTTTCTTTTTCCACTTTATCAAATCTTTCTTTTAATGAGTTATATGCCTTTTCCACACTCTCTTCCAGAGTTTTTCTTTCCTTACCACATTTTTCTTCTAGTTCTCTTTTAATGATCTTTTTAATTTCTTCTAGGACAGCCTTGTGTGATGGGTACTAGGTTACATCACCCTTTGGGGCTTCATCTGGAGACAATCTGCTTTTAGTCTCTTCAGGGTTTGAAATCTATTCTCTTTCACTATAGAAGTTGTCTATAGTAAGAGCTTGCTTTGCCTTTTTACTCATTAAAAAAAAAAAATGGGATCTGTTTTTAGGACAAGGAGGTTCCAAGCTTCCTCTACAGACCAGGACATAATAGCGGCTTTGCTGGGGTCAGCAGCCACACTGGAGTCAGCAGCTGCACTGGGATCATGCTGAGTCATTCCCAGTGCTGGGTGGGCTTGGCCAGGTCCCATGAGACCCTGGCACTTTAGAGAACACTCTTTACCTTTTGTGTTTGTGATGAATGTTTTATAACTTCTCTGGTGATCTACTGGCTTGCAACCAGGGCAGAATAGCCAGCACTATGATAGAATCCTCCTTGTAAATTTTCTGCCCCATGGAGACCAGCCTCCTCTTCCCCCCTCCCCTTCCCCCCAGTCTGCTCAGCAAGAGCCTGGCCTCCTCCTGAGCCGGAGCCTGATAAAAACAGACCTTTCCTGGCAATTTTTGAAATTATCTTCTGCTGATAATTTGCTGCACTATTAATATTTGTGAATTCTGTCAGTTTACCATTATTTCAGAGGCTGAATTTCATATTTAGTGTGAGAGTAGAAGAGGAGTTCAGAAAGAAGTGTGTGTCCTCTCTGCCATCTTGGCTCCACCCCCTCCACACTTCATTTCTCAAAGAGTTTTTCTTAAACAAGGCGTTTTAGAATATTAAACTTAAAAAAAACATAAATACACATCAGTCATCACTGACTTTTTCTTGTTGATGGTCTAAACTAATAAAACCACATTCCTTCTGTGATAGTAATCAATGTCAGTCTTTTACTCTTTAGAGAAACAAGTTGGAGCTTGATTAGATATAGTTACTAATCTACCCAGATCCCAACTCAATAATCCTATTAATCAGGTAAATATTGCATACATAAAAAAGCCTGCCACAGCCTCTGTTTTCTTTTCTATTGTTTTGTTTCTTGGGGATTTGTTTGTGTCTCTTTCTTTTCTTCTTCCTTCCTTTCTTTTTCTTCCTTCCTTCCTTCCTCTGTCTTCTTTCCACCTTCCTCCCTTCCTCCTTTTACCTCCCTTTCCCCCTCTTTCTCTGTCTCCTTTCTTTTCTCTTTCTTCCTTTCTTCCTTTTATTTTTTCTTTTAGAAAAAGCTATTCTCTTTTTATGGCTCTGCTTTCAGTTGAAGCAATTGAAGATTAAGCCATGGAGTCCACCATACCTAGCTTTGGATTTGCTTCAATAGAAGATAGGGAAATGATCCTACTAGTTTTTCTTAGATAACGTTGGAATGGCTAAACAAATTGTGGTATCTAATGAGCCAGAGCTCTGGAGAAAGGTGTTAACTCAGTGGAATTGATAAGACAATGAAGGACTCAGATATGCAATAATGTTTTTAGCAACCCTTTTTATAGAGGCAAAAAACTGGACTGAGTAAATGCCCATCAGGAATAGCTAAATAAGTTATGGTGTAATGGGCCAGAACTGTGAAACCACATTCTTACAAAGTGCTAACTCAGTGGAATTGATAAAACAATGGTCATCCACTTTAGCATGGTGATTAATAGTTCTCTAGTTCAGTACATGTACTTAGTACTTAATATAGTTCTACAAGATTGATACTTATTCTACAAGATTCACACTTACGACGATGTAATTATAATTAATGTATAAGATGGGACAAACAGCCATTTTCATTCATTCCATTTCACACCACCATGGTGGCAAGCCTGTCCTCCTTCATTTCTCCACTGAAACCAAAACTCCAGGAGGCCTCCAAGAAAGCTAGACTAGGCCCCTGGCCAGGAAACTAGATTGTGAAGGAGATAATAAGGAATTTCGACTTTATTCCTGGCTATTCTCATGGTGATTACTCTGTTGAAATGAAGGTTTCTCCAAAAAACCAACTGGAACACTACATTATGGTATATGAAGACCTGGAAACACTTGTATAAAGTGATGCTAAGTGAAGAGAACATTATACACGATAACAATAAGATTGTGTGATGATCAATTCTTTTGGACTTGGTTGATTCTTTTCAAAAGTGAAATGATCTTTTTTTTTCTTTTGGAGCATGATATCTATGGAAATATGTATGGAAAAATTGCACATGTTTAACATATATTGGATTACTTGTGATCTAGGGGAGGGAATGGGGAAAAGAAGGGGAAAAAACTGGAACACAAGGTTTTGGATGGATGAATGTTGAAAATTATCTTTGCATATATTTTGAAAATAAAAAACTGGAGCAGCTAGGTGGTATAGTGAATAGAATACCAGCTCTGAAATCAGAAGGACCTGAGTTCATATCTGGTCTCAGACACTTAACACATCCTAGCTGTGTCACTCTGGGCAAGTCACTTGACCTCAATTGCCTCAGCAAAAAGTAAAAAAATAATAATAATAAAAAGCTATTAAAAAAAAAAGAAAACAAAAAACTAAAAAAGTTAAAAATTTGTTTCATGATATCAAATTGTTTTGATGATTAACACTTTGTAATATAATTTGAAATATGGAACTGTCATGCTGCCTTCTTTAATTTTTTTCATTAATTCCTTTAATATTCTTGAGCTCTTATTTTTCCTGATAAATTATGTTGCCATTTTTTCTAGCTACATATTTCCTTTTGTCCATAATTAGAGAGCTTACTCCTTAAACACAAAGACAGTTGTAATTCATCATATCAGAGACTGAAGTCAATTATGAGAAAAACAATCAGGGTTAAAATGGAAACAATTGGTAACTATTATATCAAAGTGATATTAAACTGGAATTTCATCTTTAAAAATGAGCTTCATGAGCGCTTGCTTATGTGTTAGGTATTGGGTAGAAAAACAAAACCAAAACAAAACCTCTAAGCTGTTTCTGTATAAATAGTCACGAGCAAGCTGAAATTGGCTATATTATTTATTTATTTACCATATTTCTTTTTAAATTCAGTAGTAGCTCTAGCACCTAAATCATTAAAGTGACTGTAAACTAAATGGTAAGTGAATATTTTTCCTTTTTTTATATTTTTTATTAAAGCTTTTTATTTTTCAAAACATATGCATGGATAATTATTCGACATTAATCCTTGCAAAACCTTGTATTTCAATTCCACACACACACACACACTCCCTCCTCTAGATGGCAGGTAGTCCAATATATGTTAAACGTGGTAGAAATATATGTTAAATCCAATATTTGCATACATATTTATACAATTATCTTGTTGCACAAGAAAAATCAAATTAAACCTGAAAAAAATTGAGTAAGAAAATAAAATGCAAGCAACCAACAACAAAGAGTGAGAATGTTATCTTGTGTACCATACCCAATCCTCTCTCTGGGTGTAGATGGCTCTTTTGATCAAAAGACCATTGGACCTGGTCTGAATCATCTCATTGTTGAAGAGAGCCACGCCCATTAGAACTGATCATGCTGTTGCTGTGTACAATGATTTCCTGGTTCTGCTCATTTCCCTTAGCATCAGTTCGTATAACTCTCCATACGCCTCTGTGAAATCATCCTGCTTATCCTATCTTACAGAACAGTAATATTCCATAACATTCATGTATCATAACTTATTCAGCCATTCTCCAACTGATAAGCTTTCACTCAGTTTCCAGTTTTTAGCCACCACAAAAAGGGCTGCTCCAAACATTTTTGCACATGTGGGTTCTTTTCCCTCCTTTAAGATCTCTTTGGGGTATAAGCCTAGGAGAAACACTGCTGGGTCGGGTATGCACAGAATGGTTGGATCTGTTCACAATTCTACCAACAATGTATTAGTGACCCAGTTTTCCCACATCCCCTCAAACATTTATCATTATTTTTTCCTGTCATCTTAGCCAATCTGACAGTACCTCAGAGTTGTCTTAATTTACATTTCTCTGATTAATAATGATTTAGAGCACCTTTTCATATGACTAGAAATCGTTTTAATTTCATCTGAAAATTGTCTGTTATATTCTTTGACCATTTATCAATTGAAAAAATGCCTTGAATTCTTATAAATTTGAGTCAGTTCTCTACATATTTTAGAAATGAGGCCATTATCAGAACTCTTGAATGTAAAAATGTTATCCCAGTTTATTGTTTCCCTTTTAATATTATCTGGATTAGTTTTGTTTGTACAAAACCTTTTTAATTTAATCAAAATTATCTATTTTGTGATCAATAATATCTCCAGTTCTTTAGTCACAAATTCCTTTCTTCTCCATAGAACTGAAAGGTAAACTATCCTATGTTCTAGTTTATTTATAATATCATTCTTTATGTCTGGATCATGAACCCATTTTGACTTTATCTTGGTATATGGTATTAGATGTTGGTCTGCCATACTAGGCTTCTAATTTTCCCAGCAGTTTTTGTCAATAGTGAGTTCTTATTCCATAAGCTGGGGTCTTAGCGTTTGTCAAACACTAAATTAGGTATAGTCATGTATTAGAATTCTTACAAGGTGCTAAGTCAGTTATTATTCTCTTGGGTTCTCTAAGCATACCATCATATCATCTGCAAAGAATAATAATTTTCTTCCTCTTTTCATGGATCTGAGAAGTGAACTATCCTATTTTTTCTCCCATATTTTTCCTCATTACCTACTCTAATTCTTTTAATCTCTTTTTCTTCTCTTATTGCCAAAGCTAACATTTCTAATACAATATTGAATAGTGATGGTGATAGTGGGCAACCTTGTTTCATCCCTGATCTTATTGGGAATGGTTCTAGGTTGTCCCATTATATATGATGCTTGCTGATGGTTTTTAATAGATGCTACTGATCATTTTAAGGAAAAGTCCATTTATTCTTATACTCTTGTGTTTTTAATTAGGAATGGGTGTTGGATTTTATCAAATGCTTTTTCTGCTTCTATAGAGATAATCATATGGTTTTTGTTAGTTTGGTTATTGATATAGTCAATTTTGCTAATAGTTTTCTTAATATTGAACCAGCCCTGCATTCTTGGTGGTTGTGGTGTATTATTCTGGGGATGATTTTCTGTAATCTCTGCTATTATTTTATTCAAGATTTTCGCATCAATATTCATTAGGGAAATTGGTCTATAATTTTCTTTCTGTTTTCATTCTAACTTTTTTAAGGATCGATACAATGGCTGTGTCATAAAAGGATTTAGGTAGGAATCTTTCTTTCCCTACTTTTTTCAAATATTTTGTGTAGTATTGGAGTTAATTGTTCTTAAATGTTTGGTAGAATTCACTTGTAAATCTATCTGGCCCTGGAGACTTTTTTCTTAGAGAGTTAGTTAATAGCTTCTATTTCTTTTTCTAAAATGGGACTATTTAAATAATTTGTTTCTCCCTCTGTTAATCTGGGCAATCTATATTTTTGTAGGTATTCCTCCATTTCACTTAGGTTATCAAATTTATTGATATAAAGTTAGGCAAAATAACTCTTAATTATTGCTTTAATTTCCTCTTCATTGGTGGAAAGTTCTCCCTTTTCATTTTTGAGCCTGAAAATTTGATTTTCATCTTTCCTTTTTCTAATCAAATTAACTAAATGTTTATTTTGTTGATTTTTTCATAAAACCAATTCTTAATTTTATTTATTAATTCAATACATTTTTATTTTCAATTTTATTAATCTCTCCTTTATTTTTAGAATTTCAAGCTTTGTATTTAATTGGGGGTTTTTAATTTGGTCTTTTTCTAGTTTTTTAAATTGCAAGCCCAATTCATTGATCTTCTCTTTCCCTATTTGATTCTAGTAAGCATCTAGAGAGATAAAATTTCCCCTTATTACTGCTTTGACTGCATCCCACAAATTTTGGTATGTTGTCACATTGTCATTCTCTTGGATGAGATTATTGATTGTATCTATGATTTGCTGTTTTATCCATTCATTCTTTAGGATTAGGTTATTTAGTTTCCAATTAATTTTTTATCCATTTTCCCTTGGCCTTTTATTGAATGTAATTTTTATTGCATCATGATCTGGGGAAAATGCATTTGTTATTTCTGCCTTTCTGCATTTGATTTTGAGGTCTTTATGCCCTGATATAATGGTTAATTTTGTGTAGGTTCCATGAACCAGCAAGAAAAAAATGTATTCCTTTCTGTCTCTATTCAATTTTCTCCAAAAGTCTATCATGCCTAACTTTTCCAATATTCTATTTAACTCCTTAACTTCTTTATTATTTATTTTGTGGTCGATTTATCTAGTTCTGAGAGAGCAAGGTTGAGCCCCTCCACTATTATAGTTTTGCTGTCTATTTCTCCTTACAGCTCTGTTCACTTCTCCTTTAGGAATTTAGATGCTATCCCACTTGGTGCATATATGTTTAGTGATATTATTTCATTATTTACCCTTTAGCAAGATTTTGTTTCCTTCCTTATCTCTTTTAATTAGATCTATTTTTACTTTTGCTTGATCTAAGATCAGGATAGCTACCCCTGCTTTTTTTTTTTTTTTTTTTTTTTTTTTTTCAGCTGAAGCATAATAGATTCTGCTCCAGCCTTTTACTTTTACTCTGTATGTATCACTCTGCTTTAAATGTGTTTCTTGTAAACAACGTATTGTAGGATTCTGGCTTTTAATCCAATCTGCTATCCACTTCCATTTTACAGGAGAGTTCACCCCATTCACATTCATAGTTAAAACAACTAATTCTATATTTCCCACCATCTTGTTTACCCCATATTATGCTTCTTTCTTTTCTCCCTTTCCCTCCTCTCCAATATTTTGCTTCTGATTACCACTTCATTCAAACAGTTCTCTCCTTTTATAGCCCGTCCCCCTTTCCTATACCTTTCCCCTACTCTTTCTGCTTTTTTCTCCTATTAGCCTTCCTCTTTCTTTTTTCCTTTCCTCTCCCACTTCCCTATAAGGAGGAACAAGTTTCTCTGTGAAAACAAATATGTCTAATATTCTCTGAGCCAAATCTGATGAGAGTAAGATTCCCACAGTGTTTGTCCCCCTCTCTTCTTTCCCTCAATTATAATAGATTTTCTTTACTTCTACATAAGATGTGATTTCCCTCATTTTACCTCAATTTTCCCCTTTTTCAAGTACAATTCCCTTTTTACCTTTAGTTTCTTTTTTATATTATGACAATAAAATCAAATTATACCTACATTCTCTATGTATACCCATAACTGAGATACAGTTCTCAAGAGTTCTTACCTTTATACCTTTTTATGCGTCTCTTGAGATTTATATATGAAGGTCAAATATTTCGTTCAGCTCTGATCTTTTCATCAGAAATAAATGAAATTCATCTGAATTATTAAATGTCCATTTTCTTCCCTGAAAGAAAATGCTCAATTTAGCTGGGTAGTTTATTCTTAGCTGTAATCCAAGTTCTTTTGCCTTTTGGAATATCAGATTAAAGCCCCTTTGATCTTTTGAGGTAGAAGCTTCTAGGTCCTGGGTAATGATGATTAGGGTTCCTCAGTATTTTATTGTTTCTTTCTGGCTGCTTGCACTATTTTTTCTTGGTCCAATAGTTCTGAAATTTAGCCACAATATTCCTTGGGGTTTTCATTTTGTTGTCTCTTTCAGGAGGTGATAGGTGAATTCTTTCAATGGCTATTTTACCTTCTGATTCTAGGACATCACAGCAGTTTTCTTTGATGATTTCTTGAAAGATTATGTCTAAGCTCTTTTTTTTTATCATGGTTTTCAGAAAGTCCGTTTTTAGACTGTCTCTCCTAGAACTATTTTCCAGGTCAATTGTTTTTCCAAGTAGGCATTTTACACTTTCTTCTATATTTTTCATTTTTTTGATTTTGCTTGACTCTTTCTTGATGTCTCATTGAAAAAAATGAGATTTCCATTTGTTCAGTTCTGAATTTTAGTGAATTATTTTCTTCAGTTACTTTTTTTAGTTCTTTTTGTATTTGGCCAGTTATATTCATTCCATTTCCTTTTGTTCAGTTCTGATTTTTAGTGAATTATTTTCTTCAGTTCCCTTTTTTACTTCTTTTTGTATTTGGCCAGTTTTATTCATTCCATTTCCTTTTGTTCAGTTCTGATTTTTAGTGAATTATTTTCTTCAGTTCCCTTTTTAAGTTCTTTTTATATTTGGCCAATTGAATTTTTAAACAAATTGTTTTGTTCTATGGATTTTTTTTTCCATTTCACAAATATTGTTTTTTAAGGAGTTATTTTCTTTTTCCATTTCACAAATTCTGTTTTTCAGGGAGTTGTTTTCTTTTTCATTTTGTCAATTTTATTTTGAATGGAGTTACATGCTTTTTCCATTTCACTAAATCTAATTTGTAAGGCGTTTTCTTCAGATAATTTGTTTCCTTTTCCAAACTCTCTTGTAGAGTTTTCATTTCTCTTCTAGATCTCTTTTAAGATTCTTTTTAATTTCTTCCAAGAGAGCCTTGTAAGATGGGGACCAATTTATGTCACCCTTTGGGGCTTCATCTGAAGATGATCTGCTTTTATTGACCTCAGGATTTAAAATCTGCCCTCTTTCACCATAAAAACTATGATCAGAGTTCTTTTTACTTTTGTATTCTTTTTTTTTTTTTTAAGTTGAGGTCTGCTTTTAGGGTAAGGGATTGTCCAAACTTCTTCTACAAGCCACAGTAGCTGCACTGGGTTAGTACTGTGTGACTTCCAGTGCTGGAGTGGCCAGATCCTTGAAATTCTGGCCTTTGAGAGTTCACTATTTGCCTTTTATATTTGTTTAGATGTCTTATAACTAGTCTTCTGATCTATTGGCTTACAACCCGGGCAGAGCAGCCAACACTGCTGTAGAAATCTCCCAGTACATTCTCTGGCATGGGGACCCCACATCACGCTGGGACTGTGTGCTGCCTGCACTCAGTGTTTATGCTAGGAATGCTTGCACTTGGCCTGCCGCCTTCTGTGCTCCATTGAAACAGACCTTTTCTGGAGATCTTCAAAATTATCTTCTGCTGCTAATTTGTTACACTGCCAACATCCATGGATTCTGTCATTCCAAAACCAGTTCAGAGGCTGGACTTGTTGTTAGTGTGAGGGTCGTGGGGAGAGCTCAGAAAAAGACGTGTCTCCTCTCTGCCATCTTGTCTCTCTGAATATTTTTTCTTAAATTCTCTCAGAAGAGCTATTCTGACATCCAAATAGTACTCCAGTCACTATTTGTTTCTCTTGAAATTCTTTTAAACAGGACATCTTTAGATACAACTGTTTCAAGACAATTTAGAGTCATGAATTGTGTCTAAGATGTGAGAAATAACCCTGGTAATATGTATAAGCATTCTAAATAAAGATGATTACTCTTTTATAATATAGTTTAATGTCTGGTAATGCTAAACCTCCTTGCTTTACAATTTTTAAATTAACTCCTTTGTTATGTTTGATCTTTTGTTTTAATTTTAATCTCATTTTTTCCAATTCAATAAAATAATTTTTGGTAATTTAACAGGGATAGCATTGAATATATATATATATATATATATATATATATATATATATAAATTAGTTTAGGTAAAATTGTTAATTTTATTATATTGTCCAAAGGGTTATTAAGCTGCCTATACATTTTGACCCAGAAATATCACTAGATCTGTTTTCAAAGGGGGAAAAAGGAAAAGAATTTGTATGCTCTAAAATATTTATAGTAGCTCTCTTTTTGTGTCAAAGAACTGGAACATGTGAGTATGCTTGTCAATTAGGAAGCGGCTGAACAAATTGTGGTACATGATTGTGATGCAATATTACCGTACTATAAGAAATTATGAACTCAGTGACTCTAGAAAAACATGGAGAAACTTACATGAAATAACAAAGACCAAAATTAGGAGAACCAAGAGGACATTGTAGACAATAACAAAAATATTGTTTTAAGAACAATTCTGAATGACTAACTTTTTGGCTATTATAAATACCTAAATTAGCCATAAAGAATCTATGGAAGATGACACTATCATCACCCAGAGAAAGAACCAATAAATATATAGAGAGAATGGTTTTACATGTATACATATATGTGTGTGTGTTTATGTGTGTGATTTCTGCTACTTCAGGAATTGTTTTATGGCATTATTTAAAAGTGCCAGGAATAGGAAGTTTCATTTAATAGATTTGCCATTTCATGTACAATCTTTTTTTCTATTCTATGTCATGGAAATTTTTTTTATTAAGTTCAGAATAAAAATTTAAAAAAATAAAGATGGTTTAATGCAGCATTAGGATAAGCTATTGCCCTTGTTTTGTTATTTGAAACATATTTGCAACGCTCCCTTCAAAAAAATATTTCCTATTGGCTTACTATACTGTCTAGGATTATTAAGACCTTTGGCCCTCCTGACTCCATGACTGGTGCTCTATATACTGTATCACCTACCTTCCCCTATTATTTTAATATCTTTAGATTAAAAATATATATCCTGTTTAAAATCTATAATACCTAATGCCATTCCCTAATCCAAAGGATAGGAACAAAAAGATCAGAAAAAAGTATTTCAGACTTTTAACAATCATACAAAAGAATGTTCCAAATCACTCAGAAGAAGTAATATGCAAATATAAATAAGCTGGAGGTTTCACCTCACATCTTGCAAATTGGCAAAATGACAAAGGATGGGGATAATTAATATTAAAGGGATTTTGAAAAGAGAGAAACAATAATACATTTAAAGTGGTGCCTTGAATTAGTACAAACCTTTTGGATAAGCAATTTGTAATTATTCAAATAAAGTGTCATTAGCCAAGAGTTTCCATTGCTAGGTATATATGTCAAATAAAGCTGCCATATATATTAAAATATTTATAAAAGTACTTTTTGTTCAATCAAAGAATTGGAAATTGGGGGGTGGGGATCAAGAGTGAAGCCAAGATGGCAGAGAAAAGGCACTTTTAAATAATGCCATAAAACAATTCCTGAAGTAGCAGAAATCACAAAAGGATGGGATGAAATAATTTTCCAGTCAAAAAAACTTAGAAGGTCAGCAGAAAAGAGTTGACTGGAAAATAATTTCCTAAAAATTAGAATTGAACAAATTGAAGTTAATGACTTTATGAGCTATCAAAAAACAGTAAAACAAAAACAAAAGAATGAAAAAATAGAAGATAATTTGAACTCTTTTACTGGGAAAAGAACTGACCTGGAAAATAGAAGCAAGAGATAATTTAGGATAAAGATTATTGACTATCTAAAAGCTATGATCAAGAAAAGATCATATTTATCATCTTTCAACAAATTATCAAGAAAAATTGCCTTGATATTATAAGAGAGTAAAATAAAAATGGAAAGAATCTACTGATCACTTCCCGAGATCCCAAAATGAAAAAATCAAGGAAAATTATGGTAAAATTCCAGAGTTCTGGGGTCAAGGAGAAAATATTGTAAACAGAAAGAAATAAATAATTCAAGTATCATGGAGCCACCATCAGGATATGCAAGACTTAGCAGTTTCTACATTAAAGGGTTGAAGGACTTGGATTATGATATCCTGGAAGGCAAGGGAGCTAATATTTCAACCAAGCAAAACTTAGTATAATTCTTCAGGGGGAATAGTGGACATTCAATGAAATTGAGAACTTTCAAACTTTCTCTTGATGAAGAGAGCTGAATAGAAAATCTGACTTTCAAATATAAGACTCAAGAGAAGTATAAAAAAGGTAAATAGGAAAGGAAAATCATGAGGACTTATTAATAAGGTTAACCTGTTTATAATCCTCCATGGAAAGATGATACTTATAACTCATAAGAAGTCATTCATTATTAGGGCAGTTAGGAGTATAGTTAGACACAGATGGCATAGATGTAAGTTGCATATGAAGTAATAATATCTAAAAAAGATAAAATTTGATAGAGCACCTTCCCTAAAATTAGGAGGACTCAGACACTTAATACTTCCTAGTGTGACCCTAGGCAAGTCACTTAACTCCAATTGCCTCAGCAAAAAATAAAATAGATAGATAGATAGATAGATAAATGAATGAATGGATGAATGAAAAAGATAAAATTAAGGAATGAGAGGAACGCACTGGGAGAACAGGAAAGGGAGATATAAAATGAGCTAAATTATCTCACAAAAAAAGAAGATGGGAGAGGTAAGGAAAAATGAATGAACCTTATTCTATCAGAATTGGTTCAAAGAGGGAATGACATATACACTATATTGTTCTACAGGAAAGTAGGAGAGAAAAGGGATAGGAGAAGGGGAGGGAGATGGAGACGTTGTTAGAAGGGAGGGCAGATTGGAAGAGGAAGCAGTTAGAAGCAAAACAATTTTGAGGAGGGACAGGGTGAAAGAAGAAAGAAAATAGAATAAACAGAATGGAGGAGAATAGGATGGAAAGAAATATAGCAATCATGGTTGTGAAAAAAAATTTGAAGTTTCTCTGATTCAGACCTCATTTCTCAAACATATAGATAACTAAATCAAATTTATAAAAATAAGAGCCATTCCCCAACTGATAAATGATCAAAAGATATGAAGTTTTCAGATGAAGTAATCAAAGATATAGCCATATGAAAAAAAAAGTTCTCACTATTGATTAGAGAAATGGAAATTAAAACAATTCAGAGATACTATCTCTTCTCTATTAATTGGCTAATAGAACAGAAAAGGAAAATGAAAAATGCTGGTGGGGAGTTGGGAAAACTGAGACATTATGTACTGTTGCTGGAGTTGTGTATTCTGAAGAGCAATTTAGAACCATGCCCTAAAGCTTATAGAACCATGCTTACCCTTTGACCTAGCAATACCAATACTAGGTTTGAATCCCAAAAGAGATAAAAACACAAAAAGGGAAAGTATAAAATATGTACAAAAATATTTATAGCAGCTCTTTTCTAGTGGCAAAGAATCAGAAATTGGAGGGATGTCTATCAATTGGGGAATGGTTGAATAAATTGTGGCATATAATTATGATGGAATACTATTATACTATAAGAAATGAGTAACTAATATATTTAACATCTATTGGTCATCCTGCCATCTAGGGGAGGAGGGGAGGGGAAGGAGGGGAAAAAAATTGGAACAAAAGGTTTGGCAATTGTCAATGTTGTAAAATTACCCATACATATAACTTATAAATAAAAAGTTATGAAATAAAAAAAAAGAAAGAAAGAAATAATGAGTAAGATGCTCTCAGAAAACTTGGAAAGACTTTCATGAGCTAATGCAAAGTGAAATGTAGTGTACACAAAGTCACAGTAAACTATAAGATGATCAGCTGGGAATAACATTTTCAGCAATACAATGATCCAAGACATTCTCCGGTGGTTATTATATTTATAAAGATAAAACAAATATTTAGAATAAAAAAAAGATAAATAACTTCTGCTCCCACCTCCCATCAAGGTCCAAAAGAGAAAGCTTTAGATTATGTAAGAATTTGGGTTACAGAACTAACTCAGGAATTCACAATAAGAAGTCCTTTCTTCTTTTCTTGAAGACCTCTCTCCTGAGGTAAGCCAGAAAACTTCAGGACAATGATTATTGTAAGAAAATGTTTCTTTACTTAGGAGAAAACATTTCAGTCATGGCTATTGGGGCTAAATGTCTTTAGGATTTAATTAAAAAAAAAAAGGGGGGGGATAATTGAACGCATCAATTGGAAAATGGCCAAACAAATTACATAAATATGATGTGATACTATAATTGCTGCCAGAAATGGCAACCATAATGAATAAAAAGAAACTTCAAAAGATTTATGAGTTATTGTAGAATGACTAAGAAAATAATAAATATAATCTCTATATCACTGTAAGTGAAAATAACAATCAGAAGATAAATTTTAAAATGAATATTGCAAAATTACAAAGAACAAGTGTGGCCTCAAAAAAAATGATATGAGATGATACTTCTTCCTATTCCTTTGTAATAATGGGGGAGGAAAGACCCATAGGTGTAAAACAATGCATATATTGTCCATTTTTTAAAAGTACTAATATGCTTTGCAGATTGTTATTAAATTTATTATCTTCTTGTTTTTATTTTTTCTTTTAAATATATATATTTGTTATAAAGGATGTCACTCTGGCAAGAGGAGGGGGAAGAATATAGAAGAAATTTTAGGTTTCATAAAAAACAAAAGATATCAATAAAAGTTTATTTTTTAAAAAACTAGAATCTTCTTTAAATGCTAATTCTCTTAAAAGATTGAACCCAATTTGTGGTTATCAACAATTCATGTGTAAGATAAAGTATAAACTTTAATGAGAAAAGAGAAACTGATAACAAAAAGGTTGAGAGAAGTTATTAAGTCAGAAAATGCCAACTCACTTGTAAAGAAGGACAAAGCTAGATTCCCATAGCCAAAAAAAAGAAGCTATTCATATGTATTGAACTGAAACCAGATCCTCCAAGATAAATAAGAAAATATCTTCTGGGGGAGAAACTTGAGTTCTAAAAGGATATCAAGATTGCAGTCTAGGAATCTTTCCAGAAACAGAACCATGTCTCCTTGGGGAAGTTCCATGGAAAACTTAGTTACTAGTTGTTAAAAACTCTTTTATTAGTTCACTACAGAATTGGCAGACCTCTGGTCCAGAAAAGAGGAAAATATGGGTGGAAAGCCTAATTTGAGAGGCATATAGACTGAGTCATGCAGGATCAAAAGGACAGGCTAATGAACACAACACAATATAACAAGAATGCTTATAAATCTAAAAAAGTCAATTAGGTGACAGTGAAATTCCATAAAAAACATATGAAACTTATAAGAAACATTCAATAATTCATCTAATAAGTATGAATGAGAAAAGACAACTGATTTTGTGATTTGGACAGAAGCCAGGCTACACAGAAAGTGATATGTAGAGGAACAGTAGCACCCGAGTGTAATGTCTGGACTAGCCTGAGTCTTTGATCTTAGTAGAGGAGTGATGAAGGCAGGAGAGCCACCACAAGACTGAAGTCTTCTCTGTGTCTGTGACTGAGATTCCCAGTTCCCAGTCCTTTAATACCTCAGTACGATTACATCACTGCAACAACTGAACATATGCCAAATGTCCATTACATCATCATATCACTCTAAGTATATGCCAACTAGAAGTAATTACATCGTTACATATTAAGTATATGTTTAACTAGAGAACCATTATAAAATCAATCAGAGTAGGTGCTTAACTATAAGCACCCTGCTGTCCTTGATTCAAATATACCTTTCCAGAGTTCTGGCCTTCTACACCTCTACACCTGAAGAGATTATCATCTTACCAAAAGAAGTGAGAAAAGGTGTGGCTTATAGCCTGGATATGTGTGCAACTTTTACCACTTTTCACAAAGTGATTAGCAGAGTACATAAACTGCACACAAGTTATGTAGCTTAACTAAAATTGGATTGCCACCAGGAAGTCCCTATCTTGCCTAACTCTGGAACTTGCTTTTAGATACCAAAGGTTATACCTCAGAGTGACATTTAAAAGTCAATATTCTGAATATAGGCGACAAATCCAAGAAGGAACCAACTCCAGTTGGGGTAAGCAGAAAAATAATAGAGCTAGATAAATAATAGAGCAACTGAAAAGGAACTATGTAGGACTCAGAGCAGAAGCAACAAATAGAGGCTTAATGCAGTTGTAAACCCTATTCTGTAACAATATATATTAATGAAATACCCTAGGCTACAGATCTCAAAATAATAGTTCTATATAGGGCAGGGCAGGGTTCTTTCATACGAAAGCTTTCTCTTTTGGACACTGGTCAGGGGGAAGAGTGTGAAGAGGAGGAATTAGTTACTTTTTTGTCCTAAATATCTATTTTGTCTTAATAAATAGTAGTAACTTCCAATAAATGTTGATTGAGGTTGTAATTATTTATTTAGAATACAGTTAAGAGAAAGCAATTTTACCAGAAGTACTGGAAGAAAATGTAAAAAAAAAAATTTTTTTTAATGATCTGGAAAACAGATCAAAGGAAAAATAATTTAATAATCTCTCAGGTAGTGACCTGAAAGCCATAACCAAAAATGAAAGAGAACTTGGATATTTTATGTGAAGTGATCATGAAAGAAAACTGCTCAGATATTTTAGAATCAGAGGGCACAATGATATCTCTCTATGTCTCTGTCTTTCTCTGTCTCTTTTTCATCTGAAGTGAACAAAGTAGATAAAATAGAGTTAGAAAATGGATGAAAAAATAAGATACCAGACACTGAGGTCCTTTTTCAAACTAAATTGCCAAGCATTCAAACTCTACTGCAGAAAGTACAACTCTGTTGGACTGACCACATTATTCAAATGCCAAATATACACTTGCCAAAAGGACTGTTTTATGCAGAGCTTATACAGGGCAAGTGCTCACAAGGTAGTCAGAAAAAGTGATAAAGGATGCTCTCAAGATCTCTTTTAAGAACTTTAGAATCAATTATATGACATGGAAGATATTGGCACAGAATCACCCAGCAGGGTGTGCCTGCATTAGAAAAGGTGCTGTACTCTATGAGCAAAGCAGAATTGAATTAGTTCAAAAGAAGTGCATGATGCACAAAAAGTTAGAGAAGCCATCCTAAATGTTTACAGATACTGTTTGTGTCTGTACTGTGGTAGAGTATTCAGAATTCATATTGGTCTAATCAGTCATATCAAAAACACAGTAACTGAACTCTAATATAATGATGTCATTTTGGTACTCTTCAACAACCAACCAGGCTTTAAGTACTTTCACAACCAACTTGCAAAATATAGCAATCTGGAAACAATCATGTGCACTAATCCCACCATTTAGTGCTCAAACCCCTCTGGCCTTCTTGACAAAAGGTAAGAAATGTACATTCCAATATTTTTCCTACTCCTCAATTAAAGTGGGGTATAACCAGGAACCCAAAACTCTTGGAGTACACTTGTTATCATTTTGCTCACTGAGTGGCAAGTGATAAATCTAAAGTAGGGGGATCCCTCCCAAATAGGCTGTCCTTTTCTGAGAATAATTGTATATCCCCAGTTCTCTCCAGGATGCTAGATAAATGGGTGAGGCCACTTGAGAGTAGGATTTTGGTTTTTTAGGGGAATTTGTGTTGGAATCCTTACAAAATGTTAACTCATTAGAGTTAATAGAGACAATAATTATCTAATTTAGCATGGTTTAGTATGATTGATCTGATCCTAGGAGGAGATGTTATGGGCCAGAACTTGAAACAAGGTATTAAGTGGAATTGAGGAGACAATATTAGATATTAGATATAAATCTAGTTTATCATTGATTTAATCATACAACAAATAATGGTTTTCCAGTGATATAATGATTGGTGTGTACTCAGTGAGCAGCATATAAGCAAGAAGCTCTCAGGGCCAAGGAGCACTCTGGGAGATACAGAAGCCCACAAGCCCACTCTCGGAGGCAGAGTCAGATTCATTCCATCTTCCATCTTTGTGCTGGCTGGAGGCTGAAGAAAGCAGAGGCAAAGGATAAGCTGCAAGAGCTTTTGGAACCAAGCAGAGATAGGCCTCTAAGAAAGCTAATCGGGCCCAAGGAAAGAGATAAGAAATAAATGTTTGGATTTTATCAGGGGCTGTATTTGGAATGATTATTACTTGGAACTGAAACTAAGGCTACTTCCAGGAAACCTCCCCAAGAAACCTGCTCCCACAGAGAACCATTATATATAAAAGAAGAGAACACCACAAGTTCGCATTCCCCCATGTTGCAAAGAGGAACTAATATAAAATCTGGCCATCTAGGATTTAAAATGTCCACTTTCTGTGTTGTCTCTGTGTCTGCCTGTCTGCCTTCTTTGAGTCTCTGTGACAGTCTCCTTTTGTTTGTGTTTTAAACTAACCTGCATTTTCTTAAAAGCTATTTTCAAGAGATAAAGACTTATCCTCCTAGACTACCAGCTTGGAAAGGGTGATGCTCTTTTATTTAATTTTTCTTAAAGAGATTTGTGAAATTGTTAAGCCAATGCCCTGATTTGATAATTAGGTCCCATTTGTAAGATAGTATCTCCAATAAAAAGTATGCTTCCCAACACCTCTCCCCCGCCGATGACCTGGAGTCACCCTTGGCTTCTTTTTAGATGGGTACCTCTTATGTCCCCAACTTCTATTGTCCTAAGGTACTCCAAGGATGTAGAAGAATGTGATCTTTTCAGTTCTCCAACAGATAAAAGACAGAAGCAGTCTTCCTTACCTCTCTAGACAAGAGTGTATCCATTTGGCTTGGGCAGGCAGCTTACTTAGCACTTTTTAGGATCTTTCTCCCTTCCCTCCAGATGAATAGACAGGAGGATAAAGATAGAAGCCATCCACATGATTTGGACAGAGATCAGAGCCATTGCCATTTTATCCCCAGGTATAGACCTATGTCTACATCTCAGGCCTCAAACAATTTACTGTCAAAAAATTGGGGGCTCCAAGAAAACAAATGGAAATGTTAGAAAATTTCTAAGTGAAGGCCTATACTTTGGGGAAAAAATGGCATTCAAAAAGTTTCTCCCAAAGAAGCAGTTTTAAATTTGTATGTATTTAAATCAGAAATGTGATTCTAAATTGTATGAGATTAGAATCACTATTAACAGGTAGATTTTACAATTGTGAATTAATTTGGGCATAAGATCTTAGAAATATGTGTATATCAATCTTTAATATTAAAGTATTATTTTGAAAATTTAAATCTGTATGTAAGCAAAATTCTCTCTGATAACTAACTTAACCTAACACATGTTTGCTTTCTAAATTGTATATTGTGCAATCTATAAAATTGTTATGAGCTATATTTTAAAATTCTGTCAGCCCTGATGGACATGTGGTATAAGTTTTGCCCAAAATGATTTTAACTATAGTCTAAGTTCTGAATTTTAAGATTATCTTTAAGATATTTTGTTTTCTTCCTTAAACAAAGGTAGATATTTATTTAAAGAGACAGAAGGGAAAAACTTGAACAGGATACATTTTCCTCCTCCCTCCACCCAAGTTCTCAGTCTCAGGTTTAGTTCTTCCCTGCTCTTGCTAGCATCAGCCTTAGGAAAAGAAGTTGGTATTAGAGATACTATTCCTTTACAAAGGTGAAATAGTTTTGAAATCTCTTTACCTTTAAATTTTTGAAAACTCTTGATTAGGATTTTTGGAAGTTAATCTGAAATTGGTGAAAACTATATACTGTTATTTGCATAATTTCATGGTTTTATTTTAGATTAGTTGGCCTTCTCCCTCACTGAGTATAGCATGGAAGTGATTGCTTTTTAGCCCACCTGAGCTTTTCCCCCTTCACTGATTGGTGGAGGTGAGAAAAACCTGTACTCACTGGTGCTCAAACCCTTTTCTGGGTCCCCTGCTAGTTAGGTGAAATTTCTTCACTTTTAATTTGCTTCCATTATTTAAAAGGCTAACTTTACATCTCTAGTCTATGGCTGTTTTAAAGCAAAGTCATTTGTGATACTGTATAGTGTTTCTTCTACTTCTTCTACTACTACTACTTCTACTGCTTAGCAATGAAACTTTTGTTAAATTTTTTTTTTTATTTCTGGTTAACTGCAAGTTCATGTACATGTGAAAAGAAAGCATGGCATGAAAATGCCTGCCCCCATATCAACCCAAATATAGTTTAGATTGTACACAATAATTTGTGAGCTTGTTCAGCCACTGAATGACCTAAGACCTGTTAAAGGATTTTGTGAATACCTCTTTAGTCTGGTGGGATCTTCCTTTCTGAAAATTGCTTTTGAGTTAAATTTTACTTCATCTTCCCAACACAGTCTCCTTTGTATGGATCTTGACAATTCTCTTTACTTGGCACTCCACCAGGGAACCCTACTTCTAATCATCATCCCAGCCTTAAGTGTGTTTTTGTTCTTAAGTAGGCTTTTTGTTTTGGTGGAGGTCTCTGGAGACTCTACTCCACCCCTTGTCCTTTAAATTGTTACTTCTGGGTTTTCTTTATCAACTGAAGGCAAGGTCTCTCCTTATAGATAATGTAGTCTTTATTTAAGAGAGAGAGAGAGAGAGAGAGAAACCTTTTAGAGGCTGAACTTTTATTCTTGGGCAGAATAGATTTCTGTAAAGAGCTAGATGTCTCTCTCTCTCTTTCTCTCATTCTCTCTCTCTCTCTCTCTCTCTCTCTCTCTCTCTCTCTCTCTCTCTCTCTCTCTCTCTCTCTCTCTCTCTCTCTCTCTTTCTCACCTGCCTCACTTTGTGGGCTCTCACAAGTAGGGAATAACTTTTTGGTCAAACTAGTGGCTTTCTCTAAATATTTTTGAAAGCCCTTTCAAGATAAGTGTCTTCAACTGGAAACTCCTTCAAATAGTCCCTAACTATTGCTTGTTAGGTTTGTTTTCTTCTAGATTGCTAGTCTTTCTAGACTAGCTACATTCTAGTGTCGGAATGATCGCAACTAGATAACTGTATCAATCAGCTTCAAGGATCTGACTTAGAACTCACTGAATGCTGGCCCACTCCTCAAACATTCAAAATAAACATGTAGCAAATTGAGACCCTGTAGCATCACTCAGTTCTACATTCATTCCTAACAGGAAGTAGTTTCAGGAAATAAGATAATTGCCCCAAAACACAAAGGACTTTGAGCCCCATTTGTTTGTGGGGAAATTGATTGTTGTAGTGAATGGACCACAGCAAAATATTACCCAGCATCTGAGTAGGCTTCCAGTAAGGTGCAAACTGACCCTGTGATAATCTCTGTTATTGTGCCCTAGTAACCAATTTTGAACCCCTATGGTATCACCAAACTTTGGCTTCCATTCATCTTTGTAACACTCCCTCCCCTCAGACCACTGTATTTCACTTCCAGCTTCTTAAATACTACTTAACAAGTATCTCAGGACTGGGTCTCTAAAATTTTAGTGTCTATCTATTAAACCTCTTCCTATTTAGGGCCCCTAATACTTTCCTATTATTAGGAAACCTACTTTCCTAACAAATTAAAAGAATGGGGAAATGATTACTAAGTGGTGTTGATAGGGAGAACCTGAAGTACTGATAAAATTATTCCCTGAGACAAGCAAGGAAGGGAACTGACAGTGATCCGTTTAATCTTATACTCCCAACTTCTGTGGAGGTAGCCTTACCTTATTGTGTCCAGTCAGAAATTCAAATTATATGTCAAACCATTGAGGTTAAATTTCCCCTAAAAATGTATCCATAGTCCATGCCATCTTTGCTGGACCTCTTTAGGTTAATACCACCATGACATTTTACCTTATAGTGTCTTTTTCCTCACTCCTCTCTTGCCTCATGGTATCTTTTTCTTTCTTAGAATTAACTAACTCTTTTAGGGTATTAAACTCCTCTATGTATTTAGCCTTCCAGTTAAAGGCATACTCATGGCATATTACCTTGTTATGCCAAAGTTCCCTTTTAATGTTGTGACCCAGTTTCTCTAATGGTCCTATTTAGTTATTCTGCCTTAGGATATAACCTTTCCCTCTTAATGTTTGAGCTAAAGGTTTTATAGACATTCCTTCTTAATGTTTGATGAGATAAAGGTTTATCCATTTTAGATGTCATTAGAATATCAGTAACCTCCCTCCATTAGGTTATCCCCACCTAGGTACCTCCATTATATCATTGTTCTTGTTATTCTATAAAAAGCTTGCTGCCCCGATACTCGGGACTAGACTCTTTGAGATGATAGTCTCATCTAGCCCTGGGATTAACATGGATCCATTGGTCCCAATATTTCTCTACATTTAATAAACTATTGAATTGGTCTCTAATCTCTCGTCTTGCTCAGTTTCTTCGGCATTACAACCTTTCTCCTGGTTAATTGTGAGTTCCACTAGGGAAATTGTCTTTTCCATTGTTAATTGTTATTAATTCTATTTCATATTTACTGTTCTTGGTGTCTAATTGTATCTCTTTATTTTGTCTGTAACCTTTTTTCCTAAATAAAAAAAAATTGTTTTTAGCTTTTTAGTTAAAAGAAGCTAAAAAAAAAAAAAAATCTTTTAGCAAAGAAAATGGCCATTGTGAATTCTTCACATGACCAAACCCTAATATTTTGTTCCTGACCATCAATCTCATCATTTTTCACTAAATCCCAAAGGTATCAATGTGAACCCTAAACCAGTTTATTCTCAGGAATCACTAAAAAGGGGCAAATCCTGTTCCTATTAATCACATAATCTCTCAGACTTTCTTGTTTGCATAGAATGATGTGAAGCCAGAGTCCATTGTTAATCCATCCATTCAGTCTTCAATCTTTTAGGCTATCTTGATTACCATATTTCAGACAACCTAAATGGGAATTCAACACTTCAGTATATAACCTTGTTACTCCCTAGATCTCACCCTTATTTCCCCCTCCTCCCTCTGAGCTATAAAAAGTCACCTCCCTCCCAAAAAGCAAGTTGCTCAGTCTCCTATGATTTTGTCTTGCTTTGTTGTGGTTGGTTGCGTCTATGAGGAAGAGAAAGAAAATACCACATAGTGGGCTTAGTCATGAAGAAAACTTAGCAAAGATCTTCATCATAAGCAGAAAATAATCATAAGAGAAAATGTAGCCTTGGGGATTGCCAAGGGGCAAACTGAAGAGGGAGGTGAAGGAGCCAGGTGGCAGACTAGGTCCTAGAACTCCTAGAGATATGCCAATCAACAAAAAAATAGGAGATGCCTAGAAATTGGGGAACGACTCAATAAATTGTGTTTGTGTTTGGAATACTGTTCTGTGGGAAATGAAGAGCAGAATGCTCTCAGAAAAAAAAAAAAAAAAATCTCTGAAATCCTCCATGAACTTAAGCAAAGTGAAATTTACTGTATTCAAAGTAATAGCAATGTTCTATAAATGACTTTACTATTCTCTGTAATACAATCATTAAGAACTACTCTGAAGGACTTATGATGAAAAATCCTAACTAATTCCAGAGAAGGAAATGATTGTGTCTGAATACAAAGAGAAGCATTCTTTTTCTCTATCTCTTTCTTTTTAGCAAATTTTTTTTGAGTGAATTTTCATTAGGGTGGGAGATTTGTTTTCTTTCATAACTTGATTTTTATGGAAATGTTTTCATATGTGGTTCTTAATTTTGTGAGTATGGATAGAAGAAAGAACCTAGAGCTTAAAATTTTTTTAAAAAAATGTTAAAGCAAAATAACGGTTTGGTCATGTATACTTATTGTGTATCTAATTTATATTTTAATATATTTAACATCTACTGATCATCCTGCCATCTGGAGGAGGGGGTAGGGGTAAGAGGTGAAAAATTGGAACAAGAGGTTTGGCAATTGTTAATGCTGTAAAGTTACTCATACATATAACCTGTAAATAAAAGGCTATTAAATAAAAAAAAAGTTTAAAAAATTGTTTTGAATGTAACTGGGGAAAAATATCAAATAAATAAAATAAAATAAGATATGCCAATCAAGATAGTCTGGAAAAGCTTAACTTCTTAACTTATGGTAATAAGACAGTTTGGGAAATCCAAGTTCCCATCAAGATTGTCTCAAAAGGTTGTTGTGACTAAAGATTGGAAACAGGATAAATGAATTAACAATAGATTAACTTCACATTATTAAATATGAACAGGATTTGGCAGTTCACATAATAATGATTTGCAAGTTGTCTTCTCCATTATTGGCAACAAGATGGAGCAATAAGAGAAAGCGCCAGTCCTGGAGTCAGGAGAACATTAGTTAAAATCTTACTTCAGACACTACTTGTGTGACCCTCACCAAGTGACTTAATTCAATTAAGTTTACCTCAGTTTTTTCATCTGTATTGATTTGCATTGATAGTGTTAACAGAAAATTTAAGAGTTTGGGAACTTCAAGAAAACAGAAAAGCAGTTCACTGCTACTTTAAAAATTCTGGCAATAAACAGCCTGCTTTTGAGTTACATAGAGTTAGAGTTCTGAGGGCCCTGTCTGTAAAAAACTGGCATCTTAACCCTTGGCTCTTTTCTCTCTTGATCCTAAATCCTGGCTCAGAAAAGAGAAATGGTTTGTGTGAATTCGAAAATAGACAAATGGCAATTCAGTTTGTCTGGAACATTTAATTAGAATTTAGAGAATCCCATAAACTAAAGTTGTCAATTTTAAAATCTGTTCTATCTCATTTTTAAGAATTGTCTTGTTTTCTTCCTAAAACAAAAGGGAAACTTGTAATGGGCTGAAGCTCGAGCTGATGCACTGAGGTCCCAAGCATGTGAGGCTAAATAGTAATTGGACCATACTCTATTAATATATGCTTGGAGAAAGAATTCCCCCCACCCCAACTCTTTGTGCAAGTTTTGATGTGTTGTATAGGAAATGATGTAGAGACTATTTTGGTGGGTGGAGAGAAAAAGGTGGAGAAAGAGGCAGAGAGACTGCTGGCCTGTAAGAGTCCCTCTAATCACCAAGAGGGTCTCAACTGGACTCCTACCTTCCCCGGTCTTCAGACGTATCTGGCACAGCTCTCTATAACTGTGTTCTTTCCCCACTGAGTACCTGGGACACCAGATGTTGTTAAGCACAGCAAGCATTTATTAAGCACTCTACATTTTCTATAATGTCGTCTTCCTCTCGCAGTTACATTCCTTCTTATATACCATCTCCTTACATTACCACATACCCAGCTTTCTTTGTTCTTTACCCCTTCATGGTACAGGCTACTCAATAACAAAATCATTAACCTTGGGATAAACAACCTTTCACTACTGCCTTCCTGTTCCTCCTGTGCACACAAAGTTCCCCCTCCTCAGGTTATTTGCTGCTATACATATCCATTTGTCACTTATACCTAAAATCACCTAACACTGGCTGGGTTCATGTCATGGCTGCTCACATTCCTATTGCCATCCCTCTTCACTGCCACAAAGAATAAAGATAGAGAATTTTCCCTTAACCTGAATTCCTGACTCTGGCTGATTTTAAAATATGTGGTCATCACATTTGGCGCCCAAGTGTGGGAACCAAGGACCCTGCTTTCACTGAAGAAGTCTCCGGTGACCAGGAACTTAGGTGAGTATTGTAATAGACAAACAGGGAACTTATTTTCTTAAGGACTAAACTAGTAACCTTTTCTGGCTGAAATGGGACAGATGTTAGGAAAAGATTCTCCTCCATCCCTACCCCCTCACCCCCGCCCTGAAGTGGTGCTATAGAAAACATGCTTAAGCTGATAGAAGGACAAGGGCTACTTATAACTTGGGAACAGATAACTAGACTTCTGGGTACATTAAAACGCACCTCCCCTTGGTTCTTAGAGGAAGCGCAAATCTCTCCAGATAAATGGACATTAATAGGAAACTTGCTCTCTGAATATTACAACGAAAAAGATCCTCGTTCAATTTCCATTGAGGCATTCTATGTATACAATATAATACAGTTGGCCTTAAAAAATCCTAAAAGTTATAGAAAAAAGAAAAGTTCTAGGAATAGCCAGATGAGGAAGCCTGAGGAAAAGGAGGAAGACAATGTATAGATTAATGACCATATCCCCACAGGGCACGGAGATTTAAGTGAGGCTCAAGAGTGTGGTGACCGTGTATTTTAAAATCAGCCAGAGTCAGGAATTCAGGTTAAGGGAAAATCCTCGATCTTTATTCTTTGTGGAGGTGAAGAGGGATGGCGATAGGAATGTGAGCAGCCATGACATGAACCCGGCCAGCAGTCTCTCTGCCTCTCTCTCTCCACCTACCAAAATCATCTCTATGTCATTTCCTATACAACACATCAAAACTTGCACAGAGAGTGGGCGGGGGCCATTCTTTCTCCAAGCATATGTTAATAGAGTATGGTCCAATTACTATTTAGCCTCATGTGCTGGGTACCTCAGTGCATCAACTTGAGCTTCAGCCCATTACAGAAACTTATTTAAGAAAACAGAAATACTCCCTGAAAACTTCCAAATATGCAACAGCTTGGGGACAGAATAAACTGAACCACAAAAGAAGATGAAAAGTTTATTTAGCCTTGCTAATCCCATTTTATAATATTTTGTAAATGTAATTTAGAGAACTAGGCATTTTCAATATGTGAATGCTATGGAATACTATTGTTCTGTAAGAAATGATCAGTAAGATAATTTCAGAGAGGCTTGGAGAGGCCTACATAAACTGATGCTAAGTGAAATGAGCAACAAGACTATATGACGATCAATTCTGATGGACTTGGCTCTTTTCAACAATAAGAGAATTCAAACCAGCTCCACTTGTTCAGTGATGAAGAAAGCCATCTACACTCAGAGAGAGAACTGTGGGGACAGAGTGTGGACAACAACATAGCATTCTCACTCATTCTGTTGCTTGCATTTTGTTTTCTTTCTCAGTTTTTCTTTTCCTTCCTTGATCTGATTTTTCTTGTGCAACAAGATAACTGTATAAATATGTATATATATATATATATATATATATATATATATATTGGATTTAACATGTATTTCAACATATTTAACATGTATTGGACTACCTGCCAGCTAGGGGAGGGGTTGGAGGGAAGGTGGGGAAAATTTGGAGCAAAAGGTTTTACAAGGGTCAATGTTGGAAAAATTACCCATGCATATGTTTTGTAAATAAATAAATAAATGGGGGTGGAAGAATTAAGCATTTTCATCTTTGTTAAAAAAATTAAGAAGAAATCACAGCTAAGACTATTTGGATATTAGGAAAATTCTAAAATTGTTAACTAAGTTATTTGTAGTTATTGTCATATTAAACCTAAAATTGGTAATTACTGTGTAATTAAATAAGGGAAATGAGATGAAAGCCTTATCAGGTCACCCTTCAAGTATGAGGATATGCAGCACCTTTTCTCCCTTCACTTCTACCACAATATAACACTTCACAATCTCTTAAAACCCACCAATATTCTAAACCTCAGATGATTTTCAAGAACTCAGCGACCTATGCATCTGAATTTATTTTCCTGTACTCAGATAAAGCAAGGTCTAGTGTTGATAGTGAAGTATATGATAGAATTTGGAAGGTACCCTTTTAAAAAAATTAATAGTATTTTATTTTTTCAAATACATGCAAAGATAATTTTCAACAAACTTGCATTCCAAATTTTCTCCTTCTCTCCATCACCAAGACAGTAAGCAATCCAATATAGGTTAAGAAGTACAATCCTTCTAAACATAGTTCCATATTAATCATGCTGCACACACTCACAAAAAATCAGATTAAAAGGGAAAAAATAAGCAAACAAACCACAATAGAAAAAAAAAGGTGAAAATATTATGCTTGGATCCACATTCAGTCTCCATAGTTCTCTCTCTGGATGCAGATAATTCTTTCCATCACAAATCCATTAGAATTACCTTGAATCATTGTTGAATCTAAGAGTCAAGCCCATCACAGGAGATTATTGCATAATTTCATTGTTACTGTGTACAATGTCTCTTGGTTCTTCTCACTTCACATAGCATCAATTCATATGTTTCTCCAGGCCTTTCTGAAATCTTCCTGCTGATCATTTCTTATAGAACAAAAATATTCTATTACAATCATATACTATAACTTATTCAACCATTTCCCAATTGAGGGGCATCTACCCAGTATCCAGCTCCTTACCACTACAAAAAGGGCTGCTATAAACATTTTTGCACATGTGGGTCCTTCTCCCTCTTTTATGATCTCTTTGGAATATAGGCCCAATAGTCACATTGTTGGATCAGAGGATATGTAGTTTTATAGCTCTTTGGGTATAGTTTCAAATTGCTTTTCAGAATGGTTAAATCATTTCACAATTCCACCAATCCATTTCTAAATGCATTCAAAAATGTTGTTCAAGGTCACATAGGCACTAAGTTGCAAAATTCTGTCTTCACAATTTATTTTTACAGATGAGGAAACTGAGGCAAATTGGATATGTGACTTGCCCAGGGTCACATGGCTAGTGTCTGAAGCCAGATTTGAATCCAAGATGATGAGTCTTCTTGAATTCAGACTTAATCCATATTCTCTGCTTTATTCATTATAATTGACTACTTCACTGTTTAGTGTTCTGTCCTGAGTCTTTTTCTCTTCTCCCTCTAAACTACTTCACTTGGTGATGATCCTCATTAGGAACCAAAGGTATTATCATCTTATGATTCTCATTTTATTTCATATATATATATATATATATATATATACACACACACATACACACACATATATTGTGTGCATATGTGTATACACAAATATTTTTCCAGTTGCATGTAAAACAAGTTTTTACATTTGTTTTTAAAACTTTGAGTTCCAGATTTTCTCCCTTCCTCCTTATCCCCCTCCCCCATTGAGAAGACCCATGTGAAGTTATGTGAAACATTCATCTTATGATTCTCAGTCTATCTTTCCTGTCTCCATCTCTCTCCTGATCTTTCAATCTCTCACTTGTAACTGTCAGACATCTTGAACTGGATATCTTATAGATGTGTTAAACTTAATATGTCTAAAACAGAACTCATTATTTTCCCTCCTGAACCTTCCCCATCCTTTTCCCTATTACTGGAAGAGGCAGCAGCATCTTCCCTGTCTCCCAGACTTGAACTCTAGGAATCATCCTGGATTCTTTATTATCGTTGGCTTTCCAACCCCCACCCCATTTCAAACTGCTGCCTTCAAGCAATTAATATGTACTTATGAAGCATCTGATCCTTATATCTTTTAGGCAAACATACAATAGAGAGGCATTCAAACAATGTGGCCAGCCCATCTGAGTTGTATACTCTGCAACATTTGAATTTCAGTTCAAAAGAGGACCTTTGTGTCCAGTAATTATTTTGCCAGATAATCTTTAGAATCTTTCTAAGACAATTAAAGTGGAAGTTATTCAGTTTCTTGGCATATTAATGATATACTGTCCATGTTTCACAGGAATACAACAATGAAGTCAGCACAATGGCTCTACACACCTTCAGTTTGGTAGGCAGTCTAATACTTCTCTCTCACACTTTTTATCTGAGCCTCCCAAACACCAAGTTAGCTCTGGTAATCTGTACATCAACCCTATTGTTTATGTATACATCCATAGAAAATCTGCCAAGGTAACTGAACTATTCAACGGTCTTCAAAAGTTCTCATTTGTTGTAACCCATGTTTCTATCTATGATTAGTGTGGTGTTTGGCTGGTGAAGAATCTCTGTTTTCTTAGTGTTAATTCTGAGGCCAAAATTGGCACAAGCAGCAGAGAATCTTAGCCATACTCTGTTGCATCTCAGCATCAGAGGCAGCATTGAGTGCACAATCATCTAAAAAGAAAAAGTCAACTCTCTTGCACTTTAGTATTAGCTGATACCCTGAAAAGGCTATAATAATAATTTGAAAAAATTAAAGAATTTATCAAAAGTGCAGTAGTTGGGGCAGGTAGGTGGCACAGTGGATAAAGCACCAGCCTTTTAGTCAGGAGGACCTGAGTTCAAATCTGACTTTAGACAAGTACTTAACACTTCCTGGTTGTGTGACTGCTGGGCAAGTTACTTAACCCCAATTGCCTCAGAAGAAAAAAAAAAAAGTGCATTGGTTGACCTTGATGCCATTTTCATTCTTGTTAAAGATATTTGACAGTATCACTGAAAACATCATGCTAAAAAGCATGGGAAGAAAGAATAGCCCTGCTTCACTCTATTGATGCTGGGAAAACACAAAAGCATCATCCATTATCTAGCATTATCCAGCAATCACATCATCATGAAGTGAACATAAACACCATATCAACCATTCTTCAGTCCTTTCTTAAGCTACACTGGTTCTTAGGGAGATGACCATATTCCAAATAAAGAATCAGTCAGAGGACTCTGACAAGAATCTTATAAGCCTTGACTGGGAGACCATCCCTTCCCCTACTCGTCACAGGACAACCTGTGCAAAGGTAGGAAATAGAATATTGTATGAAAAGAACAAGGAGGTTAGATTGGCCAAAGCTTCGAGTTTATGAAAGTATTATGCAATACTCTGGATCTAGAACTTTATAAAGGGCTCTAATTGCCAAAGAAAGTGTTTCATGTTTTATCCTAGAGACAAGAGAGAGGCACTGGAGCTTCTCAAATAGAGTATTGACAGGCAGTCCTTTGCTTTGGGAATATGAATCTGGAAGCCATGTGGAAAACTGATTAGAGAGGGAAATGACTAGAGGTTCCTTCTATACTGCCTTTAACCTGTGGCATTCAATCTACAATAAAAGAAACTGAGGCAGAGCTCTGAGCCAATAGCATTTTATTAAATGGTCCACGCCCCTCCCCAATGAAGGAAATCTCAGATCTTTGTCATGATCCGAGATACCCTCTTTTCTTAACAATTTAGTTTTGTAGTATAAATAAATAAATAAATAAGTTTGTGGCAAATACTTGCTACCCAGACTATAACACAGAAGAGACAAAGTAAAACACAAAGTCTCATTAGTTGTTAGATTTCCATCTTGACCATTCAGAACTTTCAGCTAAAGCTTGTCATAGATTAGATAGTAGAGGATATCTAAATATCATGATGGTCTTTCATTGGCCCTATGTTGGGTAATCGATTGAGGAATGGATTTCACAGGCAACTCCTATAATGTGAAGATAGGGTCACCTATTAATCAAGTACTCATAGGACTTGTTAGTCACGTGGCATAGGGCTATTTTCCTAGTGAAGGGATAATAAGAGTGAAGGTACAATCAATAGTAGTTATGGGGTAGAGAGGGAGCACTTTCCATGACATTGAGTCACCTCCACCACACAGGTCTTGGTCATTTACCATCAGGTATTGTTTAAGCAAGTGGATTTGAAGTGGATTGTGGTCCCTTTAAGAAACTGTTTTTCCTATTGATCTGTGATCCCTTTCAGATTCTCAGCCCCTCCTGGGGAGGGCATAACCCCCTAGATAAGTTATCTTTCCAGGATGCCAGAGCCTTTGATTCAATTAGAAATTCTGGTCAAAAAGCACCCCTTTGAAGTATTATTTATTCCAATAGGAGATCGGGGCTATCCAGCCCCCATTGGGTCTGACTTGCTTGGGCTGTCCCAGCCCCCACTAAGACACTCAATATAATAGCTTCCATAAAGGAAGGTCTTTTGTAGATGCACTTAGATAGCTCACTCAGCTGCCAGGACCCTTCTGCCCACTCAGTGCCAAAACTCCATTTTCCATAGATCTGTCACTATAGAAGTGAGTCTCTTGGTAAATTGATTTCTATCTAACAATAAACTTTCATTTTGCAACTAATAATTCAGGAATGAGCGAATTCTTTCACTCCTAAAATGTTTCTTTATCCTTAAGATCTCTCTATCGTTAAAATTCTATCCTAGACCCTACCATTCCCTTAAGTTGCTATTTTATATATTTCTTCCCCTTTCTAGAAAAAGCTATCCATAGTTGCATCCGCCATTTCTTCTCACTTATTTCTCAGCTCTCTATAATCTGGCTTCCAGTTTCATCACTTAACTAAAACTGCTCTCTCCAAAGTTACCAACTTTTAATTGACAAATTAAGTTTAATCTTCAAACTTCTCCCCCTATCTTCTTCATTTGATCCTGCTGACTAGATACTATTCTCTCTCTGGGATTTTGGGACGTGACTGAACTCATTCTTTTCCCCCCCAAATTTTGGGTCTTTCTCGAGTCTCTCAGGCTTTACTGCATCCTATACAATGCTGCCAAAGTTATTTTCCTGAAGGACAGATCTGACATATTTGCTCCCAGCTCATTAAGCTTCAGTGGCTTCCTATTGACTCCAAAATGAAATATTCCATCATTATCAACTCCTTTTAAAAAATTAATATTATTTAAAAATTGTTTAAGTTACATAACAATTAGAGACAGGAAGTAGGTCTGTGATTTCGTTGTTACAGAACTCCCGTGTGAGGAAATATCCTTTACTGACGTCGGTTGGCCCTTTTCTGTAATTCACAGGCTTATTCACGGTCGCCTGGAGCAGTGAGAGTTAAAAGAGTCTTGCTCAGAGGTCCGGAGTCCACAGCGTCAGTTCCTTCTGCCCTCAAGGCCGACTCTAGTTTTACAAAGTTGATAAATAAATAAATACAAACACATGAGGGGGGGGGGGGGAAGTCCTAAAATTTCCCACTGAGCATGCTCAGGATCAAAAAAGTTTGGAGATAACGGCTTTAGAGAATAAAAACATCCAAACCGGGAATTTCCCTTAGAAATCGCCCATTAGCTAACTTTGAGCAGTACCGCGCTCCGTCTGGTCATCCACCGCAGGCCCCGCCCAGCCTCCGCTTGTTGATTGGATGGGGGGCCTCGGTTCCGGATAGCCCGTTGCCGGAAAGAAGGCGGTAGGGGATTCCATTCTTGAAAGGGGCTAGGGAAGGCTGTGCCGGGGTGGTACCCTACCGGAAGGAAAATGGTGAGTTGCCGCCCGGGAAGCGGGGCGGAGGAGAAGGACCAGGCTGGCTGATAGGGCCTTCTCTGGCCCGCGGGGTCCGATTGGGAAGTGAAGGGCCGCCCTGAAGTGGCGGGAGAACCTGCTCCGCCTCGTTAGGCCTTGCCTCTGCTCAGCGGTGCCCGGGTTTTTCCCCCGTGGCTAACGGCTGCAGCAGTCACATCTTCGCCAAATGACGGGCCCCGAGGCTTTGGTTTCCCGGTTCTTCATAGATGTGGCCTCTAGCGAGACCCCATCTCCGACTCTCCAGCTGCGCTGTCGCGGGCTCCTTGGCGCCTCCATGGGGTGGAGATGGAGAAGGGAATCCGGGACTAGGAGGGGGGAGCCCGGGGGGAGAGGTCTCCCAGCCCCGCCTTGCGCCGCGGTGCCTCCGCCCATCCTCTCTTGCTCTCTCCTGTTCGTAGGTACCGGCCAAGAGCCATCCGCCGTCCGAAGCCAAGGAGCGCCTGAAGTGGCGGCAAAAATTGCCCAGTGGGCTCCGGGGACTTGGTATTCGTGTTCTTTAATCCGGGTCTTTCTCTCCCGGAGAAAGAAAGTATAGAATTGAAGTGTTATCGTAACACCTCAAACCCACGGCTTGATCTTCTGGGTATTTTGGTTTTAAATATCTTAGGAAGAAATTGCATTGACTCCTCTTAACTCGTTTTAGGTTTTCTTTAGGTTTAATTTCGGCTACGGAAGTCATTTTAGATATTTTGGAAAGTGTAATAGGATTACTAATTAGTATTTAAATAACAAAGCACTTTATCCTCATAACAACGATATTTAGTCCCATTTTTCGGATGAGGAGACTGAGGCAAGAAGTTGACTTTCCAATTAGCTTCCTCATGGCCAACCTTTCCAGTATCTTTGCGAAGAAAATTTCAAATAGGGTCAGGAATGAACAATTAGAGTAAGAGTAAGAGGCAGAAGTGGGATTTTAACCAGGCTTCTCTAAACTCGGGAACCAATGCTTTTTTATATCACCCCTCTCCCCATACCCTTCTTCCTAAATCTTTGCACACTACATTTTTAAATGTTTTTAATTTTACTCTTAGAAATTGTATGGTTTGTAATCATAGAAATATTATTGAAAAGCAAAACATGAATTAAAAAGCATTTATTACACATAATATGCTATGCACTAAGTATACAAATTCGAAAGCTAAGATTTCCTCTGCCCATAAGGTATTTGCATTCTCATAGGGAGAGGCAATATGAATTAAGGAGTTAATTGTGTAAGGAACTCGGAAAGTTACTGGGTAGGTGAGTAGGACTGTAAGGGGACATTTTGACATATCCCTGACAGGAGTAATGGGAAAATTGATTTGATCATCATTTCAGAATTGGACAAGTAAAGATGGGGTAAGGAAGATATCTCTGCTAATGCAAACCATGTGGTGAGGACATGGCTGTGGAGTAGGGCATTAAATGAAATGGCCTTCATGCCTTCCTGAGATTGTAGGCTAGAAGGGATAGATAACAATCAAAGAAAGCATCAAGGCCCCAGCATTCCAAAAATGAAAGGTTTAAACATTCTATTTATAGTTTCTAATCTTGGTAGCAAAGCATTTGGGGAGTAGGAAGTAAATGTAATATATGATAGAGTATTTACCTGCTAAACAGTAAGACGATTCCAAGCCTCTGACACATACAACATATGCTGCTTGTGTGACTCTAGGCAAGTTAACTTTTACTTTATAAGACCAAATTACAGAGCAGTTGAATTCTAATTGATAGAGGGGATTTCCTCACCAAAAATTTCCTGCTACCAAATAAATTGACAAATTGACCCCAAAAAATGTTACAACTAAAATTAAGCAACTGTAACTGTCAGGGTTGGAAGTTTTAACTTAGTAACTTTCAAAAAGTATATAGGGCTACCTTAAGTGCTGCTAAAATCACTAAATTCTATCTTATTTACCATAGCCCATTTCTTAATAGTATTTTTGGTTTTTCAAAATGAATTACCTCCTACCTTTTTCATTATATCTTTTTCTAGTGTTTTCCTATCTCTTCTCAATTTTTTTATATTATTGCTATTCATTTGGAGCCTTCAGTAGTGACAGCACTTGATGGGAGGTACATTTTATATTTATTTGTATGACTCATTAAATGTGGATCGAGTATATAAGTAGCACAGGAGGCAGGTAACAGTTCTGTTAGGAATATTCCTGAAATAGGCCAGTATCCTGTTGGTTTAGATTTGACGTTGAAATAAAATGAGGCATTCAACATTGTTGAACAAAATGAGGTTTACTTAGCCATAATACAGGAAATGTATTATTCAACAAGGATTGGCTTGAATAGACATAATTCAATACCACCACCCCCCTCCTTCCCTGCCCTCTGAAACATGGGTTTGGGAACCAAGGCTGATGAATCTTGACCCTATATAGGTGAGCCCTTTTTATGCCTTTAGGTGTTAAGAAAAGTGTATCATTGGAGGCACAGCTTGAGACGGAGCCCTCTGGGCCAGTCAAGACATAGGAATAGCCTTGTCATCTTTCACAGAAAAGTCTGCCTCTTAACTCATGTGACCAGGCAGATAGTGACCCTAGTAGAAAATGATTCTGTCACAGATTCCTTTTTAAAATATCTTTTAAATTTTTTTAATGGATGGCTATCTACAAATAGGGCAAAGAAATTTTGGGGGTTTTTAAGGTACTTTGGCAAATACTAAGTCATTTTGGATAATAAATCAGGATTTCTCAAGTATTTTGTAATGCCTATTAAAAGTTATGGGAGGGGGGAGAGAATAGGGGAAGGGGATGGGGACAGGGATGGTTGGTTGGTGTAGTGGATAGAACACCAACCCTGAAATCCAGAGGACTTGAGTTCAAATATGGCCTCAGATATTTAACACTTCATGGCAGTGTGATCTTCCTGGGCAAATCACTTGGCCTCAATTTCAGAAGGAAGGAAAGAAGGGAAAAGAAAAGAAAGAAAATTACTGAACTCAGTGGGTTATTGAGATGAGATTGTAACACACAAAAAATGAAAATAAATTTTAATTTACTTTTTATAGTGGCATATTTTCTATTCTAATTATTAGTGCTCAATGCTTGTTTGGAAACTTAAGAAATGTTTTATTTTGGAAGTTATTAAGGCCATAGGTTAGGCATATTAAAATAATTGAGCATTTTAAACATCTGAATTCAGCTTTTAGAATAGTAGTGGGAAAACTACTCTTTCTGGAGTCACAAGTTATTACTTGTGTGGCCTGGTACAAGTCACTTTACCTTTCTGGACATTAGTTTCTTCTATAAAATAAGGGAGCTCGATTGCATGATCTTTGAAGTCCCTTTCAGTTCTACATTTAAATTGATTTAGCTAATTATATTAATGATTAAGTGCGTTTAAGTTTCTTTTATGAGCACACATAATGGACATAGTCCTATTAGCTTTCAAAGGTCAGAATGTGTGATTCCTTTCTTTGGCTAGTATTTATATCCTTCATATCATTTTAATTCATTCATCAATTTTAAAGCAGAATCCATCCAGGTTTCTTTATGGAGAGTAAATATTAAGAGTTGAGAAATTTATATGTTTGTATTTGAAATAAAGACCTATATCTAAAACTGTTCCCAAAAAAATACAAAAAACAAATTTTAGGGATAGTTCTTTAGTGCTTCAATGAACAAATTATTTCATCCACACGGTTATTCTCTTTAATACTACAAATCACATAACCCCTATTTATGTACTCATTTTGTATCTTTTATTCATATTCTCCCACTAATCTTCCGACATTCCAAATTGCCTTCTGGATTTCCTCATTGTATGTGGATTATCTGTGAAGTAATTATATTAGCCATCTTTATTCTTTGCACCTGACTGATTCATATTATTTTCTGGTCATTTATGTATTTGCCAATATCTTTAACACCTGCCTTGTTAAGTAATAAGCTATTTATATCCACTGGATGACCTGTGATTTTTAAAATATATTTTATTGAGGCTTAAGAATATGTATATGTGTGTGTATACAACACATACAAGAATCTGTCAGTACCCAGTAACCAGTTCCCTAAGTGACATTAACCATAAGATTGCACCACACCTGTACATTATCACAGAAAGTAGGAAGGTAATCATTTTCCACTCTCTAGATTCAAGATTGGTCATTTCATTGATGTGTTATACATTATTGTGGTTATTTTGTGTATTTTCTTGATTATGCTTATTTTATTCTGTATTGGTTTAGGATTAATTGCTAATTAATGTATGCCCCCTTTATTTTTCCATTTTTTTTTTTTGCTACTGTTACTTCCTTTTGTCTTGATTTCCTTGAGGTATTCACTCACTAATAATATGTTTAACTTTAATTCATTAGAGACTGTGGTATCCTGTAATTCCTAGCTATGTGATGTCATCCTTAAAAGACTATTGGTATTAAAAAAGAGATTCTTTGTAATAGTGGAGGGGTTTAATTTGTCTTTAGCATAAATGTGCTCAATTGTATGTGTAGTTTCAAAAAGATTCCTGCAAAGAAATCCCAGATTGAAAATACTATTAATAATGCAAACAGGTGATCAAGAAAATGCCTACTCCTTGTAATAACTGTCAGCCACATTGGATTTGACAAATTGCCACCTCTTTTTCCCCTCCTCCAATGAAATAAGAAAAAAATAACCTTTAAAATGTGTTTAATCAACATAGATAATAATGTACTTCTTCATTGTAGGGCTACATGAGCTACATTATTTAGCCATGATAGTGATTAAAACAGTTATTGAAATCAAATGAATTTACAATAGATAAAAAATTTTATGTCACAAAGTGTTAAGCCAAGGTCTTAAAAAATAATGAAGTATATTTAAACACATTGATCTTAAAAACTATTATATTAGTAAAATATTTTAATGAGGATAAAAGGTTTTTGTGCTTAGAAATAAAATTGTTTAAATTTTTCTATTTTCTATATGTTTTGTTATGTATATAATACTGGAGTGATGATTGTATATGATTTATAAATAACATATTGGGGTATCAAAAATTTCTTATTGATCAGAAAAAAAGATCAAAGTCTTTATATGATTTAAAAAATATTGAAGATGTTTGGCTTAGACAAGAGCGCTCCTTTATTCACTTTTTTTCCCCCCCTTTATGGATAGTTAGTCCCAGATTTTTAGAGTGATTATGAATCCTAATTTAGGAGACTGGACAGTGTTCTAGTTCTTCATATGCTTAGAACAATTTGATCTACAAAGAGGAATATGTGAAGGACCTCATCATCTTTTTTCTAGGTATATGAGTTGAGTGACCTCTAAGGTTTATGATTGAGTAATCTGCAGGTAATCTTTCATTTGAACTCCATACAGAACATCTTCCATAAAACCATCTTTGGTGAGAATACCTTTTATATAGTGCTTGATATTCATAATCAGAGGGTGTCCAAATTACTTCTTGTATCTTACCGCTTATGAGGTAAAATTTAACACAAGCATAGGAGTTCCTATTAGAGAAGAATTTTTAAGGGTTTTTTTGTTGTTTTTTTAAGTTTTTACAGCATTTTGCTCTATTAAGTCAAATCAGCAAAAAATAAGCACAGTGTAATTATATATTCTTTGCATCTTTCAGCAAATTATATCTGATTAAAAATTAGGTCTGCTTTAGAACATTTGTGAAAGCCTGGCTCTTTTTCATACCTTCCTCGAAAGATATCCTGGGTAGCTGTAGATAAAGATAATTCTCCTAAAGATTTTCTAAAGATGGAATGGTAAGCACATAAATAGATAACTACTGATACTTTCTTGATTGGCTTTATTTAAAAGGGAAAAAAAATAATAATCATGATTTTCTCCAAGTGTTGATATCATCCTGTCATTCAGATAGTAGCTCAACAACTGATCTCTTAGTGCTCACCTAATTGTGTCACATCCTGAAGAAATCTCTCTTACTCTTAGTCTAGTCCCAGCTACTCTTTCTCTACTTATTTTTCTTAGTACTATTTCTACAGTACAATAAAAACTATGACACAATCCAGATATGGTGGCTATAGAATCATCCATGTCATAGATGGAGAATGCATTTTTGTTATAGAAATCTTTTTCATTTTTTCATCTTTTTGAGAGGATAATTCTTCTAGTTTCTTTCTTAATTTTCTCAAAATAACTAGTCTTACTGGGATATCTCATCACATTTTCTGAAGACTCAAATTTTTTTTTCTCTCATCACTGTTCTATGTCATGATATTGCATGTAATGTTTTACCATCTTTCTATGAAGGATTTTTTTATTTTATTTTATTAGTAAGTTGTAGTCTAAATCAGTATTGTCTTTGGTTGCAGTGTTTTTCCCCTTATCAGAGCAGCAAGTATTTTCTTGCTGAGGTAATTTTTAAACGCTCTTGGCCATTTCATTGTAGTGATTAATAATCTGTGTTTATACTTATTTTTTATTCATTTCCTATTTTTCACCATCAATAGTTTGTATAAATATGAGAGGTTAGAGCTATTTTAACTATACTATGTCTTCTAAATCTGGTATTGATTTTAATCTTCATTCTAACAAGTGGATAGCCATGTTGCACAGAGCTAATTCATTTTTAACTAGTTTTTGTGGTTTAGTTAATTTCATTTTTTAAATGTTATTTGGTGTTCATTTTGGTATTCATGATGTGTATGTGTGAGAAAATCTGTACATTTCTTAATTGTGAATACATTTTCTGTTAATCTGTTTATTAATTTGCTTATTTGATGTTTTTTCCTCGTACCTATATTTGCATTTAAGTTGGCAAGTATTAAAGTGTATTTTCAGTTTAATTTGGAAGCTCTTAGTGGGTTCCTTCTATACTTTATTATCTTCATTAGAATTTGGCCCACAAACTGCAGTTATTTTTATTGTGGTTTTTTTTTTTGCAAATGTACCAAGAAATACAAGATGCCCCTAGTGTTTTTTGAAATGTTTATTTTCATTTGTATGCAAAATAAAACAAACTCTGTCCATTCCATTATTTGTATTCCTGAGGAACCTGATTATAACTTTTCACTTAGCTGCAACTTTATTTTTTCTTCAAAGTTTCATTTTATAGTGAAACTGTCAATGTTCTTAAGATTCATTTCCTCCAATAATGTTAGCTAATTGGCCCCTAGACAAGGATTTCATATTTACAGTACCAACAGTTAAATTAATGTTAACAAATAGTTTAAAAACTAATTGATATTCTCTGCCTCCTTTTCTTAATTCTTGTTCCAATAACCTCAGGAAGGAGGTACATAGGCAACAAGCCAGGAAGAACTAACTTTAAATCCAGATTTAAGGCACATCCTAGATGGGGTGGCACAATGATAGAACACTAGATGGAGCACTAGCAGAAGAATGGGAGTTCAAATTTGACCTTAGTGTGTCCTTGGGCCCTTAACCTCAATTATCTCTCAAAAAAAAAACACAAAAAAACACAGAAACAAAAAAAAAACAAGAGATATGCTGTGTGATCTTTTGAAGCTCACATAATTTTTGTCTGCTTCAATTCCTTGATCTGTAAAATGAAGATAATAACACTTCTTATGGTTGTGAAGAGGATAAAATGAGATAACTATACAGTGCTTCACAAACTCTAAGTGCAATAGAAGCGCTATTATTATTGCCATATTGGACTGAGACATTTGTATTGTTCTTTGTTACATGAATTGCCATAGCCATAGAATTTATTATCTAATGACTGGTTGGTATACTAGTAATTAACCCATCCATACTTAATCTGTTACTAAGATACAAATTGGAGCTTTACCAGGGTGGTAGAACCTAGGCAGAGCTTACATTCCATTAGTAGAGCCTTTGAGAGTCACCTTCACACTTCAGTGAAGCATCTTGAAGAAAACCAAAAAGCAATAAATATGTCCCTTTAATCTAGAACAATTTAACTCTTTTAGTTTTTCTAATAGTTTAAAAATATTTTTCTTTATTGATTCTGTCATAAAACTGCTTTTCTTTTGTTAAGATATACTTTTTATTTTTTTCAAAATACATACAAAGATAGTTTTCAACATTCACCTCTGCAAAACCTTACGTTTCAAATTTTTCTCCCTTCCCACCTTTATCCTCCCCTAGACAACGAACAACCCCATATAAGTTAAACATGTGTAGTACTATTGAACATATTTCCACATTTATCATGGTGCACAAGAAAAATTAGATAAAAATGAGAAAGAAAAAAAACAAGCAAACAATAAAGGTGAAAATATTATGTTGTGATCCATATTCAGTCCCCATAATCCCCTCTCTGAATGCAGGTGGCTCTCTCCATCACAAGACTATTGGAATTGTCCTGAATCACCTCATTGTTGAAAAGAGCCAATTCCATCACAGTTGATGATCCATATAATCTTCTTATTTCTGTTTACAGTGTTTTCTTGGTTCTACTCACTTCACTTGGCATCAGTTCATATTAGTCTCTCCAGGCCTTTCTGAAATCATCCTGCTGATCGTTTCTTATAGAACAACAATATTCCATTGCATTCATATACCATAACTTATTTAACCATTCCCCCACTGAGCGGTGGAAACCGCTTTGATAACTCTTTGGGCATACTTCCATATTGTTCTCCAGAATGAATGGATCAGTTCACAACTCCACTAACAATGTATTAATTTTCCCATATTCCCTTCAACAATTATTATCTTTTCCTGTTTTCTTAGCCAACCTGCCTCAGAGTTGTCTTAACTTGCATTTCTCTAATCAATAGTGAATTAGAGCATTTTTTTATATGACTAGAAATGACTTTAATTTCTTCATCCGAAAATTGTCCTTTGAACATTTATGAATTGGAGAATAACTTATTCTTATGTAATGTATTCTTATACATTTGAATCAATTCTCTATATATTTTAGAAATGAGGCCTTTATCAGAAACCTTAGATATAAAAATTTCCCCAATTTTCTGCTTCCCTTCTAATCTTGTTTTTGTTTGCACAAAAACTTTTAAATTTAAATGTTCAAAATTGAAAACTTTTTCAATTGTTCTGAAATGATAGCTATTGACTACTTCCTCAAGAATTTCTGATGAAGAAAATTCCATGACTTTCCTTGATAATTATTCTTGGTATAATTTTGTTAGGAAATAAGTTATTTGTGATATCCAATTAAATCCCTTCAATAGAAATTTAAATCCTCTTTCCACCTCTACCGCACTTTTTTTCCTCTTCATTGCACAGAATAAATTTTTAAGTTTTCAGACTATCTAAGAGATATTCTGATGTGTTGGAAAGCTTCAGTCTTAGGGGACTTGGATTCTAATCCTGACTGTGCTCTTAACAAATCGCTTAGGTCTCAGTTTCCTCCTCTGAAAAATGAGGGAGTTGGACTCATTTCTAAGTTCATTTCCAACATTAAATGAACTTATAGTAGCTCCAGATTTTCCCCTCTCTTCAGACTATATTAACTCTCTTTAATCTTTTCTAAGTGGTCTATTTTCCAAATCTTTAATAACATTGATATTTTCAAAGTCCCTTTTTGAATTTTTCTGCACTATATATAAAGTATAACTATAGCTATAAATTATTTTTAATGTCTATGGACTTTTATATATATTCTGAAATTTTTTTTATTACAACTTTTTGTTGACAGTACATATGCATGAGTAATTTTTTACATTATCCCTTGCACTCACTTCTGTTCTGATTTTTCCCTTCCCTCACTCCACCCTCCCCTAAATGGCAAGCAGTCTTATACATATTAAATAAGTTATAGTATATCCTAGATATAATATATGTATGCAGAACCGAACAGTTCTCTTATTGCACAGGAAGAATAGGATTCAGAAGGTAAAAATAACCTGAGAAGAAAAACAAAAATGCAAACAGTTTACACTCATTTCCTAGTGTTCCTTCTCTGGGTGTAGCTGATTCTATCCATCACTGATCAATTGGAACTGAATTAGAGCTTTTCTTTGTCAAAGATACCACTTCCATTAGAATACATCCTTATACAGTAGTGTTGTTGTAGTATATAATGATCTCCTGGTTCTGCTCATTTCACTCAGCATCAGTTCATGTAAGTCTCTCCAAGTCTCTCTGTATTCATCCTGCTGGTCATTTCTTACAGAACAATAATATTCCATAATATTCATATACCACAATTTACCCAACCATTCTCCAATTGATGGGCATCCATTCATTTTCCAGTTTCTATCCACTACATAAAGGGCTGTCACAAACATTCTTGCAGTATCTCTTTGGAATATAAGCCCAGTAGTAACACTGCTGGATCAAAGGGTATGCACAGTTTGATAACTTTTTGAGCATAGTTCCAAATTGCTCTCCAGAATGGTTGGATTCGTTCACAACTCTACCAACAATGCATCAATGTCCCAATTTTCCCGCAACCCCTCCAACATTCATCATTATTTTTTCCTGTCAAATTAGCCAATCTAACAGGTATGTAGTGGCATCTCAGAGTTGTCTTAATTTGCATTAATCTGATCAATAGTGATTTGGAAACTTTCATATGAGTGGAAATAGTTTCAGTTTCATCATCTGAAAATTGTCTGTTCATAACTTTTGACCATTTATCAATTGGAGAATGGCTTGATTTTTGAATTTTTTTTTTAATCCCAAATATTGCCACCTCACTTAAACCCTTGTCCTTTTACTATAGGAAAACTTTCTAATAAACTTTTATGTTTATGGAATTTTTTCTCCATATGGAAAATATCCAATATTTGTCATCAACCTTGATCAGGGCAAGGAGAATTAAGTAATCCTATTCATCTCCACGTAGTTTATCATATCAGGTAGAAAAAAGGTTTGAGTGGTCAAGTTATTAACAGTTAAAGTTATGAAAAATTAAAAACTCTTCAGCTATTTCACTTTTGTATATTTGGTATTCATGTTCATTTATTGCTAATGTCTAGCCATGTATATATTGCTTATTTACATGTATGATTTTTAAAATTACATATTGAAATTATTTCATTTGTGTGTGTGTGTGTGTGTTTTTTTTTTTTTTTCCCAGAGTGAATCTCTGGTGGTTTGTGATGTTGCTGAAGATCTAGTGGAGAAACTGAGAAAGTTTCGTTTTCGCAAAGAAACTAACAATGCTGCTATTATAAGTAAGCTCAACTATTGTCAGCAAAATTATAGTCTTATACTTGTTTAATCCTTCCCTAAATTTTTCTAAATTAATTTCCTTTCCCAATTTTTTTTCTTTTCATTTTATTTTTCACAGGAAAACAACTAAAAGTCACAAAATGGGAAGAATGATATTCCAAAATTGTAACAGCTCATAGTAAAAACTAGTTTATGTTCATTCCAAATGGCTTTTGGCTTCTCTTCTATTTGAGACTTAAATGTTCTAATATAAAACTATATGTGTATATCAAATACTTTTAAATGTTTTTTTCTCCAAGAGTAGAAGAGATGTGGTCTAACTTTATCTAGATATTTGGAAGCATGTTCACTTTTTTTCAGAAATAGTAACTAGCTACTATTTAACAATAAATAATTTTTTCCTAAATCTACCAGAAAATGGTAATAGTAATTTATGCTTTGCTTCCTCCATTTCTCATCAACAGTGAATTTGACTATTAAGACTCGTCTTCGTTGGTAATATGAGAATCTGAAATTATACTATTTGGTAATGATGAAAAAGACGATGTTGAAGAAGGAGGGGAATTTAAATTCTATGGTTTGTGCTTAACTAAAATGCATGTGGCAAACTAAAGCAAATTTATAGTAATAACTTTGTAACAATACTTATGCTACAAATTAAAAATTCCAAGCCAGTGTAAGCACACAATTGTGAAAAATGAAACTGCTTTTTTTGCTATAATAAAATCAGTTTTTACCCCCAAAAGGGAAGCTATTTCAAATCTTTTTGATTTATAATGTCTATTTAAAACACTTTACAAGAGAAATTTACTTCAAATAAAATAAAGGCTTGACATAATGTCACTTGCTCAAATAAAGTAGTAGATTTTTTTTCCCCTCATTTCCTTAACACTTGTTTGCACCAAAGGAGACGAACAGTATATTTAAGAAATTGTATGTATTTTGACTTTGGAATGTATATCAGTCCCAGTATTTGAATGTAGATATCTAATGCTTAGGGAAATTCATGTCAAATAAAATAAAGAGGTGGTATTGATGTTCTAATTCAGGAAGACACCGAGTAAGCCATCCTTTTTCTCCACATTGTCCAATTTTCTTTCTATATTGATCAAATTTGTCTCGTGCTCATTCATTCCATGCTGGGTATGAATCATTCTCCCTGGTGCAAAGTTTGGCCCTTTTCAGATTTTCCCAGGATTGGGTGAAAAATAAAGTATTGGTATTTTAAAATATATTGAGGTGGCTAAGACAGTAATATTTTAAATAAAGAGATTAAGTACCACTGGTTCATAAAATAAACCCACTTACAGATAGTACCAGCAAACTTGATTATTTGTGACATTCTTGCTTTCATGATTTGACTGTATAAAAAATATAAACTATCACAGAGAACAGTTATTAGACTACTATGTCATCAGTGAGTTTGACTCATGTTTCTTGATCAGTTTCCAGTTTAAATTCTAAGAAAATAAGTCCAAGAGATGGGAAAGTTAAATAGTATGTTAGGTATGCACAAATTCATATATGTTGTGTTTTTATTATAGTGAAGATTGACAAGGATAAACGGCTGGTAGTACTGGATGAAGAGCATGAGGTTTGTCAAATTAACTAGAGATAATCTTTCATTCTATTATCTTTTGAAAATGTCATCTAAATTATATGTATTTTCCCATATAAAATTTAGTTATCTTTTTCAAATGTGTGGTAACTACATGAAAAAAAAATTGTAATAATTACATTGTTTTGCCAAGTAAAGAAAATTATCTTAAGTATTAAGGAAATCCCATCTAATAAACCTAATCAAGAAAGCAGTCCTTTATCAAATGAGGTGTTAACAAGCCCTTAAGATAAGGTTTTGTTGAGCTTCTGCTCAGCCAGTATGAATTGACTTTCTATAAATTACAGACAGGAATTGTGCCTGGGATTTTGTTCAAAAACAGTTCACCAATTCAAATCACCATTTCACTCAGGTATAGTGACAATTATTACTAAGCTACAATTTGTCAAGTGCCAGATTAAACTCAATTGGGTATTCCTGATTCCGAGGCCAAATTTCATTGCCCTTTTATGAACTAAGTTAAATTTTTTTTTAATTTCATTTTGATTTGACTTTTTCAAAAAGAATCAATTTAGTAACGTAAAACTTTCAAGTTACTTGAAGAAGAAAGAATATTCATTCGTTCAGCAATAGGGTCTTGAAATTGAAGACCTAGCAGAGTTTATATTTGTGTATCAGCTTGTCATTTAGTCAGCATAGTTGAGGTTAGAATATATAGTGGTTAGAATAGATGCTTGGCTAGATAGAATAAATAAAAGTTAAAATAGATTTCTTTACTAACCTAGAAATTATTAGTTCCTACTGTAGAGGTCCAGTTTAGTCAAGTTTTGCTTTACTCCTAAAGGTTGTACGTCTATAATTATATTGTTACATTTTATTCTGCTAATTACGTATGTGCAAGAACATTCTTGAACTCTGCTTTTTGTTAAATTGCCAGGGTATTTCACCAGATGAGCTTAAAGATGAACTACCTGAACGACAACCTCGATATCCTTTCCGTTTTTCTTTTTTAAAGTATTTATTTTTTCTTCAGGGAAAAAAATTTTCCATGTTTGGGTGTACATATATATGTTTTATTTGTTTCAGAAAAAAAACTATATTATTGTACATTTCTGTTGTATCATAATTTTATTTTGCAATATTCATTTTTAAAGTTATTATTTTATAATATCATGGAAGAATGTAAAATGATGTAGGTTAGGAACCTAGTTTAAATTGATTAAAAAGGAGTCTAATTTTTCTAATCAAGTGTTCTTTTTAAAAAGATTCCTAAGTACTAGAATAGTTGTTTTTCTTTAATTTCCTTAACTTAAGAAAAACCTTCATTGTATATAGTTATAAATATCTACATGATGATGGAAGAGTTTCATACCCTCTATGCTTTATATTTTCTAGTCCTGTTGGTAAGTATGATTGTCATATAATGTATATATGTATGTAAAGAAATCCATTCTAGTAAAGGTGAATTATATTGAGTAATATATAGAAGATGAAACGCGAAAAATTTCTTAAATTTGTGATGTTGTGTATATGATATAAACAACAGAGTTTTCTTTTATGGTCAGCCTATTTTGAACTTCATCTACGGGGATCATTAATGAAATATATTATGAGGTAGTCCCATGGCATAGACTTTGTGAACAACATGTATTCTAAATGAGATATATACTGTAGAATTTGAGCTTTTTCCAATAGAAAAGTTTGAATTTTCAACTACATTTTTATTTGTTTTAATTGTTAAAATTATTGAATTATGAATTTTTCTTGAGTTCAAGATCAGTTACTATAAGTTTTAAATTTGTTCTCAGATTCAGAGGATTTTTCAAAAAATTAAAATAATCAAAACTTTTCTCTGTAAATAGTAAGTTTTATTTGCTAATTCACAGATTGGCCATTCCATTTGCAAATATCCTGTTTCATATACTGGCCTATTTGAGTACAGAGTAATTTTTAATCTGTAGGATTAGAAAGAATAATGTATAATTGTATTACAGATAGCACCTTTCAAAATACTGAATTATTATTTTTCCTTAATCTGAAATTTTGAGTTGTTTGTGGCATGTAGATTTTGTAGATGTAACAATTATAGAACTATTATTGGTAAGGTGTTTTTTTAAGTGTATTATGTACAAAAATTGAAATTTGATCAAAGTGGTTGTTTTTCAAATAAATATATTCATAGTTTTTAGAAGTAGTTTTTCACACTAAAATATTATTTTAAAAGAAGTGTGTGTGTGTGTGTGTGTGTGTGTATACTATATAAATACACAGTTCAAATGTTACATTTATTTTAAATATTTTTAAATGAAACAATTATTACTAAAATGAAATATTTATTGAAAGCAGATTCTAGATTTTTTCCTTTACAATTCAATTTTAAAATGTATGTGTCTTTTAAAATAATCAAAATATTCTAATTCCATATCAGTAATACAAAGAGCTAATGATTTTGTTTTGTCATTTATTTCCTGTTAATTTGGTTAGTTTGATCTAACTTTGGATGGTATATACTCCTTCAAATGAATGTTTTACATAGCAACTTGATTTTTGTACTAAGTAAAGGAAAAGGGACACCCTAAAGAGATTTATTAAAGAATGTTCTTTATTTATTATATTATATTTATAATGCTACAGGTTTCCAAGTTTTTTCTAGATTGGGGAGTGATGCAGTAGTTTGCTATATTGGAATGATGTGACAGTTTTAAAATGGCTCACCGGCTTGATTTTGATTTATTTATTTATTTGTTTGTTTTTGTGGCTAAGGCAATTGGGCTTAAGTTACTTGCCCAGGGTCACACAGCTAGGAAGTGTTAAGTATTTAAGACTAGATTTGAACTCGGGTTCTTCTGACCAAAGGGCTAGTACTTTATCCACTGCATCACCTAGTTGCCCCTGCTTTTGATTTTTTTTAAAAAGGAAAAGTCCCATTTTCTGACATGTTAAAAATGGTCCCCTCTTTAGGGGTATTCAGCTTTGTGGTTATTAGGGAGAAATTTATCATCTGTTATCTATTCTTCTAGATCTATTCTTAGAGAGTTGGTTGAAGAAGATGAGAGTATTGAGACTACAGTGTTCTCTTATTTACTCAAAGTGAACTAATATGGAGAGTACGGGAGGTAGTTTGGCATATGTGATGCCAGGCACACTGGAGCCCTTTGATGGGAGGGACATTTCTATGAAGATATTATTGGGAAAGAAGGGGATGATTTTAGTTGTGACAATAAAAAGACAGTTAACACTTACTGGATACATGTTCATTGATATAGGTAGAAATGAAAAAAAAAAAATTATTTGGAAAATGTCAGGAGAATGGCCTTGGATTATTCTTATCAAGTGATATGTTTATGGTTTTCCCCTTGGGATTCAAATTGTAACATGCTAACTGAGATCTATAGGGAAATAAATTTTCATACACAAAGACGTTAACAAGGAGAATAAAAGTCCTTAATATAGTCTTAGAGGGTTTATCTCAGTAGCAAGAGGTTAAATGACTTGTCAGTGGTCACACAGCCACTAAGTATGAGAGGCAGGATTTGAACTCAAGTACTTATGGTTCCTAGGCCAGTTTTCTGTGCCTTATACCATGCTGCTTCTACATGTTCCTTAGATATTAGAAAGGGATTTCAAAAAGTACAGGAGAATAGATCGAATCCCATGGACTAAAATTTTATAGAGGAAGTCAGCCTTGTAGGGAAAGTCTGAAGGAAATACCTGAAGAATGAAATTCTGAAGATACTAAAAAAGTTCTGACAAGAAAGAAAAAGATGTAGCAATGGATACACAAGAAATTCACTTTCCACAAGGCTGTAAAGGTCAATAAAGATGTTTGTAAAGGGCATTTAAACACTTAGTGCTAAAAATATCAGCACTTGTTATCTCTTGACACTGTAGGAGTAACAATGATACAAGCCTGTCCTCCTTTTATTCCTTGTTCCTCATTCTCACTATACATCCAGTTTCTGATGATAACATATCTTTTTATATCATCTCATGTGTGTACTTTAATGAAAATTTCAAAATACAGAACATGTGAATTTAATTTTTCTTAATATCAAAAATTATATATCTCTGTAACTAAATTAAATGTAAGTTAAAAAATTAATTGTTCACTTTTTATTTCTCAAATTCTCCTACTTCCTGCTTACCCATTTTCTGAACTACAGGGTGTAAGCCTGAACAACAGATGATGTATGCTGGGAGTAAGAATAAACTAGTTCAAACAGCTGAATTAACCAAGGTATCATTTTAATATTTGACTTGTTTGTTGAGAATATACCAACTAAAGTCAAGTCATTATAGAAGATTAGGAAATTTATTGTTGATATTGAAATGAATCCAGTTCAATAAGTAAGCTACTTAGTAATAGTAAGCTACTATTCAATTAAATGTACCTAAGACTATATAGTTTCTTAGAATCCAAGATTAACTAAAATTATTAATGATTTTTTTAAATGACACGCCATTTTTTTCTAGGAAATTAATGTAAGATTTAATAACTACTGTCTTATTGAAGACAAAAATAAAAAAATTTATGTTTCTCGATCTCAATTTCCTATATCAATTTTTGGTTGATAGTTTTTTATTCTTGTTATCTTAATAAAAGTGGATTAACTGGAAAAAATATGTTTTTTTAATATAGTAGTAGTGATCTTTCCTACTTCTTCCTCTTTTTCTGCTCGCTTCCATCCCTCTTTGAGGCTTACCACCATTACTTTTCATTTATGCCACTTATTCTCTACCTTTTACCTTGAAGCAGCATTTCTGGTTCTGAGTAATTTTTTGATCAAGGGCAGAGTAGACCCAGCTAATGGACATATCTGACTGATACACTCTTCCAGTTCTTTCAAGCTTTAGTGAATACTTTAAATTAATTTTCCCAAACATAAAATATCAGTAATTGAACATTACAAAATGTAATTTTGCTCAATTTGCTATTTACAGAGGTCAGATTAGAAAAATGAAACTAAAGTTTGATATAAACAGTGTACTATTTCATTTCTTCTGAATTTTAAATTTTAACTTGAAGTTTTTATCTTTAAAGGTATTTGAAATAAGAAATACTGAAGACCTAACTGAAGAATGGTTATGTGAAAAACTTGGATTTTTCCACTAATGTGGTATTTATATACTAACCTGATTTTACTGGAACCAGACATAAATACTTATTTATGCCTAAAAATGCACTGTTATTTACAGTTTTGTTTCCTGCAGTAAATTAAAAAACTTTCAGTTATAAAGTTTGTACAAAGGAGGAGATTCTTCTTATAGTAATGAAAATTTTAAAAGCGTTTCCTCATATTTTGTAATTGTTTAGTGAAATACTTCTGCAGGGAATTTTTGCACTCTTTGTGACTAATTTCTATAACTTCTGGTTCAGAATTTAATTGTTACTATTTTCAAAAATCATTGGAAAATAGGTATTTTGCTTGTATGAGCAATCATTGCCTCCTTTTGACAAATACTGGATATTAACATATTGTTACTTGGCAAATATGTGAAATACATTAAAAGGCTTGAATGACCCTTTTTTTCTTTTTTCAAGGCATTTGGGATTAAGTGACTTGCCTGGGGTAAAAGGTCTGTGGCCAAATTTAAACTCATGTTCTCCTGATTCCAGGGTTTAGAATGACTAAAATTTGAGCCTATAAATAATAAGATTTTAGCGTATCATGTGTTCTAAGTCCTTTTTCATTAATTCTGGAACTTGTTTAGTTTACTACATTTTTATTCCATAACTTCCAATATATATAACTATCAAACAATATTAAGTCCTATGGAGTTATAAACTTGAGTATTTCCTAATGTCATATGAGTGTTAGTCATTTTAAACCTGTTAATACTGTGCCTTTGATTTGTTAGCTTTAAAATTAATCTTGAGAGTTTTACACCACCAATAATCCAGACTTGGTGAAATTAATACTTTTGTAAAGGTCCAAGTAAAATGTTTTATAGTGTCTAATTCTATAAGTGAAATTTGTAATAAAACCAACTTCATTTCTGTAAATTCCAGCCACTTTCTTGCATTGATGAATGCCTGGCAGTTGAAAGTTAGGGTTTTGTATGTGTCTGATTTAGATTTGTATCATTCAGAAGTAGTATTGACCTTAAACTTTGGTTGTAGGCAACAAAAGTAATATGTCAATCAAATTCATATTGATGTTAATAATACTTTAGTTATCAGAATGTCATTGTAGGCTAAATGAAGAATAGTTGAGCTAGTCTTTATAAGTGTCATCAGCATAAATCCTATTATGAAGTATACTTTTAAAGCAATAAAATTGCTTTAAAACGTTGAAAACTGAACATTTTACAAAGGCTTGCCAATATATCCTCAATCCAGTGGTACAACCAAGTAAAATGATTCATCTTGTGTCTCAGTCATTTTCTTAAAAAAATAAACAAAAACCATTTTGCAATGGATTCTATTTAATAATTTCTGTCTTTCAAATGTATGTGCCAACTACATTTAGAGATTAACATTAATTAAGATTATCTTCTATGTGTCTTCCTCAATAGGAAAGCAAGAAATTAAAGAAAAGAGGATATAAAACAGATGGAAAAAGGAGAAGAGAGATTTTTGTTGTGGTTGTATAAGAGTTAGAAAAGATTCTTTATTTCTTCCAGATAAAATATTATTTCAGAAAAACTTAAGAATTTTAGGATTCTTCAGAAATGAAATATCATTTAAATTCATAGGATCATGGATCTAGACCTGGGAAGGGATTTTACAGGTCATCTTGTCCAACCTCTTCATTTTATAGATGAGAAATGTGAAGCTAAGAAGTTCAGTGATTCAAATCACAACCTTGATTCCAGAATCTGCAGGAATTTTACCTTCTATGCTAATATTAGATGCAAGCATACTTTTGACTGAAGAAGTAATTGTCTTGTCTCAGGTCACAGCAATAAAAGGAAATAATGCTGTCAAAGAATGTAGTTACTTAACCTGCTGTGAGCTTAAAATATAGGAAATTTTTGTCTTTTATACTAAGATCCTTTAAGCTTATTAACCTACTGTCAGTGAAATTGTTGCTTTTATTTTTTATCTAGTTGTGGCACTGGATTATAAACAATCCAGATTCTTTAACTTGATTTTCCCTTTGTGACCAATGGCATACATACATTTAAAAACAGTTAGTTGTAGTAATGAGTTCAATGGAAGTGATTTTTTTTTTCTTCCATGATACAAACTTTCATAAGTGGTCATTAAATCTGTGACTGTAGCACAGTGCTTATTTTGAGTTAAAATGTTCTTAGAATTTGGGCCAGATTCCCCTTTGTCGCTTCATTATTTTATGGTTCCTTTTTTCCAGAAATAGAACTAGTTGTAAAGGAACTTTAAAAAAAAAGAAAAAAGCTATAATCCTCATGGATTTACAGGGGAAATCTATCAAACTTTTAAGGAACACTTAATACCAATACTAAACACATTAATCTCAAAATTTGACAATGAAAACACTTTTTACTTCCAATAAACTTTTAAGTTTTTTTCAAAATAATTTTCATAGCATCTTTATGAAATTTCTGAGAAAAATCAAAGGAGGTGGTATGTATGAAAAACCTTGCAAACCTTAAGCCTCTGTAAATCTTAGCTATTATCATTATTATCTTTCTCTTTTTTTTTTTCCTTCCTCAAATAGTGACCACAGAATTCATTATTCCATTTATTCCATTCCATTTTAAAATATTTCCCACCTTCCAAATATAAACAGATCCCATCTGGTTCATAATCTAATCTTTATACATAATAGTTCCTAACATATCCTTCATCTGCTAGCACTTTCAGACCTTGAGACTATTGGGAATGATACTGATCACACTTCCAAGAAATAATTGCCTCACAAGCATGACTTTACTTACTTGCTATCTAAGTTAGCATTTATTTTGCAATAGTAATAGCAGTTCATTTTACTTTACTTTTTGCATTATTACAGGAAGAGTACATTTTGCAAAGATAGGACAAATTAATTATCTCCTTCTATATTTAGTTTGTGTGGGAAAGTCACCTACCTTTAAATATTATACAGTCTGGCACATAGTAGATGCTTAATAAATGATTGGTGGTTGATTAATTGATTACTTTATTGTAATGTCAAAATGTTCTCCAAGGATTGGGTATCATTCTTTTTCTGATATTGGAGCAAATCTAAGAAAGAGTTTGTCACTAATTTATTATACTTAATTTCAGATTTTTTTTTTAAGATATGAGTCTTGTCTTATTGTTTTTGGAAATGTATATATGCTTAATATAGTTAAGTACCCTCTTACACTTAAGCAAGTGTTGATGCAATTACAAATATTTTTATAATAATATTAATAATAGCCTTTGTAGCAAAAGATCTGACAATACTTTTTCTCCCTATTAAAAACTCCTATTTTCAGGAGTCAGACAGCCATAAAAAATTGGTGTGCTCTCAGGTCTGAATCTTGAATAAAATCTCTAATATTGGGAGTTCATTACCAAGTTTGATTTTACTATTTAAAAATTCATTGAGTAAATAAATAAAGTTTGTGGGGGTTTTTTAAGCATTTACTAATAAAAAATGGCTAGCAAGCATAATTGTAAATCATCAATCCATGAAGTTGAACTAGTGATTTTGGATATTTTCATAAAAGTTCAAATGCTAGTATTTGGTGGAAATAGAGTATAATTCATGTTTTGTGATTACTGCATTAGTACCATGTGTTATCTCTGTTAATTCATTAGATTAGATTGACCATACTGGAATCTGGGATTTGAATCTTCACAGCTTATATAAAGGTGAATCTCAAAATCCTTTGGTCAAATTGTATTTTATATTTGAGGTGGGGGGGGGGGGAAGTCAACCTTTTATCTAATAACAAAGGGTCCTAAGTAGAATGTATTTAAACAAAACTTAAGGTTGTTTCCTCTTATGCTTTCATACATATAAAAATATAATTAGATAGCTGCAGTATTTAGATTTAAAGGATTGAATTAAGTTTTCATTGAAACTATAAATTTCTATAGCCAGAAAGGTTACTTGAACATTTTGAGAATTCTGATATACTGGGGATATGCATACAGTCATAGAAATGTTTTAAATACAACCTTATTAAGAAAGCTTGAAACATTAAGCTCAGTCTCACATATCTTAACAGTGTCATGTAGTTGTTTAACAATAACAACTGGCTCGATCTTCTTAAATTATGTCAGTCTTCTCTATTTCATATTGCATGTTTATTTTAAATGGTCTCTAGCTAAGCATGATGTACGTATTGGTTTAAATAAAATGTTAACATGAAAGAACTTAATGTTTCATCTTTTTTTTTTTCCTCCACCACTTTAAATCTTTAGTAACTTATCTAGGAGTGTTGTAATTGGATACCACAAGCTTCTTTTATAAGTAGAATAACTTGAGGTGAAAAGGGGAATTGTGTAAAGTAATGGGAAGGTAGGAAAAAAAAAGTTTTTTTAAGTTGTAAAGAGGTTTATAAATTTTCCCCAGATGTCAAAATCGTTCATTTATATAACATTATTTAGAAACTTTTAGCCTAGAAGTTAAAATTTTATCTATAAATAGAACCAGAATAGAATATTGGTCAAGAGATTTGACCTTTTGTTGTAAAGAGGTAAGGAATCAAAAGACACAGAATACTCCAGAAAAAATATTGTCTAATGAATTTGAATAGTAGTCATTTCTTTGAGGGCCAATATTACAGAGTATTGAACCAATGGTTGTAACAAGTAGAAGACTCTCTAATCTCAAAGACAAGATTTTATAACTGGGTTATTTAACAAATGTGAAATAAAATGAGGTATGTTAATTCTTTACAGATATATCATTTAGCTCTTAAAATTATACTTTGAATAAAAGCAATTCTTTTCAATTCTTGTACAATTTGTAGACTTTGAGATTTGACAAGGGTCACATAACAAGCGGGAATTAGGCCAACTTCTATTGTTCCTTCTCTCGTGCACATGCACACACAGACATATATGTGTGTATATAGATATAGACACAGATTTACATATACATGTATGAATGTATTGAAGGTGTATTTCACTAATATGTATATCTATATATAATGTGATATCAGTATTTTTTCAGTTTTCCTGGATAACCAAATGTTAGCACCCTCTCCTATTATTGTGAATATTAACTATATGTATATGTGAAAATTATGACCTCTTATTGCCCCATGAAAAGTGTTTGTTCTTTTTAATATTTTAAATACTTTAAATAAAACCTTAGATATGTAATCTAAAGGCAAAAGCTTGCAAATCATTTCCATAAATATGTTGTAGACTAAATATGCTGCAACCTTCAAAAATATTAATAGCAGTTTTCTTCTCATTTGCCTTTTTCTTAAAAGAAAAGAGTGCATTATATACAATGTGGCAAGAATCTCTATAAAATAAATTACTGAATCAAAGGCTGAATGAATCAGTCTTTTCCCAAGTTTTTTTACTCTCAATAAAATTAGTGGCTGACCTTACCTGTAATTTGAATTTTGGTAGCAGTGAAAATATCCAAAATTAATAACTTAACTGACAAGCTTGATTCTGTAATACGGAACTTCAAGTGGATTTTGTTATCTCTGTATATGTTTAGCTTCAATAAAATCCAACTAAATGAAAAAACTTTTTTAAGAAATGAAATCATTGCTTGGGGTACCTTTTTACAGTAATAGGCATATTTAAGTGCAGAGAATTTTCTTTCACCTCAGGCCCTATATCTCCTGTGCCTGGTTTTTTAGGAAAGGGAAAGAGGAAGAGGAATGTCATTGGAGAGTGGGACTAGTGTTGTGCAGATTCACTAATGGTATTTTTCCGCTTAATTAATCTCCAAGCTTCAGAGAGAAGAGTAGTAAAATTAAACCTCATATCTGACCAATTGATTATGTGCTTTGCATCTCATGCTTTAGTGGTTTCCAGCGCAATCTCCAGCCGCCTTTGGGAAAAGGAATGTTGCCTTTTTCTTATTGATATTCTCATACCTAGTCATACCCTTACACATCCCAGTAATTATCAAGCTCTCATGATTAAAATCCCATTCCCACCATCACCCAACACCTTACACCTATCCAAAAGTTCCACTCAAACTTAAAATTAATAAAATTCAAGATATCTAAAAGTTCCACTCAATAACTTAATGAAATTCATGATATCTGATAAAAATTAAAACGCTATTCCCTGTACTACTGCACTTTATAGTTCATGACATCTGTTAGACTACCTCAGCTAGGTCTTCACTTCCTGCTAGGCAATTTTGTTATTGGTTTATTAGTTAGAGGAAAAGGTAGAAAAACCAATCTTTGACCATCTTTGTGTGTGGTTTCCCTTATGAATCGACTATCCACGGCCCCTCTTCAGAATCTTTTTATCCATCAAATTTACCATTGCTCCCATTTCCCCCAACTTCTCAGGTGAGTACCTTACCTCATATTTTATGAAAAATAAATTATACTATTCATTGAGAATTGCCTCTCTTCTCTTCCTTATTTCAATATCATAAACCTAATGCCATTTTCTCCTGTGATGAAGTATCCTTTCTGCTTCCCAGCACCAACTCCTCTACTTTTTCCAAGCAATTTAATCTCATGCCATCTCCGACAGTGTTCTTTTTGTTATTCTCATGTTAACTTATTTTCAATCTCTTCCTTTTTATTGCATCATTCCCTCTTGCCTACAAATATGCCCTCAAAACACACTTCACTTTATTCTTCCATCCCCACTATTGTCTGGTATATCTTTTGTTGTTTGTGTTAAATTCCACAGACAGGAAAGACTATCTACAGTAAACGCATCCAACCCTCATACTTCCACTAATACTCTCTCCAAAGTTACCCATTATATCTTTTTTATTATTATTGTACATGTATATTGATTTTTTTAACCTATTTCCAGAACAAAGGGGGAAAAACATGAGGAAAAAAAAAAGGGAAAAAGTAAACATAGCATGTGATGATTTATATTCAGTCTCCATAGTTCTCTCTGGATACCGATGGCTTTTTCCACCCAAAATTTATTGGGATTGTCTTGGATCACTGAACTGCTGAGAAGAACCATGTCTGTCATAGTTGATCATCGTATAGTCTTGCTGTTGCTGTGTACAATGTTTTGATTCTGCTTGTTTCAATTAGCATCAGTTCATGAAAATTTTTCCAGACCTTTCTAAAATCAGCCTGTCCATTCCATTCATATTCCATAACTTATTCAGCCATTCCCCAATTGATGGGCACCTACTCATTTTCCAATAATTTGCTACCACAAAAAGAGATGCTATAAACATTTTTGTACATATGGATCCGTACTCCTTTTATGATCTCTTTGGGATACAGAACCAGTAGAGAGGCACTGCTGGATCAATAGGTATTGCACAGTTCCAAATTGCTTTTGGCATAGTTCCAAATTGCTCTCCAGAATGGCTAGGTCATTTCATGATACTACCAATAATTCATTAGTGTCCTAGTTTCCCCAAATCCCCTTAAACATTAATCATTATCTTTTCCTATCATCTTAGGCAATCTGAGATTTGTGAGACTATACTTTGGAACTGTTTTAATTTGCATTTCTCTAATGTGATTTAGAGCATTTTTTCATATGACTAGAAATGGCTTCAATTTCTTCATTATTTTTATCCTTTAACTATTTCTCAATTGGGGAATGACTTGCATTCTTAAATAAATTTGATTTAGTTCTTTTAGAAATGGGGCCTTTCAGTCCTCTTTGTAGTGGCCAGAAACTGGAAATTGAGTAGATGTCCATTAATTGGAAAATGGCTGAATAAATTGTGGTATATGAATATTATGGAATATTATTGTTCAGTAAGAAATTACCAATAGGATGATTTCAGAAAGGCCTGGAGAGACTTACACGAACTGATACTGAGTGAAATGAGCAGGACCAGGAGATCATTATATACTTAAACAGCAATACTATATAATGATCAATTCTGATGGATGTGGCCCTCTACAACAATGAGATGAACCAAATCAGTTCCAATAGAGCAGTAATGAACTGAACCAGATACACCCAGTGAAAGAACTCTGGGAGATGACTAAGAATCATTACATTGAATTCCCAATCCCTATATTTTTGCCTGCCTGCATTTTTGATTTCCTTCATAGGCTAATTGTACAATATTTCAGAATCTGATTCTTTTTGTACAGCAAAACAATGGTTTGGACATGTATGCTTATTTTGTATTTAATTTATACTTAAATATATTTAACATGTATTGGTCATCTTGCCATCTGAGGGAGGAGGTGGGGGGAAAGAGGGGAAAAATTGGAACAAAAGGTTGGCAGTTGTCAATACTGTAAAATTACCCATGCATATAACTTGTGTAAATAAAAAGCTATTTAAAAAAAAAAGAAAAAGAAATGTAAAAAGAAAGAAAGAAATGGGGCCTTTATCAAAAACACTGGCTGTAAAAAAAATTTTTCCCCAGCTAGTGTTTTCCTTCTAATTTGGTTTCATTGTTTGTGCAAAAAGTTTTTAATTTATGTAATCAAAGTTGTCCATTTTGCATTTCACAATGTTCTCTAATTTTTTGGCCATAAATTCCTCCCTTCTCCAAAGATCTGACAGGTAAACTATCCCTTGCTCTCCTAATTTGCTTATGATATTATCCCATTTTGACCTTATTTTGGCATGGGATATGAGATGTCTAGTTTCTGACATATTTTCCATCTTTCTCAGCAATTTTTGTGAAATAGTACTTATCCCAGAAGCTAGAATTTTGAATACTAGATTATCATCATTGATTGTGTCATGTTTATCTAACCTATTCCACTGATCCACCACTCTTACTTCTTAGCCAGTACCATATGATTTTTGATGACTGCTGCTTAATCCATGATATCTTAATGCCAAATCCAGTGACCTTTCTCAGTCCTCTTTCTCCCTGACCTTTAGGAATACTGGAACAATCATCCTTTCCTTGGTATTTGCTTCTCACTAGGTTTTTAAGACATGATTCCCTCCTGGGAATCACTATTCAATATCTTTCCCTGAATTTTCATCCAGATCATTCTCTATAAATTGTAGGTGTCCCTTACAGTTCCATTTTGGGTTCTCTTCTTCCTCTATATTACATTACTTGGTGATCTCACTAGTCCTATAAATTTAATTGCCAAGTTTATGCTAATGAATCTCAAATCAACCTATTTTGAGTTAACCTCTCTTCTGACCTCCAGTTTCACCTCTCCAACTGCTTTTTCAGACATCTCAAAATTGAATGTCTACTGGCAGCCCTTTTCATAGTGGCTAGAAACTGAAAATTGAACAGATGCCCATCAATTACAGAATGGCTGAGTAAAATTATGGTATATGAATGTTATAGAATATTATTCTGTAAAAAATGGTAAGCAGGATGAATAGAGAGAGGGTTGGATAGACTTACGTGAACTGAGCAGAACTATATATATATATATATATATATATATATACACTACAACAACAATACTATATAATGATCAATTCTGATGGATGTTACTATCTTCAGCAATGAAAAGTTCCAATTATCAGTGATGAACAGAATCAGCTACACCCAATGAAAGAACACTGGGAAATGAGTGTGGATTGCTTGCATTTTTGTTTTTCTTCACAAGTTATTTTTATCTTTCTAAATCCGATTTTTCTTGTGCAACAAGAGAACTGTGTAAATATGTACACATATATTGTATTTAAGATAGACTTTAACTTGTTTAACTTGTTAAACATAAAAAAAGTTTAAAAGTTTAAAAAGTTTTTAAAGTTTAAAAGTTAAAGGTAGACTTTAACTTGTTTATGAGACTACCTGCCACCAGGGGAGGGGGTAGAGGGAAGGAAGGAAAAATGGAACATAAGCTATAATTTTAAAAAAGGAAGATCAGAATAAAATAAAAGAAAGAATAAAAAATGGGAAAGAAAAAAAAGAAATTGAGTAGACAACCCAATCCAAATCCTTCCATTCAGGTAATCCATTCTTCTTTTGAATAGCTGTCATTTTTAGGAAGTAGTAGATTTTTTCCAATTATATTTGAATTAAATGTACTTTTTTGAAACTTGTACCTATTGTTCCTAGATATATCTTCTGACAGAAGTTAATATGTTAAAATTTGCCTATCACTTGGAGATTTTGCTGTAGACCAAAAAAAAAAAAAAAAAAAAATTAAATGTCTACTGCATGTATTCAACTCAACATGTCCAAAACCAACTTCATTGTCTTTTTTTCCTAAGCCCTGCCCTCCTACTTTTCTTGTTATTACAGAGGGCAACACCATCCTCCCAATTCCTCAGGCTCATAATTTACAAGTCATCCTGGATGCCTGTAAAGGGCTGAAACTCTTGAGTCCATGCACTAAGGTCAGTTCAAGCACTTAAGGCTAATTACCAATTGGACAATACTCTATAAGCATATGATTGGAAAATGACCCTTCCCACTATCCTGTGCTGGCTCTATAATTGGTGTATATAGAGAATTGTAGGTGGGACTAGGAGGTGGAGTAAGATTAGTCAGGGTCACTTCTGGGCAGGAGCCGAAGAAGGAAGGTCGCAGATTCTGCTTCTATCCAATTCAAACATACCTCTAAAGACCAAGAATAAAGATTAAGGATTTTTTGCTTATCCTGACTCTGGCTCCTTCTGAGGTATGCAGGGTGCTAATGCAGTCATCACAGATGCCTCACTATCTCTCATCTCCATACACAAACTGTTACAAAGCTTGTAGATTTCACCTTTGTAACATCTCTCAAATAAGTTTTTTTTCTTCTGATACTGACACTATCACTACCCTCATCACTTCGCATCTGGAACAGTGCAACACCTGCTAGTGGGTCAGCCTTCAAGTCTCCTCCCACTCCAATTCATTCTCGATTTTCCCAAAGCACAAATCCAATCATGTCACTTGCCTATTCAATAAACGCCAGTGGTTCCCTTTGAGGAGCAAATAGAAAATACTCAAGTTTGGCATTCAAAATCCTTTACAACCTTCATCTGATGGCCCTTTTTTACCTGTTCATCTCCGCAGGAGCCAGATCAAGCTCTTGGAAGCAGCTCTTGTGTGGCCACTGTGCTTTAGTATATACACATTCTAGATTCATTCAATCACCGTGTCATGCCACATTGAGTCCTGACCAGCAGGTATCCTTATGGCCTATATCCCCTCAAATTCATTGGCAATCCTCAAAAAGTACTTAAATATTACTCAACATCTCTTTAACATTTTCTTAAAAAAAAAAAAAAAAAAAAAGCATCTGTGTGTCTGTGTATGTATGTGTGTGTATAGGTACAGGATTTCTCTCGATGAGAGAGTGAACCTATAAAGCACACTGAACATGAGATTTTTTTTTTAATGTAAAAAGTCTTAAGGAACATTTTTCTTCTTTACACTGGCCCTAAAATTTTGATGGCATTGCTAATTAATCCATCAATAAACATGTATTAAGTGCCTGCTATTTGCCAAGAAATGTGCTAAGTGCTGGGGATTCAAAAAAGAGGCAATATAGAGTTCTTGCCCTCAGGGAGCTTACAATCTAATCAGGGAGAGAAGACGCAAATAAATATATACAAAATAAGCTATATCAATCAGTAAGCCTTTACTAAGTGCCTACTGTGTGCCAGGCACTGTTACAAATAGGAAATAATTAAAAGACTAGAATTAAGGAGATGGGGAGGGCTTCCTGTAAAAGATGAGACTTAAAAGCTAGGGAAGCCAGTAGTCAGAGATGAGGAAGAACAGCATTCAAGCATGGGGGATGGCCAGAGAAAATGCCCTGGTCCCAGAGATGAATCATCAATAGCCAGGAGACTGGTGTCACCAGATCAAAGAATATATTAAGGAGTAAAGTATAAGAAACTTGGAAAGATAGAAGGGAGGAGGTTTTGAAGGGCTTTGAATGCCAAATTGAGTATTTTGTATTGGCTCCTAGAAGAGAGTCACTGGAGTTTATTGAATAGAGGTGACAAGGTTGGATTTGTACTTTAGGAAAATTGATTTGGTGGAATGAGTTAGAGAGAGATTTAAAGAAGACTGGTCCAACTGATACATTGTTGGTGGAATTGTGAATACATCCAACCATTCTGGAGAGTAATTTGGAACTGTGTTCAAAAAATTATCAAACTGTGCATACCCTTTGAAATCCAGCAGTGTTACTACTGGGCTTATATCCCAAAGAGATCTTAAGGGAAAGAGATCCATATGTACAAAAATGTTTGTGGCAACCCTTTTTGTAGTGTCTAGAAACTAGAAATTGAATGGATGCCCATCAATTGGAGAATGGCTGAATAAATTGTGGTATATGGATGTTATGGAATATTATTGTTCTATAAGAAATGACCAGCAGGATGATTTCAGAAAGGCCTGGAGAGACTTACATGAACTGATGCTAAGTGAAATAAGCAGAACCAGGAGATCATTATATACTTCAACAACAATACTATATGATGATCAATTCTGATGGATGTGGCTCTCTACAACAATGAGATGAACCAAATCAGTTCCAGTTGTTCACTAATGAAGAGAACTAGCTACACCCAGCAAAAGAACTAAGAGAAATGAGTGTGGACTACAACATAGCATTTCTACCCCTTCTGTTATTGTCCGCTTGCATTTTTGTTTTCCTTCTCAGGTTATTTTTACCTTATTTCTAAATCCGATCTTTCTTGTGCAGCAAGATAACTGTATAAATATGTATACATATATTGCATTTAACATATGTTAAATAACTTTAACATATTTAACATGTATTGGTCTACCTGCCATCTAGGGGAGAAGGTGGGGGGAAGGAAGGGAAAAGTGGGACAGAAGGTTTTGCAAGGGTCAATACTGAAAAATTATCCATGCATATGTCTTGTAAATAAAAAAGCTATAATAAAAAATATATTTTTTGGGAAAAAAAGAAAATAAAAAGCTTTAGTGAAATTAAAATTAGTCCACCAGCAGGCTGTTGCAATAGTATGAAATGATGAGGGCACTATCAAAAGAAAGAAGGAAGCTTATTTAAGAGATATTGAAAAGTTGAAATGTATAAGCTTTACAACAGTTTGGATAAAGGGGATGAGCCATAATGAGAAAACAAAATCATTCCTAGATTGTAAGCCTAAATGACAGAGAGGATGGTATTGCCTTCTCCAGTAATGGAGAAGATGAGGTGGGAGGAGGACTTGGGGGAAAGTTTTGTTTTAGACTTACTGAATTTAAAATGTCTACTGGACATCCAGTTTGAGATGACTGAAAGGCAGTTGGAGATGTGAGAAGTAGGTCAGCAGAGAGATTAGTGCATGAAAGGTAGATTTGAGAATTATCAGCATAGAAATGGCAATTAAATCCATGGGAGCTGATGACATCACCAAGAGAAGTAGTATGGAAGGAGAAGAAAAGAGGGCCCAAGACAGAAGGCTCTGGGACACCTATGGGTAGAGTATGATCTGAAGGAAGATCCAGCAAATGAGAAGGTATTTTATTAGTTTAGGTTTGGGGGATTGTGTTGTATTCCAGTGGTTCTTTGAAAGAAGGGTAATTGAGGCTTTGGTAGACCTGAGAGAAGGATGATAAATTATAAACTGGAAGGGGGAAAAGGTTCTCCTATAATTCTATGGCTTGCTTTATGATCTGGAGTGAAAAATGCAGTAGTTGGTGATCAAAGAAGTAATGTGGAATATATACACATATGAGTATGACACTAGACAAGTCACTTAACCTTGGAAAGGATGGGGGTGGGAGAGAAGAGGAAAGAGGAAGGGGAGAGAAACAGAGACTGAAAACTGCAGACCAGATATCTTCCTTTGATGCGAACATTTTTAGCACTTGATGGGTCCCAAGTAGGCCTTTTTATATGGTCAGAGGCAGTGGGCTAGTTTGTAAATCCCCCTTCTTCCACTAAAATACGTCATTTGAACTACTCTATTTTCTTCGTTTTTCCTCTATATGGCTTAGTACTGTAGGTAGACTCACAACAGCCCCAAACAATACAACACGTGTTAAGACGTGCTAACTTTCTCCGGACCTCCGCAAACTCTGGCCGCCAGAGGGCGCGACTAGAGGGCTTGCTCACGAGGCCACGCCTAGGGTCGTGTTCGGTGGCGCAGACGCAGTACAGCGGGACTGCGAGGGCCGCGGCGGAGGTGGCGGCCTGGGGGAAGTGAATGGTTTTACCCAGCGGGCCCAGCGCCGGCCTTCGCCTAGGTCGCAGTACGCGCGGCCGTTTTCCTCTTTCCGCTGGGCCATGGCGTTCACGTTCGCTGCTTTTTGCTACATGCTGGCGCTGCTGCTCACCGCTGCGCTTATCTTCTTCGCCATCTGGCACGTGAGTAGCGAGCTGGGGGGGCCGAGGGAGAGAGAAAGAAGAAGGCGGCGGCTTTCTGCGCTTCCGGTCCGCCATTGGGACTCAGTCACCGGCTCCCCTTGGGGAATCGGCCCTCGGGGAATCCCGGGTGCGGCGAGGGAGGAGCCACCGCCAGCGTAGTGAACTTCACGCCTCTCGCGCCCTCCCCGTCTGCCCCCAGACACCCCTGGCCCCCAAACGCAGTAAAAAGCCCTGGGACCGGTGCAAGTCGTCCTCTTACCGCCCCACCTCCCCCGCTTGCCCAGTTTTAGGGCTTACGTTTTTGGTCCCTGCGCCCACGGCTTGAGTTTGCTTTTTTTTTTTTTTTAAATTAACCTTTTCCTTTCCGACTTCAAGGGAGCTTTTTGCCCGCTGATCCCTGGGAAATCTGTGTCTATTTAGGGATGAGGAAGTGAGGGGGAGGTTTTCCAAGCTCGTAATTTGCCGGTTGGCAGCCCCTCCTTTTGGAAGACCAGGATGTGGAGCAGCAATTTACATTTTGGACCTTTTATAGGATTTATTGTGAAGTAGCTTTCCTAAGCACCCCGAGTTAATGTTGCCTTCCTCCTTGTATTTACTTACCTGTGTGCTTCTATTTAGCAGATCTCTATCCCTCCGGGGATGAGAATGCACAGTTCTTTGAAGGGCGTGGCTAATTTTGGTTTTGGGATTGCTTGCTCGTAGTTCCTTGTACTTTGAGTGCTTAATAAATATGAATTGAATTTCAGATACTTGATTTTGAGCATTTAAAGTAAAATTAATAGATTTACGTGCTACTTGGTTTTACAACTTTGGTGAATATTGTTTTTGCTACAGTTTAGTTAGGTCTACACAATTTTTAAAAATAGTGTTTTGAGAAGGCATTCCAGGGTATTATATATATATAAGGGATTAATAGTGACATACTATCCATTCCTTCTTCTATATCATTCTTATCCTTATTATCGATCCTCCATACAAGATCCAAGCCTTCCTTAATTTTAGTTTTCTTTATAATTATCAGTAATTAGTCGGTTCAGTTTTCAGGCCATTCAGCTATTTTCCTCTGATCCAATTATATCATGGACCTATGTTCTTTGCCAATGTAAACTCAATAAATTGGCTGCCCAATTGCATGTTATAACTTAATAAACATACTTAATTCATTTAGTTTTCTACCGTGACTTGTTAGGTTCATTGTTATCCTTTGATCAAAAAATGCCCTATAATATTCTGAGGTTTGATTCAGTCACTATAATACCAGTCTCAAAGAGAAGCAGGTGGTTCCTCTCAAATGTCTATATCTCCCTACTTTTTTATGCAACTCTCTGGTTGAATTTATCCAGGACTCACATTTGCATGATAAACTCCTTGTAAGAGGAAAGTTGCTGATGCAATGGTTTACTCAACCAAAACATTTTTTTTTTTTTAAAATAAGATGCCTATATCAATTGTATGACTGTAAAGGTGTGGTTTGCTGTAGAGAATCGTTTTGTGAAAGATTGCTTTATCCCTTCCTGTATTTTAATCAAGGATAAACAAAAAAGTCATGATCACAAAAATTTTATGGAGATGAAAAGCATACACATAAGTCAATAATTACTAGTATTTTCATGATTTCCTACTCCTGCTCCCACATTTTTTTGATATATTTTTCTCCTTGAAGTCAGTTCCTTCCTTTCACGATTGTAACTTTAAGCAGTTTTCCATGCTGTATGTTCAGTCCCTCCTCCTAATTCTGTAATCTCAAGTGTCTTTTCAGCTCCCTTATGTAACTCCACAGAGACTTGTTCCTTTGTCACTGATAATGAAAATACACTGTTTTCAAAATGTTGAAAATTTGGCTTATTTTCTGGTAGTCCTTTTTCCTCTCAATTTTATTTTATTGGCATACTGGGACCATCCTCCAAAGATTTTTTGGTACATTTGGCTTTTTTTTAAAAAAAATGCTTATTTAATAACTAAACAACTAAAACCATCTGATAGTGATCTGCTTTAGTGGTATTCTGCTTCTTGTGAAGATAAAGGTGTGCCTCATTACCTACTCCTTAGATTTTTTTTTTAATGACTCAGATTTCAGCTTACTTTTTTATATTTTTATATTTTATATTACTTTTTTATATTTCATTTTACTTTAGTATGTTTTGCCATATTTCTCTGTGTTTCTTCTGTTCATTATTAATTACATTCAGTCAGTCAGCAATCATTTATTGTGTCTTCTTTGTGCCAAGATCTCTCATAAACTGTTTTCTTATGGTTTTTGAGGACGGCACAAACCTTGTTTATGTGTACCCAGAGTGTATAGCATTTGTGGGTTTTAGCTCATCCTCCTTTATGCAAATAGCCTTACTTTTTTCCTGTCTGGTGACACTACTGTTTCCAAGCTTTTTCATTGGTCATCCCACCTTATTGCCTTCCCTTCTTGAGAGTTTCTTTCTTCCTAAAGGATTCAGTACTAGAATCATCTTTTGTCTGATTCCCCATCAAGCCACATCATAAGCATTTATTAAGCACCTACAGTCCTATGTACCAGGCAGGGCTGGGGAACTTTTCTGCCAAGGCCATTTGGACATAACATCATTATTAGCTTAAGGAATTCAAACAGTGGAAAATTGTAGTGTCTAGCTTTCAAGCTCATCCTTGCCTGCAGTTACTTTAGGCAAATCGGTGTTGCTGGACTTTGCCCACCCCTGCTCTAGAAATATAAAGGCAAAAAATAGTCCTTGCTCTCTGAGGGTCAGAGTATAATGAAAAAGCAAGCAGTACCACATTGGTTACACATGTACAGTTCTAAACATATTGCCATATTCATTATGATGTGCAAGAAAAATCAGATCAAAAGGGAAAAACAGAAAGAAAAACAACAAAAAAAAGATTGAAATACTATGCTTTGATGCCTAACCCATAGTTCTCTCTCTCAAGGCAGATGGTCCTTTCCATCACAAGTCTGTTGGGGTTGCTTTGAATCACCTCATTGTTGAAAAGAGCCAAGTCCATCACAGTTAATCAACATATAATCTTATGTTATTGTATATAATGTTCTCCTGGTTCTGCTAACTTCACTCAGCATCAGTGCATGTAATTCTTTCCTTCCAGGCTTTTCTGTAATCAGCCTGCTCATCATTTCTTATAGAATAATTATAGAAACATTCCATTCTATTCATATACTGTAACTTAGTCAGCCAAACCATTCAATTTCTAGTTCCTTGGCACCACAAAAAGGGCTGCTACAAACATTTTTGCACATGTAGGTCCTTTCCCCTTTTTAATGATCTTTTTGAGATAACAGACTTAGTGGTGAGACTGCTGATCAAAGGGTATGCACAGTTTGTTAGCCCTTTAGGCATAGTTCCAACTTGCTCTCCAGAGTTGTTGGATCGGTCTACACTCCACCAACAGTATATTAGTTTCACAGTAATTTTTAAAGAAATAAAGGACAACTTAATAGCTGGAGTAGTATTCAGTGTTCATAGCTATATGACTTTGCAGTTATCCTAATATATGACAGTACTACCAAAGTTAATTTACATATGCTTTTAATTCCCTACTCATTAAATTTTCAGAAGGATACTTTATGGAACTTGATAACAACATTCTTTTTTGGAAAAACAAAAACTTTAGCAGTAGCAATAATAACAGTCTGAAGAATTCTCAATCAATGGATAGCAAGGGAGTCAGAAAACTGATCAAAAACAGATTATAGAGGACTGTTGGCTAACATTGAGAGCGGCTGGCACTAATTAGCAACTCTTTTGCCCACAACTGGTTCTGGATCATCATTCTAGTGTGGAAAGCCAAGCTAGAGGGAGCAGGGGCCTAGGTTGCGGTTTCAAGGCTGAGAGGAGCATTGGCACTTTTGGCTACAGAAGATCAAGGGACCTGGTCATCAGGGCCAAGAGAAATGCTAAGGAGCTTCAGGGGTGTAGGTAGGGTCTCTTCCTAAGAAAAGGCCAGAGTAGAGACCACACTTTTACCTAAATTACACTACCCTGAAAGCAACAAAAAACTTGCTGAAACCACCTCTTCTCCCCAACTAGTTCTGAAAATAAGCAGCACAAAAAAGCCTGAAGCTTAGAGCAGTTGCATCCCCATCACCAGGTGAGCAGAGTCCAACCTTAACGTAAAGTTCAAACTCAAAAAACAATCTGGAAGAATAAATAAACAACAAAAAATTAACTTGACCTAAAAGGTACTTTGTGGCAGGAAAGACCAAACCATAAACTCCAAAGAAGACCACATTGTGAAAACAGGTATAAGCAAAATCTCAAAGAGTGCTAATTAGACATTGAGCTCACCAACTCCTTAAGGAATTAAAGAAAAAGATAAGACTGATAAAGAGAAAATTGGGAAAATAAATGACAGTGACAAAGAGAAAATTATGAAAAAAGAATTGAAAACTTGGTAAAGTAGTAAATAGAGACACCCCCCCCCTGGAAAAAATAGCAACCTTAAAAAATAAAATTGGTTTAATGATAAAAGAAGCACAAAGATTTGCTGAAGAAAAGAAATCTTTTTTTAAAAAGCTGAATTAGCCAAGTGGGAAATGATTTACAAAAAGCTCAATGAAGAAAATGATTCCTTAAAAATTAGAATTGACAAAATGGAAACTAATGACCATGTGAGACCTCAAGAAACAATGGAACAAAGTCAAAAGAATGAAGAAACAGAAGATGTAAAACGTCTCATTGGTAAAACAATTTACCTGGAAAATCAATCAAGGAGGAATCATTTAATAATTATTGGGCTATGTGAAAACTATGTTCCCAAAAAGACTTTAGACATCATAATTCAAGAGAATATAAAGGAAAACTGCCCTGATATCTTAGATCCAGAAGGTAAAATATAAACTGAGAGGCTCCATTTATCATCTCCTGAGAAAGATGACAAAGTAAAAATGCTGATGACTATCATAGCCAAATTCTAGAGCTTCTAAGTCAAGGAGGAAATATTGTAAGCAAACAGAAAGACAGTTTAAATATTGTGGAGCTATAGTCAGGATCATAGAAGATTTAGCTAGCTTCTGTGTTAAATGAACAGAGAACTTGATATATGATATTCCAGAAGACAACACAGCTAGGATTAAAACATGAATAACATGCCTAGCAAAACTTCTGGGGGGAAAATGGAATTGTAATGAAATAGAATACTTGGCATTCAAACACAAGATTCAAGAGAAGCATAAAAGGATAAACATGAAAGAGTAATCAAGAGACTCAAAATTCAACTTTACATTGCTCATTTTGTTGATACACATAAATCGTAAGAATTTTATCATTATTAGGGTGGTTAAAAGGAGTTTACATAGACAGAGGGCAGGGTGTGAGTAGGTTATAAGGGGAAGATCTCCAAAATAGGGGTAGTGGTGGAAAAAAAAGGAAGGGGTAAGAAAGAAATGTACTAGGAAAGGGAGAAGTGGAATGGGAAAATTTTTCTCAAAGAAGACTTTTTGCAGTGGAAAGAAGGCAATGCTTCAACCTTCCTCATCAGAAGTGATCCAAAAAGGGATCAGTTGAGTATAGAAATCTACCTTACCTAGTAAGTATATAAGAGATGAGAGACAAGAAAGATGATAAAAAGGGAGGCTTTAATCAGAAGCAAAACAGACAGGGATAGGATAAAAAGAATTAAGAGAATCATAAACAGAAGAAAATAGAATGAAGAGAAATACACAGTAATCATGAATGGGAAAGGAAAAAGCTCACCTATAAAACATAAGTAGATAGCAGAATGGATTAGAAACCAGAGTGCAACAGTATGTTGTTTACAAGAGGCACACTAAACAGAAAGACATACACAAACCTAAAATAAAGAGCTAGAGCAGAAATTATTCATTAGCTGAAATAGTTGGGTATAGCGATTATGATCTCAGACAAAGCAAGAGCAAAAACAGACCTAATTTAAAAAGCTAATAAGGAAAACTCCGTTTTATTAATGTCCAGTGAAGGGATATCAAATTTTTTTTACAGTAAATTTCTCTGATAAAGGCCTCATTTCTCAAATATCTAAGAAACTGTCAAATTTGGAAAAATAAGAGCCATTCCCCAACTTTAACAGAGGATATGAACAATCAAAACAAAAACAGTTCCTTCCCAGAAAGAACTTGGGTGCCCACCACAGGGGAAAATGTCCTGGATGTAGGATGGAAAAAATTGAGAGAAATTACACCTCCACTGTTAAGTATCAGTCTTCACTTTGGGACGGGCTCCACATAAGAGAGTAATGTCCTCTGAGCTACTTTATTAAGGAGGATTTACCCACCTGTAATAAACATTGACTGTGCTAGAGGTATCAAATGCACTGTGACCCCATATAGTCTTTCTACTTGTCACAAATTCATATCAGGACATTTATTAGCAATTGTCCAAATCACCTTTCACACTACAGGTTTGATTCTTAGTTATTTATTTATATTCTGTCATCTTAATACTTTGCATCTTCCAGGGACCCTTTAACCAATTGGTCTTTTCCCTTCATATCTTTGTTTTGGTTGCTTTTTTCTTTTTCTCTGCGCTAAATTTCTCTTACATTGCTGCTTATTATACTTATTACATGGGAGAACTAGGGTTATTGAATGCTTGGGATCAAGACCTTTAGAATATTACCACCAAGGAGTGGTAATTATGATATTGCCACCAAGGAGTGGTTTATGATAAGAGCAATATCATAAGGCCCTGTAGTTTCAAGTTTCTCCAAAGGGTTTTCTGCATCCTCAGAGCTGGTTTTCCCCTAAAAAGTAGAAAAACTGTCCTTGAGGTTTGATTGGGTCAAGTGGGCTTGTTGACATGCTTTCACTACCTTCTGGGTTATAAAAAAAGCCAGCCCTTCAGGAATAAGTGCCTTTCAGGCTTGAGGGATGATCCACTGCTTTGTGAATCAGCTCACCCTTCTTATCAGATGTATTTTCATGTAGCACAAAGTGGAGAATAAGGGAAGTTCGCCTCTACCTGACTCGGCACTATTTTTGCCAACTCTCCTTTCCATGTGGCTTTGTTAACTCCTAGATAATCAGCTAATGGCTTACTTCATTCTAGTCTCCAATCTGAATCACCAGACTAGCCAGAATTAGTTCTAGCCTGCCTGCCAGAATTTTCCAGAACTTGCTGTTCACCCACATAATCTTTGTGTGTAGAACAACTTTGTTTTCTATATTTTATTTCTAAAATGTAGAGTGGCCAGCTGGCTGATGTTCATAAGTAATGAACTGATTTTATTATTCCCTTTACAACTATGTTCTCCATATGTTTTAAAATTTAAATAATTCTTTTTTTGTCTTCATTTTAGTACCACAAAATGTTTGTGTGCGTTCTTTTAAATAAACCTAGTTTTTCACATAGCACCTTTTGAAGTTCTAAGAGCTTTAAATGAAGAAATAGTGAATATATTTAATATTGAAAAATATTTTTAAATGTCTTAAAAGATAAATCTAATATAGTCACTGATAAACATTGTTAGACATTGATAATAATAGTGATCACATCTGATAGAGAGATGAATATAGGATCATATATTTAGAGCTCAGAGTGATGATAGAGATTATCATAAACCAATGCTTTCATTTTACACCTGAGGCTTCTCAGGGGGAAAAGTTATGATTTCCTTAAAGTCAGGATTTAAACCAGGAAGTTCTGGTAAATCTCTCTGTATTTTTGTGGAAAATCATCAACATGATGATGCTGACAGGTACCATAATATGGTAGCTAGAAAACCTGTTCCTTAAAAAAATAGGTCTATACTTAGGTGCCTTCATTTGCCTCTTTTCTAAGCGTCTACATCTTGGCTTGTGACATCATTCAACTTAAACCACTCTCTCCAAAGTTACTAGTGATCGCTTAACTGACAAATCTAATATTCTCTTCCTCAGTCCTGACCCTCATTGAATTTTCTGAAACATTTGACTCTGTTGCTTGTCTTCTCTTAGATACTCTCTTCTCTTTAGGTTTCCATGTAGCTGTTCTTGGTTATCCTGCACCTTGTCTGACCAATCCTCCTTAGTTGTCTTTGCAAGATCTTCATCAGCATCATACCCTATAAGTGTGGCTGTCCAACAGGGATCTGTTCCTGGGCCCTTTTCTCTTTTCCTTCTATACTTGTGTTTAGTGATCATTTTTTTCTCAGATCCCAATTCTTGCCTGTCTTCTGAAGTCAAATCCCACATTTCCAACTGTCTGTTGGACATTTTGAACTGGATAATCCATAGATATCTCAAAATTCAGCGTGTTCAAAACAATTTATTATTGCAATAACAGTTTTGTTGCAATTGCCTTCTTATTGGTCTTCCAGTCTCAATACTTAGAATGATTTCCTTTAAGTATATGTTTGATCATGTCACTTTCTTGTTCTATAAAATCCAGGGTTGTTTTATCTCCAAGGTAGCATATAAAGTGAACTTAGCCTTTCACAAGCTAGTCCCTTCCTATCTTTTCACACTTAACTTCCTTCCACACTCTATGATCTAATGATAACATTCTTGATGTTCTCCACTTACAATACTTCATCTCTTTTTCATCTACCTTATGACACCATTGTATCCTTTAAGATTTAGGTCTAAGTCAAATATCACCTTTTCATGCCTCCTTATCCACTTGAACCTCCCTGTCTAAAATTACCTTTCTTCTATTCTCTCTGTGTCTTATATGTGTCTATTGGTTTACATGTAGTCTTCCCCATTAATAAATGGGTTTCTTTGAAAGAAGGAACACTTTTTGTATTTTTTTACTTTGTATTTCTTAGTACAGTATCTGGCATATGATTAAGTGGGTGATAAATGCTTGCTGGGTTGAACAAATTGAGATCATGAAGAAGAATGTAAATGTCAATGTAATGCTGAAATACTGGTAATGGTAACTTAAAAGAAGTATTTATAATCTTGCAAGCCATGTCTTGAAGTTATTTTTAGAGGCATTATGGTGAAGAGGACTGCTAGAGTTGGAGGCAGGAAGATCTGTGTTTCAATCCTGTTTCTGACATTTATTAGCCACCTGAACTTGGACAAGTTCATTAATCTTCAGTTTCTTTATCTGTAAAATGAAGAGATTGGACTAGAGCTAGGCTTCTGGGGTTCCTTTTCATCTTTAAATCTTTGATCCCAGAATAACTTTTAAATTATAAAATTAAGTTGATTACAAAATATTTATTGGCATATTGATATAGAGTTAAAATGCTTTAGTTATTGTCTTATTATTTGGAGCTATTAAGTGCATTTTCACTGATGAAAAAAATCCTAATTGTTTTAATTTTATTTTAGATTATAGCATTTGATGAACTGAAGACTGATTACAAGAATCCCATAGACCAATGTAATACACTCAATCCTGTAAGTTACAATATAACAAAGTACTTCTCATTTTTCTTTTAAGGTCTTTACTTTTACATTGATATAATTATAAAAGGTCATTTTTAATCTAAGTAGTACATATGTATTTATTTAAATAGGTAGACTTTTTTAAATTATTTTTTTTTCCTTTCATGCTTGAATATTCTGACTTATTAATCTGCTGGTGATCTTGTCAGCTGTCGTACTAACATTCTTCCAATCTGCTTTTTACATTGTCGGCACAAAGACAGTTGAAAAGGTCAAAAAGATTAAAAGAGTCAAAATTGCATTAAAGGTGTGTACTGCTTTTTAGTTTAATGTTTTAATGCCACCTTCATTTTGTGGGGGAGGGTCAGGAACATTGTATTTATGTAAATGTTTTGTTTGGTGTGTTCTTTCATGCCTGTTCAGGTGTGTGATTTCAAATTTTTTCATATGTGAAAATGCTTGCTGATCAAGTGGGGAAAACTGTTACATGCTTATTTATGCACATTATTTTTCTGTGCTATGATGTAACCATATTTAGGTTATTGTATAAATTTCTTTAGTTTTTGATTTGGGGAATTCTAGAGATTTTGGTCAAAGTAAAGTAACTAATAGTAATAGTCTGAATAATAGTAAGATTATGGTCCCATGTAAGTGTGTTTTCATATGCAACAGGCATCTACAGTGTAAAATTAACCTCTGTTATGTCTTTAAGTTTCCCTTTCCCACCCTCATGAATATCATGGAATCTTTTGATACTGTACTTGGTGCCTATGCTGTAATTCCACATATATTATAGGTGTGATGAAAACTTCTTTTGGTATTCCTGATATATAATCCTTTGTTGAGATTCCTAAACAGATATACCTTAATTGGAACTTTGTTGATGCCAGGAATACTAGATATATTATTTTTTTAGGTAGATTAATTTGTTACAGGCTTGATTACATGTGTTTAATTAGAAATTAAGAAAATACTTATTGGAAATGACATCTTTTGAGTTGTGGGAAAAACAGTTCATAGGCTTTCAGGGGAAGAGTACTTGAAACTTGCTTATTACTATATAGTTGTAAGATATGTACTTTATTATGAATTTCTATTTAATTTTTAGCCCCTCTTATTTAAATGATCATCTTTTTGCTGGGTCCAAAAATAGAATAGAAACAAAAAAGACTATTTAATACTGTAGAGTCTGTCCTTTCTTACATGTTTCATTTTTTTAAAAGCATTTACACAACAATTCTTGCTTGATATTAAAGTAATGACAGAATGTACAGTTTCTCTTAATAAAAAGAAAAGTTCTCAGATTTAAAAAAAAAAGATATGGTCTTGGAATATAGTATATTACAGTGAGGAAGTAAAAAAAAAAAGATTATTTTGATGCACATAGTTTCTTTTGGATGGGAAAATGTAGTGACTGTTGACATAATAGTTGTGCATCTGACAGTTTTCCCTATTTAAAATTTGTTTTGAAAGTTACTTCTGCCAAAGTATGGGGGAAGGAAATAATATATCTTTTGCATTTGTGTAATCTTTTAACAAAGGACAATTTAATGTTTAAATTAAACGTTCTATCATTTTTAATCATATTTGCATGAAGTAATTTTAAAGAATATTAGCTTTCTATTAACTGAAATTCCTAAAGAAATATGATCACAAAAAATTATTTGAAAATACATTTTTTTCCTAAATATATTTTAGATTTTTATGGAGAGAAGTGATTTTATGTTAGAATCATAGTTTGCAGTCTATACTATTGTTCTGGTGACTAAATATATGTCAGGACAGATACTTTTATAGTGTTTTAACCCTTTAAAATAAGAATTCTTAATTTTTTCTTTCTAACTGAATCTTTAAATTGGACTTCTTATAATTTAGATTTAATTAGTCTCACTAATACAGATTTTTGAGATATATAGAGTATATTTTTAAAATTTAAAATAAAGATATTGTATAGAAGTCTTTGTTTTATCCCAGGAACATTTCTGTGGGGATGCTTGTCTTTTTATATTTTTAGATGTCAGATTTTAAAATACATAATTATTTGTGTGTTAGCTTATAAGTGTTAACTTGAAGATATATGTTTAAAGGTTTATTCAATGAGCAAGTTGTTATTGTAGATTAGTCTAAATTGAATCATGAAAAGAATCTATATAGCAAGATAATAAGCTATTATTAGCTGGGTTTTATTGTTATTAAAACTCTTTATAACTGTTTTGGGTTAGAGAAATACAGCTAAACTTTTTGGATTCTTAGAACATGGTCTTAAATGTGTGGTATATATAGCCTTAAAATATTTTTATAGGTAAGGTTATGGTATAATTAATCATCCTTAAACATATTAATTAACTGCTATATGCTAGGGCATGAGGATAGAAAGACAAAAAGTAAAATAATCTCTACACTCTGGAAGCTTACTATTTATCATAGACAATATATTGATGTATATTGATGATATTCAAGATAAAGGCAGCATGGGGATATAGGGCATTGACAGTTAGAATTAAAGATTTTCTATAGAAGATAGTGCTTTAAAAAGAGATGGATTTAATGAGGTAGAAATTAGAATACCTTCTAGGAATAGAGGACACGTGGGGGGGGGGGGGGGACAAAGATGGAGTGTTCTGTGTGAAAAACAGATGGAAGGCTAGCCTCACTGAACCATCAAGGTCAGTTATACATATATATTCTAGAAAACTCGACTGAAGTCAGGCTTTGAACACCAACAAAAGGAATTTATATTTAAAACTAAAGACATTAGAGAATATCCAAATTTAGAATAGGGAAGTTGCCTAGTTAAATTCAGCTGAATGCCTAAAAATTAACCTTAATTAATTAAAAAAAAATTTTCATTTAAAATCATTTATATAACTAAAATTTTTAATAAAAAATAAAAGTAATATAAATTTTTTTAGTTTATTGTATTTACATGCATCTATTTTCTATAATGCTTTAAAGTTTACATCATTCACATTTTGATGTGCCAAGTAAAATTTTACTTTCATTTATCTTAATGAAATTTTAATTAATAAATATTGTCCATGTGTGCTGTGCTTTCATTATGCAACTTCTGAGTTGTTACCCAATAAATGAACTTAGCAGTACCAAGAAATGTAATTAATTTCACTGTTTTGATATAATTTCCCTCCTACATTGCAGAAAGTTTGTTTTCATTTGTTCATAGTGATATCCATGATATTGTGCAGAAATTATTGCCTGATCGCTGCATAGAGAATATAATTTTAAGGTGGTTATATGGTTTGTAAATATAGCATTTTAAAAATTAAAAGCTTAAAATTCTAACATTCAAACTCCAGGAAAGCTTTGATTTTGTGAAATAAAATCTATTACATTGCATGTGGTCAAATATTTCATTTTTCTATTTTATGTCATGTGTAGTAGTGGAAATGGAAATTAGTATACACTAATTTTTTAAAACAGTGTAAAAATAATCTAAAAATTATGCTCACTTTTGCTACCATCTAATTAGAATTATCAGTCCCTTACCCATTCCTGAACATCATTATTTTGTAATAGAGAAAATAGTGTAAGATTATGGACAGAGGGCTAGGCTTGAAGCTCAAAAGCTCTGCAAGTCTGACACATTCTGGTCCTGTGACCTTGGAGAAGTCCTTTAACCTCTCCATGTTCCAGGCAGTCTCTCTGTTAGTCAAAAGTATTGGTCAAAAGGGTTTCCCCACTCAAAAGTTCCCTATTCCAGTGGACTTGGTCTATCCTTATTGTCCTATTAAATATGAGGAGAAGCAGCATAATATAATGGATAGAGAGCTATCCTCCCAGTGAAAGATTTTTGGATTTTTTCCAGCATTGTAAGGGGCTGATCAGCTTTGGGAGAAGAAGTTTATTGCCATATGTTCCCTGCACAGATATAGTCATGTGCCTAACAACTTTTTTTTTTTTTTTTTTTTTTTTTTGCTTTTTATTTGCAAGTTATATGCATGGGTAATTTTACAGCATTGACAATTGCCAAACCTTTTGTTCCAATTTTTCCCCTCCTTCTCCCCATCCCCCCCATGGCAGGTTGACCAATACATGTTAAGTATGTTAAAGTATAAATTAAATACAATATAAGCATACATGTCCTAATAGTTATTTTGCTGTACAAAAAGAATCGGAGTTTGAAATAGTCCAATAATAATACTATTAGCCTGTGAAGGAAATCAAAAATGTAGGCGGACAAAAACAGAGGGATTGGGAACCTAACAACTTTTAATACCTGAAATCTGGGTGACTTATGAGTAATAAAATGTCTAGGTCTCTTCCTCAGAGCAATATAGGCTGTTTCTTCTGTGTACGTAGAAATCCTGCTGTTGGTAGAAAGGTCAGCACAGACATAAAATCCTGAGCAGCCCCTTTCATTCTTGATTCTGAAAACGCTTTTAATTGAATGAAATTTGTTTTCTACCTTATTCCTAATTAATTTTATATTTGTTTAATATTAACATTAACCTTCTAGACAGGATGTTTTGATAACTGATTACATATTTTTCTCCCAGCTTGTACTTCCAGAATATCTCATCCACGCTTTCTTCTGTGTCATGTTTCTCTGTGCAGCAGAGTGGCTTACACTGGGTCTCAATATGCCACTCTTGGCATATCATATTTGGAGGTAATATTTGGATAAACTTCTAATATTCCTTTTTTATTATAATTACATTAGCCCAAATTAAAAGTTTATAAATGCTCATTTTAATAATCAAGTAGGTGGGCATATAACTTTATTTGTAGCATTTAAAACTAAAAATTTTTTTAGAAATCAATGACAAAAAGGAAAGTTATTTAGTCATCCAATATTTTATTGCAGTAATCAGAACTGGGATATGCTAGGGCAATTCTAATTGTTAAAATTTTTCATATTTTTATCTGGACACATTAAAATGATATTGTTGTCTCCAGGTTAGTTATTTACCTTTTTATTGGATTTCTGAAGACATTTGACACTAGAGATGATTTGTTCAACTCCTTATATTATTTACATTGACTCTTTAAGCTTCAGTTTTACTATTGAAATTATTATAAATCTTTCCTTTTTATTTGTTATATGGAATTAGAAGCTTGTGATTCAGTACATCATGTTTCCTGGTTTTAAGAGAAAGAAAACCTCAACAAAAAGGTTTACCTTTCTTTCTGAGTGGCTAATAAACTATATTCATTACAGGTATATGAGTAGACCAGTAATGAGTGGACCAGGACTCTATGATCCTACAACCATCATGAATGCAGATATTCTAGCATACTGTCAGAAAGAAGGATGGTGCAAATTAGCATTTTACCTACTATCATTTTTTTACTACCTATATGGGTAAGTTGGCAAAAATATAATGAAGATGAATAATTTTAGTACCTGAAAATTTTGTGACCATTAAGTTTATCACTTTAAATTTTAGTGCATAAATAATAGAGTGCCTGAATCATAAGATGTAATGGACATGAACATAAAAACATATATGTGTACATGTATCCATATGTACATAAACGTATTACACATATATAAAACTGGGAGAAGAACTAGTTTGAAATTTAAAACTACGTTGGGTAACCTTGATTTTTTTTTTTTTTTTTAATGGCAATGAAGAATGCTGTTGGATATTAGAGGGGGAAAAATTTGACTCCTTTATAATCCAATAGAAACTGAAAGTATTCACATGTCCTAATGATCTCTATAAGGTTTGTTTCCTTTATACCAATATTGTAAGATAAAAAAAAATTAGTCATATTTTGAAAGTTTGAGTAATTGTTAGCTTCTTCTGCCTTTTTTTCACCCTATTTCCAGTGGACATATTTTCTTTTCATTAGGGCAAGAATTCTTGATCTTTTTATATTGGGGATCCCTTTGGCAGTCTCATGAAGCCGATGAACACCTCAAATTATGCTTTAAATGCATAAAATAAAAATACAGATATCTCTTTTTTTAAAAGTTCTCTCCAAATTTATTAATTATCTATTTCCAAATTTTATATCATTTTCTCAATCATCATTCTAATTGACCATTTTGACAATGTAAATCACCTTCTTCTCCTTGATTCTTTCCCCTATTTCTGGTTATTGAAATAGTTGTAAAATACTTTGCACTTGTATGTACTTAGTCTTTCTTTCAAATGATCAAAATTAACATTATATTGGGCTTAAGAAATTTTGACATGATAGGTACTTAAATGCTTATTCCTTTCTACTTCCCATTTATTATGATATTGCTCTCTTCTGCTTCTCCTGACTACTTTTTTCTACCCCCTTTTATGGATCTTCATCCATTCCATGCCCATTCTCTGTAAGTGTCCCCCCTTCGTGTCCACTATCTGTTGTGGCTCCTCTCTTCTTCCTCTATACTTTTTCACTTGGTGATTACATCAGTTCACGTTGTTTTAGTTTTTATACAGATGTTTCTTAGAACTGTTTCTGCATTCCTAAATTCCCTACACTATTTTCTTGATCTCCAGTCTCAGATATAGAATTGCCTATTGGGCAACTCAAATTAGATGTCCTATGGACATCTTAAATTTAGCATGTCCAAAACTGAATTCGTTATTTTCTCCCTCAAATCCTCCCAGGTTCTTGTTCTTTTTTTAATAATAATTTTAACTTTTTAAATTTTGAGTTCCAAATTCTTTTCTTCCCCACCTGCTGAGAAGGCAGATAATCTGAGCATATTTCCACATTAGCCATATGACTTCTTCCTCTCCTCCCTCCCCCCTCCCCCCAGAATGAGAAAATTATACTTCAGTTTTACACTCAGAGTTCATTAGTTCTCTCTTTGGCAATGGATAGCATTTTTTTCATCATGAATCTTTCAGAATTTTCTTGGATCATGGTTATTAGTCAGAGAAGCCAAGTCTTTCACAATTTATTATCATTACAACATTGCTGTTACTATACACGATGTTCTTTTGATTCTTCTCACTTCAATTTGTATCAGTTCATAAAAGTCTTCTAGGGTTTTTCTGAGACAGCCTCATGCCACAGCTTATTCAACTATTCATCAATATGCATCTCTTCTTTCCAATTCTCTGCCACCATAAAAAGAGCTGATATGAATATTTTTGTATATAGATCCTTTTCCTTTTTAAAAAAAATTTTCTTTGTGATATAGAACTAGTAATACTATTGCTGGATCAAAAGTTATGTACATTTTATCGCCTTCAGCATTTGACATTTCTGATAGATGTGAAGTAGGACCTTAGAGTTATTGTAATTTGCATTGTAATAGTGATTTTATGATTTTAGATAACTTTGCTTTCTTCTGAAAACTACTTGTCCCCTAGATTAATCCAGTATATGTTAAACATGTATAATTCTTCTATATATATTTCCACAATTATTGTACTGCACAAGAAAAATCGGATCAAAAAAGGAAAAATGAGAAAACCAAATGCAAGAAAACAATAACAAAAAAAAAGTGAAAATACTATGTTGTGATCCACACTCAGGCCTCACAGTCTTGTTTGGTGCAGATGGTTCTCTTCATCACAAGATCATTTTATGATTTTAGATAATTTTGCTTCTGAAAACTATTTCTATGACTATTTATCAATTGAAGAATGGCTTTATTTTTATGAATTTGACTTAAATTCTCTATATATTTCAAAAATGAGGTCTTACATCAGAGGAACTTGATATAAAAAATTTTATATTGACTTCATTATTTAGATTACCTTCTAATAAAAAAGTAGTTTCCTTCAGTGTTTCTTTTAATTGAATCTCTCTTTATTTTGTCTGAAATCGTGATCTCCTGCCTTTTTTTTTTATTTCAGCTGAAACTTATTAGATCCTGCTCTCTTAAGTGTAACTGTGTGAGTCTTTGTTTCAAGTCTCTCTCTTATAATATATTATTAAATTATCATTTCTGGTCCTTCTGTTTTGTGTGTGAGGTCATCCCATTCATATTCAGTTATGATTACTTCTATCTCATTTTCTCCCATTCTTTTTTTTTTTTTAATCTTCTCTTTCTTTGAAAGTCTTATTTTACTTTTTAACCCCTACCTCCATTAGTCAGCCCTCTATTTTATCATTCCCTCCCCCCCCTTATATCTTTCCTCTTCTATTTCCCTGTTGAATAAGATAGATTTCTATACTCAACTGAGTATGTAAATGCCTGTTTTTCCCTCTTTGAACCAATTCTCATGAGAGGTAAGCTTTATCTACCACCACTTTTCTCCCCTTCATTGCAAAAGCTATTACCCCTTTTATGGGACAAAATTTAAATCCTTCTAGTTCATCCTCTTTTCCTTACCCCTTAATTTTTTTAGATCATACTAACATGGTATACTGTATTATATAAACTACTTTTAACTGTCTTAATAGTGATAAAATTCTTAGGAGTTACATGTATCATCTTCCTACATAGGAATATAAGCAATTTAACTTTATTGAATCCTCTTTGATTTCTCTGTCATATTTGCCTTTTTATGTTTCTCTTGAGTCTTATATTTGAATGTCATATTGTGTTTATCGCTAGCCTTTTCATCAGGAATGTTTATTTTCACTAAATATCCCTTCTCTCCTCCCCCCCAAACTGTTTTACTAGATAGGTTCATTCCTTTGCCTTCTGAAATATCATATTCCAAGCCATCTGTTCATTTAATGTAGAAGCAGTAGCTACTGAATTATCTGTGATTCTGACTACGACTCCACAGTATTTAAATTCTTTCTGGCTGCTTGCAATATTTTCTTCTTGACCTGGGAGTTCTGGAATTTAGTTATATTCTTGGACATTTTCATTTTGGAATCTCTTTTCAGGAGGTGATCAGTGGAGCCTTTCGATTTTTATTTTACCCTTTGGATCTAAGATATCAGGGCAGTTTTCCTTTATAATCTTTTGAACTATAATTTTTTTTTAATTTTTTTGCTGAGGCAGTTGCAATTAAATGACATTAGGCCTATTTTTCAAGGTGTTATTTGTGTGTGTGTGTGTGTGTGTGTGTGTGTGCGTGTGTGCGTGCGCGCGTGTCTTTTTTACCAAGCTGTTCAATTCTTTTTTTCATAATTTTCTTACATCACTCTCTTTTCCCAATTACCCCTTTACCCACTCTTTATCTCTTTCATTCCTTCACTAATTTTATTGAGGCTTAATGACCAATTAGCTTTTTTCTTTGAGGTTTTGATTGTAAGTTGTTTTCACTTGTCTTCTAATTTTATGTCTTTGTCTACTCAGCCAACATAGTACCTATTTTGGTCAAGTTCACTTTTTTATTGTTTGCTCATTTTTCCAACTTATTTCTTGACTTTGAACTTTATGTTAAAGTTGGACTTTTCCCAACTGGGAATGGGGTAGTATTGCCCCAAGTTTCTGGCATTTTTTGTCCTGCTGTTTTGGGATCTTGCTGGGAAAGGGTGGGAGTGACATGTGAAAGTTTTTTGGTGTTTCCAGAGTAATCAAGGGAAAAGTATAGTTACTACTTTATCAGGAATGACCCCCTGCTTCTCTGCAGTCACAAATGCGCTCCTTAGAGTCCTTTTCACTTTTGATCAACCAAAAGTACTCCTTTCCTCCCTAGAACTGCAATCCAGAACTATACATGGACAGTAGAGTTGCCAGTCAGTGACAGTTATACCCAATGGGTCCCCTGTAACTTCTAATCAATTGTTTGACACCCCCCCCCTTCCCATCTCTATGCTGAAAGCTCTCAATGTTGCTGCCCCCTGCTTCATATGTATGCTCTGATCAATCTCCACCCCTCCGTGTCACAAAAATGTCTCATCTTCACTTCTTTTGGCTCTGCCACTCCAGAATTCAATTGGTAGGGTTTTTTTTTATTAAAACTTTTTATTTTCAAAACATACATGCATAATTTTCACCCTTGCAAAACCTTGTGTTCCAAATTTTTTTCCCTCTTTTCCCCTACTCCTCCCCTAGATTAATCCAGTTAAACATGTATAATTCTTCTATATATATTTCCACAATTATCGTCCTGCATAAGAAAAATGGGATCAAAAAAGGAAAAATGAGAAAACCAAATACAAGAAAACAATAACAAAAAAAAAGTGAAAATACTATGTTGTGATCCACACTCAGGCCTCACAGTCTTGTTTGGTGCAGATGGTTCTCTTCATCACAAGACCATTGGAAATGATCTGAATCACCTCATTATTGAAAAGGTTGTGGAGTTATTTTAAAAAGTCGTTTAGAAAGAAATGTTAAGTGAGTTCAGCTGGGTTGCTGCCTCTAATCTGCCATTTCATTTCTAAGTGTTTTTAAAGAAAATATATTAAAATAAAATTAATCTAAAACTTTTTTAAAAAAACAAGTTCATGGATTCCAGGTTAAGAACCCTTGCTCTAGACAATTAAAATAGACATCAGATGGAAAATGCCATCCACATCTAGCAGAGAAGTATGGACACTGAATGTGGATTGAAACATAGTATTTTCACCTGATTTTTGGTTGGATTTTTATTGTACAGCATAATAAGAAAATATGTTTAAAAGGATTCTACATGTTTAACTTATATCAGGTTATTTGCTATCTTGGGGATGGGGGATACCAAGGAGAGAGGGAGAAAAAAAATTGTGACACAATATCTTACAAAAATGAATATTGAAAACTATCTTTACATGTGTTTTGAAATATACTACTCAAGAAAAATAAATTTAAAAAAAAGAACAACCCTTGCTTTAGAGAGAAGGTCAGGGATTGAATATATAGGAAAGGCTACAGAATGGCTGCTATTCAAGCTTGGGAATTGATATATAAAATTATTAACACGTTGGGTTTTTTCTTACCACTTTTATCATGTAAAATTTTTGAGTTTTTAATTTTTTTCTCTTCCCTCCTCAAGACAGCAAGCAGTCTGATATGGGTGATATTATACAATCATTTTAAACTTTTTCTATATTAGTCGTGTTGTGAGGGAAAAAGTGAAAATAGTGTATTTCGATCTGCATTCAGTCTCCATAGTTCTTTCTCTGGATATAGATGGCTTTTTCCATCCCAAGTCTATTGGAATTATCTTGGATCACTGTATTGTTGAGAAAATCTAAGTATGTCATAGTTGATCATCACACAAGTGTTGCTGTTACTCTGTACAATGTTTTCCCGGTTCTGCTCACTCTACTTAGTTAGCATCAGTACATGTAAGTCTTTCCAGGCTTTTTTGAAATCAACCTGCTCATCATTTCTTACAAAACAATAGTATCCCATTACATTTAAATACCACAACTTATTCAGACATTCCCCAATTGATGGACATCCACTCAAATTTCAATTCCTTGCTATGATAAAAAAGAGTTGCTACAAATATTTTGTACATATGGGGTCCTTTTTCTCTTTTATGATCTTTTGGGATATAGACCTACCATGAGCTTTTTTAGTCTTTTCTATATATATTGTCATCACACTATTTTAAAAGAGCCTGTGATGGTGCCCTTCTATCTTTATACTACCCCAACTCCTTTGCCAACCTTGGTAACTGTATTGCATAATTATTGAATCTTATAAAGTTAGAGCCTCCAAGGTCATCAAGTCTGACCACCCACTAGAAGCATAAATCTACAAACTCCAGCCCCAAATCGAAGATTTTCAATGATGGGGAACTCAAACTTCCAGGGAAAACCACTTGAATTTTTTTGAACAGTGTATTAAGTTTTGCTTCTCCATTGACAGCCAAAGTCAGCCTTCTCTTCTATTCATTAGTCCTTCTATTACTTCTGGAATCAAAACAAGTCAACTCCTCCTAAAGCACAGAAGTTTGTCTGATTATTTGGTACAGAAGAGCAATCATTAGCTTTAGAATCATAGGACCTTGGTTCATATTTTGCCTTTGATACTATCTCTGTAACTTTGAGCATTTCACTTAACTGTATTTTAGTTGCCTTATTTGTAATATGTGGGGGTTGCTTAAATGACTTCTAATTCTAGCTAGCTCTATAATTAATTATTGAAGATGACTTTCTTGTCCTCTAGTCTCCTAGTTTAAAACATCTTTAGTTCCTTCAGCTAATTCTTCTGGGCCAAGATTTCAAATTATCTTACCATTCTCTTTTTAACTTCTGGACATTCTTCTTAAAATGCAGCAATTAGAGCTATAGAGTACTCTAGATTAATCTAAGAATAAAGTTGGACTGTTCCCCGCATTAAATATTATGCTTTTGTCAATTTGACCTAGTATTGATTTTGTTTTTGCTGTCACATTGCACTGCTTAATCCACAAGTACTTATGTGTTATGTGCCAGATGCCATAGTCTAGATATAAGAATAAAAATTAGTACATATATGTATAGTATAAATGTAAGTACTAAAATATGAAAGTCAAATATTAGCCATTAATAATAGTTAACATAAATGTAGCACTTTCCAGATGTCAGGCATTGTGCTGAATGCTTTACAATAAGTATTTCATTTGATCCTCAGTACAGCCCTGAGAGGTAGGTGTTGTTATCCTTTTACAGAGGAGTTACTGAAGTAGACAGGCCAAGTGAGTTGCTCAGCTAATATGTGAAATATTTGAACTCAGAAATTGGTCATATATGTAGAAGAGAAGAACTTCATGGCCAATGGTTTTAATTTTCTTAGTAGAGTAAGAAGGAAGGAAAGTCATGAGATGAGAATAGTGTAAGGTATTGAGTCTTGAAGTGACGTGAAATTTTCTGAGAGGAGACAAGGAATCAATTGACATCTATTGTTGACTCTTACTACCTTGAATTTTCACTAAAACCTGCAGCTCTTTGAAATTTTTTTTTTTTTTGTTACTTTGAACTTAACACCAACAGAAATGACCTTTTTCTTATGTACCAAAAAAAGGGAATGTATATAAAATTGTAAACCCTATTATAGTTTAATAAACACATGATGCTTTCAAGCATGTTATTTCCAAAACTGTTCTGCTTGTCTGTTTCCCTTTAACTCTACTTCAGTTGTGTTTTGTTTTGTTTTTTGCTGAGGTAATGGGAGTTAAGTGACTTGCCCAGGGTCACATAGCTAGGAAGTGTTAAGTGTCTGAGGCCAAATTTGAACTTAGGTCCTCCTAACTTCAGGGCTACTGCTCTATCTACTACACTACCTAGCTGCCCCTGTCATGTATACTTTAAAAAATGCTTATGATGGTCTTATCATTCTTTTTCTTCCTCCAGATCTTTTTATATATGAATTGCTGTCAAGCCCCCATCATTTCCTTGTATAGTTGAACCTAAGTATAAGAGTTTACCTATGGTAGATTTGATCTCTTTAGATGTGGCCCATTATTCCAGACTATTACACAATTCTTGTCATCTGACATGTTGACTATCCATCCAGCTTTCTACTAAAGTTAATACAAATCCATCCATTCATTAATCAACATTTCAGTCTGGTCTTTCAGTGTTCTGAATTACCTTTTTGAAATAGTCTAGATCTACATATATTTATGGTAGTTCTTTGATTACGGAATTACAGATTTAAAGCTGAAATCTATCTCAAAGACAGTCTAGTTTAATGCCCTTGTTTAATAGATAAGAAAGCTGAGATCTGAGAGATTAGGTGATTTCCTCAAAATCCCATAATGGGGAAACCTCAGAATTAGGATTTGAACCCCAGATATTATTTGACTGCAAAACTTTGCAGATATGTTTCCAATGAACTGAAACAGACTTGTAGTAATTGTTTTTATTACCAAGTGCTCAAAAATCTGTCTTCCTAATATAAATTCTAATTTTTTCCCCAAGAAATTAACAGAAAGAAGAAACAAGAAATTAGTTTTCAGAATATTAATCTGTCAGTACTTGGGATGTAATTGTTTTGCTTTTTCTAACAAAATTAATTGAGGATTTATCATCTCAATTGCCTTAGGTTTCAGTTTCCTGTCAAATCACTGAAGATTATTTGGAAGATTAGTTTTGCCTTCTCGCCATATAAAAACAATCTATAAGACTTTGGAGGCTGTATCCATTTGATACCTTGATAATACTTGTCAATCCCAGGGACAAATATGAACAATTCCTGGACTGAGAAAGAAAAAAGGCTACTACTGCCCTATCAAAGCCAAAATTCCCAGTTTACCTGAGCACCTTTAAGGCCATGACAGAGCTCCCCCTGGATCCATATGTTAAAAAAGTTGACACTTGTCAGCAAGATTCCATAGATGTGTCCGGATGCTTCTTATATAGTCAAAAGCAGGAAGCTCTGACCTTGACTTGACATCTTTCTGGTTCTGATCTTGGTTATTGATGCAAGGTGGTATTTAGAAGAACCTGGGTTCTAATCGTGACCATACTACTTGTGTAATGTTTAAAGAAACCACTTACCTTTGCCAGGCCTTAGTTATATGTAAAATAGAGAATTGGACTTAATGATTTCTAAAGCCCTTTCTAATTCAAAATCAATCTTTAATCAATTATAGCTTTAGCAGACCTTTTGTTTTTTAGTTTTCTGTAATATTTATTGAAAGCCTTAACTCACATTGGATTTAGTCAAGAAGAAAAAAAATATGGCTGCACAGGAAGCATTAACAAGCTCAGATTTGATTTATAAATTACTTTATATTTTGTCTTTACATCCCTTTCATTTCAGAATATATCTACTTTCTACTCTCCTCAGAAAGCCTTTCACATCTTAGTTTCCATTTTTTGCTTCTTCAAAAAATGCTGTTACATATTTTTTGATATGAGATTTTTTTTTATCATTGGCCTCCTTTGGCTACGTGCTTAGATGTGGAAACTGAGTCAAAAGATATGCTTTTAAAGTCACTTTCTTAGCAGTTTACAAATTTAAATTTTTAAGGCCATGTATGAAAGATGGAAGTACACAAAATACAAATAAAAGAGAAGTACAGTGTTTTAAAATCATCAGGTACTTTTAGATATATGATGTCGTCTTTATTGGTGTTCCTCTCACTGATGCAAATCACAGCCTATCCAGGCCTGCCCATCCATCTTTTGTACATGGCTTTTAAAAATCTGTAGTTGTTAATGAGTTCCTTGTATATAGCCACAGTGGTCTTTATTTCTTTTTTTCAAAGTTATTTTGAAGTGTAAAATTTTTCCTGAACTTAATATTCACTAATAAAAACCTATCCAATATCCATAAGAAAATATAATTTCTTCTATTAATACATATACTTTCTTGAACTGGTAATTCATTGTTACATATTTTGAATCCTTCCTTAAATTTTGCTGGCATATGACAGTGTTCTCTTTTGTTATATTTTGTATTCCTTTTCTGTTTTTTTTTTTTTAATAATTTTTTTAAAAAGATAGTCAAATAAAAGATCATACATAAAGCTTTATAAAGTGTTTTTTTAAAACATTTGCCAAAGATGTCTGTTTATTATATGGATTTTCCTTAATATTTATTTCACATACACATCAGTATATTCTTTGGTCAGGAGTTTAAAATCTTCCATAACTCTCTTTTATTTTGAGAAATTATCTCTCAGAGTTAATGAACATGCCTGGTTTTTCCATTAATTTTCCAATTCTGTGATAAGACAGTTATTTTAAATGTAAAATTATCAGTTCTAGACTACTTGGTGTTAAAAGTTTATACTACATTTTTTTTTTTAATTAAAGCTTTTTATTTTCAAAACATATGCATTGATGATTATAAAGTACTTTTATAAGTAAAGCACCAAACTAGACCCTTGAAATATTTTAAAAAAAAAAAACTTACCAATATGTAATGACAGAATTTTTCATCCTTAGAAAGTCTTCCATTCTTCTTGAGCCAACTTTTAGTCTTAAGCTAATGGGAGCTTCAGTTTTACTTGATAGTCCTTTTATTTACCAGATCAAAACATTGCTCCCTATAGATTGTCTCCACTTGAATGTATTTTTTTTTAATAATATAAAATTTTTTTGAGGGCAGGGTCCATCTCTTTAAAATTTGTCTCCCCAGTACTTATACTTAGCATGATACTTGACTATAGTTAACTGTCTTCTTGTGCTCTTGCTTGCTCTGTGTATACCTATACACACACACAGACATATATAGAGTTCATGGTACATCATTTATCATTTCTACTCAAGCAATAAGTTCTTCCTTATTTATAAGAATTGGATCCGTGATAGCACTTTCATCACCTTTGTAAAAGCTGAAATTACACTGCTTTAACAGAATAGGATCTTAAGTAGATATCTGGATAGTTGAATTGCCATAACAAAGCTATCTCTTTTCTCTTAATGCAGCTTTATGGCTATAAGTTTTTTAATCCCTTTAATACTTCCCCAAATGTTTTACACCATATTTTGCTACTCAGCTTAATAATATTTCCACACTGTTGTCTATATTCTTGCAATATACTATTTTACTGCCATTCTATTTATTCCTTTTGGGGAAAACAAAAGTGTACCCTTAGGCTACAGTCTTCCAGATTGTTATATAAATAAGTCTCTGTCTATCCTAAAGTGCTGTTAAACAGTTGAAATTTGAGGACATAGAGGACCACTATGAAAATGAGCTATTTTAGCTTCTTAGTTTGCTGTTCAATAAGGAATACTGTCACCACTAATACTCATAATTGGAAAGAAATTGCTTTAAATTAACAATGTTTTTCTTCTTCTTTTCAGCATGATTTACGTTTTGGTGAGCTCTTAAGATGATATACAACAGACTCAGTCCTGTTAAGTGCATGCAAAAGCCACAAAATGAAAAGGATTCTATCCAACAAGAACCTGTTTGCAAGATTAGTTTATGGAATATGATATTACTTTTAAAAAAAAAAGACTCCTTATTTTTCAAATGTTTCCACTTTTTTTTTGTGGAAAGACTGTTTTCATATGTTATGCTTTAGACAAATTAAATGGAATTACGTATAAATGAATATAAAAAGATTACCTCTGGTATTGACAGGTTTGAATTTGTACTCCCTAGAAACAGCCATAATTTTCTAAATAATTGTATTAATTACTGACTGTCCTTAGTCTGGAACTTTTTGTTTACAGGAGCCTATAGTAGTTTATTTTGGTTTTATTGAAATATTGATTATAATTATTGGAGATCAAGTGCTTTTGAAGGACTGAAAATTTTGTATATGTTTGACCTTGTAGGAAGCCTCATAAGTTTCTTTATATATCATGTAGAAGATTACATGGATATATTTGCAGAAGTAATGATGGTGGGATTTTTTTTCTTAACATTTGAATATTAGCCCTGTGTATTGCATGATCTAGAAATTTCCCATAATAGCTCGTTAAAATTCATATATTTTAATTCTTAAGCATAAGTAAAAATATTGAGAATATATACTAAATTATCTTGGAATGCATTTAAAGTTATTTTAAATGTTTTCATTTGTAGCAGTCACTTAGTAAGAAATTCGGTATTCAAATTACTGTTACAATCTAGTGATAAAAGATATTCTTAAGGACTTGAAACTTATACCTTAGATATTCAGAACAGAAAATGAAAGAGAACATTGTGTAACTATCCTGCTGTTCTTTAGTGCAATACAAATAAAAGTCTAAAATTAAGACTTCTTTTCAGTGCATTGTTTTAAAAGATTGCAGATAGATACTTAAAATTGCTTAATCTACGACTATAATAAATTCATATTAGTTATATTTTTAAACCAGTATTGTTATGTTTTTTTTTTTTCCACTACTGACTCCAAAAGGGACATTTAAAATTTCTAGGCATAGTAATCCTTGATTTTCTTTTGCCATTTTAGTGGTATGTGTTTTGACAAATTTATAAAGTTGCTTTCTCCTGTTTTTTTGAGGATTAAAAGGCACTTTTTAAATTTAAAATTTTTTTTATTTTAATAAACTGATTTCTGGTAAAATTCTTTTATCTAGACTGTTGCCTTCTCATCTTTAGTGATTTTTATAAATCATAGTTTCAAGTTTTAGTAAATAATCTTATGATTTAACTGGCATCAGAAAGTTCAGGCAAATGTATATACAGTGATTTCTAAAGTCTTAAAAAGCCTAAGTTATTTGAACACATTAAAATAAATACAACTTTTTCATAAACTGATAAAAGTGAATTTTTTTGTCATTTGTAAAAATTGTTATAAAATTTAATTAAAGGAGCTGCTACTTCTATATAGTTAAAAGTGAATAACGTTTTAAAACTCTACCATACCCATTTGGGACAGAATGGTTAGAATACTTGGAGTTTTGTTTTTCTACTTGCATGCAATATTCTTTTGGTATTTGCCTTCTCCCCAATCTCTTCCAGTAGAAAACAAGTGACAATTTTCCAAGCTATAGGAAAATATATTGACTTTTACAATTCAATAAAAAATTTTAAGCTGCTGCTTCATTGGGTTTCAAGTATTTCAGGTGCTTTTTCTGTTATTCTTTGGTTCATCCAGTATTTAAATATTACCTTATTTAATAAGTATCTTAGAAAATTAGATTCTGTACTTTATAATTGAATTCTGTGGAATCTAAAAAAATGTGAAAGGTTTTTTAATACTCTGTTTTTAAATAAGAACATCTTACACACACACACCCCAAAGATGAAATAAAATCTTAGCTTAGTGTACTTTAAGTTTTAGTACCTTAGATAGCTTTAAACTGTATTAACAATTATGGGACATATTATATTATATTAATATTTTCACTAGTGATACTTTCTTGATGCAGATAAAACATGTTGAACTAGATGATCTTGAATAATATTTGATAAAATGCCCTTTGGCAAAATATATTTATGTGTATATGCTAAGAAATTTTACACACAAAATAGGATTCTTCCCCCTAACCTCCCAACATGTTATCTTGACCTGGGGGGAGTTTTCTGGTTTTTTGGCCGGGGGTGGGGGTAGCAGCAGTAACATCATTGGGTGGATTGGGATGGAGGACGCAAAAAGGATAAAGTTTACTTTCTGACTATAATGTTAAAATGCCAAACAGCGTGAACACTTTGAAGGGAAAGGAAACATGAGGATGGTCATACATTACAACTTTTGTCATTTATCAATCGGTTTCCAGGAAATTCTGAGTTAAGCGTAAGGGCTATTAGTTAAACATAAATTTTCAAGCTGTAGTCCAGAAAATATGGTCACAGATACATAAAGAAGCTGAAAGCCATAATTCATCAGTAGCATGTTTTAACTGAAACTTCTGCACAGTCCTTTTGGTGTTAATCATTTGTCTATTTTTTAGAACTTTTTAATGGTTTTGCAGTTCCTGTATGAAATAATTTCTTTACCATTGGTTTCCCCACCCCAAAATCAACAACACATTTTATAAACTGTCAGATTTTTAATGTTTCAATCAAATAACAAGTTGAAATACAAATATAGAAATATACCTTCTTAAGTGCTGTTGATTTGGAATTAACAAAATAGCATCCCTTTCCCTCAGTTTATTCACAAATGCAATGTTTCTTGAACATTAGTTTTTACATAAATTAACATTAATCTAATCGTAGAATATCCTATATATAGTGGCAGATTTTCAGTTGCTTTGAATATTTTGTACCAAGAAATTTTATTAAAATTGCAAATGCATTTTTATGGTGTCTAACTGTGCATCTGGCAAGAAATCACAACAGAATTAACTGCAAGTTATTCAGCAACACTGATGAATAAGAACTATAGTCTGACATAGCAATAATCATTTCACTAGGGAAGAAAATCTTAATTCTCCCACCACTATTATAATATATTCATCCTTAAAATTTTTTGCAACTTTTTACACCAGTTGTAAAAAGTGAAATAATTTAGTTATTTTGCTAGGAAGAAGCTCTAATATTAGAATTGTACTGTGCAAACAATATTTTGATGTTAATAAATCCCATTGAATTGTCTGTATGGAAGAAAAAAATGGTTCTGCTTTTATAGGTATTACTGTTTGAGCTAACTTATCTGTACTTATAAAAGATGTTGTACTAGTTAGACCAAGGATATAGCTTTAATCACCAGATTTTAACTCTGGCATTTGGTTTGTTGGGAATTGGGAAACAGTATTTAACTATATGGTGCTCCTACAATGTAATAATGATGTCGCTTCAGAAGCACTAATAGTTTTAATAGTATTCACTGTGTAACTGTGTACATTTAGAGAGCATCTTGATGTATTTCAGAATTGACATTTGAGATTTTAAGTTTAAACTGTCAAGTTTTTTCTATATATAATATGCTTCTCCTGGGTTACAATTTTCTTGTCTTCTCTCCTGAAAGTAATGGTGCAATTAAGTAATAAATTTGAACAAGACATACATCTGGAGGCTGACAAAACAAATTATAGTTTATTTTAGCATATTTTTTATAAAAAGGACATTATTACATAAAACAAATTATCAGGTTTTAAGCTTACAAGGTTTTATATATGACCAAAGAAAATGCACTTAAAATTGGTCCTTATAGCTCAATGAATTTATTCTGCATTTGTATATTTAATAAAAACTGTCAAAGTATTTGTGGTTTGTGTGGTTTATGTTAGTGGCACCACATATTTAAAATGCAGTTATTTGGCTTGTGGATTATTAAATCTTTTAGATTTTTTTTTATTCTCTCCCTGCTCCCATATTTTGGTTGTGTCTTTCCATGTTATCCAGCTACAGTTAACCAGCTATCGTATCATACACTAACTCCAAATACTTGCAATATGCGGAGTGCTAAGTTTCTGGTCTGATGTTCTATTATGCAGAAAGTTATATTTGTTTGCTGTTTAAAATAATTTAAGTGGATTCTACATGTTAATATAAAAATGACATTTAAATGGAAACAGATATAAAAATGAGTATGTAGTTGACCTTATAGTTAACCAGTGGCATTATATTTATTATCCTTAATAGAAGAGTGGCAGCATAATTTATACTATATGAAAGCAAAATGAAGATTCAAAGATATTTGCTGTTAAAAGTTTGTTTAGTTTGTACTTTTGTTCAAAATGCAGAATGTTATTTCTTAGGAAATCTCTGCAATGAAATTTCCATTGTACTTTTCACTGTTCAAAAATGCCCTTGATTTATGGTAATGTATGGTTTGAGAGAATAATTTAAATTCTTAGGATTTTCACTTGAATATTAATAGGATGTGTAATTTTTTAATATGTTCCTTAGTACAACTATGAATTAACTTTCTAATTAAAATACATTAATGTAATGAGTTTCGTTCATGGAACACGTTTTGTGGTTTAGAGTTCTTGAAAACACAATTATTTTGAAACACTTCTAAAAAACTACAATTATCCAGTAGCAAGATGAGGTTAGACTATTTGATAGACAAAGATTTCCTTTGGAGTTTCTAGATGTTAAAGTACAGTGTAAATAAATTATACTTTGGAGACATATCAATACCCTATAGAACATGATATTACTACCTAATAGCCAACTAATATTATGTAAAAACTTAAAAAGTATGTTGGTCTTCCATGTCTAAAATTCATTTGAGAGTTTGGGAAGCATAATTTAAAACAGGAGACTTTAATTGCTTTAAGAAGGAATGTTGAATTAGGTTACATTTTCTTAATTTAGTCATCTTTAATGCATGAGATTAAATCTAGGTTGGTTAAAATGAGCAGTCAGCAAACTAAAGAAAAGTAATATTCATATAATTTTAAAGTTCAAAAATAGAACAGGATTCTGATGAGAGGGAAAAAAGAACATTATTGCATTAAGCATACAAACCATTAAAAGCAAGTAAACCAGGATCAAGAAAGATCAAAAATCAAGATACCCAGGAGGAATTTCCAGTCTTCTACTCAGGACCAGGGTAGTTTGTATTCTTATTCATTAGCACTACATAGGGATCATGACAAGTATCTAAAGGATGCTGAATACAATCATGCAGTAATATAAAACAAAGATTTTTATGCATCAAATATCCCTAAATAAGAACACAAAATGACAACTCAAAAAACTTTAGTAATATATCTGTACAGGCATGTTTTCATTTGAATTAGTTACACTAATAAATTTCTGATGACTACATAAAATTTCCGAAAGGATCTTATTTTTATGTGTGAGAAATTGATATTGTTCTTTATCTAGATACAGATCTTGATACTGAGTCCCTTGTTGACAGATGTGCAGCCAGTTTGTCTCGGAAATCATGAAGATAATTATATTGCTGGAAAAATTAGAATTATTACTTTGAAATAACTTTCACAAAGGCAACTGAATAAAACTATACTGCTAGAAGAAATCAAGAACTGAGATAACTTTGTATTAAGGATATGTAACTGTATTAAGAGGTAGCCTCAATCTCCAAAGAAGGTTAGTAGAAGACAAATAATACTTGTAATAAATAATCCAAGCCTAATAGCTCTTTTGGCTCCTCCCAACCTTGCTGAACTAGCTGAAGAAAGGAGAAAAAGCAGCTTTCATCAGCAAACTTGCTCCTTTCCAAGATGAATAATATCAATTACAAGGCTGTCTCATAGCTTGTTGAAAGAATTGTAGAGAGACTAGAAAATGCAAAGTTATTGATTATCATTATTGCTTTTAAATATTGATAAAACCGGCTATTATACTGACATTAAACAGTATCTTTTTAGGTCATTAGGAACTAGAAAAGACATTTTAGAGAAAAACTGCTCCAAGTTTTTAAAGGTTTACTGGTTTATAACAATCTAAAAGGAGAAATAATCCATTCCAAGAATGGGAAGACTTGAGGAACAGCATAAGAACTAAAAATTTACTACTTTTAATTCTTTTATGAGAAATTTTATGATTCTTTGAAACAATAATAGTATATTTAAATGTAAATTTAACTTTAAATATTACTTAATCTGATTTTGAAAGCACTGTTATCATTAGGCCTCTATTACATTTTTAATATTCTCGCCTAATCCCATCTAAAATATTAAAAAAGAACAAAATAGAATTACCTTTATGGTCTGTATGGCCCCGGATCCTCTTAAGTCTCGAAGGCTGTCAATTGCTTGTTGTGGTGATACTGTATCAGATAAGTACAGTAGAAGGCAAGCTGCTACTATTTAAAAATAAGTCAAAAATTTGAACAATAGTGTTACTGAATATACAATAGAGAACATTTAGATTATTTCATGTAACACCATTTTGTTAAAACAGTATTGAATTTATTGTTTCTACTATTTAAATTCTGAAACCATTTAGAAAATGTGAAATTATTTTTAAAACAATTCTTGATAGCTCACCATCCACTATGACTTGGGATTTAAGTGTTACTAAATCTTGCTAAGAGTCATACTGTTAAAGGTAGAATTTGCATCCAATTCATCCTGACTTCAAGCCTATCATTCTACCCAACAGCCAAACTCCTGTGTGTGTCTATGTATATGAAAGGATATTAGAAAGCATGTAGTGTAAAACAGTGATGCATTCCTGTTTGTATGGAATTTCCCATGCTTTGGAGGTGTTATAAATTCAGGAATTAAATAAGTACTTTCAGACTTAAACTAAGTATCAAACATACCTTAGAAATAGTAATTTGGCTACTTTACTCAATATAAACATTTATTTAATGTGGACAGAGAAAATTTTTCCTTACCAAGACAAGATCGCCCAAGTCCTCCATAACAACTGAAAAGGAAATAAAATTTAGGGGTTTGTACCAGTTGTGGGTGATATTTAATTGTATCTAAAGAAAAGACATATGGAGGGGTTGGGTTGGTTTTTTTTTTTGGGGTCTTTCTAGCATTTTTTAATAACAGCAAACACTTATACAATATTTAGTTTCAGGGTTGAAAGGAAATTTAGTAATAATCTAAACCTTTCTTTTTAGAAATCCCAGATTTGTTGTGTCTTGCCCAAAGTTATGTTGCTACTGAAAGACCCAGTTATTCTAAATTCTAAACCAGCCCTTTTCAGGATAAGAAGTTGTCTCCAAAGTGGAAAATATAGAACTCCTAAATTCTATAGGGATTAAAGGACAGGGAAGTTATATTTTCTTGCCTTCTTCACTCTCATGGTGTAGGTCAAAAGAAGCAGTGTACAGTAAAAACACGAGTCAGAAATGAACTTAGGATCAATTCTGGCCTGGTGCTTACTAGCTCTAAATTTTAAACAAAAATACTGAGTAGTTCTGAACCTAGAACACTATTATTATTATTAAGAACACAAGTTACTTGTACTCTAATTGTAGCAGTGAATGGCAGATGGTATGGAGCAGAGGAAAAGGACTGCCCTGGAACTTGATTTCTCTTGTTTTGTAATCTACCTTCTCCTCATGAAGGTGGAATGCAGAATGTACAATTGTTTTGCAAATTTTTTTGTTTCTCAGTTTATGAGAATACTACCATTATCATGGTGTAATGCATAGCCAGGTCAAATGCATTTGGCAGTGTTTTGAGTTGAGAGATGAGGCTGCCTAGCTAAAAGATTTTGTATCCTGAGTGCCTAGTACCTAATAGGTTCTTTTTTTATTATTATTATTATAGCTTTTTATTTACAAGATATATGCATGGGTAATTTTTCAGCATTGACAACTGCAAAACCTTTTGTTCCAATTTTTCCCCTCCTTCCTCCTATCCCCTTCCCCAGATGGCAGACCAATACATGTTAACTATGTTAAAGTAACCTAATAGGTTCTTAATAAACACATTACTGAATAATAGAAATCTTAGAGATGGAAAAGATTTTAGAGATAAAGCCCCCATCTTTTCACCTGTAGATTTAAGAAACAGGCCCAGACCCAGTAACAAACATGCCCAAGGATACACAGTTGGTATGAAACTAGTCCAGAACCTAGCTCTGTCGATGCAGTCCTATATAATGATGGGTCTTTTCAAATAGCATTGGGCCAGAGACAGGGCTAAAGTGTAGGTTGCCACTACACTGTCAAGAACTGAAGGACTACCAAGCAGTTTATTGCATGTGGCACATGGGCAGCACTCAAGTTTCTATTTTACTGCCATTTCTTATTACCATAAGATTCATTCATTCACTCTCTCTCTCTCTCACATATTCCTTTCCTTTTTTCCTTTTATCTTTCCCATTTCCAACTCTCAACTTTCCTGACTTTTAGAACTGCAGCTTGATCCATTATCAAGTAATAGGAGCATTCCTTTTCTTATGGATTAGTGAAATAACCAATCACATCCTGTCATGTACATTTCTGCTATTATCATCACTGATTACATGAGTGTTATTCTTTTGATGCCAGAGATGTTTATATTCTTTTTAACTTACAAGTCTGCCATTTTAGAATACAAATATGTGTCACTGGAATGAGACTAGCCAGATAAGAAATGTTTATTTTTATGTGTGTATAGTGTATGTGTGTATATATAAAAGATGAACAGTGCCTTATCCTTTAACACATTTTTAATTTTCTCTAACAGTCAAAAGCAGAGTGAAGGATTGAAGAAAGGAAAATTCTAGAGTTTTTGCAAAACTATCCATTTTCTTTACTCTTTAAAAACAGAAGAAAAACTAGGATTGGTTGGATTTTAATCTAGCACAGGTCTACGCCTATCATCCCTCCCATTCAATAAACTTCAATGGCTCTAATATGAAATGCAAAATTCAGTTTGCTTCTTCAAAAACCATCCTATTTCTCCATTTTCCAGTCTCTTACACCTTATAGTCCCCTCCCCACCTCACATACTCTTCAATCCAATGACATGGGGCCCTTTTCTGTATTTTGAAATACAGAAATTTGAAATATATTCCATCTCTCAGCTCTAGGCAAAGACATTTTCTCTCTGTCCCTCATATTTAGACTTCTTTCCTCTTCAACTCTTCCTACCAACTTACCTGGTTTCTTTCACGTCTCAATCAAAGCTAAAATCTCACTTTCTTATCCTCTTAATTCTAGGGCCTCCCTTCTGTGGATTTTTTTTCCCCTATTAATCCTGTATATAGATTGAATAGTTGTCTAAATTTTGTCTTTCTCATTAGTCTGTGAGCTTTATGAGAACAGGGACTGTCTTTTGTCTTTTTTTGTATCCTTAGCAAAACACTTCTGTAGGTAATAGGATACCCCAGGTAGAGGGAAGGAAACTAAGAAAGGAAGGAAGAGGGAGTTTCTTAAGGACCTAGTCTTAAATCAAAACTACAGGCTTACCAGATCTGACCTACAATAGATCCCAGACCAAGTCCCATTTGGTCATTGTTTGGGTCCTGACTGATGTTTGGGTCTTTTAGATTTTTTTTTTTTTTTGGGGGGGGGCTGGGTGAGAGAGGCCATTTTTTGCCTCAATAGCTAGTTGCCTAAGTAACTGAATGGGTATTGCCACAATCAAACTAAGACCAGTTAAAAAACTTTAAAAGGAGCAGGATCAGGAGATCATGATATACTTCAACAATAATACTATATGATGATCAGTGCTAATGGATGTGACTCTCTAACAATGAGATGAACCAAATCAGTTCCATTTGTTCAATAATGAATAGAACCAGCTACACCCAGTGAAAGAACTCTGAGAAATGAGTGTGAACCACTACATAGCATTTCCAATCCCTCTGTTTTTACCCTCTTGCATTTTTGATTTCCTTCTCAGGTTAATTTTATCTTATTTCAAAGTCTGATTCTTCTTGTGCAGCAAAATAACTGTCTGGATGTGTGTGTGTGTGTGTATATATATATATATATATATATATATATATATATATATAGTATTTAACATATGCTTTAACATATTTAACAGTATTGGTCTACCTGCCATCTGGGGGAGGGGATGGGGGAAAGGAGGGGAAAAGTTGGAACAGAAAGTTTTGCAAGGGTCAATGCTGAAAAATTACCCATGCATATATCTTGTAAATAAAAAGCTATAATTAAAAATAAAAAAAACTTAAAAAGGCCAAGGTACCCCAATGCAACCAGGGTCACCTGATCCTGATCTATATCTGGCCATTCAGTAGCTACAGAGGAGAAAGTGAGGCAGGTTACCTTGCACAGCCCTTCTTCACTTAAATCCAATCCATTTGCATGTCATGGTCCTCTTCCAGAATGAAGGACAAATAACAACACCACAACAGTACTTGGCATATAGTAGACACTTGATAAATGCTTACTGACTGACCTAAGGTAAATTTATTTTGCCCAATACCAGTTTAAAGAAAGGTAGAACATACTGTATTAAGGTTTTCCGATTATTTTCAAGACAGACTGCAAGCTCTTGCAGGATTCCACAGCATCGGTCTATGTCAGGGGTATCTCCATCTGGGATGGGATGGTGGTGAATGATGATTCCATGCTGCTGATAGAAGTCTAAAAGGTTTGGTACTCGATATTTTGACAGTTCTCCTCTGGTACAGAATACAAATATATCTTGTATACCATAGTTCTTTAGTTCTTCTGCCAATACACCACAAATATAAAAGACTAATATTAAATGCTGAATAAAGGGAAGACAGACAAGACAAATTCCAAATGACTAAAACTAGGAAAAAGAAAGGCAAAAAAATTCTTCTCAATGAATTCACATTCTAATGGCAAAAAAGGAAGTACCTAGGTATATACAAGATACATAAAGAGTAGATGAAAGGTAATCTCAGAAGGGAAGACATTATTGGAGACCAGGGTGGGGAATGGGGGGAAAGAGAATCAGGAAAGGCCTTCAGCAGAAGGTACCATTTAATGGAAGCCAAAATTATAAGCATGAGACAGCCAGTTTACAAACTGGAGCAAAAGATCAGTTAAAGTGGATTACATAAATGTGTGAAAACAGATATTTGTCTTTTTTTGCCCACCCCACCCCACCCCACCTCACCCTTGTACTTTGTACAATGCCTGGCATATAGTAAATGTTTCATAATGTTTGCTGAATCAGGCTTCCCACAGCTAGACAACTCTGGACACTTCTGACTTAAAACAGATATCCTGTGTTTCATTTTTAATTCTTCATTTCTGCTACAACACAATGTTTATGAAAAATAGTGTTCATGTTCAAAAACATGGAAAGTAAAAGTTTTTCATTATTCTATTTTAGTGCATTTTACTAGGAAGAGTAGTTTTACATAATGTTAGGAGATATGCCTGAGTATATGCACAATGTTAAATTTTTGATGTGTTATAAATTTTTTCAGTTTTGATATATTCTTCCCTAAATGTCAATTGTTTGATTCTTCATAAAAATCTTAACAGCTGTCATTAAAGAAATTGCTATGAGGTAGTCTCATTTATGTAAAGATAAGAAAACAATATTATAACAATAATTTTTCTTCTTCTGTGTGTGAAATGGATTACATCAGGTAACACTCACCCACGTCCTTTTGGAGATTTCTCCTAACATCTTTAAACTTACAGCCTATAATAGTAAGAAGGCAAATAAATGGACAAAAGTGAGTTACATTGATCATGGACAAACTTGGTTTAAAAACCAAGACTTAAATCAACACATAAAATCTTAACTATTTAGCACTGCTCATTTTGAAAGGTGTGTGTATATATATATAAAGTTAATGAAGGGGAACAATGCCTAAAAGATTACTTTCAATAGGTTTGATCCATGTCACTCTAAATAACTGCATAGCTTTGAGCTGAAAATAGCACTCTTTCAAATATGGGCATTAGGGAATGGAATAATGGGACTGCTTCAGTGGATGTTTCAAAATAGGCAACTAAGGAAGGAACAGATTTATGACGGACTAATGGAAAGATATGGGAGAATTTGGGGCAAAGACAACATAACATCATATACATACAATTTATTAAAGTTTACAAAGCACTATAAGATCCTAGGAAGAGCAAATCTGAGAGAAAAAGAGCTTAAGTACTTTACAGTCTGAAGTACAGCAGCAAGTGAAAAGCAGATAGTTATCAAGGATTGGAGAAATTTGCTCAGGGAAACTTGACAGAAGCTTGAGGAAACAAGAAAGGATTGTATGGTGATGAGGGCAATACTCTGGATCTTAGAGTACAGGAAAATTAATGACTCCCAGTCAGAATGCTCAGTAGTTAAATCATTTGTCTCCAAACTGAGTATTCCACAATCTCAATCAATTAAGGATAGAAAAACTGGGCTTCATTCTACCCAAAAAATTCAAACTCAGGGTTTGCATTTGCCTACAATAAAAAAATACTGCTTCCCCTTTCCTATTATCATGCAAATTACCTCAATTCACTTTCTCCTATCAGTGACAAAACTTTGATCTGGGTACCTGAAGCCCTGGAAAAAAATCCTCCCTTCTTCACTCTAGCATCTTCATATACTACTTCTCTCTCCATCTTATACCCAGCTCACAAAATTATTTTTTAAAACATAAGATAGCCATGTCATTCCAATTCAATAAATTCCAGTGGCTATCACTTCCAGGATAAAACCTAAAATCTTGTTTGTCTTATCTGATCCCTTCCTACATTTCCAGTCTTTTACACTGTATTCTCCCCATCCTTGTACTCTATAATCCAGCAACAGTGCTTGCTGCAATTCCTCAAACATGACATTCCATATGCCAATCTTTTCATTAGCTGTCTACCTTAATTGTAATATTCTCTTTCCTCATCACCTGATTTCCCTGGCTTTCTTCATATCTCAAATCCTACCTTCTGAAAGAGGCTTTTCATGGTTCCCTTCAATGCTGATGCCTTTCTTTTTAAAATAACCTCCAATTTTCTAACTGTATATCTAATGTACATAGTTATTTGCAGATCACCTTTTCCATTAGAGTGTAAGCTCCTAGAGCCCTGGGGACTTTCTATCTTATCTATCATAGAATCGCACAATATCTGGTACACGCTTCTAGTTCTCAAATCTGAATTTTCAAAAATAACAAAGCTTATTCAATCACAATTGCTTTTACCAAAAATACCATTACTGATAAAATTTTAGGAAAAGCAAAACCTTTTTGGACAAATATTTTCAATATTATTCAATTATTATTATTTCAATATTTTCATTATTTCATCTTTATGTCATTCTATTATAGCTATTTTATAAACTATACAATAGTATATTATTATAACGTGTAGAATTACATATAGTTTTGGGAATCATGCTCAAAAAAATTTTTTGATAGGATTTTGTGCCCCCAAACTTGAAGAAGACTTAGCTATATGAAAGAAAAAATGTATTGATTTAAGACCAAAGGAAATCAAAAAACATGCAGGAGGCAGTATTGAGGCAATAAGAGACAAAAAGTAATGGTCATAAGATTCAAAGTTCAAAGGAATCTTAAAAATCAGATTGTCTAACAACTTTATTTAACATTGAACTAAGGTTGTAAGAGATCCAAAGTTACATAAGTAGAAAATAGCAGATCTAGGATTCTAATCCAAATCTTCTCTAACTCTAAATCCAGAGTTCTCTGTTATACCAAAGAAGGTTGTGAAAGAAGAGATGGAGAGAGCTTAGAAGAAATCAGAAGGTAATGATTCATATTTTGGTTTACAGTTGAATTAACATTTAATATAATACAGCTCTACTGGAGATTTACCCTTCACATTAGTCATAGGCTTTCTTATACTTCTTTTAATTCTGTGTAGTTTGAATTAAAAAAAAAAAAAAAAATCCAAGAGCATCTTTTGAAAATCTAATTTTTCAGGGTTAAAATAATCTAATATAATCTATAAAGCTTTGAGAGTTCTCTAATAATCCTTATAAATGTCAATTTCCATAAACTTTGTCTAGGTTTCTCTATTATTCCATAAACTTCTTGAAGACAAGACAAACATAGCTCCATATTCTTAAATATAAGGACCACAAATGGCTTGCTCAGGATCTTCATCCCAGCCTGGAAAGAATATCAACTTTGTATTCCTGTGTACGATGTAGCATAATGTGCTCCTGACTCAATCAAGATAACATCTTCCTGCCTTTTTGTTGTTGTTGTTGTTTTTTAAATCAACTTCTGCAACTTTATAGAGCTATAACTGTGGAACTGGGGAGGATCTGCAGGATACATATTTACATAGTTTTTCATTATCCCCTAACACTAAGATTCCTCAAAGTAAACATGCTTATATAACTCTCTACATAACGGCAAATTTGCAATATATAAAATTCTTCCAGTGTTTGATATGATGAATAATCAAGAGAGATTAATTAACAATACAAAATTGTTTTAATGGTATCAAAAGAAATCTAACTGCAGTGTTACCTACCTGGGAGAGAACATAAACCTAGAAACTGAGAACAATTCACAAGGGATAAGGGTAGCCTAAAAAGAAATAAAAATTGTTGGTTGTTATTGTTGGAAATATTTAGAATTTAAAATTTTCTATTAGAGCATCCAGATAATAATATAAATAATCCATGTGTAAATCATATCCAAATTCTAGAGTGATTAAGTACTTTATACTTTTTGAAGCATTTTTAAAAATTAGTCTTATGACTTTAATAATTTATACCATTTATAACTGAGATAAAATAAAATAAAAAGGTCCAGCAAACACTTATTAATTTACTTATTTTTAATATCTGAAAATTCTGCTCTCCTTGGTGTGTAGGACATAGGCAAATACTTATCATTACTAACTAATGTGTAGCCTGTCCACAGCAAATTATCAAGAAAAACTAAAGACAAGCAGGGAAAATGTAAGATCTAATATACCAAACCCTTCTCGGCTCCTGGATTTTGGGGGATACTTTGGACATACTTATATAGTTAGGATGTTTGAAGATGGTATTTGAGCTAAAAGTTAATTGCTACTGGAGAATAAGTCAAAAGAAGATCAACATTTTGTACATCTTTGTCTACAAGTTAAAAAGCACACCATACTAGCCATGGTGCTTTCACAAGTGAAGTAAGGAATGTGGAAAGAAACTAAAAAAATGTCTGACAGGACTGATGTTTGTAGAGAACCAACTGTAACAATATCATATCACTATTAGTAAAAAAAAAAAAAAAAAAATTAAGTTTCAGTTGTATCCAGCCCTTTTCTTTTTGAAGTTTTTTGGGCAAAATTACTAGGGCAGTTTACCATTTCCTTTTCAGCTCATATATTTTACAGATGAAGAAACTGAGGTAAAGAGGGTTAAGTGGCTTGTCCAGGGTCACACAGTTAGTAAGTTGTTTGAGGATAGATTTTTATTCAAGTCTTCCTGACTCCAGGCTCAACATTTTATCCACTGTGCCACTTAGCTACTCTACAAAGGCTTTACAAGATACCATAAAGATCTATGTCATCTTATTGCTAACAGATCCTAAAAAGATCCAAGACATGGCATGCATACTCCATAAATCTAATATGAAAAATATGTTCAATCAAAAAGCATTTATTAAGCACTTTTTTCAGATACTTTTTTAGGCTCTGAAGAGTTGAGGAAAGAGCATAAATACATAGCCAATGATAAATAGAAGATGAAGTGTTATATGTTGAAAATCCTGAAAGGTGGCTGGTTTGGAAAGGAGAAATGTCCAATGAATGTGAAAAGGGCAGATTAGGGATAGTTTATGAAGGTCTTTAAAAGCTAAACAGTAGTTTATATTTTACCTCGGAGATAATAGGACACCCCAAGAAATGACTGAGTAGAAAAGTGCATTGGTCAGCTCTGGACTTAAGAAAAATTATTTAACACTAATGTGTAGAATGGGCTGCAGCAGAGAAGATATTCTAGATAGGAAGTTCAATTAGAAGGCAGTGAAGGGGCCCAAAATATGGTGCAAGCTTAGTAAATGGAGACAAAGGTTTGATTATAAGAATCGTTATATAAATAAAATGGCAAGATTTGGCAACTATTAAATATGCCTTGTGAGGGAAAGTAAGACGTCTAGGATGATGTCATGGATAAGAACCTGGGAGACTATAAGAATGTCTGTGCCTTCAATAGAAATAGAAAGTTTATAAGAAGAGGGGGATTTGAGAGGAAAAATAATGATTCATCTATATAGATATAGAAAAATTTAGGAGAGCTGATGAGGGAATACACACACACACAGAGTTAGGAAATGTGATAATGGTAATGAAACAGCAAAGGAGACCAATAGGAGCTTTCAGAGAAATAGGAGAGTGGTGGTATGAAACCTCAAAGTTCAAAAAGGGAATCTGGGATAAAACAAAAGATGGCAAACAAGGTCAGATGCAACAGAAAAGTCAAAGAGGAATTAGGACTGAAAAAAATCATTTGCTTTGGCAACTGAGAGATCTCTAGAAACTTTAAAGATTGTTTCAGTGGAATGATAAAGTTAGAAGCTAGGCTGCAAAATGTTGAAGAGGGAGAGAAGAGAAAATGTACAGCCTTCTCAGAGTTTAGCTGATAAAGGGAGAAGAGACATAGGATGACAGCATGAGGTTTTTAAGAACAATACAGCCTTCTCAAAGAGTTTAGCTGATAAAGGAAGAAGAGATATAGGATGATAGCATGGGGTTATTAAGCACAAAGAGTACAGCCTCCTCAAAGAGTTTTGCTGATAAAGAGAGAAGAGATATAGGATGATAGCATGGGGTTTTTAAAAACTGGAGAGATTTGGAATATGTTTGAATGTATCAGAGAAAGAACCAATCAAAAAGGAAGTTTGAAGAGAGGCTGAAAGAGATTGCAATATCCCAAAGAAGGGAACTGATTCAAATATATGCATAAGCCTTGACAAGAAAGATTTTCTTTTGGGGGGGAGGGATGTCAAATACTAGGGAAAAGAAGGTGAGGGTTGGTATCAAATGGTTCTGAAATGAAGAGAATAGCCTCAATTATTTCAATCAAAGAATAATCTGAGTTCTTCAGATCATAGAGTGGGAAGAGAGGAAGGTGGAGGCAGCTTAAAGAGGGAAAAGGTACTATATGGGGAAAATGATAGAAAACTAGGATGAAATAAAAGATCAGCCTTACTATATTGAAGACTGTTAAAATCGGATAACACAAATTTACAGCACATAATTTGTCATACACAATTACTACAATTATGAGTTTTCCTTCATTTCATTCAACAGTCTCTTGTGTGATGCTATCAAGCAGAGACTTTACATAAAGGGTCTATCACAAAAAATAAATACCTCATATGCTACAAAGAGAATTTTCTGGCAGTTCTCACCCCTGCCAACCACCAGTTCTGATTAAGGTTCTATAAGGTTCTGAGTAATACATAAATTGTGGATGAATTGAAAGAGCTAGAATTTGATGTAAAATACATTATTTTTCTCCAAGACAGAGCACAAGCCTACCTATGTAGTGCTGTGGTATTTGCTCAACCAACAGTAATAGTCCAGTCTATTGCTGGGCTCCTATTTAAATTTCCCAGCTTGGTTTGGGATTTGCTAGAGTTTATTTCAACTGGCATAATTCTGAAAAACCCAGGCTTCTATCCCAGATTAAAGCATCATAATAGGATAGGTTGTAATGATCAATTGGTAAATTTCAGGTTCCTCTATTTCAGTCAAAATCTTTCATAGCTGAATAATCAAGACATTTGCATACCAAGATAAGGATAATTAGAGTTTTTCCTCTGCTCCAAATCTATGTGTTTCAACTTTCAATTTTTTCTAAATTATAAAACAGGAGGTAAACTTTTTTCTCAGAAGCAGTGCATATACTTCCAAAGTATTGTTTAATATAATTTAGCTAGCATTTTTAAGGATTGCAAAGTATTTCAAATATCCTCATTTGATCCTCAGAAGAGTCCTGATTAGTAAGTACCACAGGTATTGTGGAATTTTTGGATAAATAAATTAAACTCATAGAAGTTAAATGATTACTGCCCATGGTCAGAAGCAGGATTTAAACAAGCCTCTCTTGATTCCATGTTCCGCATTCTTTCTACACTATGGCTAAGTCACAAGTTAAAATCTTAACATGATGTTTTTAACAAAATAGAGTCAAAAGCCTGTATTTTAATCAAGTATTACAACTTACCATGATACCTGAAATGGAGTCTGTTCATTTTCAACTGGCTCTTCATCTGATGAGTCAAACTCACTCGTCTGCATTGTACTGGGCTTCAAAAGAAAGCAGTAATACCACAATGATTAAGTGTTACACGCGTTTACAAAAAAGGACCACATTGTAGCAAAATCTTGCTTCCAACATAAAAATTATTGCTCAGATGTCCTTAAAAGTAACAAACGGAAAAGAAGGCAACTCTATCTGCGGTAGATATTCTGGGCATGTACTTAGGAAGGCAACTCTATCTGCGGTAGATATTCTGGGCATGTACTTAGGAAAGGGGCTGAACATCTTCAGGGATGCTGACAGGGCGTTATCATACTACAGGTATCACAAATGGCTGTTAACTGGGTCCTCAAGAAGTAGAGATTCGGGCTGCCCGGCCTCCTACCCCTTTTTCACTGACTATGCAAATTGTTCCAGGGTAGGATTTCTCAGAGATAACTTTAAAACATCTACGGGTCATCCTGCCATCTGGGGGAGGGGGTGGGGGAAAGAGGGGAAAAGTTGGAACAAGAGGTTTGGCAATTGTTAATGCTGTAAAAGTTACCCATACATATAACTGTAAATAAAAGGCTATTAAATTAAAAAAAAAAAAAAGATAACTTTAAAAGGCTTATTCCGTGAAACAGATATTCTACTGCAATAAGTCAAATCTCAGACCGTCAAACCTTTAGGTGGGAGGCGGGGAAGGGTGGTTTGCCCCGCCCCCCGTGTGGCTGCCCTACACCCAACTCTACCCCCAAGGGAGCCCCACCCCCTGCTTCGCCCTCCGCCTCTCCCCCAGAGACAAGTCCCCTCGGGGACCGGAGGGATGCTCCGCGCAGCCGGGGCTCCGTCCTCGCTCAAGCTGCCTGCGGGGCGAGCAGACAGTTAGCTAGCTGTGAAGCCGGAGGCAGAGCGGCGGGCCAAGGGCCTTCCCCCGCCTACCCCGCGGCCCCGGGGCTGAGGGAAATCGCCGAGCCACCGCGACCAGGTACCCGACAGAAAAGCGCGCCGGCGGCCAATCCGCCAAGCGGTTTGTAGTGCGCTCCTCCGGATGCCCGCCCCGTAGCTACCAGACTCACCACCTTCATCCCCTTCCCAGCTAGGCTGCCGGGAGCCCGACGTCAGGCACGTAGCTTCAGCTCCTTCCCCTTGAAGGATGCGCCTTCTCCCACTTTCCCAGAGTTCATTGGTACCTTCCTTCTGTGAGGCGGGGAAAGGGCGTACCCCGGCAGCCAATCAGATGCCCTTGCTTTAGTTTCCCTCCCCACTCTCACATTAGGCGGCGCCTTCAACTTCTCATTGGTTCCTACTCAGCCTTTGAAAGACGCGCGGGAGTAGTTGTTTCCCGAGCGCCAATTGGCTCACTGTGAAACGCTGCTGGAGGGCCAGAGTGCCCATCGCAGCTCGGGGTCTTTTCTTGCGCGGGGGTACCCCACGCAATAGACTGCAAGCGATTTCTCTGGCCTTCACGCTCTCATCTAACTTTATAACCTTCTTCAGTCTGTTTTGCAATTAGTTGCCAAAGAGGAAACCAATTCCTCTCCGCCCTTTCCTCCAACCTATTCCCATCGAATCTAGTCCTGCCAAACACCACTCCTTGCCCAGCCCGCTCTTCCCACTGTGTAGCTTCCCTTCCATCAACCTTCATTCATAACAAACTTCCCTTTTATCTACCCTCATTCACAGAAATCTGTTCTCTATAATACTGCGTCCCCGCCACTCTTTCCAGCCATTGCATCAGTCTGTGTTCCCTCCCTCCATCCCAACTAACCATTACACAGTACTTAACATTTTACTGCCACTTTCAGATACTCCCGCCACGGACCACTTTAGCATCATCCACATTTCTATTTCCATGATTAGGAAATAGGAAATTTCTTTCTCCAACCACATACTCAATTTATTCCATCTCTTCCCTCTTCCAAACTCCTCCCAAATCTAGTTCTTTCTTCTCTGGATGACCTTCAATCTGTCCATCACCTTTAGATTTTTTCAGGAATTTATCCATATACTGTCTACATTCCCGTTTTCAGGATCACCCCAACTCCATACTATCTTCTGCTTTCTAATTTTCTGCTCCCTTGTCCTGTCTCACCATTCACATCTTGCCAAACCCAAAAGCCAGTGAAGCAACATTTGCTGCTTTGTTGTCTACTCACAATGAATTGGGGGAATTCGACCAAGTCAATTGGGTTCGCTACAAATGTATGCAATCTAATGTCGAATGGATCTTCGATTCAGCAAGACATCGTTTTACTGCTTCTTAATTGATTTTCTACCTCATTCACCACAGAGGGTACACCAAACCTTTTCTCTCCTCAAGCCCCACTCCCTCTCCTTACAAATTTAGGACTTTGGTTGATATTTAAATGAGAAAAAAAAAATAGGTCATTATTTCCTTCTCTCTAACTCAAGAAATCCTCGACACCATCCTTTCATTCTTAGAATGGTTGGCGAACCATTCTACATATAATTTCATCCTCTCCTCTCCTCTCTATTCTTCAATCAATCCTTGTTAGCTGACTTCTTCCCTGGTGTCTATAAAATATGTCCAAGTTTTCTAATATTTATATTAGCCAAAATTTTCTTTACTTTAAAATTTTTTTCTATACCCACTGATCCCATTACATCTATTGTTGGAATCTTTACAAAGTGTAAAGTCATTAGAATTGATAGAGACAATAATTATCTAATTTAGCATGGTTCAGTATGATTGATCTAATCCTACAAGGAGATGTTATGGGCCAGAACTTGAAACAAGGTACTAAGTGGAATTGATGGAAGCAATGCTTGTGTGGTTGGGTTTGTACTTTTAAGAATTTACACATTAGAGCTCACACCTTTAAGAATTCACACATTAGAGCTCACACCTTTAAGAATTCACACATTAGAGCTCACACCTTTAAGAATTCACACATTAGAGCTCACACCTTTAAGAATTCACGCATTAGCTCACACATTGGATATTCATAAAGTTAACTTTGCAACTTTGTGAATTCACACCTCCCATAATGGAGTCAAATTTTGAGAGAGCATTAAAACAGCTGAGCTCAGTCAGCAGGGTCAATTGAAAAGATTCAGAGTAGAGGAGCATCAGTTCAGAAGAAGCCACTAGTCGGAGTTGAGCTGGAGGTGACAAAGGACAAGCTGCAAGAGCTCTTGGAACCAAGCAGAGAGATAGGCCTCTAAGAAAATTAACAGGGCTATTTTGGAGGAAGCAATAAAAAATCAGAACTTTTAACACCTGGCTGTATTTGGAGTGATTATTACTTGGAACTAAAACTAAGGCTGCCTCCAGAGAACCTCCCCCAAGAAACCTGCTCCCATAGAGAACCATCATATATTATAAAAAAGAAGAGAACACCACAATCTATTACTCACTTATCAACTTTTTGCAAATGGTCTTCTAACCTCATTTTACTGAAACTGCTTTTTCCAAAGTGATGAGATTCGGGAGAGCAATTAGCACCAAATGTTTGATTTGGCACCAAATGATATTAGGTAACAATTCACATGTGAAGAATTCACAATGGCTTTCTCTTTACCAAAAAAGGTACTTTTATTTATGAAAAGAGGTTATAGACTAAACAAAGAGGTAATATAGGCACTAAGAGTGATAAATATGAAATAGGTTTTATATATATAAAATGCCTACATATAATTAGCAAGGAAAGGGGTTTTAATAGTTAACAAGGGAAAATCCTAAAAGAAATTTAGCACCCTAAAAAACTTAATTACCTATAACAAGGAAAAAGATACCATGAGACATAGGGGAAGGGTAAGAAAAAAAGATACTACCAGGTAGAATGCTGTGGCAGGCTAACCTAAAAGGGATTCAGAAAAGATAGGCCACAGACAGATTTATACCCCATCCTAATTCTTCCTGGAGGGAAGGAAAAGAAAAAAAGAAGGAAAAGGAAAGAGAAAAAGAAAGAAGAAAAAGAAAGAGAAAAGAAAAAACAGAAAAACTAATCAATATATTAGAAAAAAATCAGCAACATTTGTAATGTTCCATAACCACAGATCCCTTCCCATCTCTGCAAAAGAGTAGGGAAAGGTATATTTTCATATCTCTTCTTTGGAGTCCAGCTAAGTTTTTGCAGTATTAAAGCATTCATTTTCAATTGTTATGTAGTTGTTCCTACCTTTTATGTCATTGTAGTCATCTTGAATTGTTTTCATAGCTCTATTTACTTCACTTTACACCAGTTTATACCTTTCACTGCTCTTCTATAGTCATTATAATATTCCATGACATCAGTGTAACACAGTTTGTTTGGCTATATAATTCATGGGCATTAACTTTATTTCTAGACCAATGATATCATAATTGCTAAATCTGATGTCCTTTTTTCAAATCTCATTCTTTTTAATCTTTCTGCAGTATTTGATCATATTGTTAAATATCTTCTCCTGAATATTCTTTGTTCCATAGGATATTGTAGCAGCTCAGGTAAGAGTTGATAAGGCCCTGAACTAGTTTGAGGAAAGTGAGGTTTCAAAAAAAAAAAAAAAATGAGGTTACAAATATGGTTGAATGGAAGAATGGCAGTGTCCTCAATATAAATTAGGAATTTCAGAAGTAGGAGTGGATCAGAAGGAAAAATAATAAATTCCATTGTGGACATGTTCATATTGAGAGACCATTTGATTTACAATAGCCAATAGGCAGCTAGAAATGAATGATTAGAAGATAAGAGAGAAAGTAAAGCTGTATAGATAGATTTGGAATTATCAACAAAACCCATGGAAACTGATGAGTTCACCAAGAAAGTGGCAGAGAGTAGAAAGTGAATAAATAAAGAATCTACTATAGACCCTTGGTGATATGCCCAAACTTAAGGTTAATTAAGTAGAATTTAAATCAGCAAAAAAGACTGAAAAGGAAATATCTAACAGGAAGAAGAATAACCAAGAAAAATTGTCAGAATTCCTGACCTAGTTCTGACTATCTTAAAGGAGGTGCTTCTTGTAATTACAATATTTCTAGGAAGAGAAAATGACTACTGACAGGACCTTTGGTCAGAAGATCTGAACTTTAGAAAGTGCTCAGACAGGATGAATCTAAGATTGTTTGGTTAGTTGGTTAATTGGTTGACTGTTGTCCTTCATTCTTGAAGAGGACCATGACATCATTATGTTAGAGTCAAGTTACAGTGTGTTTGACTATGACTGATCAGGACAATATGAACTTGGAATATTCTACCACAAGTCAGATACAAATATGAACATTTGGAATGGACTCTTTAACTTTGCACATCTTACATTTCTTCTGAGCTACTTCAATTCTGCTTTGCTCATAGAACACATAGATGCTGTCATCTTCTCTGACCATGTAGAGCAGTCCAGTGCCTGTGACTTCCATGTCATACAATCTGTTCTAAAGTTTTTAAGAGAAACCTTGAGAGTGTCCTTGTATCACTTTTTCTGACCACTTTGTGAGTGCTTGCCCTGTGAGTTCTCTGTAAAATAATCTTTTTGGCAAGTGTACATTTGGCGTTCGAACAATATAGTCCGCCCAATAAAAGTTGTGCTCTCTGCAGTAGAGTTGGAATTCTTGACAATTCAGTTTGAAAAAGGCCTCAGTGTCAGATATCTTATCTTACCAGATGATCTTCATAATCTTCCTAAGACAATTCAAATGGAAAGCAATCAGTGATATACTGTCCAGGTTTCACAGGCATGCAACAATGAGGTCAGCACAATAGCTCGGTAAACCTTCAATTTGGTTGTCAATCTAATAATACCTTTCTTCTCCCACACTTTCCTTTGGAGCCTCCTAAACACTGAGCTAGCTCTGGTATATCAATTTTATTATCAGTATGGACATCCCTGGAAAGTATACTGCCAAGGTAAGAGAATCAGGTAAGAGTTCAAAACTTCACCATTTGCTGTAACTGATGGTTCCATATATGGATGGTATGGTGTTGATTGATGGAACAATTGTGTTTTCTTGGTATTGTTAGGTCAAAATTAGCTCAAGCAGCTCAGAGACTGCATTGAGTGCACAATCATCTACAAAAAAAAAAATCATGCATTACCACTCCTTCTACTTTAGTTTTGGCTTGTAGCCTTTTCAAGTTGAAGAATTTTCCATCAGAATCAATGACTTTGATTCCATGTAGGTCCTCATTTAAAGCATTTGACAACATGGCTGAAAACATTCACTTGTTTCACTCCATTGGTGACTGGGAAAGTTTGAGACAATGGTCCATGGTCCAGAACCTGGGCAGGCATGCCATCATGAAATTGATATATTATACTGATGAACTTTTCTGGACAACCAAATTTTGATATAATTTTCCATAAGTTATCACAATTGACAGTATCCAAAGGCCTTGTTAGATTTACAAATGTTGTATATAGATCTTTGTTCTGCTCCTGGCATTTTTCCTGGAGTTGTCAGTCATATCAGCTGTTCCTCAGCCCCTTCTAAAGTCAGTAGAGTCAGTCTATTAACGAGGACTCTGGCAAGAATCTTGCCAGCAATTTCTAAGAGAGAGATACCCCTATTATTGTCATGGGATAATCTATTTCCTTTACCTTTATAAAGATGTACATTGTACAAAGGTCATTCTTGACCTCCTGGGGCATAACTTTCTCTTGTCATTTCAGTCATTTTTTGTATGAACTATGGATACATCTTGTAAATCTCTTTATTTTATTTTATTATAACTTTTTATTGACCGAGCTCATGCCTGGATAATTTTTTTACAACATTATCCCTTGCACTCACTTCTGTTCCGACTTTTCCCCTCCCTCCCTTCACCCCTTCCCCCAGATGGCAAGCAGTCCTATACAAGTTAAATATGTCACAGGGTATCCTAAATACAATATATGTGTGCAGAACCGAACAGTTCTCTTGTTGCACAGGAAGAATTGGATTCAGAAGGTAAAAATAACCTGGGAAGAAAGACAAAAATGCAAGCAGTTTACATTCATTTCCTAGTGTTCTTTCTTTAGGTGTAGCTACTTCTGTCCATTCTTAATCAATTGAAACTGAGCTAGATCTTTGTGGAAGAAATCCACTTCCATCAGAATACATCCTTCATACAGTATCGTTGTTGAAGTATATAATGATCTCCTGGTTCTGATCGTTTCATTTAGCATCAGTTCATGTAAGTCTCGCCAATCCTCTCTATATTCATCCTACTGGTTGTTTCTTACAGAACAAACATATTCCATAACATTCATATACCACAGTTTACTCAACCATTCTCCAATTGAAGGGCATCCATTCATTTTCCAGCTTCTAGCCACTACAAACAGGGCTGCCACAGACATTTTGGCACATACAGGCCCCTTTCCCCTCTTTAACATCTCTTTGGGGTATAAGCCCAGTAGAAACACTGAGGGATCAAAGGGTATGCACAGTTTGATAACTTTTTGAGCATAGTTCCAAATTGCTCTCCAGAATGGCTGGATATATTCATAATTCCACCAACAATGTATCAGTGTCCCTGTTTTCCACATCCCCTCCAACATTCCGCATTATGTTTTCCTGTCATTCTAGCCAATCTGACAGGTGTGTAGTGGTATCTCAGAGTTGTCTTAATTTTCATTTCTCTGATTAATAATGACTTGGAGTATCTTTTCATATGGCTAGATATAGTTTCAATTTCATCATCTGAAAATTGTCTGTTCATATCCTTTGACCATTTTTCAATTGGAGAATGGCTTGATTTTTTTATAAATTAGAGTCAATTCTGTATATATTTTAGATATGAGGCCTTTATCAGAATCTTTGACTGCAAAAATGTTTTCCCAATTTGAAATACTTTAATGTTAATTAAGAGGTGGTGGGAAACAGGAGGGAATAAACACCTGCAACTTTTAGTTATAGCTCTATTTGTTATTATAAAGTCTCAAGTCACAATTAAAGCTATACTTTAAGGCTATATTCCTAGGAGAGTATCTTCTCTCAATTAATTCCACATAAAATCATGCCCTAACAAGTGGGCAGGACAGGAGGAGATAAAAAAGAGATCACCAAACTGACAAGTCAGAGGGAAGATCTCAAAATTGTTCCTAATTTTTCTTCAATTCCTATCACCCTCTAAAGGCCAGAGTACCAGGGTAAGACAGAACACGAGGTCTCCATGTCAAGGAGAAATTCAGTGGACTTACCTGCCACATCCAAAGTGAGTTCAGACATCATGATGGTGTAAGGGGGAGCCTGGCCAACTCCTGGGCACTGTCATCTCCGGTTATGAGGAGACAGGAGGACAAAGCATTGGGAAGAGATGATTCAACCCCACTGCAGAGTATCTCTTCCAGTGCCCTTCCTATTTGCACTTAGGGAAAAGACCTGGAGATAAACTCCAAGGACAGTTGTGTGAGAGAAATGGTCCTGGCCATGGCACCTGAAGCATGAATCCCCATGGTTTCTGGATATGACAGCAACTAAAAATTGAGCCTTTGCTGCAGCTTGATTCCTATTGTTAAAAACAAACAAACAAACAAACAACCCTCTAAAGGCTATTTCCAACAGCTGTGTCTGGGAAGTTTGAGGACCCATGGCTAACTTATGTAGCTTCCTTTGAATGACTGGGGCAGACTGACTAATAAAATGTATGTTGAGTTCAGGAGTGCTCTCTAGAGTAGTGGGGTCCAGGTTTAGTATATTTCTTTAGAGCCTCTACAAGGAGCCCCTGAAAGAGGGCAGTATTTTACTCAGGTCCTTGGATAACTTCCTTAAGTTGTTCATAATTAATCTGCTTTTTAATTCCCTTCTTCATGCCATCAGTAAAGGCAGATTAGAAATTGACTTCTTTTTCTCTCCTGATGATTCTATCCAAGGTCTGAGACTGGGACAGCAATAGCTTCTGGGGGGTATCTACCATAGAAGGAGGACTCAGCCATATCACTCCCAAACTTCTGGGCTAGATCCCAGATTTTCTTTAAGATAAAATTGGAGGGAGATGATTTTAAGCTTTCAACAATAGTGGAGTCCTCAGAGTAATGGCCAAGTTTTTACACTGAAAACACTGCATCCTGGGTGTTCCACCCTAAGAAAATACTTCTTTTGTCAATGGGCAGAGTTTAGGAAGATGGCTGAATCAGGATCTTGAGGAAAAGAAAAAAGGGTCCTGCTCCTTGTATGGTAAGGACTGAAGAGCAGGGGCCATGAGATTTCAGAATCTGGGTCAAGAGGTGAGGATCTATTTACTCCAAAGATATAGGAAGTACGAACATACTCCAAGAGAATCTAATTCTTCTCCCCAAAGGATGAGTTTTCTACCATTTTTGAACATGGGTTGTAGGATGAGAGTGGGGAATATGTCAAGGAGAAACATGAATGGGAGGTCCAAGAAGTCTGTTAACTGTCATTCCCAACTAATTGGGGTGATGGAGGAGGAACCTTGTGTTTCAGGAGAGGAAACATAAGGCTCATTCCCAGTTCAATAATCTTGGATCCCCTTCCAGGGGATCTACCCCTGGGTGGATCACCTGTTCTTGCAAGAACAATAGATAAACCAACTTACTTCATACACTCCTGAATTCTTTTTATCTTTGTCGCATATTTCTAACAATTAGTCTAATCAAGTTCATATCCAGGTTCAGCATGACTGTTGAATGAGTATGCATTTCAGGTTCTCTTGGTCGGATTCCCAAAAGTTGCTCCTAGAAGTTATTTCTTATTCCTCTGGGTTTTGATGCGGCATTATCTAGAAAAATAATACTCTACAATAATGGAATGCTGAGGAGTCCTCTTTAAAACTCTGAAGACCATAACCTTTGTTTCTTTTCCTGGTTGCTACTATGTCTTAGGAGTGTTGAAGCAAAAACTCAGGCGATAGCTGACTTTTTGAATAACTGTAGTTTTTTCTTCATCACATGGTAACAACCAAAACCTTTACAGAGTATTTTAAGTTAATATCTTTACTTTTCTTTACCTTTATTTAAAAAAATTTTCAGTTCCAAATCTCCAAATCAATTTCAGTCTCCCTCCCCTCTAGCGACTCACCTACCCATTGAACTGAGAAGGCAAGAAATCTCATGATTCTTTTGAAAGCAGCTCCCTAGCTTTCTCTTCCTGGAGAGACATCATCTTAGTGTTTTCCACATGCAGATGTTATCTGGGCATGTGCCAGACCTCAATATTTTGGATGGATTTTTTAAAAATGTCATTTTAAAACATAAGCTCAGTTAATCTTTTCTGACTGTTACTGATTTCATTTTCTAGGCAAAGACGCTCTGGTTTTGTGATTTCTACTCTCAGAAAATTCTATACAACTTTCTGTAGAATAATGGGTGGAACTTTTGGAGGGAATTTTACTTTTTGATATGAAAGAGGTTGTTTTACAATCATGACAAACAGTGTTGTGTCCAGAGTAGTTCTCTGGAGGATCTCAGTATCAGCTCCAGTCCTTGGTCTTAGAAGAGGAGCAAAGAGGCAGGACTCACATGGATGGTCAAACATGGAGTCCATCTATCCCAAATTCTCTCAGCCTTATATACCCTATTACCCTTATATAATCTTTGCATACTACACATACCCAAACTATATACTGTGCATGTGGGACCACATAAACTTGCTATTGTGTGTAAATATCTCTTTTTCATTTGGTATCATTCTGGGTTTAATTACAATACAGATTGTCACCTGACTTCTCAGGAAGGCTGAGAGCCCTTAGGGAAGATGGGGAGCTGAACCAGACATTGTAAACAGGTTCCCTCTAGGCTGAAGGATCTTATACCTCGCCCAGAATTCCCCCACTATCTGTGGCCCTCTACAAACAGGAATTCACCTGAGAAAAGGGAGTCTTTTCCCTATCTTGGTAAACCATAGATAAAAAAGGGAGTTCTACTTGATCCCCATAGAAGAAAGTGACTCTTCAGTAGAGGCCTCTTAAAAGGACCCAAATTTTTTATCATTCCCTTGACTGGGCTGTTAGGAATGAAAAGTTTTGGTTGGTGAGTCAGGGAATATAGTGTTCTTGGTTGGTTTTCTGGAGGTCTCTGGACCAGCCTTTGTTTCAGTAGATTAATTACTACAAGAATAGCTAAAGTCCAAAGTCCAAATTCTTTATTGTCTCCTTGCCTGGGGATTAGTTAGCTTTCTTGAGGCCCTTCAGATGGACCAAGATCTCAGGGCGGGGAGCAGGAGGACAGGCCAGCCACCATGAGGCTGATGAAGATGGAATGAATCTCTCTCCTTGGCTCTGAAAGCTTGAGCTCCCAGCTCCAGTCCTCTGTCTTCTCCAAATCTGTCTCCAACCCTCTCAGTTCCCCAGAAGATTGACCAGGAGCCCGACCGAAGATGGAATGTCTCTGGCTGAGTTTGTCCCAGCTTTATATGCTCTATTTTAATTCTATCATCACAGGTGTGAATCTTATATGTACTGAACTAGAGAACTATTAATCACCATGCTAAACTAGATAACCATTGTCTTTTTTTTTTTTTTTAATTTAATAGCCTTTTATTTACAGGATATATACATGGGTAACTTTACAGCATTAACAATTGCCAAACCTCTTGTTCCAATTCTTCACCTCTTACCCCCCCCACCCCCTCCCCTAAATGGCAGGATGACCAGTAGATGTTAAATATATCAAAATATAACCCAGACACACAATAAGTATACATGACCAAAACATTATTTTGCTGTACAAAAAGAATCAGACTCTGAATTATTGTACAATTAGCTTGTGAAGGAAATCAAAAATGCAGGTGTGCATAAATATAGGGATTGGGAATTCAATGTAATGGTTTTTAGTCATCTCCCAGAGTTCTTTTTCTGGGTATAGCTAGTTCAGTTCATTACTGCTCCATTAGAAATGATTTGGTTGATCTCGTTGCTGAGGATGGCCTGATCCATCAGAACTGGTCATCATCTAGTATTGTTGTTGAAGTATATAATGATCTCCTGGTCCTGCTCATTTCACTCAGCATCAGTTCGTGTAAGTCTCTCCAGGCCTTTCTGAAATCATCCTGATAACCATTGTCTTATCAATTCCACTGACTTAACATCTTGTAAGAATCCTGGTTTCAAGTACAGAGTTCTGGCTCATAACAAGAGAACTCTGAGTGGTTGACAATTTAGGGGTAAACTAGTATCAATTCAAGTCTAGGAACAGGATTTATGTAAATTTAATGATGTTTTTGCTACTAGCCATTATGATTGTTTTTACTTTAGGAGACCTACTATTGAAGGGTGAAACTTCTAGTGGAAATGCAGCAACAACTCTAAGGCCACCTGGCCTTGAGAGCAATGTAATTAAAACGTAGTTAATAATAATAGATTTCTTCCCCTAGTTTCTATAGGAGATGTAGAAGTAATCCTAAGGTCCTTGGCCTTGGGAGTGTTGTAGTTCCACAAACATTGCTGGCTGTCAGATGAATAGGACCACGTAAAGATTTCTCAGAGGCTGTTAAGACCTTATGCCTGAGTTTCAAGAAGTCCCATGATCCCTATTCTCAAAAGGCTTTAGGGCAGAAAAGGTCAAACCCTAGGTCTAAGCTTCAAGAAGTCATGTAACCCACAGGAAGTAGACAGCATTGCTGACCATTGGTCAATGGTTACTTCCTTTTCAGTCCATCCAATGAATCCAAGTCTTTTGCTATATAATTCACTGCCTGTTTCCAGCCAAGGGCCACACACACCATGCTGAGCTGCTCAGCTGGTGTGCTTGGACTTTTCCTTGTTAGGACCCAATAAATGCTTCCTGTTTGTATCTGAAGATGTCTCTGAGTAGTCAATTTGGGTAAGAGGGTCTAGCACCTTGTCCCACACACAGACAATAATCTGTTGGTCAGTGATAACAAAGTTTCTTTTTTTTAATTGTTATTTATTTTCATTATTATTATAGCTTTTTATTTACAAAACATATGCATGGGTAATTTTTCAACATTGACTCTTGCAAAACCTTCTGTTCCAACTGTTCCTGTCCTTCCTCCCACCCTGTCCCCTAGATGGCAGATAATCCAATATATGTTAAATATGGATAACAAAGTTTCTGAGACAATAATGAGGTACATATTAGATCACTCCTCAAATTCCCCCTTAAGCCATAAAATTAGTAAATAAGTAATATGAAACTCTGGTCTCTCTAACTTTGTCCTATAAATTTATCTTCTTGCTCCTAGTTCTCTGCTAAATTCTTTTGGAATGTAGCTCACTTTAATTAGCAGTACAATTATAATAAACTTTGTCCCTTGACTTGGAGATTAGTCCAAACCTGCAAATTCACTGGTCTGGAACCACGACCTTTTTTGGGGGTCTCCTATGACCTTTTTAACTTTTATTGTTCAGTTGATTTTTTTCATTTGTTTCTGATCCTTTCTGGCCTCATTTTACAGATGAGGAACTGAGGCAAACAGCTAAGTGGCTTGCTAGTAAATATGGCTAGTAAAAGATGAGTCTTCCTGACTCCAGGAACTCTATCCACTGCACCACCTAGATACCTCTGTTAACTTACCCTGACAGTATTCTAATTATAGGAATTTAATGTTTTTATTATTTGTATTAAGCCCTGGCTAAGAACACCTCACAATCAGTCGTTGTCTTTCAGTAAGGGGTTAAATTTATAAGTTCCACAGAAATGAATCAAAGCACCCCAACCTCTGGCAGATAGAAGTGGGGTTCCTATGTTCTTCATTAAGAAGCCAAAATATATGAATTACAGAGAGACCATAATGCATGTCAGTTAGATAGTCACTAAATATTTATGAAGCACTTGCTATGTACCAGATATGCTAAGTGCTGGAGATAAAAGAAAGAAGGGTAATTCCTGCCCTCAAGGAGCTTATAACCTAATTGGGAAGAGTAGGAAAATGAAAAGGACTAGGAGAGAGAGGAAAGAAAGAAATTAGCTTTTAGAGAATGATGAAATCCATGAGTGCTGGGGATGGGAGATGCCTAGCTGGACCTCCTCCTTAAAGTAAGGTTATGGGATAAGCCCGCCTATCAGTGGGAGAAACTAGAGGGAAGAAAATACTGATAAAGTAATAGTTTCCAGGCTTAGTTCTTGCAGGATGAAGAGATTCTTAGGGCTGGGGGAGAAGAAGTCCAGGAGAGTCCAGCTGGCTGAGAAATGAATGTCAAGCTTCAGAGAAAATGTCCTAATCCAAACATCAGCATCTTCACTTGATCACCTCTTTTACCAAGGAAAGAAGAGAAGGTATGAAGTGGTCAGATATTGAAAATCTACTGCTAATTATAAAATAGTTCAGCCTGGGAAATATCAAGTTACAATAAATAATAAACAATAAATAAATAAAAAAGAATAAAATAACAATAAAGGTTTTTTTTTTTTTTGTATTTGTATTGCTTTATTTTGTTTTTCATATTTGGCATTCAAACACCCATCTGCCTCATAGATATGCAGTGTCCATATTTCCTTGATTTCACAATCATTGCAAATTCTACCTCAAGCTGGTCTGTGCAGTGTGTCTAAAAGCAAAAATACCTTTTCCACAACTCTCTTCCCAGTTTGTCACAGTGCCTGAAATTCTCACCGTTAAAATCATCACCACTGGGTTAAAGTAGCCAATGTTAATGTTATCTGGGAGGGAAAAAAGACAAATAAATACCTTTCCATTGCTTCAATAACTTGTCACTGATTCCTTATTCATATTATTTAGCACTTCTGTAAGAATAGTTAAAATTGGAAGAAGGGGACAAAAGAAAATTTATATATATGAAAAAAGAAGGGAGAATGGTAACACTTGGTAGAGAATATTGTGGTTGGGAGAGAATGGGGAGTAGAGATGGTAAAAACATCATGACCAAAAAAATATATATATATATTTTCCTTCTTTTTTTTCTTTCCTTTCTTTCCATTTCTTCCCTCCTTCCTTCTTTCCTACCGTTTTAAAAAGCTACACACGTCAAGTAAACAAGCCTTTACTTTAAGTGCTTACTATGCGCTAGTCATGTTCCTGCTTTGCAGCTTTTGAGACGTACCAGTTTTCAGCATCGCCATCTATAGAATGGAAGCTGCACTCGAACCTCCGAGTCCCTCTCCTCGCTCTCCAAATGACGTCATTCGCGTCCACAGTCTCGAGGTCTTGCCGCTCGCCCTGCGCTCTTGCCGGGCGTGGTGGCGCGCGCCTGTAGTCCTAGCTACTCGGGAGGCTGAGGCTGGAGGATCGCTTGAGCCCAGGAGTTCTGGGCTGCCGTGTGCTATGCCGATCGGGTGTCCGCACTAAGTTCGGCATCAATATGGTGACCCCCTGGGAACGGGGGACCACCAGGTTGCCTAAGGAGGGGTGAACCGGCCCAGGTCGGAAACGGAGCAGGTCAAAACTCCCGTGCCGATCAGTAGTGGGACCGCGCCTGTGAATAGCCACTGTACTCCAGCCTGGGCAAGATAGTGAGACACGGTCTCTCCCCTTTTTTTTCGCGTTTTGCAATTTATGCTTTACAACGAAAACCAAACCAAACCATCAAGTTGGAGAATAGGAATGTGGTTTCATGTATGTAAATCTTTTCTATAAATTAGTCGAACTTAAAAGGCAGAAAAAGATAGTGAGATATTGAGTTCATCAGTCAGAGGATGTTTAAAACAAGTCACTCGCGTGTTAGAGTTGTTAGTTGAATTCCTTTTTCTTAATGACAATGAGAAAAGTTATGTTTCTCTTTGTGAAAATTGACAGCACAACTTGCACAAGACGAATCTACTCTAAGGCTTGGCTTTGCTCTGCACTGCCTCCCGCTGGACATTTCGCAAAATTATCCGAAAACATAAAGCAAAGAACTTTTGGACCAGCAGGAGTCGCTAAGACTTCAGTTTGGAAAGTGTAGGTAAAGCAAGAAAACTACAGAAAAGCCACAGGATCGACTGCCCTCCTTGAATTTATTCAGAATATTTGTCCGGGAGGATAGATTAGTAGATTAGAGACGTTCTGTCTCTGTCTAATTTAAGAATTATCCCATTTTACTTAGACGCGCGCTTCAATGAATTTTGGGTCCGCCGGTCCACCGTCAGTTTGATTTCTGCGCCTGCGTGCGGCGGCGAGCCGCTCAGAGTCTGAGCTGACTTGAGTGAGGAAGGGGCTGGTCAGGAGTCGGAGTGTCTCACGACCCTTCACCATGAAGACGCGTTTCAGCTCCGTAGATATTTGCGCTATCCTCTCCGAGTTCAATGCCAGGTAGGCTCGAGCAGCCCGGATCTGTGCCGTGGGGAGCAGAGGAAAATCTACAATGATACGACACACCTGAGGTCTCCTCTCGTTTTCCTTATAGTTCCAGGCCTTGTTCGGGCGAAGTGGAGCCTCGAATTTTGGGGAGCGGGTGGCTGACCCACCCTGAGGGTGAAGGTGGGCGGAGGGCCGAGCATTCGCCCACCGCGAGCTCCGGAAACCTGGGGCTGGCCTGGAATGGGCTCTTTCCGTCTGGGAAGTTATTATTGCCTATAGTCTCCCGACCGTGACTTCCGAAGGATTCCCTTGCGAGAACCGAGATTGTTTAAAAGCCATTTTTAATCTTTAAAGCATTCTGTTAACGTGAGCCAAGCTTTAGTCAAGTCCGGAGGGTGAGCTTGGAAGTCAGAGCAACCTCCTGGGTTTCCCTGCAGTGGCATAAGTAGCCTCTCCTACACTTAAAGATGCTAAGTATTAATGCTTAATTCTGTTACTTTACAGATAATTAAGTGTGTCAGTAGGAGATGAAATAGATAAATTTAAATAATTTAAATAAATTTAAATAAATCATTACCATTATTGTTATGTTATACTAGATCTCTTAATACAGTCTAAAGTCAAATTTTTTTGGGGGAAGATACTTTATTCACATAGATATCACAATAAGGATAGATTCAGGATGTAAGAATAATTAGTATTGCCCCTTGTTATAGAGTCCTTTTCTATTCCCTTTAGCCATTTTTAATGGCAGCAAAAAACAACAACAACAACAACAAAAAACTGATTTTAGATGGGAAAGAAGAGTATAGCTCTGAGCATTACATTTTAGGAAAAACATTGAGTCAGCTGGATTCAATCTACAGGATTACAACCAAGATGGAAAGGACTGGAAACCAATGGATCGTTTGAAGAAAGTTGGGATGTGTGCCAGAGAGGAGTGTATATATGTTTCTTAATATATTTGAAGGGCTTTCATGTGGAAAAGAAGCTGGACCCCTTTTAAAAAGGAAAGATTTCAATTATAACAATCCAGAAGTAGAGTAGACAGTCTTCAAGTCAGCTAAAAACCTATCAGAGAAGTAAAGGTGGGGATAGCTAGGGGTCCCAATGTGTAGACCACCAGCCCTGAAGTCAGGAGGACATGAATTCAAATGTGGCCTCAGGCACTTAACACTTCCCTGCTGTGTGACCCTGGGCAAGTCACTTAACCCCAATTGCCTCAGGAAAAAAAAAAGTAAAGGGGGCTCTTTTTCAGGCATTGATTGGATTAGATGACCTGAGACCTTTTCTAAATGAGATTCTTTTTCTCTCAACTCCTAGCTCTGTCCATATCTACTTCTGTGAATTTACATAAATTATCTAGCTGTCTAGTTCCTCATCTACTAATGAGATAACATTTAAAAATCTGTGTATGTTGTTGATGTGTTTTTTCTCAGTCCTGCAAAATGTGACTTGTTACATATTTTCAATTTGCCTTACAGATTATTGGGAATGAGAGTATACAATATTTATGATGTGGATAATAAGACATACCTTATACGCCTTCAAAAGTAAGACTTTTTTATATTTTTTGTTGTAATTATTTAAATCTGAGATTGTTCATTTTTCACCTTATTTTTTTCACAATTGTTTCTTTGGCAAGTATTATTTTTAAGGTATATTTTATTTCTTTTTTTCTCCATAGGCCAGACTTTAAAGTTACGCTTCTACTTGAATCTGGTATACGAATTCACACGACAGAGTTTGAATGGCCAAAGAATATGATGCCATCTAGCTTTGCCATGAAGGTAACTTTTCCTTGAACAGGAAAAGCTAAATTTTAAAATTGAAATCTTCTTACTTAGAGTTAATTTGATTTATATCCATGTGGTATTACCTTTTTTTTGGTGTTAATTTAATCAAAGATATACTGTGCAAATTCACTTACTTTTTACTTATCCTCATTTTTTTAATCTTCAGAGTGCAGGGTAGAATTCAATTTCTCATAAATTTCTAGGATGTATTTTTAAACAAATAGTTACTAAAAATCCAGAATAGGAAATTGTAATCACAATGATTTCATTAAGAACAAGTATGGTCAGACAAATGTCATTTCCTTTTTTGACAGGTTTACTAAAATAGTATAAGGTAATTCAATAAATATATGTTAAGCACTTGCTATATATAAAAGCATCATGTCAAGTGTAAGAGATATAAAAATTACATATGCCCTATTATGTTTTACTGAGGAGATAGAACTGGTACACAAATATAGTTATTACTGGGATATTTTATAGGAAGAACACTCACATTAAAGCAGTCAGGGAAGGGTTCCTAAAAATGTTGTCACCTGAGTTCAACTGAAGAAAAGGAATCTGAAAGTTAAAAAGGCATTTCCAGCATGAGAAGTCATTTGTGTAAGTGTATGGAGGTGAAAGATAGAGGATTAAGTGTGGAGAACAGTTAGTAGTCATATTTGACTAGAGTGTAGTATTCATAAAATGAGCATGGAAAGGTAAATAGTACCAGGATTGTGGAAGGCTTTCAACATCAGACTGAAGAGTTTGCATTTTATCCTATAAAAGTTACAACCCCAGGTGTCTTTGCTAAGTGGAAAAAAGGAGATGGATTTATGAGATGTTATGAAATTGATGAAATTTTTAGTAGGGGGGGTAAAATTGATAAGATTTTATGGTAGGGGGAAGACAGGATGGGAAGACTTTCTAGCCACCAGTTCCAAATCATGTTTCTTCTCTTCAGTTCTTCATCACCACTTCTGTACTGGAAACTTGGGCTTTTCCTCTCCACAAAACACCATGGGCTCTGATAGATGAGTTTTCATCTTATCTTGCCTAGAATTAGCCTCTATATTATTTTCCTTGCCACCACCAGCTCTAAGCCTAGCCCTAGTCCTCCCTTCCTCTTTCCAAGTTCCAGCTCTCTTTTGTGCTGAAGTTAGCTTTAAGACTTGGGAGCTTTAAGACTCTCACATTTTCAGTGTGAGCATTTGTACCTTGAAATATTTACAAATTCCAATTTGATTTATTATTTTATTAATTTTGTAGGCTTAAGAAAATATTAGTAAATGTAATTTCAAGTTAAAAGTGTTTTGGGGCAGCTAGGTAGTGTAGTGGATAGAGCACCAACCTTGAAGTCAGGAAGTCCTGAGGTCAAATCTGGCTTCAGACACTTAACACTTCCTAGCTGTGTTATCCTGGGCAAGTAACTTAACCCCAATTGCCTCAGCAAAAAACAAAAAAACAAACAAAGATTAAAAGTGTTTGTGGTTCTAAGACATTGGTAAATTTGGAGTAATCGTAGATATATAGGGAAGACAATGAAAATTTCACTTTGGAATTAGTACATTTCATTTGTTTACTGAACATCTAAGAGAAGATATCCAGAGACTAATGTGTGAGAGATAGTTCAGTAGAGAGTTTAGGATTAGACATAAATTTGAGAGTTACCTGCAGAGACATAGTAATTGAACTTAGGAGAGAGGAGAGACCAGAATAACATTGTTAGGGACTGAATGCTAAAAGCTGAATCTGATCATATGAAATTTAATAGAAATAAATATAAACTTTCATAGTTGAGGCTCAAAAAAACAATTACACAAGTTGAAGTTGACATATAGGTAAACAGTTTATGTGGAAAATATCTGAGAACTGTAATAGACTACAAGCTCAGTGTGAATTAACAGATATGGAAGTCAACAAATATAATGTAGTGTTAGACTACATTTAGAGATTCGTAGTGTCCAGAACCAATAAATGTGAATCCTACTGTACTTTGCTGTGATTGGATTATATCTGGAGTATTATATTTAGTTGTAGGCATTGTGTGACAAGAAGGACATTGATAATCTGTAGAGCATACAAAAGTAGGAAGCTAGAACATCAGAGGGCCTTTAAAATCATGCATTGTGACAATCTGTTGAAGGAACTGATTTATAAATTAATTAAAAGGTATTTAAGTGGTTACTATATACCATATTTTAATTTTTAATTCCCTCAAATAAGGAGAGTTAGCTTGTCACACAGGAGTAGTGGCTAGTGAAGAGTTTTGTTCTAGAAAATCATAAGAATGATAAATCAGAACATAGGGTGTTCTATTATAGGCATACATTTTCCAGAAGCAGTGGTAATTAATGCTGTTTGCTGTTGGTACAACAAGAGATACAGTGTCAGGAGGTACATATGTAACAGCAAGACTGGGAGATAACAAGGGTGAAACATTGTGTTACCTGGATCTGGCTAAAGATATTTAGCTATAAGAAGAATAACAGGAGAATATAATAGCTATTTACAAGTATTTGAAAGACTGTCGCTGGGAAGGGAGAATAGACTTTTCCCCATAAGGCAGAATCATAATCAGTAGGTTGTAATTCAGGCTTTCTCTCTTGAGAAACATAGAATGATTTACCATAGGAATTAGTCTCCCCAGAGGTCTTCAAAGACTTGAAGACTACCTGTCAGGTATATCATGGAATGGATTCTTATTCAGGAAGACTTCAGGTGTCCTCATATTGATTCTGCTTCCATGATATTTCCCTGTAACATCAGTCATCTTTCTCTGTTAATGTGACCCATTGAAAAAGCTTCTTGATTGATCTCAGTTACAAGTTCCTTCCCCTCTGGGGGTCATTCTTCATGCAGCATAAATTTCCTATGGTACAGGTCTAATTGTGCTATTTACCTACTCAAGAACCCTTAGAGATTTCCTGTTGCCTTTTGGACAAAATATTAATTCTTCAGCCAGGTCTTTAAGACCTTCCACACACACACACAAAAAAAATAATAAAATAAAATAAAAAAGACCTTCCACAATCTGGTACTTAGCTGCCTTTTTCCACAATCATTAAACATTATTCTAATTTTCCAGCCAAGTTGAACTCCAATTAGCTAGGGATTCCTTACTTTTTTGATGAAATAATATATATGAAATGATTTTTAGGCTTTATAATATTATAAAAGTTTTTACAATCCAATATTTTGCATATAGTAGGTACTTAATAAGTATTTACTGAATTCAATTTTTTGAAAAATTAATATAAATATATTAAGCAAATTCTGATCTAATAATAGTTGATTTAGGAGTTCAGTTTTATTCTAATTGAATAAATGACTTTTCTCCTCCCTGGATAGTGCCGAAAGCATTTGAAGAGTCGAAGACTGGTCAGTGTAAAACAGCTTGGTGTGGATCGGATTGTAGATTTTCAGTTTGGAAGTGATGAAGCTGCCTATCATTTAATCATTGAGCTTTATGATAAAGTAAGTTGACAACTTTTTTTCTTTCTAAGAAATGATAATGTATTTGTCATTAGTATTAGTCATGTATTAGGCTTGATGTGAAGCAGGGTTGGGGAGTTCTTTTTCTATCAGTGATCTATAGGAAAAAATTATATAGTCCACAAAAAAAGTATCAGTGATCGTCTACAGGGAAAAAAAAACCCAAAATTAATAGTGTTGGGGTGGTTAGACTTCAGACAGTCCTTAGTTGTCTAAAATAGTAGGCTCCAAAATGACAAAAAACTTTCCACACAAATAAAGTCAGATTTAAGTAATTGGAAAAATATTAAGTGCTCTTGGATAGGCTGAGCAAATATAATAAAGATGACAATACTCCCTAAACTAATCTATTTATTTAGTGCTATACCAATCAGACTCCCAAGAAAATATTTTAATGATCTAGAAAAAATAACAACAAAATTCATATGGAAGAATAAAAGGTCAAGAATCTCAAGGGAATTAATGAAAAAAAAAAAATCAAATGAAGGTGGCCTTAGCTGTACCTGATCTAAGACTATATTATAAAGCAGCAGTCACCAAAACCATTTGGTATTGGCTAAGAAATAGATTAGTTGATCAGTGGAACAGGTTAGGTTCACAAGACAAAATAGAAGATCCCAACTTTTGGGATAAGAATTCATTATTTGACAAAAACTGCTGGGATAACTGGAAATTAGTATGGCAGAAATTAGGCATGGACCCACACTTAACACCGTACACCAAGATAAGATCAAAATGGGTCCAGGATTTAGGCATAAAGAACGAGATTATGAATAAATTATAGGAACATAGGATAGTTTACCTCTCAGACTTGTGGAGGAGGAAGAAATTTGTGACCAAAGATGAACTAGAAATCATTATTGATCACAAAATAGGAAATTTTGATTATATCAAATTAAAAAGCCATCTGTAAACTGATGCAAACAAGATTAAGAAGGGAAGCAACAAACTGGGAAAACATTTTCACAGTTAAAGGTTCTGATAAAGGCCTCATTTCCAAAATATATAGAGAATTAACTCTATAAGAAATCAAGCCATTCTCCAGTTGATAAATGGTCAAAGGATATGAACAGACAATTTTCAGATGATGAAATTGAAACTATTTCCACTCATATGAAAGAGTGTTCCAAATCACTATTGATCAGAGAAATGCAAATTAAGACAACTCTGAGATACCACTACACACCTGTCAGATTGGCTAAGATGATAGGAAAAAATAATGATGAATGTTGGAAGGGATGCCGGAAAACTGGGGCACTGATGCATTGTTGGTGGAGTGTGAACGAATTCAACCATTCTGGAGAGCAATCTGGAATTATGCCCCCAAAGTTATCAAACTGTGCATACCCTTTGATCCAGCAGTGCTACTGCTGGGCTTATATCCCAAAGAGATCTTAAAGGAGGGAAAGGGATCCACATGTGCCAAAAATGTTTGTGGCAGCCCCTTTTTAGTGTCTAGAAACTGGAAACTGAATGGATGCCCATCAATTGGAGAATGGTTGAATAGATTATGGTATATGAATGTTATGGAATATTATTATTCTGTAAGAAATGCCCAACAGAATGATTTCAGAGAGGTCTGCAGTGACTTACTTGAACTGATGCTAAGTGAAATGACCAGAACCAAGGGATCATTATATACCTCAACAACGATACTGTATGAGGATATATTCTGATGGAAGTAGATTTCTTCAACAAAGAGAAGATCTAACTCAGTTTCAATTGATCAGTGATGGACAGAAGCAGCTATACCCAAAGAACACTGGGAAATGAATGTAAACTGTTGGCATTTTTGTTTTTCTTCCTGGGTTATTTTTTACCTTCTGAATCCAGTTCTTCCCGTCCAACAAGAGAACTGTTGGGTTCTACACACATATATTGTATCTAGGATATACTGTGACATTTAACGTGTATAGGACTGCTTACCATCTGGGGGAGGGTGTAGAGGGAGGGAGGGGAAAAGTTGGAACAGAAGTGAGTGCAAGGAATAATGTTGTAAAAAATTACCCAGGCATGGGTTCTGTCAATAAAAAGTTATAATTAAAAAAAATAATAATAAAATAAAACTAACCCAGATATTTAAATAAATAAATAAATAAGATAAAATAGTAGGCTCCAAAATGTGGACCATGGTCTAACCTTAAGAAATGTGTGATTAATTGGAGGATAAAAAGGTGGATCACATCAGGGGTGCACTAGTTGATATTGGCTCTTAAGAGACAATTTTTAAATTTTCATTGTGTGCATTTATATCTTATAAATTGACAAATAATAGAAATCAATACCTTATTTCTTATTTTATTGATTATAGACTTAAGAAAGTGAAGGGGAAATTTAATAATACAGATTAAATTTATAAGTTTGTCATACTTAGATTTTGGAGGAGGAGAGAAACTGGTAGTTAAATATTTATCAGCACAGTGTTAGATTCTTCTTCTCCAGATAGTCAATTGTGAGACTTGTCTCCAGCTTATTTTATCCTTTAACAGTCATCTCTCTTCCCTTTCCACTTTATAAACTCCTAATCTACTCTCTTCCTTGCTCTCAGGCAATTATAATCTAACCACAACTTGAACATTCAAAACAAGTGCATTAAGTACTATTAAGAAAGTGTTCCATTCCATCTAGCTTGCCTGTTCCTGCTTCTCGGATGACATAAAGGCAACTATGGAGGGTGGTTCTAGATCACTGAGAAATCCTTGCCACCTCCTTTTTTTTTTTTTTTTTTTTTTTTTTTGCTGAGATAGAGTAAATTGCACAAGAGTAGCAAGGATGGATGAGTTGTGTCAGATTGCAAATCTTATTTCATTATTTTTTTTTTCAAAATATTCCTCTGTTCTAAAATTTCCAATTATTATTAAGAACACCACCATCTTTCTAGTCTTACAGATTTCATAACTTTGGTGCCATTTTTGATTCTTCTTCCTCACTCCATATGTTCAATCAATTGCAACTTAGGTTGTTTGGTCTCCATGTCTCTTGCATTTGTTCACTTTTTTCTACTTTAGTGCAGTTGAGGTTTTTATCATGTCTCACTTGGACTAAAAAGCACAGGCTTTTCATTCCTATTCAATAAACTCCAGAGCTCTTTATTGACTCTAGGATGAAATTCTATTTCATTTTAATTTCATCCTTTATGTATTTCTAATCTGTGTTTTATAATGCACAAATTTATTACTATGGTAGTATGTAACAAATAAGTAAATAAAACATTAAAAATTTATGCTCAGAAATTTTTTACACATGGATTACAATAAAAAAAACTTGGAGATCACAAAGCTGAAATAAATGTGGTATAAGAGATAAGGCCTTTGTTGTAAGAAAAAAGTCTGGCTCTCTTCAACAATAAGATAATTCAGACCAGTTCCAATAATCTCATGATGAAGAGAGCCATCTACACCTAGAGAAAGGACTGTGGGAACTGAGTGTGATTTACAATATAGCGTTTTCATCCTTTTTGTTGTTGTTTGCTTGCATTTTATTTTCTTATTTTTTTTCCAGTTTGATTTGATTTTTTGTGTGTAGCAAGATAATTGTATAAATATGTACGTATATATTGGATTTAACATATTATAACACAAGGTTTTGTTGTTCTTTTTTTTGTTTTGTTTTGTTTTTCTGCTGAGGCTACATGACTTACCCAGTGTCACACACCCAGGAAGTATTAAGTGTCTGAAGTTAGATTTGAACTCAGGTCTTCCTGACTTCAGGGCTAGTGCTCTATCCACTATCTAGCCCCCTAGCTGCCCCATAACACAAGGTTTTGCAAGGGTTAATGTTGAAGAATTATCCATGCATATGCTTTGAAAAATAAAAAGCTTTAGTAAAAATATTTACATTGAAAAAAATTAATGTACATCTATAATTAAAAATAAGAAAACAATAAAAAAAGAGAGTAAGGGGAAAGTAATGAAATTACATGTCTAGATCTTATTTTTCTTAGCTTCATTTTTAAACTTGTTTCTCATTTTGTCCATTTCCTACAGAATTAGACCTGTCCAGAATTTGGCACCCTTTAAATTTTAGCTATGGCCACCTTGCAAAAATATTCCATTTTTGGAATTCATGGTGTGTATTGCAGATACTTTTTGTCAAGGTATCAGGAGCCTAATAGCAGTCACAAAATGATATGGCAGAAAGTTATGAGTTATGTTTGAGTTCTGTAAAAAATTTGAATATGAATCACAAAGGACACATGTCAAAGGCTATTTCTTTATCATTGTAAGTTTAATATGTAAAGTATGGTGTCAATCACAAAATTTTAAAGTTTAATGAAAATAAAATTTACTTTTTAACAAAATAAGAACAAAAGAACATATTTGGACTGTGTCTTTCTCAATTTCTTGTTTAACAAAGCTCCATTTTTGTTAATTTGGACTAGACCTGTGATTTTGTCCTTCTAGGGACTCCCAATAAGGAAACTTCCTCTGCCAATACAAATAGGCAGCTGATCTGGAACTTGAATGTTAGAGAGCGGTTTCCTGGATTGAGAGGTTAAATGATTTTCTTAGGGTTATATAGTCAACATTGATCGGATCAATCCACACTCTTGAGGCTAGCTTCTTAAATACTGTGCCGGGTTCACGACATTTTTGTTTTTCACACCTCTTTGAACAAAAAAACCGATACTTCTTAGTGTTTGTTATTTGACAGTTATTTGACTGATGATACCAAATATATTCCAGTAAATGAAGGCAGCAACAGATAATAGATATTTTACCATTTTAACTTTTTTTTTTTTTTTTTTGCTGAGACATTTGGGGTTAAGTTACTTGGCTAGGACCACACAGTTAGGAAGTGTTAAGTGTCTGAGACCAGATTTGAACTCAGGTCCTTCTGATTTTAGGGCTGGTACTGTATTCATTGTGCCACCTAACTGCCCATCATTTTGGCTTTATGTTGTGATTTTCAAGAATGCATTGAATAGTTTGAAGTGGGGACTTGTAGTCCTTTATAGACATCCTTTAAATCATCTCTTATGCCATTGCTGCTAAAAGCTAAATGGTATGTGACACTAGGGTCCTAGGAATTGCCTTGCAATTAAAATTATAAATGAGATGTCTATTTGTACCCATATGTAACTTCAAGAATTATCTTAGCAGTAGGGGGCAGTTATCTGTTAAAAAGAACAGAATATCTGTTAAGAATATTTGTGTTTTTATTAATTTGAAGAACTGCCAATGAGGATATACTCTTTGTGAATGCAGATTGGTTTCATAAATTATACTGCTTCTAGTAGGCTTCAAACTGGAGTTCTTTAGAGTTTCTGTAATCAGATCATTAAGGGATGTTAATGAAATAAGTTGGAGAAGATATTTGAACCTTCTGTTGTTGTTTTTAAACTTATTTCATTGCATGTTGATTGAAGCTCTTTGAAGATTTCCCTTTTCTTCCTTGATACGATACTGAGAAAAATATTAAGATACAAGTTGTTTTTAAATTTTTATTTCAGGGCAATATTGTTCTTACCAACTATGAATACCTCATTTTAAATATCTTGAGGTTTAGAAGTGATGAAGCAGATGATGTGAAGTTTGCTGTTCGAGAAAAATATCCAATTGATCATGCTAGGGTAATGGAACCATTACTTTCACTGGAAAGGTAATTCATGCTTTATTTATAATAAGTATATTATGCTTTTTTTTTTTGGGAAATAAAATTAGACCTTGTCATAATATGATTTGAAATGTTTGGATCTACTTTTACTTAGATAAATTAGGTTTGATAACATTGTCTAAATTGACAGTTAAGTGTATAATGTTATATGCACATGTGGTCATTTCAGGTAAATAAATTTTACTTAAGAATGTAAACTAAAGACATATAGCCACGTTTTTTATTATTCGTGAATGGATGGTAGTTTCCTCCTAAAATGAAGGGCATTTGGATATTTCTGTTTTTTTGTAGAAAAATGAGTTTCCGAATGTAAGAGAAACAGAAATTATTAGGTGGACAATTGAGACTGAAAAAAGATGGGGTTTTATAACATGTTCTCAGCTTCTAGACAGCAATTAGTTAGTGTGCATAAGCTCTAGGAGAAAAAAATTTCTTCTTATAATAACAAATAACTGATTTTAAAAATTGCTTTTGTGCATCAGTTTTATTTCATAGGTATCATCAGTTTACCTAAGTGTAAACAAAGTATGTTATTGCTAGCAGTAAGCATTTTAAAATGAAAAACATTAGATGTTAGGATGCGATAGCTTATCATATGTTTCATAACAGTTCATATTGCTTTTTGTTTATATAAACTAGTATGTTGGGAAATTGTTATAATTTTTCATGTTTTTATCTTTAAAAAAACTAGAATTTTGTTTTAAAACTTCTTGTATTTTGTTTGAAAATACCTTTGTGATTTTTGCCTGAACCATGGAACTGTTATTTAAAATAATGTTATATAATACACATTATACATTAGAATCATTGGAAGTAAAGCTATGTTTGAAATGGCTAAGATTATATTGACATTTGTTCTATATTTGGGATTTGGTATTGAATCTAAATTTGTAATGTTTTGTCAGAATCATGGTAGTAAAGACATCCCTTGTCTCTACAAATTTCTTCATTTTTCCTAATTACTCATAATAGACATTTACCAAAAAAAAATAGTTAAAGCAACTTAAAGAATACAGACACAAATTTTTTGTGTATATTCAGCCAGTCATTTTTTAAAATTTTCAGTTCTGAAATTCTCTCCTTTCCTGTACCCCTCTCTCATCCATTCCTCACCATTGAAAAGGCAAGAAATATCAAACAATACCCATTATATTTATATATCAAGTTATACAAAACATATGACATTAGCCATGTTCACTAATGCTACCAAAAAATAAAAAGGAAAAAAAAAAGTTTTGGTCTATATTCAGTCCATCAGTTCTCTATTTGGAGGTAGAGAACATTTAAATGATGAGCCCTTTGGAATTGTATTTAGTCATATTGATTAAAATTGCTGAATCAAAATTGATTATCTTTGTATATTGTTGTTACTGTGTAAATCGTTCCTTTGGTTTCGCTCTCTTTGTCAGTTCACATAAGTGTTCTGAGGTTTTTCTGAAACCATTCCTTTCATCATTTCTATAAGCATAATTTTTACAGTATTACATTCAAAGACTATAACTTGTTCATCTTTTCTCCATTTGATAGTTCAGCCAAAATTAAAAGTCACTGATTGTGCTGCAGATATTACTTGGTTTTATCAGTAATGATTTCTTATTGGCCCAGGATAAAATATTTTCAGTGATTAGTTTTAACTGTTGTTTATATTAATCAAATGTATACATTATGTGTGATCAACAAAGAAAATGAAATGGAGAGCAAAGTGTTTCTGTGTGTCTGCCAATATCATTTTTCTCTTTGTAGAATCCTAAAATTATATAGAATAGAATTTGAGAAATGACAGGCTAGACCATTTTTATAATTGAATTTTGGCTGGAAAAAGCTGCTTGCCATAAAATGAATTGCTTTGTTAAGTGATTGATTAGGTAAAGACACACACAGAGGTGTGATGACATCATCCAAGAATGATATGTATCATTTTATTCTCTGAAAGTAATTTTTTTCCCTAGATAATGTAGCTTCAAGGAAATTAAAGAGGTAATTCTTATTTTTTCGTAGATTAACTGAAATAATATCCAGTGCACCAAAAGGAGAACAATTAAGGAGGATTCTTAATCCATATCTCCGTAAGTAATACTATGTATTACAGTGTGGCATTTGTAAGATAATAAATTTAGGATAATGTCTGTTTAAAAAAAAATGTTCTTTGATTTGTTATTTTTTTGGAAAAGTGGAAACTAATATGCTTGAGAATATTCAGTTCAGCAAACTTGTATTGAAATAGAAATGAAAGTGAATCTGTATTGGAGACAAGGCCATCTGAAGGATTATATTAAAGGTATCTTAGCAAGGAGAAGAAAAAAATCACAAATATTTCTCACCAAAAAAAAAAAAAGACCAATAAGAGGACATCATTCATTGTATTTGGGGCTATCACCAGTCATCTTGACTTTTTTCTTGCCACTGGACTTCATTGACTTTGGAAAAGAGGCTGACGAATTTGGACAACTCTGTCTCACTTAAATCCAATTCATGAGCAAGTTGTGGTCATTGGTCTTCCTTGAAAATGAAGGATGAACAGCAACTGTAATTCATATGCCTTCTTATTTTTATACTGTTTTCTTCTCCAGTTCACTTTACAGAAAAGGAAACTGTGGCAAACAGGGTTAGACTTGCCCAGGGTCACACAACTAGTAAGGGTCTGAGGACCAGATTTGAATTCCAAGAAGATGAGTCTTCCCGATTCCTGGCCTGGCCCTCTTATCCACTGCACCACCTAGCTAACCTACTGAAAGAAATAAAGACATTCAAGACATTTCCTAATCTGGCTCCAAACTCATTGTAAATATTGCACAAGTAAACCATCAAGTGTTTATTAAGAACCTACTATATGCCAGACACTATGCTAGATGCTAGAGATACAAAGATAAAGATGAAATATTTTCTGCCCTTAAAGAGTTTATCAAAGGAACAAAAGCAAATACATACAAAATATGTGTAAAGTGCGTGGTATTTGGGGAGGGATTTGCATTGAAGGCAAGGGAGAAGGCCTGAGGAAAGACTTCTTGTAAGAGGTTGCCACCTTAAGGGGAGTTTTGAGGGAAGTAAGAGATTCTAAAAATAGAGTTGAGGAGGGGAAAGAATTCAAGGCAGGGCAGACAGCCTATGCAAAAGCATGGTGATGGGAGATGGAAAATCATGTGTCTGGGACAGCAAGAAGGCCAGTGTAGCTAGGATGTTTAACACCAGAAAGGGAGTAATGTGTCAATCACAAATATTTATTAAATGCCTACTGTTTGCTAGGAATTATGCTAAATATTGAGAATTAAAAAAAAAAAAAAGCAAAGCAATCTGTCCTTTATGGAGCTTGCATTTTAGTAGGTGTGGGGAGATAAAATAAATCAAGAGTACATAAACATTTCAATTTAATTAAATTTAAATAAATACTCAAAACATACATGCAGTGTGGATGGAAAGTAATCTTAGAAGGGAAGGTACTAGTTCACCTGGGGAGGGAGGATGGAGAATAGACTCCTTGTGAGAGGTGGTGTTTAATATTAATTTAAGGAATTTGGGAAAATAAAAGATGGCAGTGAGGAAGAAGAACATCCAGTGCATTGACACAAGGTTAGGAGATGAAGCGTTATGTGAGAAGAACAGTAAATGTGTGGCTTAATTTTAGAAGACATGGAAGTTCATGTAAGAAGACTGGAATGAATCAGGTTGTGCCAAACCAAGGAGTTTGATCCTTGATGTAATAGGGTTTCAGGTATTCGGAGTTTAATGGGCTTTTAGTGGTCAGACATATACTTTAAGAGTATCACTTTGTAGCTGTGTGAAAATTATATAAGAGTTGGGAGGCAGGGAGATCATCTAAAGGAATATTGAAATAGGACCTTGAAGTAGTTTGGTGTAATGTTCTCTTCTCTAAAATATAACCGTTCTCTGGGAACAGGTTTCTTGGGGAGCTTCTGGAGGAAACCTTAGTTTCAGTTCAGGGTAATAATCACCTCAAATGCAGCAAGCTGTTAAAGTCCAATCCTTTATTGTCTCCTCCAAAATAGCCCGGTTAGCTTTCCTTGGTTCTGAGAGCTCTTGTTGCTAGTCCTTTGCCTCTGCCAGCTTCAGCCTCCAGTTCCCTCTGAATCCAAAGCCTCCAGCCAGCACAATGGTGGAATATCAAATGGATCTGACTCCTCCTCTGAGAGAGTGAGCTTGTGGGAGCTGTGACTTGTTTTTTTTTTTTTTTTTTTTTTTTTTAATTATCATAGTAATTTTTATTAAAATCCATGCAGGGTAATTTTTTTTCAAATTATCCCTTGCACTACTTTGTTCCATTTTTCCTCCCACCCCCAACCCCTTCTGATGGCAAGCAGTCCATATATGTTGAATTGTCCTGTATATCCTAGATACAATGTGTGGATCCAAACAGTTTTCTTGTTGACAGGGAGAATTGGATTAGAAGGAGAAAATAATCCAAGAAAAACAAAATAAAAGTTTACTTATTTCCAAGTGTTTTTTCTTTTGGTTAGCTTTTGTCCACTTGAAGGAAACTGAATTAGGTCTCTTTGTCAAAGAAACTACCAAGATTACATCTTCATACAGTATCGTTGTTGACATATAAATGATCTCTTTGGTTCGTTTTACTTAGCATCGTTCATGTAATTTTCCAAGCTTCTCTGTATTCATCTTTGGTCATTTCAAGAACAAAATATTCCTAAATTTAATACCAAATTTACCCAAATTCTCCAATTGATGGGCATCCACCAGTTTCCGCTTCTAGCCACAAAACAGGGTCCACAAAATTTTGGCACATACTGGTCCCTTTCCCTCTTTAGTATCTCCTTAGTAAAGCCCATAGAAAACTATACAAAGGGTATGCAAGTTTGATAACTTTTGGGTAAATTGATTGCCTTCCAGAATGGGACCTCCAGTCCACCAACAATGATCATGTCCCAGTTTTCCCCATCCCTCCAACAACTCATTATTTTTCCTGTCATCTTAGCCAATCTGACAGGTGTGTAGTGTACTGAGTTGCTTAATTTACTTGATTAAATATTGATTTGGAACATCTTTTTATAGGGTGGTTGATTTAAATTTATCATCTGAAAATTGTCTGTTAATCCCTTTGACCATTTATCAAGGAGAATGGCTTGGTTTTTAAAATTAGATGTCTTTTTATATTTTGGGAAAATACCTTAAAACCTTTTAACTGTGAAGAGCCCGTTTGTTGCTTCCTTCTAATCTTGTTTAAAGTTTTGTTTGTACAAAAGCAATTTGATGTAATCAAAATTTTCATTTTGTGATCAATAATGGTCTCTAGTTCGCCTTTTAGTCACAAATTTCTTCCTCTTCCACAAGTCTGAGAATAAACTATCAATGTTCCTCCAATTTGTTTATAATCTCGTTCTTAGTTAAACATGGACCCATTTTGATCTTATTTGGTATAAGGTGTTGGGGGTCCATGCCTAATTTCGCCATACAATTTCCAGTTATCCCAGCAGTCTTTGTCAAATAATGAATTTTATCCCAAAAGTTAGATCTTTGGGTTTGTCAAACACTATATTGCTATAGTTGACTATTCTGTTGAAACCTTAACCCTGTTCCACTGATCAACTAATCTATTTCTTAGCCAATACCAAATGATTTTGGGACTGTGCTTTATAATATAGTTTTAGATCAGGTAAGCTGATTTTTATTTTTTTTCATTAATTTTTTATTTTTGACCTTTATTATTCCTTTTTTTTATTTTTTGTTTAAAATTTTTCTTGGAATTCATGGTATAACAAAAAATAGAATAGTTTAGGAATATTGTCATCTTTATTATATTCGTCACCTATCCAGGGACTTGATATTTTTCCAATTGTTTAAGTCTGACTTATTTGTAAAGTTTTTGTAATTTAGCTCATATAATTCCTTATTTCCTTTTGGAGAAGATTCCCAAATATTTTATGCGTCCTTGCTGTAATTTCTTTGTATTCTTGCTGTTGGATTTTGTTGGTGATGATAAAAATTTGAGGATTTATATTTATTTTTAAATCTGCAACTTTAAAGTTTGGATTATTTCAATAGCTTTTTCGAGAATTTAGGCCTAATTACCATAATCATCTGCAAAGAGTGATAGTTTGGTTTTCACGCCTATTCTGATTCCTTTAACTTTTCATTTTATTGAGGTAGTGTTTTAAAAAATTGTAATAATGGTGAAGGGGAACCTTTGTTACCCAGATCTTACTGGGAAAGATTCCATTTTCCCCATTGATATGATGCTTACTTGGTTTTAAATATGTCCTCATTTTAAGAAAAGTCCATTTACTATACCCTCAAGTGTTTTTATTAGAATGAATGTTGGATTTTATCAAATGCTTTTTCTGATCTTTGAGATGATCATATGGTTTTGTTAGTTTTTATTGAATATAATTTGCAATAGTTTTCCAATTAACCAGCCCTGCCCTGGTAAAATCCTACTTATCATAGGGTATTATCCTGTGGATAATTTTCGTAATCTTTTGCTAATATTTTATTTAAGATTTTTAGATCAATATTCATTAGAGAGATTGGTTATTTTCTTTTCTGTTTTCAGCCTACCTGGTTTAGGTATCAAACTTGTTGTGTCGTAAAAGGAGTTTGTGGACTCTTCAGTCCCTATTTTTCAAAAGTTTATATAAATGTTAATTGTTCAAATGTTTGGTAGAATTCAATGTAAAACCAGATGGTCCTGGGGATTTTTTTCTTAGGGAGTTGGTTAAAGCTTGTTCTATTTCTTTTCTAAGATGGGACTGTTTAGGAATTTACTTTTCCCTGTTAACTGGGCAAGCATATTTTTTGAAGGTTTCTTCCATTTATTTTGTTTTATTTGCCAAAAGTTGGGCAAAAGTAATTCCAATTATTGTTTTTTCATTAGTGGTGAGTTCTTTTTTCATTTTTAAGACAACAATTTGATTTTCCTCTTTTTTTTTAGATTTACTAAGGGTTTGTCTATTTTGTTGGTTTTTTCAAAAACCAATCTAGTATTATTAATTAATTCAATAGTTTTTTTTTAATTTTATTGATTCTCCTTTTATTTTTTGAATTTTAAGTTTAGGTTTGATCAGTTTTTAATTTGTTCCTTTCTAGCAGTTTTAGTTGCAAGTCCAATTTGGACCTTTCTTTTCTCAATGCAAGTGTCTAGAGATTGAAATTTCTTATTACCGCTTTTGCATCCCAACATTTTGATATGATTTCCTATTATTGTCATTTCTTTGGGTGGTTTTAATTATGTCCCGATTTGCTGTTTCACCCAATCTTTTTAGTATGAGATTATTTAGTTTCCAATTATTTTTGGTCTACTTTCCCCTGGTTTTGTTGAGTGTTTTTTATTGCATCGGGTCTGAAAAGGAATTCACTTTCGCCTTACTGCATTTGAGTTTGAGGTTTTTTGTCCTAATATATGGTTTATTTTTGTATTGGTTCCATGAACTGCTGAAAGAAAGGTACTTTTTCTGTCTCCATTTCGTTTTTCCAGAGGTCTACTATCTAACTTTTCTTATTCTATTTACCCTTTATTCTTTCTTATTTATTTTGTGATTTGATTTATCTAATTTGAGGGCAAGGTTGAGATCTCCACTATTATAGTTTTGTATCTATTTCTTCTGGTTTTAATTTCTTAAGAATTTAGATTTACACCAGTTGGATATAGTTTAAAATTTGATGTTGCTTCATTATTTATGCTATCCTTTAGAAAAATAGTGCCCTTCCATCTCTTTTAATTAGATCAATTTTTGTTTTTTTATCTGAGATCAGGATTAAATTTGTTTTTGACTTCATGAAGATAGTAGATTTTTATCCTTTACCTTTATTCGTATGTATCTCCTTGCTTCAGGTATGTTTCCTGGAAACAAATATTGTGGATTCTGGCTTTTTAACCATTCTGCAATCGCATTTTATGGGGAGTTTACCCTGCTCACATTTATGGTTAAAATGACCAACTGTATTATTGCCATCTTGTTAACCCCTTTTTATGCTTTTTTCCCTTCTTTTCCCCTTCCCAGTATTAAACTTGTGAGCATCTTGCTTCTACAGCCCTTTTTAGTATCCTCCTCTTCACCTTAGAGTTCCCCCCTTCTACCCTTTCCCCAGTTTCTGTATTCCTTGCTTAGCTTATTCCTTCCTTTTCACTTTTCCCTTTTCCCCTTTACAATGAGATGGGAGAAGTTTCACCATATATTGAATATGTCTAAAATTTTTTTCTTAAAGTCAATTTTATGGCAGAAATACCCAATATATTCATCCCCCATTCTTTCTCTCAGATATAATGGCCTTTGCCCTTTGTGAGATATAGACCACTTTACCCTTTTTCTGATACAAGTCCTTTCCATTAATTTCTAGAACAAGGTATAATGTATTTTTATAATCTTTACAGAAAAATAGTTCCCAAGATTTTTTACCTTTTAGGTTTTTCTGAGTTCTATATTTGAGATCAAACTTCTTGTTGTTCTGGTTTTTTTCACCAAAAATAGGTGAAATTCATTATTTTTGGAATGACCATCTTCTTCCCTGGAAAAGATGCCATTCTGGCTTGGGGTTATTTTTGTTGTAACCGAAGTTCCTAGCCTTCAGAAATATATTCCAGGCCCTTCGATCTTTTAATGTGGATGCTTAGATCTTGGTGACCCTCATTGTGGCTCCTATATTTGAATTGGGTTTTCTAGCCACTTGGAGTATTTTTTTCCTTTGTTTGAGGGTTCTGCATTTGGCCATATATTTCTTGGTGTTTTGATTTTAGGATCCCTTTAGTGGGGATCAGAATTTTTCAATGTCTATTTTACCTCTGTTTCTATGACTTCTGGGCGTTCTTTTGATAATTTCCTGGAAAATAGTGTCCAGGCTCTTTTTTCATCGTTTTTTCTGGGAGTCCAAGATTCCTGATTGTTCTCCTAGACCTGTTTTCCAGGTCTGTTGTTTTCCTAGAAGGTATTTCACATTTTTCCATTGTTTGTTTTTTTTTGTTTTGTTGACTGATTCTTCTTGTCTCCTTTTGATATTTAATTCCATTTGTTCCCTTTTTATTTTCAAGAAGTGTTTTTTCCCAACTTTTTTATATTTTTTCTAATTGTCCAATTTGTTCTATGGAATGTTTTTCCATTTCCCAATTTTATTCTTTAGAGAGTTTATTTTTGTTTCCAGTTCACTAATCCTGTTTTTCGGATTTTTTTCATCCACTTGTCTTTAAACGAGGGAAATTTCCAGTCTCTTGCCAAGCCTCCTCTCCTTTTCCCATTTTTCTTCTAATTTCTTCTATGAGATTCATCTGTGTAAGGAACAGATGATTCCTCCTGTGGGGACATAAGATAATCTGTTTTGCCCTCGGGGTTAGAGTCTGCTCTGTCTGTATAAAAGCTGTCAATCGAAAGTCCTTTTAACTTTTCCATTTTGTCGAGAAGAATCAGAGAAAACTAGCAAAGAAAAAAGGAAAAAAACCCCAAATGGAATCTGCTTTTTGGGAGGGGCTGGTGGGCACAGCCCTCTACAACGAGGGGCAGCAGCGAGGCACAGCAGGACTGTGTTGGGCCGCGCCTGAGACTGAGAGCGGTTGAGACGCTGTGGGGAGGGGGTGGGGTCCAAGGAACCCAGCTTTTGGGTTTATTTTCACCCCGTGTTTTTAGCTTCTCATATTTGCTGCCAGGGCAAAGTATCCAATCCTGTAGTGAAGCTGGGAGCTGTGATTTGTGAATCTCCTCCACCGAATCCTGACTTGTAACTCCCAAGTTCAGTTGGCTTGTGGAGCCCTTATATAACTTAAAGGTGTGAGGGTGAACTCTCCCAAAGGTGTGAACTCCAAAGATGTGAACCAAGTACATAAGCATTGTTTCTATCAATTCCAGTGACCTAGCACCCTGTTTCAAGTTCTGGCCCATAACAGATTGGAGACTAACAAGAGAAAAGGAGAAATAAGAGATGATGTGGAGATAGAAACAATAATGTTTGCTAACTGATTTGATAGATGAAATGAGTACGACTGAAGAGTCAACAGTGATGCCAAAATTTTGAATCTGAGACTGGGGTTCTCCTGAGTTCTATTTTGGACATTTTGAATTTGAGATGCCTAAGGGCTTTCCAGTTCAAAATGGCTAATAAGCAGTTGGTAATGTGGGACAGGAGTTCAAGAAAGAGCATAGGGCTGGATATGTAGATCTGAGAATCATAAGCATAAGGATAATAATTGAACCCAAAGGAACTAATGGAATTTGTGAGATAGAATAGATGAATAAGAGAAGAGAGTCCTGAACAGAGCCTTGGTGATCACCCATAGAAAAATGATGTGATGTAAATGAAAATCTAGGAAAAAGACTGAAAAAGAGCATCAGATAAATAGAAGAACCAAAGGAGAGTACACACAAAAACTTAGAGGGGAGAGTATCCAGGATGAGAAGGTGATCAATGTAACAAATCCTGTAAAGAGGTCTTTGATGCAGGAGTATTGCAAAAAGGACGTATATTGACAATCAAGAGATCATTGGTAATTTGGAGAGAGCAATTTCAGTTAAATAATGAAGTTGGAAGTTCTATTGCAGAGGATTAGAAGACAATGAGAAAGAAATTGGAAGTACCTAGTACTTACAGCTTCTTTAAGCTGTGAAAGAAAGGTGAAAAATAACAGGTTGACTAATAAGAATAATAGGGTCAAATGAGGGTTTTTTTTAAAAATGGGGGCACATGGGCATGTGTATAGACAACAGAGTGATTGGCCTAACAATCCAGAAAAAATTAAATTGTTTTAAAACTTCATTTTGCTTAGGCTGTAATATGAAATTGACTGGCAAATTTAATGAGTTTTATGAGAAGTATGAAAGAAGAGCGTAGGTCCAGAATCAAATGGGATTGCATTTGGGAAGTGATGCCATGCTTTCACTAATCCTAAATTCTAAATTTGAAAATGATCTTTAAAAAGTTAGGTTTTGGGATCATTTAAACCACCTAAAGTCAAGTAGGCTTCAAGTAAGCTGTAGTGATCATTACCATAGGTCTGAAATGTACGAGCATGAATCATAATGAGAGAGCAAGGAATAAAATATGGACAGCTTAGTTGCTGTACTAGTACTGAAAAAGTATAATTCTCATAAGCATACAATCCATACAGGATTCCTTGGAAAATATAAACAAGCATTATAAAATATGGGTGCGTTATGAGTTTCATCAACAAGATCATAGATCTCTTGAAGTTTAAACAGTAATCTGTTATAACTTTTTTTCCCTATATTGATAGAACAAACTACCATAAAAATCATGTTATCTAGATAATTTTAGGAATTGACATTTTTGCTATTCTTAATGAAACAACTTGAAAAAAATGAGTATATATTTACCTTTCCGTATTCTTAGCCCTCTTTGGTTAGGTGAAACAATATTATCATCAGAATTGAAATCCTTTAGTTGATAGGACTGGAATCACTTTCTCGTTCAGATATAACAGTACTACAAATTCAGTTTATAGCTTAGGAGAATAAGAAAAACATATTATAACATATCTTTTCAATAAGTATATATTAAGAATTTTATATATGACAATTAGCTTTAATCCCACGTTTTGATGCTTCTAAGTTAGCAGATTGTTCTCTGGCTAATTTGACAAATAAATCCCATTGATCTATTGAGAAAATATCCCATTTTGGGGGCAGCTTGGTGGCGCAGTTGATAGAGCACCAGCCCTGAAATCGGGAGGACCCGAGTTTAAATTTGTCTTCAAACACTTAACACTTCCTAGCTGAGTGACCCTAGGCAAGTCACTTAACCCCCCAATTGCCTCAGCCAAAGAAAAGAAAAAAGAAAATATCCCATTTGATCAATGCAGAAACATATGCATTTAAGTCTTTTCTCCACCATCTGAACTTCATGATTAAGGCATGGATAGGCTGTTAAGCTGGACAGCTTCCAGAATGCAAATCTACCTTTGAAGAGGCTTATTGTGAGAAAATGGAGAATTATGTAGATTGAGAACAATAAAGATTTAGAAAAACCCTTTAAATTGGGTAATTAAAAGTTTACTGATAAGTTTGAAGAAAGCCCTTTTGTGTGCATAGATAATGGACAACATATGGAACATAAAAATGAATGGAAAAACAGAAATGGTAAATTTAAAATACAAGTAATTTTTGACTCTGTTCCTCATGTTTGCCCTTTAAAAGGCAAAATTTATTTTTCAGTAATTGGTACTCTGGTAAAGATCCTTTCTTTTATGATCTCCTTTGGGATTTTCTTAGCAAAAATACTGGAATTGTTTGCCATTACTTTTCCAGTTTATTTTTAATTGAGAAATTTAGACAAACAAGATTAAATGACTTACCCAGGGTACCCAGCTAGTTAGTGCTTGAGGTCAGATTTGAAATAAGAGAGGTCTTCCTTATTTTGAGCACAGCACTCTATACCCTGTATCACTTAGCTGCTCAGTCACAATCCTTCTATTCCCTATACCTGGATTCTGCCTTATACCACTTAATTTTATATAGATACAAAGAACCTTTTTGTCATGGATTATGAGGATGGGCCGAAACCAACCTCTTATTTGTCTGATAGTCCGACTGAAAGATATGCATATTATGGGAAGAAACATGATCAAATCTATATATTAATAGAGCCAAGAAGAGGCAAGGCTGAAATTAAGTGGCAGAGGTCCAGGAGATGTTGGGTCCAGAAGAGACTGGAAGATTTTACTAATGGTTTTTGAGGACTTTTTATTGATCATGGAGGATAAAGGGCAAGGGCCAATAAGAAGTGAAGTATATGACTCAGGTTCTGTGAATAAAATTGCAAGGGAGAGGGAGGCAGAAATCAATATTTGCAAGGCACTGGCCTAAGCTATAGGGAAAAAAGGAAAAGATGGAGAACAATCTTCGTCCTAAAAAGCTTATAGAGCTAGAACATATAAATAGATAAATAAAAATTTGAGGAAAGACAAAGCACGAAATAATCAGGGGATCAGAAGTTTACTTATAAGAATAGATCCAAGTTGAAGCTTCAAATTAAGTATTCTAAGAGGTAGAGATAAGAAAGGAATGCATACCACATTGGGGAAAGGGGGAGAACAACTTGACTAAAGATGTGGTGGTAGAAGATTTTAGAGACCACTAGGTAGACCAATTAAGGGGAGCTATGTATACTGAGTCTGGATATGTTGGCTAGGAAGGAAAGTGGATATGGAAGTAGCTGAATAAACTGTGACATATGAATAGAAAGGAATATTATTGTGCTTCAAAGAAATAATGAATGAGGAATTAGAAAAACTTAGTAGAATTCAGATTGATGCAAAACAAAATAAGCATTCTGTAATACATTTTGTATCTTTAGAGAGTGTTTGCACATGGGGAAGGTAGTCCCAACACCGCTGAAACTGATTTCAGGTCTAAACTCATGTATGTATGTGTCTATCTACATGTACACATTCCTACAGGTACATAAACATCTATTTTATATTTATGTAGACCAGGGATCCTCAAACTATGGCCTACAGGCCAGATGCAGCAGCTGAGGACATTTATCTCCCTCACCCAGGGCTATGAAGTTTCTTTATTTAAAGGCCCACAAAACAGAGTTTTTCTTTTTATTATAGTCCGGCCCTCCAACAGTCTGAGGGACAGTGAACTGGCCCCCTATTTAAAAAGTTTGAGGACCCCTGACGTAGACAGTATAGACAAGCAATGATGATGGAAATGATCTTGACCCAGAATTGTGTCGTAAAAGACTGAGATAGTTTGAGTTTGAGAAATTTCACAGTGCTTTCAAATTATTCATTGCTTTAGAAACACATATCTTTTTATTATTTTTTTTTGGCTGAGGCAACTGGGCTTAAGTAACTTACTAGGTTCACGAAACGCATCTCTTTAATACTAGTATACTCTTGGTATGTTTGGCTGGAATATAATTTCTAAAGAATCAAAATTCTGAGCTAAGGTAACTGAAAAGATACATGATGGGACATAAGCTTACTAAGATATGTTTCCAATAATCAAAGGATTATTTGTGTGTATAATTTTTGTGTGTATGTGATATTTGTATGTATATATGTGTATAAGAAATACCATAAAAACATATGATCAAAAACATTTTCTACCAGAAAAGATGCTTAGCTTTTCATTTATTGAGAATAATACTTGATAAAAGCACATCTTAAGTGGTACATTTTTATTCCCCAAATATTAAAAGCTAGAGAAATGCATTAGGTAGATCTTCTTTGCAGGAAGCAAAGGATGAACAGTATGAATCATTTTTGATTCCTATCAATGGAAGTAATACCTATATGATCTATGAAATCATGGTTCTATCACAGGTTAAATAGTATTTACAGGATTTGTCATGTGAAATTGAGCCTGTGTTTCATCTTGTTAATTTAGCACCCATCATAACTACAGTAGATTATTTCATTTTTGAATGAATGAATGATGCCTTTAATAAACACTTCCTATATAAAGAATTGAAGACACAACTATAAGTGTAAGATAGTCCCTGTTTTCAGGGAACTCATGGAGGAGACAACATATAGGAGGCTTCACATGAAAAGGTCCCACACCTTTTTTGCCCACAATGGCAAAACAGATAAAAATGCTGCTTTTCCTCTTTCCAAATGTCATTTCTACTGTAAAAGTCACGCCATTTTCTGATGATGAGCTATCTGACAATGCCAAGGACTTTGGTGGCAATATTTTTTTCTTTGTATCTTCAGTCGTAATGGCTGCAGTATCTGCAGGAGTATTGACCAAGCTGCTGCTTCCCAAGATGATTGCTTAGATACTAAAATGGAAATATTGCCATAGGCTCTTTGATTCAGGGTTCTGGGCTTTTTTCATCTGGGTCTGAGGGGAGATAGTGGTGATGGTTTGATTTTCTTTTTTCTTTTTCTTTTTTTTCTTTTTTTTTTTTTTTTTTGCTGAGGCAATTGAAGTTAAGTGACTTGCCCAAGGTCACAAAGCTAGAAAGTATTATGTGTCTGAGGTCAAATTTGAACTCGGGTCCTACTGACTTCAAGACCAGCACTCTATCTACTGCGCCATCTAGCTGCCCCTAGTTTGATTTTCTTGACACATGTTGACACTCCTTCAGGATGCTTTGCTGCTTTTGAAATTTTTAATACTGCTTTATTTAATACTAAGTATGATGTTTTTTACTGTAATAGCCTACGGGGCCACTCTGATTGAACACTGTCTTAGAGAAAATGGATTTTCCAGCTATTTCAGAGTAGATGAGAAATTTGAAACTGGAGGTATGTATGTTACAAATTTAAATATTCACTTTTATTTATTTTGCTTCTTTCTGTTTGTTTTTTGTTAGTTTTCAAATTATGAACAATGATTGTTTCTATAAAATAAGTAAATAAATAATATCTATAACTTAGAATACTTGATATACATACACACAGACATATACATATATATATATGTGTGTGTGTGTGTGTGTGTGTGTGTGTGTGTGTGTGTGTGTGTGTGTATATATATATATATAGCTTACCTTCCCTTTTTCCTTCCATAATCCTCCATTACTGAGTTTACTACCCATTTGCTTTTGGAGCTCTATTAATGCTTGTAATGTAATGTAATGTAATTGTAATGTAATGCCACCAGTAATATGATAGCTAGCCCTCCTTTCCTCACAGAACACCTTCTTCTTGTGACACTGGAGCCACCATTGTAGGAACTGTAGGAACCACTGTAGGATGTAGAACATCCTTTGATGCTGAGCAGGAGAAATGTGTTTTGGGCATCTAGAGTTAGAACTTTGATTTTATTTTTCCAAAGAATCTTCCAAATTGTTGAGTTCCATAGTATTATCAAAATTATAGTTTTGTTATATTATTGATTAAAAAGTTTTTTGTAGGCTAGACTTGGAATTTTACTAACATTCTTTCTCGTACTTAAAATGCTAAGACTTATTTGATGTGCTAAAGTACAGATCGTAGCATATTTTTTTTCCTTAAAAAGTGTTTAACTATTATAATTTCAGTTGCCTTAGCGATAACATGTTTTCAAAGCTAGTAGGTCAAACAAGAGTTAATTTCTTCTGTTAAAAAACAAAACTAGAAGACAACTTTAAAATGTATTACTAGTTCTTACTAACAAAATTTGTTTGCTTCAGTATCTGTAATTCAGAGCATTATTATTTAGGGATAATTAATTTTTACCTCTTTAATTATAAGTGATTTATGCTGCATTGACATAATAAAGGAAGGAGAAGGTAAATTGTTATTTCTTCTTTCCCATAATAGATATTGAAAAAGTACTTGTTTGTCTGCAAAAAGCAGAAGATCATATGAAAACAATGTCCAACTTCAGTGGAAAGGTAGAACATTACTTAAGTTCTGGTTTTATTCCTTTAGCAACATTAGAGTTGGCGATATAATTTATAAAACCTAGTATGTGTAAATTTCGTGGTCTTGTTATCTGGATTGCCTTATGTTTTACATTTCTACCTATATGAATATTCTGAATTTTATTGTTTTTTAGCTTTTAAGTTATTCATAAAATGAACTGAAACAGATTAAACTAGCTATAAAAGCTCAGCTAGGTGGTCCAATGGCTAGATCACTGGGATTGGAATCAGGAAGACTCTTCTTCCTGAGTTCATATCGGGCTTTAGATCCTTACAAGTAGTGTGAACCTGGGCAAGTCACTTAACCTTTATGCCTCAGCTTCCTTACTTGTAAAATGACCTAGAGAAGGAAATGGCAAGTAACTCTAGTATTTTTGACAAGAAAACACCAAATGGGGCCACATAGAGTCATAAGTAACTGCACAACAAGAAAAGTGGCATAATTAGAATAGTTTAAATGATCTTTTCTTGGGATGAGATACGAGGAATAAGTTTCAGTTTGTTAGACCTTTTAAAAGGCTTTTACCATATAGCTTCCACTAGTTGAGAAGTTGCCCTATATTTGAAAAGATCGCTGAACTGGAAATGAGGAGACCAGATTATATTATTAGATCAGCCACTAGCTGTTGTTTGATCTTGGCAAATCGTTTTACATTTCTACCTCAGGTTTTTTGTTTTGTTTTGTTAATTTGAAAATCAGAGGAATCGGATTGGTCCCTTCCAGCTCCAATAGTCTTTGTTTCTCTAGACTAATTTTCTGTTAATTATCTCATGGCTTGTCAGTTTTTTCTTTATTGTTTCCTACTTCATTCGTATTCTTTGGCATAGCTCTTCACTCACTCACCCCCAAAAAAGCTAGCAACAAATTCAGCCCAAATTATGTTTGTAAATGAAAATGTAAAATAGAAAACTTAATTCTGGTAAATTTAATTTGTTTGTTTGATTTCCTTAGGGGTATATCATTCAGAAAAAAGAGAAAAAACCAAGCCTGGAGCCAGATAAGCAATCTGAAGATATACTCACGTAGGTATTTAAAGATTAGCTCACATGGGTGATTTGTTTAATATAAAATGTTTTAAATTATATTATGGATTTATTTACAGATATGAAGAATTTCATCCTTTCTTATTTTCTCAACATTCCAAATGTCCATATATAGAATTTGAATCATTTGACAAGGTGGGTTTTCTGGTAATCTGTTTGTTTTGTTGGTTAATTTAGGTAGATTCATATATTTTCTCCAATTGGGAAATATAACATTGTATTATAGAATAATTGTTGACAGTTCTGTGAAATGTTGGCAATATGTGATACAATCATAGTCTGTATATCCACTTATATTTATTTACCATTTTGTTTAAAGATGATGAGCTTCAGCCAAAAATTAAGGGCTCCATGATTGGTCCAAATCAGTTAATTTCTTAGGGATTTTTATGGCACAGAAAAAAGTGAAATACTTAGGGAAAAAGTTACTGCTTTATTAAGATATGATATCTTAAGTGGTTATTCAGAGACCTCTCAGGTAGTTCACAGAATGTTTAACCAAATCTTTGCTTTTTTTCAACTTTTGTTAATTTGTTGCCTGACTTATTGATGCAATTGCATTATGGGATTATTAAATTACAAATTAACAAATAGTATTTATGCTTTTAGAAAAAGTAAATTTGCTGTATTTTCATTGTGAGTTTGAATGTGATACAACTGTTTTTGCATTGTTCAGGACTGTGTACACTAGCAATTTTATCTTTTCCTAGAAACAGGCATGGATTCAAAATAATCTTTATTATTTCACTTCTCAGCCCTCTCATTCTTCTTCCATCCAAGGATTCTATAAAAGAAATAATATATGTCTGTTTTTTCACATCTTTTGAGAGTAGGCCCCTGTTTATTCTTTTTTATCCAGTGATAACATTTCGAAGACTTCTATGCATCATGTGTTGTCTGTATTTTTTTTAAGGCAGTGGATGAATTTTATTCTAAGCTAGAAGGCCAGAAGATAGACTTGAAAGCTTTACAACAGGTATATTTATATTTACATTTATATTTGAAAGCATGCTGTATTTATGTTTTGCAAGGGACAAAAGTGGGGCAGCTAAATGGCTGAGTGGATAGAGTACCGGCCCTGGAGCTAAGAGGACCTCAGTTCAAGTCCAGCCTCAGATACTTAATTCTTCCTAGCTGTGTGCCTTAAGCAAGTCACTTAACCCCAGTTTGCCTCAAAAAAAAAAAACAAAAAAAACCCTAAGGGACAATAGTTTGATTTGATTATTAAATTGTTCTTTTCCTAGGAACCCCTTTCAGAAGTTAGTTGCCAATTTACTAACCTCTACTATACAAACCAAAAATATTCAATTGTTTGAGGAAAGGCTCAGACTTTCTATTGAAAAATATCCTCCAGCATTCTTCCAGTTAGACAACATCTTCTTTTAAAAATCAAATACTTTGAGAATTAATCTTATTGTCCTAAGCTTCAATATCATATAATTTAGTATTAACAATGCTAACAACAGCAAAAACAATTTATTTCTGTGACCCTAAAATTTCCTTGGAACTCAGAATTCCTTTGAGGAAATGAGAGTTTTAGTGGGATGATGGCAGAAAAGAGATTTTTGGATTAATTGAAAAATTTTGTAATTTAGAGAAGGGTAGGTCCAGGTCCAGTGCTGCAGTAAAAGCATAGCATAATCCAAGGTTAAAGTTAGAAAAGGCTGGAAGCAATAAGTGATGGTAAGAAAAAGGTGAAAGAAAAAGATTTCTTTCCTTTCTCCCCCCTCCCCCCCATTTTTGCCAAAAAATAATCCCCTAGATAATTCTGACATGGACAGATTTTTAGATTGTCAGTGTAAGCGATATTTGGTAGAAATAAGTAATGGGGAATACTTAATAAAGTGGAAAATAAACATAGTAAGGAAATATACTTTCTTTTCGATTTTAAAAATAAATTTCAGTTCTAAATATTGTGGCCAAAGTGATTTTTTTTTTTTTGTTTGACATGATAATTTTTTAATTTCCAAGAAAATGAACTTGTGCAAATGTTTAATCAAATATTTTTTGTTTTATGCTTTAATGAAAGATGAAAAACATCAATATGATGTTCTTTTAGCTTCCCTTTTTACTTTTCATATGTATATTTGGCATGAAGAGATGAAAAATAATAATTTGATAAAATCCCATTAAATTTTCTCCGAGCAGCATGTTTCATTATCTAAAATGATTCTGTGACCTGTTTATTTTAAAAATATTTTCCTCTGAGTTGAAATTCAATTTAATACTTACTTGGATTTGTATTTCTAATATCCTTTGATCTATTTTGCTGATGAAAGGAGAAACAAGCATTGAAGAAATTGGATAATGTCCGTAAGGATCATGAGCACAGATTAGAAGCCCTTCACCAAGCTCAGGTATTAAGTTTTATATTTCACTCTTAACTACTTCTTTTTAAAAGGTATATTTAATTGGCATTGGTGGTAATTATTTTTCTTAATTCCTTAAGGAAATTGATAAAATCAAAGGAGAACTCATAGAAATGAATCTACAGATAGTTGATAGAGCCATCCAAGTAGTTCGGAGTGCTTTAGCCAACCAGATAGACTGGACAGAAATTGGACTAATTGTAAAAGAGGCCCAAGCTCAAGGAGATATTGTTGCAAATGCAATCAGAGAATTGAAGCTGCAAACCAATCATGTCACAATGCTGCTAAAGTAAGTATTGTGAAATAAAGTAATGAGAAAAATTGCTGATGTCGACTATTTTTGATCATCTTTGACCCAAAATAACTTTTTTTCCCTATTCTTTTTCCTGATATATTCATTTCACTATCTGCTTCTCCTCCCAACCCCCCAATTTGCAAATTTAAATTAGGACCATTCACTGCAACAAATAGAATAAGAACTACTTAGATATGAAGAATTTGAAAATGAGTAAGAGCAATCGGAACAAAAGGTTGGCAATTGTCAGTGCTGTAAAATTACCCATGCATATAAACTTGTAAATAAAAAGCTATTAAAAATTAAAAAAAAAATGAGTAAGAGCCTTGACCAATTTCTCTCACTTATAGCAGTTCCTTCATTTGATAATTTAAGCATTCTTTTTAGATAGGAGAAAAAGAAACTCATACATAATATTCACTGTCAAGAGGAAATTCAATTTTTTTCCCCCAAGCATTTGTTATTTCTCTAACCCTATCTCAGTGTGCCTTTCCCCCCTTGAATAATTAAAAATCAAAACAAAAACAAACCTCAGCACATAAGTCCAGCAAAACTAATTCCCATCTGGCCATGTCCAAAAACTTACAGCTCCTTTTACACTTTAAGTTTATCACTTTTCTGGTGGAATGTGAGTGGCATGGTTCATCTTTATTCCTGTGGACTTGTGATTTACCCTTATATTGATCAGAGTTCTGCAGTAGTGTTTGAATTTTTTTTTCTCTTTAATATTATTTAAATTGTTCATCTAGTTCTGTTCATTCACTCTATAGATTCCGCTAAAACTATTTTGGCATTTTTTCTGTGGTATAAAATGAAACACTCTAAAAGTCTTAACTGTGCTAAGATTTTTTTGTTAATAGGTTAAAAATGTGCCAAGACTTTTGGGACACGTCATATTCTATTATATTCATTAACCATTATTGTTAGTTGTTCCCCTATAGGAAGATAACAGGTAGTTTACAAGTTTTGACTACTATGAAAAAAGCTGCTGAAATGTTTTTCAAGAGCTGAATCAAAAGATATGTACAATTTAGTAACTTTTTGGACATAGATTACAAATTGCCTTCTACAATGATTGAACCAGTTATAAAAATGTATTTTCCCATAGCCACTCCCAATACTAGAGGAAATTTTTAAAAGGATATTCTTTATAGCTGACTGGAAATAGGAGTCAGATACTTGAGGCCTATAAATCTGTGTCCAGATTAGGACAATGGTGTGACAATTTCCCAAATTAGAGTGATGTGGCAAATCATAAATGACTTCCTAGTTTTCCCTGTTTGTATAGGAAAAATCCCATGTCTTTCCAGATTTAGGCTTTGGTATCTTTGAGGGAGATGAATGTATCAGAGCAAAATATTACTTGATTTACTTGAAGTTAACCAAGGGGCTGCCTGAGCTGAGATGAACCATGGGAAAAGGAAGGGGAAGATTTCTCAGCTGGTTTTAGGGGTAGAAGCAAGAAGCAAAAGATATTTAACACTTATGGGAAACATGGCAATCATTTGACAAGTGTCTAAAGTCTGGCTTTCAAATGAGGAATTAGAGACCTTATACAGGTACTTTGACTTTTATTTTGGGATTGTACATGTGAAATCCAAATTCAGGCTCCATGGAGAAGGAGGAATAAACTTCCAATAAACAGATTCTAACAAGCTCTTTACTTATATTTATTAATATACCTATGTTTGAATATATATATATTTTTATAGCAAGCAATATTGATTCATTTACATGTCTCAGACTGGGGAAAGAACACTTGTAGTAACAAATTATAGGTTGCTGGATATTGCATTAAATTGACCACGGAACTTGGAGTCAGGAAGATCCAAGTTAAAATTTAGTTTCAGAGTTTATTACTTGTGTGACACTGGGCAAATCACTTAACCTATGTGTCAGCTTCTCTGTCTCTAAAATGGGGATACTAATAATACTTAATTCCCAGGGCTATGGTGAAGAGAAGATGAGATATTTGACCCTGCCATAAAATTTACCCACAATGTGTAAAGAATTCGTTGTCACTTATGTTTACATGGAGCTTTGGAATTATTTTAAGTTCTACAAACTAAGTATCATATAATGTTTATAATTAGAATAAGTTTGTTATCTTAAATTTGAAAAACTAATGTAATTTTGAAATGATTTCCCTAGAAATCCATATCTAATATCAGATGAGGAGGAGGAAGATGATGAAATTAATATTGAAAAAGAAGAAACAGAAGAACCAAAAGGGAAAAAAAAAAAGCAGAAGAACAAACAACTTCAGAAACTTCAGAAGAATAAGCCATTACTTGTTGATGTTGATCTCAGTTTGTCAGCATATGCCAATGCCAAAAAGTAAGATTTTATCTACTACAAACAGGCTTTTTAAAAAAATTTTCAACAGAATTTTAGTTTTTTCCAATTACATGTAAAGACAGTTTTGAACATTGAGTTCCAAATTTTTTCTCCCTCCTTTCCTTCTCTCTCCCTTCCTCAAGACAGCAATCCAATATAAGTTATGCATGTACAGTCATTTTAAACATTTTCATATTAGCCATGTTGTGGAAAAGCAAATAAAAAAAAGATTAAAATTGAATGCTTTAATCCATACTTTCCATAGTTCTCCCTCTGAGTGTACATAGCATTTTCCATCCTAAGTCTATTATTGGATCATTAAATTGCTGACAACAGCTAAGTCTGTCCTAATTCATCTTCATATAATCTTGAGGTTACTGTATAGAATATACTCATGTTGTTCATTCATTCAGCATCAGTTCATATAAGTCTTTCCAGGCTTTTCTGAAATCAATCTGCTCATCATTTTTATAGAACAATAATATTCCATTCCATTTATATGTCATAACTTATTTAGCCATTCTCCAACTTAGGGGCATTCACTCAATTTCCAATTCTTTGACACCACAAAAAGAGCAACTACAAACATTTTTGCACATGTGGGTCCTTTTCCCTCTTTTATAATCTCTTTGGGATACAGACCCAATACACTTCTGGATCAAAGGGTATGCACAGTTTTATAACCCTTACGGCATAGTTCCAAATTGTTTTCCAGAATGACTGGATCATTCACAACTCCACCAATAGTGCATTAGTGTCCCAGTTTTCCCATATTTCATCCAGGAATTATCATTTTCTTTTCTGTCATATTACCAATCTGATAGATGTGAGGTGAGACCTCAGAGATGTTTGAATTTGCATTTCTCTAATCAGTAGTGTAGAACATTTTTTCTTTTCTTTTTTCTTTTTTTTTTTTTTTTAAATAACTTTTTATTGACAGAATCTATGCCTGGGTAATTTTTTTACAATATTATTCCTTGTACTCACTTCTGTTCCAACTTTTCCCCTCCCTCCCTCCACCCCCTTCCCCAGATGGCAAGCAGTCCTATACATGTTAAATATGTCACAGTATCCTAGATACAATATATGTGTGCAGAACTGAACAGTTCTCTTGCTGCACAGGAAGAATTGGATTCAGAAGGTATTAACATTAATTAATTTTCTGATAAATTTATGTTATTGGATTCAGAAGGTATTAACATAAATATATTTCCCATTTTGAACATTCATTTCATCCAAGATATTTATTTATTTGCTTAATCTTTACCAGATGTACCCTGCCCTACAGAATAAAGTTCTTAAAAAATAAAAGTTATGGGGCAGCCGGGTGGCACACTGGGTAGAGTACCAGCTCTGAAGTCAGAAGGACCTGAGTTCAAATGTGGCCTCAGACATTTAACACTTCCTAGCTGTGTGACCCTGGGCAAGTCACTTAATCCCAATCCCAATTGCCTCAACAAGCCAGAGACACTAGCACTTAGATGGATAGACGGATAGATATTATCTCCCCCAATAAAATGTTAAATTGCTTGATAGAAAATATCACCAGTATCCAGCATAGGTAGGACTTAAGCACATAGTAAATGCTTCAAAAAATAAATAAAAGTCATGATGTTTGGATTTTGAGATAAATTTATGTTATTGCAGATATTATGACCACAAGAGACATGCTGCCAGAAAAACACAAAAAACTGTTGAAGCTGCTGAGAAGGTATTGAATATTTCTCAGACTTTAACTTTTCCCCTCTCTCATACTTTAATGGCCTATTGAATTCTTTCTTCTCTTTCCTATGTCTTTTCTATTAACTTTTACATATGTATTGTATAGACAGTATAATTAAAAGAGCACTGGAGGAGTAGGAATCTGGAGATCTAGATTCTAGTCCTAGATTTGAGATCTATTAGTTGGGTGACTTTGCATAAATTAATTTATTTCTCAGGCCTTTGGTTTCCTTTTCTATAAAATAAAGTAGCAATCATAGGTCACCATTGTTCCTTGCAGCTTTAAAATTCTATGATTCTCTGATTACAAGTTTCTTAGGTTTTACAATTAGCCCTTTTTTTGTAACTTATTCCTTCTAAAATGATTTTCTTCATTTGTAGGCATTCAGATCTGCGGAAAAGAAAACAAAACAAACCCTCAAAGAAGTTCAGATGGTTACCACTATTCAGAAAGCAAGGAAAGTGTATTGGTAAGTGGATTTATTTTGCACTTCTCAGTTTTCCCATTTCTCATTTGGAGAATCATTCCCACCATATGAAGGAATTAAAATGGATATTAAGAAACCAATGAAGTTTTCCCCCTCTTTTCCAGGGAATCTTCATTCCTATTGTAAGTGCTTGTAATTTACCATTTCACTTTTGAATTACTCTTATTTTAGGAAGTTGTACCTTGTATTAAATAGAAATCTGCTGTTTCTATCATTGCCCTCTGGGCCCCAGAAAAAAAAAAAAATCTCTGAGACCACTTATTTGGTATTCTTCAAGGAGTATTTCTTTGTATATGGGTTAGATTTGGTGGCTGCTGAGGTCCCTGTCATTTCTCACATTTTGTGAAGTCTTTTCTAGTTGAAGACAGCTGCTCTGTTTCATTGCTGCTAATATCCCAGATCCTGTAACTCGTCCTTCTATGGCATGATTTTTAGGCTTCTCATATCTTGGATCTCCTTTTTCTGGATAGATTCTAGTCATCTGTATTTTTCCTACAATGTGGTACTTAGAACCAAAGTATAGTATAATGAAAAGAATAGTGGATTTGAGTTAGTGACCCACATTAAACCCTATCTCTGGCACAACCTGTATGGCATTGGGCACATTACTTAACCCCTTTGGTCCGAACTTTCCTCATCCGTCTAGTGGGGTTGGACTACAAAAACTAGGAAAGCAAGGCAAGAAAACAATTGTTGTCAAAAATATCTGAAAGTTTTCAAAAAAAAGGTGAATATGACATGACAGCCAAAAAAAATTAATGTTGTCATTAATTTCATTGAGAAGCACATCTGGCATCCAGACTGGAAAAGCTAAAAGGTACACTCGAAATTTACTTTGTCAGCAATCCCCTGCAGAAGGAGATAGATTGGGAACTGGAAGGATTATTTAGTTACTGGATTAGAGATGCTTACCTTAGAGTTGAGTTCGTGTGTGTGTGTGTGTGTGTGTGTGTGTGTAAAAACACAAGTATATATATAAAATTGTATTTCAGTATGTAATTTATTTTATGCCCTTAAACCTTGTTCTGAGAAAAGGTTTATAGGCTTTACCATTCTGTCGAGAGGAGTGAGAGAAAGGGAAAAGGTTCTAAAACTGTGATCTTTTTGACTCTTTGAAATGAGAAACATTATTGATAAATGTGTAGCCAATCTGATTAAAAAGCTGAAAAGAGTAACAAAAACAAATTTATTATTTTTTTTATTTTTGATCAATTTTATTATAAAGCATGCTTTATAGTCTAATGCTATTTTATATCAAAAAATCCAAAATTATTTTGTTAAAAATGGGTATACTGTGATACTCATGTAAGGCATTACAGAAAGTCTTATACAAAGTAAAAGGAAAATATCAAAAAGGGAAGTAGGCTGGAAAAAGATTGATAGTGTGAGAATGAGAATGCTAAGTAGGAAAAAAAATTCTAAAATTGCTTTTACATTTTAACTGCCTAGAAGACAAATCTCAGAAAAGGGATGGGGGAAGGTCGAGTTTTCAAGAACATTGGCAAATTTGTTAAAGCATTTAAAATAATCTTTAATTATTTAAGCTTTAATTCATAGAAACTCATTTCCAGCTAAAAGGGACCTTAGCTGTCATTAAGTCCAACACACCTCATTTTTCAGATAAGGGAACTGAGGCTTGAGCAGGAAAGTGGCTTGCCTAGGTTACACAAATATCTGAGGCCAGGATTTAAACTCAATACGTTTCTGACACTGACCCCAGCATTTTATCTATACCATACCAGTATTCCCCATTGGCCACAGTAATTGAGGCAGCAAGGCCAAGGAGTCAGAAAATCAGAGTTTGAATGCTCTCTCTGACAATAGATGTGTGACCCTGAGCAAGTCGATTTCATCAGATTGGGGTGGAGATAATACTCATCTGACTTAGAGATTCTCATAGGGTCACTGTAAGGAAAATGAAATGGAAATGGAAGGTTTAGCTATTACACTGCTACCCTACTCCTGTACTAAAAACAACATAATGTATCTTATAGTTTGCAAAGCAAACTACATATATTAGACACACACAACCATTAGAGGTAAGTGCTATTCTACAAAAACAAATTTAAAAAAGAACATGTTAAGCCACTTTTGTAATCATCCTAAAATAACCCCAGTAGCATTTTGTTCTCTTCACCTTTCAGTCAGTTTGTAAAAATGTGGTCTTTTATGAGAATTTTGCTGAAGCCTGTCTGTGCTTTTCTAACATATTCGTCAAGAATGTTCTCAATAAATGTATGTATTAGTTTCATAAAATTTTTATTTCAGTTAAAAGCTATTTTTTTCTCTCCTGTCTTTCTCCTCATTAAAAATAAAAAAGTAAAATCAAACCTGTAACAAAATATGCATAATTAAGAAAACACATTCCCACATTGGCTATGTCTAAAAAGTATTTCATTCTTCATCTTGAAAGTCCTTCACCCTGTCTAGTGAGTAGCATGCTTCCTCGTCAGTTTTAAGGGATCTCGTTATTTGTTGCGTTGATCAGAACTCTTAAGTCTTCCAAAGTTGTTGGCCTTTATTCTCTTAGCAGTATTGCATAGTTCTCCTGTATTACATTATTCTCCTGGTTCTGTTTACTTTATTTTAAATCTGTTCATACCATTTTCCTTGCTGCTTCTTATGAAATTGTCATTTTAATAATTTCTTACAAAATAATAGTATTCTATTATGCTCATATACCATAATTTGTTCAGCCATTCCCCAGTTGGATACCCCTTTTTTCTTAATTTCCAGTTCTATGCCCCTACAAAAAAAAGTTGCTATAAATATTTTTGTATATATGGATATTTTTTCTTATTCTTTGTTTTATTAATGATGATGTTGGGTCAGAGGACAACCCTGGTGTTGTCTATCTTTACTATATAAGTTTCTTAAAGGCAGAAACTATCATTTTTGTATTCATATTTTCAGTGCTATCTAGTTATTCAATGAAAGATGAACTATTATATTTGTAGGTCTAACAATGCACATGAAATCTTTTTTGAACTGAGCTGTCACTTAACAAATTATAGTAAATTACTATAGAAGCAACTTTTTCCTTTTTGAATGATTAATCATTTTTCTTCTTTTTTGCTTTTCACTGGATCTACCTTTAAGAGATGAGAGAATAATTCTTATATTTTCTACTGAAATTGACAATTTAGAACAGGATAAAAAGATGTTAGTCAGTGTATAAAAATGATCACATGAGACCTTTGATTAGTTTTTTGGTTTTCATGTTAAACTTTTGAGTCTTCATGATGAAAATTATTTTGAAAAGGAAATTCAGACATGGGAATTTTAAAGATCTTATCTTGTTCAATTGTTTTTCAGTTGTCTGATTCTTCATGATCTCAGTTGATGTTTTGTTTGTTAAGATACTAGAATAGTTTGCCATTTTCTTCTCCATCTCATTTTGCAGATGAGGAAACTGAGGCAAATGGGGATTAAGTTACTTGCCCAGGGTCACATAGCCAGTTTCTGAGCCCAGATTTGAACTCAGAAATAAGATGGTGGGGCCAAGCATACTGTACTACCTAGCTGCTCAATGATCTTAGAAAGGAAGAAAAAAAAAAAAGTCATATGCTAGCTAATTTTTTTTCTCCTGATTTGACAGGTTTGAGAAGTTTTTATGGTTTATTAGCTCTGAGAACTATCTCATTATAGGTGGAAGAGATCAACAACAAAATGAAATGATTGTGAAGCGATATTTGACACCAGGTTTGTAAAATCCATGTTAAATTTTTGAAGTTTTTTAAATGTACAAACTAGCTATCTTGATCACAAAAGCATTTTTCTTCATCTTGTATTCCTTTGAATATCAACTTGGTCAAAACAAAACAAAATCATAGAATTTAAATAAGGTGAAAGGAAGCTTAGAGTTTTAACTAGTCCAGCCTAATCATGAGAAAAACTGAGGCCAGTAGATATTAAATGACTTGTTCAAGGTCTTTTTGATACCAGATAACAAAAGCCAGGATTCTTGGACATAGAAATAAATTGTTCCACAATGAAATTTCCTTATTTGTGGAACATCTGATTCCAGCAAAATCAAAATCCTCATGATCTGGTTGTCAGTGGCCTACTTATTGAAATTTATTATAATGAGTTTCCTGAAGAAAAAAAAAAACAACAACCTAATTTTGTTCAATTTTTCAGTGCTGAAATTTGTAAGCAGTCTCTTTATACTTAGAACTTATGTGCATTGTGATAGATGTTCCTTTTTGATTTTTTTTTTTAAAGGAGATATTTATGTTCATGCTGATCTTCATGGTGCAACAAGCTGTGTAATTAAGAATCCAACGGGTAATACTCTTGATCTCTTTTAAGAAGATAAATGCTAATTCTGAGTTATAGAAGTTTCGTACGATAAAGAATATATTACTCTATTGTGTTTTTCATTTCCTCTATGCCTTAGTAAAGCTAAACTCTACATTCTCTGGGACCAAACATCTTTCATCCTTAACTTTATCCTTGTCATTTTCTGCCCTGCCAAACTTGCTATTGTTGCTTCACCATCCAAATAGTACTGTCAGAGGCTATACCAGGGTGGAACCCAACAATTCTGCTTTGTCTTTCTAAGATCATGTAATTTCATCTTAATAACTGCTATCTTCCTCTTCCCTCACCTTTATCCCCACCCAATCATATGGCTCTGTTTAAAGCTAATACTAGATGAATGTTTTAATTGGTATAAGATTAACATTTTGAAATAAGTGAATAGGAGTGCCATTAATATTGGTATCCCTTTTTCTTACTTAAGATATATTTCACAAGAAGTGAGTTGATTTGATTATCTTAGTATCTGGGGGAGAGGGAGGAGAGACAACTCAGCAGTTATGCCATTATTGTTATAGGAGAACCAATCCCCCCACGGACTTTGACAGAAGCTGGCACGATGGCATTGTGTTATAGTGCTGCCTGGGATGCTCGAGTTATCACCAGTGCTTGGTGGGTGTATCATCATCAGGTAATGGGAGCTTTTGTTTTTTCTTGAAAGGAAGAATTAGTATATGTAAATAATATGTCAGTAAATTTATAAATAAACAAAATTAATTCAAGGAGGCCAGTATTAAAAAATAGGATCTTTGAACTAATGTTGAGTATCACCACAATCCATGTCTTGCTGGATAGAGTCTTTCTTTGACATTATAGAATCAAGGTTAATCTTTTATTTGACCATATTTTATGCATAGTGTCACAATTCGAACAGTTAAGGTGGTACAGTGGATAGAGAGCTGGACTTATACTCAAAAAGACGAACTTTAAATCCTGGCCCAGATATTATTTACCTGTATGCACCTGGGCATGTCTTTTAATCTCAGCCTCAGTTTTCCTTTTTTATAAAATTGTAATATTAATAATAATCCTATCTTACAAAGTTGCTTTGTAAATTAAATGAGGTAGTATTTGTAAAATACTATGTGAACCATAAAGCATTATATACGATTGCCTAAAAATGTACAATAAATATCAAATGTTAAGAATCATTGGGGGAGTAGCAGAGAACCAAGGAACAATTTACAAGGAAGTAAAGAAACAATGATCATTCATGAATATAATTTCTTCTACTTCTACATTATGTACTTTCTTGATCTGGTAATTTGTTGTTACATATTTTGAATCATCCCTGATGTTCTGCTGTACTCATGACTATGTTCTCTTATGTTTTGTTTTATTTTGTTTTGTATTTCTTTTCTGTTTTCCTTTTTTTCTTACACTATTTTTTCAAATTAAAAAAAAAAAAGCACCAGTCAGGAGGACTTGAGTTCAAAAGTGGCCTCAGACACTTAATGCTTCCTACCTGTGTGACCCTGGGCAAGTCTATTAACCCCAAGTGCCTGGGGTGGGGGGAAGAGAAGATAAGTTGAAACTGGCAGAATTGAAGACCCAAGATTAAATCTGGGCCCAATCACTAGTTGTTTTATCATGGCAAGTCACTTATCTCTCTCTCTGTCTCTCATTCGCCTAGGATGGTGGATAGAATTGCAAGGGTGATAAGGATATTTATATTTAGGCAGGGGGCGATTTGGTAGGGGGAGTATATATATAACATATATAATACCTATCTATCTGTATTTGAGAAAGAAACATATGAGTTTTTCCCCAATTGATAAATGACCAAAGGATATGGACAGGCAGTTTTCCTATAAAGAAATCAATATTTTATCGCCATTTGAAAAAATGCTCTTGAGTCATTATTGATTAGAGAAATAAATGCACATTAAAACAACCTTGAGTTATTTTATACCTATCAGATTGACTAAAACAATTGAAGGGGAAAGTGACAAATCTTGGAGGGGATATGAGAAAACTGGGACACTAATTCATTGTTGGTGGAACTGTAAACTGATCCAACCATTTTAGAAAGTAATCTGGAATTATGCCCAAAGAGTTATTAAATTGCCTATACCCTTTGAACCAGCAATATTACTACTGTCTGTTTTCTTTTTTTTTTTTAATTTAATAGCCTTTTATTTATAGGTTATATGCATGGGTAACTTTACAGCATTGACAATTGCCAAACCTCTTGTTCCAATCTTTCCCCTCTTACTCCCCACCCCTTCCCCCAGATGACAGGATGACCAGTAGATGTTAAATATATCAAAATACAAATTAGATGCACAATAAGTATACATGACCAAACTGTTATTTTGCTGTACAAAAAGAATCAGACTCTGAAATACTGTACAATTAGCCTGCGAAGGAAATCAAAAATGCAGGTGGGCATAAATATAGGAATTGGGAATTCAATGTAATGGTTCTTAGTCATCTCCCAGAGTTCTTTTGCTGGGCGTAGCTGGTTCAGTTCATTACTGCTCCATTGGAAATGATTTGGTTGATCCCATTGCTGAGGATGGCCAGGTCCATCAGAACTGGTCATCATAATATATAGTATTGTTTTTGAAGTATATAATGATCTCTTGGCCCTGCTCGTTTCACTCAGCATCAGTTCATGGTAAGTCTCTCCAGGCCTTTCTGAAATCATCCTGTTGGTCATTTCTTACAGAACAATAATATTCTATAATATTCATATACCACAATTTATTCAGCTATTCTCCAACTGATGGGCATCCACTCAGTTTCCAGTTTCTAGCCACTACAAAGAGGGCTGCCACAAACATTCGTGCACATACAGGTCCCTTTCCCTTCTTTATGATCTCTTTGGGATATAAGCCCAACTACTGTCTGTTTTCAAAGGTGTTTAGGGAGAAAAGAAAAGAACCTAGTTCAAAATACTTACAATAGCTCTCTTTTTGATGGCAAAGAACTGGAAGTTATGGGGATTTTCATCAGTTGGGAAATGACTAAACTAGTTGTAATATATAATTGTGATGGAATACTACTGTGCTATAAGAAATTATGATTTCAGTAGATAGATGTGTACAAAATAATGAAGAGGAAAATCTGCAGAACCAAGAGAACAGTATGAGCAATATTGTTTTAAGATTAACTTTGAATCAGTTAAGTCATTTTGATTATTATAAATTCCATATTAACTGCAAAAGACCTAGAAAAGAGGATGCTATCTGCATCTAGAGAAAGAACTGATAAATAGAAATATACTTTTGCAAAATGCCTGAAAAGGTGTAACTGACAAGTACAATCTATTACTAATATTATTCCCTTTGACTAGGTTATAATTTTAAATTTTAATTATAATCTCTGTATTGTCTTGTGCCAGTCACAAAATTCCACGTTAGAACATTTTCTACCTCAGCTATTACATTTTTATACTACTTTATTTTTTTGCACTGAACTTCTAGTTCATTAATTTTTATAGAGAATTATTCTTAACAATCTAAGATTTAGAAAATTATCTCTTTTCTTTGTATTTTATATGCCTTTTCAGCCACCAAGTGGCAGTCTCTCTTGTGATAACTTATAGAACTAAAAGTAAAATTAAAAATAAAATTCTTGAGTTGAAACTGGCAGAATTGAAGACCCAAGATTAAATTTGGGCCCAGTCACCAGTTCTTTTATCCTTGCAAGTCACTTATCTCTCTCTCAATTTCTCAATTGTAAAATGTGGACAAATGTAACATTCAACAAAGGATTGTTGTGAGTATCAAATGAGATAATAATTGTAAGGTGTAAAATTTTATAGTAACTTATCCACAGTAAATGCTTGTTTCCATCTATTCCCCTTTTCATTAATTCTTTCAGTATTTCTCTTGTAATTGAATCTAATATTATTTTTCAGGTCTCTAAAACAGCACCAACTGGAGAATATTTGACAACAGGAAGCTTCATGATAAGAGGTATGGATTTAATATCAATCTCCTCATTTCCACTGATGGCTTGTGAAGGGCATATATTTTTAGGAATCTATTTAATGCTATTCACTAGCATAGAGTAACGACTGAATGCAACTGTGTCTTGTGTGATCTTTGTAGTAAAGGGGGACAGTTTTGGCACTTTGGGGGGACAAGATTTACTGTCTTCATTTATAATTTTATTGGTCCAAGATTATATGACTATGTGGCATATATTTCAGTAGAAAGAATGATGAAAGTGAATTGTTTTAAGATGTGAGAAATGACAACTAAGGATAATCATGTACTTCTACTAACTGTTCATTATACATAGTATAGAAATCTTTGTCTTGCATAATTTTCTGCATACTCTGTCACATAGTAAAATACTTGAAGCCACTAACATTATATATTTTGCAAACAAATATAGAAACTTTTTTCTTTTATCATTCACCCTTTAAAAAAATATTTAAAAGTAAAAACAAAATAGAAAAATGAAAAACAAAAACAAAACACTGTCATCATATACCTAGCAGGATATTAGAGAAAATCCAAAATATGTGACAATAAATTTCCATTTCATTCATAACTGTTCATCTTATAGAAACTTTTTAAAAGCAGAGATGTATATTATCTTTTTTAGGAAAGAAGAATTTTCTTCCTCCTTCATATCTTATGATGGGGTTTAGTTTCCTATTTAAGGTACTCTTCATTTCCCTAGTTATTTTTTCTTTTCTTATATTTCATTAGAAACTTAGACAAAAATCACTTACATGAAAAATTGATTCTTTAGGTAGATGAACCATGTGTTTGGAGACATCGAGGGGAACGGAAAGTCAGAGGTCAAGATGAAGATTTGGAGACAGTGGCTAGCAGCACTAGTAAGCTAGTTTCAGAAGAAATGGAGCCATTAGGTATTTCATGAATTTTATTAAATTCGATAAGTTGTTGTTATTATTTCGGTAAATCTATAAAAATATTTTTAATTAAGAGAATAACATTTGAACAAATATGTTTCTTTTCCTAGATTATTAACTGTTCTGAATTTCAGTTTCCTTTTTCTTTGTAGTCTAAGTACCCAACACAGTGCCTTGTACATAGTAAGGACTTAATGTTTGTTACACCCAAACTAGAAACTGATTAACTAAATCTGTGATGATTGCATATTTTAAAATCAGCCAGAGTCAGGAATTCAGGTTAAGGAAAAATCTTCAATCTTTATTCTCAGTAGAGGTGAAGAAGGATCGGAGGTGAAGGGGGATCAGAGGTGAAGGGGGGAATTGCGATAGTAATGTGTGCAGCTGCGTCAAGAAGCCAGCCAGCTGTCTCTTTCAGCTCCTCTCTCCTCCCTTCTGCCTCCACCCACCAAAATCATTTCCTATATAACACATCAGGACTTGCACAAAGAGTGGGCGGGGGCCATTCTTTCTCCAAGCATATATATTAATAGAGTATGATCCAATTACTGTTTAGCCTCACATGCTTGGGACCTCAGTGCATCAACTCAAGCTTCAGCCCATTACATAAATCTAATATTTATAATAGATTTAATTATCTACTAAAATAGTAAAAAATAATTTAGCAAGTGTGAAATTAACTATCACAAAGATAATTTAATAATATGTAGAATTAGTATTTAATTTTGCACAGATGACTTTATAGTAAGTATAGTTTGTCATTGTAGAGTACATGTTGTAAAGTGGTTGGAGGGCTGGGTTTCTGACAATTCCTTGTTTTGTTACTTTGGGAAATCCCTTTACCTCTATGGGCTACCAACTACTCTTATAAGACTTTTGTACAAAGTCATACAAAGATGAATGTGAGAGATAGCACATTCTTGAGTTTCTTTGTTGAGGAATTGCATATCCTTAGAACTTGTCATTTGAGATTTTTGCTTAATTTATTAACGCCAAGTTAAATGGTATTGTATTAGTTAAAACACATTAGCATAATTCCTTTAGATAAGTTATATATGGGAAATGTACAAAACATGTGAGAAACTGTGGTGTAGAGGATAGAAACCCAGGTTCAGAGCCAACTTCAAGGTTCAAGTTCAACCTCAGTGACTTTGTGGTCTTGGGCTAGTCATTTTAGCTTTCAATTCCCTAAGTACCTCTTTACTTTGCTGATGTGTATTGGCAGAGGGCGTTATATAAACTCCCACTCAGAGGTTACCTTTACCAGTCATGCCTAATTCCAGGCCTTCAGAAAATCTCTGGCCACTGTCTCACACAGTGGTTCTCTACCAATCTTACCTCACTCTGAGGTTTTCAGAGATCTCTGGCCACCGCCTCACTAAGAGGTGGTTCTAACGTCCAGCAGAGCACCGGAGGACAGCTGCATGCAAACTCAAGATCTTTATTCTATGTGTTCACATCCTGCCCTAGATGACCACCTCCTCACTCCTACTGAACTCCACCTACTTCCTATTCCCCATTGCTTATATAGGGTCTGTGAGGTCTCACACACACACACACAGCCGATTAGGGAAGGAGACACCTCCCATTGATGATGCAATCTCAATGTGACCATAGCTTCTGCTCACGAGACAGTCCATACTGGTCACAGAAAATCACATTCAGGGATTTCAGGCTTCAAAGCCTTTGTACTTATTGCACTGTATGAACTTCCTCTCTGAACCCTTACAACTTTAGTTGAATATTTCCATTCATATGGTTTCACAGGCCCTATTCTTATGATTCCTCCCTCTTATCTTCTCTTTTATTCTCTGCTAGATTATTCCTTGGATTTTTGTGTATGTGAGAGGCAATTGGGGTTAAGTGACTTTCCCAGAGTCACACAACTAGGAAATGTTAAGTGTCTGAGGACAGATTTGAATTTAGGTGGTCCTGATGAGGGCCAGTGTTCTATCCATTGTGCCATCTAACTACCCCATCCTTGGATTTCTAAAGAGAATTTTTTAGTTATTTTCTAATCCTGAATAGTAATTTCCCATTACTTTATTTGATTCATCAATGTATAAATTACAAAATCAAACTTATACTTTCTCTTATTTATTTGGTTCTTATTTTATGAAAATACTCCATAAATAGAAGTTATGAGTCATTTACTAGAAACTGAATGAGACTGCCCACAGTCATGACCACTGAGCCTTTGACGGTAGCCTGAGTTATCTGCCCTCAGAAAAAAAAAGAAGTTTTGAAAAACTTTAATAGTTTTTCAGTATTCACCTTTGCAAAACCTTGTGTTTCAAATTTTTCTTCCCAAGACAGCAAGCAATCCAGTGTAGGTTAAACATGTGCAATTCTTCTAAACATATTTTCATATTTGGAAAAAAAAAATCAGATCAAAGGGAGAAGAAACATGAGAAAGGGAAAAAACAACAACAAAGAAACAGACAATAATAAAAAAAAAAGTGGAAAAACTATGCTTTGATCCAAATTCAGTCTTTATAGTTCTCTCTTTGGATTTGGATGGCATTTTCCATTACAGGTTTATTGAAATTGCCTTAAATCAATAAGGTGATCCATCATATAATTTTGTGGTTATGTGCAATGTTCTCTTGGTTCTGCTCACTTAACATAAGTTTATATATGTCTTTCCAGGCTTATCTCATAATTTCTTACAAAACATTCCATTTCTTAGATTCCATAACATTCATATGCCATTCTCTAACAGATGGGCATCCACTTGTTTTCCAGTTCCTTGCTGCTGTAAATATTTTTGCGTATGTAGATTCTTTTGCCTTTTTTATGATCTCTTTGGGATATAGACCCAGTAGAGACATTGTTGGATAAAAGGGTATGAGCAGTTTGATAGTCCTTTGGGCATAGTTCCCAGTTACTCTCCAGAATGGTTGAATCATTTCACAGCTCTACCAACAATGTATTTGTGTCCCAGTTTTCCTACATTCCCTCTGACATTCATCATTATCTTTTCCTGTTATTTTAGCCAGTTTGAGAGGTGTGAGGTAGTACCTCAGTTGTCTTATTTTGCATGAGAAAGGCATTTTTTTAATAGCTTTCTGCTCCTCAAAATTGCCAGAAGTCAAACTATTATTTAATTATAATGACCAATTTCTTTCCCAGAGAATTGATGTTGAAATCTACTTCTCTCTTTTAGGAGAAAGATGGTGGACCACAGATATGGAGTGTGGTATTTACCAACAGATATGGTCATTATGTTTTATGGTTTTTCTTAAATGATCTTCTTTACTTTAAGGGAAGTCTCAATTAGTGGTAGTGAGTTAAAGGGAAATAACTTTTATGAAAGCAGAAGTCATCAATAAAACTAAAAGAAAAGAAAATTTGTCCTGGTAGACTGACTTCTTTGTCCATTCTACTTTGTTGTGAAACTCTAACTTTAATTTTCCTAATTCTGATGCAGATAATGGTGATAGCAGCAGTGGAGAGGATCAAGAAGAAACTTCTGAAACTGTAGAAGAAAGGGAAGTAGTAAATCAAATTGATGAAGAGGTCATTAGCATTCAAAATGACAAAAACAGGCCAAAAGAAGGATCAGCACAAGAAGAGAGCTCAGATGATGATGCTGCGGATGATGCTGATGCTGATGCTGATGATGATGAGGAGGAGGAGGAGGACGATGACGACGACGATGATGATCATGATCATGATAACACCAATGACGATAGAAAATCTCAAAGAATGAAATCAGATCAGGAAATAGCAAGTAAAAGGAAGGATGAATCTGAAATGTCATTAAATTATCCAGATACTACAATTGATCTATCTCACCTTCAGTCCCAAAGGTGATTCAAAAGTACATAATGTGAAATTTTATGAAGGGATAGTGATAATATAGGAAAGTAACAAAAAGGTTGAGCCCTCCCTCTTCCCTAATATATTTATTTCAGAAACTAGATGATAACTCCTTGTTTGATTTTTTAAAGAGTTTTAATTGATGTATTTTGCCTCTTACATCATCATAATGATCCCCGATAATCTTCCTTCACTTTCCCCAAAAAACATAATTATAACAAGAGGGAAAAAAATGAACAAAATTGATTAGTACATTGAAAATATCAGGAAAAGTGCTATATGTAACACCTGGGGACCTCTCATCTTTATTAAGGAGTGGATTTGTTCTGTCTTCTTGTATGTCTTCATTCAAATCATGCTTGAGCTTTATAATTTTGTTACATTCATTTTTGATTTTTTTGGTGTGTGATTCTTTCCATTTATATTATCATAGTCATTGGGTGTATTGCATTCTTAGTCCTGCTTACTTTACTCTACATCAGTTCATGTAAATCTTTCCTTATTTTTCTGTATTCATCACATTATGTAATCTCATATGACAATAATATTCCATTATATTCATGGATATCTACATTAATATTTTTGTATATTTGGCAACTTTCTTTTTAGCAATAACATAAATCTAAGAAAGGAATCTCAAAGGGTGGAGACAACTTAATAATTCCACATTAATATCCATAATAATTATACCATTTTAAGGGATAATTCCCTTGTTTTTAAGAAATGTAGAAATAAAAAAAATCAGTATATATGAATATGCTTTATGAAATCTGATTTCAACCAATCTAACTCAAATTAGAAACAACAAGGCTATCATTTCCTAAATTGATTGTATAAAGCTGATGGCCTTGAAGAAAGCTTAAAATACAGCTTGTCCAAGTGAAGTGCTTAATATATAGAAAATTTAAAAGAACAATGTTATATAGATTTTATTTTATTTTATTTATTTGTTTTTTTTTATTTAATAGCCTTTTATTTACAGGCTATATGCATGGGTAACCTTACAGCATTAACAATTGCCAAACCTCTTGTTCCAATTTTTCACCTCTTACCCCCCCACCCCCTCCCCTAGATGGCAGGATGACCAGTAGATGTTAAATACATTAAAATATAAATTAGATACACAATAAGTATACATGACTTAAACGTTATTTTGCTGTACAAAAAGAATCAGACTTTGAAATATTGTACAATTAGCTTGTGAAGGAAATCAAAAATGCAGGTGAGCTTAAATATAGGGATTGGGAATTCAATGTAATGGTTTTTAGTCATCTCCCAGAGTTCTTTCTCTGGGCATAGCTGGTTCAGTTCATTACTGCTCCATTGGAAATGATTTGGTTGATCTCGTTGCTGAGGATGGCCAGGTCCATCAGAACTAGTCATCATTATTATATAGATTTTACCAAAGAATTGGATTTATTTGTAGTGTTACTAATGAAAAAAGGTATGTGAAGAGCATTTTGTTTTGATGCCTAAGGTGATTTTTTAAAAGACATTACTAATAAGTGATAGAATTTGTTCTTCTTTTCATAGATCCTTCCAGAAAACAGTTACTAGAGAAGATGCTTCTGATGTGGTAAGTTGTTTGCTGAGCTTTTTAAAGAAAATAGCATTATGTGTACTTTTAAAAGAAGAAAGTAACTTCTTAAGATAGCAATTTTGTAGAAATTAGGATTAGACCAAATATTTTATATCATATGTAACAAAAAGCTCAAAATAGAAAGGTAACCTGAATATAAAAGATCAAACCATTAATATTAGAGTGAGACCAAGTACTTTTCCACCACAGTAGTTAGGAGGAGAAATCTTAACCAGACAAGGAAAAAAGATGTTTTAAAAGGTAAAATAGGCTATGTTTACTATATAAAACTGGAAATGTTTTAACACAGATAAAATCAATAAAGACCGAATAGTGGAAAGGGGGTGGAATGAGAAAAATATTTGCAGCAGTGTTACTAGTAAAAGTCTTACATTCAGAATATACATTTATATCAAGTGCCATTCTGCAATAGATAAATGATATGAAACTTTCAAAAATGGTTTTCATATTATAAATGGTCAGATAAAAGTATGATCCAAGTCATTAATAATTTTTTAAAAATACAAAATAAAGCAACACTTAAAAGGTTTTTTTTAAAATATGGAAACAGTATTGGAGGGTCTTTGATGAAATGTGGTCCAACTGTTTTGGATTTCAATTTGGAATCATGGAAGAAAAGTTACTAAACTGCCTATGTTCTCTGACCTGGCAGTATCACTCCCAGTGGGCTTATACCACAAAGTGAACATTCAAAGTAAAACCTCATTTTATATTATAAAAGTCATAGCATTACTGTTTGTGGTAGCAAAGAACTAAAAAGAAAGTAGATGCCCATCCTTTGGGAAATGGCTGAAATGAAGGAATGTTATTAATTAATAAATATAATGATGAAGATGAATAATTGAGAGTAATAGGAAAACCTGTGATGATCTTGAAAAAATGATAATCAAAAATAGGCCCTTTTATGGCAGAGAAGCTGAGGAGGGGGAGGGGGAGGGACAGAACACATATACATTATCAGGTAGGGTCATTGAATCAGATATTTTTTGCTTTCTTAAGTGATTTTCTTTGTCACTAGAAATAATTAAAGGCATTCATAAAACATTTTTTGCTTTTGTTTTTAATATTTGAAAAGTCATTAGTATCGGGGTTTATTTTTTTGTTTTTTGTTTTTTGTTTTTTTTTGCTTGTTTCTTTGGCTTAATAGAATGACAGTAAATTACATGGCCGGAGGCATTTGTCCGCCAAGGAACGAAGGTAAAACAATTTGTATTTTCAAAAATCAAATATCTTGATTTGTAACTAATGATAGTTTAGTTGACATATCAGCTGTCTTTTTTTAAAGCTCAGCTTTATTAAATTGAAATTACCTGTTTATAAGTCTCAGAATAATAAGTCACTTAATTTAATTTTAATGTTTAAATGTAAAAGGTTTTTCTGTTTAAAGACTTGAACTTTATTAGGATTAATTATTAGGATTTAATATGGTTATTGATCTCATCTTAATAAATTGCAAAATCTGTCTGGCAAATATTTATTGAATGCCTCCCATGTGTAAGGCACTGGATGTTGGGGATACAAAGATAGACTGTGATCTCCATGAAGTAGAAAAAGAAACACTCAAATAATTTGATACCAAAGAAAGTAAAGAGATCCCAGCTATGATAATTGTCAAGGCTAGAGTTGTGAAGGAAATAGTCTTGATGAAGGAATGACATCTGTATTTGAAAAGTAGGAGCAGGGTTTTAGCAGATGCCAAATGCCTCTCCAGGAGAAAAAGTGAAAGAATGGATAGTAGACAGGTCTCCAGTTTGGCTGAAATGAAGAACAAGGGAAAGAAATTAATATGCTATAAGGATAGCCAGGAAGGATGGAGTCAGAATATGGAGGATTTGAACATTGATTGTCATATTTCTCTGTTGAGCAACTATCTGTAGGTAACAAAACAGGTTCTGTACCAAAGAGGGCATTTATTAAAGAAAAGAAGTCTAATGCCTTTTCCTTAAGGACAACTAACATATATATGTATAAAAATATAAAAGCGTATTGAAGGGGAGAGATGGTTCCTGAATGTATTGGTCAGGCTAAAGAATAAAGGGAATTAATCAGGAAAAACTCACGTAAAAGAGACTTTTTAAAAAAAAATTAGAGAAGATACCATAAGTTTTGATTTAAGGAAGTGCTATAAAAGTTCTTTCTCTCTCTCTCTCTCTCTCTCTGAACTCTATCATGTAAAGAAGATTAGCAGGTTGGGCAATATCTTTTAAGTGGAAAGAGAACTAGAAATATCAGGGCATTTATAAAAATAGCTTAGAAAGTCAGGGCAGTATATTTGTAGCAAATCATTATCTATAGTCGAACAAAGTAAATGGAAAAAATGGTGCCAGGTTTTGGGAATAAAACGAGATGGAAATATGGTACTTATCCTTGTAATTAAAATTGATTAAGGAAAATAGGACAGAAACACTTTAGAAGAAATAATATACTTAGGCAAGCTTAAATAAGTTCCAAGTTTGTTATCTATAAAAATACTATAGGAATTAACTGGGAAGGAAAGATCACTCTTAGCTAGGATAGTTTTAAGGAGTGAGTTAAGGTTGAAAATGTAGGTGGGGCCAAATGATAGGTCATTGATTGCCTGGATTATTCATTGTATTAGGCCATTGTTTCACCTTCGTTTAGCTTTAGATTGGATTAGAACAGTTAAGCAAGAAGGGGAAAATTGGTGACGTAAGAAAGTTATATAAGCTGTTTTAAAATGTTATGTACCACAAAATTCAACTTATATGTTTTTTGAATTATATTAGAAATAGTTGACACGTATAGCAATTTAGGCTTTTACATCTAGTAGTATACTTGAGCCATTATTGCTATTCCAAATACAGTCTTATGCCCATATTAATATAGCATTTTAAGTTTTACAAAGCATGTTTCACTTTTTATTTTATGTGATACAACAACCCTATGGAGTGGTTGCTATTATTATCCCCATTTTATATATGGGGAAACTGAGACTAAAAAAATTCAATGATTTATCAAAGTCTAACACATAGTAGATATATGAGACAGGATTTGAAGTCAGGTCCAACTGACTATGGCAGAGCTGAGAAAGTTGTTTTGGATTCAAAGAATTTGAATTAATAAAGATCAGAAATTAATTTTTTGTTCATTTTTAGGGAAATGAAGAAAAAAAAGCAACCAAATGATTCAACAGATTTAGATATATTGGAGGACAAGGGAAAAGAAAATACACTGAAGACTGAAGTTTTTCCAAATACAAGCAAAACTGTTTCGGGTCCACAACCAATGAAGAGAGGACAGAAGGTAGAGGCTGAGAAGTTACAAGATTAATCGTTATTAAAATTACTACTAAAATGTGGTTGGTAGAAAAAATAAGGTTTTGTGGGATTCTAATTTTTCATTTTACTGAAAAACAAGATGTAAAAGAAATTAAAATTATTTAATAGATAATCATAGACTTAAATTTAAGAGGTGGAAAGGACCTAAGAGAGCAAGTCTAAGTATTTTTTTGAGGAAATTAAGGCCCAGAGAAGTTAAGTGGTTTTTCTATTCTCTGTCTTAATGCTTTTTGTTGAGTTTAGCCTGGAAATTTTGTGAGGGTTTTTTAAAAATTCTTAAGCATAATTTTAGGTGACTTATGGTATACTTTAACTTATGATAATGTAATACTAATAACTAACTTACTGTATTTACTATGTGCCAATCACTGTATTAAGTGATTTTCAATTATTATCTCATTTTATTCTCACCACAACCCTGGGAAGTAAATGCTATTATTATCTTATTTTAAAGATTAGGAAACAGAGACAGAGGTTAATGGTGTTATATAGGTAGTCAATGTCTGAGGAGAGATCTGTACTTAGTCTTCCTGATTTCAGACTCTACACTCTATGAAAGACCAAAAATCTAAAGGAATTTGTTCAGAGCATATACTAGTTTACTAACTTATGTTCTTACTGTCCTATTTGTCTTTGGCCCTAAACTTCTTAAAAGAATAATTTAAACTCCCTACTTATTATTCTCTGATTTCTTACAGAAATCTTCTATTATTCAAGTGAAATTGTTTTTTTGAAGCCTACAAATGGCTTCCTAAGTAAAAAAATATAGAGTCCTTTTCTCAGTCTGTATATTTCATGACTTCTTTGTAACATGTGACACTTGATCAGTCTCTTCTTCAAACTTTCTTCCATGACCTACCATATTCTATGCTAGAAGGCTGCTTGGCATAATGGAAAATTCACTGAATTGGAAGCCTGAGGTCTCACTTATAGTACTTAGCTGTGTAATCTTGGGCAAATTACTTTTCTTTAGGCTTCCAAATTATTATTATTATTATTTTTAATAACTTTTTATTTCCAGAACCTAAGCCAGGGTAATTTTTTACAACATCCCTTGCACTCACTTCTGTTCCGATTTTTCCCCTCTCTCCCTCCACCCCCTCCCCTAGATGGCAAGCAGTCCTATACATGTTAAAGAAGTTACAGTATATCTTAGATACAATATATGTGTGCAGAACCGAACAGTACTCTTGTTGCTCAGGGAGAATTGGATTCAGAAGGTATAAATAACCCGGAAGGAAAAACAAAAATGCAAGCAGTTCACATTCATTTCCTAGTGTTCTTTCTTTGGGTGTAGCAGCTTCTGTCCATCCTTGATGAATTGAAACTGAGTTAGATCTTCTCTTTGTCGAAGAAATCCACTTCCATCAGAATACATCCTCATACAGTATTGTTATTGAGGTATATAATGATCTCCTGGTTCTGCTCATTTCACTCGGCATCAGTTCATGTAAGTCTCTCCAAGCCTCTCTGTATTCATCCTGCTGGTCATTTCTTAACAGAACAATAATATTCCATAACATTCATATACCACAATTTACTCAACCATTCTCCAATTGATAGGCATCCATTCATTTTCCAGTTTCTAGCCACTACAAAAAGGGCTGCCACAAACATTTTGGCACATACAGGTCCCTTTCCTTTCTTTAGTATCTCTTTGTCTTAAGCCCAGTAGAAACACTGCTGGATCAAAGGATATGCACAGTTTGATAACTTTTTGGGCATAGTTCCAAATTGTTCTCCAGAATGGCTGGATGTGTTCACAAAACATGTATCATTGTCCCTGTTTTCCCACATCCCCTCCAACATTCCGTGTTATCTTTCCCTGTCATTCTAGCCAATCTGACAGGTGTGTAGTGGTATCTCAGAGTTGTCTTAATTTGCCTTTTTCTGATTAATAATGTCCAAATTATTTTTTTTATAAAATAAGCCAAGTTGGACAGGTAACCTCTAAAATTCTTTAGTTCATAGTTCTGTTCTTCTGATCTTTCTTTCTCCTTTTCTGACTTTTTCTCCTCTTAACCACCAAATACAAACATTCCCCCAAGTGAAAATCTTGCCTTTTTCTTTAGGCTTCTTTTTTCCTTAGTCAGTACAGTCAGTAGAGTGTCAAACTTGGGAATCAAGAAGATTTGTGTTCGAATTCTGTCTCAAACAACTGTGTAATCCTGAGGAACTCACTTAGACTTTGCCTCTAGTTTTCTCATGTATTAAATAGGGATCAAAGTAGCACTTATTTCACAAGATTGTTATGAGGATCAAATGAGTTAACAGATAGTTAACTTGCTTAGCAAACCTTACAATGCTATTTATTATTTTTATTAACAAACTACAAAAAACATTTTTTACTTTTTAGTAATTTAAAAAACCAATATTGACTATCATCACAATGAAGTAAGTTTAACAATTATTTAATTAATTCAACACAGTCATTTTTGTTAGTCCCAATTAGTAATAATAATATTAACTGAAAAATACTTTATATTATCTCATTTATTATCTCATTTAAATATTATCTCATTTCATACAACAATCCCACAAAGCAGGTAACTTACTATTCTGATTTTACAGCTGAGGCAACTGAGGGATAGGTCAAATAATTTGTCCAGTGTCACACAAAAAGTATTTGAGGACAAATCTGAATACTGTCTTCCCAATTCCAAGCCCAAGATTTTGTTCACTGACCCATCTAGGTGCATCCTCAGCAAGATTCTATGTACAGGGGAATAGACCTAAATGGTGAAGTAAAGGCAGGACCCACTCGAGCTCTCCTCCAAGTACCTTTAATTAATGACCTAAACAAATTCTAGATGGGCAGAACTCACTAAGAAACAGGGTGAAACAATTTTCTAGCATAGGACAACTTTGAAAGTTGACAAGAAAGGCTTGTCATACAGGGTGATAATGGATCACAGTGCAGGTTTCTCCAGCACAGTCTCAGCACCAGTAAACCAGAAACAGGTCTTGGGGTGACTGAATCAGTGGGAAAAGTGGCAGTTTCCAGACTTCTCAGCCCAAAGACACCCAAAATAACTTAGTAGACAGGCGGGAAAGATTTGTTGCTCCTGGGTGAGAATCCAACTCAGGCCCTACCAGCATAGCCCCAGCCCCAGAAAATCAGCAGGAGGCCTTGGGAGCCCCTGAATCAACAAGGATAGTGGAGCTTTCAGCCCACAGATAGTAAGGAGGTTGAACAAATTGGTCAAAATAAGATTACATTGCTAACAATGTAGCAAAACTCTGTTGCTTTGCCTGTACTCTAATCTGAGTCACAGTTCTGGTGGTATTTCCAAGTCAAAGAGAAGCATTAGCATACTAGAGCTTGCACCCACAGTCAAGTAGGGACCCTCCTCAGCTTTAGGGCAGAAAAAAGTGCTTGTGGTCATTCACAGACCAGAGCATAGGCCAGGAGAGTAATAAATACACCTCTTTTAAGATCATACCAACTTGAAAAAATGGGAAACTTGCAATTCTCTAAGAGGATCTCTGAAAACAGCTGCATAAAACCCCTTAAACCTTAGAACAGTATACTCTTCACCCTGGAAGCAAAGCCCTACTTTTAAAAAAATATTAAAAGTCAAGTAATGTACTGGAAGCATGAACAGAAAAATATTTTGACCATAGAAAGTCACTATGGTAACAAGGAATATCAAAACACATGCTCAGAAGCTAACAAAGTTATTGCTCATACATACAAAGCCTCCAAGAGAAATATGAATTGATCTCAATTCAGTTCAATAGAAGAGCTCACAAAAGAATTTTGAAAATCAAATAAGAAAGGTAGAGGAAAAATTGAGAAGAGAAATGAAATGATGCAAAAAAAAAAAATGAAAAACAAGCCAATAGTTTGATAAAGAAGACACACACACACACAAATACTGACGAAAATAACACCTTAAAAAACAGAGTAGACCATGTAAAAGAATGTAAAGGTAAAAGAAGTACAAAAAATCAATGAGGAAAAGAATGCCTTAAAGAGAATTGGTAAAATGGGGAAAAAAATGCACTGAAGATAATAATTCTTTTAAAATAGAAGTGGATTTCAAGGTAATCCCAATAGACTTTAGATAAGAAATGCCATCTGCATCTAGAAAAAGAACTATGGAAATTAAATGTAAATCAACACATGCTATGTTCACTTGTTTTTTGTTTTTTTTTTCTATCCCATAGTTTTTCCCTTTTGTTCTGATTTTTCTCTCCCAACATGGTTTATAAAACAATGTAAATAAATAAGATTGATTTTGAAAAAAAGGAACAAAAAATAGTAGGGCTAGTAATCATTAATCTTGGATAAAGTCAAATAAAGATTTAATCAAGAGAGAAATGTACATTATATCAGTCACATTATTGTTTTAGAGGCATGTTTACATATGGTAAATGTATGTGCATATATATGTAAGCATATATGGATATGTTTGCATGTTGGTTTCTGTAAAAAAAAAATAAAATAAAATTGGATACAGAAGCTCACTGAAGAAAATAATTCCTTAAAAATTACAATCAAGCAAATAGAAAATAGAAAACTAATGACTGTGAGAAATCAAGAAACAAACAAAAAGAATGAAAAAATAGAAGACTGATCTGGAAAAAAGAACCTATACATCATCTTTAAAGAAAGTTTCAAAGAAAATGGCCCTGATATTCTAGAACCAGAGGGCAAAAGAAATTGAAAGATCAGTCACCTCCTGAAAGAGATCACACCCTGAAAACTCCCAGGAATATTATAGCCAAATTCCAGAACTTCCCAAGTTAAGGGCAAAATGTTACAAGCAGCCAGAAACAATTAAAGTATCATGAAGCTACAATTGGGATAATAAAAGATTTAGCAGCTTCATTTTTTTTTTCTTTATTTATTTGCAAAGCATATGAATGGGTAATTTTCCCATCATTGATCCTTACAAAACCTTTTATTTCAAATTTTCCCCAACTTCCCCTCATCCCCTCTCCTAGCTGGCAGTTAGTCCAATACATGTTACATATGTTGAAATACCTGTTAAATCCAATATATGTTTACATATTTATACAGTTATCTTGCTACAGAAGAAAAATCAGATCAAGAAGGAAGGAAAAGAAAAACAGAAAAAATAAAATGCAAGCAAATAAGAACAGAGAGAGTGAGAATGTGTTCCACACTGTTCCCATGGTTCTCTCTCTGGGTGTAGATGGTTCTCTTCATCATTGAACAAATGGAACTGGTTTGAATCCTCTCATTGAAGAGAGCCACATCCATGCCGTGTGTAATGATCTCCTGGTTCTAGCAACTTCACTTTAAAGGAAGAACAAAGATGAGATTACAACTAAGAATCACCAAAACTAAGTGTAATCCTTAAAGGAAAAAGGGATATTCAGTAAAATAAAGGACTTTAAGACATTCCCAATTAAAGATTAAAGTTGAATAGAAAGTTTGATTTTTAAGTAGTAGACTCAGAAAAAGCATAAAAAGTAAATGATGAGCAGGGTGTTCTTAGAAGAACCTGGAAAGACTTGGATGGGCTGATACAAAGTGAAATGTACTGTATAAAAAGTAACAACAATATTATAAAATGATCAATTGTGAATGAGAACTATTATCATAATACTATTTTGGACATGTTGATTTTAAGATGTCTGTAAGATATCCAGTGTGAGATGTCCAATTTGGTATCGAGGTTAGGACAAGAAAAAGGTAAAGATTGCATATTGTCTACAAAAATGGTTTTATATTCATTGTTTTGTTTTCCACATCAATCTATTATCATGGTTTAGATACTTTGTATATTTATTGAATGAATGAATGGAAAAATTCCTTCCTGAGTAGATAATGATTGACTTTTTTTTTTAACTTTTGGATTTCTCATACCAGTCTTTTGACTCCACAGAGTAAAATTAAAAAAATGAAAGAAAAATATAAAGATCAAGATGAGGAAGATCGTGAACTTATCATGAAGCTCCTTGGAGTAAGTGAAACCTGAAACTATTTTCAGCTTGCTTCTTATCAATAAATGATACAAAGTAACATGTTTGAGGGGGATAAAAATCCTAACATTCTTGGGGGTAGAGGGAAGATTGTATAGAGCAAAGGCAAAGTTTTTCAAAGGGCATAATTGTTATGTTATGTGTTTGTCTTCTATCCTTGTGTCTTGTTTGCCTCTGTCATAAATTAACCAAAATGGGGCCCAGTAGCTTAAAGTCTTAGAGAAGTAGAGTACCTGAAGACCAGCACAAGATGAGTGGAGGTTGGTGCTCCTTGTATTTATACCTCAAGTTTCAAGTTTTACAAATAGGCAGCTTCCCATAATAGTTAGCCATAAGAACTACTGAAAAGACAACCAAAAGGTATAGATTGTCTTACCCCAAGTATGGAGAGCAAGGGGCATTTTACTGTGACCTGCAAAGTGTACTTTGTGTTTCTAACAATATCGATGCCATTTGGTCTGTCTCCTAAAGGAGAAAATGAAAGGACTTGATGAACTCTCCAGAGTATCAGAAATACTAAAAAAGTTGAAAAGAAGATAAAGTATATAAGACAGAAGTCAGTTCTCATCTGTGTCAGGAAATTATAGGATATAGAAATACAGTAGTAATTTGTATAAATTTTCTCTTAATAACCACTTATTTTTTCCTCCTTCTTCCCCACTGGGAGACAAAAAAACCACTCCTTTAAAACAAAAATGCATGTCAAGGAAAACAAAATGCTGAATTGGCCATTTCTTAAAAATATGTATCTCATATTGTATCTTTGATGAGGTGAAGTCTAATTTTCAGGGCTCCTGGTATGGGAACCAAAAATATAATGAAGTTTAGGTTTTAGAGTTTCCTTTTATAGGGAACCAAATGATAAGGTCTAGATTTAGGGAACCAAAATGAGATTAGGGTTTCTGATGGTCTGGAAGTTAAATGATAAGGTCTAATGACAGGTTTGGGGTTCAGGGAACCAAATGGAGAGGTTTGGCTCCCCTGCAAGGGGATCCCTAGATCCGTGCAAGGGTTGGGAATTTTGGGGAACCTCCTTCTGGTGGTACAGGGATTCTCTGTAAAGGAATTTACAAACCCGAAAAGCTAGATTGATAAAAGAGATTTATTATAGGGATTGGGAAGTAAGGTTAGAAATCCTGACAGAGAGGCATAAAGTCTCATTAGGGAAGTAGGTGAGATAAAGAAAGGGTAACACTGGAAAAGAATGTTATCCAGTGGGCAGAGGCCTCCTTGGCATAGCAACCATGGCATAGCTGGCATATCTAGAAGCTCTGCAAAGAAATTGCCATTTTTATAAAGATGTCTTTGGTTACAAGGGAGGCCTGCTCCCATCCCAATGAAGCTGGTGGTTGGAGTTGAATTAAATAGAAGATCTTTACTTGAATAGGGTTAGAATTCTTTTAGCTCAGGACTGAACCAACCCCATCCAGATAACAGAATGAAGCTGTTTATCTTGTTTTTCTCGAGCGGGGTCCCTCACTGAGGCGCAGAGTGCAAGGAGAATTTCTCCTTCAAGGATTTTTAGAGTTTCAGGGTCCCTTCTTCATTTTGTGTCTATCATCTTTCTATCAGGAATTGGACAACATGCTTCCTCATCAAATCTTCTAGAGTCATGGTTAGTCATTGGGTTGAGTAGAGTTTTTAAGTCTTTCCAATTTGTGTTATAGTTAATATAAAAATCGCTTCACTCTGCATTGGTTCATACAAATCTAACCAGGTTTTTAGGAAATTATCTCTAATCATTTTTTATGGCACAATATTCCATTATATTCATATACCATAATTTGTTAACCCATCCCCAAACTGATGCCTACCTCCTTAATTTATGGTTCTTTGATACTACAAACAAAAGAGCTGTTAAAAATATCTTTACACATAAGGGTCTTTTTCCTGTTTTGTTTGTTTTTTTTTTTTATCCTTTGGGTATATAGATCTAGAAGTAGTATTGTTAGATCAAATTGTATACACAGTGATTTTATCAGAGCATTTGTCTAAATTTCTCATGGTTTGGTTTTTGTGTGTGTGTGGACGAGCTGGAAAGATCCACTGAACATTTGCAGCTATCTACATATGAGATTGTTCTCTAGGGGGAATGGAACCATGTTTGGAGAAAGTAGCTCCAAAAAAGGGTGTTATGAAGTCATAGGTACCATCAGGTAACAGCTTTTTCAGTGATGAGCAGAGAGGAAAGAGTTGATAGGAATTCTCTGCTGATGAGTTAGCTGTTTTGAGATAACCCAAGAGAAGCAGTATGCCTAATTCCCCAGGGTATGTGTCTAGAAAGTGACTTCAGAGTCTTTTGTACAACTAAATAAAAGGTTTTTAAATAGAAAAGAAAACTCTAGAGCTATGACAGGCTTGATTGCACAAAGAAAAAAATACTGTGATGACCACGTATTTTAAAATCAGCCGGAGTCAGGAATTAAGGTTAAGGGAAAATCTTCAATCTTTATTCTCAGTAGAGGTGAAGAAGGATTGGAGGTGAAGGGGGATCGTGATAGCAATGTGAGCAGCTGCAACAGGAAGCCAGCCAGCAATCTCTCTCCATCTCTCTTCCTCCCCCTCTTCTTCCATCCATCAAAATCGTCATTTCCTATACAACACATCAGGACTTGCACAGAGAGTGGGCGGGGGCCATTCTTTCTCCAAGCATATATATTAATAGAGTATGGTCCAATTACTATTTAGCCTCACATGCTTTGGACCTCAGTGCATCAACTCGAGCTTCAGCCCATTAAAAAATACAACTCAGGAGAAAGAATAGTAATTTGAAGGAGAGAATGTTGAAGAAGAGAGCTAACTGGCAATGAGTCCACAGTTTAAAATATCCATCTGCAAATGCACAAAATATTGATAATAAACAAGGTGAATAGAGATTATCATAAAAAAGGCAAATTTGACCTCATTGATCCTTTGAAAGAATTTGTGGTTGAAATTTCAATTTAGAATGGTAAAGCATATTCAAAGTAAATATAAGGCATTAAATAATTTGTCATGGTAATTAGCAACAAATTAGCCTTAGGAACTGTCAAAAGAAGACAAAGGACTACAACACTTATTCCAGTGAGGTTATGAAAGCCAAAGAGAATTTAGCTGTGAAGCACTATGTGCTAAGGAGAAATATTCATGTGAGGAATCCAGAACCGTGTTTTGAGAGGGGGAAGAATTTGGGTGGCCATCAATAGGTAGTAAAAGAAAATATATTGTTTGAGGTTTTGGCAAGGAGTAATATATGAGACTATATTGACCAAAAATGGAAAGAAGGCCATTTGCAGCCTGTATTTAGCTTTTCTTTTCTCTCTCAAAAAGAATGATCATTGTACCTTTCAAGGGACAGAGCAAAAATGGTTAATCAGGATTAATCTAAATCCCCTTGATGAGTTTGTCACCAAATCCAGATGAATTCCATCTTGTTATACTAATTACTAATCAAGGCAGTTGATAAACATGTATTAAATACTGTGTGCTGGGCACTATGCTACTTGCTGGGAATATAAAAGAAAGGCAAAAGATAGTTCTTGCTCTCAAGGAACTCACAAATTAATCTGTTTATGTAGATTTTAGCAAAACAGTTGACAGTCTTTCTTGCAGACAAGAGGGAGAAAGATGGTTTATGATACTACAACTAAGCTGGATTCTTGGACTCAAAGAATTAATTGATGATGATGATAGGTAGTATTTAAATAGCATTTAAAGATATGCCAAGCACTTTATAAATATTATCTCCTGATAGGTGCTATAGCTGTCCCCATTTTGCAAATGAAAAAACTGATGAGGTACAGATGAGGTAGAAGTTTTAAGTGACTGCTCAAACAGATCTGATTTCAGCTCCAACACTATTGTACAAACGAGAAGTCTTGAGCTCTTGGGTGTAATGCCCCAGAGATCTTTGCCCCTGTTCAATTTAACTTTTTTTAACGACTAGTATGAAAACATGGATTATGTAATGTCTTTGTCAAGTTTATAGATGAAAAGCTAGGAAAGAAAATTAATTCATGTGATAAGTTTTAGATTTGGGGAAACCAAATGAAATTAGGGTTTTTCGTGGTCAGGGAGTTAAATGAGGTCTAGTGGCAGGTTCGGGGTTCAGGAGCCAAATGGAGAGGTTTGGCTCCCCTGCACCCCCTTGGGATTTGGCACAAGGGTAGGGAGTTTGGGGAACTCCCTTCTGGCAGTGTAGAGGTTCTCTGTAAAGGAATTTACAGACCTGAAAACCTAGATTGATAAAAGAGGTTTATTATGGGGATTGGAAGTAAGATTAAAGTCTGGTTAGGGAAATAGATGAGGGTAAAGAGAGGATGGCACTGGAAAGACTATAGCATGGGCAGAGGCTCCTTGGGATGCCAACCATGGTGCTGGCATGTTTGGAACCTCTGCGAAGAGAGAATTTTGGTTTGGCTCTTTTTATAATGCGAGATTTAACTAAAGAGGGCCTGTGGGTGGAGTCCCAAGTTGGCTCTTTGCTGGGTTTTAGGTAGGGCTACAATCTGAATTGAATTCAATGAGTTTCAGGATTGAACTGACCCTACCCAGATAACAAAGATGAAACTGTCCTTGCGGCAGGTTCCCTCACGGAGGCAGAGTTAAGGAGGTTTTCTTCTTTAAGGATTTTCAGAGTTTCGGGGTCCCCTCTTCAATAATAGGATTCAGAATCTGGCTAGAAGTTTGAGCTAAATCTAAAATAAAAATTTGGTTAATTATAAGTCTTAAACTTAGATTTAAAAAGCATCAGTTTCACAAATAAAAAGCAGGAAAATATTAGTAGCTAAACATCAGGGTGACTATAAAAATAAATTGAGGTCTTGGGAAACCACAAATCTAACATGGATTGACAGCTTGATATGGCAACTGTGGCATTGATATGACGGTCAATAGATTGTCTTTTGTTTATCTTCACATAGTAAAACTAGAAGCAATGAATGAAAAGTTCCAAAGAAGCAACTCAAAGCTTGATTTGAAGAAAAACCTAATAGAGCTATCCAAAGTAGAGTGGGCTACTTCAGATTGCTTTTAATTCCTCTTCTCTGGAGATCCTTGAACAAAGTCTAGATCAGTGGTGTCAAGCTCAAATAGAAATGGAGACCATACCTGAAGATCTCCATGGGCTTCATTTTACTTAGAAATTTTCTGTTTTCTTCCACTTTTTGGGGGGAGGGTTGACTGTTTGATACCTCTGCTCTAGATTACTATATATAAGGTGTATATTGTTTAAAAAAAAAAAAAAAAGAAAGAAAGAAAAGAAAAGAAAAGAAAAAGAATCTTGTTCAGACATAGGTTAGATCACCTAATTCTTTTGGGGTTTTTTCTAATTATGATTTTATGGTTCTATAGCTCTACAGTGACTGGAAGAAGGAAATGTTGCTTTGAAAATTATTTTAATAGCTGAATAAGAGGAAAGAAATTTGAGGCAGTTAGATCCATCAGCAGATATTTGTAATAATTCAGATGAGGTGTTGAAGGCTTGCACTAGAGTGGTCTGGGCAGTGACTAAGGGGAGAAGAAAGCATATATAAGAGAGGTTGAAGAAGTGAAATAATTTATTAAAACACCTATGCCAGGCATTGTTAAGGATATAGACCCCAAAAATGACCCTGTGTTCAAGCATCTTATGTATAAGATGCTTTTTGGGAAATATAACATGTTTGCAGATAAATAAATAGAGGATTTTTATATATGGTGATGTTAGAAGGGGACGTTAAGGAGCAACACTATTAACAGGGGATTCAGGAAAGGTTTCTTAAAGGAACTACCATTGCAAGAATCAGAGGTAAAGCCATGCTTTTTGGGCTTGGGAGAAAGCCTGTAAAAAGGCAAATAGATTGGAGATGAAATATTACCAGTTGGCTGGACTAAAGAGAGCACAAGGAAGTTAATGTATAATCGATTTGGAAAGGTACCTTGGATCCAGATTGTGAAGGACCTTAGATACCAAACAGGAGTTTGCACTTTGTCTTTGAGGAAATGAATAAGTAATAGTGAGAAAACATGGTAGAATGTATGGAGAACTGTCTTGGAAGCCAGTGGGATCAAGGTTCAGGTCCCATTTCTGATATCCTGATCTTCTTGTCTTCAGCAAGTCCTTTAAACTCTCAGTACAATATATTGAGTCTGGGCGGCTTTCTAAAGCTCCATATTATAAAGAAGATGCCAACCTGTACTGGAAGGATTGTTTCTTACCTGGGAGTTTCCTATGCTAGTGACATCATAGATCCAGACCTTGTATCTCTGTCTGAGAGCCAGTGAAGTTTCTTGAAAAAGGGAAATTTTGGGCAAAACTGAAGGAAGTCAATGATAGAATTGGCCCACTGTGAATCATGGCAGAAAGGAGGAATTCAGAGAAACATAAGACTTGAATGAAATGATGCAGAATGAATGAACAAAGCAAAATTTTACAAACATACACAGTAACTACAGGAATATAAATAACACTTTAAAAAAAGTAGTTAGTGTATTGTAATGAACCTGTATGGTCCTGAGGAAGTGATAAAGAAACACCTTCCTTCTTTTGAGAGAGATATAAGAAACTTGGATGTGGAATGCCAAGGTTTCATTTGGCCTCTTTAAATGTTCTGTTGAGTAGGGGGGTATAAACGGAAATGACTTTAAAAATAAAAGAACATAAAATGATCAAATGAAAGAAGCATGGAGAGCACAAAAAAAGAAAGAAAATAGGTTTAAACCAGACTCTTAACTATGTATCACAATAAACTACAAATGAATTCATGACTTAAACATAGTCCATAACATAATTTAGAGAATGGAAAGAGTATGGCTGGCAGGGAGAATTTTTCACCAAACAAAGAATGGTTTGACAGCAAATATCATTGATCTGCTGTTGAACATTAAAAGTCTTTCACAATTTGGCTTCAGCTTGTTCTTCTAGATTTATGCAATCAATATATACACATCAATGAAACTATCTTTGTTCATTATCCACATATAATATTTCAGCTCCCGTCTCATTATCTTTGTACAAGCTATTCTTTGTGCTTGGAATATTATAGTCCAGAACGTCTGTTAAATCCAGAACTTTGTTAAGATTTAACTTAAGTGCCCCTGCCTTTTTTGATCCCTCTATTGTTAGTGCCCCCTTCCACTAAAAGAAAATCTTAATAAGTAATCATTTTTTGTACACATATTTTCTCCTCTAAGTTCCTTGAGGTCCAGAATCACTTTTGTATCTTTGGTGCCTTAACATAGTACATTGCAAATAGTTGGTTGCAAATGTTCATTAATTTGAATTAGGAATTCAGAACCATTGGAAGACTATTGGAGTAACCAGAACTAAGAGAATAGTATATAAAAAGTACAGTAATGCAAATAAAGTGAATTTCAATGGAAAGCTAAAAGATGAGTAATTTTATTGACTAATTTTAGTTCTCAAAAAGATGAAGAAATGTACTTCGCTTCCTTTGGTAAAGAAAAGGGGAGCTCTAGGCAGTGTTGCAAACATTGTCAGATCTGATTACTAATTACTGAGTAGTTGGTTTTGATAAACTATTTTGTTATGTTATAAGAGATTCAGAAAGGACTGATATAAAAGCAAATAATAGAAAATTAGAAAAAATAGATTTTTTTAAAAAAATTATTATTTGAAGGGGGGAAAGTTCTAGAAGTAATGAATTGAGATTGATGACAAATTCTGCAGGCAACAAGAAAGGAGGTGTTTAACCATATTGAGGACAAAAGTTATAGTTTTGTTGCTTGCTTTGGCTGATTATTCAGGTCCTATCTTCTAGCTTTCATTTATTAATTTTTTTCATTAATACATTGTTTTCATTTAAAAAAAAAAAAAAGCGCTTCCTTGAAAGTAAGTAAAACAATTTTGGCATACTTGTGACTGATAATGTATAACTTCACTTTTTAGTTTACTGAGAAGGAATATTTGCTTTAACTTTGATTGTATGAGACTATCTTCCAAATGCTATTGCCCATATTGTCCGTTTTATTTGAGGAAGGTTTGTTTTGTCTCTCAGCATTTTTTAAATGAGTTTTTAATGCATTCTTTTACATTATCATAGTTTTTCTTTCCTAAAAAGCCATCCTACATAAAATGATATTTTTTTAAAGAAAAAAAGAAAAAACACAGTATTAACTTATTTTTTTTTTATTATTTTTATTTATTTATTTTTTTAATAGCCTTTTATTTACAAGTTATATGCATGGGTAACTTTACAGCGTTAACAATTGCCAAACCTCTTGTTCCAATTTTTCACACCCCCCATCCCCTCCCCTAGATGGCAGGATGACCAGTAGATGTTACATTAAAATATAAATTAGATACACAATAAGTATACATGACCAAAACATTATTTTGCTGTATAAAAAGAATCAGACTCTGAAATATTGTACAATTAGCTTGTGAAGGAAATCAGAAATGCAGGAGGGCATAAATATAGGGATTGGGAATTCACTGTAATGGTTTTTAGTCATCTCCCCAAGTTCTTTCTCTGGGCGTACAGTATTAACTTATTACTACATTGAAAAAGTCTGAACAGTGCAATGTACAACAAAATGTAGATCTCCCATGTCCTCAAAATATTGGATTAAGAGTATCTTCTCAACTATAGAGGCATCCTTTTTTATAATTTTGGAATATTCACATTTGGTTTTTAGTCTGTGTGCGTCTTTGCATTTATGTTGTTGTAGATATTATTATGTGTATTGTTTTCTTGATTCTGCTTTCTTCACTCTGCACAACTTCAAGTCAATTTTTCCATGCTGCTCAGTATCCATCACATTCATCATTTTTTATACCACAGTAATATTTCATTGTATTCATGTACCAGAGTTTGTTTTAGCCATTTTCCATTTGATGAACATATATTTTATTTCCAGTTTTTTTTTTTAATCACAAAAAGTTCTGCTATAAATATTTTGGTATATAAGGGTACATTTTTTTAATCAGTGGCTTTCTTGGGGTGAGTGTGGGGATATATAAGCCCTAAATGGAGTCTTTCATTCAAAAGGTATAAACATCTTATTTTATTTGTATAATTCCAAAATTTTTGCCTTAATTTATAGTTCTACCAGTAATACAGCAGTGCCTATCTTCCCACAACTTCTCTAACACTGAAATTGCCATTTTGGGGGGATACCTTTTCCAATTTGCAGGGTATGAGGTTCATCCTCAGGATTGTTTTAATTTGCATTTTCCTTATTATTAGTTATTTGAAGCATTCTTTCATATGTCTTAATATTTTTGCATTCGTCTTTTGAGAATTGTTTATTTATATCCTATGACCTCCATTAACTGTTGGTGTTGTACGTGTGTATTTGTTAATTGTTTATATATCTTAGATATCACAGACTTTTATCACAGAAATTTGATAGTCTTTTCCTTCCTTTATCTTTTGTAATTGTCTCTACTCTATCTCTTCTTGGAAGAATACATCCTTTACTCATAGCTATGTCTATTATCTATTTCTCTTCTGATTTTTTTAGCATGATCTTTAATATCAGTCACCTACCCTCTCCAATTTCTGCCAGTTCTTTTTTCCAGTTTTATTGTTATTTTAATCATTATGTATGTTTGTTATTTTGATTCTTCTTTTTTCACTGTGCATGAAATCATACAATTCTAAAATAAGTTTTTTGTTTGTTTGTTTTTTGTTTTTGGACAAGGAAAACTTAGGAGCAGTAGGTGGAAATTGCAGAATTAAGTATAGACTTGATGTAAGAAAAAATTTTGACAGTTAAAGATGTACAAAAATTAATTGATTGTTGGGACAGCTAAGTGATGCAGTGGATAGAGCACCAGCCCTGAATTCAGTAGGACCTGAATTCAAATATGGCTTCAGATACTTTTAACACTTCCTAGCTGTGTGACCCTGAGCAAGTCACTTAACCTCAACTGCCTCAGCAAAAATAATAATAATAATTAATTGGTTGTTTCTAAGTGGAAGCCTTTAAGTGGAGACTGAATAACCAATGGCAGGGAATATTCTAGAAGGAATTTGTTGTCAGGTTTGGATTGAGGTTTGTAGCCTCTAAGTTCCTTTCTAGTTCTTAGGTTTTGTGATGATTAAATAAAGTCTGCAGGTTCAAGCAAAGAAGAAAAAGGAAAGAAAGGGAAGAAAGGAAAAACGGGGAAAACAAAAGAAGAGGCAACAAAGAAACAACCCCAGAAGTTCAGAAGTGAACTGAGAATTGGTGACAGAATTAAGAAAGAAACTCCTCTTGAAGCTGTAATTCATGAATTACAAGAAATTACCATGGACGATCAGCCAGATGATAAGGTAAACAAAATAGTGAATATTTTAATTTATCTTAAGAGCTAAAGAAAGCGTTTATAGCACACCCCAGTTTTAATTGCTTATAAGAGTTAATGTAACATATAGGATATAAAAACAACCTAGGAGTCAATGATGATACCTACCAAGTTCAAGTCTAGCCTTTGACATATCCTGGTTGTGTGACCCTGGGCAAGACAATTAATGAATATTAATTCATGTCCCTGACAATTTCTATAGTTATAAATTTCAGAATGGTTACAACTTGTTCTGGGTAAAGGGCATTCCCAGTGATATCACAAGTTTAAACAACAAAATTGTGGCTAGTATAACCTCTACAGCACAGAAAGAATTGCAGAATTAAGTTCATTATATTACTGAACCTGAAATGGCTGCTGATATGCCCTTGCCTCTTTTGAGGTACAAATAGAATCATTAGCAGAAGTTGGCAAGTTTGTAAGTAGACTTTGTTTGCTCATAGGCACAACTCATCAGCATTAGTTGCACTAACATGAATGTTTTTCATCTTATAAAAATCTGATTTTTATATTTGAGATTTTTTATTAGATATTTTAATGACTTTAAAATGTATTTTTTTGAGGGGCAGCTAGATGGCACAGTGGATAGAGCACTGTGGATATGAGTTCAGCTCCAGCTTCAGATACTTAATATTTAGCTGTGTGACCCTAGACAAGTCACTTAACCCTAATTGCTCCACCCCCCCCCAAAAAAAAAAACAAAAAAAAAACAAAAACCGTGGTTTTTGAAATTAATATGGTCCATTTGACTTTGGCTCAAATAGAAGTCAGAAAAAAACTTACTTCCTAATCTTTTTGTAGAAAAGGATCATTATATTGAAGATGACCTAGGTACATTATAAGTATGCTGTTTGTTAAACTAGAAACTAAACTAAATAATAATTTAGTTTACAATTTGCACATAAAATTTTCTGGCTGTGTAAAATATCTTTGAACAAATAATTTTGTTGTCATTATTTATTGTAAATTTTTTACAGAATTAAAAGTTTTGAGGAATCATTGTTCTTTGTGACAAATTAAATTTACATCATAAACTACCATGTTATCAGCTCAGTAGTTTCCTAGATGTGTACCAGTAGCCTTTTTTGTTTCTTTAAAAAATGACCTTTGGTGGTAATGAAACCAGTATTTTTTGATTATTGCATTCTGATATTCTATTTTATTCTCTTGTCTGGAATCAGTTTAGTTAAAGTCTATAAATGATTGATGATCATCCAATATTTGGGAATAGAATTTCTTATTAAAAAAACTTTGTTAAAATGTAAGAATTCTCTCAGGAACATTGTTAGAAAAGTACCAATTTGGAAAATACACTTCTTAAGAAAATTTTCCTGGAGGCACTAATTCATTGATAGACTTTTTTTGTTGATCTAAAGATCTATCTCACCCATATTTTTTTCATTTGGTGAATTACTCGTTATATCTTTGGTGATTAATGAGAGCTATGTTAACAAAATGTTAAAAAAATTTCAGAAAGCAGTGCCTCCTTTGGTTTTACTTTCTTCCTTTAAATGATATATTCTCTGAAAAATAAATTTTAAATACCAGTTCCAAATTTTTGTACCATGAAATACTTAAATTTACTGCTTTACAAAGATTAATTGCTGAATATAAACATGCCTGTCTACAAGGGTCAAATAGTGACAGCCTATTAAATAGTATGTTATCTTGGCTGTTACATGATCTTTGGCATGAACTACAAGGGTGTGATTGTACTAACTGTAATTTTTTGTTTTATTTTCATGTCTGGAGCAGGAAGAACAAGATGTAGACCAACAAGGAAATGAGGTATTATTTTATTGTAAGGTCAGGGACCTTAGCACTCAGCACTCTCATCTGTACTCTATCAAGCTGATCAACATGTGAGCAAGGCCCTCAGAAGCACCAAGAATTAGGAATTCTATGACCAACTTTCCTGTACCTTATAGATCTATTTATGTATCTTAACTTTGCTGAGTACTTAGCATCCAGTAGTCAGATTGCCCCCATAGATTTAGATCCATCATTAAATTTAGTGGGCTACAATAAAAGTAGATTCTAAGTGAAAAAGGAGTGGAAATAAATGTAGCCTTTCTCACATTATCTATTATTTTGCCATTTTGAAATTACCCGCATTTTTAAAAATGAGGTACAATAACTTTCTTTAGTTAGGACCACCCTCAGTCACTCAATGCTTCTCCCTATTTTATTGCTTTTTTGTAACTACAACTCTGGAGACAAAAGGTTAAAAGTAACTCTTTGTTAATTAACGGGAGTCAAGTGCTAGAGCTTTTTTTAAAAATTGCAGTTTTAGTTTCAGTTCCAAATTGCTCCCCTCTCATTGAGAAAGCAAGAAAAAACTCATTACATACACATACAGAGAAAACAAATTCCCCATCATCACCCATGTTTATACACATACATATCCCCACACCCCTCTTAGTCTGCACTGTTGAGTTCATCTCTTATGTGGAAGGTTTAACAATTTTGTTATGAATTCTTTGGAATTGTGATTGGTTGTTACATTGATCAGAATTGCTAAGTTTTCCAGAGTTTGAAATCTGAAATGTTGTTTTGATTGTAACAATTATTCTCCTGGTTTTGCTTACTTCATTTTGGATCAGTTTACAGAAATCTTCCCAGGTTTCGCTGAAACTATACCCTTCATTATTTGTTATTGGTTTTTTTTTTTTTTGTCCTTCATTTTAAATGTTATTTTCCCAAATACATGCAGAGTTTTTAACATACATTTCTGTAAAACTTTGTGTTCCAAATTTTTTTCCTTCCCTTCTTCCTCCACAACACAAGCCATCCAATATAAGTTAAACCTGTGAGATCCCTTCAGACATATTTCCATATTTGTTGTGTTGTTAAAGAAAAAGACCGAAAGGACCCTTCATTATTTCTTATAGCACAAAAGTATTTCTGTGAGCACCTTGTCTATTTTCCATTCCTTGCCACAACAGAAAGAGCTCCTAGACCTTTTTTCTTTCTTTTTTTGTAGACACAGTTATGATAATTGCTGAGTTGTTTTCTTAAGGCTTTTAAAAATTATTTGCTCTTTAGATATTTTTATTAATGTATTTTTCTTTTTTAAGCTTATTTCCCATGACTCTCCCCCTCACCAGTAGAAGTTCCTTTTAACAGTCAATACATTAGCAAGTATTCCACAGTTAGACAAATCCATCTCTTTGGTGTGAAGTGGCAGGCATATTTTTATTGTCAGTCTGTGAAGTAATGGTTGGATAAATGTTTAATTCAAGGCTTTTTTTTTTAAATCTGTAAAATGAGATGGGTGGACCTGAAGACTCAGAGGTCACTTTCAGTTCTAAATTTGTGATGCTACTGTAAAACAAAGTAAATAAGCATCCTTATAAAGATGTAAGGTACCTCCTTGGTTCTCTTTGGAGAAAACAAATTAGGTTACACTCTCCTAAATTATATTTAACAACATAAAAATGATTTAAGGGAGATAGACATTATTATATTTTCCAATGTAAAAGTCCTATTTCAAAAGAGTTTTTGCTTTCTAGGAGAACCTGCTGGATTCTTTAACAGGACAACCCCACTCTGAAGATGTTTTGCTTTTTGCTATACCAGTATGTGCCCCTTATACCACCATGACCAACTATAAGTAAGTCACCATTAGGCTACTCAAGTTTACAACAAAAAAAAAGTATGTCTCATAAATTGCTTCACAATTTAGTGATATGTGCAATTTCTTTTTTAAAGATACAAAGTGAAACTTACTCCTGGAGTCCAAAAAAAAGGAAAAGGTATTCTTGTCCTCTAATTCTTTTAGAATTATTATAGTTTCATATGGCATATAAAATTATATGCTTATAGTTTTTAAAAATGATGATGAATGAATGGAATGGAAATCAGTTCAACTTTTTTTTTTCTTTTCTGCTTATAGCGGCTAAAACTGCCTTGAATACTTTCATGCATTCAAAAGAAGCAACAGCAAGAGAAAAAGATTTATTTCGCAGTGTAAAGGTGAGTTTTCTTTGATGATCTCTCTTATAGGCTCTGCCTCTTATTGAGATAGTCAAGTCAGAATTAAAATAGTGATTATAAATATGTTTCATGTCTATATAACTTGAAAGTTTAAGTATAAATACAATATGTTTGTATTTTTAGGACACTGATTTATCAAGAAATATTCCTGGAAAAGTGAAAGTATCTGCTCCCAATCTCCTTAATGCAAAGAAGAAAAATAACTGAGATGAAATAATATATTTTGAAAGGTACTTAAATGTTCAAAGTGGCTTAGTTATAGGTCATACTATGCATTCTACAAAAGAACTTTTTCTCCATTTCAAATGGAAAAAAACAGTTATCATAATTGTAAGTTTATATAAAATTTTGTACAACACTATATATATATTATATACATACACACCTACCTATTCACCTAAGTCAGTGTGAAATTTAGGTCACAAGTGAACCTTCATTTCATGTTGAAATACTGAAATAGTACATATGCTGCAGACTAAAATCACCCTGTAACAAATGTTTTTGGATCCTGTTGGAAAGGTTTTTCTCCTAATGTTAATAACTAGTTGATTTGTATTGTAACAAGAATATTCATATGCAATTTTTTCTTCCCCAGTTACTTCTGGAGTTCCTGTTGAATCTGTTTATAAAAATGATTATGATTCATTGTTCCTTCTGCCCTCACCTGCCCTGCTCCCCCTAATTTATCCTATGCTGCTACCCACATCCACTGGTTTGTATCAAGCAAAAAGTGTTGTATCTAAAGCTAAGGAATTACAATTACTAAAATTGTAAAATTCTCCCCTCTCTCAGAATTAGATAGATATATTTCCAACCTTTCAGGATTCTTTTGTTCAGGCCAGAAGATGATTAGTATACTCAGTTCTTAAAATCATACCTGAGAAGCAGTTGACATTTAAACTCTCTCAGGAGAGATTATGATATGATTATGTATTAACTGGGTATTCTATCATTTCCCTTCTTCATTTATGAATGATGTCAAAATCCCATGACCTTGAAAGTTAAATTTCAATTAAACTAATTTTATCTGTTGTCTAGTTGTAAGCTTCCCTAATATTGTGAGATGATTCTATAAAGTTTGTGCCCTAAATTAAGAGTATTAAATAAGAATATGTGATAGCCATTCTTGGACTTTCTGTCCAGTATGTTTATTTCTTTTTGCTCTAATAGAAGAAAATCATTTGCATTAAATACATTTATTGCAAATATCTTCAGACACAAAAATAGGTTCTCTAGGCCATTCACATGCAAATTTAAGCCAAAAAAGCTAACAACAACACAGCTTACAAATGATGCCACACTTTTGGAAATTAATTACACCTTTTAGAATTTTGCTTGTCCATGCAAGATTTATTGGAGGCATGACCGGTAGAGAGTCTTATGATCCAGATGTATTGTTACTACCAAACCTCTGATTCACACTGTGAAGTAAGTGCTTTGGAAGGCAGTTCCATGAGCTGGCTAATAAGTCTTTAAAGCAAATGACAGCTTCTAGGCTTAATCTGAAAAGAAGAAAAAAAAGATATTGTTGTTAAAGCACACTGAATTGTAATAAATTACAAGAAAAAAAATTTAAGGAGGTAGGAAAACTGTATATATAAGTGATGCTGCTTGTTGACATTGTCTCTCAAGTGCCCAACTTATTTTCTCAAATATTATTTACGAGAAATGAACCAATTAAAAATTCCATTTTTTCCCTCAGCTTACCTTACAAGCGATTTTGGTTGTACTGAAAACACAAGTATTTCATTACTGTGAGCCTAAAAGAGATTAAAAAATATATATGTATTTACATATATATATATATATATATATATATATATATATAAAAATTAGAAACACTGTCTGACCCCCTACTTCTATAAATAGGGGATTCCACAATGGCCTTGAATCCCTAGTACCTACTCCTTATATATATATATATATATATGTTTTAGTCACTGAATTGAAAATTAAAAAATCATCTTGAAAAAATAAAACTAAAAAAAAGGAGAAAAAAGAAAACCATACATACTGCTTTGTGCTGAGCAAGCAAGTTGTTAGCACATCCACCAAAAACAATCACTTCTCCCTCATCACTTGCACAAGCTGTATGCCATAATCTGCAAAGAACAAAACATTTCAAGTTAAAAAAAATACCTTCCCTTCAAAAAAATAGTCTTTCCATCTCTTCCCCATTATACTGTTGAGAATAAGGAAAGTGAAGAAGCAAGCTTCCCCCTCCCCATAGCTATATTCTTATCACATCAAAATAGGAGGATAAATTTTAAAAAAACTGTTTCATTATAAAAATACACATTTCTATCATATATATAATTAGGGGACCAATTTTCCCACTTCTCCTTTTGATGTCAGAGATACCCTGAATGGGATCCATCTGGTTAGCATATGTAATATATATTATTCACATACATAAAGAATTTCAACTAAGATACTAAACATGGATCCCATTCAGGTTATCTGTCTGAAATATGATTCCAGTTACCAATTCTTGGCAGTTCTCTTTCTACATCTCTCTCTACATCTCTCTCTTCAACTGTTTCTATACTATTACAATAATCTCCTTTCAGAGATGGAATATGATGGATAGATCCTCCACACAGCAGTCAATCTTAAGGCAAAGTACAATTCATGTTAGTCTTTTGTAGAAAAATGTACCACAAAGAGTTCTTAGCCTAATGTATAAAGGTCATCAACAAAAGTTCCTATCTATCCTTATATATGCTTCATATCACCCATTCTATTTTCCAGACAAACTGGACTTTATGTTCACTGTCACATTACATCTCTTTAAACTATCTCTTATAACTAGAATACAGTACCTTACTTTTTCTAGTTTCAAGATTCAGTTCAGGTGTCACACCTCCTAAGTAACCTCTCCCTTCAAATTGCTATAATACTTTTTGGTGTCTTATAAGCTCAAGGGAGACAGTTTTGTCTTTGTCACTGTAAACCCGGTATCTCACAATATCTAAGAATTGTTCATTAAATTAAAATGAGGTGAGATCAGTTTCCAATTGTCCATTATCTTAATCTTTAATCTTTAATTTTAATCTTTTAATTTTAATCTTTAAACATGGGAATAGAATGATTTGTGAATGACATTTGAAGTTTTAGAAAAATCTTTCAAAAAACAAAAATCTTTCAAAAGAATAATGTCTAATTAAGATAGCATTTATTAGTCTTAATTAGAATCTTTCCTATTAGTTTTTGAAATTTTGAATTATATCATCATTCCTTATCTAGGCAAATGAGGCAGGAAAAAAAAAATAGTGAACTGCAGTTCAAAACCCACCTGACCCTGTATGATTTATTATATGTGGGCAATTTATGGATTTAATTTCTCTATTCAAAATACAGTGCTTAATGCTCATAAATTATGAGACAGATTTATGAAAAAATTACATTTCAAAATCTCACCTTTTTAAAGTAGTAAGTTTATATAAAAAGTGAATTTTCTGTTGTTAAGCAACTTTGAGGAGGAAGAAAAAAAGTGATCACTTTGAAAAAACCTAGCTGGCATCAGATAATACTGACCTACTTTCCATTTTCAGAATCTCTCAGCTTTTGCAATTTTGACTAGCTATGCATGGCCTAGAATGCTCTCTCTCTCCTCATCTCTGCTTTCAGAGTCTTGGGTATAATCCTAGGTTTACAGAAAACCTCTCAGTTATAGTGCCTTTTCTCTCAATTATTTCTTATTTGTCCTGTCTATGTCTAGTTTATATCTAATTGTTTGCAAGCTGCTCCCCCTAAAACTATGAGCTTATTGAGGGTATGGTCTGCCTTTTGCCTCTGTATATATTCCCAGTACAAGGCACTATGCTTTAACTAAATGGCAGAGAGCCCTTTGGAATACTGAAGGTTTGGCAACAAAGAATTCCTGAAAAGAATGGAAGGTAAGATTTCATTGAGGAAAAAAGCATTTCAAATGAATGACGAGAAATGTTACACTTGTCAAAAGATTAGAGTGAAAGAATTCCACACAGGAAAAGGAAGAAAAAAAAATTACAGAGATGACAGACTCCATGTCAAAAAACAACCCATCTAATTAAGGGTGGTAAAAATATTTTTTCCTAGTGTCTTGCAAATCTGGTTCCATTTGAATTTTATACAGGATATCTATCATCCATGATAGTGACTTCTTTGAAGTATACATGGTCATTAAAGTTACCATTGATTTCATCTACCAAGGAATCTTCTACTCAACATATGTATGAATGGCACCATTTTGGAAGAGATAAGGCTGAATTTAGACCATAGATTTTAAAACTCAAGAGAACTTGGACAAAGGTCATCTGCTTAAAATGTTTTATAATCAGCAAAGAACTTGAAAACCAATAAAAACAACTAATAGACATGAGCAAATAGAGGTATATAGGCTGGTATTGATGTATTTCTCCACTGTCTTTTTTGGCATAATAATACTCTGATCTTTATATTCTTTTGGGATGTTCCTCTCTTTAAGAATATGAAAATCAATCTGTGAGTGCCTTTAAAATTATCTGAATTTTAGCATTGATTTCCTCTGTATATAAAGGAGCAAAATTAGAAACACTGTCTGACCCCCTACTTCTATAAATAGGGGATTCCACAATGGCCTTGAATCCCTAGTACCTACTCCTTTGCATAAGGGACAAAGAAAGTACTTAGTAATTGAATGATGAGCTAGAAAAATCCTAACAGATCTGTTTAATATCTGCTTACTGAACTTTTTCCAGTTCAATAATGTCATTTACTCTGATATTTCCTCAACCAGTAGGAAATACATTTCTACATTTCTCTTCCTTTTCATTTCCCAACTGATATAATCACTGTAACTATCTCAAATGTTACTACCTTAATTTTAAGGTTAAGTTTGATGGCTTTATCTCAATTCTAATTTTACTTAGTCTCTCTACAATTCTAGGTACTGCTAACCATCTCTCCTTCCTAGCTACTGTCTCTCTTTCCTTACTTTATTGTTTGTCTTGAATTTTCCTATCTAACCCTTACTCAATTTTCTTTCTTTAGCTTTTTTTGGGAGGAAGTCAAAATTAACTTGCACATGGTGCAACTGTCTCCGGCCACGTTTGAACTCTTATCTACGGGGCCAGGCCTCTATTCACTGTACCACCCACCCCCTTTATTCAATTTGCTTCACCAGTTTTTTTTAAGAAATTACAGATGGGCAATGGTTTCCTTCCATGGCTTTATCTTGAACCTTCTTGTCATTTCTATTCTCTTCTTTAGTGATTTAACTGATGAAATTGTTTCTACTTGTATCCTAGACCTTATATATCCAGCCCTAATTTCTTAAAAATCTGTTCTTAAAATGGTTATTCAGCACTTATACCTGATTCTGTTGGCCTTTCCAACTCAAAACATTTTCTCCTTCCTCCCAACTTCCCTATTTCTTATGAGCATATCACCAACTTGAGATGATCCCAGTTGAAATTTGAGTTGTCTTTTAGTGTTTTCCTGTTTGTTTATACCTTGGTTTTTCAGCATAGCTGTGTTTAAACTGCATCCATTCATTCTTATTGATCCAATAAGTCCAGGCATCACCTAATAACATAAAGCCAAAGGAATAAAAAGACCCTTAAGCCATATCATTTTGTTGTAAGCTGTACTTTTTTCCTCTTCATTGGAATGAATAATTAACCAAATCCCATCCATCCTTTGCAAAACTGACACCCTCTGAAAATTAGACAAAAAAAATATGGATAGGAAAATTAATTGCAACCTATCAAACACACAGAGGCAGAGACTCCTATTTATAAATAACTCTCTGAATTTTCTAGAGCAACATATTTAATTAAATTACATTTGTTTGCATACTCTTTTCCTGTGGAAAATTAGGGCATACATTCTGCTCAAAAACATCAAACGAACTTACTTAGTGGTTGTTTGTCAGTGGTAAACCCGCCAAAGAGAAAAAGATGATCTGGAGAAACTGGTGTTAAAGAATGCCAAGAACGACCAACTGGGCAGAGACCTTGTGGAATTCTGAAAAAGTAAAAAACAGTTATAATCACTGCAATAATAAAAGTGTCCTAATTTTTTCCCGACTTCCCTTTAATTAAGTTACAAATTGGCATGAATTAGCACTAGCAAATTTTTAGTTAGTAATCATAAAAGGTGTCTTTAAAACAGAAAGTCTAGCTAGAAATTCTGTTTGCCTCAATAAATGATTATGATAACATTATAAAAAAATAAAACATCTACACTGAAATTATTTTTTACTTAGAAAGATTTTTGTTATATGTTACCTACAATTCATTCCATTCCCATGTGTCCAGATTAAGATAATGAAGATCATTCATCCTGGAGTCCTAAGTAAGGGAGGGGGAAAAAAAGTTATTCTAAATAATCCAAAAGCAAACCAAAATTTAGAAAAAGATATACTCACCCGGTATCTGCCTCCAAATACAAAGCCTTTGTTTCCAACAGTAGCACAGGCATGGGCAGCTCTAGGAGAAGGAGATTTACCCTACAAAAAACATCACACAGGAAAGCTTTGTTAACAAACTTTTTAATATAAAACTAAGCTGACTATGGAAAATGGTTGTTTCTGAGAATGGGAATACTGTTAATAGAACCATATCTCAAGCTGAGTAAATAAAAACAGTAGCAGTACTAAAGTGAAGAAGACTAGATCAACTGTCTAAATAAAAATTCAATCTGTACTATAAACTGGCATTTATTCATCTCAATTTATTATTTGTTTTACTGAACTAATGAAGAAAGAATTCTTAAAAGATTTTTTTTTCTAAATACAAAAAATAGATTACAGAAGAATTATAAAACAAATGAATTCATTTTCAAAGTACTGCCTGGAGAGGAAGCTATATAGCTTAACTTCCTGTACTAAAATGAGGGTAAAGAGATTGGACATAATTATAGAGCAATATTACTAGTCTATGATTTGCAACAGAGAATATAGCTAGGTATTTGAATGCAGATTACCAAAAGTCTGTCACTCCAATTGCAAACTTTTTCTTCGATATCTACAGCTATTTTCCACTTTATCTCATTTAAACTCTGGAACTTTCTCATCCTATCCAACCTATTGGTTTTTACATCCTATACAGGAAAGATAACACCAAATCTGTAGAAATCAGCCACATCAATTACTCTCTTAACAACTACAAAACCAGATTATATCATATAACCAAAAAATGAGGGGAAGGGGGAAATCTTTCTTCAATCTGTTTCCTTGTACTTTCTCAAAAATTGTGATTAAAAAAAAAAAAAAAAAAACTAGTGTTCTGAAGCAACTTACTATAGTTATAGGCTGCCTCCAGGTAAAAGTTTCAGTGTCCAAAACATGTACATGATCATTCCATCCTCTGGGATGACTTGAGTTCTAAATAAGATAAAAATTAAAATTTAACTGCTTTTGGCCATATTCAATTACTTCCTAACTTTTGATTGCCACATGCTTATCCACACTAAATTGCACACTATGAGCTCTTTAAAGGGATTATTTTTTGCCTTTTTTTGTACTCCAGTATTGACTTCATATAATTACAGTTTGATTAACAAGATATACTAAAAATGGAAAGAAGGAAAGGGTGATGTCATCAATAATTCAGTCTGAATCAACAATCAGTTATTAATACTGAATCGAAATATTTTAAAAATCATTTACCCAAAAAGATGTTTCATCAAACTCAAAAGTTCCCAGTTGTTTATCTTCAGGTAAATACCCATAACCTCCAAAAAATATTAGCCTGTAATATAAAAATAAGATATTTTATGAACAATACCTTCTAGCTTATTCACTAATGATTCATTTTCTTGCATTGATAAGGCATCTTTTTAATATTTCACTCAGATGAGAATGTTAAATTTTAGGTTTTTAAGGGTTAGACACTTATTACATTCAGTTACTATCATTGTTGATAAAGGACACATTATAAATTTTAAGAGGATTTATAGTTTTATATGTAAACAATTCACTAATGCTCCTAACTCACTTGTTTTTATATACCCAGACACCAAGTTTGTCCTTTGATGATGGCGGCATTCCTTGACAATCAACTCTCACCCACTGTAACACTTTGTCTGTAGACCTTGAATCCAGCATGTAGAACTAGAGGAAAAAAAAAAAAAATCTTTTTATTTAGGCAACTAAAATAAGGGTACAGAGACTGGACATAATTATAGAGCAATATTATTAGTCTGAGATTTGCAACAGAGAATATAGCTAGGTATTTTAATACAGATTACCAAAAGTCTGTCACTCCAACTGCAAACTTTTCCCCCCGATATCTACAGCTATTTCCCACTTTATCTCATTTAAATTCTGTAACCTTCTCATCCTATCCAACCTACTACTACTTCCTTTCACTGACCTTGGCAAAGCTAGTTTCTTTTTTCTCCCAAATTATGTCAAAAAAGCATGTTACTACTCCCTCACAGCAGAGGAAGTGTGTAGAAAATGTTTTGTAAATTAGACAGTTATTTACATCCAATGTATTATAATGCTCTATTATAAAAATAGTACACTAACATTGAATTATAAGGAACAAAACTGCCTCCAAAAGAAATTTTAGTTTAGCCAGTAGATAATACACAAATATTTATTTGTTTGTTTGTTTGTTTTTTAAGGCTGAAAGTATAAATTTTTGCAGCCAAAATACTAAAGATAATCATGTTTGGTCAACTTAAAAAAAAATGGTAGACAAATAAATCCTTTAACTTTACTTGAACAACCTAAAAAAACTGGTGTCCACAAACTTACTGCTTCTAAAAGTAGGAAAAGAGAATTTTTATTTTCTTGAAATTACTAACCTTGTTAGTATTGCCTCTCGAATGATGTCCTCCAAATAAGTATAGCACCCTATCTACACAAACAGCACAACTCCCTGACATAGAAGGAGGAACATCACCTTCAGTATTTTTCTTCGTCCTGATAGGAAATAAAAAATCTGAATATTAGTTATCTTTCCAAAAAAAGATAGGACAGATAAGGAAACTAATTTAGAAACATCAGGTTTTTTAAACCTGACATTTTCCCTGTACAATAGGGAAGAAATACTTCTACAATCAAAGTTGAAAGGGACCTCAGTGACCATACTCAATAAATCTCATCACTTCCTTCCCACAATGTAGTTTTCAATGCATTTCTGGCTGCTTGTATACCTTATCCATATCCTTCCATAAGTTTACCCTAAGGAATGCATATAATATGCTATCCTGTTACACTGGCTATCTATACCTGTCATCTCTCTGGCCTTTCCCTGATGACATCTTTTATGCATGTTTTTCAAATATTCTCAATGGTTATATACTATTCATAAACACCAAGCATCTCTTCACTGGTCTCTATAGATCATACTTTGCAGTCAAGAACATTGTCTTAAGACCATAGAGCAACATTAGTAGAAAGGTTTTTAAAAGAAGGCTTTGTTCAGGAAAATCTTAGGGGTCAACAAAACAGCTTTGCAATTTCCTTGGAAAAATTCGGTCTCCTTTTCCACTCTTGTTCAATATTGAGCCTTTTAAAAACATACTTTTTAAAAAAATGTTTCAAGAGCAGAAACTGGCAAAGATAGTGAAAAAGAAGAAACAATACAAACTAACCACTCTCTCCCTGACTTCTCCAACGAAAATCAAAAGAAGCAAACCAGATGAAGTAGTAACTAAGAAATCCAAAGAGAAACTACAGTGTCATTTTTTTCCTGCCCACATCAGCAAAGAGGGTCGGACAGTTAGAGGCCTGCAACCACTGGGCTGGTTGGCCCATTCAGGAAGATATAAAAAGATTCTTCTAGCACAGAGACTGCACTAGGACCTGCAGCTATTTATTATGGCAAAAAAGAATTATATATCTGAGCTCTAAAGGTAACTGAGGATGAATACCTAACAAGCAGCAGAATAGGACCCAGCTAGTACCTGTATCTCTCATATCAGCCTGGACTAATAGATAGGAGGGGGTTGGGGGTAAGAAGTATGTCTGGCCTAAGACTTTACACAGTGCTAAATCTATCTATAATATGTTTGCAAACAGTTTGGCATACAAATCCGACTAAAACTGAGTGTTAAGAATTTAAGCTAGCTCCACCTAACTGAAGAGGCTAGGGCCAACAGTCTACTAGAATTCCAAGCCTGCAATTTCAAGCAAGCAATTAGATCACCCAGGCTAAAGGCAGGAATGGAAATCTGAAAGGCTGAAGATCAAAGAGTAGCAGGTATCAGGCCTATACTTATATTAGGGTAAGATGAAAGTACTGAAATCATTACTGATCAGAGAAATACAAATTAAGACAACTCTGAAATACCACTACACACATCAGATTGGCTAAGATGAGAGGAAGAGATAATGATGAATGTTAGAGGGGATGTGGGAAAATTGGGACACTGATACATTGTTGGTGGAACTGTGAACGAATCCAACCATTCTGGAGAGCAATTTGGAACTATGCTCAAAAAGTTATCAAACTGTGCATACCTTTGGATCCAGTAGTGTTTTCTACTGGGATTATATCCCAAAGAGATCCTAAAGAAGGGAAAGAGACTCAGGTGTGCAAAAATGTTTGTGGCAGCCCTCTTGGTAGTGGCAAGAAACTAAAAAGTGAGTGGATCGCCATCAATTGGGAGAATGGCTGAATAAATTATGGTATATGAATACTATGGGATACTATTGTTCTGTAAGAAACAACCAGCGGGATGATTTTAGAGAGGCTTGAAGAGACCTACATGAACTGATGCTAAGTGACATGAACCAGGAGATCATTATACATGGCAAAACAAGACTATACAATGGTCAATTCTGATGGAAGTGGCTCTCTTCAATACTGAGATGATTCAAACCAGTTCCACTTGTGCAGGAACAAAGAGAGCTATCTACACCCCAAGAGAGAATCATGAGAACAGTGTGGAACACAACATAGCACTCTCCCAAACTTTATTTGCTCCCATTGTTTTTTTCTCTCGGTCTTTTTCTTCCTTCTTAATCTGATTTTTCTTGTGAAACAAGATAATTGTGTAAATATGTATATATATTGGAGCTAATATGTATTTCAACATATTTAACATGTATTGGAATACCTGCCATCTGGGGCGGGGATGGGAGCAAGGGGCAATGTTGGAAAAATTAATAAAAAGCTTCAATTAAAAAAAAAGAAAGTACTGAATAGCTTCTAGGATTTTTGAAGAATATCATACTTAAAACCCAAAGAATGCAGCAGCAGAGATACAAGTATATCAATGCCTTGCTGGCAGAGCTACAAAATGATCCAGTCATTCTGGGAAACACATTATAACTATATCCAAAGATCATTAAGCTCTCCTTTAATATGTTCTCACAGTTACATGTATAACATTTTTTAACATTAGTTTTTGAAAATTTTTGACTTCCAAATTCTTTGTCTACCTTCTACTTCTTAGGAGGCAAACAATTTGATATAGGTTATATGTGTGTAGGCATGCAGAATTTCCATGTTAGTCATGTTGCAAAAGAAAAACAAAGTAAAGAAAAAAATATGCTTCAATCTGCATTCAGGTTCCATTAATTCTTTCTCTGGAGATGAATAACATCATACATCTTTTTTTTTTTTTTAATAATTATCTTTTTATTGACAGAATCCATGCCTGGGTAATTTTTTACATTATCCTTTGTGCTCACTTCTGTTCTGATTTTTCCCCTCCCTCCCTCCACTTCCTTCCCTAGATGGCAAGCAGTATGTTAAATATGTCACAGTATATCCTAGATAAAATATATGTGTGCAGAACCAAACAGTTCTCTTGTTGCACAGGAAGAATTGGATTCAGAAGGTAAAAATAACCTGGGAAGAAAAACCAAAATGCAAACAGTTTACATTCATTTCCCAGTGTTCTTTCTTTGGGTGTAGCTGATTCTGTCCATCATTAATCAATTGGAACTGAATTAGATCTTCTCTTTGTTGAAGAAATCCACTTCCATCAGAATACATCCTCATACAGTATCGTTGTTGAAGTATATAATCTCTTGGTTCTGCTCATTTCACTTAGCATCAGTTCATGTAAGTCTCTCCAAGCCCCTCTGTATTCATCTCATCATAAATCTTTCACAACTGTCTTGGTCACTATATTGCTGAGAATACCTAAGTCATTCATAGTTGATCATCATACAATATTGCTGTTACTATATAAATTGTTCTCTTGATTCCATTCATTTCACTTTGCGAAAGTTCATGTTTTTCCAAGATTAAACTCCTAATTTAAACCAGAACCATGACCAGGGTCCATAGTCCAAGAAGATCAAAGAAAGAGGAAAAGGATCCAAATGGACAAGAAAATTTGAGAGTGGCTCATTTTATACTGGAAAATGGCTAAGTAAATTAAAATATAGTATATATATAATAGACTATTACTGCATTATTTTAAAAAAAATGAAACATGGTTTTAGAAAAGCTGGGGAACCTATTGTCAAATAGGTTCACTATTTGACAAAAACTACTGAGAAAATTGGAAACTAGTATGCTACAAACTAAGCATTGACCCACACTTAGCATCATACATCAAGATAGGGTTGAAATAAGTTCATGATCTAGACATAAAGAATGAGATTATAAATAAATGAGAAGAACATAGGATAGTTTACCTCAGACCTATGGAGGAAGAAGGAATTTGTGACCAAAAAAGAACTAGAAATTATTGATCACAAAATAGAAAATCTTGATTATATTAAGTTAAAAAGTTTTTGTACAAATAAAACGTGCAGGCAAGATTAGAAGGAAAGCAATAAACTGAGAAAACATTTTTTCAGTCAAAAGTTGCGATAAAGGTCTCATTTCCAAAATATATAGAGAACTGACTCAAATTCATAAGAAATCAAGCCATTCTCCAATTGATAAATGGTCAAAGGATATGAACAGACAATTTTCAGACAAAGAAAATGAATATATATATATATATATATATATATATATATATATATATATAGTTATATAAATAGTTATTTATTGTCATATGAAAAGGTGCTTTAAATCATTATTGATCAGAGAAATACAAATTAAGACAACTTTGAGATAACACTACACACTACTTAGATTGGCTAAGATGACAGGAAAAGATAATGACAAATGTTGGAGGGGATGTGGGAAAACTGGGACACTGAAACATTGTTGATGGAGTTGTGAACGAATCCAAAAATTCTGGAGAGCAATTTGGAACTATGCTCAAAAAGTTATCAAACTATGCATACCCTTTGATCCAGCAGTAAGTTATTGCTGGGCTTATATCCCAAAGAGATCTTAAAAAAGAAGAGAAAGGGACCCACATGTCCCTTTTTGGCATGTTTGTGGCAGCCCTTTTTGCGGGGGTAGAAACTGGAAGCTGAGTAGATGCCCATCAGTTGGAGAATGGCTGAATAAATTGTGGTATATGAATGTTATGGAATATTATTTTTCTGTAGGATAATTTCCAGCAGGATACTTTCAGAGAGGCCTGGAGAGACTTACATGAACTGATGCTAAGTGAAATGAAATCATAGATTTCAACAAAATACTATATGTTGATCAATTCTGATGGACGTGGCTCTCTTCAACAATGAGATGATTCAAACCAATTCCACTTGTTCAGTAATGAAGAAAATCAGCTATACCCAGAGAGAGAATTACAGGAAAATGAGTATAGATCACAACATAGCATTTCCACTCATTATTATTGTTTGCTTGCATTTTTATTTTCCTTCTCACGTTTTACTTTCTTTGTACATCTGATTTTCCTTGTGCAGCAAGATAACTGTATAAATATGTGTACATATATTGTATTTAACATATACTTTAAGATATTTAACATGTATTTAACTACCTGCCATCTAGGGGAGGGGGGAGGGGGAAGGAGGGGAAAAGTTGGAATATAAGGTTTTGCAAGGGTCAATGTTAAAAAATTACCCATGCATATGTTTTGTAAATAAAAAGCTATAATAATAATAATAAATAAATAAAAGGAATAGTTAGGTTTAAAAAAAAAGAAAAAGAAAAGCTGGGGAAGACCTATATAAATTGTTGCAGTGCAAAGTGAATGGAACAACTTGTACTAAAACAATTTTGAAAGACTTAAGAGTCTGTTTAATGTAATAATTTGGACTGAAGCACAATAAGATATTTTCAGATCTGATCAATGTAGTTATTGTTAACTATTAATATTCACAATGACTTGTGTCTCCCACTTTTCACTCTCATTTGATGAGTAGAGGATGAGAAGGAAAATTTTATAGCAAAGAAAAAAAAATTAGAGAGATAGGGAGGGGCAAAGGAAGAAATATCAGAAGCCAAAAGGATATCTTGAACTCTATGAGACTAACTTAAATGATTTTTTTTTTCCTGAGGCAATTGGGATTAAGTGATTTGCCCAGGATCACATGGCAAAGAAGTGTTAAGTATTTGAGGGTAGATTTGAACTCGGGTCCTCTGCCTTCAGGTCTGGTGCTCTACCCACTGCGCTACCTAGATGCCCCTGAATTTTTTTTAAAAAGCAAGATATACATAATAGACACCTGAAGTTTCCTGTATTTATATTTTGCATACATGGAAATTCCCATTTTATTTGGTGTTTAGAAGGTCTAAATCTAAGGAGGACCCTCTCTAAGCAGGAGCAGGAGTCCAGAGAGCAAAACCAAACAAAGCCCCAACATTCCCTTCCCAGAAGTGTGCAAGAATGGGCCTAACATAAAATCCCAGTTTGGGACTTTATGGGACTCAATCAGACTTGAAAAGTATCACAGGCAATCAAACATTAATATTCAACAATTATATATGGTCAGGTCATTCTTCCCTTCCTCATACTCCTATATTTAATAAATTCACATGCTTTCTTATCATCTCTGGAATTAAATATAAAATCTTCAGGCTTTTAAAACTACATGATTTTGCCTTTTCCTACCTTTTCAGTCTATTCCCCACAATATATCTTAGTCTCTTTTGGGTCAAACTGAAATGCCAAGGTACTCTGAAGAAGAGATAGGAGGCAAAACCTGCCAGGCAAATCAAACCACCCATCACCATCTCCACCATCATTTCCCCTTAAATCGCAATGGAGACAGCCCAGAATCTTAAACCCAAGAGCTGTGGGAAAAGATGTACACCCCAAAATACCAGACCTGCAACTATCATTAAAGGAAAAATTATTTTGAGGAGAGGAGGCCCACGTTTTCATAACCATTAGCAACAACTGTGGACACTAATAGTCATATGAAGCAGAGGAGCTCAGGGTATGGCATCACCTGCCAGACAATCAGTCCTGTTTCCAGAGCAAGCCTTATACCCATCATCCAGGAAAGCCAGTCTTTTAGAGAAGGGGCCAGCTTTCTCTACCTAGTGCCAACCACTTGCCACCCATAGGGGAGGGAAGTCAGCCTAGCTAAAACAGCAAGGCACCTTGAAAAAGAGACAAGATTCCCACAATGTACCCCACATTCCTCTGGGTTAAGCTGGGGGGGGGGGCGGGGAAAGGCATCTTAAGAGAAATGGGAAGCAACAAATAAGTGGCAGTGTGAATCACTCATCTCCTTTCAGAGCCCAATAGAGATGATTTAAAGTCCTGAATCCAAGAACTTGGCAAGAGCAGTACTATTGACCCAGTGCCTTCATTTACTACTCTGAAGAGCAACCTCTGGAGAGACAGCCTGGCAATTGTTCTTGGAAATGCGGTAATTGCTAAAGACCCAAATAGAAAATTCCTGCCAACAAAGTCCTCCACCCAATCAAATGGGTTAAAATCAGAAACTGATATGATTTTATCAGTGAAAATATGAAAAATTAATCTGTGAAAGGGAAAGATATTTATAAGGTGCTTAGCATAGTGACTGGCAAATAATAATAACTATACAAATGCTAGCTCTATATTCCATCCATATAACTATTACCTGTTCTCCCATCCCTCTACCATTAAAAAGGGAAAAAGCCAGCAAACAAATCTTGTAACAAAGGTGCATAATCAAGCAAAAATAAATGCACATGGCTGGCACCATACAAAAACATGTTTCCTTCTGCATTTTGAATTTTTCATTTCTGTCAGAAAATTTTCAACATGTTTCATTATAGTTTTTCTGGAGTTATGGTTGGCCTTTGCTTTGATCAGAAAGCTCAAGTTTTTCAAAGTTGTCTTCCTTTATAGTGCTGTTAGTGTAAAAAAAAAATTTCTGGCTCTGCTCATTTCACTCTTGCCTCAGTTACTACTTCTAATGATTTTCTCTTTTTTTTTTTTAATTAAAGCTTTTTCATTTCAAAACGTATGCACGGATAATTTTTCAACACTGAGCCTTGCATAGCCTCGTGTTCCAAATTTTCCTCTCCTTCCCTCCAAGACTTCCCCTAGATGGCGAGCAATCCAATATATGTTACACATGTTAAATCCAACATATGTGAACATTTATACAATTGTCTTGCAGCACAAGAAAAAAAAATAGATCAAAAATGAATAATAAAACAAAATGCAAAAAAAAAAACAACAAAAAGAGTGAGAATCCTATGTTATGATCCACACTCAGTTCCCACAATTCTCTCTCTGGGTGTAAATGGCTCTCTTCATCAAAGATCATTGAAACTGGCCTCAATCATCTCCCAATGATTTTCTAAAATTATCTTTTTCATCTCAAATCATCTTCTGGTACACTTATAATCAAATGAATTCATGTACCACAATTTATTCAGCCATTACCCAATTGAGTCCTTTAATTTCCCTTTTAATAGCAGGAAGTTTGTTTTGTTTGGGAAGAACCCCTCCCTCTCTAGTGTTATCCTCCCTTTTAACACCTACCTCCATTTCCCCAAGACTACCTTTCTGATTTTAAAACCTTCAGAACAACCAATCAGCCCACAGGTCTTTTTTCTTTTGAAAATTACAATTTCTTATTATTGTGTTTTAATTTTGTTAAATATTTCCCAATAACAAGAAAAAAAAATCTGGTTTGGGCCCCACTCTGGAGTGTTTTTTCAGACTGTGGTGTGGCTAAGTACTTGATAACTCTGATAAGTTAGATAACTTCTCTCGCCATTCTTCTTTATTCCTTATTAGTATTTTATTTTTTCCCAATTTCATGTAAAAACAATTTTTAACATTTGTTTTAAAATTTTTCGAGTTACAAATTCTCTCCCTTCCTTATTTCTCACATTCCCTCATTAAGAAGGCAAGCAATTACATATGGGTAACATATGTGTAGTCATGAAGAATATTTCCATAATAGAGATGTTATCAATGAAAAGATAGACACCCACTCCCCCCCCAAAAAAGGAAAAAACTAAAAAAAAAAAAATAAAGTAAGTTTAAAAAGTATGCTTCAAATTGCACATGTTTAACCTATAGTGGATTACTTGCTGTCTATGGGAGGATGAGATGGGAGGGAGAAAATTTGGAACACAAGGTTTTGCAAGGGTGAATATTAAAAATTATCTTTGCATATATTTTGAAAAACAAAAAGCTGTTTTTATTCAAACTTCATCAGTTCTTTCTCTAGGTATAGATAGCATCATGAGTCCTTCAGAGTTGTCTTTAATCATTGTATGGCCAAGAATAGCTAAGTCATTCAAAGTTGACAATCTTATAATATTGCTATTACTTTATACACAGTACATTTCACTTTGCATCAGCTGATAGAAGTCTTTCCTAGTCATCATTTCTTAAAGAACAATAGTATTCCATCATAATCATATACCAGTTTGTTTGGCCATTCCCCAATTGATGGGCATCACCTCAATTTCCAATTCTTTGCCCTCAGAAAAGGATACTATAAATATAAGTTCTTTTCCATTTAGCTTTTTATCTCTTGGAAGATATATATGTAGTATTGCTATGATGAAGGGTATGTACGGCTTTATATCCTATGGGTATAGTTCCAAATTGCTCTACAAAATGGACAAATAACTTCACAACACCAACAATGCATTAAATGTCTCATTTATCTCACATCCCCTCCATTATTTGTCATTTTCCTTTTCTTAGCCAGTCTAATAGGTATGAGGTAATACTCAGAACTGTTTTATTTTCCATTTCTCCGATCAATAGAGCATTTTTTCATATGGCTATTAAGGGGGGAGGGAAACTGTTCCCTTTACTGAAACTGTTCCCTTTAAGATTATCACTCTGAAATTGTGTTCTCTTTTTATCTGTGATCCCTTTTGAAGTCTTCCCCCAGATAAGTTATATTTTGGGATGCCAGACCCTTTGATTCAATTAGAAATCTTGGGCAAAAAGCACCCCTTTGAAGTGTTAATTCCGATTGGAGATCTGGGCTAGATACTGATAAGTAACTAGGTCTGAAAACTTTGGCTTCCTTTTCAACCCAAAGCCTCAAGACTCCTTTTAAAGGGCAGTTTCTGAACTTACTCTTTGCAGAAGGTCCAAAGCAGCTTGCTCTGCGCTTCTAGGACCTTCCTGCTGAGAAGGCATTTTCTTCTCAGGGTTAGCCTCCATTTCCCTAATAGGACTTTGCCACTGAAGAAGTCAGGCTCTTATCAAAACTGGCTTCCTACCCAACAATAAACTTTCATTTTTTCCAATTAATATTTGGAGTTTCATGAATTCTTTCATGAAGAACCTGTGCGCCAACCATAAGGGATTTTAACAACTCTCTGACTGCCACTAACCTCATCAGCTATAGATAACTTTGATTACTTATCTGAAAACTGCTCATATCTAGTCCAATAATCAAATTTATCAATTGGAGAATGGCTCTTATTTTTATAAATTTGACTCAGATCTCTATAAGTTTAAGAAATGAGGTCTTTATCAGAGAAACTTGCTTCAAAATTTTCTTCACATTACTTTTGCTAACATTATTTCTCTCTATCCTATTTCTTTCTTTCCTCCATTTATTGTATTCTCTCCTTTCACTCTGTCCCTCCTCAAATGTCTTTTGCTTCTCTCCTTGGGGGCATGGATTGACTTTTGTAATCAAGAGTGATGACCTGAGATTTGAAAACAATCTTTTATTCTTTGCCCTAGCCTCCACTACCATCTTTCTCCTTCTAGAATGTAAGCTCCTAGGGAGCCAGTGACTGGCTATGCAATGAAAGGTAGATTCATGTCCTGTAAATTCGATAACATCCAATTGGATTAATGGGGAATTAGGGGAGATAGGAAATAAATTGCTGCCTTTGGAATTTCAAAGGTGTCTCTATTCACCTAGGCATCTATTCTTGCAAGAATGTAAAATCTTTCCTTTATTCAAAAAGAAATAAATAAGAAAGAAAGCTTCTGACTATCCCTTCCCATAATCTGTCCTATCACCATTGCCCCTTTTTCCTACTTTTTTTTAATAATGTAAGATAGGTGTTTATATTCAATTAAGTATTGAACTCCTGTGAGCCAATTCTGATGAGAGTAAAATTCACTCATTCCCTCTTAGCTCCTTGCCTCTTTTATGTGACATAATTTACCCTATTCTTTCCTTTTCCCTTTCTCCCAATACATTCCTCTTTCATTCCTTAATTTTTAAAAATATCATCCCTTCATATAAAACCTGTACCCTCTGTCTACATATGCTCCTGTCCTAATAATGAAAGTTCTTGTCAGTTACAAATATCATCTTCCCATGTATAACCTTATTAAGTCCCTTATAATTTCCTTTTCCTTTTTTATATTTCTCTTGAGTCTTGTATTTAAAAGTAAAATTTTCTATTTACTCTGATCTTTTCATCAAGAATGCTTGAAAGTCTTCTAATTCATTAAATATATATAATTCTTGATTGTATTCCTACCTCCTTTGCCCTTTAGTTTATCATATTCCAAGCTCTCCAATCCTTTAATGTAGACTCTGCTAAATCTTGTGTTATCCTATGGTTCCAGGATATTTTCACTGTTTGTTTTGGTTGCTTGTAGTATTTTCTCCTAGATCTGGAAGCTGTGGAATTTGGCTGTAATATTCCTGGAAGTCTTCATTTTGGGATCTCTTTCAAGAGGTGCTAAGTGGATTCTTTCAATTTCTATTTTACCTTCTGGATCAAGGCAGTTTTGATGATGTAGAGGCCCTTTTTTTTTTTTTTTTTTTGATCATGGCTTTCAGGTAGTCCAATAATTCTTAAACTATCTCTACTGAATCTATTTTCCCGATCAATTGTTTTTCCAATGAGATATTTCACAATTACTTTCCATTTGCTCAATTTTACCTTTTAAAGAGTTTTTTTTTCCTTGAATGAATTTTTGTGTCTCTCCATTTGGTCAATTAATTCTACTTTTTTAAGGCATTCTTCTCCTCATTGGCTTTTATACCTCCATCATCATTTGGTCTAGTTTGTTTTTTCTTTAAGGTGTTATTTTCATCAGTATTTTTTTTTTTTGTTTCCTTTACCAAGCTGGAGATTCCTTTTTCTTGATTTTCTTGCATCATGCTCATTTATCTGTCCAACTTTTCCTCTACCTCTTACTTGATTTTCAAAATCCTTTTTGAGCTCTGAATCTGAGACCAATCCTTATTTTTACTGGAGGCTTTGGATGTAGGAACTTTCACTTTGTTTTCTTCTTCCAAGTTCATGTTTTGATCTTCCTTGTCACTACAGTAACCTTTTGTGATCAAAATATTTTTCTGTTGTTTGTCCATTTCTTCACTTATTTGACTTTTAAGTCTTTGTTAATTTTCGACTACTACCACATACCTAATAGATTTCCTAATAAGACAGAAAAAGAAAATAACAAATTTTGGACAAGATGTGGAGAAAAAATAAGACATTAATACACTGTTGGTGGAGTTGTGAACTCATTCAAGTAACCATGGGTAGAGCAATTTAGAACCATGTCCAAAGGGCATTCATGCCCTTTGACCTAGCAATACTACTGCTGGGTCTATATCCTAAGAGATAGAAAACAAAGAGAGAAAGGATTTATATGTACAAAAAGTATTTATAGCAACTCTTTTCCAGAAAAAAGAATTGGGAATTGAGGGGATGTCCAAAAGTCAGGGAATGATTAAACAAATTCTGGTATGTGATTATGATGGAATAACTACTATGCTATGAGAAATGATGAACAAGATATTCTCAGAAGAACTTAGATTTCCATGAGATGATGCAACATGAAATAAACTGTGCAAAATAACAGCAATATAAGATGATTAGGTATGAATGACTAACTATTGTCAGGAATATAATGATCAAAGACAACTGAATGACTTATGAAAAGTGCTATCTATATTCAGAAAAAGAGCTGATGAATATATGAATACAGAGTGAAGCATCCTTTATTCACTTTCATTTCATTTGAGTGTTTTGGGTTTTTTTTTGGTATATGTTTTTGTTTACATGACTATTATGGAAATGTTTTGCATGACTACACATGTATTGGCCAATATTGGAGAGGGAGGAGGGAAAAGAATCAGGAACTATAAGATTTTAAAATGAATGTTAAAAAGTATGACTGGGAAAAAATAATATAGAAATCCATTATGCTAAAAACAAAAACAAAAACAAAAAATCCGAAACCAACAAACAAAAAAAACCTCTTCCACTCTGCTTCTACATGTACTATCTCAAGTTTCAGGGGTTTTGTGCAGCTGTTTTCAGAGATATTTCTAGGAACCAGTTCTTCCAAAGTGGTATGATTTGAGGAGAGATATTTACTAATATCCGGGCCTGTGAATGACCACAAGCATTCTTTTCTGCCCTGGAATTGTGGATAGAGTACAGCTCCAAACTCTGATATATTAGTGCTCCTCACCCTGGCTCTGCCACTTAGGACTGTGCCCCAAATCTGAGTATGGCCAAAGCAACAGAGCCCTGCCTCAGTACTAGCAAAGAGAACTCTATAATATTCTTTTGTTCATTTGTCTGACACTTTCTGTCTATGGGGCTCTGAAAGTTGCTGATTCAGCCCAAATTCTGCTAGGCCCACAGGTGTGCTGGCATGGCTTGTGATGGCCAATGCTCCACTCTACACAATAGCAACATATCTTTCTTGCTGTTGTCTCAGGGTGCAAAATTGCTTCACTGTATCTTTTTGCAGCTTTTGCCACTTTAGAATTTGTTTAGGTATTTGGAGGGGTTTAGGGTTTAGTCCTTGTCTTGACTCCACTATCTTAGTTCTACCTCTTTGATTCTTCTTTATTAGAATGATAAACCTTTTATCATCATACTATCCTTTCAACTGTTCAAGTAAATTTATCTATATCTTTTGACTTCTTTGTTTGTACGGGAGTTTTCCTCAGGCTGGAATCTTTTTATTAGGAATAATTGAAGGGAAGCATCTAGATGGTAAAGTAGATAGGTTCTTCTGATTCCAGGGCAGGTGCTCTGAATCCAAATCCCATTTCAGACATTTGATACTTATTAGCTGTGTGATTCTGGGCAAACTCTTAGCCACAATTGCCTTGAGCAAAAAAAAAAAAAAAGAAAGAGAGAAGGAATAATTGAAGGTTCAATTAAAGGTCCAGGTTTTTTTTTTCTCTCCATAGGACAGACTCAGTTTTTCCAGGATTATTTTTGGTTGTAAGCTTATTACTTCAGGAATATTATATTCCAAGATTTCTCAGTTGCAGTAGAAAATCATAGGTCTTATGTGATACTGAATGGTTCCTTGATACTGAGGTTGGTATTTTCTCGATGCCTGAGGTATATTTTTTTTGACTTAGGTAATCCAGATTTTAGGTGTGACATTCCTGGGACTTTTTCTTTTGGAACTTCTTTTAGGGAGATATTTTCTATTTTTTTCTATTTTCACTTTGCCCAATATATTTGCGGAGTTTTCATTTGAGTTTCCATTTGATTGATGAAACTTGTCCATCTTTCTTTTTTTTAATTATGCTTTTCAAGAAACCAATCTTTCTTAAGTGATCATTTTTGGTCCTATTTTCTAGGAGAATTTTGGGATTTTCTATCTTTTCATTCTTTCTAAGAAAGTTTTGTATCATGGAATCTCTGATTTCTTTTTGGTCTAATGAAATTTTCAATGAGGTTTTTAATTGGATAAGGTTTTTTTTAATATTTCATTTTTAATATGCATTTTTTATGAATTATGTTGGAAGAGAAAAATCAGAGCAAATGGGAAAAATCATGGGAAAGATAAAAAAAAACATAAAAAAGAAGGAATCACAGCATGTGTTGATGTATATTCAATCTCCTTAGTTCTTTCTCTGGTTGCAGATGGCATTTTCTGTCCAAAGTCTATTGGGATTCCTTTGGATCACTGAAGAAGAACCAAGCCTTTCATAGTTGATCATCACACATTCTTTCTGTTATTGTGTACAATGTATTCCTGGTTTCACTCAGCATCAGTTCATGTAAATATTTCCAGGCCTTTGTATAATCAGTTTGTTCATCATTTTTTATAAACAATTATCTTCCATTACAATCATGTATCACAACTTGTTCAGCCATTCTCCAACTGATGGGCATCCATCCACTCCTTTTCCAATTCTTTGCTACTATAAAAAGAGCTGCTAAAACATTTTTGCAAATGTGGGTCCTTTTCCCTCCTTTTTGATTTCCCTGGGATACAGACCCAGTAATGGCACTGCTAGATCAAAGGGTTTGGGCAGAGTTCCAGATTGTTCTCCAGAAACAGCTGGATCATTTCACAACTCTATCAACAATGCATTAGTTTACTGATCACAAAATAGAAAATTTCGATTATACCAAACTGACAAGTTTTTGTACAAACAAAACTAATGCAGACAAGATTAGAAGGGAAGCAATAAACTGGGAAAATATTTTTACAGTCAAAGGTTCTGATAAAGGCCTCATTTCCAAAATATATAGAGAATTAACTCTAATTTATAAAAAATCAAGCCATTCTCCAATTGAAAAATGGTCAAAGGATATGAACAGACAATTCTCAGATGAAGAAATTGAAACTATTTCTAGTCATATGAAAAGATGCTCCAAGTCATTATTAATCAGAGAAATGCAAATTAAGACAACTCTAAGATACCACTACACACCTGTCAGATTGGCTAAGATGACAGGAAAAAATAATGATGATTGTTGGAGGGGATGTGGGAAAACTGGGACATTGATGCATGGTTGGTTGAGTTGTGAATGAATCCAACCATTTTGGAGAGTAGTTTGGAACTATGCTCAAAAAGTTATCAAACTGTGCATACCCTTTGATCCAGCAGTGTTACTACTGGGATTATATCCCAAAGAGATTATAAAGAAGGGAAAGGGACCTGTATGTGCACGAATGTTTGTGGCAGCCCTTTTCGTAGTGGCTAAAAATGGAAATTGAATGGATGTCCATCAGTTGGAGAATGTCTGAATAAATTGTGGTATATGAATATTATGGAATATTACTGTTCTGTAAGAAATGACCAACAGGATAATTTCAGAAAGGCCTGGAGAGACTTACACGAACTGATGCTGAGTGAAATGAGCAAGACCAGGAGATCATTATATACTTCAACAACAATACTAGATGATGACCAGTTCTGATGGATCAGGCCATCCTCAGCAACGAGATCAACCAAATCATTTCTAATGGAGCAGTAATGAACTGAACTAGCTATGCCCAGAAAAAGAACTCTGGGAGATGACTAAAAACCATTACATTGAATTCCCAATCCCTATATTTATAAGCCCACCTGCTAATTGTACAATATTTCAGAGTCTGATTCTTTTTGTACAGCAAAATAACGTTTTGGTCATGTATACTTATTGTGTATCTAATTTATATTTTAATGTATTTAACATCTACTGGTCATCCTGCCATCTAGGGGGGGGGGGGGGGGGGTAAGAGGTGAAAAATTGGAACAAGAGGTTTGGCAATTGTTAATGCTGTAAAGTTACCCATGCATATATCCTGTAAATAAAAGGCTATTAAATTAAAAAAAAAAACAAAAAAAAAACCCAAAAAAAACAATGCATTAGTGTCCCAGTTTTCCCACATTCTCTCCGACATTAATAATGATCTTTTCTTGCTATCTTATTAGCCAATCTTATGAGATGGTACCTCAGAGTTTTTAATTTGCATTTATCTAATCAATAGTGATTTAGAGCATTTTTTCATAAAACTATAAATGGCTTTAATTTCATCATCTGAAAATTGTCTGTTCATATCCTTGGAGAATAACGTGTATTCTTATAAATTTAACACAGTTCTTTATATATTTTAGAAATGAGATCTTTATCAGAAATACTGGATGTAAAGATCTTTCCCCAGCTTTGTGCTTCCCTTTTAATCTTGTTTCTGTTGGTTTTATTTGTGTAAAAACTTTTTTTTATCTATGCCCACCTGCATTTTTGATTTCCTTCACAAGCTAATTGTACAATATTTCAGAGTCTGATTCTTTTTCTACAGCAAAATAACGGTTTGGTCATGTATACTTATTATGTATCTAATTTATATTTTAATATATTTAACATCTATTGGTCATCCTGCCATCTGGGGGAGGGGGTGGGGGATAAGAGGTGAAAAATTGGAACAAGAGGTTAGGCAATTGTTAATGCTGTAAAGTTACCCATATTATTTTTGAAAACATAATGCGATAATTTTGCAACATTAGCCCTTGCAAAAAACCTTGTGTTCCAGTTTTCCCCCTTTTCCCACCTCTCTTCCCTAGATGGGAAGTAGTCCAACATATGTTAAACATAGTAGAAATATATGTTAAATCTAATATATGCATACATATATATACAATTACCTTGCTGTACCAAAAAAAATCAAATAAAACCAGAAAAAATGAAGAAAATAAAATGCAAGCAAACAACAATAAAAAGAGGGAGAATGCTATCTTGTGAACCACACTCGGTTCCCACAGTCCTCTCTCTGAATGTAGATGGTCTTTTGATCACAAGACCATTGGAACTAGTCTTACTGTTGAAGACAGCCACGTTAATCAGAACTAATCATTGTATAATCTTGTGGTTGCTATGTACAATGATTTGGTTCTGCTCATTTCACTTAGCATCAGTTCATGCAAGTCTCTCCAGGTCTCTCTGAGATCATCCTGCAGTTTCTTATCCCACAGTATTCATATACCATAACTTATTCAGCCATTCTCCAACTGATGGGCATCCACTCAGGTTCCAGTTTCTTGCCACTACAAAAAGGGCTGCCACAAACATTTTTGTGCAAAACCTTTTTAATTTAATGTAATCAAAGTTGTCCATTTTGTCTTTCGTAATATTCTCTAGTTCTTTTTTGGTGATAAATTCCTCCCTTCTCCAAATATCTAATAGGTAAATTATCCCCTGTTGTCCTAATTTGTTTATGGTATCATCCTTTTTTGCTAAATCATGTATCCATTTTAACCTTATTTTGGTATGGGGTGTGAGATGTAAGTCTATGCTGAGTTTCTGACATATTGTTTTCCAGTTTTCCCAGCAATTTTTATTAAATAGTGAATTCTTATTCCAGAAGCTGGAGTTTGGGAGTTTATCAAATACTAGATTGCTATAGGCCTTGCTTATTGTGTTGTGTGTATCTAATCTATTTTGAGGTCAGAATTTTCTTTTCTAAACACTTCATTCACCTCACAACTTTCTCCTTAAGAACTTGTATTTAATTTTTTATCTTTTGGTAAATTTCTTTCAGGTATTTATATAATCCTTGTGGAAAATCCATATCTCCCTTTGAGTTTCTGTTTGCAATTAATGGCGACACTCTCTTTCTAGGTTGGATTTTGGTATCTCAGTATATATTTTAATTCTTTTCATTTGTCTGCATCTTCTTTCACTTACTCATTTATCCAGTTTTAATTCCTAAATTGGGGTTTTATGTCAGTGTTTATCTTCAGCTGTGTTTTGGGGTGGGATAGTCAGCCTCTCCCTACATCCTACCTCTCAATCTGAATCACATGGCTCCCATGGTTCCTTAATATTCAGAGTGCTGAATTTTCAGGATTCCCTATGGCATTTCAGAAAATAATGCTAAGTATCCTTTGAAGCCCTGAGTCCTAGCTGTCACAATCTGAAAATTCTACTCCCAAAAACTTGTGGTCCCTTCTGACTACCTTGGGACTTTCTCAAAGAGTATTTTCCCCTCTTGGAGCCTCCATATGCCTATGTCCCTGGCACATCTCTGGTAGCACTGGGAGCTTGTTTTTGGCTCTGCTTTGTGGTTGGCCTTTTTCCATTTTCTGTGGACTTCTTGCTGACTTTATGCAGTTCTTTGGTAGACTCTTTGTCATCATTGGGTCTGGCATAATTTTTACAGTGAGAGTGATAGAGTTGGGCTATTTGCTTCTGCTCAAGTAGCCAATCTTGTCTGGAAGTCACTATCAAGTTTTCTTTAAATTACTTCTCTATGATTTCTAACTTGATATTGCTCATAATCATCCATCATACTTCTTTTTTTCCCCCTGATCATACTTCTTCTGATCATCCATCCATCCATAAGGTGAGTTCATATTTGACTCTGATGTTGCTTTTGGCCAGTATTTCATATTATGTGAAACAAGTAAGTCATATTATGTGAAACACTTTCTGGATTTTTTTTAAAATAATAATTATAAAATTATTATAATGCATACAGATGTCACTTCTGTTTATGTTTCCCATTTTTGATAATGAATTATTCTTTAAATAATTCAAAATTGAGTAGTCCCATTCTGATCCTTCATCATGGTATGAAGTTGATTCTGGGGTCCTGAAAGTGGAGTATAACCTCTAGCAGCTTCTATGTTGGAAAAGATTTATTCATAACAACCCTAGGCAACAGGTTGACACTATTTCCCAAGAACCAGCCAACTGGGTATAAAGAGAAATCATCAGTAAGTTAGTCTACTGCATGAAACTTGATTTTGGCCACGGAAACAAGAAAAACAAAATAGTCCTCATTCCTACTTCTACAGTGATAAGTGGCTTCTTGAAATAAATAATTCATTTAGCCCTAAATCTGACACCTTTTCAAACTTCCCTATTATTGTCAAGAATCCACTATCCTCCAAGCCCACAACAGGGATTCAAATTCAACTCTTCACTCTATATCCTCACTTCACTCTATCCAATATTATCTCACCTATATTCAATCAGCTGCCAAGGTTTTGTTGATTTTATATTTGTAACATCTCTAGCAAATGACCCCCCCTTATGTTCTCTGATACTACCAACACTTTAGTGTAGGGTCTTATTACATGATACCTGAACTATCTTGGTTAGTTTGCCTGACCTAAATGTATTACCACTTCACTCTCCCCTCCCCTCAACTGTTGAAATGATTACCTTAAAATGAAAGTCTGACCATGTCACTCTCCTACTTGGTAAACTCCCTGTCACTTCCACAATCAAACAGAAATTCTTCTGATGTTCAAATTCTTTCATAACTTGCACCGTACCTTTCCAGTATTCTTACATTTTATTTCCAGTCATATTCTCTTCAATCCAGTGACACTGACTTCCTTGCTGTTCCTCATTCCTGAAATGTTCTTCCTCCTATCTCGACCTCCTAACTTCCTTTCAAATCCCAGGTAAAATCCCATTTCTACAGGAAACCTTTCCTAAGCCTTCTTAATTCTAGTATTTGCCTTCTAATGATTATTTTCAGTTTATCCTGAATGTAAAATTATTTGCATGTTGTTTCTCCTATAAGATTTAAAGCTGAAAAGAAACTCAAATGCCATTTAGTCCAATCTGTACTTTTAAAAAAGTACACCATAAACATAAATGGGAAGAGTACATTAATCTCCCCCCTGCCCCCGGCCCCCAGATAATTAGAGTTACGTGACTTACTTGCCCAGAGTCACACAGTTACTAAGTGTTTAGTGTCCGAGGCTGGATTTGAACTCAGGTCCTCCTGACTCTAGGGCCAGTGCTCTATCCACCATTCATCTTTTCTTTAAAAACTTCCAGTTACAGGAACAGGTTCTTCCCAAAGTGGCTGGCTTGACCTTTGGATAAGAGTTAGGAAGTATTTCTTTCTATAAGGTTTAGATTTTATGTGCCTCTTTGTACCTACCAACCACTGCTCCTAATTCTGCTCTCTCTCAAGCAAAACAAATTCTTCTTTAATGTGTCAGTAAAAGTTGCTGACAGATTTCAGACCAATATAAGGAAAAATTCCTTAATTAACCATCCAAATGTTGTGGTTCAGGACTCCCTCTTCACTCCAAGAACCTTTGCTAGAGGTTTTCATATGACTCTTAAGTTGTAAATCCTATACTACAGAATTACCTACAAAGCCAATTTATAAAAATACAATAGAAAAGAATTAAATTTGGGGCAGCAGATAAAGTGCCAGATTTGAAGTGAGGAAGAGCTGACTTAACATCTTGCCTTAGAGCCAGGGATCCTCAAACTTTTTAAATAGGGGACCAGTTCACTGTCCCTCAGACTGTTGGAGGGCCGGACTATAGTAAAAACAAAAACTTCATTTCACAGGTTTTAATTACTTATAGATAAGTTTTCTGAAAAAATAATAGTAACATCTTCCCACTGTGATTGTGATAATACTCAATATCAAGCTAATCTGTAAAATTCACCATTTACCAAGATCCTATGAGTTAGAAGCATAAGGGTCTCAAGAATACATTAAAATCTTATGTGGGCCTTTAAATGAAGAAATTTGATAACCCTGGGTGAGGGGGATAATCGTCCTCAGACACTAGCTTTGTGACCCTGGACATTTAACCCAGTTTGCCTCTCTTTCCTTATCCAATAGAGAAGGAAACAGCATACCACGCCAATATCTTTGATAAGAAAACCCCAAAAGGGGTCATGAAGGCCAAACATATTAAAAACAACTACATGACAACAATTTAGAGAAACATACATATTTTGTCAAAATCAATTTATCCTGCAATACAATACCCCTTCATAATATTCTTTTTGTAATAGTTTATTTCAAAATTTATATAATAAGGTTTTTAAATTATAAGAAAAAAGTAAAAGTCCACTAAGCTCAATAAAATAGGATATAGTTTCTCTTTTCCTACCAAAAAGATTCCAGAAACTATGCTATTTTCATTAAGGGTACCCACACTTAATATTGATTGTAGGAGACTATACAATCTAGACAATTTTAAAAATCATTTCTCACCTCCATCAGCAGATGTAAATTGTCTATATCTTTTATTCTATAATACACTGACGTTTCTTTATCTGTGGCCATGGAACCCTCAAGTACATTTTTAAAAAAAATAATCAGGAGCAACCAAAGTCTAGAGCTAAAGTTCTTAACCGAAGATCTGTAAATTTTAAAGGAAAATATTTTGGTAACTATTTCAGTACTATTGGTTTCCTTTATAATCACATGTATTCTGTGTCTTTAAAAACATATTAGGGGCAGCTAGGTGGCACAGTGGATAGAGCACCAGTCCTGGTCTGGAGGTCAAATCTGACCTCAGACACTTAACACTTCCTAACTGTGTGACCCTGGGCAAGCTACTTAAGCCCAATTGCCTCAGCAAAAAAACAAAAAAAAAACAAAAATAAAACACCATTATTCTAAGAAGTCCTAAGCTTCACCAGACTACCAAAGAGGCCCATGAAACTAAAAATGATTAAAAACTCCTGGCCTAGAGTAATTTCTTAAAATTCTATAAGAACCACACACAAATACACACATAAATACAAATACACGCACACACCGCAATAATTTTCTCCCCCCCTCATTGATTTTCTAAAGCATATTAACATAATCCATTGAAACGTTCATTTAGTGGAATTTTGTGGAACTTTTAAACAGTTACTTTTCCCTCTAAAAGCTTACACGGATTTTTCATCCCTGACCCCATTTCCAAATAATATTTAAATTTACCATCTTCCAGTCTCCATGTTGTAAATCCATATTTCATCTCTAGGCAGATAAAAATCATAAAATCCTCTGACTTGAGCATTCTAAAAAAAAAAAACAAACACACACACATAAAAAGACTATTAATTTAAAAGATAACCAGTATTTGTAGATTTTTATCTTAAATAGCTATTATCACTTTACTTCATTTCACAGGTTTTAATTACTTATAGATAAGTTTTCTGAAAAAATAATAGTAACATCTTCCCTCTGTGATTGTGGTAATACTCAATATCATGCTAATCTGTAAAATTCACCATTTACCAAGATCCTATGAGTTAGAAGCATAAGGTCTCAAGAATACATTAAAAATCTTATTATATTTTTTGCCTCTGTACTAAATGTTCTGCTGAATGAAGGTAGAAAATCTTCCCCACTATAACTTTTAATATTACTTAATGTCAAGTGGACCTTCACTAGGAATAGCTATTCTTTTAAACCTATCTACACAAATAATTATCTCACTAAACACAAGGCTTTCCCAAACCTTTATATCCCTCCTTCAAATCTCCCATTATTCCATCTCTCCTCACCTCCTCAGCAGAGACCCTTGCCTTGCACTTCACTGAAAACAATGAAACCACTCACTGAGTTCCTTTTCAGATCCCATCAAATGCTTTTGGCCATTCTTTCCTCCATTCCGGTTTCCTTTTGTCTCACAGCCCCTTTACAAGGGATCATATTCCATGATGTCTGCCCTATCAACTCCACTCTCACTTCTCTTTAATCACTTAGCTGTGATTATATATAAGTCCTTTTCTCCATCTTCCTTCAATTCCTAAATTTCATCTGTTACCAGAAACCTTTTTCAGTCCCCCTTTAAGCTGGTGCCTTTTATCTGAGATTACATCCAATTTATCTTGTCTCTATCTTGTTTATATATGTTGTTTGACAGTTGTCTTTGACACTAGAGTTTGAGCACCTTAAGAAGAGGGATTGAAATTTTGCCTTTGTATTCCTAGTGCTTAGCACAACACTGGCAAATAGAAGGCACTCCCATAAATGTTTGTATACTGAGTGATCTGGCCAAATCAAAATTTTGTTTTGCTTGATTATATATAGTTGTTATGAGAGATTTTTTTCTTTTTCTTTCCTTTTTTTTTTTTTTTTTTAAATTAAAGCTTTTTATTTACAAAACATATACATGGATAATTTTTCAATATTGACCCTTGCAAAACCTTCTACTCCAAAATTTCTCCTCTTTCCCCCCATCCTCTCCCCAAGATGGCAGGTAGTTCAATACATGTTAAATATGTTAAAATATATGTTAAATTCAATATATGTATACATATTTATACAGTTATCTTGCTGCACAAAAAAAATCGGGTCAAGGAAGAAAAAAAAACCTGAGAAAGAAAACAAAATGCAAGCAAACAACAACAGAAAGAGTGAAAATGCTATGTTGTGGTCCACACTCGGTTCCCACACTCCTCTCTTTGGGTATAGATGGCTCTCTTCATCACAGAACAATTGGAACTGGTTTAAATCATCTCATTGTTGAAGAGAGCCATCTCCATCAGAATTGATCGTTGTAGAGTCTTGTTGTTACCATGTATAATGATCTCCAGGTTCTGCTCATTTCACTTAGAATCAGTCCATGTAAGTCTCTCCAGAGCTCTCTGAAATCATCCTGTTGGTCATTTCTTACAGAACAATAATATTCCATAATATTCATATACCACAATTTATTCAGCCATTCTCCAACTGATGGGCATCCATTCAGTTTCCAGTTTTTAGCCACTACAAAAAGGGCTGCCACAACCATTTTTGCACATGTGGGTCCCTTTTCCTTCTTTAAGATCTCTTTGGGATATAAGCCTAGCAATCACTTAACTGCTGGATCAAAGAGTATGTACAGTTTGATAACTTTTTGACCATAGTTCCAAATTGCTATCTAGAATAGTTGAATTTGTTCACAGTTCCACCAACAATGTATTAGTGTCCCAATTTTCCCACAATCTCTTCAACATTCGTCATTATCTTTTCCTGTCATCTTAGCCAAACTGACAGGTATATCTCAGAGCTGTCTTAATTTGCATTTCTCTAATCAATAGTGATTTGGAGCACCTTTTCATGACTAGAAATAGTTTCAATTTCTTCATCCAAAAATTGTCTGCTCATATCCTTTGATCATTTTTCAATTAAAGAATGGCTTTCTTTAGTCTAAAGAATTCTTATAAATTTGAGTAAATTGTTTATATATTTTAGAAATGAAGCCTTTATCAGAACCTTTGAATGTAAAAATGTTTTCCCAGTTTATTTTTGAGGGATTTTTTTCAATGAGGGAATGAAACGATAGGCGGGTGGAAAGCTGGAACTTTATTAATTGAAAAAAAAAAGTGAAAAAAATTTCATTTTCTTTTATAGTGAAGACTTTAGTAACTCTTCATTTATATAATTTGTGCTTTTTTTCCCCTAGTGCTGGTGGAATTTTGATGTTTTCAATTCATACACTATCATGAATCTGCCCTTGTCATCAAAGATGATCTCTTGGCACTATGACCTATGGTCACAGAACAGGACCAAATAGGAGCAAAACAAATCAGTTCCATGACCTTAGCCCCAACCCCAATGGATAGGATCAAATATCTTCACTATATTTCAAGAGAGTCACACAATGAGAAAAAGCATTCTTCGCTATCAAATGAGCCAGCTTTCAGTTTATTAAGTGCCTACTATCTGCTATGCAGCAAATATACAAAGACAAAAATAAAACAGTCTATACTTGGAATAGTTTATATTCTATCTAGAAACACAGTATGTATAAATTTAAAAGGCACAGGGACAGGGTGCAAACCAACAATTTCATTGGTACTGAGAATTCCCAAGTGAGTAGACTTATTCTACTAATGCAGCTTGGTACCTTTTCTGCAGCTTCTTAAAAGAGATGCCCAAATCATGAGAAATTAGAAAATGCTATCAAAAGTCATATTTGAATCGATATTCTGCTGGTTTCATGTCAGCTGTCTACCCACCACCACACTGCTTTTCATTATATACAAAACTAATACAAGATAATTTTATGGGGGAAGACTAGTAATTGGAGGGCTCAAGAAAATTTTCATTGGAGAAGGTGGCATCTAACCTGAACTAAGAGCTAGAGACTAGATAGTAGGCACTAGGGCAGCTAGGTGGTACAGTGGATAGAGCACCAGCCTTGAAGTCAGGAGGACCCGAGTTCAAATCTGGTCTCAGACACTTAACACTTTCTAGCTGTGTGACCCTGGGCAAGTCACTTAACACCAATTGCCTCAGCCTAAAAAAAACAAAAAACAAAAACGATAGTAGGCACTTAATATTATTAATTGAAAGCTAGTTCATGGATATGCCTTGTTGCTACACACAAGAATGACAAGCTGAGAAGGCAAATGGAAAATGGAGTACTGTCATATAAATATATTGGATGGGTAGGCTGGTATCAAGTTGTGAAGGGTTTTAAATTCTAAACAAGGAAGTTTATATTTGATCCTAAGGGGAATAGAGAGACACTAGAGTTAATACTGAATAGGGTCAGACTTGACTTTAGGAAAATCACTAACAACCATTTAACAGAATACTTGTGCTGGAATCAGAACATATGCGTTTATTCAAGATTTTAAGCAATGATAGTCCCATAATAGCTACTATTTATATAGTGCTTTAAAGTTTGCTGCACATTTTACAAATATCTCATTTCATCCTCACAATTCTAGAATTGAGGTTAAGAATGAGTAAGTGCGTAGTATCTTGTAGCTATTAAGTGTCTTAAGCAGGACTTGAACCTAAGTCTTTTTTTTTTTTTTTTTTTTTTTATTTTTTTATTTTTTTATTTTTTTTTTTTATTTAATAGCCTTTAATTTACAGGATATATACATGGGTAACTTTACAGCATTAACAATTGCCAAACCTCTTGTTCCAATTTTTCACCTCTTACCCCCCCCCACCCCCTCCCCTAAATGGCAGGATGACCAGTAGATGTTAAATATATTAAAATATAACTTAGATACACAATAAGTATACATGGACCAAAACATTATTTTGCTGTACAAAAAGAATCAGACTCTGAATTATTGTACAATTAGCTTGTGAAGGAAATCAAAGATGCAGGTGTGCATAAATATAGGGACTGGGAATTCAATGTAATGGTTTTTAGTCATCTCCCAGAGTTCTTTTTCTGGGTATAGTTAGTTCAGTTCATTTCTGCTCCATTAGAAATGATTTGGTTGATCTTGTTGCTGAGGATGGCCTGATCCATCAGGACTAGTCATCATCTAGTATTGTTGTTGAAGTATATAATGATCTCCTTGAACCTAAGTCTTATGAAGCCAATTTTGGTGCTCTATCCATTGCAATGTATGATGCTTCCCTAGTAAAAGGGAAGGAAAGGCATAAGCAGAGACAATACGCTAAACTACAAATAACAAATGAAACTATCCTCATCTCAGCTGGTGAAACTAGTTTTTTTTTTTAGACTAGCCATAATAATTTAATATTTCTATCTTGCTATCACCAGGAAATGAAGCAAAATTACAAAAAAACACATTTACTTAAGATTCATGACAGACCTGTAAAGGCCCTCAAAGGTCATTTAGTTCACAACATCCTAAATCTAAAATTTACAAAAAGCAGAAACAAAAATAACACATTACCTTAACAACCAGGTTGTAAGCTCCTTAAAGGCAAAGATTATGTCTTATTCCTGTGTGTCTATCTCCAGCATAGTTTTGGTCTTACATCACCAATTGCCCACTGGCCATTTCAAACTGGATGTTCTGGAAAAATCTCAAACCCAAAACATATCGAAGAGAAGTCATTTACCCATCCTTCACTCCCCAAACTCTCACTAACCTCGAAATTTCCTTTTTCTTTTTTTCTGGGATATCATTATCTTTACAGTTTCCCAGACTGATTGCCTCAACATTATCGACAATTCTTCATTCTTCTTTAATACCACATAAATCGCTAAATCTTGCCGTTTCAACCATCACATACAACCTCTTCTCTCTCCTCACCAATCCCTCATCACCTCTTGCCTAGATTATTTCAATAGGCTATGGCCTGTAGGATAAAATATTTTAGTTTTTTAAGCTCTTCACAACATGGACTTAATCTTATTTTTTCATCTCATTTAAGTTTTCTCCCCTCTCTAGAAATGCCAATAGGGGAATTTGGACTCTTCCCTGTTGCTAACAAACGATGCCTGTCTCCCTGCTTTGGCCTTACTCACTTCCGCTAACTGAATCCCCTTTTCCTTCAAGATGTAGCTTCAGCACCACCTGAATCCTTTCCAGATTCCCTCAACTGCTAGGACGCTATGTCCCATATCATCAAACTATTCTAACATGTTTTCTTATATTTACATAATATATATCCTTTCTAATAGGAATTGTTTCATTTCCATTTCTTTTATCCCTATCTTGTATACTAGCACAGAGCAGATGGGCTGGCTAAATGAAAGAAGATATAAAGGAAATTTCCCTAACTCGGCAGGGAGGGAGGAAGGGAAAGACAGAGTGCGTGGGGGGAAGGAGGGGGAGAGGAATAATACAAAATGTATTTCAAAAGAATTAATTTCCTTTGTGATGCTTAGCAATTTTATTTTATGCATTCAAAACTATGACTGGGTTGGGGTGGCAGGTTTCCGCCGGACTGACACTGGGGACCTCTAAACACAAAAGTACAGAGTAGCTGCCCTCCGGGGAGGCAGGGGTGGGGCCTGGGACGAGGTAGAAGGCGACACAGACCCGAGCTTTGGTTACCGACCTTGTAGCCGCCCCAGACAAGCATGTGTCGCCCGTCGCTGACTGCGACGTGGCCGCTACGCTCGGCCGGAGTGACCGCCTCGAGAAGCTCCAAGCCCTCCTGATCTGCGGGCCCGGGCCCCGGCCCCGGCGGCGGCTCCGCCACCTGCAGCTCCTCCTCCTCTCCATCAGCCATTTTGGTTTGTTCTTTGTTCAAGAACCACCGACGCCCCCGGACCCGGGGAGACAGAAAAGAAATCCGCCCTCGGGCCCTCTCTGGATGAAGCCGGGCCGGCTTCCCCGCCGCCCTCCGGGCCCCGGAGTTGCGTCAGCGTCGGCCTAGGGCCCCCGCGGGCCGGCCGGCGGCCTTTGCCGTGGGCTCCGCTGTCAGGGGGAAGCAGCCGGGGCCGCAAGGACCCAGAAGCCCCGGGTCCGGCCCCAGGTCGGGCTGCGTCGCTTATCTTCGTCCAGGCCGCCACTGGGACGGCCCTGGCCAGCGTCAAGGGCCTGGCCTGGCCTGGGCTCGCCGCCCCGCGAGAACCGAGTCCGGCCCGAGCCTGAGTTCCGTCGGACAGCCCCTTGTTTATACCTCGAAGCGGAAAGCGTCGGTTCTCCTGGGGCAAATCCTGGACGCAAACGCTGAAGCCTAGCGGTGCCGTCAGCGCCCTCAAGCGGAGGTCCTCCAGGCCCCCTCCTGCTTTTGGCTGGCTTCCCCCGCCCTCCTGGCGCAATTCCCTTTCCCGACCTAGGGGAGTTGTCTAGGTAAACCAGAGCTGAGAGGGCTAGCCCGGGAGCCAGAAAGGCGGATGGACAACCTTCCCAACGCCGACCTGTGAGCAAAGTGTGAGCTAAGGTAGTGGCAGCCAGAGTAGCGGGACGAAGTTGAAGCTATCTCTAAGATTTCTGCCTGGACTTTAGAGAGACAAAGGGGTGGGGGGTGGGGGGAAGGAAGGGATCGTTGAGGGTTGGGAAACCACCTCTTGTAGTCTACTAATGTAGCACTTTTAGGAGATCCTGCTATAACGCCATGCACTGCGTATACAACGAAACAACAGGTGCAAGCAATTATGTTCAAGCAAGATAGAATAAATTTGAAATAATAAGTGAAGGGAAGGATACTTAAGAATTTCTGGGTGTTTTATGCCGAATTCAAAAATACAACAGAATTTCTGCGGCCAACCTTTATTGTATGAAACCGGAATTTTTATATTAAATATTATTCTACATAAGGGGGTTATCAAGTTTATGTCTGGTTGAGGGAAGAGAGCAAAATTGTGAAAAGTTAGTAATTGGCTTGTTCTTTCATACTGTATTAAGTCCCAGTTTATGTGCTTTGTAGGAGGAAAGGAATAAGATTTATATAGTAACTACTATATTAGAAGGGCTTTAACCTCATGGGAAAGATAGATGCTGTTATATTATCCCAATTTTTCAATTAAGAAAAGTGAGGTATGGGACAGCTAGTTGGTATAAAGGATAGAGCACCAGCCCTGAAGTCAGAAGGACCTGAGTTCAAATTTAGCCTGCGTCACTTACTGGGCAAGTCATTTAACACCAATTGCCTCAAAAAATAAAATAATATTAAAAAAAGAAAAGTGAGGTGAATATTGATTAAGTGACTTCCACAGGGTCACAAAGGCAGAAAATATTTGAGGTGAGATTTGGATCTAGATCTTCCTGTCTATAGACTCAGGAACTCTTATTCACTGTCACCTGGCTACAGTCTCAAATGCCACCACATCATGTAGTAATAAGCACCTATGATATAGCTATCTTACTTTTCATTGTTTCTGTTGAGATTGTTTTTATTTTTAAAAAAAAATTTTCCTGGACATACATGTACACATTTCTTTATGAATCATGTTGGGAGAGAAAAATTAGAAAAGGGAAAAGCCATTAGGGAAAAAAAGAAAAAATGAACATTGCATATGTTGATTTACATTAAATCTTTTTACAATTTACAATTCAATTCTCTTTCTGAATGCAGATGTTTTCTATACAAAGTTTATGGGGATTGCATTGGATCACTGAACCTCTGAGAAGAACCAAATTTTTCATAGTTGATCATTGCACAGTCTTGATGTTACTGTGTACAATATATTCCTGGTTCTGCTTGTTTAACTCAGCACCAGTTTGTATAAATCTTTCCAGACCTTTCTAAAATCAACTTGTTCATCATTTTTATAGAACAATATTACATTACTTTCATATACCATAATTTAACTGTTCCCCAAATGATGAGCATCTACTCATTTTCCAATTCTTTGCCACCACAAAAAAAGCTACTACAAACATTTTTGCACATGTGGGTCTTTTCCCCTCTTTTATGATTTCCTTGGGATACAGACCCACTCTTAGATCAAAGGTTATGCACAATTTGATAGTCCTTTGGGCATTTAGTTCCAAATTGCTCTCCAGAATAGCTGGATTATTTCACAACTCCACCAATAATGCATTAGTGTCCCAGTTTTCCCACATCCCCTCCAATATTTATCATGATCTTTTCCTGCTATCTTAGCCAATATAAGAGGTATGAGGTAGTACTTCAAGAGTTGTTTTAATTTGCATTTCTCTAATCAATAGTGATTTAGAGAATGTTTTCATATGAATGTAGATGATTTTAATTTCATCCTCTGAAAATTATTCATATCCTTTGACTATCAATTGGGGGGAATGACTTCTATTCTTAGAAATTTGACACTTTAGAAATGTGGGCTTTATCAGAAATACTGGCTGTAAAAAAATTTTTCCCAACTTTGTACTTCCCTTTTAATCTTGTTTGTGTTGGTTTTGTTTATGCAAAAACTTTTTAATTTAATGTAATCAAATTTGTCTATTTAATTAATTACAATACTATATAAATATCTGAAAAAATTGGTAAAGGAATCCTGCCAAATTCCTCCTATTACATAAGTATGTTATTGATGTCTAAACCAGGAAGAGCCAAAACAGGGAAAGAAAATTACAGACCAATCTCCCTAGTGAATATTAATGCAAAAATTTTAAATAAAATATAAGCAAAGAAATTACAACAATTTATTGCAGGATAATACACTGACCAAGTGGGATTTATATCAAGAATACAGAGCTAGTTCGATGAGGTTAGTGTTCCTGGTGGTCAGGGAATTAAATGATGAGGTTAGTGGCAGGTTCAGGGAACCAAATGAAAAAGTTTGACTCTCCTAGATTCCCCTAGGATTTGGTGGAGGGCAGGGAGTTGTGGGAACCCCTTCTGGCGGCGCAGAGGTCCTTTGTAAAGGAATTTACAAACCTGAAAAGCTAGTTTATTAAATTAGTTTATTATTGGCATTGGGAAGTCAGCCTTTGCTATGAATGAATAGGAAAACTGAATTCCTTGGTGGCAAGGTTCCAATAGAGAAGTAAGTTTCTAGCAGAAAAATCCAGACAGAGAGGTATAAAGTCTTGTTAGGGAAAAAGGTGAGAAAGAGATAAAAGAGGAGGTAACACTGAAAGAATATTTCAATAGGCAGAGGATTGCTGCTATCCATGGCATGACGTTAGATCCTCTGCAAGGACTGAGCCCCAAGTTGGCTTATTTTATAATAGAAGCCTAGGCTAGCAGTTCTTGATGGAGGCTGGGTGTAATTTGAGCTGGAATCAGAGAAAATCTTGTAATTAAATGAGTGTAATCTCCAGCTCAAAACTCAACTAGCCCCACCTAGATAACAGAATGAAGATGTTTGTCCTGTTTCCCTTGGGTGGGGTCTTTTACAGAGGCCAGAATTCAAGAAGGATTTTCTCCTTGAGAAAGAGAACATAGGGATAAAGGGAGTTTTCCTTAAAATAATAAGCAGCATCTATCTAAAACCATCAGCAGGCATTATTTTAATGGACAAAAGCTAGCTACATTAAAAGGTGAAACTAAAGGATGTCCATTATCACCATTGTTATTCAATATTGTACCAGAAATGTTAGCTTTAGCAATAAGGAAAAAAAGTTGAAGGAATTAGAATGGGCAATGAGGAGATAAAACTATCACTCTTTGCAGATGATATGATATACTTAGAGAAACCTAGAAAATCATCCAAAAACTTTCTTGAAACAATCAACAGGTTTAACAAAGTTTCAGGATATAAATCATCAACATTTCTATGTATTACTGCCAAAGCCCAGGAGCAAGAGATAGAAAAAGAAATTCCACTTGTGGCTCAGAATGGTGAGTGGTCACCATTTAATAAAAAATGCTGGGGATATCTCTAGGAACAAAATAAAAGTTTATTACAGCTTCTTGTGAGAAGCAGGCGACCCTCCAGTTGGAGAAGCAGTCAAAAGAAGGAGGCACCTCTTGGAACAGGTTTTACACTTTAAATAGTCCTAAGGAAAATACCTCTCTTACCATTGTCCATCATCCTCCTTGGCTGAGGGTCTTACATTCTATACTCTGGAATTACCCAGGAAATTGAACTTTGGCCAATAAGTACATATTATCTTATCGAGGTAGGAAGAAAATGATGTCATGAGAGGATAACAGGAAGGGGATTTAGGTGTGCTCTTGAGTCAATGCCCAAAGACCTTCAGGCCTACTCCAACAACTTGATTTTCACAACTGTCTTAAGAGATCTCCATCTTGTTCACATTTAAAATAACTAACAAAATATTTGGGTGTTTACCTGCAAGACAATCCCTTATTCATATAGGGGTCTTGCAGGTAAACACAATCCCTATATGAATACAATTACAAAACAGATATAAATAATTAGGAAAATATGAATTGCTTATGGGTAAATACAGATGACAATTCTACCTAAATTGATCTAGTTATTGAATGTCATACCCATCAAACTGCAAAAAAAAAAAAAAAATTATAGAGCTAGAAAAAATAACAATATTCACCTGGAAGAACAAAAGGTCAATATCAAAGGAATTAATGAAAAAAAAAAAAATACTAAGGATAGTAGCCCAGCAGTACCAAACCAAAAACTATATTATAAAGTAGCACTCATCAAAACCATTTCATATTAGCTAAGAAATAGAGTTAGATACATATGACACAATAGTACCTAGTATTCTTACTAGTAACCTAGTATTTGACAAAACCCTAAACTCCAGCTTCTGGGATAAGTACTATTTTACAAAATATGGTAAATGTGTATAAATATAATCCAGATAAACAAAAACACTTTGGAGAGATCTTCAATAATTTTTAATAGGATAAAGATACTGAAAACAAAAGTTTGAGAACCACTGATTTAGATGTTTTTATTTGTGTGAAAAGGATTTTTAATTATGTTTATATAGTGCCTATGTATGGCTTGGCAAGAAGTCTCCCAAGAATTTTATACTATCTGTATCTGTTAAGTGGCATTTTCTCTATTTTATCCTGTTGGGGTTTGTTTGTTGTTAATATAATGAAATGTTGATGATTATGTTGGTTTATTTTATATCCTGAAACTTTGCTATTATCTGCAGAGTGATTGTTTTGTTTCCTCATTGGTTGTATTTATTCCTTCTATTTCTTTTTCTTTTGTTTTGCTATTGTTTCTAGTACAGTACTGAAGAAGAATAATGGTGATAATGGCCATCCTTGTTTTACCCTTGATTTTGTTAGAAAGATTTATCCCTATTACAAAGAATATTTGCTCATAATTTTACATATTAAGAAAAAATCTATTTTTATGTTTCTGTTTTAAGAAATGGATGTTAGATGTTGTCAAAATCTTTTTCTCCAACTGATAATTGCTAATCATCTCATATTTATTGATTTTCTTGTTAACGTGCTCAATTAAGTTTATAATTTTCCTAATATTAAACCAGCCTTACTTTTCTGGTATACATTCAGTCTGGTCATAGCATTTGATCGTTGTGATATATTTATGATATATTTATTAATTTTGCATCAATTAGGGCAGTGGTTCTCAAACTTTTGTTTTCATTATCTTCATCCTATTAAAAATTATTGAGGATCTCTCCAAAAAGTTTTTGTTTATCTGGATTATATTTATAGCATATTGGAAATAAAAACTATTTTTGAATTTGTAGACCCTCTAAAAGGGTTTCAGAGATCCCCAGGATTCTCCCAGGGGTCCTCAAACTTTTTAAATAGGGGGCCAGTTCACTGTCCCTCAGACTGTTGGAGGGCCGGACTATAGTAAAAACAAAAACTTTGTTTTGTGGGCCTTTAAATAAAGAAACTTCATAGCCCTGGGTGAATGGGATAATCATCCTCAGCTGCTGCATCTTGCCTGTGGGCCACAGTTTGAGGACCCCTGTTAGTCTAGACCATACTTTGAGAACTTTGAATTAGGGGATCATTAGGGTAATTGGTTTGTGCTTTTCTTTCTCTGTTTTTGTGCAATATTTTAATACTTTTTTTTTTTTTTGAGAGGCAATTGGGGTTAAATGATTTGCTCAGAGTCACACAGCTAGTAGTAAATATTAAGTGTCTGAAATCTGATTTGAACTCAGGTCCTCTTGATTCCAGAACTGATACTGTTATACCATGTAGCTATCCCTCTGTAACATATTTTAGATATCAAAACCATATTTGTATCATAGATGAAATTTTGTATGACTCCTTTATTTTTTAAAATAGTTTATATAGTATTAGAATTAATTGTTCCTTAAATGTCTGATAAATTTTGCTTGTAAGTCCATCCAATCCTAGTTGGGGTTTTTTTGGTCATTGGGAATTCATTTATAATTTATTCATTTTCTTTTTCTAAGACAGGATTATTTAAGTATTCTATTTCCTCCCCTGATAATCTGGGCAATTTATATTTTTGTAAATATTCACCCATTTCATTTTTATTAGCATAAAACTGAGCAAAATACCTCCTAATAATTGCTTTTATTCCTCTTCATTGACTGTGAATTCACCTTTTCCATTTTTAATACTGATAATTTGATTTTCTTTTTTAAAAAAATCATATTACCCAACTATGGTACTTTTTACCAAAATGCAATTTCCTTGATTAACTCATTTAATTAGGTTTTAATTTTTGCTTATATTGATTTCATGATTGCTACCCCTGCATTTTTTACTAAAGTTGAAACATAATTGATTCTGTTCCAGCTCATTTTAATAGTGTATCATTTTGTTTCAAGCCTGTTTATTATACATAATATATTGTTGGATTCTGGTTTTTAATTCAGTCAGCTATCCTTTTTCATTTTATCGGTGAACAACTCCTATTCACATTCATAGTTATGACTGCTAAGTATGCAATTCTATTTTGTTCTCTTCTGTTTACTTTTTTCTATGAAATTATACAATTATATACATTCTATATAATTCTATAAATTATATAATATATAACATCTTCCTTACACACTTCACTTACATGATAATTTTCCCCATCCTTCCTCTGTTTTCTCCTGTGTTTCTTTCTCATCCTTTGTTTCTTCTTTTGAGATCATCTCAACATAAGAAACTCACATAAGGGTTACATGTATCATCATATAGAAATACAAATATTTCAACCATATCAAATCCCTTGTGATTGTTCAACTATTTTTTTTTTAATGCTTCTCTTGAGTTATGTGTTTGAAAGTCCTCTATTTTCATTAAATATCCATTTTTCCTTAGTAGGATAATAATTTTGCTAGATAGATTATTTTTGATTATTATTTTAGTTTCATGGCCATCTGGAGAATCACATACTTTTTTTTAGTATAAAATTATAGTAAAATAGTTATTTTTTTAGGTTAAACATGTGCAATTCTTCTAAACATATTTCCACATTTATCATGCTACAGAACAAAAATCAGATCAAAAAGGGAAAAAAATGAGGGGGAAAAAAAAAACCAGACAAGCAAACAACAACAAAAAGGTAAAAATATTGTAATCCACATTCAGTACCTATACTCCTCTCTCTGGATGCAGAGGGCTCTCTCCATCACAAGTCTACTAGAATTGCCCTGAATCACCCCATTGTTGATGATCTTGTTCCTGTGATCAGTGATCTCCTGGTACTGCTCATTTCACTTAGCATCAGTTCATGTAAGTCTCTCCAGACATTTCTGAAAAAATTCTGCTTACCATTTCTTGGAGTACAATAATATTCCATAAAATTCATATACCATAACTTATTTAGCCATTCCCCAACTGATGAGCATCCAGTTAATAAAAGGGCTTCTACAAACATTTTTACCCATTTTTCTGATCTCTTTGAGGATAGACACCCAGTAAAAGATATACACAGCTTGATAGCTCTTTGGGCATAGTTCCAAATTGCTCTTCAGCATGGTGGATGGAGTATTATATTTTGTAACATTATGGCTCAGCTTTTGAATTTTTTTTCTTTCTGGTTAGTTGCAGTATTCTTCTTGACTATGAATTTGAATTTTGGCTTTAATTTCCACTGGTCACTCTTGAAAAAAATTTAAAAATGAGTTTTCATTTTGAGATCTTTTTTAAGAAATGACAAGTAGACTCTTTCAATTTCTACTTTGCCATCAGGTTCTAAATATCTTGGCATTTTTCTTTTATATTTTCTTGAAATATGATGTGTAGGATTTGTTGTTATTGTTCATGGATTTTAGGTAGTCTAATAATTCTTTAATTATCTCTCCTCCAATTTATTTTCTAAATCATTTGTTTATCCCATGAGATATTTCACACTTTCTTCTATTTTTTCAGTCTGGTAAAAAAAAAAAAAGCGTCCAACATACAGAGAAAAAGTAAAAAAGAAAAGTCTTCCAGAAATAGTTAAATGGTAAAAGAGTAAAACTTTGCTAAAGAAATTTTTTAAATTAAAAATTAAAATATATGAAATGAATATGCAGTCATTTTTTCCTTTTTTACCAAACTGCTACTTCTCATAATTTTTTTGCAGGGCTATAATTTCTGTTCCCATTCCCTTCTCCCTACATTTTGATTTTTAAAAATCATCTTTGGTTTTTTAAATCTTTCTTAAGGGCTTCTGGATATTCTTGGTGGACTTTTTTCTAATCTGCATTTTTCTCTCTGGCAGATGCTTAGCTTGTAGATGTTTTCAAATCATACCTCTGAATTTGTGTTTTAAGCTTTACTGTCCCCAAAATATTGTTATGGTCAAGTTTTTTTTTGTTTTTTTTTGTTTTTTTTTTTTTTTGCTGTTTAATCATTTTCCAGCTTCTTGATTTGAACTTTTATGTTAGAGTTAAGTTTTGCCCATCTCCAATATATCTTTTTGTTGCTTCCATAACTCAATGGGGAAGAGGGGCACTCTATAAAAGTTTTCATTGTTTCTAATATGATGTTATCCAGGAAGAGATCTGTTCACTGCCCTCCTGATAAGTATTCTGCTTCCCCACAATCTGCAAGCTTTCCTTTAAGCCCTAGAATCTAGAACAGGACAATGAGTGACATAGCTGCTAGATGGCACCCATTCCTGTTCCTAGCAAATATAGTATTCTTTCAGTACAAGAAATCACTTCTTTTACCTTCTCAGGGTATTATGTTGCTCTCTTAGCACTGCCTTTTCCACAATCTGGTGCTATTCCTTCTCTCTCAGCCGCTCTAATCTCAGTTTCTGTAGACTTATTTTTGTCTTTCTAAACTGCCCTGACTTGGAAAAAATGACTGATTTTTTTTCTTGGCTTTTCCACCTACAATTTGGCATTTTCTGTGGTCATTTCTGCAATGAACCTCTTCTACAGAGGTTTGAGGAGTCCTACAGCAAAGTTGTATTTCTCACTGTCATCTTATCTTTAACTAATTTAACTTTTTTAAATGATTTAAAGAATTTAATCTATGTGGTATTGTGTTTTTATTATTTTCTGTGTCACTTCATTTGTGACTTGATTTCAGTCTGGGCATGTTATATTTTTATAAATATTCATCCATTTCATTTACATCATCAGTTTTTATTTTGGTGAAAAAGTTCCTATTACTTTCTTTTAGTCTTCATTGGTGAATTCAACTTTTTAATTCTTGATACTAGTGATTTAGTTTCTTTTTTTAAAAAATCAGGTTATCTAATGTTTTTTTTCTTTCTAAAAATAATTCCTAATTTTATTTATTAACAGTGAAGTTTTTTGCTTTTAATTTTTGTTAATTTCTTCTTTTATATATCCATCACTTCTATTTGGGTGTTTAATTGGGGATTTTCAGTTTGTTGTTTTTTCTACTTTTTAAACTTACATGCCCAATTCATTTATTTCTTCTTTCTCTCTTCCACTAAGGAAAGTATATAGAGATATACATTTTTCCCTAATTCAAAAATTTTGATATATTGTCTCATTATTGTCACCTTTAATGACATTGTTTTTAATTACTTTTTTGACATTTTTTAGATTTTCATATTAAGTTTCCTAATTTTTTATCTTTGTTTCAAAACCCTCATTAAACATGCTTCTTTTATAGATTACATGCAATAAAATTCTCTTTTTCTGTATTTTGTCAACTTTTTTAATGCTTTAATAAAATATAATGAATTTTTGTAAAGGTGTTATGCTGAGAAATAGGTATACTTCTATCCCCATTCAATACAGAGATGTGTTAACACATACTCTCTGGGGGAAAAAAATGGAAGCATGACACATTTAAATTTTAATTTTCATGAACATTTTCTCCATTGTTTCTTAAAGTCTAGATAGTCATCAAAATAAATCAAGCCCTGAATGTCAGTATTTGCTGATTTCTGAGGTATAAATATTTACACTGAAAATTTAACAGTTCTCTTAAGCTAGTTCAAGATGATTTTAGAACATCCCTGATCATATGTACTTGTAATATTCTTCTTTAACTTCTCAACTCATAACAGAACCACTTCCAGGCCCCCTGTCTAATAAGACTAGACTATTTTTGATGATAATGGAGCTCTGAAGGGATATATTTGCCATCTTTCCAATTGATATATATGTAAAACAATCCCTTCTGATTATTCATTCATGTTTACCTTTTATTTTAGTACTTCTATTGGTTTCTATATTTATATTTTCTATTCAGCTCTGGTTTTTTCATCAGAAAACCTTGGAATTCCTTTATTTCCTTAAAAATTCACTTTTCCCCCACCTAGAGGATTATACTCTGTTATTTAAGTTTTTCTTTGTTATAACCTATATTGTTTGTCTTATGGAATACTATATTCCAAGGGTCCTTTATAATAATGACTGATTTGAATTTCTTCTTTCTGGCAACTTCCAATATTTTTCTTTGACCTGGATGCTCTGGATTTCGGCTATAATATTCCTGGGAGTTTCTTTCAAGGAGATGACTAATAGATTCTATTTCTTTTCTTTTTTTTTAAATTAAATTAGTAGTATTTTATTTTTCCAGTTACATGTAAAGATAGTTTTCGACATTCATTTTTGTAAGATTTTGAGTTCCAATTTTTTCCCCTACCTCTCCCCATTCGCAAGACAGCAAGCAATCTGATATAGGTTATATAGTCATTTCAAACATATTTCAATATTAGTTATGTTGTGAAAAAAAATAAGAACAAAAGGGAAAAACCATGACAAAGTAAAAGCAAATACAAACCAAAAAAGGTGAAAATAGTATGCTTCAATCCACATTCAGTCTCCATAGTTCTCTGGATGTAGATGGCATTTTCGATCCCAAGTGTTGTCTTAAAATCACTGAATTGCTGATAAGAGTCAAGTTTACTATAGTTGATCATCACATAATCTTGCTGTTACTGTGTACAGTGCCCTCCTGGTAATAGATTCTATTTTTGCTTTGCCATGGGATTCTAAAAAATCTGATTATCTTCTCTTAGGATTTCTTGAAATATGAGGTTAAGGTGTTATTTTGGCAATAGATTTTTGGTGATTGAATGATCTGTTTTTTGTCATTTCTTACAGTGGGCTTTTATATTTCATTATTGTCATACTGTCAGATTTTGTACAGATATTCCCCATTTAATGCACACACAAACAATTTTAGTTCTTTGCTTTCATTTTCCTTCTTCATCTTACCTTAAGTTTCTGTTCATAGAAAGTTACAATGGTGAAAAAGGAAGCTCAAAACACACACTTAGAAGAAGATAACAAAGTCAAAGCTCCCACATCCAAGCTTGCAAAAAAAAAAAAAAAAAAAGAAGAAGAATTGGGTTCAGGCTATGGAAGAGCTCAAAAAGGATTTTGAAAATCAAGAGAGATAAGAGGAAAAATTAGGGAAAGAATTGAGAGTAGTTCAAAGGGAAATACAAAAAGTTAATGAGGAGAAGAATATTTTAAAAAGCAAAATTGGCCAATTGGGAAAAGATGTACCAAAGCTCACTAAGGGAAATAATTCCTTAAAAAATAGAATTGAGCCAAATATAAGCTAATGAATTTATGAGAAATCAAGATACAATAAAGCAAAACCAAAAAAATGAAAAGATAGGGGAAAAAATGTGAACTATCTCATTGGAAAAAACAAATGATCTGGAAAATAGATCCAAGAGAGAGAATTTTAAAATTATTGGTACCTGAAGGTCATTTAAAAAAAAAAAAAAAAAAAAGAACATGGACATCATCTTTCAAGAAATTATCAAGGAAAACTGTCTTGATATAATAGAATCAGAGGGTAAAATAGAAATTGAAAGAATCCACTAAATTCTGAAAGAGATCAGAAAATGAAAACTCCCAGGAATATTATAGCAAAATTTCAGAACTCTCAGGTTTAGGAAAAAATATTGCAAGCATCTGGAAAGAAACAATTCAAGTATGGTGAAGCCACAATCAGTATAACACAAGATTTAATATCTTCTACATTAAAGGACCAGAAGATTTAGAATATGATATTCCAGAAAGCATTTAAGGTTACAACCAAGAATCACCTGCCCAGCAAAACAGTATAATCATTCAGGGAAAAAGGTATACATGCATTGAAATAGAGGATTTTCAAATATTTGTGATGAAAAGACCAGAGCTGAATGGAGAATTTGCTTTTCAAATAACAGGACTCAGGAGAAACATAAGGAGGTAATCAGGAAAGTGATATTATAAGGGACTTAAGAAGGTTTATCTGTTTACATTCCTACATGGGAAGATGATACTTGTAACCCATTAGAACTTTCTCATTATTATGGCAGTTAGAAGTATATATAGACAGATGTAGGTTGAATATGAAGGGATAATATCTTTTATTAAAATAATGAAAATAAGGGGTGAGAGAGGAATGTACTGAGATAAAGGGAAAAGGAAGAAGTGCAATGGTGTAAATTATCTTCCATAAAAAAAAAAGCAAGAAAAAGCTTTTACAAAGTAGGGGAAGAGGGGGAGGAAAGAGAGTAAATGAACCTTACTCTAATCAAAAATAGGCTCAAAGAAGAAATAACATACACATTGAATATGGAAATACAACACACACACACAATCTTACCCTGCAGGAAAATAAGAGGGGAATGTGATATGGGAAGGGGAGAGGGTGGAAAAAAAAGAGGGCATATTGAGGAAGGACATACTGTTACCAATAGCAGTTAAAAGAATTTAGAAGCAAATTTTTCTAAGGTCTTATTTCTTAAACATAGAGGAAACAATCAAATTTATAAAAAATAAGAGCCATGCCCCAATTGATAAATAATCAAAAGATATAATCTATGCCCAAAGAAATATAAATTCATGCATATCCTTTGATCCAACAATAGCATTACTAGGCATGAATACCAAAAGAGATATTAAAAAAAAAAAAAGAAAAGAAAAAATGTAAAATAAATTGATATGTAATTGTCATGGGATATTATTGTTCTATGGGAAATGATGAACAGGATGCTCTCAGAAAAACCTGGAAAGTCCTCCATAAACTCAAGCAAAGTGCATTGTACTATATACAAAATAATAGCAATGTTCTGGAAAACCAGCTTTAAATAACTTTACTATTCTCAGCAGTACAATGATTCCATGACTACTCTAAAGAACTTATGATGAACCTAGAGAAGAAAACTGATTGGGTCTGAACAGAGATTGAAGCATATTCATATTCTCTTTCTCACTCTTATTTTTCTTGAAGGTTTTTTTTTTTTTTAAATTAAGTGGGAGATATATGGTTTCTTTCACAACATGATTTTTATGGAAATGTTTTCCAAAACTTTACATGTGATTTCTTAATTGGGATTGGAAGTTGGAATTAGGGAGAGAATCTGAAATTCAAAAGTTTTTTTAAAAAATTATTTTAAATGTAGGAAAAATATTAAATATTTTTCAAATGCATATTTAAAACCCTCTTTCATTGTCCTCAAGACAATACGGAGGATTACATAGAATTTTTTTTTTTTTAAACTAAATCAATCTTGGCTGTAGGCCTTTTGGAATCTCATATTCTGTCCTCTTTATTCTCAGTTAAATTTTATCTGATCCTGATTATGGTCCCTTAGGACTTGAATTCACTTTTTTCTGCCTTCTTGTAGTATACTTCTTTGACCTGAAGCTTTGGATTTTGGCCAAGATATTCCTGGGAATTTTCATTTTGGAATTTCAAGAGGTGGATTCTTTCTACCTTCACTTTGTCCTTTGGTTCAAAAAAAAATCAAGTTTTCATATAAGATTTCTTCATTGCATTTTTTTCCCCATTTCACAAATTTTGTTTTTCAGTAAATTGGTGTCTTTTTCATACCTATTTTGTAGGGCATTATATGCTTTTTCCATTCCTTCTTACAATGATCTCATTTCCTTTCCCCATTTTTCTTCTTTCTTTTAAGATCTTTTATGCAATCTTCTAAGAAAGCCTTGTAAAATGGAGACCAGCTGATATCTTTCTTTGGGGCTTCGTCTGGAGTTGCTTTGCCTTTAGGAACTTCAGGATTTGAGGTTCATTCTTCTCTCTCTCTCTCTCTCTCTCTCTCTCCATAAAAGCTGTCTATGGTGAGAGTTTTTTTTTTTTGTTTTTTTTTTTTTTTGTTCAACTTTTTTTTTAAGGCTTGAGGTCTGTTCAATGCAAAGGAGTGACATCTGTTAATTTACTCTAGGGCAATTCTGCTGATTGATTTCAGATGCTGGGTAATGGCATAGGTGCACAGTTCTATTGGGGCTCAGTGGTTTACAATTTGTCTTTTATAAAATGCAAATTTGCCAGACAACCTGCTAGCAACCAGGACAGAGTGGCCTAAGAGGCTCACAGAAGATTCCCAGGTGAGTGGAATCTTCAATGCTCTTGACTCCCCTGCCTCAGTTTCTTGCCCCAGACTCCCTGTGCTGTGGTCTGGGCTTTGCAGACTGTCCCCCTGCCTATTTGAAATATTTCTGTTCTGAAGTATCGTCTTCTAGAAATGTGTTATACTCCAAATATTTGTGGGTTCTTTGACTCTAAAACCACTTTAGAGGCTTAATCTGCTATTGGTTTGAGAAAAAGTCAGATGATGTCACAGAAAGTCATTTCTACTCTCTGCCATCTTGGCTTCGCTTCCCCTACCCCCAAGATTTCTTGAAATATAAGGGTTAGACGTTTGAAAAAAAATTAGTTTGTGAGAAATAATTCTATTGGATTTGGGAGGAGTGAAGTTAAAAGTCTTTAATTATACAACTGCTTAGGTGGGTATCCTATCAAATAGGAATACCTAGAATTAATACTTGTCCTTTTTTTATATTGAATTGCAAGTCCCTCCCCTGATGCCCCATTGGCTGAGTATCAGAAGTCACAATCTATCAAGACTATCATTGTACAGAGGAAGAAATGAACCTTTAATTATAAAGGGCTGAAACTCTTGAGTTCATGCACCCAGGTTCAGACAACCAAGCACTTAAGGCTGATTACTTATTGGACAGTACTCTATTAGCATATGCTTGGAAAATGGCCCGCCCTACTATTCTGTGCTGGCTTGATCTGTTGGTGTATACAGAGAGAATTGGAGCAGAGATTAGAGGGTAGAGTAAGACAAGCTAGAGTGACTTCTGGCCAGGAGAGGAAGAGCAGAGGTGTGGAGATTACTCTCTGACAAAGAATAAAGATCAAGGACTTTTGCTTATCCTGACTCCAGCTGATTCTAAGGTATCCAGGGTGCTAACTCGGTCTTCACATTTAATGAATTCACATCTAAGCATTCCTGATTAAAAAAAAAAAAAGATCAAAGCCAAGTAGAAAATAACATACAGAAACACAGGTACTATTTTCCTACCTCCCTTTCCTGTAAAACTATATATATCATTCCTTAAACTCAATTTCAGGAACAATCAGATTAGGTTCTATTGCTCCCTCCACCTTGCCCTATTTATGTTGTAGACTTGCCCAATAAATGCTTCCAGACTGCAGTTGAACTGTGTTCCATTCCCTCTGTTCAGGCAGATATTGTACTTCAACTAAATAAAGTTACATAGTTTATATTTCTATATGGAAACATGATACATGCAATCCCTTAGAACTCATCATTATCAGGAGTCAATGAGTAGTCTAAAAGTTTTGTTTTTTTAAATAGTATTTTATTTCTCCAATTACATGCAAAGATAGTTTTCAATATTCATCTCTGTAAGATTTTGAGTTCCAAATTTTTTCTCTCCCTCCCTTACCTGTCCCCTTCCAAGACAGCAAGCAATATGATATAATTAAACATGTATTGTTGGAATCCTTATAAAGTGCTAATTTAGCATAGTACTTAGCAAATCCTCTAGCTCACTAATGTATTTAAGTACTTATTGTAGTTCATAAGTATGGGAGATTCACAAAGTTAATTTTGTAACTTTGTGAATTCACACCTTCCTTAATCCCTCCCTTGGAGGGGAGGAGTCAACCTTTGGTAGATCATATATAAGAAGCAGACAGCTCAGTCAGGAGTTCAGCTGAAAAGATTGAGAGGGTACAGCAGTTCAGTTCAGAAGTTCTTTCTTGGAGGCCCAACCAGATTCATCTCACACTACTGTGGTGGCTGGGCTCCTGCATCTCCCCCACTGAGACCAAGGCTGGTCTGAAAGGCTCTCCAGAAAGCTGCCCAGCCCCAGGCAAGGAGACAAGACTCAGAAGGAGCATTCTGGGAGATTGAGAGCCAGAAGCCCTCTCTCTCGGAGGCAAGAGAGATTCATTTCATCTTCCTCCTGTGTGCTGGCTGGAGGATGAAGAAAGTAGAGGCAGAAGCAAAGGACAAAACTACAAGAGCTCTTAGAACCAGAGAGAGAGGCCTCTAAGAAAAGCTAACCTGGCTTGGAAAGAGATAAGAAATAAACATTTGCATTTTATCACCTGGCTGCATTTGAGGTGATTATTGATTTTAACTGAAACAAACTAAGGCCGCCTCCAGAAAACCTCTCCAAGAAACCTGCTCCCAGATAGAACCATTATATTTTAAAGAAGAAAAACACCACAATGTACATTATTTTAAACATATTTTCATATTAGTCATGTTGTGAAAGAAGTGATTATTTTATTTTGATGATATTAAAAGAATGGAAAAATAAAGAGAAACTCATTGGGAGATGAAGTCAAAGGAAAAGGAAACAAGGGGAATTTATCTCACATAATTGGAACAACAAGGAAGGGCAGTAGGAGGGAGTAGGCTACAACTGAACCTCACTTTCATCTGAATTGGTCAAAGAGAAATATATCTTATGCAACAAGGAAAGAGTTAGAAAAGGATTAAAGGAAAAAGAATAAGAGGGAGGGTAGGCCAAGAAAGGGATTAGGCTTTTTAAAAAAATTTTTCTTACAGCTAGGTGGCACACTGGATAAGAGCACTGGCACTGGAGTTAGGAGGACCTAACTTCAAATTCAGCCTCATATACTTGACTCTTAAAGTAACTGGGCAAATCTCAACAGTTTCTCCCTCCCTCCCTTCTTCTCTCCTTTCCTCCCTCCTTCTTTTCTCTCTCTCTCCCTCCTCCCCCCCCTCTCTTTTTCACACACATACACACCACACACAAACCAAAAAATGGATTTTTCTTTTTTCTTTTCTTTTCTTTTTTTTTTTTTTTTTTTGGGGGGGGGGGGTAGGGTAAGGAAGGCAATTAGGGGAAATGATTTGATCAGTCACTTAGCACCAGTGCTCTACTCATATCACCACCTAGCTGGCCCAAGACAGAAATTATTCTTAAACAGACCTTTTCCAAGTGAAGGGGAAAGGAAGCAAAGAGGCTTTTTGGGAAGATGGCAAAGTAGGTCAGAAATTTCCAGGCTTTCTAGATTTCCTTCACAGGCAGAAAAACTGCCTGAAAAAAAGGCAGAATACCAAAAATGAAGAGTTAAGTAGTTCTCCTCCTAAGCCAATTTGAAAGGAACCCCAGAAAACACAGGATTTCCAAGGGCATACGCCAAGTTGTACATGGTAGATTTGCAGTTTCATATGGAATCATCTTTTTTATTGTACTTGTGTTATGGAAATGCTTATTTTGTTTCATGAATTGAAAATATCTTTTTTAAAAAAAAAAAGGTAAGGGAGGGAAAGAATGAAAAATATAAGAGAATAGGATGGAACAAAGTACACAATTAGCAATCATAATTGTGAATTTGAATGGGATGAATTCATTCATAGAATGAATGAAGATAACAGAATGCCTAGGATTGTTGTTTACAAGAAACATACTTGAAATAGAAAAAAACACAAAGTTAAAATAAGGAGCTTGAAAAGAATTTATTATCCTTCAACTGAAGTAAAAAAAATGGCAGGGGTTGTGATCATCTCAGACAAAGCAAAAGTAAAAATAAATCTAATGAAAAGAAATAATTATGACAGGCAAATTACATTTTGCTAAAAAGTGTGAAAAGCAACATATGTAGCCAATGGCATGATATCTAAATTCTTAAAGGAAAGGTGAAATGAGTTACAAGAAGAAATAGCAAAAATATAATGGGAAAGAACTTCAATTTCTCTTTCCCAATCTGTATAAATCTCCCCCAAAATAAAAAATAAGTGAAAAATATTAATAGAATTTGAGAAAAGGTAGATAAGATAGACCTCTGGAAAATATTGAATGAGAATAAAAAGATGTATTACCTATTGTCAATTGTGCATAATACCTTCACAATTAATAGCCATGGATTAATTAAGCAAAGGTTAAAAATTAGAAACTAACTTAATCCTAAAGAATGGGCCAAAGGAGGGAAAAAAATCATACAAAGAATAATTTCATTAAAGATAATCACTATTTCTAAACTGATTTATCAATATAAAGAGCAAATCAACAAACTGAGCATGCAATTTTAAAAAAAATTAGAAAATAAATTTTAAAATTTCAAGCACCAAAATGGAAATTCTAAAAATCAAAATGAGAGATTAATAAAATTGAAAGGAAATAAAATAAAATCACAAATTATTAATTATTAAAACTAGAAACTTTTAAAGTTTGATTAAATCTTATTAAAAAACTAAATTACTAATATAAATTTTTTTTAAAGTCTTCACAATAAAGAAGAAATTTTTAAATATTGTTAGGAGCTATTTTGCACTGCTATTTGCTGATAAAATGGATGAATATTTACAAATATATAAAAAGCCCAGATTAGTAAAACAGAAAATAGAGTACTTCTATAACCTTATTTTAGAAAAAGAAAGTGAATAAGTTCTAAGTGAATTCTCAAAGGAAAAAAGTCCCAGAATGAAATGGAATTACAAGCAAATTATAGCAAACATTTAAAGAATAATTCAAAAATTTCATGAAGTGTTTGGGAAAAAAAGAAAGAATCAATCATACCTAGTCCCTTTAAGAAAACTACATGCCAATATCCTTATGATCTATGGAAAATAAAATTTTAAAAGTCCTAACAAGATACAGCAGTTTATCACAAGGATCATACATTGTGATCAGGCTGATTCAATATTTTAAAAAAAGAAAGTATAAGCATAATTGATAGTATCAGTTCCCAACTTAGTTGAGGTTCAAAGAAAGACCCAAAAAGGTTGGAGTTGCAGACCAGTGTTGCCAGGTATCTCAAAAGAATTTGCAGGGTTGAACCCATCTCCAAGTAAAGGGGCAAAGTTTATTGTAATTGTAACCCAAATTAAAGGGGACTAAGTTCCAAAAGGATTTAGCAAAGAACCAGGAGCAAAGAGAAATTTATTTACTTCATGTCACTGATATGCTAATTTTATGGCCCAGAGGTAAAAATGAGGAGTAGTCTGTTCACTATTATCTCAGGAATTTGGTTATTACTGACCAGATTATCTCTAATCTGACAGTGAGCAATATTTGTAGGACTATTCTCTGACCAGAAGACTTTAGAATCCTTGACAGACATATTGCCAGAACAAAAGCATTCAAAGGCCAGTAGACCTCATCCCTGCTTTGTTTCCCTTAAAAGCTTCATGTCATCAAATCCACCAGCAATGCATTAGTATCCAGTTTTCCAACATTCTCTCCAACATTTAACTATCTTTTCCTGTCATTTTAGCCAATCTGAAAGGTATGCAATGGTACCTCAGAGTTATCCTAATTTGTATTTTTCTAATCAATAGTGACTTAATTTCTTTATCTGAAAATTGTCTGTTCATATCTTTTGAACATTTATCTACTGGGGAGTAACTTGTCTTATAAATTTGCCTCAGTTCTCTATATGTTTTAGAAATAAAACCTTTATCAGAAATACTGACTGTAAAAATTGTTTCACAGCTTTCTTCTTCCCTTGTAATCTTAACTCGACATTGATTTTGTCTGTGCAAAACATTTTTAGTTTTATGTAATCAAAATTATCCATTTTACCTATCTCATTTGTTCATGAACTTTTCCTACATATAAATATGACAAATAATTTCTCCCATACTCTTGTAATTTGCTTATGATTTCACCCCTTTTTAAAATGATGTGATCATTTGCAAGTTCTTTCTATGTGGTAAGAGATGTTGGTCTAGGCCTGGTTTCTGTCAGATTTTTTAGTTTGCCTAGCATTTTTTTTGCCAGATAGTGTTTTTGCTCCAATAACTGGAACCTTTAAATTTATCAAATAATAGGTTACTATATACATTTGTTTCTATCTGCTGTATACTTAAACTGTTCCATTGATTAATTACCCTATCTCCTATCAAATAGCAAATTGTTTTGATGATTATAGCTTAATACTATAGGTTGAGATTTGATGCTAAGTCTCCTTTCTTCCCTCAAAACTCTTGATCTTGTGATCCTCCAAATAAATTCTATTTATATTTCTAGAAATATTTATCTAGTTCTATAATCTCTTTATAATTTGATAAGGCACTTGAATAAATACATGAATTTAGGCAATGATGTAATATAGTTTCTAGAGAAGACAGCTGTAATTTTAAGATCCCCTGACTTTAGGGGCTTCTATTCTAATATCTGTCAGTGATCCTAAAGTCTGCTGGCCTTGGAGTCTGTGACCCTGAGATCTTCCACCCCCAATCTATTGTTCTAACAATCTGTCAAGAAACAGAGTGTTTGTCTGTTGTTCAGTGATAACCAAATTCTTGAGACCACTCTTTGGTTCTACCATAAAATCAGCATATCTATAACATGAAGAACTAGATAAATATGTCTCTTTGCTTCTGTGTCTTTGCTAAATTCTCTTGGATTTTAGACTACTCGTAATGGCATTACAATTACAATAAACTTTACCTCTTGACTTGGATACAGGTTCAAGCCTGCAAATTCTTTTGAGATACCTCACAACACTAGTCTGTGACTCCCAACCCTTTCCAACCTCAGCAGTAGTATTGTTTTTGTTATATTGGCTTATGTCAGTATCAGATTGTTTTAATGATTGATGTTTCCTAATATAGTTTTTAAAAAATAGCTTTTGTGCTTAGAATGAAAGGCCACATTCTCAGCCAATGAGGATGAGCCAGCAGGGGTGGGAGGGGGCATAATATTACATTAGGGAACATATATATTGGCTTAAGCTACATATGAACAATGACTGTTTCTTCAGTTATTTAGATCTGTCTTTGTGTAACGAGTTTTGTAATAGAGTTATAGAGTTCCTATGTCAGGTAGTCTATGCATTTAGTTGACAATATCAAGAAATATTGATTTTTTTTCTGGGTTTATTTTGTATCCTGCAACTTTGTTGTAGCTGTTAGTTGGTTCAATTAGTTTTTTAGTTTGTATTCTTAAGTATACCATCATGTTACTGCAGAAAGTGATGGCTTTATTTATTCTTCCTCTGCTTAATGATTCTGAAGAGGTGTGAGAAAAATGGCAAGGTCTGAAAAACCCTAAAACTATTCCAGACAATGTGGCCTTGGGTGCCACAAACAATGCTGGCCAATAACAGTAATTCTATACTGATTCTGTTGGTCTACAAGCTGTAGAACTCAATGCTGAGAATTACTCCATCCCTATTCCTCAATTATACCTCTAAACCATAATACTAGCATAACAACTTAATCTTTGTTTTTCTTTCTTATGAAGTTATCTCCCTGATTCTGCCTCTTTGCTAGATTCCTCTGAAATTAGCCCACTTTGAATAGCATAATAAATATTTGCCCCTTCACTTGGAAACTGTGTGTACGAATTCTTTCACCAAACCCATAAGAGGGGGTGCCTAATCTTGTTGGGATGTCTTTCTCCTCAACATTTCTTTTTGTTTTATTGTTATAGCTAGCATCTCTAATATACTGAATGTTATAGTGATGAATGGGAAAAGTTTGATAGTTCTTCAAAAGGAAACTATAAATTAACCAAGCTATAGGATTGATGCAGTGCCGGTGATGGTGAAGAGGTGCGAGAATTGGGGTGGGGAATCCCCTCTGGTTGATGCAAGTCCAATGCCAAAGAATTCGCAAACCCAAAATCTGTTTGTGGCAAAAGAGATTTATTGTTGGCACTGAGAAGCCAGCTTTGCTGGAAAGACAGACTTTTTAGTGGGTAAGGTCCTGTCAGGGAAATAACAAGAGTTAACACTAAGAAGAGAGTATCAGTTTTAGATGCATATGATTTATCATTGTAAGGAAAGCTCCATTTATTCCTAGTAATGACCACTAAAACAATCAGAAGTCTGAGTTGTAGGAAAAAGTGTATTCCTTTCTCATGAGAAAGGGTTTGAAGTCTCTGACATACAAGGAGTGGTTTTAAACAGAGACACACATCCAGGCAAAGGGCATTTCCTCTTTTATTCCCCAACCAAGCTCCACTCCTCAAACCTCCCCTCCTGCCCACCACCTTTTCCTATTGGATGGGGTTTCTAAAAATGAGGTAAGAAAGCCTGAGACTCATATGCTTAACAGTTCAGGGTATTTTTCCACTCAATCCAGTCCCTGCACTCAAGGAGCTTCCATTTTAGAAGCTAACAAGTGGAAAGCAGAGGGACAAAGAACAAAAGATTCATTTCAAATCTAAGGTTACCAACCCCCATTACAAAATGCAGTCCCTGACCCCAAGGAGCTTGCATTATTTCTTTTGGGCAAGCTAACCCCAACTCCTGACAACCCTGTGGGCTTCAATTTTCAAATTGTTTCAAATAAGTTTCACTTTTAATTTTTTTTAATTGTGAAAACAAAATAAATCCATTTCTCATACTTGCCAGTATTTTAATAAGAATGGGTATTTTGTTAAAAGTTTTTTTCTCAAAACTTCAAAGGAAGGTGGCCCAACTTTTACCATACCTAAAACTATATTATATTATGGCAGCAGTCAGCAGAACCATTTGATACTGGGTAAGAAATAAAGTAGTGGCTCAGTAGAATAGGTTAGATACACAAGACACAATAGTCAATGACTATAGTTATCTTCCGTTTGATAAGATAAGGACTCATTTGAAAAAATGGCTAGGAAAACTGGAAAACATTATGGCAGAAACTTGGCATACACTAATATCTCATAACCTATACCAAGATAAGGTTGAAATGGGTTCATGATTTAGACATAAAGGGTGATGATGCCATATGCACAATAGGACAACAAGAAAAAGTTTATTATTTCACTGGAAAAGGGAGTAATTTATAACTAGAGAACTAGGGAACATTGCATGCAAAATGGATCATTTTGATGACATTAAACTAAAAGGGTTTTTCATAAACAAAACCCATGCAGCTGAAATTCAAAAACAAGCAGGGATAAGAGGAGGGGAAGCCTTCATTGACAAATGGTCAAGTGATATTGTTGAAGTTTAAAAAGAGACCCCAAAAGGTTGAGGTCACAGATTGATATAATATAGCAATGATTTTGTGGTCCCCTAATTTTAGGGGGGGGGTTCTAACAGTCTGTAATTCTAAATCTTGTGGCTTTGGAATCTGACTCAGGAAACTCCCAAGTCCAATTGGTCTGATTCTGAGTAGACCACTCCTCAATTCACTGCTGACTGATAATCTGGTTAGAGATAACCAAATTCTCAAACCACTTCTCTAAACTATAGAATTAGTGTGTCTATGATAAAAAGCTGGATAAATGTATTTCTTTGCTTCTGTTTCTATGCTAAATTCTCTTGAAATTTAGTCTGCTTGGACCAGGAGATCATTATATACTTCAACAACAATACTATATGATGACCAGTTCTGATGGATCAGGCCATCCTCAGCAACGAGATCAACCAAATCATTTCTAATGGAGCAGTAAGGAACTGAACTAGCTATGCCCAGAAAAAGAACTCTGGGAGATGACTAAAAACCATTACATTGAATTCCCAATCCCTATATTTATGCACACCTGCATTTTTGATTTCCTTCACAAGCTAATTGTATAATATTTCAGAGTCTGATTCTTTTTCTACAGCAAAATAACGTTTTGGTTGGGTATACTTATTGTGTATCTAATTTATATTTTAATATATTTAACATCTACTGGTCATCCTGCCATCTAGGGGAGGAGGTGGGGGGGGTAAGAGGTGAAAAATTGGAACAAGAGGTTTGGCAATTGTTAATGCTGTAAAATTACCCATGTATATATCATGTAAATAAAAGGCTATTAAATTTAAAAAATAAAAAATAAAAAAAAAAGAAATTTAGTCTGCTTGTGATTAGCATTACAATTAGAATAAACTTTGCCCCTTGTAAAAGAAATGGATTCAAGCCTGCAAATTCTTTTGAGATACCTTGAGACCCTGACCCCAACCCTTCCTAACCTTAACATTAGATGGCCTGTGTGGGGCTCTGCTCTGAGGCCTGCAATAAGAGTATTGACAGGATTATCTTGACCTTAAGTGGACTTCTGTTGTCCTTATCCTTGTTGAATTCCTTGCATTGACAGGATTATCCTGACCCCACAGTTACAGTATCAATCTGGAGGCAAAGCTACAAATTCTTTTAAGGTCCTCTCCTCACTCTCTAATTCTGAATTATTGGAGCTCTGTAGGTCTTAAAGCTTCCTGAGTTCTTTTGGAACTTTGCCCAGTTACTATACATTCAATAGCAGGTTCATTAGGAGCTTGACTCTCATTATGGCAGCAAGTTCTCTATGAACTTGGTTTGCCTTATGGCATCTTTCCCATTGCTTCAAAATAGCTAGCTCTTTAGGAACTTTGTCCAATTAATGGTTCAAGTTATTCCCATCTTTGCCCTTTGTAATGGTGAGGCTAGCTCCTTTTTAGACCTTAGCCCACTGCCAACAGTGTAATAAAATCTCTGCCTCTTGATCTGGTAATGGTCCAACCTGTGAAAATGATTATGATTTCCATAATTATCTAGATAATATGTGTAATGAATATACTAATAATTTGGATTTCTCAAAGTTGCCTTTTCTGACATGGGAGTCAAGATTCTTGTAATGTATCTTGAAATGAGTATTTAATTCTTGTTGGAGGCTATGGAGACTGACTGTGGATCAAACCATACTATTTTCAACTTTTTTTGCATGTGTTTCCTTTTTCTTTCTCATGATTTTTTCCCTTTTGTTTTGATTTTTCTTTCAAAAGAAGACAAATATGGAAATATATTTAAAAGGATTGTAGATGTATATCATATATTGCTTGCTGTCTTGGAAAGGGGAGAGGTAAAGGAGGGAGGAAGAAAAACTCTGGGACTCAAAATCTTACGGAAATGAATGTGGAAACTTATCTTTACATGTAATTGGAAAAATAAAATGCAATTGAGAGAAATAATTGACATTTTCACAATGATGGAGAAAATAACAGCTTTGTGAAAAACTCCTAATAGGGAGACTAAAATTTTGTTGCCAAAAATGATATGTCTTATCTATAAACACTCATGTTAACACACTTCAAAAACTTGGGGAAAGAATTTTCTAATTTGTTTAAAATTCTTCCAGATGAAGAGTTTCAGTAGATTTTGAATCCACTTGTTTAAAATATAAAAATGTAGGAAGCAGAGCCAAAATGGTGGAATAAAGGGAGGGACTCGCCTGAGCTTCCCTCAAACCCCTTCAAATACCTTTAAATAATATATCTAAACATATTCTAAGTAACAGAAACTTCAAAAAAAGTTAAGCAATTTTCCAACCCAAGACAACTGAGAAGATCATCAAGAAAGGTACCAGGTGGAGAATGTAATATAGTCTAGCAACAGACCATGCTAGCACAGACTAGAAGCAAACTAGAAGCAGGTTTTAGGCTGAATCAATGGTAGTACTGGCAGTTTCCAGACCTCTCAATCCACAGATGCCAAAGGCACTTTAGAAGATTAGCAGCAAAGATCTATCACACATAAGTAGATGGATACAGTGGAGCATAGGCTATGCCAGTACAACCCCAGGCCTCAGGAAACCAGGAGTTTTGAGAGTCACTGAATCAGCAGGGGCAGCTACTGCTTCTGGAGCTCTCAGCTCACAGATGGTAAGAAGGTTGAACAGGTAGAGAAAAGGAGATTACAAGGGGTTCTTTGCTAGCATGGAGGAGGGATTCTTGTTTCACATATAGATCCAGGGCACAGTCCCAGGTGGCAATCCCAGGTGAGAAGTACTAGCACACCTTCTTCACAATTCCATGCCAGAAAAGAATGTTTGTGGTCACTCACATGCAGGACATAGGCCACGAACATATCATTTTGGAAGAACTGCTCTTAGAAATATCTCAAAACGGCTGCACAAAATCTCGAAACAATTGCACAAAACTCAAATTTGGGATAATGCACCCTCTATCCTGGAAAGAGCCTTTTTCTAACAGTTAAAAGTCAAGTAATAAGCTGGGAAAATGAGCAAACAGAAAAAAATTCTGACCACAGAAAGTTACTATAATGACAAAGAAGATCAAAACATACATTCAGAAGAAAAAAACAAAGTCAAAGCTCATACATTCAAAGCCTCCAAGAAAAATATGAATTGACTCAGGCCATGGAAGAGCTCAAAGAGGATTTTGAAAATCCAATTAAGAGAAGTAAAGGAAGAATTGGGCAGAGAAATTAATGCAAGAAAATAATGAAAAAAAATCAACAGCTTAGTAAAGGAGCCAAAAAAGAAAAATACTGATGAAAATAACACCTTAGAAAAACAGATAAGGCCAAATGGCAAGGTTTTAAAAAAAGCCAATGATATTGTAAAAAGCAGAATTGGCCAAAAAATTCACTCAAGTAAAAAAAAAAAAAAAAAAAAAACAAAAACTCCTTAAAAAGTAAAATTGGCCAAATTGAAAAAAAAGTACAAAAACTCACTGAAGAAAATAATTCCTCAAAAATTAAAATTGGATGTGTGGAAGTCAATGAGAAATCAATAAACAATAAAACAAAACCAAAATAATGAAAAAGTAGAAGCCCGTGTGAACGATCTCATTTGAAAAACAATTAGCCTAGAAAATAGATCCAGGAGAAATAATTTAAGAATTACTGCACTACCTGAAAGGCATGATCTAAGAAAGGGCCTCAAAGGAAAATTGTCCTGATATCCTAGAATCAGAGGGTAAAACAGAAATAGAAAAGAATCCACTGATCACCTCCTTGAAAGAAATCCTAAAAATGGAAACTCCTAAGAATGTTATAGCTAAATTCCAGAATTCCCAGGCAAGAAGAAAATATTACAAGCAGCCCAAGAAAACAAATGAAATATCCTGAAGCCACAATCAAGATACACAAGATTTTAGCAACTTCTACATGAAAGGATTGGAGGGCTTGGAATATGATACTCCAGACAGCAAATGAGGTAGGATTATAACCATCTTCCTAGCAAAATAATATAATCCTTCAGAGGGAAAAATGGATATTCAATGAAATAGAGGATTTTCAAGCATTCTTGATGAAAAGACAGAGCTGAATAGAAAATTTGACTTTCAAATACAAGACTCAAGAGAAGCATGAAAAGGTAAACAAGAAAGAATTTCATAAATGACTTAAGATTAAACTGTTTAAAGAGGTTTGGCAATTGTTAATGCTGTAAAGTTACCCATGCATATATCCTGTAAATAAAAGGCTATTAAATAAAAAAAAAAAAAGAAAACAAAAACAAAAAAAAGATTAAACTGTTTACATTCTTATGTGGGAAGATTATACTTGTAATTCATAAGAACTTTCTCATTATTGGTGCAGTTAGAAGGAGTAAATGTAGACAGAGGCACAAGTGTGAGTTGAATATGAAGGGATAATACCTCAAAACACAAAATAAGAAGTGTTAGAGGAATGTCATGGGAGAAAGGGAAAAGGAGAATTAGAATGGTGTAAATCATCTACCATAAAAAAGGCAAGAATTTTTAACAGGGGAAAAAAGGGGAGAACTAAGCCAATGAACCTTAGCTCTCATCAGAATTGGCTTAAGGAGGGATACAGAAATCTATCTTACTTTACAGTAAAGTATGAGGGGAAGAACATAAGGGAAGAGATGGGGTCCATGATAAAAGAAGCTAAAGATAGATTGGAGGAGGGGATAGTCAGAAGCAAAATACTTTTGAGGAGGGACAGGGAAAAAATAGAGAATAAAATAAACAGGGAGAGGAGGAAAGGAAACAGGTGGAGGGAAATACGATTAGCAAAAATAATTATGAAAAAAATTTTGAGCCAAGTTTCTCTGATAAATGCCTTATTGCTTTGTGTAAAGAACCAAGTCAATTTTTTAAAAATAGGGGTCATTCCCCAATTAATGAAGTAATCAAAGTTATCTATAACCATAAGCAAAAACGCTTTCACTCACTATTCATTAGAAAAATGCAAATTAAAACAATTTTGAAATACTGGAAAATGGCTGAATAAATTGTGATATGTAATTATGATATATTATTGTGCTGTAAGAAATCAGGAGGATGATCTTAAAGAAATTATGAGTTGATGCAAAATGAAATACATTGTGTGCAAAGTAACATCAGAATTGTAAAATGTGTAGCTGTGAATGACTTAGCTATCCTCAGCACTACAATGATCCAAGACAGACTAAAGTGGAAAACCACCCCAAATGGGACCGTGAGAAACATAATCTTGAATCTTTGTAGTTAGAAGTTTATTACTAGTTCTTCACTCCCTAATGCAGATGGTATTTTTAACAACCCAGATGTACTGTCAAGAGTCCTGAGACCTTGACAACCTGATAAGCTTAAAGAAATATTGCTTGTTGCTGCCTGAGAATGACCCCCTTAGAGTGATAACGTTTTTTGCTTCTTGTTTCGAATAGAAATTCCTTTATTGTGACAAATATATCAAGAAACATTTTGATTTCTCTCTCTTCTTTCTATAAATATTTGGCCCTGAGGCCACTCATTACTGACCCCTCCCATCTTGGTGTTGTTGGGGTTCAGTGGTTAGCTAGCAATAAATGCTCTTAAAACTTCATTATTTTGGCTGCCGTTTTTCTCTCGCCTGGGCACTTCAAGACAACTATGAAGGACTTGTGATAAAAAATGCTTTTCATCTTCAGAAAGAATTGATGGTATCTGAATATAGACTGAACATACTTTTTCCTTTATTTTTCTTGAGGGAATTTTTTGTCTAGTTTTTGTCATTTATAACATGACTATTATTGAAATGTTTTGCATGATTACTATATATATATTCAATTGTTTGCCTTCTCAGTGAGGGGTTTGGGAAGGGAGGAAGGAAGAGAATTTTGGAACTAAAAGTTTTAAAAACAAATGGTAAAAATTGTCTTTATATGTAACTGAAGAAAAACAAAATACTAAACAGATTTTTAAAAATAAACAAAATATTAAAATGCAGTACCTTCAGTTTATTTTTTCTTGAATAATGATTGGAATAAAGAACTTTACTAACCAAATATCAACAAAAACCTTTGCATGATTGGTAGATGACACTGAATTATCACTGTTTACTAAGAATAGCTAGCAACATATTTCTTCCATCTGAAGTTATATAACTTTGTTTAATGTGAAGGACAACAGGAAATAGTGAACAGAGAGCTAACCCTTAAGTCAAGAAGAACTATGTTCAATTCCTGCCTCTGACAAATGCTGTGTGCATGACATTTGGCAAGTCACTTAATCTGTCAGTGTTCAAAGATGTCAAGCTGCGTTGGAAGTTTCCTTATCAGGAAGTTTCTTGTATCAGTCAAAGAGAAAGTCTGCTTCTTATTCCAATCTTTGTGAGGTGTCTTTTTTTTTTTTTTTTTTTTTAAACCCTGACAGCCATTAAAACCAGATAGATATAAAAATAAATAGAACTTAGAATCATTTAAGAATTAAATGAATATGCACCTATTGGGGACAAATTTTTTTCTAATTTTTTTTTTAACAAGATGAAGTATAAAATAAAAAAAAAATTGGAGTGTACTGGCATCTTCGATAATATATGTTTATTAGCTTTAATATCAGGCTGACTTTTTTGCAAGTGCCTTTAACACATATTGGACATATGATTCCACTGAGCAAGGGCATAAATCTTTCCGTGCCCCTGAGGGATTTCCCATGCCAATGAAATTAAAGGTCCAGATGAAAATAGAAACAATTACAACAAAACTTCTATTGGCATTGTATTAGAATACTGTGCTTGTCAAAACAGTTTGGGAAATACTTTTCTTGATGTCCTCTCTATATCCAGTCAAGCTAACCATGTAGGTCTTCCAGTTTTCTAAAAAATGTAAGCTCTTCAATTTGGAACTAGGCTCAAAAAGTTATCAAACTGTGCGTACCTTTTGATCCAGCAGTGTTTCTACTGGGCTTATATCCCAAAGAGATACTAAAGAAGGGAAAGGGACCTGTATATGCCAAAATGTTTGTGGCAGCCCTCTTTGTAGTGGCTAGAAGCTGGAAAATGAATGGATGCCCATCAATTGGAGAATGGTTGAGTAAATTGTGGTATATGAATGTCATGGAATATTATTGTTCTTTAAGAAATGACCAGTAGGATGAATACAGAGAGAATTGGCGAGATTTACATGAAGATCATTATATACCTCAACAACGATACTGTATGAGGATGTATTCTGATGGAAGTAGATCTCTTCAACAAAGAGAAGATCTAATTCAGTTTCAATTGATCAAGCATGGACAGAAGCAACTTACACGCAAAGAAAGAACACTGGGAAATGAATGTAAACTGCCTGCATTTTTGTTTTTCTTCCCGGGTTATTTTTACCTTCTGAATCCAATTCTCCCTGTGCAGCAAGAGAACTGTTTGGTTCTGCACACATATATTGTATCTAGGATATACTGTAACCTATTTAACCTGTATAAAACTGCTTGCCATCTGAGGGAGAGGGTGAAGGGGGAGAGGGTGAAGGGAGGGAAGGAAAAATCGGAACAGAAGTGAGTGCAAGGGATAATGTTGTAAAAAATTACCCTGGTATGGGTTCTGTCAATAAAAAGTTATTAAAAAAAAAAAAAAAAAAAAAGAATGTAAGCTCTTTGAGGACAAGAGAGGTCTTCATCTTTGTAATAGCAAGTCCTAACTTGGGGCATATAATCTTAGAAACTTAAATGTTCTATGTTCCCTTTAGATTAATATTTCCTAATTAGCAAGAAAAGCCTCAAAGGGATTTTGCCAGCCATTTAGGCAGTAGAATTGTATCCTGTGTCAAGAACCTGGTTTTGAAACTCACTCTCCCACTTTCTACCTATAAAACTTTTTAGAAACCACTTTGACTCTCTTTGCTTCTATTAACTCATCTATGACAATATGAAAAAGTAGGCCTTCTGGGCTTCCTAAACAGGTCTTAAATATATTTGTCTATGTAATTTTAAAAATTTAATAAAAAATACTACATTTGCCACTCTGAATTAGTTATTAATAAAGCAAATTATTTTATTTCATTTATAATTGATAACTAAGAAATTACAGATTTTTCAAATACATTTTTTAAGCAAACATTGTACTAAAGGCATTTCTATAATGGTTGGCAAAAGATCAACTTTTTAAAAATTTCTTTGTATTTTAGGATTAAGGACATTTTGAGTTTAATTTTTTCCTACATAATAGACTTCAAAAATTCTCATATATCTTTTCTCAACTCTGTCATTTATTCTATTTTTGTTTTTGTATATGTCACTTTCCCCCACTTAACACTGTTTTGATACAAAAAAAAAATCACAAAAAAGTCACTAAAAATCCTAATCCTTTTCTATGCATGTGAAATGTTCATTTTCAGTTTAACAGAATGCAGGAATGTTATTACTATTTCTTTGGCCAAGATTATTGGAGGATTAAAATAAAGATTTTCAGTGAAACGAGTAAAATTTAGAATATTACTAATAATCCTGCTAAGCTTCCTAGTGTAGAGGATTCACATATAATACCTTTGGAGTGTTACTTGAATGTGAAGAAAATCCTAAGACTGAAAATTCTAAAAGAATAAAATCACATATAGACAAATGGGAAAACATTTAAAAGTTGTAAAAGTATGTCTTTCCTTTTTTCTTACCAAAAATATTTTTAATCCAACTTCTTCATTCAATAGAATGCACAAACATACTAAGCATCACTATTTCATTCCTATAAATTTGTTTTAAATCATTTTATATGGGTCTTTTGAAAGGGAGTATGAGAAGTAGGAGTAGAGAATAAGGGGAAAGAGGAAGCAAACACTACAATATTAAGTTTTAGATAGTACAAGATTCTGATAAGAATATGATGGTTATGGAAACAAAAGCTGGAGACATTACTTGAAAATTAATAATAGCCAACTGATTGTGAACATCTAAATGAGTTTAAAGACTTTATAATGTGATCACTACACCATACCCTAAATGTATAGTACCAGGAAGAGATGGTTTTGAGGACAGGAAAACCTACAGGAACACAGTATTAAGAATTATACTCTGTTCTTTATGTCAGGTTAAGGGGACCTTACTTATTATGTAGCCTTGCAGGAACCACAACACCAGTCTTCTAAGTTTCTGGATCCATATTAGCCAAAGAAGTAGAAGAAGAAATTAAGCCTTCTAGAACTAGCTATAATACTTCTTCAAAAACAGAACTTAAAAGTTGGCTTTGCAGGTTTCTGGAGTTCCTACAGGTCTACTGACATTAAGAAAATCTTGACTATTTGGGCAGTGAAAGTGGATAATGGAGAGAAAATTCCTAATCACGAGTTACTTTAAATTTGCAGGCTATCAAACTCCTTTTCTGAGTAACAGCATATCTCAAGTCATTAATATGACTTGTCATATAATACACACACTATTTTAAACAGGGATTATTACATTTTAAATAAAAAAAAAAAGACATAAAAACAAAGATCTTAAGTAACACAGTTTCTCCTGTACAAATTAAAATGCTTATTTTGAAAACAGGTATATACTAAAATAATTGGGGGGAAAAAATTTTTTAAAGCCAAAGAAACAGCAATTAGAATTCCAATCACTTTCCAAAGAATATATAAAATCAAATGCTTTTAAAAGAGGTTTCATTAAAACTGGGGCCACACTTGGTTCCCATCCCAAACCCTTTAAACACTAATTTCATTTCTATTAAATAGTTTTTTAGTCAAATTCAATATGAAAATATGGCCCAACTATATTATGTTGCCATAAAAATTTCTTCTAAGATATAAATCACTTATAAAGATCCTGCATCCAAAATCTGCTGAATAGACTACAAAAATAAAACTAACAAAAAATTAGGACTCAAAAATTCTTTGCTCAATTAACACTAATAATAACTATTAATACTGATCAAAATTAGAAAAATAGTAATTTCCTATATCTTATACAATAAATAAATTTAGACAAAATATTTCAATACAGAAAATATAAATTTTATACATTCAAATACACTATTATATATAAAATATATCTCTAAAAACTTTCAGTGATTAGAGATATAACAAACTATATTACAATTTGCATTGTTAATTATATTTCAATGTAGAAATATGTAATGCCAATAGATTTCAAAAATAGTTTGAACAATTTCAATTCTGGAATAAAGATCAAGAATGTAAAAGACTCAACTAAAATGGAAGTCTGTGGTCACACATTAAACCTTTAGCACATTCTTTAATTAGGTCTAATTGGTATTACTCTAGCCTGCCATTTTCCCATAAGTAGCAATATCAGAGATTAAAGGGGAGATACTATATGTTCATCACCCAAGCATCCTGAGCATCTACTTCTTATTATTTTATAAGGAATTATGGATAGGAACTTCTTTTGAGCTGTTATTGAGTTATCACCTTTCATTTAACATAAAAATTTCACAGGAAGCATTTTTATGAAGCAATATGTTTATAGAACTGTAGGTTATTACAAAAATTATTTCTTAATGAACCCACATTACTCACCTAAATGCTACTTGTTATCATGTTGTTATACACAAAATTAACTAAACATCTTATACCATTCATTGTATCGGCTGTTTAAGGTAATAAGGATATCTCAGAAACATATGTAAAAAGGCAGGACAATTCAGTGTTTAATATCATTCATCCCAATATTTTTTCATGGCTAACATTAGCAATATTTATTAGGTTAAAAATAAAAACTTAAAGATTGTTTGTTACTTGAGAGAATTTATTCTCTCCAAAAATCAGTAACAAAAAGTAAAATATATAAGATTTCAGGGCACATGTGTTTCTTCACATTCCTGAATTCTTAGACAAATCGCTCATTTTCCTGAATATTTTGCATAATATTTTCAGTGAAGATTGAACAATGGAATAAATTCTTATTTTCTATTAGTTACTAGTTTTCTAGAAGAATAACCTTACTACAAACTTATTTGAAAGGTGGCCTGTTCTTAAAATTTTAAGTTAATCTGCCATTCTTATATCTAACATCCATCATTATTATATAATCCCTCCAAAAGTACTTTTTTTTTTTGCTGCCAAATACTGTTTTTTGAGGAGAATACCAGAATTAAAGCTATTAATAGCTTTTCCAAATGTTTTTTCTTTTCCAAAATGTTCAACATAGTTATATACTATATATAACAATAACAATTCAAAGATATTTGTCTGTTTCTTCAGTTTTAGCTCTTTGTTCTTGTCGATGATTAGCTGCAGTCCAAAATGTTATTTTTTTGAGAACTTGCTGAAGAAGCTTTGGAGGTAATAAAGTTATCTGACTTTCTAAGATGACAGCATTTTTACCAATGCAGTCGAGACATAACCTATAAAAAATTAGTCATAAGTCTTTAGACTCAGTTTTTAGGCAATCAACAAACATTTAAAACAACAAACATAGTGCCCACTACATGGTAGGCACTGTACTTGTCATTTGGGAAACAAATATAAAAGTGAGATAGTTATTTCTAGCAAAGAGCTTGCACAAATAAATAAATACAAAATATTTATGTAATAAATACAAAATGATTAATAGTCCATGGGGATGCTAGTATTTCTTCCTTCCCCTAAGTAGTTCAATACTTGGTGCAACTATAACAGTTTGCATTGATTTGCACATCTTGAGGAAAATACAAAAATTTTCCATGCTATTCACAGACTATTCAAAGAAGCATGTTGTTCTCCAGCAATAGAAAAATATACCAATTCACTCATTTAGGAAAACTTATGACATAGCTATGTACATATAAAATCAAGAAATAAAGATTCACTTACCTGAGAAGTGAATAAGGTTGAGTTTGAAATATTAATAAATCATTACAGTGACCCTAAACAAAACATAATATAAAATTATGTTAAAAGGCAAGTAGTGAGAGGCAGCCTGATATAAGAGAAAGAATACTTAACTTTGAAGTAACAAGTTAAGTACAAGGAAGTTCAAGAAAGTACAAGAAATTGAGTTTTTAAGCTGTTTCAGACATCCTGGGAAAAGTCATTAAACCTTTCAGAACCTTAGTTTTCCCAACCAACCACATGGACCAAACTTATTTTATGTGTTATCAACCAACAAGCATTTGTCAGTTGTTTTCTTATATCAAGCACTATGTTAGGAACTAAAGAAACAAATACAAAGCATGAAATGGGGAAGGGAATGGGAGAAACACATGATTTAGGTAGATCAGTATTTATAAAATAAATATAAAAAGAATAAATATGGGCTAGTTGAGGAGTAGAATAAATATGAGGTAGTGCACTGGTAACTACAAGATGACAAGATATTGGTAGACAACCTGTTTTCCAGATCTAGCTGGAAAAACAATCAAGCTTGTCATAACAATCCTTTGCTTTCTCACCCTCTGGATAATTTTAGCCACAGCAAAATCCCAGAATTATTTCATATAATTATTGTACTGTTTTGACCAGCACTGGATGTTCTCTGATCTCAAGTCAGACAAATACTTCCTGTATCCATGTTCTGATCATGAAGCCCTGCTTTGAATCAAACTTGTCTCATTTTTGCTGTTATCTCTCATTGTCGGGGTTACAGCTCAGCGTGTAGTCACTGGTATAAGTAGTGAGATTTGGCCCCAATAAAATGAGTTCCCCAACTAGGGATAGGGGCCTGGTACATATGTCTAGTTTGTTAGTTTGCCTCCTTGCTTGCAAGTCATTTCCTTCACTATGATTATGATTCTGCATCTCTAACCTCCTCTATTTAGCTCTGGCCATCTATAGGTTAGAGGCCAGTTTAGTTTAGTTGACAGAAAAGAATCTGGAAAAACTTCACATAGAAAGTAATGCCTGAGCAGTATCTGGAGGGAAGAGATGGGTTTGATTCTATGAGGCATTCTATGTACCTTTCAAAAATGGCTATCCCCTTACATCTAGCAACTAAAGAAGGGGCTATCTGGTCTTGAAGGCTTGACTTGAAAATGGGCCTTTGGCCAAGTAACTCTTTTCCATTTTTTTTTTTTTAATTTCCCTCCTGGAGCACTGGTTTTAAGTTTGAGAAATCAGGAGCATCTGGCTCTCAACTGGAGTTTTCTGGCAGAAGGAAAAAGTTTTTGCATTTCTATATGATCATCATCGCCAGATTTTTAAGTTGAACAACATGGAAGCAGAGCCAAAATGGAGTAAAGGCAGGGACCTGCCCGAGTTTTTCCCTAAACCCCTCCAAATATCTTTGAATAATGACTCTAACAAATTTTAGAGCATCAGAACCCACAAAAAGTGGAGTGGAACAATTTTCCAGCCAAGAACTATCCAGGAGGTCCCCAGAAAAGGTCTGTTGCACCAGGGTGAGTTAGCAGTGCAGCCCTGACCCCAGCTATTCAGGAACAGGCTTTGGGCCTCTGATTTAGTAGCAGCACTGAAGGTTTCCAGACCTCTTAGCCCACAGACATCAAAGATGACTGGGAAGATTGGCGAGAAGGGTTTGTCTCACTAGGGTGAGAGGGCCTTGGAAAACCAATGGGCCAGGAGCAGGCTTTAGGAGCTATTGAGTTAGCAGTGGTGGCTGAGGTTTCCAGAGATCTCAGCCTCTACAGTAAGGTAGTCAAACAGCTGGTCAGAAGAAAATCTCTTCACTAGCACTGAAACAGGCTTCTGTTGTTTTGCCCATACTCCTATCTGGGATGTAGTCCTGGCTCACAGTCCCAGGGCGAGAAGGAGCATTTAATAATACACTAGAACTTACAGCCAGAGTAGATCAGGGACCCTCCTCAAAGTTCCAGGGCAGAAAAAGGTTGTTTGTGGTCACTCATAGACTAGAGCAAAGATCAGGAATGTAGTATGCAAACTTCTTGGATCATATCACCTTAGAAGCATTGAAAACGTACAGGTCCTTAGAAGGATCTATGCACAAAATCCCTGAAGCTGTTCATTTGGTCCCAGTAAATCTCTCCATTTAATAAACTATTAAATTGTTCTCTAATCTCTGTCTTGCTCAGTTTCTCTGGCATTATAAAACTACACATCATCTTTCAAGAAATTATCAAGGAAAACTGATATTTTAGAATCAGAGGGTAAAATAGAAATGAAAAGAATCCATTGATCACTTCCTGAAAGAGCTCCCACAATGAAAAGTCTCAGGAATATTATAACCAAGTTCCAAAATTCCCAGGTTATGGTGAATATATTACAAGCACTCAGAAAGAAATAATTCAAAGATATTGGAGCCACAAGATTTAACAGCTTCTACATTAAAGAATCAGAGGCTTTGGAATATGATATTCTAGAAAGCAATGAAACTAGGAATACAACCAAGAATCGCCTATCCAGGAAACTGAGTATAAATCCTTCAGGGAAAAAGTTGGTATTCAGTAAAACAGGATTTTCAAGTATTTGTGATAAAAAATACTGAATGGAAAATTGATTTTCAAATACGGAACTCTGGAGAAGCATAAGGAGGTGATCAGAAAAGTGGTATCATTAAGGGACTTAATAAGATTTATCTGTTCACATTCCTAGATGGAAGTGATGCAAATTGTGTCCCCCTTGACTTTTGGGGGGGAAAACAGTGAACTCTGAAACTCCCCTGACAGAGACCCATCCTTCAAGGCAGTTAAGTGATTTCATTAAGATCAGCCCAGGATCACTCCCAGGAGCTTGAACTCCCCAATTATTGAGTGGTTTGAAACTCCCAAGATAAGTATTTTCTTTTCAATTGGAAATCTAGGCCTCGGGCAATGACAATATTAAAAAAATCTCATTCAATGGAAACCCTACCCCAGACTGCCAATAAAAAGACAATTTTGAATTCCAAATCTTTGCAGAAGTCTGAAGTAGGATTATGCTTTGCCAAGGGACCTCTTTTCTTGGAAAAGCTGCCTACCAGGACTCTTGTCTGCTGTGAAGACATTCTGGAAGAACCTCTTGCCACTGAGGAGTCTGTCTTCCTAACAAAGGTGGCTTGTCAGTGCCAATAAAAATTGCTTTTCTTGCCACATTCAGATTCTGGGTTTGTGAATTCTTTCACATTGGACCTGCACCTGAAGGAATCCCGAAACTCTAAAACTCCTCAAAGGACAAATTCTCCTTGAATCCTGCCTTTGTGGGGACCCCACCCGAGGACAAGCAGCTTCATTCTGTTGTCTGGGTGGGGCTGGTTGAGTTTGGAGATGGAGATACCAACCCTATTCAATTGAAGATTTTTTTTTTTTTTTTTTTTTTATTTAATAGCCTTTTATTTACAGGATATATACATGGGTAACTTTACAGCATTAACAATTGCCAAACCTCTTGTTCCAATTTTTCACCTCTGAAGATTTTCTATTCAATTATAACTCCACCCACCAACCTTATCTGGAGGGAGAGCAGGCCTTGGATTATAGCCAAAAATTTCCTTATAAAAAGGGCAATTTTAAACTCATTTCTTTGCAAAGGTCCTAACATGCCATGCCATGTCTGCCATGCTATACCAAGGAAACTTCTGCCCGCTGGAATAATATTCTCTTTCAGCGCCACCATCTCTTTATCCTCACCTTTTTCCTAATGAGACTTTATGCCTCTGTCAGGATTTCTCTAAACTTTACTTCCCAATCCTAAAATAAATCTATTTTATCAATCTAGGTTTTCAGGTTCATAAATTCCTTTACGAAGAATTTCTGTGCTGCCAGAAGTAGGTATCCCAAGGGGGTATAGGGGAGACTAACCTCTCCATTTGTTTCCCTGAACCCCGAACCTGCCACTAGACCTCATCATTTAACTCCCTGACCACCAGGAACACTAATCTAATCATTTGGTTCCCTGACAATCCTAAACCTAAACCTCATCAGGTCAGCCAGAGAGGATTTTCACAACCCAATTCTCTACCACGAGGATTCTATATCAGGAGGATGATATTTGTAACTCGTTACTTTCTCATTATTATGGCAGTTAGGAGTATATATAGACAGACACATATAGGCCACAGGTGTGAGTTGAATATGAAGGCATAATCTTTTTTTTTTTTTTAAATGATAAAATTAAGGGGTGACAGAAGAATGTATTTTGTAATATAGCTATAAATAGCTTGATTAATTCATCTTAAAACTTGTCATATCTTAACCATTTATCAATTGGGAAATGACTTTTTTTTTTATAAATTTGACTCAATTACCTATACTTTTGAGAAATGAGGCCTTTATCAAAGAAACTTGCTTCAAAATTCTTTTCACAATTACTACTGCTAATTTTATTTCCTGTTTATTCTATTCTCTCTCTCCTTTTACCTTGCCCCTCATCAAAAGAGTTTTGCTTCTGATCATTATTCCCTCCTTTCTATCATCCTCCTCTGTTCTCATATCCCCTTCTACTTGCCCAAGAAGGCAATACAGATTTTTATACCCAACTGAATGTATATGTTATTTCCTCTTTGAGCCAATTCTGATGAGAGTAAGGTTCAGTCACTCCCTCATTTCCCCTTCTTCCTCTCCACTGTAAAAGTTTTTTGTTTTTTTTTTGCATTTTTTATGGCAGATAATTTATTCCATTCCACTTCTCCTTTTCTAACATATGACATTCCTCTCACCCCTTAATCTTATTTTTTAAAATATTATCTCTGCATATTCAACTCACAACTGTGCCCTCTGGCTATATATACTCCTCCTAACTGCACTTTTGATTGGAGAAATGCAAATTAAAACAATTCTGAGGTATCACCTCATACATATTAGACTGATTAATAGGACAGAAAAGGAAAATGACAACTGTTGGAGGGAATATGAAAAAAATGAAAACTTAATGCACTGTTGGTGAAACTGTGAACTGATTCAATTATTCTGTGGAGCAATTTCTAAGTATGTCCAAAGGGCTCTAAAACCATGAAACCTTTTGACCTAGCAATACCACCACAAGGTCTGTATCCCAAAAGAGATTTTTTTTTTTAAGAACCTTCATATACAAAAATATTTGTGGCAGCTCTTTTCCCAAGAAGAAAAAAATTGGAAATTGAGAGGATAGCCATCAATTGGAAAATAGCTGAATAAGGTGTGGTATGTGATTGTGATAGAATACTACTATTCTGTGAGAAATGATAAGCAGGATGCTCTCAGAAAAATCTGAAAAATCCTCCATGAGCTCATGCAAAATGAAATGCACTGTGTACAAAATAATAATAACAATGTTGTGGGGTGATCATCTATGAATGACTTAGCTATTCTCAACAATACAATGACTCAAGATTACCCTGAAAGACTTATGATGAAAAATGCTATCCATCCCCAGAGAAAGAATTGATTGTGTCTGACTATCGACTGAAGCATACTTTTTTTTCACCCTTATTTTATTTTTCTTGGAGGGTTTTGTTTTTGTTTTTTTTTTGGAGGGAAGAGAGGATTTATATTTTCTTGAACAACAAAGAGCCAAGTACTCCACCAAAGGCCTCACTCCAAATTGACATCCATTCACTAATCAATTTTCTTTGGGTCCAAGCCATCAAACAATCTGAAATATTTCTCCAGCTTAACAACAAGGAAAGCTTGGGAAAATTTGTGTTTTATGATGATATAATAGAATTAATAGTCCTGCTTTTATTTTACATTATTTTATAGATAGGTTTATTTGAAATGCTTCCACAAAAGCTATTAGCTCTGAAAGACAGCAATTCATTAAAAGGAGCCATTATTTCATCTGAATTCTTACTAATTTTAGCAAGAGAATTATAATACTCCATTTTCAATGTCTCACTCTATAGCCTTTTAATTTTAATATTAAATAATCAAAAAAAAAATCTAAATGTACTTACTGTATCCATAAAAAGTAAATCATCTTTGCTCCCACCAAATACCATTACTTCATTTTCTTTTCCCAGACAGGCAGTATGCCATAACCTATGAGTGAAAATTATAAGGAATGAGTTACTAATAACAAATGGATATCACAATATCACAAAATAACAAAAGGCCATCTATTTCAATAAAGCAGAATGTTTACTTGAATTAATCTTTACTTTTGGCATGTCCTCAAAGGAGTTAACTAAAGTATTCCCTCCAGAGTTCATTTGCTCAAAGGATTTTAATTACAAGCCCCGGAAGTAGATAACTCACTAATGGCACCTTACTGTGATAGAAAGAACCCTGGACCTGAATTCAGGAAACCTGGTTCAAAACTCAGCTCTGTAACAGTAGGAAAGCTACACAGTCTCTATGAGTCTCCACTTCTACATTTGGTAAAAAGGGGAGAGAGAAAATATTTGGCTATTACCTCCTAAGAATGTTTATGAGGAAACTATATAATAAAAGTGTTTTTTAAATGGGTTACTATTATCATCTCAGCTCTGCCTCATCTTTTTGTCTCTTTTTTCATGACATGTATCTTAAAATTTTGAAAAGTGAACTCATTATCTTTGAGAAAAAAAAAGGCATACTTTTGAATTTCCCTTTCAATGGCACTATCTTTCTTCTGATTAATTTACAGACTTGATATCTTTTTGTCATTTCTAACAGTTTTCTTTTCCTGCCAGATACAATCAGTTTCTTTGCAGATTCTAATTTGCTCTCCTTCTATTCCATTCCAGCACTATAGTCTAAGACCTCTTTACAAATATGCACCACTACAACATCTTCCTAAGTCTTACCTTTATCCTCACAATATCCTTCTATTTTCTCATATTTCTAATAAAGAATAATAATCTTTAAATAAAGAATAAAATGATCCTCTTGAAATACTTTTGTGAAGCCATCTAGCTGCTCAAGAATCTTCAGCATTCCCTAGTATTCTGAGGAACTTTAGCTTTCAAAACGCAATGAATTATAACTTTTCCTCTAACCAAATTTATTTCTTGTTATTTCTCCACCATGAATCTTCCACTTTAGCTGAATTTATCTACTTGCTAATCCCAGCATAACTTATTCATTTTTCTTTCTGAAATGTCCAATAGTTTTCCTTTCACTTGTCCCATACTGCCTTAAAAATTTGCTCAAAAATTACCCTCAGAAAGCAGTCAGTACTTTACCTCAACGTGATTTCTTTGTTTACTCAGCTATTTGGTACTTAGCATTTTCGTACACTATCAATTTATATTTTTGATTTGAGGATCTATAAACATGTTCCTCTCTTGGCCCCATCAACCTTCCAGTCTCCCAGGTTTATTATCCCAGCATTTTCTTCAATTTGTCAATCTCCTTCACCCTACCTAGTCAAACAGTTGTCATATTTTGCTGATTCTACAGCTACAACATATTTTGAATCTCACCTTTCAACTCACAGCTAATATTTTAGTTTAAGTTTCTTACCTCTCACCCTCCAGCTCCCAAAGTGCTTTTAAGTTGAGACCTAACCCTATCACTCCCCAAATCAATCAATTCTAATAGCTTCCTATTGTTTGTAGGATAAAATATAAACTGCTTTTTTTTTTAAACCTTTTAAAGACCTTCAAAACCTGTTCTCAAACTGTCCTTTCATAAACAATAGATATTAGATTATACTCTGCAATACAGACAAACTGGACTTCTCTGTAATGCATACACATAACACTCCATCACCTATCTCCACGCCCTTGTTTTGGCCATATCCCATTGTGCAGAATATAGTTGCTTTCTACCTCCTAAGAGTCCTAAAGAAACCTTTAAGACACAGCTGAAGCACTCTTATACACGAAACTTTTCCTGATTTCTGCCTCTAAACCCCTAAATCCTAGTGTTCTCCTAAACTACTTTGTATTTAACATATACATACATACATAGATAATGTATATATGTATGTACTTCTCTCCCCTAGTCTTTCTCCTATTAGAATATACACTCCTTGTGATTGTTTTTTTCTTTATATTTGTATTCCTAGTGCCTAATACATAACAGAAGCCTAATATATGCTTGTTAGCTGGTTGGTTTATTTACTTTTGGAAGAAGAAAACAAATTTTTCTTGTATTTCACTATCGTATATATTTTTAAGTGCTTAATAAATGTTGCAGATAACAAAAGCAACCTCAAAAAAGACTAGTCTTATTTATTTTATTCAGTGTTTTAAATTAGATAATTCTTTCTACAAATCTATGTATAAAAGAGCAGAACATCTTATACCCTGAATGGGGGGTGGGTTTGAAGACTAATATATATCTCTAATTTCAAGGAATATACTTATGAATTAAAATGTGTTTTTTTTTTTTTTTTTTTTTACTTATTTCACATCACTCACCAAGAACCAATTTCATAGTTTTACAGCAACATTATATTTCAGCAAGTTCCAACTCTCAGGGGAAAAAAATGCATGCAAGATTTAAAAATGTATTCTCCAATTTTAAGGAATAATTAAAACTTGGATAAAGCCATTGAAAATGCATCTTGACAGCAGAGACCCTTTGAGAAGACTCTTATACTTTACTTAGAAATTAATCAAAATACTATTGCAACTCTCCTCAAAATAATCATATTATTTCTTATTTTTGTTACCATGTAATTTGAAAAGATTAATTTTTTTTAGCTTAGCTTTCATAATTATACAATACATACAATTTGTACCTCAGGCTAAATGATTTTTTCAAATACTAAAGCACAAGTTCAATGGCAAGTAAAATCACGGATCAGAATTAGGTCATAAGAGTTTACTTTGGGGAATATTCTGCCCAATTCTCCAATTCACAAATCAGTTCAGGTAAATCTTAAGTGAAAACTCATTATAAATTTTTTTTAAAAAATGATATATTTTGTTTTTACATTGTAATAATTTTCTCATCCTTCTATCCTCAACCATTACCACCACCTTAGCTATCCCAAAGCTTCTTAAGTACAAGGGAGAAAGATAAAATGGGGGAAGGGAGGGGGGAAAGCCCACTTATGAGTAGGGTATAATTCATATATCATCGAAAAGAAAACATATACCTTGGGCATAATCTTTGGGGCAGAACAATAATTCCTAAGGACCAACTCCAATATTTTATTGAGAATCTCTTAGAGACAAAAAGGAAAACCTCATAATTAGTAGTTGTATCAGCTACTATTCAGCTATTGTCTACTCAAACCAAGCATAAACTCTGGTTTAAGAGAATTATGGAGAGAAGGTAAAGCCACAAGGGGAGAATTGGGCAGATTATATTTTTAATTACTTGAAAAAAATTAGCACAAACTGAATTTAGACAAACTAAATTCTCTTTTTCATTAAAAAAATTTTTTTTCAGTAAATATTCACTGTTCTCCTTACACTAAACTGTATCCCACCTTTTCTCTTCCTCACCTCATACCTGAAGATAGATCTGCCTCTGTCTTATCTGCCTTAGGAAAATTCTGGCCTGGACTTGATCTTCGAAGAACACTGGAAAGCCTTTCCTGCCTTGATTTTGGTGACATTCTAGCTTGCAACCTGATGTTTTTTTCTACAGACTCTGATAGTTTATGTCCTCTCACAGCTGCTCTAACTTATCACCTAAACATTCTAATAAAGCATATTATTTACATGACATGTCAGCTGAATTAAAAGAAATCTTTTTACATAGCTCTTCTACCTAGGATTATATTGAAAATAGTTTTGTTGCTCTAGTTAATAATCTCTTAATAAGTTCTTAACAAATAGTAAAATATGATATCCCAGGAACAATTAACTTTAAAAAAATACATTTATACTACCAATACTACCAATCTTATACTTAGCACCATAAATTAAGGAATAAAAAATGACTGAATTTTCTAGACAAGTTAAAAGATACATTCTGAACAGTTATTACAAATTAAAAACAATGCAGGAATCACATTTCTATAGGCAATGAAAATATGAAAATCTCATTGTGCTTCTGCACTTGATGTATAATTAATGTTAAAGATTTTCAGGTCCTTTTGTTAAAGAGATTAGTAAACAATATAATAAATTAAAAATGCTAAAAATTATTATAATATTTATGTTACTTCAATAACCTACAGTAAAAAAAAAAAAGTTTCTGAAAGATATGACATGAAAAAAATCTAAACCAAAGTCCATTACTACTAACACAATAACAATTCTCAGGGCAGCTAGATGGCATAGTAGATAGAGCACCATCCTGGAATCAGGAGAACTTGAGTTCAAATCTGGCTTCAGACAATGAACACTTTCTACCTGGATGACCCTGGGCAAGTCACTTAACTCCAATTGCAAGAAGAAAAAAAAAAACAATTCTCATACCACACTTAATAGATTTAAGTTAACATAATTTACTATTAATTATACTAGAAAATCATAAAACAGAATATAGTCTCAAAATGCTTTTTTATAGTCTAACATTATTTCCAAGATTTTATAATTTCTAATATATACTTCAAATTTTCTATTCAAGCAATTTAGTAGGATTAAATGGGTTACACAATTAATCAGGAATTATATATATAATAATATGCTTTTCCAAATCTAAATTGACTTAAATACAAATTTCTCAATTGATTAGACTTCAAAACATTTCAAAAAGCAAATTTGTACTGCCACCACCCAAACCAATAAAAATTGCTTTAAGAATTGCACATGTTTAATCTATATTGGATTATTTGCTGTCTAGGGAAGGGGGAAGATGGGGAGGGAGGGAGAAAAATATAGAACATAAGATTTTACAGTGGTGAATGTTAAAAACTATCTTTGCATGTATTTTGAAAAATAAACTATTATGAAAATGCTTTAAACATTAAAATCAGCAATAATTTTCAACATCTTACTGTCTTTATCAAATATGATTATCCACTTAATCTCAAAGAATAATATACTTAAGTATGCAATAAATTAAATGTGGGTCAAATAGTCCTAATAATGGATTATAACTATCAAATGAATTCTCCATATAACATCAAATTAATTAAACATTCTGATATTTTTCTTTTATATTAACAAATATTCTGATTTTGTGCTATGCTTTAAAACTTTTCAAACATATTCCACTATGTGTTAACTTTTTAGACTTACCTGGGCCTTGTCTTAGGTAAATGTGTAAGCTGTCTCCAACCATTTGTTACAACATTGTGAATCCATCCATCACCTGTAATATCATGCATGACAATTAGAAATAAAGCTTAAGTTACTTACACAGTTTTTATTTTTCTCTCTATTTGCCTATCATCTTGTCAGAATATGCATATATGAATAAATATGATCTTAAGTGTAGATGAGAGAACTGAACAGGATTAAAACAGCAATGAGTCTTTACAATTTACAAAATATTAAAAATTCATTCTCCTTAATTCATAGGTCAGTGACTAGGAATGGAAACGCTGGTTTAGAACAATGGGTGATGTTTCACATAATTCTTGCTCCCAAAAAAGAGGGAGAGGGGTAAGAACAAAAAAAAAAGAAAACGCAAATTATCCTTGCTGAAATGTTGATTGAATTATTTATTATTCTCTAATTTTCCACAAGCTTTGACATATTAGTAAATAAAAAAAATAAAATGAAACAAAAAGGACATATTAGTTAATCACTATTCTATTTCCAAGAACAAGAAAGTACACATCACTAAAAAATAACATACCCTAATTTTGTATTAGCTTTCATTTTTTGAATTTAGTATTTCAGGATCTTTTTTTTTTTTCATTAGGATTCTTTTCTTTCATTAGGATATCAGTACTATATCATCATATATTCCCTTTCAAATTTCTCAAATTATGAACCTGACTGTGATTCTTTGTTACTTAAATTGCTTCTGAATGAATGAAGTACTTTTATTTGATAGGGAAGCTCTACGTTAGGCTATGAAATTTCTAGGTCTTTCAGGAAGCGATCAATGACATTCTACCTTCCCTTTGCCACCTGGCTCAAAAGATCCCCATAGTTTTATTATTTTTTAATATGTAGTGTCTAAGTCTTATCATGATTTTTAGGGAGCTCAATGATTTAGTATGTCTTAACTTTTCCAAGTTATTTTTGATATCAAATATTTTATATTTTCCAATTTCCCATTAGACTGTGAGCACCTTGAGAACATTTGCTGTTGGTTGTTTTTATTTACTTTTTTGATACCCTCAGAATTTAGCACATTTTCCAGCCCATAGGAGGTATTTAATAAATGCTTGCTGATTTAATGATTGACTGAAATAAGTTAATTTTCTTTGGTTTAATCAGTCTAGTTTTAGTTCCTGAATTAGAGCTTTGTACCTGGGCCAGTCTTTGCCTTTTGCTGTACTTATGGTAGTATGGTTGGCTCTGCTTGATCTTGACCCCAGGTACTGAAGGCTGTCTCTGAGTTGATGTCTACTTCCTAAGGCTAGGAATATCTCTGGATTTTTGAGGATATGAATAGTGCATCTTTAGAGACCTCAATGTCATCTCAGGATAGGTCCTAAAGGTCCTTAGAATCTTTGGGTGTTGGTGCTATTCCAGTCTAAAAGACTGCCACACTGAATGATCAGGCAGTCAGTAGGCATTTATTAAGAACCTTGTGACAGGGACTGTGTAAAGGCTCTGGTTAATTTTTTTTTTAATTTTTTATTAAAGCTTTTTATTTACAAAGCATATGCATGGGTAATTTTTCCAACATTGACCCTTGCATAGCCTTTTGTTGCAAATTTTCCCCTCCTTTCCCCCACCCCTTCCCCTAGCTGGCAGGTAGTCTAATATATGTTAAATATGTTGAAATACATGTTATATCTAACATATATATATACATATTTATAGTTATCTTGTTGTGCAGGAAAAATCAGATCAAGAAGAAAGAAAAAGAAAACCTGAGAAAGAAAACAAAATGCAAGCAAATAACAGAGAAAGTGAGAATGCTATGTTGTGTTCCACAATCTGTTCCCATGGTTCTCTCTCTGCATGTAGGTGGCTCTCTTTATCACTGAAGCAAGTGGAACTGGTTTGAATCATCTCAATGTTGAAGAGAAGGCTCTGGTTATTTTAAAAAAAAAAAAAGTCTCTGTCCTCAACAAATTTCTAATCTAATGGGGAACAACATATAAACAACTATATACAAAAAGCTATATACCTAATAAAAAGAAAATAATCAACAGAGGAAAAGCATTAGAATTAAGAGGAATTGGGAAAGCCTTCTTTGAGAAGGTAGGATTTTAATTGGGACCTGAAGGAAGTAAGGAAACCCAGGGAGGAAAAGATGAGGAGGAAGAACATTTGGGACTGCCAACGAAAATGTCTAGAGCCAAGAGATGGAATGTCTTTTTCAAGAACAGCAAGGAATCATGCCACAAGATCAAGGAGCATCTGTGGATAGTGAGAGAAGGAAGAAAGGGAGGAAGCATTGTATAAGGAATAAGACGACTGGAAAAGTAAGAAGAGAACAATAGAAAGTTCAGAGTTAAGGTAACACAGAAAAACTGCTTTAAAACTAATACTGAATGGAGATTCATAGTTTCATATACAATCATTTGTTCTTTCTATAAGGAAACATTCATGGTTCTTGGCAGTTGTCAAAATATAATAACAAAAAAATTTAAATTTAAAAAAAGACACAAGAAAAAAAGGCAATTCATAAGGGGACATGAACAGGATAATTTTATTATTGTGATGTTAAACTTATCTTATTTTTAAAAACTTTTAACAGAAGTTCATAGTTTCAAATACAATTATTTTTTCTTATACACTAAAGTGATCATGTTTATTAAATTACTAAGCTCCTAATAAAAACGAAAATGTTACAGATTTTTGAAGCATAAATAGAAAACTGGCTCATTAAAATCTTCTCCATTGAGTCTTCTGGAAAACATATTAAGTTTCTAATCCCCCATTCTGATTCCTATTACAATCAATCAGGAGTCACAATTTCCATTTTTGGAAGCAGAGAATAAAACACCTGAAGCCAAAATTTTTTTTCTGCATATAACAACTTGTCTATTACTACAAAATGCATTCTGTATCTAAAGCTTAATGGCCATCACATTATGTGGAGGAACAATAATTGGAAAGGTTAAAAAAAAAAAAATCAGGAAGCGATTATAAAGATAGCTAAAAAAAAAAAAAAAAAAAAAAAAAAAAAAAAAAAAAAAAAAAAAAAAAACTAATGACGGCCTAAAGTTAAAGGGGAAGTAATAAAATAGGAATTGGGGACCAAAGAGCATTTTTACTTACTTAAAGGAATATTCTCTGCACTTAATCCACCAAACAGAAAAAGCTGATCATCAGCAATTGGTGTCAAAGTATGCCAAGACCGATGTTTTGGTTTCTCTCCATTAGTATGAATCCTATATTGAAAGTTAAAAAATTAAGGATAGTGCTTTAATCATATTAACCAAAAAGAAAGTGTGTGAATACCTTATAATTTTTTAAAGTCACTATTTCTTTGAACATATGAAAATTTGCAAAATAATCTAGAATTCCTCTTACAAGTCAAATAAAACATTTCAAACTCATGTTGAGCTGTCTAGTTATATACCATTTTTGTCTTATTTTAGTATAATTATATTTTTCTAATTCTAATATTCTCTAATATTCATTGTTCTAAAATAATCTCACTATGACACAGTAACAATGCTGTCATTGTTACTACAATGCTGTCAACAGAAATGTGGGTTAGATCTTTCAGCAGTATTTCAACTCATTAGTAACTGGACATTTAAAAAATGCTTATAGTCTAAAAATTACATGACTTTTAAATACTATGTTCCCTTTTCCGTGATTCTCCTATTGTCACTGAAGAATCAAAAGTAACTGAGGGCCAATTTCTATTTCTTTGTTTCTTTTTCTTTTGGCCACAGTTAAACAATTTGTCATCTAGTAGCTACAAACCAACAGGGGATAGGTCTTCACTAGGTTCACCTTTGGAAGGCAGATTCAGCGAGCAACTTAATTAAGGGAAGAGAAAGCAATGTAGATAAATTCTAATCTAGGGATGATGAGAGGATAGAAAGCAAGCAATTAATCAACTACTTTAAGTGTAATTAGAATACAGATGCAATAATTCTTAAAATTTCTTATTAAAGTCCCATTTTAGTATTGCATTTTGACATGAGAGTGAACTTCTGTTCTTGACAGTGAAGCATTTTAGCAGAAATTATGGCAGATTCTTTCAAGTCAGGCAGTTTTCAAGGAGGGACCCAACAAGACAAATTATTGCCTTAGGACCCACCAAATTAAGTTCAGAGAAACTTATCCATAGAGTTGGCCAACAAGAATTTTTTTGGCCAGAATGACTTATCTACTAAATCATAGAAAGATCACTTGCTGTCTGAGTCAGTAAAAGGTGTTTCATATTGAAGAAATAACAGATCTAAAGTCAAGAAGTAATTGAAACAATTCAAATCTAATAAAAAAAATGATGCAGGTCCAAATAAGCATAAAATGACTAGAATAATAATCAATATAAGCACATTATAAACCTACCATGTTGCACATATGTATAAATATTAAAGAAAATACTGGTAATAAACTTTTAATATGAAAGCGATGCTCAAATCCACCCATTCATATTAAAGGATGGAGACAGAGAATACAAAAGAATGCATAATCCAAAGATCATACCGATACAGCTATCAATACAAACACAAATCTCACTCAAGTACACCAGCATATTTCTTTTTGTAATTTTCCCTGACAATCATTTTGGCCTATAATTTAGTTAGGGAGCTGGACATTAAGAGATAACCAAGAAGTGATAAAGGTACAAACACATTGGTAGAGGAATTTCTTCACTAGAAAGTTCCCTGTATCATTAAAATCACAAGCTGAATACACAGACACACAGACACACACACAAATGTATATGTAAAGATATATATATATATATATATGTATGTATGTATGTATACACACACACACACACACACATACATACTGATGGAACTAAAGCCAAATTAAATATAAAAATGATTTGGGGAGCATTCTTATATTCTTATATGCTTCATGTTTAATGAACAAGAGCAGTTAAATGTATCTCAACATTTTAAAAAATATTATTGGCTATACATAAAACCTAGCCTTTCCAAATACTATCTTTCCCTAATCTTTCCCAATTGACAGTTGGAGCCACAGACCTTTCCCCAAGCAGGGATCATCTCAATTTTGACCCAAAGTGAAACCTTAATAATAGTTTTGCTGTTCTATTCAATTTTGTTATCGATTTAAACAGAACAATAAATTCCAGTCATTCCCCTTTATTTACCAGTGGAATTCTATTGTTTTTCTCAGTGATAGAAATAAAAAATTTATTTTTATCACAATTATTTATTTATTATTATTTATCACAATTATTACAACTGTCATATTGCTATTTCAAACTTACCTTCCAGACCAAGTCCAAGTATCTAAGTTCAGACAGTGCAAATCATTCATCCTGGTTTGCTAAAATAAAATAAAGTTAAATTGGGTAGTGAACTAGACAATTAATTTTCTAAATATTACTAACACACATCCTCATATTATAAGGAAAGCACCTTACAAATTTTAGTGTGATATGTATTAGTATAGATATATATGTGTGAATAAAGATCTGTGATTTCTTTTTAGATTCTGTGAAAGAATCAAATGATTAGATATGGGATGTCATTAAATTCCACAACAATTGAATACATAAAATTGGAAATAGAGCTAACAGTAATATTTTTTAATTATTAAAGCTTTTTATTTTCAAAACATATACATGGATGATCTTTGCATAATCTTGTGTTCCAAATTTTCCCCTCCTTCCCCCAATCCCCTCCCCTAGATGGCAACTAATCCAATATGTTACACATAACATTAGGAATATTATATTGGGGCAGCTAGGTGGCTCAGTGGTTAGAGCACCAGCTCTGAAGTCAGGAGGACCCGAGTCTCTGGCCTCAGACAATTAACACTTAATCTGTGTGACCCTAGGCAAGTTACTTAACCCAATTGCCTCAGCAACAACAACAACAAAAAAAACTAACCAATACTCGTCCTCCAAAAATATAGCCCTTATTTCCAAGTACTGCGCATGTGTGAGCTGCTCGAGGCTGTGGTGGGATTCCATTCTATAAAGAATATAAATAGAACATCATAGTTGAAATCAACCATGAAAAAACACAAAACTTTGAAATGAATGTTACAAAATATGTAATTATATGACTACTTTACACATCATAAAAAATATTTATAAAAATCCTTCATGTAAATGGGTAATTAAAAATACATTTTAAAAAGCACATATTATATATAAAGGCCATTATTTAAGAATTACTATCTCTGTAGTCTATGTTTTCTCCTTATATATTAAATATTTATTTGTCTTCATCAATTATTTTGGCTTATGAATAGCAAAATCATAACTAATTTCATTAAAAAATATGAGGACTTTCAGAGCAAATAAGCAATGATAAAGAGCTACTCTAAGGAAAGGAAGCCTGAAAATAACTCTGCTTAATCAGATGATTTTTCTTTGATTAAAAGTACAATGTTACTACAAAAAGCTAATATCTTCATCCTTGTGAACCATTTATACATTGGTATGAATGAGTTTAACAGCTTTTATCCTAAGGACAGGTCTTGCCAAAAAATTTTCCTGCTTTACAATTTTGCCCAGCGCTAGAAAAGCAAACATACATTGTTCCAATTATACAGTGTACTGTATATTATTATACAGTTCCAATTATACAGTATACTGTTCCAGTTATACGTGACCTGACTATTTTAGCAACAACTATCTTTTTGGTTCTGAGATGGAAACCACTCCAGCAAGGGATACTTATTTTCCTACATTCATAATCACAAACATTCAATCCTACACAAATTTTAGGATTTTTTTTTTTTAATTCTGTTCAAGTAGCTGCAAGTTAAGAAATTCAGATGCTGCTTGCTATGAAACTGGTATGGCAATAATCAAAAGAAAAGTTGTAACAGAATAATGCCTCTATTTTTTAAGAGCTTTTTATTTACAAGATATATGCATGGGTAATTTTTCAGCATTGACAATTGCAAAACCTTTTGTTCCAACTTTTCCCCTCCTTCCCTCCATCCCCTCTACCAGACGGGAGGATGACCAATACATGTTAAATATGTTAAAGTATAAGTTAAATACAATATATGTATACATATCCATACAGATATTTTGCTGTACAAAAGGAATCAGACTTTGAAATAGTGTACAATTAGCCTGTGAAGGAAATCAAAAATGCAGGCAGACAAAAATAGAGGGATTGGGAATTCTATGTAGTGGTTCATAGTCATCTCCCAGAGTTCTTTCGCTGGGTGTAGCTGGTTCAATTCATTACTGCTCTATTGGAACTGATTTGGTTCATCTCATTGTTGAAGAGGGCCATGTCCATCAGAATTGATCATCATATAGTATTGTTGTTGAAGTATGTAATGATCTGGTCCTGCTCATTTCACTGAGCATTAGTTCATCTAAGTCTCTTCAGGCCTTTCTTTCTTTCTGGTCATTTCTTATAGAACAATAATATTCCATAACATTCATCTATCACAATTTATTCAACCATTCTCCAATTGATGGGCATCCAATTTCCAGTTTCTAGCCACCACAAAGAGACCTGCCACAAACATTCTTGCACATATAGGTCCCTTTACCTTCTTTAAAATCTCCTTCGGGTATAAGCCCAGTAGTAACACTGCTGGATCAAAGGATATGCAGAGTTTGATAACTTTTTAAGCATAGTTCCAAATCGTTCTCCCGAATGGCTGGATATAGTCACAATTCCACCAATAATGTATCAGTATCCCAGTTTTCCCACATCCCCTCCAACATTCCACATTCTTTCCCTGTCATTCTAGCCAATCTGACAGGTGTGTAGTGGTATCTCAGTTATCTTAATTTGCATTTCTCTGATTAACAATGACTTGGAGCATCTTTTCATATGTCTAGAAATAGTTTCAATTTCTTTATCTGATAATTGTCTGTTCATATCCTTTGACCATTTATCAATTGGAGAATGGCTTGATTTCTTATGAATTTGAGTCATTTCTTTGGAAATGAGGCCTTAATCAGAACCTTTCACTGAAAAAATGTTTTCCCAGTTTATTGCTTCCCTTCTAATCTTGTCTGCATTAGTTTTGTGTGTACAAAAACTTTTCAATATGATATAATCAAGATTTTCTATTTTGTGATCAATAATGATCTCTAGTTCTTCTTTGGTCATAAATTACTTCCTCTTCCACAGGTCTGAGAAGTAAACTATCCTATGTTCTTCTAATTTATTTATAATCTCATTCTATATGCCTAGGTCATGAATCCATTTTGACCTTATCTTGTGTACAGTGTTAAGTGTGGGTCAATGCCTAGTTTCTGCCATACTAATTTCCAATTTTCCCCGCAGTATTTGTCAAACAGTGAATTCTTATCCCAAAAGCTGGGGTCTTTGGGTTTGTCAAACATTAGATTATTAAAGATATTGACTGTTTTGTCCTTTGAACCTAACCTATTCCACTGATCAACTAGTCTGTTTTTTAGCGAATACCAAATGATTTTGGTAACCACTGCTTTATAATATATTTTAGATCTGGTACAGCTAGGCCACCTTCATTTGATTTTTTTTTTTCATTAGTTCCCTTGAAATTCTTGACCTTTTATTTTTCCACATAAACTTTGTTATTATTTTTTCTAAGTCATTAAAATAGTTTTTTGGGAGTCTGATTGGTATAGCACTAAATAAATAGATTAGTTTAGGTAGTATTGTCATCTTTATTATATTTGCTCAACAAAAAGCACTTAATATTTTAACAATTGGTTAGATCTGATTTTATTTGTGTGGAAAGTGTTTTGTAGTTTTGCTCATATACTTCCTGATTTTCCCTTGGAAGATAGATTCCTAAATATTTTATACTATCGGTAGTTACTTTAAATGAAATTTCTCTTTATAATTCTAACTATTGGATTTTGTTAGTGATATATAAAAATGCTGATGACTTATGTGGGTTTATTTTGTATCCTCCAACTTTGCTAAAGGTGTGAATTATTTCTAATAGATTTTTAGTAGAATCTTTGGGGTTCTCTAAGTATACCATCATATCATCAGCAAAGAGTGATAATTTGGTTTCCTCATTACCTACTCTAATTTCTTTAATCTCTTTCTCGACTCTTATTGTTAAAGCTAGCTTTTCTAATAAAATATTGAACAGTAATGGTGATAGTGAGCAATCTTATTTCACTCCTGATCTTATTGGAAATGGTTCCAGTTTATCCCCATTACATATGATGCTTACTGATGGTATTAAATAGATGTTACTGACTATTTTAAGGAAAAGTCCATTTATTTCTATACTCTCACTTGTTCTTAATAGGAATAGATGTCGGATTTTATCAAATGCCTTTTCTGCATTTATTGAGATGATCATATGGTTTTTGTTAATTTGGTTATTGATATGGTCAATTATACTAATAGTTTTCCTAATATTAAACCAGCCCTGCATTCCTGGTATACATCCTACTTAATCATAGTGTATTATGCTGGGGACGATTTTCTATAATCTTTTTGCTAATATCTTATTTAAGATTTTAGCATCAATATTTATTAGGGAGATTGGTATATAATTTTCTTTCTCTTCTTTTCAACCTACCTGGTTTAGGTATCAGTACCATGTCTGTGTCATAAAAGTAATTTGGTAGGACTCCTTCATTCTCTATTTTTTAAAATAGATTATACAGCATTAGGGCTAATTGTTCTTTAAATGTTTGGTAGAATTCACATGTAAATCCATCTAGTGCAGGGATTTTTTTCTTAGGGAGTTGATTAATAGCTTGTTCTATTTTTTTTTTTTTTCTGAAATGGAATTATTTAAGGAATTTACTTCCTCCTCTGTTAATCTAGGAAGCCTATATTTTTGGAGGTAGGCATCCATTTCACTTAGGTTATCAAATTTATTGGCATTTTCCTCTTTCCTTTTTCTAATCAGAATTACCAAAGATTTATCTATTTTATTGTTTTTTTTTTTTTCATAAAACCAACTCTTGGTTTTATTTAGGTTTTATTTATTAATTCAATAGTTTTTTTTTTTACTTTCAATATTATTAATTTCTCCTTTTAATTTTAGAATTTCAAGTTTAGTATTTGATTGGGGGTTTTTAATTTGGTCTTTTTCTAGCTTTTTAAGTTGCAAGCCCAATTCATTGATCTTCTCTTTCTCTATTTTATTCAAGTAAGCCTCTAAAGATATAAAATTTCCCCTTATCACCTCTTTGGCTACATCCCACAAATTTTGGTATGATGTCTCATCGTTGTCATTATCTTAAGTGAAATTATTAATTGTGTCTATAATAATTTGCCATTTCACCCAATCATTCTTTAAGATGATTTTTGTATGGGTTTCATGAACTGCTGAGAATAAAGTATACTCCTTTCTGTCATCATTCAGTTTTCTCCAAAGATCTATCATACCTAATTTTTCTAATATTCTATTTACCTCTTTAATTTCTTTCTTATTTGTTTTGTGGTTTGAGTTATCTAATTTTGAGAGTGCAAGGTTGAGATCTCCCACTAATACAGTTTTGTTGTCCATTTCTTCTTGCAACTCTCTAAACTTCTCCTTTCCTTCAGGAAAATATAGTTTCCTTCCTTATCTCTTTTAATTAGATCAATTTTTGCTTTTGCTTGATAAGGATGGCTACCCCTGCTTTTTTGACTGCACCTGAAGCATAATAGATTCAGCTCCAGCCTTTTACCTTAACTCTGTATGTATCTCCCTACTTTAAATGTGTTTCCTGTAAACAGCATATTGTAGGGTTCTGACTTTTGATCCAGTCTACTATCCATCTCCACTTTATGGGAGATTTCATCCCATTCACATTTACAGTTAAAATGACTAATTCTGTATTTCCTGCCATCTTATTATCCCCAGATTATGCTTTTCTTTTTCTTGCCTCCTCGACCCCCTTTCCCAGTATTAAACTTGTGGGCACCCCTTGCGTCACGCAGCTCTCCTTCTTTAGGATCCCTCCCCCACCCCCTTTGAATCCTTTCCCCTTTCTTGTACTGTTCCCTTATTACACTTTTCCTTTTCCCTTTTCCTTGCTCACTTTTTAATGAGGTGAGAGAAGTTTCTGTGTAAACCAAATATGTCAATTATTTTCTCTTTGAGGCAACTCTGATAAGAGTAAGATTCACACAATGTTCCTCTCCCTCTCTAGATTCCCTCAGATATGATAGGTTTACTTTGTCTCTTAATGGGATGTAGTTTCCCTCTTTTTATCTCCCCTTTCCCTTTTTCTGACACTATCCCCTTTCCATTTCTACTTTCCTTTTTTTATGTTATATCAGTAAAATCAAATATCCACAACAGAAATACAGTTCTCAAGTTCTTTTTACCTTTTTCTGCTTCTCTTGAGTGCTATGGTTGGAGATCAAATTTTTTTTATAGTTCTGGTATTTTCCTTAGAAACAAATGGAATTCATCTGTTTCATTAATGTCCATCTTCTTCCATGGAAGAAAATGCTCAGCTTAGCTGGATAGTTTATTTTGCCTTTCAGAATATCAGATCCCAGGCCCTTCAATCTTTTAATGTGGAAGCAGCTAGATTTTGAGTGATCCTTATTGTGGTACCTCAGTATTTGAATTGGTTTTTTTTTTCTGGCTGCTTGTAATATTTTTTCCTTAGTCTGATAGTTCTGAAATTTAGCCACAATATTCATTGGAATTTTTATTTTAGGGTCTTTTTCAGAAGGTGTTCGATGACTTCTTTCAATACCTATTTTCTCTTCTGATTCTATTACACCTGGGCAGTTCTCTTTGATGATTTCCTGTAAAATAGTATCTAGGCTCTTTTTTTGTCATAATTTTCCCGAACTCCAATAATCCTCAGATTATCTCTCCTAGATCTATTTTCCAGGTCTGTTGTTTTTCCAAGTAGATATTTTACATTTTTTTTTGTTTTTCATTTTTTTGGTTTTGCTTGACTGATTCTTGGTGTCTCAATGAATCATTCATTTCTATTTGTTCAGTTCTGATTTTTAATTAATTATTTTCTTAATTAGCTTTGTTTACTTCTTTTTGTATATGTCCAATTGAATTTTTAAATGAGTTGTTTTGCTCTACAGAATTTTTTTTTCTATTTTGATAATTTTTTTTTTTTTTAAACTGAGTTATTTTCTTTTTCCATTGCACAAATCCTACTTTCTTGGGTGTTCTCTATCTTTTCCAATTCACAAATCCTACTTTCCTGGCAGTTCTTTACCTTTTCCAATTCACAAATTCTGTTTCCCTGCACTCACTGGGAGTTCTTTACCTCTTCCAATTCACATTTCAGGAAGTTGTTACTCTCTTGCATAGTTTCTCTTTCCTTTCCCCATTTTTCTTCTAGCTCTCTTTTAAGATTTTTTTATAGTTTCTTCTAGGAAAGCCTTGTGTTATGGGGATCAGGTTACATCCCCCTTTGCAATTTTGTCTGGAGACTGTCTACTATTAGTCTCCTTGGGATTGAAAACCTGTTCTCTATCTGTATAGAAGCAATCAATGGTCCTTTTGATTTTTTTTTTTTTTTTTTTTACTAATTTTATAAAGCTTTTAGGGTCTGCTTTCAGGGCAAGGAGGTTACCAGCTTCCTCTGCAGACAGGGATAGGTATATATACAGTAGCTATCCTGCCAATGGGCTGCAAAGAACAGCTGGGAGTGCTCTGGGAAAAGCTCCACACTGGAAGTGACTCTGGCCTGCATGGGCTAGCTGCAGAAGTACCCTGCTAAGAGCCTTGCTGTATGGATTAGTGACTGCCCTGGAGCTAGAGACTGAGCAGCAAAAGTGTCACTACTCCTGCCAAAAGCCCACTGTGGGTATTAGCAGTTGCCCTTCCCCACTTGGCCCAGAAGTATCTCTGCCCAGGGGAACACAGTCTTGCCATGGAAGTTCTATTGCCCCAGGCCAATCCCCCCACTGGGCAGATTAGAGGCTGCCCCGGGCTGTGCCCCGCTGCTTTGCGGATTTGCGACTGTCCCAAGTAAGCCCGTGCTGTAGAATGCAGCTGCACAGCTGTGCTTGACCTGTGCTGGTTCCCTCACTTCCGGTTTTGGGTGGGTATAGCCTGTAAGGTTCTGGAGTTTTTTAGAGTACCCTCCCTACCTTTGGCTTTAATTTCTCTGCTGGTCTACTGCTTTGTAGCCAAAGCAGAACAGCCCAATCTATGGGGGAGTCCTCTCTATAAATCTTCCAACCATGGATACCATCCCCACCCATGGTCTGCTCTGGATGCTAGCTTCTCATTCTATCCCTGTTTCCTCTGGTCTACTCCCCCTGCTCAGGACAAACCTCCTCTGGCGATCTTCCATATTATCTTCAGCTGGTGCGTTGTTGCACTTCCAATCTTCATTAATTTTACCAGTCAAGTGCTATTTTTGAGGCTGAATTTAATAATTAGTAGTGAGGGTATGAGAGAGCTCAGAAAGTCACATGTGCCTTCTCCACCATCTTGGCTCCGCCCCTCTCTTCCCCCAAATAATGCCTCTATTAATAAAAAAAAGATGAGTTCTAATGCCATTGAAAAGTTATATTCTTTGTTCTAGAGATAAGAATAATGCAGGTGGCATAAAGGTCTACAGCTTCAGATGGGCAATAGTACAAAAGCACCATTAAACATTATTTAAAATCATAATAAATATACACCTGAAAATGATGAGACAAAGCATAGAAAGGAATTGCATTAAAGTTCATTGAGAAATTGTAACCTGTGTTTTAGATAGAGAAGGAAAGAATATGTGTCAAGAAATCTCCTGATCTACAGGTGCCAAGACCTAAAAGCCAGCAACAATAAACACAGATTCCTTTATCTTAAACAATTAGCAAAAAAAGCGGACTTAGTCTTCATACTGCTTCCCAGCTGTCCTTACTTCTCCAAATTTCTCCTTACCTACTCACTAATGCCTAAAACTGGAATTTAATTCATAATAAAAAAAAATAAGTCTTTCAATAAACACTATTTGAAGCAACATCCTGAAGGGAATTCATACTAAATAGAAAGTCTTTAATAATATTAAGACTGATGATAAATTTTCTCATATTGATAATAGAGAGTTGAGAGGTATAAAGAGTACTGCAAGTCTCACCCAAAATAAACCAACAATGTGGGAAAAGGCAAAATTTAAAAGCTGTTCTACCATCAATTGGGTAGGACAAATGGAAGGTGTGCTCAAAAGTATTTTGGTCATTTCTTTTACTACGAATATTTACAGATTGATTTTACATGATTTGTTGTTTTTTTTTAGTGAACTTTATTATATAAAAGAACATTGTTTCTAGAATACTATTAAATTTAAGTAAGCAAAGGGCAGGCAAAGATAATGGGACCTTGTTTAAAACATTTTTTCATTAAAAAAAAAAAATTAAACTCTGGGTGCTTTTCCACATTACTGACAAAGGTATTCAGGCAAACTAAATTTTCCATTAGAAAATGAGATCTGATGAATTGTTAGTACTAAATAGAAAAATAAATAATGAATATAAATAAAGCTAATGAATATAAAATTCAAAGTTCATTTTACTCACTTTTATTTCTGGTTGAAACCAAGTCTGTGTGTTTGTATCAAAAACATGGACATCATTATGCCAACCCCAAAATATCTGTCCTTCCTAAAACAAATAAAAAAGGAAATAATATTTTAATTCTTATAATAATTATATAATATTATGTGATAAGTATTATATTATAATAATTACATAATAATAATCTATGAATATGTGAAAGAAAAATATAATCAAATCATTATTATCATGGACACAAAGCCAATGACTATATAAAATTTAAAATTTAGAAAGGGTACTATATAATCTTCTTATTTAACTGTAAACTTCTTATTTCAGTTGCAAAAAGCTATGATGGCAACTGTATGGATCAAGTCTCCCCTAAGAAAGGGATATAGAAAATCTAAAATTTATCTGATACATTTGGCTGGAATAACAGGAAGAGACCTCAGAGGTCATCTACTATGAACTGTTTCTAATCAAGAATACCCTCTCCAATATGCTCAAATAATCATTCACCCCTTTCTTTAAAATCTACAGTTGTATAAAGCCCACTGCTTCCCAAAATCAACCATTCTATTTTTGGATATTTCTACACTTCAGGAAGTTTTGGAGTTTTTTGGTTTTTTTTTTAAACATCAAGACTAAATTTGCTTCTTTTCAACTTCTATCCATTATTCCTAGTAGACCAGCAGAACAAGTGTTCTTTCCACATGACAATCTCCCAAATATTTGTAGAATTAGTGAATTTATTTTTATATTATGGCTTTTTATTTACAAAACATATACATGGGTAATTTTTTCAACATTGACCCTTCAAAACCTTCTGTTCCAAATTTTCTCCTTCTTCCTCCCACCCCTCCCCCAGATGGCCGATGGTCCAATACATGTTAAATATGTCAAAATAGATGTAAAATCCAATATATGTATACATATTTATACAGTTATCTTGCTGCACAAGAAAAATCAGATCTAGAAAAAAAAAATCTGAAAAGGCAAACAAAAATGCAAGCAAATAATAACAGAAGGAGTGAAAATGCTATGTTGTGGTCCACACTCATTTCCCATACACTCTCTGGGTGTAGATGGCTCTCTTCATTAGTGAATAATTTGGGACTGATTTGAATCATCTCATTGTTGAAGAGGACCACATCCATCAGAATTGATCATCATACAATCTTGCTGTTGCTGTGTATAATGATCTCCTGGTTCTGCTCATTTCACTTAGCATCAATTCATGTAACTCTCCAGGCCTCTCTGAAATCATCCTGTTGGTCATTTCCTACAGAACAATGATATTCCATAACATTCATATACCATAATTTATTCAACCATTCTCCAACTGATGGGCATCCATTCAGTTTCCAGTTTTTAGCCACTACAAAAAGGGCTGCCACAAACATTTTTGGCACATATGGGTCCCTTTCCCTTCTTTAAGATCTCTTTGGGATATAAGCCCAGTAGAAACACTGCTGGATCAAAGGGTATGCACAGTTTGATAACTTTTTGAACATAGTTTCAAATTGCTCTCCAGAATGGTTGGATCTGTTCACAGTTCCACCAACAATGTATCAGTGTCCCAGTTTTCCCACATCCCCTCCAACATTCGTCATTATCTTTTCCTGTCATCTTAGCCAATCTGAGAGATGTGTAGTGGTATCTCAGAGCTGTCTTAATTTGGAGCATCTTTTCACATGACTAGAAATACTTTAAATTTCTTCGTCTGAAAATTGTCTGTTCATATCCTTTGACCATTTATCAATTGGAAAATGGCTAGATTTCTTATAATTTTGAGTCAATTCTGTATATATTTTGGAAACGAGGCCTTTATCAGAACCTTGGAATGGAAAAAATGTTTTCCCAGTTTACTGCTTCCCTTGTCTGCATTAGTTTTGTACAAAACCTTAATATAATCAAATTTATCTATTTTGTGATCTTCTTTGGTCATAAATTCCTTCTCCACAAGTCAGAGAGGTAAACTATCCTATGATCTTCTAACTTATTTATAATACATTCTTTATGTCTAGATCATGAACCCATTTTGACCTCATCTTGGTATGGTGTTAAGTGTGAGTCAATCCCTTGTTTCTGACATGCTAGTTTCCAATTTTCCCAGCAGTTTTTGTCAAATAGTAAATTCTTATCCCAATGGCTGGAGTCTTTAAATTTGTCAAACACTAAGATTGCTATATAAGATGACTATAGTCAATAGTTATTGACTTATTTTGACCTGTGAACCTAACCTATTCCAGTGATCAACTAGTCTATTAGCCTGTACCAAATGGTTTTGATGACCGCTACTTTATAATATAATTTTAGATCTGGTACAGCTAGAGCACCTTCATTTGATTTTTTTTTCCATTAGCTCCCTTGTAATTCTTGACTTTTTGTTCTTCCAGATGAACTTTGTTATTTTTTCTAGATGAATAGGGATTATTGAATTTAGAGCTAGAAGTGACTTTAGAGGTCATATAGTCCCAACTTCCTTATTTTGCAGAGGAGGAAACTCAGGCCCAGAGAAAGTAAGTGATTTGTCCAAGGCCACATAAGTAGTAAGTGTAACAGCTGGGATTTGAACCCAGTGCTCTGACTTCCAAATCCAGAACTCTTTCCACTACACCACACTGCCAGCTATCATGTGCCCTCCCTCCAGAATAAACATCCCCAGTTCCTTCAACTGATCCTCATAGGGCATGATCTTGAGGCCCTTCACCATCCTGGTCGCCCTCCTCTGGACGCTCTCCAGCTTATCAATGTCCTTCCTAAAACGTCTTTCCACAGCCTGGGTGCCTCAGACACACTAATATACTGTTGGTGGAGCTGTGAATTGGTCCAACCATTCTGAAAAACAATTTGGAATTATGCAAAAAAAGTCACTAAACTGTTCATACTCTGTGACCATATACTAAACATTCATAACTCCATTCTTTTTGGAAGCAAAAAAAAATGGAAACAAAGTGGGAATCCATCAACTGGGAAATGACTGAACAAACTGTTGTTGTATAAAAATGCAATGAAATATTATTGTTCTATAAGAAATGGTGAATACAGAGAATTTGGAGAAATAGTAAGATTTGTATGAACTGATATAGAATAAAGAAAACATAACCAGAACATACGCAATGACTACAATAATGTAAATGAAAACATTAAAAGGAAGTTAAGTCTAATTAACTGTAATTATCAACTTTGGTACCAAAGAAGAGATGAGGGGATCATGGGATTGGGGGAAAGGGAGAGGGGAGATAAGGAGTATGGTATCTTGCGTATATACTGTAGGCATAGTTTCTTTGTGGATCAGTTTTGTTTAAATGTTTCTTTCCGTTACAAAGGAGGAATTGGGGCAGGGGGCAGTATATCAGAAAATAACAACAAAAAAAAAGCATCAATAAAACTTAATTAAATGAGGTGCCCAGAATGCCCACAATACTCCAGATATAGTCTGATCATCACTGCACAGACAATATCACCCTAGTCCTACATACTATACCTCTTTTAATGCAACTTAATAATACATTTGTATTTTTAGCCATGCCATCCTACTGACTAAACACAAATTCTCTGTGTTGCAAAGCCCTTCCTTAAATTAATGTAGAGAAGTCTATTCCATTCTCTGAAAATTACAAACAAACCAAGCAAAAGTGAGTTATCTAAGGAAATGCTCTGAATTGAGAAACTTTTGGAAATATTCACTAAAAATTCTTCTAGATAAGGAAAAAAACTTAGTGATTCTACTGAAGAAGAAAAAATAGATTTAGAGTCAAACAATGAAGAATTAAAATCCTTTCAATTAAAAATTAAAATAATTTTAAAATCAATGAACCCCCAAAAATTGTCTTATAAATAATGTGATGTATTTGAGAATGATTCCTTTGCACCAGGAGGAGGGGACAATTAGTCTTCTATCTCTAAGCCCCTAACATACTAAGGAGGTGTCATTCTGGCTCATGAGTAAATCTAATGGCTAAAGAGACCTCAATCTATTTAATGCTTATTTATGGGTAGATTCTTTTAGTTAGAACACTGCTACCATCTCTCTACTTAGCAGCAATGACTTTGAATAACTTTTGAAAGAAGAAAAACTAAAGTATTTTGCTGGCAGGTGTAAATCAGCTATAGATCTAATTCTAGCTCTTAGCCAAAACTCCTATTGTCTACAATGTATATTGTTATTTCCCATGAATACAAAGAAGGCCCACTGTTTCTGATACATTAAGTCTCCACTTAAAACAAGCAAAAAATGGAGTAAACTCAGATTGGCTAAGATGACAGGAAAAGATAATGACAAATGTTGGAGAGGATGTGGCAAAACTGGGACAGTGATACATTTTTGGTGGAACTGTGAACAGATCCAACTATTCTGGAGAGCAATTTAGAACTATGCTCAAAAGGTTATCAAACGGCACATTCCCTTTGATTCAGCAGTATTTCTACTGGGCTTATATCCCAAAGAGATCTTAAAGGAGGAAAAGGGATCCACATGTGCCAAAAATGTTTGTGGCAACCCTTTTTGTAGTGGCTAAAAACTGGAAAATCAATGGATGTCCATCAATTGGAGAAAGGCTGAATAAATTATGGTATATGAATGTTATGGAATATTATTGTTCTGTAGGAAATGCCCAACAGGATGATTTCAGAGAAGCTTGGAGAGACTTACATGAATTGATGCTAAGTAAAATGAGCAGAACCAGGAAATCATTATATACGGCAACAACAAGACTATATGATGATCAATTCTGATGGATGTGACTCTCTTCAACAATGAAATGATTCAAACCATTTCCAATTGTTCAGTAATGAAGAGAGCCATCTACACAGAGAGGACTATGGGAAATGAGTGTGGACTACAACATAGCATTTTCACTCTTTCTGTTATTGTTTGCTTGCATTTTTTTCCTTCTCAGGTTTTTTTCTTTCTATCTAGATCTGATTTTTATTGTGTAGCAAGATAACTGTATAAATATGTATACATATACTGGATTTAACATATATTAATATATTTAACATGTATTGGACCACCTGCTATCTAGGGGAGAGGGTGGGGGGAAGAAGGGGAAAATTTGGAACAGAAGGTTTTGCAAGGGTCAATGTTGAAAAATTACTCATGCATATGTTTTGTAAATAAAAAACTATAATAATAAAAATTTTTTTTTTAATTTTTTTAAATGGAGTAAAGTTTCTTACCCAAGATGCATCATGAACATCAAAACAGTCTTGGAGTTCACTGTGTTTCCTACATCCATAACCACCAAAATATATTAACCTAAAAAGAGAAATATAACAATAGGATGATAGGTAGGAGTGAGATGGATGAAAATTAACCAATCTCCTCAAAAACAGAGGTTTTTAGTAACAAATGAAGATTATGGGAAATTAGTCTATTAAATATTAGCCTTTCTTTCTTCCTGAACTCTAGTCTTATGTCACACAAATGTCTGATAATAATTAGATATCCCCCAAAATTTTAAATTCAACAGATATAAAACTGAGATATCATCTTACCCTTCAAGTCATATCTCTCTTTCTGATTTCTTTTCTGTTCAGGATACTATTATCTTTCCAGTCACCCAGATTCACAATTTCAGATTTATCCTCAACTTTTTACTCTCCCTTACTTCACATGACACACAGTCATCAAGTCCTATCACTTCTACCTCCATATCTCTGACATCTCACACACTAGATCTAGTTTAGGACCTCATCATCTCTTACCAGAATTATTGCACTAGGAACAGATATGAACTTCTTTATTTGAAATATAAAGCCCCTTAGCACTTCACACTTCTCAGATTGGCCAAAATGACAGGAAAAGATGATAAATATTGGAGGGTATGTGGGAAAACTGGGACACTAATACATCAAAATTCAATTTAAATGTCACCTCCTACATGAGGCACATACTGAACAGTACCCCAACAGCAAATGCTTCACACCCAAAATATTTACTGTTTTGTATAGTCTTATCTGTGAACATATTCTCTCTCCTAAAATGACGTGAGCTCCCTGAGGTCAGGGATTGTTTATTTTTATGTTTATGTCTTTCATACTTAGCAAAGTCAAAGCTTATTACCAGACTGCATGAAATCTTATATGACTAAAATATACTATACAAAGTTAAGGCAGATTAAGCTTTGGAAATATGTAATTGGAACATCTTTGTGACATCTAAGAGGAAATCTTAGTTTTGTGTTTTTTTTAATAAACCTTCAGTGTCTAGAAAATCTCCATGCCCTCCTCTCCTACCATTTGGAACCAAAAGAAGGTTATTTTTATATTATATGATAAAACTTAAAGCTATGTGTCACTGGGGTCCCCACAAAAAAAATGTAGGCCTTTTCCCTTCTGTAATTGTCAAACATAACAGGATCAATATCTAGGAAAGTCACAACTATGTAGACTAGTTTTTCCTTAAAAAGGCAATCCTCAAGACTTAATTGGCCTGAGGTACTGAAGTTCAACTTATTAATGTATCTTCTTGTTCTCCCCAGGCATAAAATGCCCCATGGAAAATTAGTTCATTCTCCTCTTATAATGTACTGCCCGCTGAAATGCAAGTCAAAGACCTGATTAAGCTTATCTCCATTCGGAGATCTGACTTAAGAACTGAAGATATATTTGTGCTACATTATTCTTTCCATACAAGTTAATTAAATTTCCTTTAAAAAAATATTATAGATATACCAATTAAACTCCCAAGAAATTATTTTACAGATTTGGAAAAAGTAATAACAAAGTTTATCTGAAAGAACAAAAGGTCAAGAATTTCAAAGGAATTAATGAAAAAATGCCAATGAAGGTGGCCTAACTATGCCAGACTTAAAACTTTATTTATAAAGCAGCGGTCATCAAAACCATTTGGTCCTGGCTAAGAAACAAGGGTAGTCTATCAGTGGAATATGTTGGATTTACAGGACAAAATAGTCAATGACTATAGCAATCTAGTGTTTGACAAACCCAAAGACCCCAGCTTTTGGGATAAGAACTCACTATTTGACAAAAACTGCTGGGAAAATTAGAAACTAGTATGGCAGAAACCAGGCATTGACCCACACCTAACACCCTTTACCAAGACAAGGTCAAAATGATGGGTTTATGATTTTAGATATAAAAAGTGGTATTATAAAGCAAATTAGAAAAACATAGTATATAGTTTGCCTCTCAGATCTGTGGAGAAGAAAGGAATTTGTGACCAAAGAAGAACTAGAGATCATTATTGATCACAAAATTGATAATTTTGATTATATTAAGTTAAAAAGATTTTGTACAAACAAAACTTATGCAGACAAGATTAGAAGGGAAGCAATAAATTGGGAAAGGTCCTGATAAAAACCTCATTTCTAAAATATATAGAGAACTGACTCAAAATTATAAGAAATCACAGCCATTCTCCAACTGATGAATGGTCAAAGGATATGAACAGACAATTTTCACATGAAGAAATTGAAACTATTTGTAGTCATATAAAAAGGTGCTCCAAATCACTATTGAGCAGAGAAATATAAATTAAGACAGCTCTGAGACACTACTACACACCTCTTAGATTGGCTAAGATGACAGAAAAAAATAATGACGAATGTTGGAGGGGATGTGGGAAAACTGGGACACTGATACATTGTTGGTGGAACTGTGAACAGATCCAACCATTCTGGAGAGCAATTTGGAACTATGTTCAAAAAGTTACCAAACTGTGCATACCCCTGGATCCAGCAGTGTTTTTACTGGGCTTATATCCCAAAGAGATCTTAAAGGAGGGAAAGGGACCCACATCTGCCAAAAATGTTTGTGGCAGCCCCTTTTTAGTGGCTAGAAACTGGAAACTGAATGGATGCCCATCAATTGGAGAATGGTTGAATAGATTATGGTATATGAATGTTATGGAATATTATTGTTCTAGAAGAAATGCCCAACAGGATGATTTCAGAGAGGTCTGTAGAGACTTACTTGAATTGATGCTAAATGAAATGAGCAGAACCAGGAGATCATTATACACAGTAACAAGACTATATGATGATCAATACTTTTGGACATGGCTCTCTTCAACAATGAGATGATTCAAACTAGTTCCAATTGTTCAGCGATAAAGAGAGCCATCTAGACCCAGAGAGAGGACTATGTACCACAACATAGCATTTTCACTCTTTCTTTTATTGTTTGCTTGCATTTTGTTTTCTTTCTCAGGTTTTTTTTTCCTTCTTGATCCGATTTTTCTTGTACAGCAAGATAATAATCCATATATTGGATTTAACATATATTGTAACATATTTAACATGAATTGAACTATCTGCTATCTAAGGGAGGGGATGGAGGGAAGGAGGGAAAAATTTGGAACAGCTTTAGCAAGGGTCAATGTTGAAAAATTACCTATGCATATGGTTAGGAAATAAAAAGCTTTAGTTAAAAAAAAAAGATGGATTAAAAAAATAAAATCAAGAACAGCCCTAAAAAAAGCTGAATTACTAGCATAAGAAAAATTAAAGTTGTCTCTAGGGATTTAGAGATTTTTAGGGTTATTTAGAGATAGATATGCTCTAGGTCTTTAAGAATCATATTGTGACAGCAGAGGTGCTCTCAAAAACTCAGTCCCTATGGAGGAGTTTTTAAAAATTGCTTGGATTAGGACAGTAACCTATGATAAATGTAAAATATTATTTGTTGAATTTTTATGACTTCGTATTTTGAAGTGATTATAATCTCTAGGTCTGGTAGCCCTAATAAATCTAGATCCTTCCTAAAGGCTGTATAATTTTGGAATTAAAAACAATTCTGAATCAAATGCCCGAGTTCTTTATTAAGACTTTTTCTATATTTGCTTTAAATTTTTTTTTCAATCCTTAGAACTACTTGGCAAATATTACATACTCAAATATTTCTTAATTAATCAGAAATCTCTGATGCAGGGCACTGAATACTTGAAAGGACAATACTTGAACTTCTCCACGATCTTAGAGAACTTGTGAATCAACAACTCAGTATTCCATTTTTTTTTTTTTTTATAGTAACTTTTTATTGACAGAATCCATGCCTGGGTAATTTTTTTTTTACAACATTATCCCTTGCGCTCACTTCTGTTCCGATTTTTCCCTCCCACCCTCCACCCCCTTCCCTAGATGGCAAGCAGTGCTATATATGTTGAATATGTCCTAGTATATCCTAGATACAATGTATGTGTGCAGATCCAAACAGTTTTCTTGTTGCACAGGGAGAATTGGATTCAGAAGGTAGAAGTAACCCGGGAAGAAAAACAAAAATGCAAACAATTTACATTCATTTCCCAGTGTTTTTGTTTTTTTTTCCTTTGGGTGTAGCTGCTTCTGTCCATCATTGATCAATTGAAACTGAATTAGGTCTCTTTGTCAAAGAAATCCGCTTTAATCAAATTACATCTTCATACAGTATCGTTGTTGACATATATAATGATCTCTTGGTTCTGCTCATTTCACTTAGCATCAGTTCATGTAATTCTCTCCAAGCTTCTCTGTATTCATCTTGCTGGTCATTTCTTACAGAACATTAATATTCCATAACATTCATATACCACAATTTACCCAACCATTCTCCAATTGATGGGCAGCCACTCAGTTTCCAGCTTCTAGCCACTACAAACAGGGTTGCCACAAACATTTTGACACATACAGGTCCCTTTCCCTTCTTTAGTATCTCCTTGGGGTATAAGCCCAGTAGAAACACTGCTGGGTCAAAGGGTATGCACAGTTTGATAACTTTTTGGGCATAATTACAGATTGCTCTCCAGAATGGTTGGATTCGTTCACAGCTCCACCAACAATGTATCAGTGTCCCAGTTTTCCCACATCCCCTCCAACACTCATCATTATTTTTTCCTGTCATCTTAGCCAATCTGACCAACTCAGTATTCCTTAAAAAAAGAGACTGTCATCTTTGCCAAGAAAGATTTGTTCTAATATGGAAATATGTTTAAAATAATTGCACTTATTTAACTTATATCAGAATGTTTACTGTCTTGGGGAAGGGGAGGTAAAAGAATAAGGGAGAAAAATTTGGAACACAAAATTTTACAAAAATGAATATTAAAAAACTATTTTTACATATACTTGGGAAAAAATCAAATACTATTTTCAAAAATGAGAGAGATTCATTCTCCTCTTTCCTTTTTCCTGAACATGTGGCATGTAATGCTTTCTTCTCTAGGACTTCTCATAAGGGATAAGAAAGAGCTATTATTGACTACACCTATTAGATATAGTGACTTCAAATGTGTACTGCTTGGGCAAGACCAGGCTGTGGCTTCTGTCTGCCTTTTCTCAATTTAGGATTGGACTTTTTAGAAATGTTTAGTTTAGGAACTCCAGTGTCTCTCAATCACTTGGCAGCACCATGAGTGAGAGGTTCCCTTACAGTGACTACATTTCTTAGTGAATATATTGGCAAGAGGAGAAATGCAATCTCTGGTCTTGCAATACTAGAAAACAAAGACTTTTGATAGAGCTATTCATAAGTTGCAGAGATGCTATGTAGCCAGTGGAGAAATAACTTGTAGCTCACAGACAGGTAGACAGATAGATAACAGATAGATATGTGCCAGGTATTGTGCTAAGCTAAGCAATTCAAAAAGGGCAATCCCTACCCTTAAGATTATATTCTAATAGGGAAAGATTACACATAAAAATGAGCTGACGGGGTAAGGGAGTATAGATGGTGGTGAAGTCCAGAGAATCAACAGCAAAACAGTACAAGAATGAAATATGGCCATCCACAAAATGAAGGTCCTAGAATGAACTCACCATTGGGAAAAGTAAGATAGCATGGTGGAAGAATATTACAGGATGAGAAGGCCCCAAGTGCTAATGGAAATTCCAGGGTAAGAAGGCAGCTGAATAACAGTAACTAAATCTTGGAGAGTCAAAAATATAGATGCGAGGAAAATAAGGCTCATATTTGGAGAGTAACAGCAAGGCGATGCCAGAATACAGGGGACAGCAAAACCATGGAGATTCTTATATTAAAGGGAAGGATAACAGCAGCTCTTTCCCAAGTGAAGGGAAACAGTAGCAGTACACAGACAACCAACATTAGTGGTTACAAAACTGCTTCCAGCAAAGTGGGCTGTAATTGAGTCCTGGTGAAATGAAGCAAGATATGGGCCCTGATAGAAGAGAAAGTCATGAGGATACTGGCAGAAGTACATTTTGACCATTTAAATGACTATAATCAGAAATCAATAAGATAGTTTCATGCTATTGCCAATATAGAGCTTATAGTCAATGGACAACTACTTCCTAAGCTTTCCTCGGGAGACCAATTAATGAAAGATGTCTTGCTTATACAAACAAGATGTAAAAAATGTCATTGAATACTAGTTTTTACAAAAGTAGAGACAGACCTGTAGGATAATACCATTACAGATTTATATCTGAAAGGGATCTAATTAATCTAAGCAGTCACTCTGCCTCACACAAGAGCTTCTTATGGGCAGATACTTTGTATTTCTGCTACAAGATGCATAGTGAAAGGAAGTCAAGGTTAATGGGCTGACTGAGTAGTGATATAGAGCAAATTTTAGTAATCATTTAGGCCCTAGGACAGTTTGGATGCTTTCTTAGGTACCTCCTACAGATGACTCTGACCCCTGATGAAGACTGATGACTATGTCAACATCAAGGTCATTCTGATGTTTCTGGTGCAGTATTAGTTCACTATTACTCCTTTATATCAAAAAGTCTATCACAAAGTGTGACTTCACTCCGCCCACAAGGACTGCATTCCTTTATGGAAAGTTTACATTGATTGTGGTCTTTTTTGTTATTTTTTCTATTTTGACTCTTCCTCCAGTGTTGCCTACAACAGGCTTTTCAAATCCCTAAAATCAAGGTTGTTCAGAAATGCCCCTAAGGCCATTTGGTAGTGAAAGACTCCTGGGAAACCCTTAGGACCTTGTCATCAAATGTGAGAAATGGTGGGAGCATTAATTACTAAGGATTGAAAGTTCCTCTTATGTAGGCTAGGCAAGTCTTTCCCTAAAAACAATTCTCAGCACATCTTTGTATGGCGATAATAGGACCTGAAGCAAAGGTGCATCTCTGCTGAACAGCCTTTCCATACTATTAAGTAATGTTTCTTTCATAAAATGCTGTGTCTCATTTCATTCCAGTCCTGAGTTATAGGCTTTGCCTATAGTTCTAGAATACCAACATTTAGCTGAGCACTCTGGTACTCCTAGATAAAACACTGAAATAATTTGCAAAGACTCTTTCATCTATCTTATAGAAAGCTTAAAGAGAGAAAAAACACCCAAACCAACTGTACCTAATGCTTATTTTTGAAGGTTCTATTAAATAGCAAAAAATATGTTTAGTCTGAGTATTTTAACTGTGGTTTTTGTTTGCAGAGACAATAAAAGTTGGTAGCAGTATATAGAGAGAGTAAAATTAGATTTGGATTAGCTTTCTTATCTTTCACAAGTATAGACAGGACAAATGAAGATAAGATTCTTAGAATGGAATTTGGAGACAATTTAAAGCAGGAGTTCTTAATATGGGGCCCATGAACTTAAAATATTTTTATAACTATTTCAGTATAATTTATTTCCTTTGTAATACTAGATATTTCACTTTATGAATTTAAAAACATTATTCGGAGGTTTTAAAATAGGCTTCACCTGACTGCCAAACGAATCTATGACATAAAAAACGTTTCTTTAATTTAAAATAAGTAGGCATGATAAAAAAAAAAAAAATTTAGAAACCTTATATGCAGAACATTCCAGAATTTCTGAGTCCCCAAGAATACCATCCAAATATCACTATCTTAATAATGTTTTTCTTCTAAAACAAAATCTATAATTAGTTCTGGTCTGTGATAAACATATTATAAGCATGTATTTGTTAATGATTACTTTCAAACAATTAGATTTAAATAAAATATACTGTTTGAAATATCACTACACCAAATAATTTATAATGAAGTAGCTGCTACTATCACATTTATTTTCATGATTGTAAATTTTATTGTCTTCAATTATGTCCCATAAGTTTTAATATCAATTTTGATCCCAATCACAAGCCCAAAGATTCTTAGTTTGGGGGCTTTCTCTGCCATATGCTGAAATCCTTATTATAGAAATTCAATTAATAGTAAGTAGAGTTACACAAAACTTTTAAGCATTACCTGTCTTTATATACCCAGCAAGAAAGTTTGTCTCGCGGTGTAGGTGGCTGTCCTTTAAAGTCAATGATTTTTTCCCATTGGAATGTTCCATCTCTTGTTCGTAAATTAACAAAATAGAGCTTTTAAAAAAGGAAAACACTATTGTTATAATTCAATATACATCATATAGGATCTGCAATTAAAATAGCAAATGGTAATACAATTACATTTATACCCTTTTCAATAAAATAGAAAACTTTAAAAATAATAATAAAACTAATTAAAAAGAAACAAAATAGTCATCATAAATTAATGGCATCATAATAAACCATCATAAATAAATCATCAATAAATTAATGAATAAAAATAAGTAAAAATAAAAATCATGGCATAGAATCTTTTCCCCATGTTCTAATTATATGGGAGTAAAATCATAGTAAAAGAGTATTTTAAATGCTTATCTTTATGGACTTATAGTCACATAGTTAAGCATTTATTTTATCTTTAAGTTTAAAGTATCTGCAATTTTATGAGATGAAGTTTCTACATTTTATATTCTATGTATACTTCCTGAATTAAGCAATGTATTACTCGATTGCTATATCCTTTGTCATCATATCCTCCAAAAACATAGAGTTTTCCATTAATGCAGGCACCACAACTTCCTGACATGGATGTAGGGAGTTCTCCTTCCATAAGATGCATTGTCCTGTAACAAAACAACATAGAATTCCTTGACTTTACAGAAAGACACTCCATCAATCATTTTATTAAAATAAGTTAACAATTCTATTTTGTAAAATATTATAAATCTCCATAGAAAGATCATTAGACATATGCCAAATATACAATGTTTTCATATGTACAACCAGAACTGAGAATTAAGGGAATTAAAGACTACAGAGGCACTGAGGATAAGACAGACTTGGGAGAAGGAAAAAGTTCAATATTTATAAAAATTGAGACCTGAGAAAAAGAAAGAGAAGTTAAACATTTGCAATAACAGTACAGATACAATCTTGTAACTTTTAATCAAATTCTACAACAGCTGCAAGATTTGGCATACTGCATGATTTAAAACACATATAGCTTACCACAAACCATTGTCAATTTCATAGATCCAAATTTCATCATTAGGCAAATACACTTCATTGTCTTCAATAGACTAAAAACATAAGATATATAAAAGACACATTTGTCAATTAAATACGACACATATTACTAATGTTACTGGGCATGAAAACTGATGGGCAAAATACAAAATAGAATCAGATATAAAAATCATTTTAAACAGAAAATATTCAAGAAATAAAAGGGAAAAGGTAAGTGTTCTTTAAGGAATAGTGGATAGTAAACTGCTAATTTGGAATATCTAGACGTCTAATCAAATGGTCTCATGTAAGAAAAGCTTTTGTAAATCTGAGAAGAGATCTCAAAAGTGAAATTTGAGCCAGAGATGCTATTTAGAACTAGGAATCAAAGTCAGTATGAAGGGTAATGGTTAAAAAGAAAGTATGTACATTCTGACTTAAGGGAATTACTATGAAAAGAAAGACATGTAAAGAATATTACAGCCCAAGAGGATCATGCTTGATGAACTAATTCATTCAAACATTTATTATGGATGATATATAAAACAAACAATAATCTGAAAAAGTTTAAAATTTTTTCTAGAGGGCAACCAAGAACGCTCTAAATAAAAAGATAATATGAAACATGAAAAAAATCAGCAGTAAGAAGAATTCTAATGTTATTTAAGTTGCACATGTAAGAAAAGTTATAAGAAGTATCTTAAAATCTTCAAAAGTACTACTAAAAATTACCTTCAACAATGACCAAAAAAAAAAAAGTTTTTGCTGACAATCATAAAAATAGATGAACCTCAGAACATTTTTGTGCAGATTTCAAATACAGCTTCAGATTTTGTCTCTCATGAAATTATCAAGAGGATGAAAAGTTTTAAAAGAGTCTTAAAAATCCTTTTTTAACTAAAAAAATTGTGCTCATTTAAACTTGTCTAAAATCTAGCTACTAATTCTTTCCTGTTACATTTCACTAGGGGAATATCGCCCAACAAAAGTCCAACAGCAGTCACTAGAATGTTAATTTAAGACTTAATTTGCCCTAGGCTTTCTTTTTTATTATGGTAACTTTTAATGAAAGCATTCCACACATTCATCACTATTAACAACTAGGTTTTCCCTAAATAAGTCCAAATATGACATTTAAGAGATCTCTGGAAATTTTTTGATCATTCCACGTATTGTCGTTTCATCTTTAATCATTTTCCTCATTTAAGGACTTTCACTTATCTACCTCTGACTTTAGCTCCACTGATATATCAAAAACTTTATTTTTCAAATTATGAAAATCTATATTTTGACCCATTATCTTGATTAACTTTTCCATTAAGCCAAAATTTAATTTTCGGTGGTTGCAAGAAAACTTTTCAAGAAAATGTTGGCTTATTACATTTCTATTCTCTTTCCCCTCCCCAATGGAATCAGTTCTTTCCAAGATTTTTTTAATGTAGTGCCTACCCACACTGCCCCATTTATAAATAAAGCAGCAATATTTTATATGTCTAAGTTGCAATTCTAATAAAACAACTATCATTTTAACACCTCATAGATATCTCAAGACAACTTTTCATAATTGGTGTTTTTTGAGAAAAGTTTTCTATTTTAAACATATTTTGGTCCTTGAGATTCCATTAAGTCAAAAAGCTTAAAAGTTCAGCTTCACTTTGGAATAAGTTAATATCAATGACAGGAACATGTGCCTACATCATTATAGGCACTTCAGTACTAATTGGCTGACCATGAATAAAACCACTTAGGTATGTTTAAATTATTAGATGAAGTTCTGAGAATGGAAAGGATACTTTAAATGGGCAATCAACATCATGATGGTCACTAATATAATACTGAGCCTCATTATTACAGTAAGAACCCTCAGGTTCACCTTCACCCAAATCTTAAATTTCTAGAAATTTGTTATCGTTTTTCACTAAATAAAATAGATCTTAATCCTGATGGCAGATCTGAATAATCTACAGTATGTTCATGTGTTAAGGAAAAAGAGCAATATGTTGAGAATGGGGGTTTTTCCTTCTTTCCAACTCAATGGAACCAGAAATAGCATGTACCAAGAACCATGCATCCTGCCAGTTAATATTCTAACAAGAGTAATAAAGCTCAAGTGAGACTAAAGTCTTACCCTGACAACTATTTTACAACAAAGATAAGAGTTCATATGCTCTCAGGAATAAAGTTTCACCTCTAAGATTTGTTAGCTCACTGGATATAAGACCAACATCTACAAAACACTTGAGAAAAGAAGATAAGAAAAAATAATGATGTTTACCAAAGAATGCCTGGCATATAACTATCAAGTAAGAAAAGATCCAATGAAAAGAGCCCTGCCTCTTTTAAGTCACTCAATCTAAATGGACCTTAGTTTCCTCATATATAACATGAAGAAGTTGCAAAAAATCACTAAACTGTTAATGCCTATCTATTAGGGAATGATTAATAAATTATGATATATGAATATAATGGAATACTTCTGTGCTATAAGAACTGATAAAAGTAATGATTTCAGAGAATCCTGGAAACTGTATGAACAGATAAAAATAATGGTCAGAACAATGACATCAACATTGTAATGATAACTTTGAAAGACATAAGAATCATGCAATGACCAACCATGAGTCTAGAGGAATAAAAGTTAAAAAAAAAAAAAAAATTACCCAGAATGAGAGCTTGTAATATGAGGTTCCTTTAAGTTCTAGATAACCTGAAATTTTAAACATATTCTGCTAAAATTTAGAATTTTGATGCATGAGTAAATATGCATCATTTTTTTAGTTTGCCCTAACACATAGCATACAAACTGAGCCTTCAAAGAAGATGCAAGAACATGTCATCTGGTTGAATTCTCATTATACACTGACATCCTTGCCCTACTTCACAAATGAATCTCACTTTTTTATATGCAAATTCGCACACACATCCCTCAACAAAGTAAGTGGTGAAGAGATTCTGGTTGCATTTTTTAAATTCAGCATCAAAAAATAAATATATATCCTTGGGAAACTTCCATGGGATAAATTCTATGTTGAATAGTATTTTGAACAAAGTGAAAAATCATTGATTTTGATTTCCTAAGGTATTTTAAGAAATCATAAGATTTAGATATATACATAATAAGACTAATCTTCTAATGCTTATGTCCCTTATTTCTTTGTCAGTTGATAAAGAAAAATAGTGTTTTGAACTAGTAGCAAGATATTTAAAAGTGGTACAAAAATTGAGCTAAGAATTTTTAAATTGTAAAATGTCTTTTGTGGAGCAGCAGTTGATTTTAGAAAAAATGATTACTTGCTCCAAAATTGAAATATCTCTGATTTAGGAATAGCTGTTTTATGCAGTAATTTAAAATATTAAAGACACCATGACATATACATTAACTTTTAGTTTGAATTATTTACTTTGAGTATTTTCCAATTAGTGTTTGTATCCACAATACTAAATACATAAAGATATGTATATTTATGCATAATATTTTCCAAAAAAATGTTAGAAAATCTTTATCAAAACAAAACTCTTCTTGAGGGTCATGACTGACAGAAGTTATAATCAATTCAGTAGAGGTGTAGATTTTGCAAAGTATACTGAATTATATAAACTTTTCCCCCACAGTTGTGCTAGCAGTAAAACTTCAGTTATGTATAAAGGATCATAGAGTGAGGAATACTCATGTTTCATTTAAGTTTCTGAATTACCCACACTTAACAATGGGGCTCACAATGTTTTGTATTGATTGGTTGATGGATAACCCACATAGTTTGTTTTGTACAGTATCTTTCCCTTACCTTTAGAGGGCACTGCAGTTTTGAAGCACGGTTCACCTAGAGAACTAGCTTAGTCCTGTGTTGTTCCCTGTTTAAAGAATACCTTTGAGAGGAGATATTCAGGGACAGAGGTGAATCTAATTTAGTCCAAGACACCTACAGCCTTCCTATGACTTATTCTAGAAAAAAAAAAAACAAAAAACGAAGTAACTGGAGCAACTCAAGAATCCCAGGAATCCTTTAAGCCATGATGATCTTGGGATAGTTATTCTCAAACTCTGGTCTCAGGACCCCTTTTCACTCTTAAAAATTATTAGGGATTCCCAAATGTTTTTGTTTACATGTTATATTTATCAGTATTTACTATATTAAAAATTAAGACATCTTAGTTATGAAAATAGTTTTGACCACAAGGACCTCCTAAAAGGGTCTCAGAAGTTCCCCAGAATATAGTTTGAAAATTGCTGACCTACATCAATTCTAGGCAACTCATGTAGCTCCAGTGGCACTGAAATAATTCTTGTTGACATTCTTAACTTTCTTCCTATCTACGTTTCTTTTTTCCCTCATTACTTTTTTGTTTCTTTCCTCTCCTGCTTATAACCAATTAAAAACATCTATAGGTCTTAAGAAACTAAGTCCTATAAACACTATAGATTCATGACTTGAACTCAGGTTTCTCTGATAGGACCTGTGTTCCCAAATTGGGCTTGTATAGTAGGTGACTTCTGAACTCAATCAGCCCACATGAAGGAAATAGTAACTGACATTCAACCTTTCAGGTGAGATCCAAACCTTTTATCATTTAAGGAACAGTGTAGGGATACAGAAATCTTTTATTATTAGGTTGGGGGATTGATATGTACTACCAATGCAATTTCAAATGAAAACTTCTTTCTCCATTTGATTTCTAAAGCATCAAAAATCAAATGTCAAAATAAGGTTAGCTTTCCCTTCATTCAGAATGATGAAACTCCACAGCCTTCAAAATATTTCTTAATAAAGGTCTGGCTATCTTTAGGAATGGACTCCTTCCCCTTGGAGAACTGTTGCAGAAACTTGGTCGAACAGCAGTGCTAACACACAGATGTTACCCAAAGATCCCAGGATTCCAGGGCTTTTAGTTTGGGAAACAATTTGCTTTTGCCAAAAAAGCCAAGATACAGAGAAGAGAGAGACAAGCAGAGGACTGTGACCTGTACTGATTCCTCAATGCTTCTTCTGCCAAGTCAGCATGGAATAGAGGCACTAGGTGCTACTCCTCTGACAAAATGAAGGAAAAGCAAATGGATCTAAGACCTGTAGCAAAGTAGAGCATGGAGGAAGGTGGGGAGAGATGCAACTGAGCATAATAGAAGACTGTTTGGTGACAGTACTAGAATCCAGGCCACAAGATTGTTATCTTCCCTGGTAGGAGAGGAAGGCAGGAAATTCACACACCCTTCCTTCACAGCAGCTATTACAACCAGAAAAGAGAAGCTTGTTTCTTTAAAAGCTTATTTCTATTATCAAAATTATGTCAAAATTTGCTATTTGAGTGGATGAACATAGTAAATTACTAGTTAAAAACCTTTTAAATATACAATTATGGATAGAGAGAAACCAAATCAAACAGAGGACACTTGTCTCAATTTAAACTGAGGTAGAGGATTATTAGCCAATAAGAGAATTCCTGTAATATCAGTAGATATCCATTACCCAGCCTGCTTTGAACCTGAAGAGCTTTAGTAAAGAAATAAGCCAGAAGTAGTGTTTATCATGGTAATCACATTTCTCAGAGCGGTAAGCCAAAATTCTACCTGGCTACAGGAAAAACATGTTTTGTAAAGGAGAGAATATCAAATCATGTTTGAAATAAATTTTGATTTGGCCACCTGCCATCTTAATACTCTCTACAGATGTAATCTTTCACAAATATTTAATTTTAAATGGATAACTATATAATGTGTTTCCATGGAACAGAAAGACTGATATCAGATTACAGATTTGTCATAGATTGTATGTTAACTTTTAACATGAATTCTATACAATAAAACAGAGTTCTCTTGGGATTCTCAAAAAGATAAAATGAAAATACTAACAAGAAAAACACATGGCATAAAACCATTTAGTAATACACTAGAAATTAAGTGTGGTCTAGCAATTTTCTAAAATCTTCGATTTTAATCACATCTCTAATAGGTTGTGAGACTCGGCAACAATAGTACAATACTGTGGTCCTGCTGGAGTACTTTAAGGCCGAGTCAATTTTTGATGCAGAGAAGTTACTGGTGCTGGAAGAGGTAGCTGAGAGGAGAACCAACACTGTATAAAGAGAAAGAAAGGAGGGAAAATTGAGGGTTAGGGAAGGTTAATGGGAATGGTGGGGGAATAGTGGCAAGACTACCACAAATGGTGGAGATAAAGTAATAAAAGGAATGGAGTATGGCACAGTGTAACGCACTCTGCCCTGGGAGTCTAGGGACATGGGTTCTAGTCCTGATTTTTACGAGTTACTTAGCTGAGTGCCCTTGAGCACGTTATTTCACCTTTCTGAGCCTCAGTTTTCTCATCTGTAAAATGTTAAAGTGGTCCCTTCAGAGGTCCCTTCCAGGCCTACACTTTAAGTGACTTGGTGTGCCTAACTCATCTGGGGAGGTCGGTGCAGAGGGCCTCGTGTCAGAGGAGAAGCAAGCAACTCGGTTTTTCCAGGGGAAAGACCCTCCATGGTGCATCCAAACTTGAGGACGAATAGACGGGGTTTAAGGAGCCTGTGAACCCAGGCCACTTCCAGGGCGGTAGACTTGAGAAAAGAAAGGACTACGGAGTACGTAAAATACTCAGGGGTCGCCCTACCAAAACGTCAGTGGGTCCGAGCGTATCACACCCCCGGGCCAGACCCTGACCAAGGTGCTCATCTCCGCCAGAGACGGCCGAGAGGGCTCTCCCCCCGCCCTGCAGGAGCGGGCCGGGAGTGCGCCGCCACGCCCCTCCAGCCCGGGGAACCTGGCGTGCCCTTCCCAGCCCCGCCCACCGATCTTAGGGAGGGTCCTACGCTCTCCCCACGCCCCGCTTTCCAGTCCCCCCCCCCCCCCCAGCTCGGGGCTAGTCTGAGCCTCCCCCACCCCCCCTCTCCAATCTGAGCTCTGGGCCGGCCCTGTGCCCCCTCCCTTTCAGTCCCCGCCCCTCCTACCTGCCTCGGGCTGGCCCGGGGCAGTCTCCCCACCCCGCCCACCGAGTCTCCTGGGAGGTCAGGGCTCCTGGTACCCTCGACCCCTTACCACATATCCTCCCCAGACATAGAGGAAGTTCCCGTCCACCACAGCGCAGTGTCCACTTCGCTCCTCGGCCACGCAGTACCGTTCGGTCGCGGCCATCGCCGCCGCCATGCCTGCCAGGACCTGACCTAGCGGATAGCGCTAAGCCCCTCACACCCCTTTCACTCGGAGCGACCTGGTTGGAGGCTCCCTTCTCCACACAGGGAAAGACGGAAAGCGGAAAGGGTCTAACCTGGGGAGGCGGAAGTGATACGTTCCGCTTCCCCCCCAGCTCCCGCGAAGGGACGGGCAGCGTTCGAAGTAACTGCACTGTGACCCCGGGAGCGGCCACGGCGCTGGCAAGGCTTAGCGCCTCCGGAAAATGGAACGCAACGGCCACCGTCCTGCCTCCACCTCAGCCTTCAAGGTCGGCTGCTGCTGCTGCTTGTTAATCTTTAGCTGTCTTGTCTGTAGCTCTCCTCCCCTCCCCCCCCCCCCCCCCCCCCACCTAAAATTTCAGCCTCTATGAAAACCTTTTCCCTATCCCTCTTAATCTCATGTCTTCCCTCTGTTGACTAGCTTCAGTTCGACTCGTACGTATGTTCTTTGCATGGGCTTGTTAATACTGCCTTTTGCCTTCCCATGCATATACTCCCAGCGCTTACTTGTGGTTGCCAGTTAAATGCTCGGGACTGACTGACTTGTCAGTCTCCTACCCACAACTTGTGGGGTCTCCATTTTGCATTTGAAGAAACTATAGTTTATCCAGGAAGTGTAGCAGGCAACCTTTCTAGTGTATCAGGCAGAATTGAACTGTAGACGTTCTGCTTACCTGTTACCTAGCTATTAAAAAGAAGACTCTTGCTTACATATTCTGATTCATTCAAGATAGAAATTAAATAAGACACTTGAAGTGTAATGTTAGAGAAACTGAGGCAGGATAGAAATTAGAGGGTTTTTAATATTTTATTTGGATTTCTGATGTTATGCCACAGTTCCCTTCTAATGTCCTAATCCAGTTTCCCTAATTGTCCTATTTAGTTACTCTGCCTCAGGTTATAACCTTTCCCTCTTAATGTTTAATGAGATAAAGGTTTCATATCTTTAGGCTATAATCATTCCTTCTTAATGTTTGACAGGATAAGGGTTTATCCATTTTAGACATCATTAGAATATCAGTAGCCTCTCCAGTAACTCCTTCCATTGTGTCATCCTAGGCCCCTCCCCCTCAATTAGCTTACCCCCACCCAGGTACCTCCCCCATTATGTCATTGTTCTTGTTATCCTATAAAAACCTTGCTGTCCTGATACTCGGGGCTGGATTCTTTGAGAGGATAGTCTCCTTCAGCCCTGGGACCAACCATGGATCCATTTGGTCCCAGTAAATCTCTCCATTAAATAAATTATTAAATTGTTCTCTAATCTCTATCTTGCTCAGTTTCTCCGGCATTACACTGAGAGGGCTGATGTCCAAAGCATCCAGTAGCTAATGTGTTCTTCCCATGAAGTACATATGCATGTGACTCCAAGCTACCAGAGGATAGACCGAGGCAGGGGCGGAGTCAGAGCACTGAGAGCAGGAAAGACTATCAATCTGGTTCTGACCCGTGGAGGGAGGCACCTGACATTCTGATAAGTGGGGAATTTCTGGGTTCATGATGTCTAAGATAGAAGGTCTTTCTCCTTAATCTGGATAATGATGTTAAAATTAAGAGAGGGGATGTTGCAACCATGCAGAACAATTAAGGGAAATTGAGGTAGAATAATCAAAGGAAACTGTGGCACAACAGTAGAACATGTTACATTCAGCAAATGGGAGTCTACTCAGCAATAGCTTGGAAATGATATTCTTCTTCTTGTCCTTCGTTTTCAAAGAGGACCAAAATGACATTGTTAGAATCCAATTACAGTATGTCAACTGGCCAATCAGACCAATACAAACTGGAAATGTTCTGCCACAGATCGGACACAAATAGTCTATATGCAGTGAAAATATAGTTTCCCATTTATATCTCAGAAATTGGCAAACAGCAATCAGGACCTGAATTATTATTTTGTTGATTGTCAGGGCAAAGCTAAGAATGATTTTGACATGTATAAATGCAACAAAACCTTATTTAAAATTAAAAAAAAAAAAAGAAAGAAAATATAGCTTCCCATACATCTCCATATGAGATGTGCCTACTCAAATAAATCAGCCCCTAGAAAAGAATCAAGATGGCAAAATTGAGAGGAGCATTGGACTCTCACTAGAGACTGCTTTAGATTAAATTCTGATTGAAAAAACCAAGAAATCACAGTGAGTCATTTTTCCAATTGAGGGCAATTTAGGGAAACACAGGTGTCTGCAGACACAGAGGACAGGAACTGGCAAGAGCACAAAGCATCTGTGGTGGGGAGCATTCCAGTGCCCAGAGACTAAGAGAGGACTGAGACAAAAACACTCTTAGAAATAGATCCCAGGGTTTCCTTGAGCAGAAACTAGGTACAAGTGCCATCTGACCACTCTTTCTCCTATCACTCAGGCCCAAATGACTAACCCAGGATGGAGAGGAATGGTTTGGAACTTTGGCCCTAACTGAACATAAAACAAGTACTAGGAAGAAAATGATAGCTGTGTGGCTCTGACCCATGAACCAGAAAACAGTATTATGTACAAAAGAGGAACCTGCAATTCAGTCAACTCTAAATCCATAGAACATCCCAGTGGACCAATAGTGACTGAATCAAGCAGCAGTCTGATGAAACTCACAACAAAAAAGCTGGTATGACCACATCTAGGTCAGGAACCCTCAGAAATCAGACCAGAAGGACAATGAACAGACACTCCCCTGAAATCTCACTATCTTAGTAGCCAATACTAGTCCCTAGATTGAACTTGGAAAAAATAGAAGATGAGAAAGTCAAGCCAGACATCCTTTTATCTGCAGAAGTGGACAGAACCTAACACTAACAAAATTCATAGTCAAGAAGTAAATTATCAAAAAGGAAAAATGAGGAGGAAAATCCCACCATGAAGACCTATTATAGTAAAAGAAGTACAAGACAAAAAGACAATGACTTGAAAAAATCCATATGTAAAGTCTCAAAAAAAATACATCTTGGACACAAGTCCAACAAGAATTTCTAGAAGAGTTAAAGCAAGTGTAAATGAAAGAGCTTTTAAAAAATAGAATTTTAAAAAGAAAAGAACAGTAGAGGAAAGAATGAGAAAAAGGACAAGTGGAAGAAACATGAAAGAATAGGATGGAAGAAGAGATATAAAGCCTCATCAAAGAAAATGATTCCTTGAAAATTGTGTTGCTGAATCACATTCAACTCTTTGTGACCCTGTGAATCATACTATCCATGGAATTTTCTTGGCAAAGTTATTTTCTTCTCCAATAAATTATAGCAAATGGAAGCTAATTAGCTTGTCCAGGATCACACAGCAGTATTTATCCGAGACTGGATTTGAACTCAGACTTGACTCTAGGTCCAGCACTCTATTGACTGGGCTTCCTAACTGCTTTGAGAAAGAGAATTAGCAAAATGGAAGCTAATGACTCAATGAAATATCAAGAAACAAAACCATCTGGGGAAAGACTGGGAGAAAATGTGATATGTCGTGGGGAGAAAAACTGACCAGAAAACAAATGAAGGAGAAATATTTTAATAATCATTGGACGATATATCTGAAACTGTAACCATAAAAGATTTTAAATATCACATTTCAAGAAATCACAAAAGAAAACTCCACAGACATCTCAGAACCAGAGAACAAAGGAGAAACTGAAAGAACCTATCAATTATCTTCTGAAAGAAACCCACAAATGAAAACTCCCAGAAATACTATATCCAAAATAAAAAACTCCCAGTTGAAGGAAAAAATAATGCAAGTACCCAGAAGGAAAGAATTTGAGTACAGAGGAAGTACAGTTAGAATCACACAAGATTAAGCAGCTATGAGTATAAAAGGAATGGAAAGCCTAGAGAATATGATATTGTAAAAGGATGAAACAACCAAGAATAAATTAACCAGAAAACTAAGTATAATCTTAGAATGGAAAAAAAAAATTAATCTTTAAAGAAATAAAGGACTTCTAAGCATCCCTGATGAACAGATAGATTTGAGTTGAAAATTTGACATACAAACACAGGAATGAAGAGAAACCTAAAAAATTAAGCAATCACAAGGGACTGAACATTATTAAATTATTTACATTTTTATATGAAAAGATGACACATATAACCCCTTGACTTTATGTTCACTGGAGGTTAGAGAGGGAATCTAATTGAACAAGTTATATTTGGATGTTCTCAAAAGAGGAGGACACTGAAATAAAAGGGAAGGGAGAAGAACAAGGAAAATTATCTCACATAAATAGGATGTAATAAGAAGACTTTGCACAACAAGGAGCGAACAATTGGGGTAGAATATACACATTTGAAACTCACTGTTACCTGAACTAGTTAAAGGAAAAAAAAAAACATAACACACAGTTGGGTACAGAAATATATCTTACTTTACAGGCAAATAGGAAGGAAATGGGTTAAAAGGAAAAAAGAGTGGGAGAGGAAAATAAGTGTAGATTTTCTAGACATTGACCCACACTTAACATCGTACACCAAGATAAGGTCAAAATGGGTTAATGACTTAGGCATAAAGGATGAGATTATAAATAAATTAGAGGAACACAGGATAGGTTATCTCTCAGACTTGTGGAAGAGGAAGGAATTTATGACCAAAGAAGAACTAGAGGTCATTACTGATCACAAAATAGAAAATTTTGATATCAAATTGAAAAGTTTTTGTACAAACAAAACTAATGTAGACAAGATTAGAAGGGAAGCGATAAACTGGGAAAACATTTTTCTAGTCAAGGGTTCTGATAAAGGCCTCATTTCCAAAATATGTAGAGAATTGACTCTATAAGAAATCAAGCCATTTTCCAATTGATAAATGGTCAAAGGATATGAACAGACAATTCTCAGATGAAGAAATTGAAACTATTTCTAGCCACATAAAAATTTGCTCCTAGTCATTATTAATCAGAAAAATGCAAATTAAGACAACATTGAGATACATTACACATCTGTCAGATTGGCTAGAATGACAGAGAAAGATAATGCAGAATGTTGGAGGGGATGTGAGAAAACAGGGACACTGATAGATTGTTGGTGGAATTGTGAATACATCCAGCCATTCTGGAGAGCAATTTGGAACTATGCTCAAAAAGTTATCAAACTGTGCATACCCTTTGATCCAGCAGTGTTACTGGGCTTATATCCCAAAGAAATCTTAAAAGAAGGGAAAGGGACCTGTATGTGCAAGAATGTTTGTGGCAGGTCTCTTTGTAGTGGCCAGAAACTGGAAACTGAGTAGATGCCCATCAATTGGAGAATGGTTGAATAAATTGTGGTATATGAATATTATGGAATATTATTGTTCGGTAAGAAGTGACCAGCAGGAGGATTTCAGAAAGGCCTGGAGAGACTTACATAAACTGATTGTGAGTGAAATGAGCAGGACCAGGAGATCATTATATACTTTAACAACAATACTATATGATGACCAATTCTGATGGACCTGGCCATCTTCAACAATGAGATGAACTAAAATAATTCCAATGGAGCAGTAATGAACTGAACCAGTTACACCCAGCGAAAGAACTCTAGGAGATGACCAAGAACCATTACATAGAATTCCCAATACCTGTATTTTTGTCCGCCTACATTTTTTATTTTCTTCACAAGCTAATTGTACAATATTTCAGAATCCAATTCTTTTTGTATAGCAAAATAACGGTTTGGACATGTATACTTATTTTGTATTTAATTTATACTTTAAAATATTTAAATGTATTGGTTTCATCCTGCCATCTAGGGGAGTGGGTGGGAGGAAGGAGGGGAAAAATTGGAACAAAAGGTTTGGCAATTGTCAATGCTGTAAAATTATCCATGCATACAACTTGTAAATAAAAAGCTATTAAAAAATAAAGTATAGGAAGGGAAAAAAAAGTATAGCTTTTCACTATAAGAGAGACATTGATCAGAAGCAACACAGATTCTTAAGTAGGAGACATGAGAAAAATGGGATAAATATAAGAGACTAGGATGGATAGAAATATAAAGTATCCATACCTGTGATTCTGAATGGAATGAATTTATCCATAAAATGGAGTAGGATAGCAAAATGGATTAGAAACTGAAGTCCAACAAAAAGTTCCCAAGAAATGAACTTGAAACAGAGATACACACAGAGTTAAAAATAAAGGGCCAGAATAGAATCTATAATTTCAGACAAAAGTAAAAATTTACCTAATTAAAAGAAATAAGTGAAATTACATTTTGCTAAAAGGTCTCATGGACAATGAATTAATATCAGTACTAAACATATTGCCAAATGGCGAGGCATCTAAATTCTTAAGGAAAAGGTTAAATAAAGTGCAGAAAAAACCCAAGCAAATTATAATAGTAGGGGACTTCAATTTATCTCCTCCTAGATCTAGATTCATTAAAACAAAAAAATAAATGAAAAAGAAAATAAGGACCTAAATAGAATTTTAGAAAAGTTAACTATGCTAGACTTCTAGAGAATATTGACTTGGAATAAAAAGAAGCATGCCTTTTTCTCAACTGCACATTACACATTTGCAAAAATCAACCATGTATAAGAGCATAAAACTTACAATCCTCAAAGAAAAGTATTTTTACCAATCATAATGCATAAAAATATATTTAAAGAAAGGATCCTGAAACTCTAACTTTTTGTTTTTTGTTTTTTTTTGTTTTTTGTTTTTTTTTTAATTTAATAGCCTTTTATTTACAGGATATATACATGGGTAACTTTAGCATTAACAATTGTCCAATCTCTTGTTCCATTTTCATTTCCTCTCCTCTAAATGAGAGGATGACCAGTAGATATATTGTTAAATAATAATATATTATTTAACATCTACTGGTCATCCTGCCATTTAGGGGAGGGGGTGGGGGGGGGTAAGAGGTGAAAAATTGGAACAAATTGGAAAAATTGGAACAAGAGGTTTGGCAATTGTTAATGCTGTAAAGTTACCCATGTATATATCCTGTAAATAAAAGGCTATTAAATAAAAAAAAAAAAAAAAAAAAAAAGATGTTAAATATATTAAAATATAACTTAGATACACAATAAGTATACATGACCAAAACATTATTTTGCTGTACAAAAAGAATCAGACTCTGAATTATTGTACAATTAGCTTGTGAAGGAAATCAAAGATGCAGGTGTGCATAAATATAGGGATTGGGAATTCAATGTAATGGTTTTTAGTCATCTCCCAGAGTTCTTTTTCTGGGTATAGCTAGTTCAGTTCATTACTGCTCCATTAGAAATGATTTGGTTGATCTCGTTGCTGAGGATGGCCTGATCGAAACTCTAACTTTTTGAAGGAGAAAATCTTCAACTCTGCTTCAGTGAGGGACCCTGCTCAAGGAAACTAGACAATTTCATTCTGTTATCTAGCAAAAGAATTCCAATCCTATTGAATTAAAGGAACTCATTGAATTCTATTCAAATTCCGGCTCAAGCTGAAACCCAGCTAGTAGATGAGCGGACTTGGGACTCCACACACTAGCCTCCTTCAGCTTGTAGCCAAATCTATTATAAAAGAGCCGAACTAAAATTCTCTCTTTGCAGAGGTTCTAAACATGCCATGCTATACCATGCTATGCCAAATAGGCCTCTGCTCACTGGAATAATATTCTTTTCCAGTGTTATCTTCTCTTTACCCTCATCTATTTCCCTAAGGAGACTTTATGCCTCTCTGTCAGGATTTCTAATCTTACTTCCCAATCCCTATAATAAACCTCTTTTAATCAATGTAGATTTTCGGGCTTGTAAATTCCTTTGCAAAGAATCTCTGCACTGCTAGAAGGGGTTTCACCAAAACTCCCTATCCTTGCCCCAAATCCAAAGGGCAAAACCTCTCCGTTTGGTTCCCTGAATCCCAAACCTGCCACTAGACCATATCATTTAACTCTCTGACTACCAGAAACCTTAATCTCATTTTGGTTCCCTAAATCTAGACCTTACCATTTGGTTCCCTATGAAAGGGAACCCCCAAACCTAAACCTCATCATATTCATTAAAGGCCTTTGAAGCAAAGATTGAAAAGTTAATTAGATATTAAATAACAGCCTTACAGAATGAGTGAATCAAAGAATGAATTATAGAAACAACCAAAAACAAAAATAACACTTGGAAGACATATCAAAATGGGTGAGATGTAGTTAAACCAGTAATTAAGAGAAAATTTCTAACTTTATAAGTTTCAATGTAAACTGTGTTCCCTTTAATCTTTGGGGGGCCCTGATGTAAATTGCCCTTTTTTGGGGGAAGGGTCAGAAAGGAATCTTTGAGAAAAGGGTGCTCCTGATTCTGGGAGGAGCCACACCCATTCTTAAGGAAAACTTCCCAGATAAGTAATCTCAATCAATTATAAACTGAAGGTCTGTGAATCCATCTCTGCCAATTCCTAATCAGAAGTTTGCCTGGTAAGAAACCTGTTTTCTTAGTGTAAATAAGCCCATTCTTGCCACAAAACTCTTGCCTAGGTTCATTCGGGTTTGCGAATTCTTTGGATCCCATTGCTGTTGGGCAATGTCTCACCCCTCAATTCTCACACCTTATCATGTAAGCTCTTTCAGCAGTAAGAGAGAAACAGCTCAGTGAACTGGGAATGCAACTAAAACAACTGGAAAACCAACAAATTAAATTTAAAAACTCCAATTAAACACCAAAATAGAAACCTTGAAAATCAAATGAAAGATGAACAAAATTGAAAGTAAAAAATAATTGATTAATAAATTAGATTTTTTTTAGAAACAACAAAACAGATAAGCTGTTAACTGATTTTGATGTTGCTGATATCAACATCAGATGCTGGTAGCCACCAAAAGTTGGGGTTTGGTCATGTGAAGAATTTATAGTGGTCATTCTCTTTGGCAAAAGGTAGGCTTATTTAGGGGAAGAGATTATAGATAAAATGATGGGGTACAATAAACACCAGGAATGATAAATATGAAATAGAGTTGGGAGAGCATATAAAGATAAGTTCCTTAGAGGAATTCACAATTACCTAGGACAAAGGTTGTATGAAGTTGGGCCAACACGTCCTTAGTTTACAGGCTAAATCCTGAAGACGATCTAGTACCCCAAAAGAGTTAGCTATATGGAGAAGTGAGATTGAATGTATAATGGGGTTAATGAAGACACATGGCATAAGAGAAGGGGAGAGACACCCCAAATCAAGAACGTTTTGGCGGATTGACCCAAAGGAGGGCAGTAGCAAAGCCATGGCCCATTAGCTGTTTTATAAGGAAATTTTAACTTCAGGGACATGCCTGGGATCTCTGACAGAATGTGGCAAAGTAAGCTGCCTACCACAACCTCCACAAAAAATGGGACCACAGAGCTAAAATGATCTCAATCAGAGCCTTCTCCCCGCCTGCCCCAAAGAATCATTTTTATCAGTGCTTCAATTTCTTTGTGCCAACCACACCTACCATTTAGGACTGATGAGGTTCAGTGCAGGGCAGAGAGTTGTGGGAACCCCCTTCTGGTTGGTACAGGTCCTTTGTAAATGAATTTACAAACCCAAGAAGTTTACTGGCACTGAGAAGTCAGCTTTTCTGCTTGGTGGCTGACTTCCTTAGTGGCAAGGTCCTAATTCCCAAATAAAGGTCTAGCAAAGAAATCCTGCCAAAAAAGGTAAAACGGGATAAGGTCCTATTTGGGAAATGTGTGAGAGAGACAAAGAGAGGTTAATGCTGAGAAAGAGAATGTCTTTTTTGGTGGGCAGAGAGTCCCTGGAAGGTAGCTATGCCAAGGGAGGTCCCTTGGCCTGGCATGATTCTTGTTTTTGGCCCCCTGCCAGGAATTGAGCTGAAGGAAGTTTGTTATGTGGGTAGTTATTGGTGGGGGCTGGGAGCAGTTTAAGTTGAAATCAGAATAGAGAGTATTCCAATTGAATGAGTGTCCCTGGACTAATCTCCAACTCTGTAGAGTTGGATATCTAGATCTCCAGCTTGGGGCTAAGTAGGAGTGATCCTAGATTCAACTAGTCCCATCCAGATATAAAAATGAAATCACTGTATCTTGATTCCCTGGAGCAGGTCTCTCAGGAGAGCTCAGAGGGAGTTTTTTAAACCATCCCCCCAAAGTCCTAGAGAGAAAGTGAGTCCTAGAGAGTTTCTGGACTCCTCTCTTCAGGACCTCATCAATTTGATTTATAAAAAAATTGGAAACAGTGAATTCACAATCAACAAAAGTAATTGTTAGCTATTTAGTCCAACTATATGCCAATTAAAATGAATATCTTAATGAAATAGATGAATATTTACAAAAATATTACCCAGGTTAACAGAACAGGAAGTAGAATACTTAACTAACCCTATCTTAGAATAAAAATTATATATGGATAAATAAACAAAAGAAAAAAAATCCCAGGACCAAGTAGATTGACAAGTGAATTCTACCAAACATTTAAAGAACCAATTAATTCCAACACTATATTTTGAAAAAGAAATTCAGGTAAAGAAGGGATCATACCAAATTCCTTCTGATAGGGGTGAACCCTGAAACTGTGTCCCCTTTAATCTGTAAAAGAAGGGTGCTTAGGGTCTCAATCTCTCCCCTAGGAAAAGCATACCTTCCCAGACTACAACCTCCCCAAGTTAAGTGATTTTATTCAATTAGAGGTCTAGGTCTGATAATCCTGTTGAGTGGCTGGAAACTCCCAAGATAAGTACTCTCTTTTCAACTGGAAATCTAGGCCCGGGGCATTGATTGAAGTTCGAGCCTCAGACTGATAATAAAGACAATTCTGAAATCCAAATCTTTGCAGAAGTCTGAAACAGGATTATTCTTGCCAAGGAAATTCTCTTGGCAAAGGTACCTGCCAGGACTCTTGTCCACTGTGAAGATATTCTCTTCTCAGTGTTAACCCTTGTTATTTCCCTGACAGGACCTTGCCCACTAAGAAGTCTATCTTCCTAATAGGCTGGCTTCTTAGTGAACAATAAAGTCCTTTTGCCATACAGACTTTTCAGATTTGTCAATTCTTTTGCACTGGACTTGCACCGACCAGAGGGAATTCCCACCCCAGTTGTCACATCTTTTCACTACCACTAGCCTCATCATTTGCACCTCATCACTTCTATCACAAATTTGATCTTGATAGCTAAGCCAGAGAGTCAAAAACAAAAAAAAAAAAGAAAACTATAGACCAATTTCCTTAATGAATATGAGTGCAAACAAAAATAAAATTTTAGCAAGGAGACTACAGCTTTCGCAAAGATCATATGTGATGACTAAGCTTATAACAGGATGTAGGATTGATTCAATATTAGGAAACCAATAAGCATAATTAACCATATTAATAAAAAAGCCCATAAAATAATATGATTGTTCCAATAAATGCACAAAAGCTTCTGACAAAACACAGTCACCATTCTTTCCTCTTTTTTAAAAAAATACTAAGTATTAAATTAAATTAATGTATCTATCTATAACCAAAAGCAAGCATTATCTTTAGCTGGGAATAAATTACAGGATTTTCCAATAAGATGGAGTGAAGCATGGATGTCTTATCACCATTACTTTTGAATGTTGTGCTAGAGATGCTAGCTATAGCAATAAGAAAAAAATTAAAGTGATAAGCATTGGCAAGTAGAGAAGGAAATTATCACTCTTTTTGAAGATAATATGATAGTTTACTTAGAATCAACTAAAAAAGTAATACTTGGTATATAACTCATTATCTTTAATACATCAGATTGGCTAAGATGACAAAACAAGAAAATGGCAAATGCAATAGGAGCTATGTGAAAACAGATACATTAATGCACTACTGTTGAAACTGAATTGGAGCAAGTATTCTGCAAAGAATTTGGAACTACATCCAAAATTTATAAAACTACATATCCTTTGAACCAACAATACCACTACTAGGTCTTGACTTCAAAGAGATCAAAAGAATAGATACCATATGAATAAAAATATTTACACCGGATTTTTTTGTATGTTGACAAAGAAGTGAAAATTAAAAGAAAGTCTATTAATTTAGAGAATGACTGAACAAGTCATGGTATATGAATATGATGAAATACTTTTATACTGTAAGAACTTATGAAGGGATGATTTCAGAAAAACCTGGGAACTGATTTTTTATGAACTGATGCAAAGGGAAATGAGCAGAATCAGAATAATTTTTGCTTAGTCATTCCATAATTGGTAAACATCACTGCGATTTCCAAATCTTTGCCACCACAAAAAAGAGCTGTTATAAATATTTTTGTACACATATACCCTTTTCCCTTTTTTATTTATTTATTTTTTTAGGGATACAAATCAAATAGTGGTACTGCTGAGTCAAAAGGAATATGAAGTTTTATAGAAAGTCCTTCTGGTATCATGCCAAATGACTTTCCAAAATGATTAGATCAGTTCACAACTCTACCAACAATGTATTAATGTCCCAATTTTCTTACATGCCCTCCATTTTTCTGATAGGTGCCAGAATAACTTTAATTTAAATTCTCTAATCAAGAGTTATTTAGGGCTTTTTTCATAAAACTGTGTGGTTCAGACAACATTTAATAATAAAAAAAAAAAAAGCTGAAGAGATATCTAGAAGCAAAGCAAAGTTTATTATACCATCTCCAGAGAATCAGCCCCCCCACCCATTGAGCAGACAATGGAGAGGAGGCACCTAGAGGGCAGGGTCAACACTTTTTATCCCTAACGAAAATACCCCCTCCCACCACTGACATGCTTCCTCATTGGCTGAGGATGTTACATTCTAAATGGGGAACTACCCAAGAAATTTAACTTGACCAATAAGTACATAGTTGCCCATATTTGACTGAAATAGGGAGGATAACAAGAAGGGGACTTAAGTATGCCCTCAGGAGGATAGCAGGCAAGGGGGCTTAAGTATGCCCTTGGCTTAATGCTTAAAGTCCTTCAGGTCTACTCAAACTTTGAAATAGATGAAGCCTTACTTGATTTTCACAACTGTCTTGAAAGATCTGGCCTCATCTCGTTCATAACTACAGACTGATTTCTCTATCTGAAAACTTCCAGTTTATTTCTGTTGAGAATGGGAGGAAGGGGAAATCATCCTAGGTGACCAAAAGAGAAACTGAGGGAGAGCTCCAAGCCAAGAACACTTTATTAGAGAACCAACCAAGTGGACCAGACTTCCCTCTAGATCAGAGTTACCACTTCCACTCAGGATGTACTCATCCACTTCTTTTCTAATTCGTTGCTTCCACAAAAAGGTGTTACAAACTAAAACACAAAACAAACCCAATGCACTCATGGGTCCTTTTTCCCCCTCCTTTATGATTTCCTTGAGATACAGACCCAGTAATGGCACTGCTGAGTCAGTGAAACAGCTATTCTTAAAAATCAAATTAAAAATTTCAAAAATTTAAATAAATTTAAAATTTAAATAAATTTAAAATTTTAAAATAAAAATATTTAAATAAATTTTAAAATAAAAATTAAAAGAAAAAATCTTGTAAAAACCTAAAGATGAGGATATGCATTGTTAGTGCATTCCAATACAAGCATTTGTTTAGTGCCTTCTCTCACATAATTCCGAACTCTTTTGAAATATGTTCTTAACTTTTTTTTTTAATAACTTTTTATTGACAGAACCCATGAACCCATGCCAGGGTAATTTTTTACAGCATGATCCCTTCCACTCACTTCTGTTCCGATTTTTCCCCTCCCTCCCTCCACCCTCTCCCCCAGATGGCAAGCAGTCCTATACATGTTAAATAGGTTACAGTAGGTCTTGGATACAGTATATGTGTGCAGAACCAAAAAGTTCTCTTGTTGCTCAGGGAGAATAGGATTTAGAAGGTATAAACAACCCGGGAAGAAAAACAAAAATGCAAGCAGTTTACATTCATTTCCCAGTGTTCTTTCTTTGGGTGTAGCTGCTTCTGTCCATCATTGATCAATTGAAACAAAGTTAGATCTTCTCTTTGTTGAAGACATCCATGAAGTATGTTCTTTCCTTAAAAAAAAAAGAAATAAAAAAACGATTGGTCAGTACTATTCTTAAAAACAGTAGTCCCTAAAACCAGCGTACTGCAAACGCAAGCCTTTATAAACGTTAGTCTAAAGGCTTTTTCCTTCAAAAGGGAAAGGGCATGCTTTCCAAAAGAGATAGAGGGTGAAAAATAATAAAAAGAGCTGACATAGTTTGGAGAGACCACAGAGAGAGAAGAAAGAACACTGGGGAAGAGGCGCCGGGTTACGGACTCTCCCACAACTGCTTCTGTAGCTTAAAATCTGTTTCCGAGCGGAAGGAGGAGGAGGAGGAGGCTGTCCTCTAGTCACGTGGGAGTGTCCTGGGTGAAAAGGAGGCGGAGCCTTCTTGCCGCCAAAATCTGAACATGGCTCCGGATCGAATGCATAGCAAAGTGGTTTCTGCCTTTAAATTGCGGGGCTACCTGCTCCGGGGGTGAGTGCTCAAAGGCTACGTTTCATGTAGAGGGTGTTATGGGAAGGAGTCGAGTGGGCGAATACCCGAAGCCTGTCGTCCTTTGTACCGCTAACCTGAATTCTCCAACATCCCAGCTCAGCGTACTGAAATCTTACCCTGTCCTGGGAAGGAGGCTTAGGGCCTCGTGGGCCTTTTTCGGAAGCATTTATTAAGCACCCACTGTTACCAGCACTAACTATACAAAGCTAGGCAAAGCCCTGCTCTCCAGGAGCTACCAGTCTAATGATGGGAAGCAAAGGGCAAATGGCTAAGTACACACAATATACAATAGTAGGTTAAATGGAGGGAATTAACAGAATTAAGAATGTGCGGAGTTGGGTTGAGGCAAAGGAGAGATGAGACTGGCCTGTGCAAAGGCACGGAGTCCAGAGAGGGAGTGAGGCCAATGGCACTAGGTTCCAGAGTTAGTGGAGGGGAAAAAGGATGACGACTGGAGAGGTGGGAAAGGCTAAGCTGTCAGGGACTCTAAAAGCCAGAGATTTTATATTTCATGAAATCATTGGAGTTTACTGAGATGTAAGAGTATAAATTGGCCAAACATATTCCCCATCTTGCGGCAGAAGGAGGGAAGAAAGAAGCATGTATTTTATTTTTGTACCTTTTTATTTTATTTTTCTCCTCCTTCAGGTCCTCCTGACTTCAGGACTGGTGCTTTAACCATTGCGCCACCTAGCTACCCCTAAATTATCAATTTTTTAAAAATAAGTTTCCTCTTTTTTTCCTATTAGTGAAGCCACTAAATATCTCACTGAAGCTCTTGAGCGTGTCCCTGAATTAAAGCTTGAAGATGCATTGGAAAGTATCATTGATGCTGTTGAAAAGCAGCCTTGTAAGTAACTTAAATTGTTTATATAAGTATAAATTTAATTTGACCCTTAAATTTGGTGACTTAATATTTGTTACAACATAATGTACTTTCCATATTAGACATATTTATCACACTTTCCTTAATTTGACAATAGCCAAAGTATTAAACTTGAACTTTGATCTGCTTCCTAAGGGCCTCTGTTAATTTGTATAAATCATAGATGATTTTATAGCTCTTTTTTCATCTTTCCTTGGCTTCTGGTTTTGTTTTAAGTATTAAAACTAACTGCAGTATTATACCAGACTTTCTAAAAATTGTCATCAACTTAGGTAGCACCCCTCATTTCCTTGGATGTTCAAGCTGCAGACAGTAACCAATGACTTTTATGTTAGTTATCTTGGCCCTTCTAAATGTGCATCAACTTTTGTTATTACAAAAGGACACATTTGTAGTGTAAGTGTCCTGGTTGTAGTCTTCAATGACTCTGCTCTCTCATCTATTCCTTTTGCTATTATTGGAAGAGAGAACCTAGTCTATGACATGAACATATTGTGACAATACAGGTAGGAAAAGTTTGCATATCTCATTGTAAAATCTGTAGATATAATGGAGCCACTTTTGCACATATATTTTAGTGGTTGAAAATGTAATACAGAGGTAAAATGACCCCAGATCATTATTTTTAAAAAATATCTTTTTATTTTCAGATTATATGCAAAGATAGTTTTGAACCTTTGCAAAATCTTGTGTTCCAAATTTTTCTCTCTTCCTTCCCCTCAACCCCTTCCCCTACATAGCAAGTAACCAATATATATTAAACATGTGCAGTTGTTCTATGCACATTTCCACAAGAAAATCCACAAGAAAAATCAGATCAAAAAGGCAAAGAAAAAAAAAAACAAAAAAGGTGAAAATACTATATTGTGATCCACATTCAGTCCCCACAATTCTCTTTCTGGATGCAAATGAAATGCATCACAAGTCTGTTAGAATTGGCCTAAATCACTTCATTGTTGAAAAAAGAGCCAAGTATATCAGAATTGATCATCACATAATCTTATTGTTGCCATGTACTGTGTTCTCTTGGTTCTATTCACTTCATTTAGCATCAGTTCATGTGCTATACATTTCTTGTAGAACAGCAATATTCCATAACATTTATATACCATAACTTATTCAGCCATTCTCCAACAGATAGGCATCCACTCAGTTTCCAATTCCTTGCCACTTCAAAAAAGGCTGCTAGGAACATTTTTGCTTTTCAAATGAATAAAAAAATATATAAAATTACAAAGGAAACCAATTATATTAAAATATGGTTATTAAATATTTTAAAATAAATACAAAATTCACAGAGCCCACATTAAGAACTCTTATCTTAAAAGATTTTTCTTGAAAGTTGAAATAATTTTTTGTTAATATTTTTCCAAAAAATATTATGCTAATGTTTAAAAATTAAGAACCATTAAAAAAGTTTAACTTTTAAATTGTTTTTGCAGTGTCATCAAATATGATTGAACGATCTGTAGTGGAAGCAGCAGTCCAGGAATGCAGTCAGTCAGTAGATGAAACTGTGTATGTTGACATAAGTAATCATTTTATAAATTATTGAAAATTAATTTTCATAGATTTTTTCAGAAATATATGATGCTCAGTATTGTCATAGAAAGTTTAATTATTTCTAAAAATTTTCATTCAAAGGATGTATTTATTCTGTTCTTTCAGCTGTTATTTTTTGGGGGTTTTAAGGTTTTTAAAATCTTTATTATGAAATGACTAATTTGCATTTTGAAGTACAAGGTACATTTTTATATTGACTTGCTGGTGCCACATTTTTGTGGGTTAATTAGTTTAGACATCTAAAAAGATAATTTGTCAGTATTAGATTGGTAATTTTGAATTAGAGCTTTGTTGTGTTATATGTGGGAATTTTTGTATTCCAAGTCTTGTTTCTCCTGTATTTAGTAGAGTCTGGGCAGTTTGGGAAAACTGATAGAAGACAGTTTACTAACTTATATTAAAAAATGCTCTTTTTTTCCCAAATAGAGGAATGTATTTGGGAAATAAAATTAAGATCAGAATGTTTCTTTCTAATTAGGAAATTAAGGTAGGAAGTTCTGAAGAGCTGTTTTAATTCAGGCTATTCAACTGGACAACCACAGCCCACCCTCCTTACTTTAAAACAAAACAAAACAAAACCCCAATAACCAAAGCCTTTTATCTTTAAACAGGACTTTGTGAAACACATCGAAAAAATCTCCAGACTTCTCACTCCTGAATGAACATTTATTTGTAAAAAGAAAAACAATTGAATAAAAAATATCTAGTGATCTTGACTATATATAATAAATATTTAAAAGTATTCTTTACTACTACTTCCCTTTTTTTTGCTTTTCTGTCCTGAATGTTTTCAGTAGCTTACAGAAGTTTAGCTTATAGAAGTGATATTTTCATTTACATTGTTATAATCATTGTGTATATTGTTCTTTTGGTTCTACTTATTTTACTCTGCATAAGTTCATATAAATCTTCACAGTGCCTCTGATTATATTTGTCATTTTTTTTTTTTTGAGTCGAAATATTTTATTAATCACATTAACTACTTCCTGATTGTCTTTTTTTTTTTTCTTTTTCTTTTTTTTTTTTTTTTTAATTTAATAGCCTTTTATTTACAGGATATATACATGGGTAACTTTACAGCATTAACAATTGCCAAACCTCTTGTTCCAATTTTTCACCTCTTATCCCCCCACCCCCTCCCCTAAATGGCAGGATGATATTTGTCATTTTTTTAAACTGCATAACAATATTCCATTATTAATGTCATACTCTTTTTTTTTTTTATTATTATTATTATTATTCAGTCTGTGACCTCTCATTTTCTTTCTGGTTCTTTGCTCCCGGGAAAAGTGCTGCTATGACTACTTTTATGTCTTTGACTTCTTTGAAGTATATTTCCATTACTGAGGTCACTGGGCCAAATGATATACTCAATTAGTAATGTTTGCTTTTGTATAAAACCTAGGCTTTATACTTTTCTTTGAGTTAATAAGAATCACAATTCTTAAAAATAGTATTTTATTTTTTGTAGTACATGAAAGACAATCCTGTCCTCTTTATTCTGGCTATACCAACTTTGCTGCCTTCACACATGATATAGCATCTTCCATCTCCATGTCTTTGAACAGACTGTTTCCCATACTTGGAATGAACTCCTTCCTCTTCTAGCCTCTTTTTTCCTTCAAAGCTCAGCTAAAACAACACTTATGAACCTTTTCCTAATTCTTCCTAGCAGCTTATTAGTCTTTTCATCCCACTTTGCTTTGTATTTATTTGATTTATATGTAAATTTATACATGATGTTCCCATTTGAATATTCATTTGTCTTTTTATACTCAGATCCCACTACCAGCTGGCACATAATCATTGATAAAAGTTTGTTGATTGAAATATATAAATAAATGAAAGAAATAACAAGTTTCATATGTAATAGAATATTTTTCAAGTTATATATTATCTTGAAGTAGAATCTTACAGATTTTTTTTATTTTGTGTTTTATTTTTTTCTCCCCAGAGAACATATTCTTAATATCATTGGTGCATTTGATGTTCCACACTTTGTGTATAATCCAGAAAGAAAGAAATTTCTACCGTAAGTTTGCTTAAATATTAATTTTCATATAACGAATAATGCCTCTCTAGAAAAAGAACTAAGAAGACTGAATGTAAATTAACACATGCTATGTTCATTTCTCATTTGTTTTTTTATCTCTCCCATGTTTTTTCTTTTTTCCTCTGATTTTTTTCTCCCAAAATGATTCATAAAGCAATGAGTATTAAAAATAAATAAATTTACTAAAAAAAAGAAGAAAAAAGAATAATGCCTCACATTTCTATAGCCCTTAAAGATTTACCAAAAAAAAAAAAAAAAAATTCTTCTTAAAAGCCCTATAGCACAGCACACTTTGTTTTATTCTCTGTTTGTAAAACAAAGCCAGAAAAAAGGTGGAGAGGGCAGTGGGACAATCAAACTATGACTCATAGGAATAGAAATAGAACCAGTGTTTGATGCTAGTAAGTATTTAGGAGTTTTATAATTATGGTACAATTTCCTTCCAAAGATCAAAGGGCTTATGAAATACTTTTTCATTTAACAGAAATCAGTTCTGTAAGTGTCTCCATTTTCAGATGGAAAAACTAAGAATCATAGATGTTATAAGTGACTTTCTCATGAAAGTCAGTTCTTGAACTCATGTCCTTTGCTTTTGTGCCCCATGCTCTTTTCCTATACCTCATTGCCTTTCACAGATTGAAATATCCTTTTATCTGTGCTCATTTCATATAGTACCTAGCTTTAAGAAACAAGAAAGGTACTTAGAAAGAATAAAGCCATTTTTCTTTTTCCAGCCTTTCAATGACCAGTCACTCTTCACCAAATTTATTTGGGAAAGCAAGAGACAAAGCAGAAGTGTTTCGTGAACGTTACACCATTTTATGGCAGGTGAGTTTAAAAAAAAAAAAAAGCAGAGGGGAGGCAGACTTTGGTTCCGTGGTATTTACAGTTTAACTTGAGGATTTTCATAATATATTTGTAAAGATAAACTTAGGGAATTATATTTCAGGATTTTGAAAGTAGGTATTCTATTTCCCCCAAAATTTTCTATATGTCAGGTTAAATTTTTTTAGTTCTTTCAACAAATCTTCACAAAGCATTATGGTCCCAATGCTATTATTATTGTTTTCTTTTAGAGGCTTCCAACTTATGGATGTCCTTTCTAAAATGTGAAAAGTATTTCAGGTAGTTTCTCTGGCAGTATACATTTTAATTTTATTATTCCTGAAAACTCTACTTATCTTGATGAAGCTTTAATATTGTATTTTGGCTATCATATCTTACTATTGTCTCATTGAGCTTTAAGTTTACTAAAATTCCCAAATCCTTTTTTCAAATAAATTGATGTCTAGCTTCATCTTCCCTTGTAACTTCTAAAGTTGATTGTTTTAAGCCAAGCATACATTTCTCCCCATCTTACATATTTAACTATACGTCTTTGTTAAAAATTTTTTTATCCTAACTCATTTATCCAGTATATTTAATATCCTTCCAGTTTTGTGGTATATGCAAATTTGATAAGCACATAATCTCTGCTGTTACCTAAATCATTGAATAAAATGCTAAATAGATAGGACACTCCACTTGAGACCTTATTCCAAGTAGACATAGACCCATTAATGACTGACTACCATTTGATTCTGGCTACTCAATTCTGGAATTAGTGTGCTATCTAGCCCATTCCTATCAATCTTTTTCTTTAAAATAATATGATGGACTTTGTCAAAGGATTTCTAGGTAAACTATATTTACAACATGTCCTTGAAGTTAATGTCATGACTTTTTCTGGATGATGCCCAATATCTTGGCTTTATTTTAAACATTCTTTGCTAGATGGTTTAATAATACTTTGAAAATTTTTGCCAGATTAATCCACCAGCCTGTAGTTTGCAGATTTGTTTCTCTTTTCTTATTTGAAAATAAATCATTTGAAAATTGAGATATTTCTCTTAATTGAATCCTATAGCACCTGTTCTGTTCCTTGAGTTTTTTTCAAAAAACATTGCTAGTGGGACTCAGCCATCACATTTGCTTATTGTGTCATTATCCTAGTTCATGTGGATCAAGTAATATAAATTTGTCAAAGAGAGCTAAGAGTTATTTACTTTTTCTTTGCTTATCTCAGGTTTCAGCTACAGTAGGTTAGTTATATCTCTTAGAAACATTTCTGTTTGTCCTTTCCATCCCATAGAATATGTTTATTATCAGATAAAGCAGAAATAAAACAAGAATTGAATAATTCTTTCTTCTTTGTTATCATCTTATCTGTTCTCTACTGGAGTCCTATTCTCTTCTCTGCTTCTTTTTATAAAACATCCTCCCATCCCTTTTTAATGTCTGTAAACTTTAGTTGCCAGTCTCAGAATATAATAAATAGTTTTAGTGTTTCTGATAGTGTTCTTGTATTAATCCTCTGTTACCTGCTCTTGGATCCACTTAAGTTACATATTTCTTTTTAAAAATTAGTTTCTGAATGAAAATGTCTTGTTTAGTAATCATTTGCATTTAAATTAATTAATTTTGTTGCACAAAGTATCACTACAATATTTTAATCACTTCCTCCAAATCCCTGTAGAATTCTGTGTCTTGCCTTCTTTCTCTCTGGCCCTGCTTCTCACACTGAACCTCATTCTCTTTGACCCTAACCGAGCCATTTCTCTCTTCAGACTTGCTCACCTGTTCCACCATGCCTTTGTGGATTCTGGTTCTATAATTAACCTTTGCTTCTGATTTTACTTTACTTTCCTCTTTTTCACAATCTTCACCCTAACTAAGCCAATTGAATCCTACAGTTTTCTTACTTTCTTTCTTTTTTTTAATGGTATTTTATTTTTCCAAATACATTCAAAGATAATTTTCAACAGTTACTTTCACAAAATCTTGTGTTCCAGATTTTTCTCCCTGTTCTCCCCACTCCTCAAGACAGCAAACTATCTGATATAGATTAAATGTCCACACTGTTTTATTTTACATTCCTCACTGTCTTCTCTTACTGCCACTCATCCTGCCACACCTCAGTCCTGGATAACTCCATGCCTTTTGGTGACACAATCAGTAGAGCACTGAGTCTGGAGTCAAAAGAAACCTGAGATCAAATTTAGCCTCAGATACTAACGGGGTGACCCTAGGGCAAGTCTCTTTAATTTCTGTGTGCCTCACTTTTCTTAACTATAAAATAAAGATCATTTTTTTGAGGATGGAATGAAATAATGTTGGTAAAGCATAGTAGCATAGTGCCTGATACATAGTAGGCACTTAATAAATATTTTTCTTCTTTCCCCCCCCCTTTTTTTTTTTTAACTTCCTCTTTTCTTCTTTGCTCTCTCCTCTCCTCTTTCCTCTATCTCTTCCCCTACAATTTTGTTGGTTGGATACACTTATAAATTCAACTTTGACTAGGCCCTCACTACAGCAAAGCAATTGTTTTATTCTTTCCTAATTGTTTTCATGTATCAAAAACTTTCTAGCCTCCTACATCTCTCCTCCCCCATCTCTTTTAAGTAAGGACTTCATCTTTTACTTTAATGAGAAAATGTAATTCATTTGAAATGAGAACCCTCTCCTTAATTAGTGAATGGGCATTGCCTTAGTCAAACTGAGACTTGATCTGGCCAGGTTGATTTGGGTTTAAGGCGTGATCCTTAGGGAAAAATAATCTAGCCTGGAAACTGCAAGGTATTTTGCAAGGTTTCAGTGATCAGAATTTTTATTCCTTTGGGCAGAGCACCGGCAAGTAAAATATTTCTTATGTAGACAGGTGAGACCCAGATGCCTCCAGAGGAGAAAGGCAGGCTGGTGACTTTGTACAGCTCTGTCTTATTAAATCCAATTCACTTGCAAGTCAGATCCTCTTAGAGAATGAAGGCGAAACAATTTGTAGAGTAGTAGCTGCCCCACTGGGGATCCAACTGGCCACTTGTAGGACAATACTCCCTCTCTCCCTCCTTCTTTTCCTCCCTTTCTTCCTTACCTCCCTACTTCCTTTCTTTACCTCCCTCCCTCTCTTTCTTCCTTCCTCCCTCCCTTCCTTTCTTCCTTCCTTCCGTCCTCCTTTTTCCCTCCCCACTTGTCTTTCTCCCTTTCCTAAATTCACCTTATGACATTCTTCTCACACTCCAGATTTCTTTCACAATTCTTTATCAAGCTCAAGTTCTTTTCCTACACAACTTTTGCAAACCAAAGAGATAGGTCACTTCCAATTCAGAGATTCTTTGATATTTTAATTTTCAAAATGGTAATTATCTAGGACCTAGCCAGATTTGACCAGAATAAATCTGTCAGGCCCAGATTCCATGACTGAATATTACAAGGAGCAAAGGATAATAAACCTTTGTTTTAGAAAAATAAAGGCTTTAAGAAAACAACTTTAGGAGTAGTTATTCCTCCTGCAATAGCTATGGCATTTAGCATATTTTTAGTTACCTTAGAGAACTAAATATTAGTGTAGAATAAGCCATGCAATGAATTCTCCTGAATTTTTTAAACTATGACATTTGAAATTGCAGATTTAGCAAATTTTCACTATGTAATACCAATTTTTTTATTTAAAAATAATTTTGATTCATTTTGCTCTGATTCAATAGGAGGTTCCAAACAAACTCCCTTTCAAAGTACATTCCTTGCGAAAATTAAATTAAAATTTAATTGAAAGAAGTGATGGATGTTTTTTTTAGTCCTTTAAATGCAACAGTATGTTAATTAGATATTTTGTAGTATTTTATCAAAGTTTTTTCTTCTCCATGTTTACTCCTTTAGGATTCTTATAATTATTGTAATGCCAATTATAAAATTATTTTAAAGCAAATTTCTATAGTGAAACTCAGGAATTAAAAAATGTTTGCATCATTAACCCAAGGAAATCTTCTTTTTTCATAGAGAACACAAAGACATGAATTGTTTACTCCTCTAGCAACAGGTGCTCATCCTGATGAAAGCAGAAGCAAATTCCAGGTTAGAATATTTTATTAGAAATTTGTTGTGAGTGAATTGAATAGGTTTACTATTTAGTCATTTTTGTTTGTTTCTTGAATATCAAGTGAAATTGAAGGACATACTTGTCTTTTTATTAAGTATTGTCATGTTGTTCTTTTCATTAAGACAAAGGGAAAGCAGAATTATAATAAAAATAAGAAATAATAATAAATAAATAATGAAAATAATAAATTAAAAAATAATAATAAGGCATTCATATTAGAACTTTAAACTATATTACAAGAGTTTACTACAGTCCAAATTCATTTGTGGAGTTTTGGAAACAGATGTTACTTACTTACCAACATGTACTTTTATATTTAATACAGCTGTATGTCTGTGGAACTTGAATGCTGAGTTGTGAAACAGTTTGAAGTCTTTTCTTTGTCTTGTCCAAAACATTCTCATAATAGTTTTAAATTAATTTAAATGAGATAATATTGTATTTGTTGCCTCTCCAGTCTTATTAAAGTTTACCTTTGTATTTCTGGATTGATTTTCTACAATTAGAGTACCTATATGAAATGGGCAGTCACTGTACATAATTGCCAAAACCTATTGCTCAGAAGTGGTACAGATAACAAATTTGGACCTAGAACTGTGCTCTTTCAGGGTCAGATTTTAGAAAAATGAGAACCCCATTCCATACTTATCCTTTTCATTGAAATATGATGATATGATTTTGCTTAAATAACTATCACAGTTTTTCTGAAAATATCAGAAAAAACTCTCAAAACATGTATTTTAATAACCCATTCATATCCACTAAGTATATAGATATTAAAATGAATTATTTTTATGATGTACCTGTTATTCTGAGTAACTTGTATGCTGGCTATTTGCAAGGTTATGAGCGGATAAGATTATTTCACATATTACTAGTTGATTCATTGATTCTTCCTGTATGATGTCATTTTATAAAATGTTGCTTAATTCTTTATTGAGGAATACTTAAAGCTGTTAGTAATCCATTGTCAAGCTATAGCTTTAGCTGTTAGAGCTCAATATGTACTCAAATTTATGCATTTTACAGCCTTTTCAGGCCTACCCATTTTGTGTGATTTCTTCATGTCTAACTAATAATTTTACAACTTGTAATATTCAATATTCTATGAGTCTTCCTCATTTTATGTTGATTATTCGTGAATGGGGTGAAATCACACAGGATGATTCTTAATCCATGATGAGGCCATTTTCTTTTTCGTTCATGTATTTGTTTTTTCTTACTGAGTTTAATTTCATTGTTATTGCTATATTTTGTTTTCATATTGCCTAATCTTCCCCAAAGAACTATAGCTTATATCAAAAAAGAAAAAGGAAGGGGGAAAAAAAGCAGTTCAGCAAAATTAACTAGCACATCCATGAGTCCAGATAGGAAATGCAGTATTCCACACTTCTGTAGTGCCTGTTCTTTGTTGCCAGGCTTCATCATTATAATGTGCAGCATTCAGTTTGCACATTATAATGTGCAAAATTCAGTTTTAAATTTAAAATAATTTAAATTATTATTTTTATTTTATCATAGTCACTGTATACTTTTTTCTTGCTTCTACTTAATTGCTTTTTTACTTTGGAAAAGTTCCAAAGTTTTTTACTTTGTATTCTTCATGTTCATCATTTCTTACTGCACCATAAAGTACATACTTTCATCTACCTTAATTTGTTCAACCATTACCTAAGAGATATCTACATAGTTTGTAGCTCTTTGATTTTTATAAAAATGGTTTATATAATATTTTTTTCTATAGTAGACTTTAGCAGATGTATATTATAATTAGTATTTCTGAGTCAAAAGGTATGGCCATCCTAGTGATTTTCCCTCCCTACCTCCCTTCCCCCTAGGCAGTTGGGGTTAAATGACTTACTCAGGATCACACAGCCAGGATTAAGTGTTGGAAGCCAGATTTGAACTCAGGTACTCCTGACTTCAGGACTGGTGCTCTATCCACTGTACCAGTTAGCTGCCCCTCATCCTAGTGATTTTTTAAAGAATGATTCTAATTGTTTTCCATAAAGGTGAGACCAACTAGTTTATCAAAATTTTTTTAAACTTTGCCAGTTTGTTAGAGTAAGGCAAAACTCAGGATTGTTTCAATTTCATTTCTCTTATAGTGGAACTGTTTGTCATATGGATATTAATAATTTTTAGTTCTTTTGAGATCTATATGTTCATATCCTTTGTCCACTTATCCATTGAGGAATGATTCTTGATCTTATATATTTATTTGTGTCCTAGTTATCTACTAGGGGGAAGGGGAGTGTATGTAACATTAGACCCTTATCAGAGATATAATCTTTTTTCTAGTTGAACATTTTTTTTTCTTAACCTAAATGCATTAGTTTTTTTCAATTTCATGTAATTGAGATTATCTATTTTATATTTTGTGCTTATCTCTTTCTCTTGTTTGGTTAAGAATGTTCTCAATTACTATAATAGTAAAAAGCACTGGTTCTCTCATTTTTCATGGTGTGATTTTTTTATATTCAGGTAACTCCCATTTTTTTTATGTCACTAGAGTATGTGATTCGAGATATTGGTTTGTATATTTTTGATGACATGCTTTACACTATTTTTCCCTCATAATGCTTCATATTATATTCTAATCTGTTCATATCCACTGCTCTGTACTACCATTTCAATTTTAACTCTTTGTAGACATTGTTCTATGACTTTCATCTGTATAATAAGGAGAATACTATTATTAAAAAGATGGTTCCTTGTTTCAGGGAGAAAAAACTTGACTTCATCAAAAAGAACATTGTAATTTCCTAAAAGTAATCCAACCTATTCATCTCTTTAGTTCTAAGCTCAATTTAATGTTTATTTGTGGAAGCCCTTGCTTCTTTTATTAGGTACTCACTGTGCTGGGTACTATGCTGGAGGTCCAAAGAAAGGCAAAAACAGAACCTTTATACTTTCCTTTTTCCCTGCCCTTGAGCTCACAGCCTAATGGAGGAAATAATATGAAAATAACTATGTATAAACAATAAGGACAAATTAGAGGAAATTAACAGAGGAAAGGTATTACCATTATGGGGATCAGAAAAAGCTTCTTGAAAAAGATGAGATTTTAGTTGAGATTTGGAGGCAGCCAGAAAAGCCAGAAATTATAAGAAGACGAGAGACTTTAATGAGATCAGCCAGAGAAAATGTCTGAAAATAGGAAATGCAAGGAACTACAAGGAAGCCAGTGTTACTGGATCACAGAATATATAGAAGGGAATAATGTGTAAAGAAAACTAGAAAGGTATCTTTATGAAGACCTTTGAAGGCCAAACAGAGGATTTTACATACATACATATACATACATATATATATGATCCCAGAGGATATGTGGGGAAGCAGGTACTCGAATTTATTGAATGTGAGGGGTGACAAGGTGGGATGGTGTTTGACATGATCAGATCCATGATTTAGGAAGATCACTTTGACAGCTGAGTGGATAATGGAATGGAATAGGGAGAGACTTGCAGCAGATAGACCCATTAGCAAGCTATTTTATTGAAATGTGGCATGAGGTTCAGGCATGACTTGATGAGATCCTGGATCAAAGTGATGGTTGGGTTGTGTCAGAAAAGAAAAAGAGGCATGTATAAGAGCCATTATGAATGAAAAATTGACAGACCTTGGTAACAGATTGACATGCGGGTAAATGAGGAGTCAAAGATGATACTTAGATCTTAAACCTGGGCAACTAGAACAATAGTAGCAATAGGGCTTCTGGGTAAAGATAATGTGTTTAATTTTGGGCATGTAGAGGTTAAGATGTCTACAGAATATTCATTTCAGGATGTCTAATAGGATTTCTATATGTGAGACTGGAGAGTCATCAGAGAGGTGGGGGCTGAATAAATAAATCTAAAAATCATCTGCATTAAGATGATTGGATCTAAAAGAGCAGGTAAGATCATCAAATAAAATAGTATAGAAGGAGAAGAGGGCCCAGGACAAAGTTTTAGGGAACACTTATACTTAGAAAAGTGTGATCTACATAAAAATTCAGCAAAAGAGACTGAGAAGGAGCAGATAGGTAGGAGAACCAAGAAAGAATAGTGTCAAGTAAACTTAGACAAAGGTGACTGACAGTATTAAAAGGTATAGAAAGATCAAGAAGGATGTTTTTTTTTAATCCATTAAATTAAGAAATCATTTGTAATTTTTGAGTAAGCAGGTTTAGTTTAATGATGAGAATAGAGACTAGAAAGAGTTTAGAGTAAGAGATAAGGAAGTGAAAATACCATTTGTCTTCTCAAGGAGTTGAGCCACAAGAGAGGAGTGATATTGGATGATAGTGGAGATAGAAAAGGTAAGAGTTTCTTTAGAGTGGGAGAGACATGTTCGTAGGTAGTAAGTTCCAGTAGACAGGAAAAGAATAAATGATGGGAGGGGAAGGGGGGAGCTTAAGGTGACCCAAAAGAATAGAATTACTTGTATATGTAGGGGAGGAGTTTGCATTGACAAAAAGAGCTTTCCCTTTCTATAAGACAGTGTTTAAGATGGAGACTGGAGGAATGTAGTGGGATGGGAAAGAAGCTCTTGGGCAAATGGCCTTAATTTTTATCAGTTAAACAGGAGCAAAAGTTCTAAGATGAGGGAAGATAGAAAGAGGCTTGAGGAGATGAAAAGATTTGGCTATTGTGATCAATGGGACAGTGAATTGATTAGGGAGGTATAAAAGATTGTCTTGCCACAAAAAAGGCCTGGTTGAGGTTATGTAACATAAAATTGTAATGGACCTATCCATGAATCAAAACATCTTTTAGCATGGATCCTGCTTTAATTTGGACTCAGCTGGCTCTCTGCGTAGTAGAAAATGACTTTGGCAATATTACCTTATTTTATTCTTTGCTTGAGATTAATTATTAGAAAGTCATCAAACAGGTTTTATCTGTTAAATCTTTTGTATATGACTCCCATCTCTTTCTCCTGGGCAAATAAGTCATGTGTTTGCTGATTAAGATTGGATTTTAGGCTCCTTTGGCTTCCTCATTATGGCAACTGATTTATGCTTATGCAAATTAGATGATTTTGTGTGTGTGTGTGCGTGTAAGTTTGTGTAATTGTTGATGTCCTTTAATCTATTTCATAATTTTGGTCAATAACAAGTCACTTTATGTTAAAATATTTTCAATTTCATCTTTATTGTGATGTCATTTGGTTTGGCATACATTTAGGTAACTTAATGTCAATAGGTAGTCTCTATGATTCTTAGCATCCTCTTTTATTCTATTGCTAACATTAGTAAAGAATCACATAATTGAGCACCATTTTGAAACCAAAGAATTTTTCACCAATAACTAGGCAACTAATGATAAAATTCTTTGTACCAACTATGCTGGTCCTTAAAATAAAATACATTCTAAGACATAATCCAACACTTTCCAGAATGATAAGACCAGCTAGAGCTTGAATAATAGTTTTTGAGAATCCAGGATTAGCTTCATGTCATATTGAGACACTGGATTAAATGTTTATTTGAAGGCATTGGAGTGCACATAAGCAGTTTTAAACAGACAATAATAATATTGTGTCCTAAAAGTCTTAGTGCAGATTTAGAATTTTTTTAAAAGTTTATCATATGATTTTAATAATTATTTGTTGATATTTGGTTTTTAGAGGTAAATTTCTGGAATGTGTACATTTTCTAAATCTGAAAAATATTTTCTTTTTAGCTTAAAACAATAGAAACTTTATTGGGCAGTACAGCCAGAATTGGAGAAGTGATTGTTCTTGGGATGATAACTCAAATGAAAGAGGTAGGTCAAATTAAACTGCTTTACATTCAACATTCTGATTGGTGCGAGGGGAAGTGGGGGGCAACTTTTTTAAATGTCAGTTTAAAAAACCTACATACATCATAGTTCCTTTTTTTTTCCCGTCTGTTGCTTAATCTTTTTTTAAAATTGATAATATTGCAAGATCCCAACTTAGCTAGTAAGTGGTATAGATGGATAATCTTAAATGTTGCTAGAATTGGTCAATAAATAAATATGTTCCATAAATCTTAAGGCTTTAAACTATCTCACTTTTCCCATACTGCATGCATAAGCTTAATCAGAATCTTAAGAAACAAAAAACTAGAATTATAGTATGTCAAGGACAGAAGGAATCTGAGAGATTTGAACCAATTCTTTTATTTTACATGTAAGGAAAAGGAAGTCCAATGAGGTCAAATGACTTATTAAAGATGTTAAACCCAGTTCTGTAGATATGTAGTACTATTTTTCCCTTAGTCCATGCTTCCTAAATTGTGAAAAGCAAAAATAGCATGTGCTTGAAACCAGGAAACATCTAAGAATCAGCTGTAGACATACAGGTAATGTTGATATTACCTGGAGAAAAGTCAATCTGTGAAAAACAATGTAAAATAAACTCATGCATGGTTATTATGTAAGTGTATAATATAGAGTAAACTTAAATAGAAAAGGATTCCTATGGGCTATATATTGATTTAGAAAACCATAAATTAATATTATCTTTGTTGTATTATTTTTTTTGTTTATTTTTTTAAAACATTTCCCAAATACATTTTAATCTGGTTAGAGCTATACTGGGTAGTTTTGCTGGTGTAAAAGTTTAAAAACTGGTGTAAAAGAGGTATGCTGGACTTGAAGTCAAGAAGATTGCATTTCAAATTCGATCGCAAATACTTAACTAGCTGTGTGACTATGGGCCAATCACTTAACCATTCCGACCCTTTTTTTTGAACTATAAAATTGAAGAATAAATGGCACCTTCCTTCCAAGCTGGCTTTGAGGAAAAAATGGTGTATGCTATTATCCAAGAAAAATATAAAGGGAATTTCCTTCATAACCATGCATGATACTTGAAGTTTCAGGTCAATTACCTTTATAATATCCTCAATATGTATACATCTGCATTTGAAGACCTTCAGTAATGGGGAAATCACAGTTAATATGGCAATCCATTCTATTTTTGGAATTACTAAAAAGCTTTTTCTTCTGTTGAGCTGAAATATGCTTTTCTATTTGCTGGTTTTTATTTTGTATCCTGGGCATGTCATTACATGACATAGTTTTTGTGACTTGAAATTACCTCAAAAAACTGTTATCTAGAACAAAATATTCCAGATGTATTTTGGTCAAGATGGAATTAGGTGGAACTTTTGCTTCCTTTATTATTTTTCTATCAGGGCAACATAAGAGAGCATGAATTTTTTATTTTGGGTTTTTTTTTGTTTTAACTTAATATTTTTTTCCAATTACATGATAGTTTTCCACATTCATCTTTGTAAAATTTTGAGCTCCAAACTTTTCTCCCTCTCTCCTTTTCCTCTTCCTCTTCCCTTTCTTCTCTTATGATCCACATTCAGTCCCTACAGTCCTTTTTCTGTTTGCAGATGGTTCTCTCTATCACAACTGTATTGGAATTGGTCTGAATCACTTCATTGTTGAAAAGAGCTAAGTTTATTATGGTAGATCATCACACAATCTTGTTTTACTATGTACAATGTTTTTTTGGTTCTACTCACTTCACCTAGTATCAGTTCATGTGAATCTCTCCAGACCTTTCTGAAATCATCCACATTTCTTATAGAACAATAATATTTCATAACATTCATATGCCATAACTTTTTTAGTCATTCCTCAGCTGATGGGCATCTACTCATGTTTCCAGTTCCTTGCCAATACAAAAAGGACTGCTACAAACATTTTTGCAAATGTGAGTCCTTTTTCCTTTTTTATGATCTCTTTGGGATGTAAGCCCAGTAGAGGGATTGCTGGATCAAAGGATATACATAGTTTGATAGTCCTTTGAACATCATTCCAAATTGCTCTCCAGAATGGTTGGATTAGTTCACAACTCCACCAGCAATGCATTAGTGTCCCAGTTTCCCCACATCCCCTCCAACATTTATTTATCATCTTTTCCTGTCATTTTAGCCAATCTCAGAAGTATATAGTGGTACCCCACAATTGTCTTTAATTTGCATTTCTCATCAATAGCGATTTAGACACCTTTTCATATAAATAGTTTTCTATTTCCTCATCTGAAAACTGCCTATTCATATTTTTTAACCATTTATCAACTGGAGAGTAGAACCCAAACTTTTTTTTACATAAACTACTGTCTGGTTATCTCTTCTTCATTATGCATTTACATAGCTGATTTTTAAAAAGGGAAATGTAGGATTTTATATTTATTCTTATCCAATTCTAATTGGAATATTCAATTCCTATCCAATTCATCTCACTTAATTTTATAGATATTATTTTCCTTGTGGGATAAAATTAGATAAGACCTGGTCACTAAACTTATGGAGCTTACAATCTATAATAGTAATTGGTAGGTAAATAATACTTTACATCTCTTCTAGCTCTAGATCAGTGATTTTACTTTCATAGCCTTGGTTCGTATTATAAGTACCATTTCTGGAGGGTCAGATAAATTAGGTGATTTGCTGTTGGTCTCTTATAAGGATAATAATCGTCAGCGATAGGATTTAAACACATGTCCCTTCTAATTCTTAAATTTACCATTCTTTCCTCTGTATCACGATGATTTTACATAACTACTTTTTTTAAACTTTCGTTTATAATCTTAGGTTAATTCTCATAACCATGCCAAGTTCTACAAGCATCATCCCTATTTTATAGCTGAGCAAACTACATGGGGGATATGCCTCTAAAGTCTGTAATACTATTTGCCCAATCACAGCAAGATTATGATTTTTTTAAAATCGTAATTATGACTATATCTATTAACTATCCCATCCAGCTTCATGTCATCCATAGATCTGTTAAGGAGGTCCTCTAGCCTTCATTGAAATCACTAATAATCAACACATTTTACTAACCTTATGTTTGGGACTGCCCTGGGCACTAAGAATGTAAAAACAAAAATGAAATAGTCCTTGTCCTCAAAGAGTTTGTTTATATTCTAATAGGGAAGACAAAGTGCATATATTTAGGTATATAGAAATCTGTTTTTAAAATACAGAGTAGATTGGGGAGGGAGGGTACTAGCCACAGACGTTTAAAGGAACAGAACAGCCTCATATATAAGGCAGTGCTTGTGCTGAGTCTTAAAAGAAAAAAAGAGATTCAGAAAGACAGAGATGAGAAGAGAAGGTACTCTAAAGCAAAGGGGATGAAGAATACAGAAGCACAGAGATTGGGTGGTAGGCTTTGTCTGTGATGAACAGTAAAAGGGCCAATTTGGCAGAACCATACAAAATGAGAAAGTAATTAATGTAGATGATTGTGTAGATTGTGTAGGTGAGGCTATGTTTTGAAGGCATTAAATACCAAGTGGAAGATATTATATTTATTATACAAGCAATAAGGTAGCTGTAAACATGATTTTTGAATATTGACATGACATGATAAGATTACTTTGCAATGAAAATTAATTAAACTCATGGTGGAGGATTGATTGAAGTGATGAGAGACTTGAGGCAGAGACACCAATTAGGAGGCTTTTGTAATAGTTCAGTTGAGATGGGGATAGAAAGTAATATAACTTTTTCTCAGTAGTGCATAATACCGACACAAAAACTGACCATGTATTAAGGCATACAAACCTCACAATCAAATGCAAAAAGGCAGAAGTAGTAAAAAATGTATGTTGCCTATAATGACCACCCATAGTTCCAGAGTTGATTCCAAAGCTTTATTGAGTGACTCTCCCTCCCTCTTTCTCAACTAAGATAGTTGTGTGAGTAATGATAAGAGGGCATGGGTGAGAGAGTTTGTTGAGGCAAAAATAACATTTAGAGATGTGTAGTGAAGAATCAAGAAGAATGACAAGGTTATAAAATTGAAAGATTAGTTAGATGGTAGTGCCTTCAAAAGAAATGAGAAAGTTTGGGAGAAGAGGGATAGGTTGGGTTGAGGGTGAAGAAAATAATTCACTTTTTGACATATTTAGTTTGATATGCTTACAGAGCATGCATTTTGAAATACTCAGTAACCAACTGGAAATATAGGACTGGGGCTTAGATGAGAAAGGATATACAGATCTGAGAATCATCTTCATAGAGCAGGTAATTTAACCAATGGGAACTCTTTTTTGTTTGTTTGTTTGTTTTGTTTTGTTTTGTTTTTAATTTTGGTGTTCTTTTTTTTTAATTAAAGCTTTTTATTTTTCAAAACATGCATGGACAATTCTTCAACATTAGCCCTTGCAAAACCCTGTGTTCCAATCCCCCCTTCACTTTCCCCGTGCCCTTCCCTAGATGGTAAATAGTACAATATATGTTAAACATGGTAGAAATATATGTTAAATCCAATATATGTATGCATATTTATACAATTATCATACCGCACAAGAAAAAAAAGAGAAGCAAAGTAAAATGCAAGCAAACAACAACAAAAAGAGTGAAGACGCTATGTTGTGAACCACACTCTGTTCCCACGGTTCTCTCTCTGGGTATAGATAGCTTTCTTCATCAGTGAACAACTGGAACTGGTTTCAGTCATCTCATTGTTGAAGAGAGCCATGTCCATCAGAATTGATCATCGTATAATCTTGTTGCCATGTGTAATGATCTCCTGATTCTGCATATTTCACTTGGCATCAGTTCATGTAAGTCTTTCTAGGCCTTTCAAAAATCATCCTGATGATTGTTTCTTAGACAATAATATTCATATACCATAACTTATTCAGCTATTCTCCAATTGATGGCCATCCATTCAGTTTCCAGTTTATTGCCACTACATAAAGGACTGTTACAAACACTTTTGTACATGTGGGTCCCTTCCTTCCTTTAAGAGCTCTCTGGGATGTAAGCCCAGTAGAAACACTGCTGGATCAGAGGGTATGCACAGTTTGAGCGCCCTTTGGGCATAATTCCAAATTGCTCTCCAGAATGGCTGGATCCATTCACAGTTCCACCAACAATGTATCAGTGTCCCAATTTTTTCACATCCCCTGCAACATTCATCATATCTTTTCCTGCCATCTTAGCCAATCTGAGAGGTATGTAGTGGTATCTCAGAGTTGTTTTAATTTGTATTTCTCTGATCAATAGTGATTTAGAGCACCTTTTCATATGACTAAAAATAGTTTCAATTTCTTCATCTGAAAATTGTTTGTTCATATCCTTTGGCCAATTGGAGAATGGCTTGATTTCTTATAAATTGGAGTCAATTCTCTATATATTTTAGAAATGAGGCCTTTATTGGAATCTTTGAATGTAAAAATGTTTTCCCAATTTATTGCTTTCCTTTTAATCTTATCTGCATTAGTTTTATTTGTACAAAAACTTTTTAACTTAATATAATCAAAGTTATCTATTATATGATCAATAATCTCCAGTTCTTCTTTGTTCACAATTTCTTCTTCCTCCACAGATCTGAGGTAAACTATCCTATGTTCTTCTAATTTGTTTTTAATATCATTCTTTTTATCTAGATCATGAACCCCATGATTTATGTATCTTTAGGACTTAGCATAATACCTGGCGTATAATTATAATAAATGCTTTTTAATTGATTGGTGAGGCTACCAAATGACACAATGTAGAGAGAGATGGCCTCCAGGACAGAGTTTTAGGGATATGGATCATGAAACCACAAAGGAAATGATAGGTCTGCTCAGATGGATTGGAGAAAAATCAGGAGAAAGTATTACCATGAAAGTCTAGAGAAGAAAGAATATCTAGGATCACTATCAACTCGCAAACTATGTATGGTCATTATGGGTAATATGCATTTTTTACTATTTCAGCCTTTCCGCATTTGATTATGAGATTTGTGTGCCCTAATACATGGTCAGTTTTTGTGTAGATGCCATGTACTACTGAGTAAAAGTTACATTCCTTTCTAAACCCATTCAGTTTTTTCCAAAAATTCTATTCACCCAATAACATACATTTTTAGTGAACCCAGTTAGTGTCATTGGGTGACTTTCTCTCTTTGTATATAAGTATACATATGCATACATGTGTACCCTGAGCCCAGCATGTTTCTCTCTCAGAATATTTTTTTCATTGTTCATCCCCTGGAACTGTATTTCATCATTGTAGATAATGCACATTTTTAGTGCACCCAGTTAGCTTCATTGGATGACTTCTCCTAGCTCACAAATAATTAATGACGAACTTAATCCAGGTTTGGAATTTGATGAAACATGAACGGTGAAAGGACAGAGGGCCAAGAGATTTGAGAGGAAAGGGCAGAAGGAACTGAATTTGTTAACTATAGGGTAAGGATTAGAAAAGGTGAAAAGTGAAGTCAGAACTTGGGTGGTGGTATAAAAGTATTGAAGGGTAAAAGAACTTGACATTGCAATAAGGACAAAAAATAAGTTCAATATAATGGAATAAAAGAAAGAACTCTGTTTAGAAAAACAAGCATGAAATACAATGATTGAAGACAATTTCAAAAGATTCATGATGGAAGATGTTATATACATCCAGAGAAAGAACTATGGGGTCTTAATATAGCTCAAAGAATACTATTTTCATCTTTTTGCTTTTTTCTTTCATGTGGTTCTTCTCTTTTGTTCTGATTCTTCTTTTACAACATGACTAATATGAAAATATGATTAATATGATTGTTTATGTATAACATCAAATTGCTTACTGTCTTGGAGAGGAGAGGAGGGGAGAAAAATTTTCTTATAAAAGTGAATGTTGAAAATTGTCTTTACATGTTAATTAGAAAATAATAATAAATGATTATTAAGTGGGGAAAAAAGAAAAGGAAACATGAATTATGAATTATCTTTTGTATGCTTTTGTTTAAGTGTAAGAAGAATAATATCCCTTCCATTTATTTAGCCCTTTTTTGTTGCTTCTGATAGCTAAATGGCATAGTGGATGGAACGCCGGGCCAAAAGTCAGGAAAACTCATTTTCTTGAGTTCAAATTCAATCTTAGACATTTAATTGTGTGATCCTGGGCAAATCACTTAACCCTGTGTGCGTCAGTTCCTCATTTGTAAAATGAGCTATAGAAGGATATGGCAACCTACTCCAATATCTCTGCCAAGAAAACCCTAAATGGAGTCACCAAGGGTTGAACATGACGGAAATAATCAAAGAAGTTGCTTCACCATATATTTTCTCATATGTTCCTCAAAACTGCCTGTGAAGTAGGGATAGGGCATAAAGTGTTATCTCTATTTTACTGATGTGGAAACTTGAGGATGAAATTAAATTAAAATTAATTAAATTTAAAATTAATTAAAATTAAAACTCTCATGGCTAATAAAGTCCAGAAATGCAATTCATATGTTCAGACTGCTACTTCAATGCCATTTCACTATGCTTTATTATGTAATTATTATTTTTGGTTAGGAAACAGTTAATATTTGCACATGATTTTATTTTTTCTTTTAATATTTTTAGGGGAAATATTTCTTGGAAGATCCTACAGGAACAGTGCAACTGAATCTTAGTAAAGCCATATCCTTTATATCTTAAGAAGCAATATTTTTTTTTTCAGAGGAACTTACTCATAAATTGAGGAGAAATAATTATATTTCGTTCACAGAATGTCCTATATAGATTATCAAGATAAATTCTGTAGACAAAGGGAATAAAAATGTTTTTCCCATACTTAGATATATGTTTTATAACTTTACTCTCCATCCACAAAGAAATCTGACAAGTCATTCTAGGGATGCTAAAAATTCTCTTTATCATCCTGATAAGGTAAGCCCCTTAGGATTAATCATGTGATACAAGATGCATATATACAATTTTCTTTAGTTGTGGTATATCCACAATTATAAATATTAAATGTATCTCTGAAATTAAAGTTTGGCTGTGTTAAGACCACTATTGTAGCACTATTAAGGATATCTTGTTAGCTCAGAATGAACATGATGTAATGGATTGATTACTGCCTTTGGAACAAGGGTTCACTTTTTTGGTGTTTTTTTTATTCCTGATATATATTGTCTCTTTCTGAATGTGTAGCTCTGTGATGGTAGGCAAATCACTTTTATCTCATTGCCTAAGACATCATTGTGAAATATATTTCATCTGGATCTCTGAAGGCAGTTTTCCTTATCCAGGAGATCCCTGGAAAAATCATAGATTTTGATCTTTTACCTCATCCAAAGAGAGATTTCATTATTTTCCTGAACTAATAAGTACCAATTTCACAGTGGTTTATATACAGAGTCGTGTTTTGTCTTAGCAGAAGGTAAGTTTTTTTTTAAAAAATGTACTTTTTTTTCCCTCCTGACTATTCTTAGGTGGATTAAAATAATAGAGCAATCAATATAAAATAACTTGAGTAAGAAAAACTGTAATCTGGGGAGTTTGAATTTAATTTCATTTAAGATCACATAAAATATTTTCTTGATAATATTGTATTGGTCTGAATATAGGTTCTATTTTCTGCTAATTTTTTTTTTTTGGTAGGGAAGGGAGGGGAGGCTGGGAAGTGGCAGAGCCTAGTGTTTTGCTCAGCTAGTAAATGTCAAGTGACTGAGGCCAGATTTAAACTCAGGTTCTCCTGACTCCAGGACCAGTGTTTTATTCCCTGCACCACTTGGCTGCCCCTTTTTTCTAAATTTTAACTCAAACAAACCTGAGTGGGCATATCATTAATAAGAGAATGACACTGACAGTATCACTCTTGTAGGATGTGACTATGTGATACTCCACCTTTCACATAAAATTAGGAAAAACCATGAGAGCCTTCCCTCCTCCCCCGTTAACTGGTTTCAATTTCTTATTAATTCTCTCTTTAGTTTTAAAGGCAGTTTAGTGGTTTTGTTCTGTAATATTTACAGAAATTATTTATTTTGCATAAACTCTATTTGGTTCAGCCTGATTTCAGAATAAAACTGTGGGGGATTCTCTTCTCACATAGATTAACTTGTCCTCTTTCAGTATTAAATCACTAACGTAGGTGAAATTATTGTTAAAAGTTATATTACCTGTATAATATGTAATATTGTATATGGTGTTATATAAAATATATGTTCTATGTATTATATGTAATAATAATTCAGATAAGCATTCAAAAATCAACTAAGCCTTTCTGAGGGTGATTTCTAAATAAAAGAGTTGAGATTTAAAATCTGAAAAGATCAAGTAGAAGAAAGGAAATATTGACTGAATTTCACTCTCTGTCATGTTCAATTTTCTCTCTTGTAAACATTCAGCATACCCTGAGAAGCTGGATCTAGTGTGACTGACTTCTGGTTATTATTTTCTTGTTTTGATGTTGTTAAGCTCCCAACCCTGCTTTAGGCCCGAGTAACAAGTTCAGACTTGCCTGTTTGAAGTTTCAGTAAACTATTAACTTAAGCGAAATAGGTGAATCATTGCAATTATCAAAACAAGAAAGAATTTAAAGAAATGTTTAAGAAAAGAATTTGAAGAGCCTATAAATAAGATCCCTAAAAAGAAAACTATAGGACCAAATATTTTTACAAGTGAATTCTACTAAAATGAAATAAATTTCCTAAAGGATTCAGTACTAGATAGGGAGTCAAGAAGATCTGAGTTCACTTCCACTTCTGAGCAACCACATGATCTTGACTTTTAAGTCTCACTTAATCTCTTGAAGAATCATGTACCTTGGTGGAGGACATTCCCAAACTAATGAATTCACAGAGCTTTGATATGTTAACATACTCTAGCCTACTCTCCTCCTCCCATACATTTTGTGGTTCTCATTCTATTTATCTGTATTGATATATTTTAATGGATTGATCTTCCAAATGTTTTTCATTTTCTGTGGCATTTAAGTGCAGACTACATACAAGTCATTGTGCCAGCCATTAGAGCTGCAAAAACAAAAGCAAAAAAATCCTCAATAGGCCCTGAGGAACCTAGAGTTGACTGGGAGTTAGGAGCCAGAGGAAGGTACCAGAGTACTCAAGTCAGTGTAGGATAATTTGAGGAGGGAGTGAGCATTAAAAAATAGGAAGATCAGAAAAGGCTTCTGGGTCATGAAACTGTATTGGTGGAATGTAAGAATGTACAATGTATTCTTAAGAGTACAATTGCTTCATTTTTTTTCTTTGTATTCCCAGTGAAAGATAGTAGGTTCTCAATAAATGCTTACTGATTGACTAAGCAAAGGCCACAAAGTAGGAACTGTCAGATAAATTGTAGAACCAGGAAAAATCAGTGTCACAAAAGCCAAGAAAAGGTGGTAGTCAGCAGTGACAAAATCATCTGAGATTTTCAATAATCTTTCATAGAACAGTTTCAAAGGAATCATGGGATAAGAAAGCAGATTCCCATGGATTGACAAGTGGGTAAGAATTGAGAAAGTAGAGACAATGATGGCAGATACGTTTATGAGAAATGTGTCTATGGAAAGCAAAATAGATAAAGGATAATAATTTGAAGAGATGGCAGGGTCAGATAGAGTTTCCCTTAAAAACTGTATTTTCATCCTATTTTAGAAGGAAAATAATAATAATGAAAGCTAAAACATGTAGCTCTTAGCCAGATACTGTACTAATAATAAGTCCTTTACAAATATTATTACAAATATTGAACCATATATTGGACTTTATATTGAACCTTATTGAACCAAATAGCAAGATTGTGCTTAATCCCATTTTATAGATAAGGAAACTGAAGCAAATGGTTTGAGTCATATAGCTAGTAAGTATTTGAGGCTAGATTTGAATTTATGTCTTCCTAATTTCAGGCCCAGCACTCTATCCACTGTGCCACTCAACTGTTTGAATTCTTCTTTGTGACAAAGAAGCCAAACCAACAAACTTCTTTGTTTGTTTGTTTGTTTGTTTTTAACAGTTTCTATATGTCAGGCACAGTGCTAAGCCCTGGTTACTCAAATACAAACAGAAAGAAATATAACAGCTTCTCTCAAGATGTTTATATTCTAGTAGGGAAGACACCTAAGAGGAGTCTGAAATGAGGAAGGGAGAGGTACTGATCTGGTTGTATCAGATTCTGAGGGTCATAGTTTAGAGTGGGGAGTATTAGCCTGGAGAGGAAAAAAAACCTGGCTGGCTTGGGTCTTGATATATTACATTGGATAAGCACATAGACCAGCTTTGTGTTACCCAATTTTAATTTTTTTCCAATTTCAATATAGCTGATTGTGTCTGTTTAATATAATATTTTTTAGGTTGGTTTGAAGATCAGATTTTTCATGTTAATGCCTTTGGATTTCCTCCCATTGAACCTTCCAACACTACTAGGTAAAAATTTGGTTTTTGACGCATCAGCAACTATATGGATTTCGTAAATGTGGCAATAGCATATGTGAGACACAATATTATCAGACATGAAATTAGCATAAGCTTTGTGACAGATGTAAAAATAACCATTGAGAAACTGTAGCTTAGTACAAAGCCTTTATACCTAGTGAACTTAGATGCTAGCATTATTTCTGTCTCTGTCTAGCTGTTAATTTTGATCCTGTTTTTGTATCTTTGGGAAGAGGGAGTTGAATTTACTTAAATCTCTTTCAGCATTAATTACTATAAACTTCTGGGCCCCCTCTTTCATCATTTGAAAAAAAGGTCATAAAAATACTTGCCCTGCATACATTATGGGGTTGTTGAGAAGATCAGACAGAGTGATAAATGTGAATGTAGTCTGAAAAATATAAGTTGTTGTATAAGAGTCAGGGCATGATTATATTTGCATTTACCTCAGAAGATAGCTATAAAATGAAAAAACAAATACACAATGTCTTATTGACCTTAAAGCCTGAGTTGAGTGCCAGAGCCTTCATTTTACTCTTAAGGAGTTACAATTAATCTTTCTTAGAGATAGCTAAATGGCGCAGTGGATAGAGTATTGGCCTGGAGTCAGGAGGACCTGAGTTCAAATGTGGCTTCAGACACTTAGCACTGCCTGGTTTTGTGACCCTAGGCAAGTCACTTAACCCCAATTGCCTTGCAAAAAAAAGAGATGTCTTGCAGGATTTTGGTGGTTAGAGTAACTAGAGACATTTTTAAAATAGTTTTTTGCATTAAGGATACTATATATTTAGTAAACATTTATTAAGCACATATCTTAGTCATTAGGGAAAAAGACTGACATGCACAGATAAATACAAAACAGAGAATATTGGGACAATGGAAACATTCAGACAAAATGAGCTGTAAAAATCTGAGTAAGGAGAGAATGATGTCATTTAAGAGTGGGGACAGAGAACATCACTCAAGCAGGCTATGTATAGTAATTGAGATAAGAAATGCAGAGAGAAGTGCATTTTAACTGTGGGAGACTTATCTATATCAATAAACAAATAATGAACCAATGAAGGATACTTAAGAAGAATACTTATGATCAGAAATAAGGAGAATCAATGGACAGTATCAGAAAAGTCACACAAAGAGAAAGCATTAAAGGAAGAAGAGAATGTGGGTAACTGTAGTAAAAGTTACATAAAGATGAAGAATGATAATAAATATAGGAGAATGCAAGTCAGTATAGTATAGCATATTATACTGCTATATATATATATAGTGGAAAACCATTAAGAGGTTTTGTTGTGTGACCTGCTTCAGATTCTGTGACTCTGAGTTCAGCACTTTTCATATACATGCTTCCCTCATCTGCAAAATGGGAGGATTATTATGAGAAAAGTGCTATGTTAAATATTATATGTAAACTATGATAATGATTATTAAGAAAAAGCTGCCAAATTAGAAATTAATGAGTTAAGGTATTAAATAAGTTATTGGGAAAAGCCTAAGTAGAGGGGTAGCCTTGAGAAGGAAAAGAATTGCCCCATATTCCATACAGGAGCAAAGGAGGAAAGAATAGTGGATGATATATCTAAGTTTTGCAATACAAAAGGAAAAGACAAAACTTACGAGTGACATTTTTATATAATAATCTCATTCTGTTTCATCCATCAACTTAAGTGCTTGTTACATCTATTCACTGCTTTCCTTTTATAATTTCAAAATTAATTTACTCCTTTTGAAAATAACAAAGACTAAAATAAAAGCTGGGTAGAATAGCAAAAAATAGTCATTGAGTTTGTTGAATATGGACACCATTATATCAAGACAAATAACATTTTTTTATGTTAACATGTTTTTGCTGTTTTTTTTTTCACTTATTTCCACACTCTTCTTTATTCTCTCTGCACTTGTGCAGGCTATAGGTTAGTTTAATTTTTAATTGCTACAAATTATATATTTTCTTGAAGTAAATGGGAAAACCTGCAGGTGGAATAGGGCAGCAATATAAAATGACGGAGGAACTTATTCAGATCTAGAGTGTAATAAGGAAGAAAAAGAAAATAATGATGCTATTTCTATTACACAGAGCATACTATGGAAATGTAAATTTTTTTGGTGGACCAACTTCTACATCTGTAAAGGCTTCTGCAAAACTAAAACATTTGGAAGAAGAGAATGAAGACACTATGTTTGTACTGGTGTCTGATGTTTGGTTGGACCAAGTAGAAGTATTAGAAAAGCTTCACATTATGTTTTCTGGTATGTATTTTTTCCATTGTACTGAATTTATCAATCCTATTCTTGCTATTTCATGTAATAAGTCTAAACCCTCAGAAAATACATCCTTTGAGCATTCATTTTTTTTTCTTTTTTTTTTTTTTATTATTTATAATAATAACTTTTTATTGACAGAACCCATGCCAGGGTAATTTTTATCCCGTGCACTCACTTCTGTTCCGATTTTTCCCCTTTCTCCCTCCACCCCCTCCCCTAGATGGCAAGCAGTCCTATATATGTTAAATATGTCACAGTGTATCCTAGATACAATATATGTGTGCAGAACCAAACAGTTCTCTTGTTGCACAGTGAGAATTGGATTCAGAAGGGAAAAAATAACCTGGGAAGAAAAACAAAAATGCAAACAGTTTACATTTATTTCCCAGTGTTCTTTCTTTGAGTGTAGCTGCTTCTGTCCATCATTGATCAATTGAAACTGAGTTAGGTCTCTTTGTCAAAGAAATCCACTTCCATCAGAATACATCTTCATACAGTATCGTTGTTGAGGTATATAATGATATCCTGGTTCTGCTCATTTCACTTAGCATCAGTTCATGTATGTCTCTCCAAGCCTCTCTGTATTCATCCTGCTGGTCATTTCTTACAGAACAATAATATTCCATAACATTCATATACCACAATTTACCCAACCATATTCTCCAATTGATGGCCAGCCATTCTTTTTCCAGTTTCTAGCCACTACAAACAGGGCTGCCACAAACATTTTGGCACATACTGGTCCCTTTCCCTTCTTTAGTATCTCTTTGGGGTATAAGCCCAGTAGTAGCACTGCTAGGTCAAAGGGTATGCACAGTTTGATAACTTTTGGGGCATAATTCCAGATTTGAGTATTCATTTTTGATGATGATTTAACAATGAAACATTTTTTAAAATTTTATTTTTGAGATTAATAAGAATAAAAATTTCTATTAAAGTGATAACACTATACCTCATAGTGTGGAAGTGATATGGAATTTTACAACAGAAGATAATCAGATTCTGTCAAATTGTAAAGTAATATATATATTCATATATATCAGTTCTCTAAGAACTAGTCTTCCTAGAAATCTGAGATTCAGTAATCTCAGATTGTTCACCAGATGGAGATTTTTATTAGACACAGTTCATGAAGGCCATTCACAAAGTATAGAAGGATCCATATCTGTTGACAGAAGCACCTAGTGGCATTGTTATAATATATAATATATTGTTATATAAATTATTGTATTGAAGGACTAGCATTTTATTTTTCTAGATTTTAACAAAACAGTTGTTAGTGTCCTTAGGAATAATAATTTGGATAATTGTTTCATATTTCAGTTTATCAATTTATTAGACTTTGAAAAATATCCTTTTATAATGTCATAAATAACCTCCTGATATACCATGCTAATTTGTTTTTAAATAAATTACTTATTGCATTGAAAAATAATCTTTATCTTTTCTTATACTTCTTAGGTTATTCTTCTGTACCTCCAACCTGTTTCATCTTCTGTGGAAATTTTTCATCTGCACCATATGGGAAAAATCATGTTCAGTCATTGATAGGTATTAAAGATCTTTTTGAGACAATTCACAAATATGAAATGCTTGAATGTTTTTATTAATCAAATTGGTGTAAAATGTGGTAAGTCATCCCTGAATTCCAGCCTTTTTACATTGTATGATAAAAAAAAAATCACAAGATTTGAAGTCAAAGATCCTAGTTTCAAATTCCAGTTCTACACCTTACCAAGCATGCCTCATGCATCAAGCAATTAACAAGCTATTAAGCACCTATTATGAGCTAAAAATTGTTGATGGCCAGTGGTGCCTACATAAGGAGACAATCCTTTCCCTCAAAAAATTTATATTTTACCGTCCCTCTTGGCCTGAATTTCCTTACTTGCAGAATTAGGGGAACAGAATAGCTGATAATCAAGATTTCTTTTCAATTCTGTAATTATGTTTTATATACTTAAGAATGGCTGATTCCTGAAATTCTTCATTTTCCTCTGTAACACCTGGCATTTCCCTCTTTCCTCTTCAGATAGTTATATAGTATCTCATATCAAATGTGGTATCAAGAATTGGTTTTGTTGAATAATACATTTTTGCTCCCTTTCTTTCCCTCTGGGGGATATCTCCAGCAATCCTGATTTATATCTTGCCACTAGACCCAGATGCCTTTTGGGGAGAGAGTGAGACTGGTGATTCTGCATGACCCAGCTTCACTTAAATACAGTTCACTTGCAAGTCATCACATTCTTGATGTCATCAGTTCTCTTCAAGAACAAAAGACAAACAAGGAATAAATGAACAATCACTCTCTCCAACTCAGTGGCTTCAATAAAGTGGGAGCAAGGGCCTAAATAAATGCAAGGATATTGTGATCTTACACAACCACACCTACCTTTATCAAATATACCTAAAACTCCTTAAAAAGTGTTACTCTGGTTTTTGCTTTTAAGAGAGGGTCTTAAATATGATAATCTGTGGACCACAGAAGAAGAAAAATTCTAATTTGAAGCAATGGTTATGCCAGAGGAAAGGAACATGATCCATCCAGTTATTACTAAGCTGCCAAAAAGGAGTTTTATTTTGTTTGTATCTTAGCTCAACGGCTTTCTTCTTTACCTTTGCCCAACCTGTTTATAAGTTGCTTTGAGCCAGGGCCATCAGTCTGTCCCTGAGACAAGAGAGAGTCCTTGTTTTCCTTTTATTTATTTATTTATTTGGTTTTTTTTGCTGGGGCGATTGTGGTTAAGCAACTTGTCCAAATTCATACACAGCTAGGAAGTGTTAAATGTCTGAGACCAGATTTGAACTCTGGTCCTCCTGATTTCAGGGCTGGTGCTCTATTCATTGCACCACCTAGCTGCCCCACTCCTTATTTTCCTAAAGAAAATGTGTTCTTGTTGGAATTTTGAACATAGGAACTTTTCCATAGAAAAATTATTGCAAGTAATGGTTAGATTCGGTATCATTATTAGGAAAGTACCACACTTGATCTCAGTTATAAGTTAAACAGGTTTTTGTGAACTGATTTACACACCTAACCATGAATTTTATATCTTGGGAAAATACATTTCAGATTTCAAATAGTTAACAAATTAAAGTCATTTTTATTTTTTCATTATAAATTAATGACAATTTGAGTTATTAATTTAAAAGTCTCAAGACATTGCAGTGTTTTGATGTGATTTCATATCCAAAAGCATACAAAATTGATTTTTAATATCCTCTTAAAATTGTAGATTCTCTGAAGGCTCTCGCAGACATAATATGTGATTATCCTAATATTCACCAAAGGTAATGACATACTTTTCCATGCTCTATGCTTCTATAGTCTTCTTTCTCAACAAAAGGGAAATTCTATTAGTGACTGTTTAAAAATTAATGAAATTAAGAAAAAAGAAATGATATGTACAGACATTGAAGGCAATGTATTAATATGATGACATCTTTATGAATGCACATTCAAAAGCATATATACTTTTAATGAACATGTGCTATACATTTTTATAGAGCAGTTACTATATGGCCAATACTTAAAACTTGTTTCCTACTTTGTCACTACTTCTGAATAACAAGATAATTTGTTTGTCAATTTTTTTTCTTTTTTGCTGAGGCGATTGAGGTTAAGTGACTTGCCCAGGGTCACACAGCTAGGAAGGGTTAAAAGTCTGAGTCACATTTGAACTCAGGTCCTCCTGAGTTCAGGGCTGGTACTCTATCCACTGTGCCACTTAGCTGCCCCTGTTTGTCATTTTTAAGGTCAGTTATTCATTGTATTGATGCACAAAGGTTCCTTTATCCATTCTCCACTCATTAAACATTTAGGCTGTTTTTTTATTACTGTATACATAGCTCAGCTTTAACATCATACAAATGGCTCATTTTTCTTTTTAATTATTTCCTTGGTTTATCATATCAAAAGATACCATCACTTTTGTAACATTAATAATTTGTACTGCCTCCACTATCAGTGTATTGGTGCCTGTTTTCCCACAATCTAATTAGTAGGAGATTTTATAATTTAAATTTTTAAAAATTTTATTGGGTTTGAAGTTATTTTAAAATGCATTTCCTTAAATAATAGTGACTTGGGACATGAATATTATTTAATATTTGTGTTTTCTTTTTTATTTATATTTTATGGATGCTGGATATGGACCAATTTTTTCTTTTTCTTTTTTTTTTTTAATTTTATTTTATTTTTATTTATTTTTTTTTATTTTTATTTAATAGCCTTTTATTTACAGGATATAAACATGGGTAACTTTACAGCATTAACAATTGCCAAACCTCTTGTTCCAATTTTTCACCTCTTACCCCCCCCACCCCCTCCCCTAGATGGCAGGATGACCAGTAGATGTTAAATATATTAAAATATAAATTAGATACACAATAAGTATACCCGACCAAAACGTTATTTTGCTGTAGAAAAAGAATCAGACTCTGAAATATTGTACAATTAGCTTGTGAAGGAAATCAAAAATGCAGGTGTGCATAAATATAGGGATTGGGAATTCAATGTAATGGTTTTTAGTCATCTCCCAGAGTTCTTTTTCTGGGCATAGCTAGTTCAGTTCATTACTGCTCCATTAGAAATTATTTGGTTGATCTCGTTGCTGAGGATGGCCTGATCCATCAGAACTGGTCATCATATAGTATTGTTGTTGAAGTATATAATGATCTCCTGTGGACCAATTTTTTCTTAGAATTTCCTATAACTTCTTAAAGTAGAGCTTTTTTATTTTTTGTATGAATTTGTTTTATATTTACGTAGTTGAACCCATGAAGAACTTCTCCTTTCCTCACTTGGAATAATATATTATTTTATTTTCTTCTTTTCTGGTTTAGGGATTATTGAATTTTTTCCTTTTTTTTTTTTTTTTTTTTAAAAGAATAAGTGTAGGGAACCACTACACTATGATTTCACTGTATAGGAAACTATTAGTATAATTCAATACCTTTTCTACAATTTATAATTCTTAAAAGATAGAAGGAAGGGAACAAGCATTTATTTAGCGCCTGCTAGATACCAGGTATTGTGCTAAGCTCTTTATAAATACCTCATTTGATCTTCACAACAATTCTGAAAGATAGGTGCAATTATTATTCCCATTTTACAGATGGGGAAACTGAGGCCAACAGCAGTTAAGTTACTTGCCAGGGTCACAGCAATCAACTCTTTATGGCCAGATTTGAACCCATATCTTTCATATTTCAAGATCAGGTCTCTACCTACTGCACTAAGCTGCTCTTAGAGTACTGCTGGAATACATTTAAATACATTACACTCAGGAGATTGTCAAGAGTTTCTAATTAGGACATTAGAATATTGATGAGTAATGGTGAGATCTATTGTATGACCATCCCTGTGTGTGCCTAAGGTGAAATGAAGGAAGTAGATTATGGGATTTAAAGGAAGTTAAGGTGCTTGTGAGAGCATCTATTTGACCATTAAGTCTCCTAATATAAGAGCAGAAGTTGAGGATTAGAAAAATTGAGCAAGGTATTGAACTTCTTGAGAAAGAAAGAATGAGTAAAGGATCTTAATATTATAGCCACCATAATTTGAATTGGGTGAGAAAAGTTCAAGACCCACTTCTGACATGATTAGCTTTCTCATATTGGGCAGGTCACTTAACTTGTCTGAATGAAAGTTTCCCTATGTGTTTAATAAACAGGTATAATAAATAGGAATGATAAAACTTGTATTATGTAACTCATTAGGTTGTTATAAAGCTCAAATGAAATTAAAATATGTAGTACTTTGCACTGATAAAGCCTTACATACAGTGTAAGTCATCAGCAATTCACATGAAAAAGATGTGCAGTTTTTGATCGACTGTATGAGTTGGTAATGAAAATGACACAATCTTAAATGCATCAAGAAAGGCATAGTTTCCAGGAATAAGGAGGCAATTGTCCAAGGTTACTTTATTCTAATGGAACCACTTCCAGAATATTGCATTCATTCCTGGACACTACATTTTAGGAAGACCATTCATAAAGTTTGAGAACATCCAGAGTACAACTGGGATAAACTAAGTGCGCACTGTTTACAAAGCACTGGGGTTACAAATAGAAAAAGAGAATCTGCTCTCAAGGATTTTGTATTCTAAAGGGAAAGATAACATACATAGAAGTTTGTCATCTAAAAGTCATATGGAAAGGTCTCCTGAACCTCTCGGTGAAAGAAGCAAAGAAAATGATAATTTTTAATGCTATTTTCTACTCATAAAAATTCTTTGTGATGTTGAATGAGGGTTTGTAACTGAAGTTACATTAGGGCTACCTGCAGATGGATGCCTTAACTGCAAATGGGTAGAGTCTCTGAAATTCATTCATTCTTGAAGGATTTATCCTTTTCATGAATTAGGTAGACAGCTCCTTGTGAGTTCATAATATTTTATTTTTATTTGCATTCCAGTGCTTTGCATATAATGAGCAAAGAAATGCTTTTTTAAATTCATTCAAAGGTTAATAGCAAAAGGGGGGCATTTCTTTCTCCTTAAACGCCATTTGTGGAGGGTGTTGGTTTTTCCAAAGTGCTTCACATGACTGTAACAGATGTATGAACTTCTTTTAAATGTGTGAGGTTAAGATAGCTAGGTGGGGCAGTGGATAGAGCACCAGCCCCATAGTCAGGAGGACCTGAATTCAAATCTGGCCTCAGACACTTAGCGGGTAAATCTCCTCCCCCCCCCCAATTGCCTCGGGGGGAAAAAGTACGATTTTACTAAAAATCTCCCAAAATAAAAATCATCTTATTTGATTACTTATATGTAATAATCTATAAATTGATCTCTATATAAGGGAGATATGTATTATGCCATTTCTTTGTTTATGACAAAAACAGACTCAACATTTTTTTGAAAATTGTAGTAGTCTAAATTGAAATAATTTCTGACATGAAGTAGTTTAATTGCTTGTTTTTATTTTTTAATGTTGTTAAATAATTGTAAAAATAACAAGTGATGTTGCACTGTGTTTACAGCAGTCGTTTTGTGTTTGTACCTGGGCCAGAAGATCCTGGACCTGGTTCTATTTTACCAAAGTGAGTTAGAGCCATTTTTTTAAATGACTTTAAAGAAAATTTGAGGATCTTTTAACAATTAATCTGTACCATGCAAATTATTTTTATAGGCCACCACTTGCTGAAAGCATCACTAATGACTTCAGGCAGCGAGTACCATATTCAGTTTTCACTACAAATCCCTGCAGGTAAACTTTACTATTGTGTATTTTGTAATAGTTTGTTTTGTTTTTTGCTGAAATATTAAAATGTTTTCCACATATTCATTGATTTTAAATGGATGAATCAAAATGATTTTATCATAAAAGAAAATATACTAATAGAATTCAAAGCAGTATTGAGAGACAGTATAGAATAGTGGAAAGAACAGGATTTGGAGAACTTAAATTACAATCCTGACACTTTCTACTTGTGACACCTTGGGTAAGTCTTTTTTTTTTTTAAAGCTTCAGTTTCTGTAGTTGTGTTTAATTGTGGGGATTGAATTTGTTGATTTCTGAGCTTCATTCTAATTCTAAAACTTCTGATGAAAAGCAGTATTTTATGTATCATATAAATTATTGAAAACAAAATAGTCAAGATGCTTGCTGAGGAAGGAGGAAGAAAGAAAATTTGGAACTCAAATGCTTATAAAAATAAATGTTGAAAACTATCTTTATATGTAATTGAAAAAAAATAAAATACTATTGAAATTTTTAAAAAAGTAAATGTAAGATATTATTGCCTGTGTGTGCACAAATTGTCTTTATAACCCACCCTTTAAGAAAACTTATCGGGACAGATAGGTGGCGCAGTGATAGAGCACCAACCCTGAAGTCAGGAGGACCTGAGTTAAAATCTGGTCTCAAACACTTAACACTTCCTAGCTGTGTGATCCTGGGCAACTCACTTAACCTCAATTGCCTCAGCAAAAAAAAAAAAAAAGAAAAGAAAAGAAGAAAACTAATTAAGAATGAATGGACACTTTATAACAATTTGCTGTCTATATCACTGATAATTATTGTGGTGTATAGTATGGTTTTCTTCAAGTTAATGTTAAGAGTTAGCTTGCTGCTGCATAATGATTTTCTTTGAATTAAAAAATCAAAGATAGCAGGGCATAATAGATGGAAAGTCAGTCTTGAAGCTAAGAAGACCTTGGTTCAGGCCCCTCCTTTTGACACATTCTTGCAATGTGGAGTTGATGACTCTACCATAATGGTAAATACTATTATTTCACTTAGGAGTTTGCTAAACAAATGAAATTAGATGTATTCTCTATCCCTAAACAAAAATAATTTTTAAAAATCCCTGTTAAATATTCAAAATTTAACCCATGTTTTCATTCCAGAATTCAGTATTGCACACAAGAAATCATTATCTTTCGTGAAGACTTGGTGAATAAAATGTGTAGAAATTGTGTCCGTTTTCCTAGCAGCAACATGGATATTCCTCATCACGTAAATATATTTTTTCTTAAATTGTATTTTCATATTGAATTAAATAAAAATAATCATTCTGCAGTCATATACTACTTACTTTCTTACTTTTTTTTTTTTTTAATTTTAATGCTTTTTTGTCACTGACTAAACCATGACTTCCTGAGGACTGTTTTAATGAATTATATGTTTTTAATTGCTAAATCTTCACTATAAAATGAGAAAATTAAACACATTCATTTTTAAAGCTGCTAGTATAATTTCATGTCTTAGGCAATTGTGGTTTTTGTTTAGTTGATTTGTGTACTACATACTAAAACATAAGTGTTTTGATGACAGTGGTCTATCAAGTAATATAAATCTTGTTTTTTATCTGATTTGAAACACTTGATTAGAACATATTTTGAATTGAAAAACCACAGTTCTTTTTTTCTTAATTTTTTTTCTATTTCTTTTGTAGTTTGTAAAGACTCTGTTATCACAAGGACACCTGACTCCTTTACCACTTTATGTTTGTCCAGTGTATTGGGCATATGATCATACTTTGAGAGTGTATCCCATTCCTGATCTCCTTGTCATCGCAGACAAATATGATCCTTTTACTATTACCAACACAGACTGCCTTTGCATAAACCCGGTAAGAATTCGTTTAATTTTACATTATTCACTACCATTTAAATGATTTCTAAAAAATATTTTTAATAATAGTTTTTTATTTTCAAACCACATGCAGATAATTTTCAATATTCCCCCTTGCAAAACTTGTGTTTCAAATTTTTCTTCTTCCTTCATTCTATCCCTCACCTGGACAGAAAGTAATCCAATATATGTTAAACATGTACATATTTGATACATATTTCCATATTTACCATGCTGCACAAGAAAAATAAGATCAAAAAGGAAAAAAACCAAGGAGACAACAAAAAAAGGTGAAAATGCTATGCTATGATGCAGTTTCTATAGTCCTCTTTCTGGATACAGATGGCTCTTTCCATCACAAATCAATTGGAATTGGCTGATTCACCTCAAGCTGAAAAGAACAAAGTCCATCACAGTTGATTATCATATAATCTTGTTTTTGCTGTGTACAAAGTTCTACTCACTTCATTTAGATCAGTTCATGTAAGTCTCTCCAGGCCTCCCTGAAATCATCCTGTTGATCATTTCTTATAGAATAATAATAATCTATTACATTAGTATACCATAACTTATTCATCCATTCCCCAGCTGATAGGCATCCACTCAGTTTCCAGTTCCTTGTCATTACAAAAAGGACTGCTACAAACAAAATATCTTTTAACTTTAAAAGTTAAAATTTAACTCACTTAATCTGACTTCACAATGTGTAGAAACATAGCAACAGAACTAAGTTGTTTTAGCTATAACAGAGAAAGAAAGATGTTAAACTTACTGTCTTTACAATGTGACTATTAAATAATGTTATCCACCCATACATATTTACAAACATGGCAGAAGTTTAACATATAAGTGAATGTTATTCCAACAGATACACAAACCTACCTCCTTTCTAACTACTGCTATGACTTTGTATTGACTGAAAACATTTTTTTAAAATATTTTTATTTGGAAACATCTACAGGATTTTCAGCACTTAAAAAAATAAGTATTTTAAAACCTTGTAGAATGTATAATTTTTTTAAATTGCCAAAAATTATCAGAAGATAAGTTTGGTAAATAATAATTGGAAAATGACACTTTTGTTTTTGTTAAAAACTTACAAAGCATGTGAACCAATCATGGGACAATTCCTTGGATTAATTTTTCTATATAGCACAGAATCTCACTAATGCTTCAGATTTTCTATGTAATATAATTCAGTAACTCCGACTTTAGGTTTCAGATAAGCATTGTTCTTAAGAGAATTATAAATATGAAGGTGGCTTAGCTGTACCAGATCTAAAATTATATTATAGAGCAGCAGTTACCAAAACTATTTGGTACTGGCTAAGGAATAGATTAGTTGATCAGTGGAATAGATTAGGTTCAAGGGATAAAACAGTCAACAAATATAGCAACCTAGTCTTTGACAAACCCAAAGATCCCAGCTTTTGGGATAAGAACTTACTGTTTGATAAAAATTGCTGGGAAAATTGGAAACTAATATGGCAGAAACTAGGCATTGATCCATACTTAACGCCGTACACCAAGATAAGGTCAAAATGGGTTCATGACCTAGGCATAAAGAATGAAATTATCAATAAATTAGAGGAACACAGAATAGTTTACCTCTCAGATCTGTGGAAGGGGAAGGTCTTTATGACCAAAGCAGAACTAGAGATCATTACTGATCACAAAATAGAAAATTTCGATTATACAAAACTGAAAAGTTTTTGTACAAACAAAACTAATGCAGACAAGATTAGAAGGGAAGCAATAAACTGGGAAAATATTTTTACAGTCAAAGGTTCTGATAAAGGCCTCATTTCCAAAATATACAGAGAATTAACTCTAATTTATAAAAAATCAAGCCATTCTCCAATTGAAAAATGGTCAAAGGATATGAACAGACAATTCTCAGATGAAGAAATTGAAACTATTTCTAGTCATATGAAAAGATGCTCCAAGTCATTATTAATCAGAAAAATGCAAATTAAGACAACTCTAAGATACCACTACATACCTGTCAGATTGGCTAAGATGACAGGAAAAAATAATGATTGTTGGAGGGGATGCGGGAAATCTGGGACATTGATGCATTGTTGGTGGAGTTGTGAACGAATCCAACCATTTTGGAGAGTAGTTTGGAACTATGCTCAAAAAGTTATCAAACTGTGCATACCCTTTGATCCACAGTGTTACTACTGGGATTATATCCCAAAGAGATTATAAAGAAGGAAAGGGACCTGTATGTGCACGAATGTTTGTGGCAGCCCTTTTTGTAGTGGCTAAAAACTGGAAACTGAATGGATGTCCATCAGTTGGAGAATAGCTGAATAAATTGTGGTATATGAGTATTATGGAATATTACTGTTCTGTAAGAAATGACCAACAGGATAATTTCAGAAAGACGAACTGATGCTGAGTGAAATGAGCAGGACCAGGAGATCATTATATACTTCAACAACAATACTATATGATGACCAGTTCTGATGGACCAGGCCATCCTCAGCAACAAGATCAACCAAATCATTTCCAATGGAGCATTAATGAACTGAACCAGCTATGCCCAGAAAAAGAACTCTGGGAGATGACCAAAAACCATTACATTGAATTCCCAATCCCTATATTTATGCCCACCTGCATTTTTGATTTCCTTCACAAGCTAATTGTACAATATTTCAGAGTCTGATTCTTTTTGTACAGCAAAATAACGTTTTGGTCATGTATACTTATTGTGTATCTAATTTATATTTTAATGTACTTAACATCTACTGGTCATCCTGCCATCTGGGGGAGGGGGGGGGGTAAGAGGTGAAAAATTGGAACAAGAGGTTTGGCAATTGTTAATGCTGTAAAGTTACCCATGCATATATCCTGTAAATAAAAGGCTATTAAAAAAAAGAGAGAGAGAGAATTATAAATATTTGTCTTTTTGTTGTTTATCCCAAATAAGTAGCACAGTCTTTGAAAAACTTTTCTTATATTCAAATTTTCTTTAGAATGAATAGACTTCTAAATTGACTTTTTAGTTATAGTAGTCTTTTTGGTTGTCTTCCCCCATTAGAATGTAAACTCCTTAAGGAGGGAAAAAAAATTAAGTTTCCTTACTTGCTTGTACTTGTATCCCCAATAGTAAGAACAACACCTAGCATATAGTAAGCGTTTAATAACTTTTCCTTTTGTTATCTGTTATCTTCATAGTTAATTCTTCTTAAATGAACCAAATTTTTTTACATATTTCCAAATTTTTATTATACCATTAAAAAAATCCACTTAATGTATCATAAACAGTTTCTCTTCCTTTTTTCAACCTTTTGTGCCAGTGAGAAACTTTGCTAGATACTTTTTTTATGCTAGACCCCCTTTATCCTAATTGACTACTGGAAGGCCTCTCCAGATACAAATAGAAAGCCTTTCTCAGTTCTTACAATAAGAAAGCCAGCATACCTGAACAGTCTAGCATAGTGTGGCACAGTACAGAAGTGGAAACTGGATTATATAGCAGAAAAGACACAGGTCCACCCCTCTTCCTGTTGATTTTTAAATTCATTGGATGAACTGAATTCTTCAGGAATGGGAAATGGCTTTTGACCAGTAGACAACACTTTCAACTTCCTGGGGATCACATGGCTTCCTGAAACTTAGGCTTAGGGTCTGATCCACTCCACTCTATAGTCTTCTGAGAAATCTTCACTTGTCCCATTCAGTACCAAGTGTCTCATTTGCAGATTTGTTTAATTTCATCTAAAATCTGATTTTTCCTCTAAATAATGACCAGTTATATTTATGCTGACATGAAAGAATATGGATTTTTCTTCACAGTAACTGCTAGCACAAGCCTAATTATTTGACTTTAAAATTATTTCTTTTGCAAATTTAAATTTGTTGCAATTAATTATAATAATGTTCACTTGAATTTTTTAAGGGCTCTTTTCCAAGAAGTGGATTTTCATTCAAAGTTTTCTATCCTTCTAATAAGACAGTAGAAGACAGGTGAGTATACTAATAATTCTGTTAACAATTCTGTTCCATACATTTTCTTTGTAGTATGTAGTAGCAATTACAAAAGGTAAAAAGTAACTTTAATCAGATGACACATTTCCTCCTTCCTCTCTGTTACCATACAGTCCTCTAAATAGGGAACAGGTCAGGGAGGAAAACCCAAAGGTTCTTATCTGTTTCTAGTTCTGAATTTCATTTTTTATGATGTTTATTAGATACTCGCTTACTAGGCCTCCTTCCTTTCCTTTTTTTTTTCCCATTACTTTCCTTTCTATTGATGTTTTGTTCTTCAAGTCTTCTAGGTTTAAATATCCATTCAGCCTTATTTTATTTTGTTTCATTCATTCTACTCTTCTTTATAAAAATCTACATTTTAGCCACTTTGCCTGCTGAACACCATATTCCCACTCTTTATACAAACTGTCCCATGTTTGGAATGCACTACTTCCTCATCTCTGCTTCTTTCAGTGGTCTGCTTAGGTGTCATTTCTACAAGAAGCTTTTCCTTCATTTCTCTTCCTTTTTTTTCCTCTATAGTTTGTATTTTATTATACTTATTTACAAACTTATTCATGCTATCATAGGTTTAGAGCTGAAGTGGCCAGAGAGGCTACTGGGTCTAGTCCCCTCGTTTTATAGATAAGGAGACTGAGGTCAAAAGGTGAAACTATTTGCCCAGGATTCCTCAGATGTAGTAAATGGTATCAATGGAATTTGAACCCAGATCTTCTAGTTTCAAATCTAGTTGTCCTTGTATTGTACCACACTATTCTACACTCTTATAATGATGGAGGGCTCTCAAAATAGGACAGGAACTATTTTGGTTTCAGATCTTCCATTCATAGTATCTTATATATGGTCCATATATAGTACTTTACTAATTACTTTATTTACTATTACTACTTATTTAATTTATAATTACTAATTACTTAATATTAGTTGAGTCAATCAACAAAATATTTTTAAGATTCATAATATGTTCTATTTTTCTGGCCTTTTCAATGGATGGGAAGGGAGAGACAATGCAGAATAGAAAATAAAACTGAATTTTAAAGATTATAAAGAACAAAAATAAATAGAAGAAAAAAGGTATTTATTATACTTACTGTGTGACTCACCAGTAGTCAATCCTGGTTCTATAAAGAAAGGCCAAAAAAAAAATCTCTTTCTAGCTTTCTCTCCCTCCTACTCATCTCTTTCATTTAAAAAACGAGAAAAACAAAATCCTAATTACAAACAAACAGTGGAGCACTGCATGGAATCTTGAAGCCTGAAATGATAAAAATTGAATGTTTGGAAGGAAGGAAAGCTTTATAGTCAGGATCATATACACAAGGTGATAATGTTTTAATTTTATTAAATGAAATGAATTTTTTCTCTGTTTCAGCAAACTTTAAGACTTCTGGGATTCTCTAAGAAGAAGCCTAATTTGCTTAACTTGATTTAAAATGCTATAAAAATTATGTTAACCTTTAGAAAGAAATTTTATATGACAAAAAGTTTCGGTACATTATGTGCCTACTATGTACCAGACATTAGATAAACTATAAGGATACAAATAAGAAAGTCCCTTTCCCCAAGGAGCTTACAGTGTGATAAAAATTGACAGCACACAAAAGGAAACTGAAAGTGAATAAGGAGGCGTATCATCTTGTTCCATGGAGTGGAAACCAAGTAGAGTAGTTGGTGGAAAATGGGAGTTACCTTGAAAATTCTGAGCCCTTTTATCAACAGACAAAATAAAGTATTTCAATTTTATATTTAATAATAATATTAACTCAATACATTTTTCAAAAAACATGAAATAATGAGTTTTCTTTTATTTTCCATTATTGTTCTTGGTACAAAGTAATAAAAAAAAAAAATTTAAGTAATTTCCATGGTTTCATTGTCTCTAGACTGTATTTAAAATTATAACATTCCACATATAAGCCCATTTAATAGCAAAAAACAAAATTACAGAATACTCTCTTTAAAATAAGTTCTATTTTCAAAAAGTTGTGAGATTACCATTTCTTCTAGATGGCTTCACTAATTTGTTTTTCACTTCCACAAAGTACATAAGCATTGTTTCTATCAATTCCAGTGAGTTCAACACTTTGTAAGGATTCTAACATCTCCCACTTTCTTTTGATTTAGAACATAAGGTAGTCATGACCTCCCTGACTTCTCAAGGAGGTGAGAACCCCAAAAAAGAAGGTGATCACGCCTTCCCTGATTGCTCAAAAAAGAAGTGAAAAACATCATAAAAGATGGTCATACCCTCCCTAACTTCTCAGGAAGGGAGATGAAAACACCAAAGGAAATGGGAAATCAAATCAGATTAGCAGGTTTCTGAAGGAGCTCACTTGAAATAGGTATACATAAATCCATCAATATGGGAGGTAATACACATAATTACTAGTAGTGATGAAACAAATAACATGAATCAACATGAGAATTTACACATGTCCATAAGTCCTAGAAATAGTCCAAAAGGAATCCATTGTCCATTAGTTCATGTACCAGGAATCCAATAATTCCTGCAAGCTTTGAAGTACTCCAATAGTCTCATCAACAATTTTTCATCTCAAGGAATTCAATGATTCCTGCTGGTTTTCAATTCCTTGAAACAGTGTCATCTTGTGTTAGGGAATCCAATGATTCCTGAAGATTTTAAAGTTCTTTTAACAGTCTCATTGTCAGCCATGCTCTTTCAGTGTCAGATATTTCTTAAATCTTCTTTGTTTTGAGGTTTTTCTCCTTTTCTGTTTCTCTCCAGGTGCTCATTGCCACCCATCTGTTTCCTTCTCTGTCTGTAGGAATATAAGCAAACCTCCTCTCCCAGGCAGTTAGCCTATCTAATTCCCTTCTATTTACCACTTTGGGGATTTCTCATCATCATCTGGCAATTACATTGGAGCGGTTTGCACTGGACACTGCCCTGTTGGGTTAAAAAGCATTCTCCCCAAATGTAATCTCTTTCTGCCATGTGATTACTTTTAGGCTGATTGATCACATCAGAGTCCTGATAGGCAATTAGATGCCCACAATAATTTTAACTTTCTTTTTAAACAGTGGCAAAACTGCCAATAAAATAGGACACATGTTCTGCCACTGTTTAAAAAGAAAGTTAAAATATAAGTAGTACAGCAGACTGATCTCTGTGTTAACATATAGGATAAGATCAGCAGAATCGGGGATTTTCCACAAAAAAAAGTTCTTTAAAAAGTAGAAAAACCTAATCACCAAGTTTGAGACATCTCACTGAGGGTCTCTGTCTCTTATGTCATGAATACCTTAACATTAGACTCTAAAATGTTTAATAAACATCCTATTTTTTCCATGAAGATTAAGATGTATTTAGGAAAGAAAGCATTGATAAAAGTCTGGCCTACCATAACCATAACCATTTTAAGATATTCATAGCTGTTTCAACTTCACATTGATTTTTTTTCTGGCTAACCACAAGGTTTCTTTCTTTTTCCTTCATTAAATTAAGTCTTCCCCAGTGAAAATAATGGAGGTTATAGTCAATTTCAAACCAACATAAGTCATTCTTCATGAACCTGTTCATCTTGTTGAGAGTGAAAGACAACCCAACAAAGTTAGAGTCCCCAGGTCAGTGTTGCAGGTATGGCAAAAGAATTTGCAAACTCAGTTTGTCCTCAAGTTAAGAAGCAAAGATTTATTATGCTGCTAACAGTGGGCTAAGTTTCAAAATGGATTAGCAAAGAATTAGGAGCAAGAAGACAAACTTATAGGGAGAAAAGAGATCTGGTGCTTCATGTCACTGATATGGTAATTTTATTATGCTCAATATTGAATTTTGTGGTTTGGAGGGGAAAACTGACCAACAGATTGTTATCTGGCGACCAGCATTATCTGTGGAACTGCAGCACTGCCAAAGCCCCGTGGCCTCAGGGCTACTTTTCCTCTAGAAGCTGTATCTCATCAATCTCGTTAACTCATTCTGGTGAATCAACTTAGATGACAACAGAGAAATTGCTAGTACTATAAGCCAAGTAACACAACCTTCAATTCTGAAATATTTCACATCCCATACAGGCAGTGGGATTAAAGTAAAACTTTTTTAGTGTCACCTCTGTTATTGTTTACTAGAAACTGTATATTCCATGAGGGAATGCCAATCCCAAATTTTTTAAGGGAAGATTTAAAATTATTCATAGGCATTCACTTCACTAAGATTCTTTGAAAACTTTCCTCTTAAGCATAAGAATACTGATTTGCTTTGTTCAGTTATAGGAAGTTGAGCTTCAGGGTGATTCCAAAACCCTACTAGGCAATCAACTTTTCATTTATCACCTGATATTCTTACTATTTCCCTACATGGTGGTAAATTAGGGCAGAGTGCCAAGGGGAAAATATGCACATATATAGTCCTAAGTTAGTTTTAACATAAAACTGTGATGATTTCTTATTAAAAGAATAAAAATGTTTTGGAACTATGCCCAAAGAGCCATAAAACTATGCATATCCGTTAATCCCGCATAGTCTCTACTGGGTTTGTGTCCCAGGGAAATCATAAAGCAAGGAAAAGGACCTACATGTGCAAAAAAAAAAAAAAAAAAAAAATTTGTAGTAGTTCTTTGTGGTGACAAAGAATTGGAAAATGAATAGATGCCTACTGATTAGGGAATGGCTGAATAGGTTATGGTCTATGAAAGTCATAGAATATTATTGTTCTATAAAAAAATGATGAATAAGCTTATTTTAGAAAGGCCTGGAAAGATTTACACAAACTTGCTGAGTGCAACAAACAGAAATAGAAATACATTGTACACAGCAACAGCAAGTTTGTGGCATAATTTATGACAGATTTGGTTCTCAGCAGTTCAGTGATCTAAGGAAATTCCAATAAACTTTAGGAAATGTTATCTGTATCCAAAGAGAACTGTGGACATTGAATATAAATCAGTACATACTATGTTCACTTTGTTTTTTCTTCTTGTTTTTTACCCCTCATGGTTTTTCTCTTTTGTTCTGATTTTTCTTTCCCAACATGATTCATAAAGAAATGTATTTTTTTTAAAGTGAACGTACATGTATAACCAGAAAATAAATAAATAAACGTTGTCTCTTCCAAAAAAGTTGTAAAAGGAAAAAAAGATACCTGAGAATATAAACATGTAACATCACACTTGGCTAAAATCTGAGGTGATAAAAGCAGATAAAGCATTAACTAGTCTGACAAAGAAAAAAAAACCAAAAACTATTTTGCTAGTACAACTGATAAGCGAAATATAAGTGCCAACTTGTATTTATATTAAGAAATCAGGGTTAGTTCAATGTCTGGAAAACCAGAAACAACACTATTACATAAGAAAAATAAAAATCATACAATTATATCAGTGGATGCAGAAAAAGCTTTTGACAAAATACACCACCTTTTATGTTGAAACTACTAAAACTTGGACAATAAGAGGATTTTCTTAAATAGTATCCAATATCAAACCCAGCAGTAACATTAACCATAACTGAGAGGAATCTTTCCAATAAGAATAGGAATAAAGTAATAACAAAGAATGTTCACATCATTAATCAAGTCAAATCAAGCTGATCAGCATTTATTAAGGGTTTACAGTATATGTGCCAGGCATTATATTAAATTTTGAGGCTAACCCCAGCCACTCCCCCAGAAAAGGCAAAAACACTGTTCTCAAGCAGAAGGAGATAACATGCAAAAAATTGCACATACAAGATGTATACATACCATATACCAAGATAAGGTCATGGATACATGACTTAGATATAAAGGGAGATATTACAAGAAAATTTGAGAAACATGGAACATATTACCTATCAGAATTATGGATAAGTGAACAATTTGTGAACAAATATGAGATAAGGTAAGCTATAAAATTAGCTAATTTTGATTACATTAAAAGGTTTTGTAAATAACAAACAAAAAAACCACAAAATACAAATGCAGCCACAATTAGAAGGAAAGCAGAATACTGGGAGAAGGGGTGGGGGAAGATTTTAAAGACATTTTCTCATATAAAGGTCTCATATCTCAAACAAATAAAGAATTTTGTCAAAGAATACGAATCATTTCCCAGTTGATAAGTGATCAAAGGGTATGAACAGGTAGTTTTCTAAGGGATAAATCAAAACTACGTATAGTAAAAAAATGCTCTCAGTATTAATGCTAATGAAAACAACCTTGAGATATGTTATTCCTAGCAGATTAGCTAAAATGATACAAGAGGAAAGTGACAGATACTGGAGAAGATATGGAAAAATTGGTACCTTAATTCATTGTTGGTGGATCTGTGAGTTAACCCAACTACTTTTGAGAGATATTTGAAATTGTGCCTAGAATTATTAAACTGCCTATACCTTTTGACAAAGCTGTACTTTTCTCAGATCTGTTTCCCAAGAGGATTAGGAAAAATGTAAAGGAACCTACATATTCTAAAATATTTATGACAATTCTTTTTGTAGTGGCAAAAAACTGGAAATTTCAGGGATAACCATCAATTAATAAACAGCTAACAAAATTGTGATATATGTTCATGATAAATTACTCTATTATTAAAAATGATGAGTTCATTAATTGTAGAAAAGTATGGAGAGGTCTCCACAAAAGAATGAAGAGTAAAATAAGCAGAACCAAGATATTACTGTGTAAAGATTCTTTAAAAAAAACAAAAAAAAACTAGTTTTTGCTACAATAAGATTTTGGTTTCCATTTTTTTCTCCCTCCCACATCCTTCCATAAGATGGCAATCAATCTGATAAAGGTTAAACATGTACCATCATATTAAACATATTTCCACATTAGTCATGTGAAAAAAAAAAACTCAGAACACATGGGAAAAAGCACAAGAAAGAAAAAAACAACAAAAAAAGGTTTTTAAACAGTGCATTCAGACTGCATTATTCTTTCTTTGGATATGGATAGCATTTTCCAATATAAGTCTTTTAGAATTGTCATTGTATTTCTAAGAAAAGCAGTCTATCAAAACTGATAATTCACAAAATGATGATTTTTCATTGTTTGACTGATTCTTGATGTCTCATAGTCATTAGCTTCCATTTGCTCAATTCTATTTTTTAAAATATGAGCTTCATTTAGTTTTTTTATGTGGCTAGTTTTACTTTTAAAGATGTTTTCTTCAGTGTTTTTGTTTGTTTGTTTGTTTTGCATTTGGCCAAATGTATTTTAGAAGGAATTGTTTAGTCAAAGAATAAAGTATAAGACTGGAAAACATGGAGAAGTTATGAAGAGCTTAAATGCTATCACAATTAGACAAGAAGAAGAAAATGAAGAAAAAAATATTTGTGAGACAAAAACATCACTTTTGCAAATCATATGTACTAATGAATTAACTATTGAAATAATAACATCATTAAAGTAGCAGAAATATAAACACAAAATCACCCTCTCTACATAATACACTAAAATTTAACAGAAAAATAAATCCTTTTAAAATAACTACATTATATATAAAATATATGGGATTTCACTTACCAATACACAGTAATAATGAACACAACTGCAAAACACTGTTTAGAAACAAAGATTGACAAAAGATTGGAGAGGGATTTTAATTGTTCATGATTGGTAATTAGTAATTAAGTAATGAGTAAGATAATTTAAAATGACAATAATTGGACAATTCAGAGGTGGGGATAGAGATTTGAAGATTATTTTTAAAGAGAAAAAAATGAATTTGATTTTATCTAAGATCTTTCTGCTGATAAATTCTAAAGCCACATAGTGATAATAGCTCTCTACTAAAACTCAGATGAAATCTAATTACATCATACATTTTGTGAAAAACAAATAAATGGTAGGGATTCCCACTTTACTGCTCTCTTGGATTTCATTAGTCTCTGAAAATTGGTCTTCCCACAAAAAGATATCTAATTCTGAAACAGACACTTCCTCAGTGTCCCTAGCCCCTGCAAGTGGACGTCCAAAAGTTCCTCCCAGACATACCATTAAAAGGGACCCAGGATTAAATTGTGGTAGATGAATGTTATGGAATATTATTGTTCTGTAAGAAATGACCAGCAGGATAAATACAGAGAGGCTTGGAGAGACTTACATGAACTTATGCTAAGTGAAATGAGCAGAACCAGATCATCATATACTTCAACAACGATACTGTATGAAGATGTAATCTGATGAAAGTGGATTTTTTTGGCAAAGAGACCTAATTCAGTTTCAATTGATCAAGGATGGACAGAAACAGCTACACCCAAAGAAAGAACACTGGGAAATGAATGTAAACTGTTTGCCCAGGTTATTTTTACCTTCTGAATCCAATTCTCCCTGTGCAACAAGAGAACTGTTTGGTTCTGCACACATATATCGACATATTCAACATATATAGGGCAGTGATTTTTTTTAATTGGACAAAGAATTAAAAAATAAGAGGTAATTTAGTGAAGACTCTGGTAGAGCAGAGATGACCGTTTCTAGAATTAAAAATAATAATAAAGTAGCTGAGCAGGGATACCCTTAAGAGCCGGGAGGGGAAGATTACTCATTACCGTTTTCCTCTTAAACCTGTCTCTTCTTCACCCGCAGAAGATGCAAGCTCTTTCTCCCGCCAGCTCTCCTCATCCGCAAAGGGTTGGGCACGGGTGTCACTCATCGCCATGACAACTGGCACGCGGCCGCTTCCCCCTCCCTCCGCTGTTACCAACCGGCAGTCTCTCCGGCAACTCTCTTGAGCTGTCCTCTCCGCGAGTCCGGCTAAGGGCTGATCCGGACCTGGCTGGGCCCGCAGGCAAGGGGAGAATTCCTCCCTCCAGTACTAATACAGAACATGGCCTCGAAGAAACCCGATTCGCTGCTTCAGGACCTGGACCTGAGCGCCGAGGAAGTGAAGAAGCTAACGAATGCCTTCGAGGACCCGGAGTTCCGGCGGCTCTTCGGGGAGTATGCGGCGGAGTTGTCGGATCCAGAGAATCGGAGGCGCTACGAAGAGGAAATTACGGCGCTGGAGCGGGAGCGCGGCGTGAAGGTGCAGTTCGTGCACCCGGAGCCGGGCCATGTGCTGCGCACCAGCCTTAACGGGACTCAGCGGTGCTTCCTGAACATCTGCAGCAACCCGTTACTGGACCAGCCCAGCAGCCAACCCGGCATCGGCGGCCCTCAGGGCTCCTCGCGGGGACAGCTCTGGTCCCTGCCTTACAGCCTGGCTCCGGGCCGCGAGTACATGGGCGGCCAGGGGACCCGCTACAAGGTCTACGACATCATCTTCCATCCGGACACGCTGTCGCTGGGCAAGCGCCACGAGCGATTCCGGAGCATGATCAATGCCACCGCCCTAGAGGCTGTGGAAAAGCAGTTCGGCGTAAAGCTGGACCGACGCAACGCCAAGGTCCTGAAAATCAAGTACAAAGGCACGCCGGAGGCAGCCGTGCTGCGCACGCCCCTCCCAGGAGGCCCCCCGCCCGCGCCCGAGGGGGAGGAGTCAGGGGACAGCCCTCTGCCCGCCTTCCCCTATCCCTACGCCTATCCCGATGGCGCGAAGGCCAGCGCCACGCAAGCCCGCAGCGACGCGCCTCCCCGGGAGGAGCCTCCAGACCCCGCCCCCACCGTGCCGCGTCACAGCATAGTGCAACGGCACCACGTGGATCTGCAGGATTACCGGTGCTCCCGGGATTCCTGCCCCAGCACTATACCCCGAGAGCTGGTAGTGAGCATCGAACTCCCCCTGCTGCGCTCTGCCGGACAAGCTGTCTTGGAGGTGACCGAGAAGCAGCTGTTGCTCAATTCGCGCAAGCCCGACTACAGTCTTCATCTCCCGCTTCCTTATCCCGTAGAGGAGAGCCGAGGTAGTGCTCAGTTCAACAAGGCCAAGCGGCAGCTGATCGTTACCTTGCCCGTGGTGCCTCCAAAGCACGGCATAGACCACCCGGACCCGCAGGAAGAGAAAGAGGTAGACGTGGAGGAAAAGGCAAAGGAAGAGAAGAAAAAGGAGGAGGAAGAAGAGAACAAGAGGGAGGAAGAAGACAACAAGAGGGAGGAACAAGACAACAAGAGGGAGGAACAAGACAACAAGAGGGAGGAAGAAGACAACAAGAGGGAGGAAGAAGACAACAAGAGGGAGGAACAAGACAACAAGAGGGAGGAACAAGACAACAAGAGGGAGGAACTAGACAACAAGAGGGAGGAACAAGACAACAAGAGGGAGGAACAAGACAACAAGAGGGAGGAAGAAGACAAAAAAAAGTTGAAGGAAGAGGAGAAAAAGAAAGAGAAGGGGGAAAAGGAGGAGGGAGCTGTCCGGGGAGAGGGACTACCGAAGCAAGCAGGGACGGAGGATTTGGTGAAGTCTTTGGCATCTAAAGGCATGCCGGAAACTGATGGCTCTCAGTCTGTTTGCACTTCCGAGGAAATAGGAAGCCAGTCTGATGAGCTCTTAAGGGATACTGGAATGGTTAAAGATTGGAGCCAAGACATTTCTCCAGATGCCCTCATAACTTTCCAATCTTGCCCTGAGAATGCCTGGGCTTTATCTGGTAAAGAAATGATAGACTCTCAGGAAGGTACTACCGAGGACCCAGCTGCTGGGATTGTGGCTGTTCCACCAGATGCTTCAGAGCTGTCGCTTGTTGCAAATCCCCCAAGTTGCACTAGAGAGGAGGATCTTCCTATGATCTTACCCGGGAGAAGTAATGAAATGCCAGCCTCTGGGGTACTGAACGTACCAAGGAATGCAGGTCCATCTGGTACTTCAGGGCAGCCACTTAGTAGTAAAGCAAATTTATCAAATGGCACTGTTAGAGAGGAGCCTGCCTTACCTGGGGACTGTAATGAGGTACCATCCTCTGGGACTTTGAGTTTTCCAGGTAATACAGGTTCACTAGAAGAATCCAAAAAGAAAACTAGTAGAAAGGAAAGTTTTCCAGAGAATCCGAATAAAGTTCAACCTAGAGAAACAGTTTTTTCAGAGACTAAAAGAGGGAAAATGTTATGCCCTCCTTTGAAGTGTAATCAAGATGAAGAATCTCTCATTTTGTTGATCCAAGTGCCTCAGATCCAACCACAAAGCCTTCAGAGTGATCTGAGCCCCCATCAATACAAACTTTGCTTCTCAACGCAAGATGTTTCTTATTCATTCATTTTGCAGTTTGCTCCTGAAAATAAGTTGAGCTGTAAGAAACCGAAAATTAATATTTCTTCATTCAATACAGTGATAGAATTTGCCAAGTCTCCCGAGAGTTATGGGCACTGGCGAAAGTGGTATTTTGGTTTGAGCAACAACTGTTTGCAGGTAACAGTACTCTTTTCTACTTAATAACTTTTATAATCCCATTTTTCAAAATTAGCATGCATTCCCCTTACACCATAAATACATCTTTTCATTCCGAAATCTTTTTAGTGATGTAGAATATAAATTATGGTGAAAGCCAATGTATTTGCTTTTTTAAAACGTGTGGTTTATATAGTTTAATTGTCCAGCATGAACAAAAATCGTTTGCTGAAATATAAAAGAATATATATATAAATATATATACACAAATAGCACCTAAGCAGGAGGGGATAAATTGAATTATTTTGTTTTAATTGTACCTATTTTTTGTTCCCTCTTTTATTATGTGTTTTTTTTTTTTAAATTTAATAGCCTTTTATTTACAGGATATATGCATGGGTAACTTTACAGCATTAACAATCGCCAAACCTCTTGTTCCAATTTTTCACCTCTTACCCCCACCCCCTCCCCAGATGGCAGGATGACCAGTAGATGTTAAATACATTAAAATATAAATTAGATACACAATAAGTATACATGACCAAAACGTTATTTTGCTGTACAAAAAGAATCAGACTCTGAAATATTGTACAATTAGCTTGTGAAGGAAATCAAAAATGCAGGTGGGCATAAATATAGGGATTGGGAATTCAATGTAATGGTTTTTAGTCATCTCCCAGAGTTCTTTCTCTGGGCATAGCTGGTTCAGTTCATTACCGCTCCATTGGAAATGATTTGGTTGATCTCGTTGCTGAGGATGGCCAGGTCCATCAGAACTGGTCATCATATAGTATTGTTGTTGAAGTATATAATGATCTCCTGGTCCTGCTCATTTCACTCAGCATCAGTTTGTGTAAGTCTCTCCAGGCCTTTCTGAAATCATCCTGTTGGTCATTTCTTACAGAACAGTAATATTCCATAATATTCATATACCACAATTTATTCAGCCATTCTCCAACTGATGGACATCCATTCAGTTTCCAGTTTTAGCCACTACAAAAGGGCTGCCACAAACATTCGTGCACATACAGGTCCCTTTCCCTTCTTTATAATCTCTTTGGGATATAATCCCAGTAGTAACACTGCTGGATCAAAGGGTATGCACAGTTTGATAACTTTTTGAGCATAGTTCCAAACTACTCTCCAGAATGGTCGGATTTGTTCACAACTCCACCAACAATGCATCAATGTCCCAGTTTTCCCGCATCCCCTCCAACAATCATCATTATTTTTTCCTGTCATCTTAGCCAATCTGACAGGTGTGTAGTGGTATCTTAGAGCTGTCTTAATTTGCATTTCTCTGATTAATAATGACTTGGAGCATCTTTTCATATGACTAGAAATAGTTTCAATTTCTTCATCTGAGAATTGTCTGTTCATATCCTTTGACCATTTTTCAATTTGTACCTATTTTTTGAAAATCTCATCTTCAGGGTTAATTGAGGGGAAAGGATTCTGGACTTTTAAATATAAACCTTCTGGTTTGGAATCTCTGAATCTTATACATTAAGTACATAAATGACCTTTTTTCTGGAGATAAATAAGTTAATTGTCCTTTGTCCTCTTCCACCTTTCTTTTCCAAAATAATCTATGACAGCACAGGTGATGCATGTAATGATGATACTTGACCTGCGTGTAAATTGAACTTAAGTGAGACAATTTCTGGAAAAGTCATCAGCCTCATCTCTTCCCGAGTTATGGATTTTTAAAAATCTAGTTCTTGCCCAATGATTTACAAATAAAGAAATAGAGGCCCAGGAAGTTGTGATTTTCCCTTGTCCAAGGAAATATAGTTTAGTTACCTATAGCTGGGATTCAAAGCTAGGGTCTCCAAATCCAGAGCTCTTGACATTAAAGTAAGTAGAAATCAGGCAGGTAGGTGGCACAATGGGATAGAGCACCAGCTCTCAAGTCAGAAGGACCTGAGTTCAAATGTGCTCTCAGACTTAACAATTCCTAGCTTTATGACTCTCAGCAAGTCACTTAACCCCAATTGCCTCAGCAAAAAAAATAAATAAATAAAATGTTAAATTAGAAATCAACTTAAATAATTAGAGAGAATGAAGAAACATTACACTCAATATACTTTTACAATTAATGCAAATAATAAGTAAACCTAATTCTAAACTGAAAGTTCCTATGCCTCAGTAGATAGTGTGAAGTCATCAAACATTTATGTACCTTAATATATTCCAGGCACTCTGTAAGTATGGGGGATACATAGAAACATAGGCTAAAAAAAAAATAATAATCCTCCCCTGTCAAATACCTCATAGTCTTTTTCTGCTACTCCTTTATGGAAAAGGAAAGGAATAAGCATTTTTTAAAATGCTTACTATTACCAACTAAACTACAAAATATCTTACTTGATCCTCATAATAACTTTGTAAAATAGGTGCTATTATTACCCCCATTTTACATTTGAGAAAACTGAGGCAGAAGTTAAATACCTTGCTCAGGGTCTCATAGGTAATAAGTATCTGAAGTTGAATTGAAACTCAAGCCCTGAGTTCTATGCACTTCATCACCTAGCTGCCTTAATGAGGAAAACAAGATAAAAACCATTATTTTCAAATATGATGTATACAGGATTAAATAGCTGGCCCAAGATCATCCAGTTAGTGTTTGAGACCTGATGAAAATGGAACCTTCCATATTCTAGACCTTAGGCCTGCATTCTATTTACTACCTATGCCTCTTAGCTGCACCTGTATTTAGGCAGGTGACGCTTAACCACAGAGTGCATGAAGAAGAGGGAAGGTATAAGAAGACTGGGAAGGTATGAAGGAGCCAGATTTTGTTTATTTATTTTATTATAAAAACTTTTTATTGACAGAACCCATGCCAGGATAATTTTTTACATTATCCCTTGCACTCACTTCTGTTCCGATTTTTCCCCTCTCTCCCTCCACCCCTTCCCCTAGATGGTAAGCAGTCCTATATATGTTGAATATGTCGCAGTATATCCTAGATACAATATATGTGTGCTGAACCAAACAGTTCTTTTGTTGCACAGGAAGAATTGGATTCAGAAGGTAAAAATAACCTGGGAAGAAAAACAAAAATGCAAACAGTTTACATTCATTTCCCAGTGTTCTTTCTTTGGGTCCATCATTGATCAATTGAAACTGAATTAGGTCTCTTTGTCAAAGAAATCTATTTCCATCAGAATACATCTTCATACAGTATCATTGTTGACCGTCAAGTATGTAATGATCTCCTAGTTCTACTCATTTCACTTAGCATTAGTTCATGTAAGTCTCTCCAAGCCTCTCTGTGTTCATCCTTGCTGGTCATTTCTTACAGAACAATAATATTCCATAACATTCATATACCACAATTTACCCAACCATTCTCCAATTGATGGGCATCCATTCATTTTCCAGTTTCTAGCCACTACAAACAGGGCTGCCACAAACATTTTGGCACATACAGTTCCCTTTCCCTTTTTTAGTATAAGGAGCCAGATTTTGAAGAGCCTTAAGTGCCAAAGAGAGGACTTTATATTTGGATCTAGAGATAATAGGGAGCCACTGGAATTTATTGAATTAGGAAGGTGACATCATCAGATTCAAGCTTTAGAAAAATCCTTTCGGCAGCTGTGGGGATGGAAGAGAGACTTGAGTCTGAAAGCCTGTCAGAAGGCTTTTGTAAGAAAAAACTTATTTTTTGTAAGTTAGAAATGATGAGCACCTGATTGAATTAGAGACATGGAGAGAAAGGCATTTCTCTGAAAGATGTGAGGGTAGAAAACATTTAAATATGCTAGTTGAGAGAGCATGAGGAATCTAGACTAGAAGCTTGAATGACATTGGCTGGGGCCCTAAGTGAAGAATTGTGCCAAAGAAAGATAGTAATGGGGACATTAGCAATTTATGACTGGAAAGGAGATTGGCTAATTTTGAAACAAGATCCCATTGATCTTAATGCATTATAAAGGCTCTAGAGAAAGTCCCCAGCATGTCAAGTGGACCTCCTGGGGAGGGTTTTCAAGAGAATAAGAAGTGTGAGTTGTATGTAATCTGTACCTTTGAAGAGTATTATCTTCCCACACCCCATCAGAAATCCATCCATATCAAAGAAATGTCTACCCATAAAATTACTGTGAGCATCAACTAAGATAATGTATGTAAAACACCTGGCCTACATTTACATCAAACTTTTTAATGTTTACATTTATTGCTGGGGGGAGGGAAGGGGAGAGAAGGTAGTGAGGTGGAGATCTAGGTTTATCTTTGTGGAGGAGTAGGCATTGAACTGGGTTTTCAAGAATGAATAGGGATTCAGAAAAGGAAAGGAAAGAAGCAAAGGCTTGGAAATAGTTGAATGGCCCAGAGAGTAGTAGTCTAGTCTAACTTAATCATGTTGGGGAATAATATGAGAAAGACTGGAAAATAAGATACAACCAGAGTTTTCCATGAAACTGCAACTTGCAATTATTGAAAGTTTTTCCTTTTAAGTATTTAATAAATACAAAATCTAAGATTTAAAGCTGGACATTTTCTTTCAGGATACTTCTCTTCTGTGCATCTTTAAAAAATGTTCTGGTTTTTTTTTTCTTATTTGGCAACTCTGTATCATTGTTGAGGTTGGGAAAGGGGAAAAGTTTATTGTAAATAACACCATTGCAAAAGCTGTCCAGAATTCTAAGAGAATTTAGCAGAGAAACAGAAGCAAGGAAACACATTCATCCAGATTCTGTCATAGATATGGTAATTCTCATGACCAGCAGGATGAATACAGAGAGGGTTGGAGAGACTTAACAGGAACTGATACTAAGTGAAATGAGCAGAACCAGGAGATCATTATATACTTCAACAACGTAACTGTCTATGAGGATGTATTCTGATGGAAGTGGATTTCTTTGACAAAGAGAAGATCTAACTGTTTCAGTTGATCAATAATGGACAGAAACAGCTACACCCAAAGAAAGAACACTGGGAAATGAACGTAAACTGTTTGCATTTTTGTTTTTCTTCCCGGGTTATTTCTACCTTCTGAATCCAATTCTCCCTGTGCAACAAGAGAACTGTTCGGTTCTACACACATATATTGTATCTAGGATATACTGTGACATATTTAACATGTATAGGACTGCTGGCCATCTGGGGAAGGGTGGAGGGAGGGAGGGGAAAAATCAGAACAGAAGTGAGTGCAAGGGATAATGTAAAAAATTACCCTGGTATGGGTTCTGTCAATAAAAAGTTATTTAAAAAAAAAAAAAAGATATGGTAATTCTCTGGCTCATAGGCAAGAAGGAGCAATGGTCTCTAGTATTCATTAACCAACAAATTAAATTAAATGGAGAGCTATACTGGGACCAAATAGATATTAGTCCCAGGGCTATCATCTCAAAGAATCCAGCACGAAGTATCAGAGAGCAAGCTTTTTCTATTTCTTCTATTTCTTTTTCTAAAATGGGACTGTTTAGTTTATTTACATCTTCCTCTGGAAGAATCTGGACACTATATTTTTGAAGGTATTCTTCCATTTCATTTAAGTTTTTGAATTTATTGGCATAAAGTTGGGCAGAGTAACTCCTAATTATTGCTCTAATTTCCTCTTCGTTAGTGGCGAGTGTTCTCCTTTTTCATTTTTAAGACTTAACAATTTGATTTTTCCCCTTTCCTTTTTTTAATCAGATTTACTAAAGGCTTGTCTATTTTGTTGATTTTTTCATAGAACCAACTCTTAGTTTTATTCAATTCAATAGTTTTTTTACTTTCAACTTTATTGATCTCTCCTTTTATTTTTAGAATTTAAAGTTTAGAGTTTCAAGTTTGACTGGGGGTTTTTAATTTGTTCCTTTTCTAGCATTTTTAGTTGCAAGCCCAATTCACTGACCTTCTCTTTCTCTATTTTATGCAAGTAGGCCTCTAGAGATATGAAATTTCCCCTAATTACCGCTTTGGTTGCATCACACATTTTGGTATGACGTCTCATTGTTGTCATTTTCTTGGGTGAAGTTATTATGTCTGATTTGCTGTTTCACCCAATCATTCTTTAGTATGAAATTATTTAGTTTCCAATTATTTTTTGGTCTGTTTTCCCCTGACTTTTTGTTGAATGTAATTTTCATTGCATCGTGGTCTGAAAAGAATGCATTTACTATTTCTGCCTTACTGCATTTGAGTTTGAGGTTTTTATGTCCTAATATATGGTCATTTATTACCAGGTCTTAAACCAAAAGCAATCTGACTCTTAATGGATCACCATTAGATCCTTGGCCAAGTCCATTTAATCCAAGAGTCTAAGGGAAGAAATGTTATTATATTCCTAGGTCAGAAGACTTTTATAATCATTGACAGATTGTTAGAACAATAACACTTAAAGTTGGGGGAAGGGGAGGAACAGAACTTCAGGATCACTGATTCTAAAGCTAGAAGACTTTAGAATCATTGGCAGATTGTTAAAACAGAGACATTCTAAGGTCTGGGGACCTTTAAATTATTGCTGTTTCCCTTAGAAGCTATACTTTTGCTCTGGAGGAGAAAGTGAGGCAGGTGACCTTACACAGCCCTCCTTCACTTAAATCCAATTTACTTGCCTGTTATGGCATCACCTTCCTGATGTCTTTGAAAATGAAAGACAACAAATTTCACCTGAAATCCTGTCATTTTGAAAATAGATTAAATTTTTTTTTTTCTGAGGCAATTGGGATTAAGTGACTTGCCCAGGGGCTGATGCTCTATCCACTGCTCCACCTAGCTCCCTCTAGATTAAACTTTGATATTGAGCACCCTAAATTAGTAATAATAATAATAATAATTTTTAGCCCTTACTATGTGCCAGGTGCTATGCTAAGCACTTTATAATTATTAGCTCATTTCTTTTTAAAAATTTAATATTTAACTTTTACCCAAGTGATAAGGTACAGCTTCTAGGAGAAATATAGCAATAATCCTAAGATTCCCTTGACCTTAGAGTGTTATTGTTCTAACTATCTGTCAATGATTCTTAAGTCTTTGATAAGCAAATTCTTGAGATCACTCCTCTGTTCTACCTCCGAGTCATAAAATTAGCATATCGGTGACATGAAGAACTAGATAAATTTGTCTCTTTGCTCCTGGTTCTTTCCTAAATCCTTTTGGAACTTAACCCTCTTCAATTACAAAAAACTTGGCCACTTGATTTGAAGATGGATTCAAGCCTGCAAATTCTTTGGGAACATTTCATGACCCTCTTTTGGTCTCCTTTTGATCATTAACACAATTATGTGTAAAAACAATTTTTAATTTATTAACTTATTTGACCTTCACAACAATCCTTTGAAGTAGATATTATCTTCTCCATTTTACAGATAAGTAAATTTAGGCAGATCAGGTTAAAGTGATTTCCCCAAGGTTTTACAGCTAAGTGTCTGAAGCTTGATTGGAACTCAGGTCTTCCTAACTCCAGAACTAAGACTGTCTACTAGGAGCCAGTAGAGTCTCTGCATCCAGAGAGAGGACTATGGAGTCTGACTGTGAATCACAACATAGTATTTTCACCTTTTTTGTTGTTTGCTTGCTTTCTTTTTCTTTCTCATTTTCCCCTTTTGATCTGATTTTTCTTGTGCAGCATGATAAAATATGGAAATATTTTATTTAGAAGAATTACACATGTTTAATCTATATTAGGTTATTTGCTGTCTAGGAGAGGTGGAAAAGGGGGAAGGAGGGAGAAAAATGTGGAACATAAGATTTTGCAAGAGTGAATGTTGAAAATTACCTTTTGCATGTATTTTGAAAAATAAAAAGCTATTATTTTAAAAAAAATTGCCTCTTCATAAGCAGGTGTTTCAAATCTAACAAGGCCAGTAATCACTAATACTTTAAGGTTTACAAAGTAGTTTGAGTGTTTTATTTTATTCTTACAACTGCTTTTATGATCCTCACTGTATAACTAACTGAGTTAAATAATAGTTTGTGTACAATAATGAAGGGAAATGCACAATGCTTTTCTTTTTTTTTTTTTTAAAGGAAAGATTTTTTGTCATTGAAGAAAATGTTGATGAATTTCTTGAAGGTGTTTTCAATTTTGAAAAACCAGCTCCCAAAAACCAGCCATTAATTGAAGTACTTGATGTTAGTGATAAGAAGACCGAAATTCAGTTAAAGGTAATATTTTGGTGAACTCTCTAGAGGAAAGATTTATGAAATTAAAAGTCTAATAATCCCATTCTTGCCATTTTAGTGTCATTAATTAATGTATTAAACATTAATAATTATGCTTAATTTAATTACACTTACAGGAAAGATACATAGTCCTAGATGCTGCATTTATAATGCTATTTAGACTATATTTTCTTTTTTTTTTTTTTTTTTTCCCAGAAAATAGTCTTTTTTTTTTTTTTTTTTTATTTAATAGCCTTTAATTTACAGGATATATATACATGGGTAACTTTACAGCATTAACAATTGCCAAACCTCTTGTTCCAATTTTTCACCTCTTACCCCACCCCCCCCCTCCCTAAATGGCAGGATGACCATAGACTATATTTTCTAATACTAGATTCAAATTCATTTGAATGATGGTACTACTCAGTCCTACAATTTTTTAGTTATTTTAATAATTATTAATATTAATTTTATGAAGTACTTACTTAGCATAGTACATCAGGAGTACACAATACTTAGTAAATGCTTTTTGATTGATTGCTGATCTTGAAGTAGAAAATTCATGAGTTTCAGATAGTTTAATTAAGTCTTTCTGTAGAATTTGGCACTGGTGTATAATAGAAGCTAGAAATTGACCTGGAATTTTTAGGTTCCTGTATCATAGAATTTTGGAATTTGAAAGGGATTTTAGATCATCTATTATAATTCCCTCATTTTGCAAATTAAGAAATTGAGACCCAAGGAGTTTAAAGTGTTATATACAGCAAGCTAGTGCTGATTGCCAAACAGTGCTCTTAACTTTCAGTTCATTTAATCATTCCATTACCAGTCTACCATGTACACCAATGTTAAAAAAAACAATTAAATGGAATATCTTAATTTTAATTTTCTCTAGAGAAAATACTTGATCTATGACAGGTGATAAATAAGTCTCTTATAATCATGCACAAATTATATTTTATATTATAATTTACATGTATGTTAGTTTGTAAAGAACTCTACATATGTTATCTCATTTGAACTTCAGAATACTCATTGTGAGAAATATACAGTTATACATTGTGATATATATTCAAAACACTCATTGGGAGATGATAGTTATCTCCAATTTACAGAAGAAAACTGAAGCTGAGGGAGGTAAAAGGGGTTTCTTTCCCAATTATTGTGAGAGATAAGACTTGAAAGCAGGATTACCTGTTTCCAAGTCAAGCATTTTATTCACATGCCCTCTATACCCATTCTAGCTATATATGCCACAGAATCTAGGATAGAAAGTTATGAGTAACTGATAGTAAACAAAATAATCAAAATCCTATAGTCACACAGATCTTAATACTTTAGTTTAATGGACTTTCACATACAAAACAAAAATAGTTAAACTTAGACTTTTTCTTAAGCTTCATATCTCTTGCGTAATTGAAACCTTTTCTTGATTTTTGTTATTAGAGTTAATATACTATCTACACTTTCTATTTTATTAAACTTTAGGTTTTTGGCCAGGCTAGCTTTCATTTGGGGCATATATTATAATAAAATACAATAATATTGCCTGTTATGTGTAGGCCCTGGAAGAGAAAGTTTAGATTTTTTTACATTATAGTATTGGCCCTTCTAGAATTTATGTGCCTGCCTCAGGTTTATGAGGTACCTGTTTTCTTGGTCTTCTGCTTCCCCAGTGAGTCCTTTCCTGAAATTCCAACCTATAAAGATTTTTCAGTCACTTCTCTCAACTTTATTAATCATATATGAGTCATGGAAGCTTTTTTCCCCTTGCTGTCTGAATGGCAAAGAGCTTTCCCTATTTGTCCTTCAAAAATTGTTCCTCTGGGCTTTAGACTGGGCTATGTTGCACTAGAGAAGTCAATGCCTCCGGGTTCTGGAATCTTTTTCCTTACATTGACCCGGGATCTCTGTCCTTAACGGTTTGCCTGAAAATAAGTTTAGTAGTCTGACATAAAGATTTTGTCCATCCTAAAAACAAAGTGTTGGCTTCTTGAACTGTTTCTCTGAACTGATTAAATGATCCTTCTCTTCCTTAGAGAATGTGCTATCTAGGAGGAAGAAATGTTGCCTTTAGGATTACAGCTTCCCCGAGTTTCAAGCCCCCATACTTTTCCTAAAGTAGACTCTCCTCATCCTAGCCTAAACTTTCCTAATTGCTGTTTCTCCCCTTGGTTGTAAATCTCTGATTTCTGTTCCTAACTTGTCAGCAGGACCAAGACAACAGATACTTCGAGGGTCAGTAAAAAATTGACATCTTTCTCCATTCCAACATACTTTCCTATAATAGGTTGATGAATTTTGGCTCACCACCTCCCTGTAGGATAAGAATTTATTAAAATCCTCAAGTTCATAACAACAAAATATAAAATAAACAATAACAGACCACTTCTCCCCAATAAGGGTGCCAGTCCCACATGGGTCTTCAATAAATAGGCTATAAATTGTGAAATGAAATTAATCATTTAGATAATTTTTATATTTTGCCATTTGTTTTTCACTTTTAAACATTCACTTAGTCAAGCCAATGATCTAGCACCTATTTCAAGAATTCTGAACCTTATGTTTTGTTGATTTGGTCTCTGATTAATCACAAAAAAAAATAGACTAACATTTTAGTTGCAGTACTACAAAACTCCTTATTCTTTCATTTATGAGTTTTATCTGTCACTTTTTATATATTGCCAAAAGTATTTTTGATATTATTATTTTGATAATAAATAAATAAAAAGATAATAAAGGTTCTAGAAAAAGAATGAGTTATTAAAGAGAACTGGATGAAGTGGATGAGGCTGGTTATCTAAGCTAGCTTTATCATTCCTTCCTTGGGTCAGGGTATTTTGAAAGCTCAGGATGTGTCTGACATTTCTGCAAATTAGCTGAGAGAGAGCAAATAGTGGACAGCACAAAAGATAACTTGGATTGTTGCTTTCTTTTTATTGTGATACAGATAGTCTTCAGAGAAATAGTATTTGCTCATCTAAGCCATACAACCACCAGAGAAAATACATAAACATGTCCAAAAGAAAATGAATAAAGATAAAGGTACTGAGGGTCAGAGACCATAAGCTTTTCTAAGAATGATGGAATTGTATCTATTCTTAGAAGAAGACACTTTTAGAAGCCAGATAGGAAAGTGCCTCAAAAATTGTTTTATTCAGGTATCTGAGAACAAAAACAGTAACTCATAAAAGCCAAGGGTGGTCAAAGAATACAAGTGCAATGTGTTTCTAAGGCTTAGAGAGCAGCTTACATAAGTTCTGGGTGTGCAACATATACCTCATGGTAGAATTCTGTGTATTTTTGTTTAGGATCCAAATCAGTTTTGAAACTTATACTTATTAAAACTTGTCTTCTTTATGACTTACTTTATCTTACATTGTAACCTACCTTGTATTTTTTCTAGATTTCTTTAGTTTACCTTAATTTCTTAGGTAATTTCCTCTTTAAATATTTGTGAAATTAGTATGTTTAGTTAATATTTATACATATAACTAAACCATTCCCCAAACTGAAGTACTTGGTGTATCTATATTAATTTTTCATCATGACTAGATCCTATTTGTTTGTGGGTTTTTTTTTTTTACTTAGTCTTATTTCTATATTTAAGTAAAAGATTATTTTAACTTAAATAAAAAGACAAGAAAGGAAGTAGGAAAATAATCTTCAATAAAGATTGAGGAACAGTATACTTAAGGCAACAGTAAAATTTAAACCAACTCAGCACCCTAGAGGAGATCTGAGAAGAGGTGTGTGAGTGACTGGGAACCTAAGAGCGATAAGCCAAGGCTAACTAATGAAGCTGAATGAAGCTTTTTGTTGCCTGGACTAGTCCTCACAGCTTTCTGCAGACATGGATAGGTTGGCATCAACATAGTTGGGGGCAATGATATACAAATCTAATTTTGTGAAAGTGGGTAAAAATAATTTTTGCTACCTTTTATATCCTGGTATGAGATGGATTATGTCTCAATAGAAACTAAATAACAATTTAGTTTTATTAATTAATAAATTACTGCTGTATCTAAAAAATTATACATCTAATAGATTAGAGAATTAACTTAATTGCCAATTCTAAATCTTCTGATTTTTTGACACATAGAATTTGTAGTAATGTATTCTTTTAGAGATGACTTATGTGTTCTAATATTTAGTCATTTTAACAAAGCCTTACCATTTAATTGTTTTTGTTTCAAAAAGCAATACATTTATTTCTTTTGACAGTCAATAGACGGAGAAGTAGAAGTACAAGAAGTAGATGGCCAAAATCAGCATAATGGAAAAGAACAAAGAATTAAAATAAGAAGCCATCTGACTGAAAAAGAAAATAAACTTCAGATAAATACAAAAAACAATAATAGTAAAACTGATGTCGAAAAAGAACATACAAAAGGAAACATCAAACCTTCTGATAGTTATACAGCAGATAAAGCATTAAAAAAGAGAAGCTGCAGGTCAGCCCTCTGCCTGCAACATGACCCTGCTGGTGCTGCTACAGAAGTTATTGGAAAATCTCAACAATCTGACTCGGTGTCCAAACCTGTTTTCACAAAAGAAAAAATCGCCATTTATTCAAATAATGAAAAACAAAACTTAAAACAACCAACATTGGTGGAAGAGAAAAAACCAGATAAAGATCACATACTTCAAAATATAAAAGAAACCGATATGAAGGATGGAAGTGTACAAATTATTAAAGAACATGTGACTAATTGTGCATTTACTTTTCAAAATTCTTTGTTGTTTGATTTGGATTAATTTGGAAATTTTATCACATTCAAGATATACTATAAAATCCTTAGATTCATAATAGAGAATGATATCTAACATTTAGCACATATCTAAATTCTCTTAGCATCAAATTCAGAATCTGGCAGGAACTACTGGTTCTGAGTAGTTCTGATGCTAAGAGAAAATGATAATAAAATATTTACCTGTTTACTTTTACAAGTGACTATTTAACAGCAGTTTCAACCATTAGCTATATTAGATCCTTTTAGTTTTTAAATTAGTATTAAATACTAATATTAAGTAAATTTAAAAATTCCCCTAAGATTTTTCTAAATTATTATGAGTGCTTTAAATTTTAAAAATTTAACATTTTTTTCCCCTTTGTTGATAATTTTTTTTGTCTTGAAATATACCCAAAATTGGAATGTTTGTTACTCATTATAGTTCCTAAGAAGTTAGGCATCAACTAGCAATACATAGGGCAGAATTTTAAAACTGTGATATCTTAAACCAGGTTTTATCCAATTATTCTAGACTTGCATTATATCATAAAGAACTTCTATCCTAGCTCAGAAGGGATTTAAAAAAAACCTTTTTTTTAAACCCTTGACAATCACTAAACAAAATAAAATATTCCCCAAACAAAATAGTATTTAATATTTTTGCTTCAGCTCTGAAAATGTTTGTTTTTTGCCTTACCCTATATAATAGGATATCAGACACTTTTTCTAATGATTACTTTAAAATTTCATCAGTGTTTCTTAGAATGTATTACTAAAATATTAAAATGTCTTTTAGTTTCACATAACAGTAACTTTTTTCAAGAAAAATATTTAAAAATTGAAGAAGAAAATTTGTTATATTCCAGAAAACAAAAATAAAATCTACATAAAGTAAATTTTTCATGCTTCCTGGAATGGGAGAAAAATAAAGTCAAAGACATGAAATGAACATTCAATTAATTCCCTGCAATACAGTCTGTTATCATTAGGCTTTTGACTAAAACTCACTTGAATCCAGCAGGAACAAGAAGTTTAAAAGTACTTATTTGCTGGCCAACAAGGTATACCGAGTGAAGAAATGTGTTACTTTTTGGACTGTACATAGTGGCTGACCCATTGAGTCATTGAAAATCCCAGAAAACTGATCTGGGGTTTTGAGAGCTTTTTAGAATGAGAATTTTAGGCCAAACCTGCAAAATCTGGGAAACCTAAGCTAGGAGTGATGAGAGGTATAGGATGATGGGCAAAATGCTGCATAAAAAGTTTCTTCTCAGCTGGATAGAATGTGATAAAGACTTTAAATCCATGTAATTAGTTTATTTTTGTTGGATTTTCTCGCATTTATTTTGTATAGAATCTAGTTTTCTTTAGTCAACTACAATTGGATAAAATTAAAATTTTTTACTACTCCATGTATGAATATTTTAAATAAGCTTCTGGGTCTTTGTAATTTGTCATTTTAAGTTTCATTTCCATTAAAGTCTTATCGTTTTCTGTGTTTGGATAATTTGAAAGTTAAATATTTTCTTCCAAAAAGGACTGGTTCATTGGTATTCTTTTTGGGAAAGGATGAATTATTTGAAATTAAGAATTATTACACATTCTTAGTAGTTAATTCAAACTCACATGCTTAGCTGATCTTCACAACTTCCCTCTGAGGTAGGTAATACACTTTTATTCATTTTACAGATGAAGAGATTGAGGTTCAGAGAGGTTACACAGTGGGGCAAGACCATTGTATGTCCAGTTCCTCCGATTCCTAGTCTAGTATTCTTATGTTTTCCAAATAACATTAGATTTTTAAATACAAAGGTCAACTAAATTTTGACATTGGGGTTATAAAATTGACCTAAAAAATATCAAGAATTCTTAAATGCAAACATGTGGATTTTTATTTTGGCAACCTTAAAAAAAAACAAAACATTTCTACATTAAAGTAGAAACAATGTTTTAAGTTTTCTATACCAAAAGAAAGACTGTTCTGTTCAGGCAGGTCTTCATGTAATATTACATAATTATCTGCCATTCTGAAAATAACTTGATTGGATTATAAAACCAGTCGTACTTTTACTGTTTTTTACAATTTAAAAAATGATTTTCAGTGTTTAAAAATTTTCAAAGTAGAAAAGTACACAAACATAAAAATTTGTAATAGATGAATTTTAGTAGTTTTTTCTTATTCCACAGCCCTTCCAATTTAATTTTTTGGTAGTTGGGATTTTGGACTTTGGAATACTACCCTCAAAACAGAATTTGTTCCAGTTAAAAATGTAAAAGATGTGATTAAAAAAAAAATACTATTTTTTCAACACTTTCAACAAGAATGTTTATTTGTATTAAAGCAGAAACCAAATCCTAAATCATTTTATACAGTTTTGTGTCCTTTAGACCAAAAAGATCCCAAGTTTTAAAAACTGTCATTTTTTTTATTTTTGCAGTTCTCACTGCAGTCTTCTATAACTTTTACAGAGTTCATGGTCCCTAATATCTCCCCACCCTCCATTTTTCCCATGTGGGAGGAGAGGAGCCAAAGCATATTTTTTAATGATACTTAGACTCTTAGGAAACAGATACTGTTTGTTTTTGTTTAAGAGCAATTCAATTTGGGCACTCTGGGTGGATGGTCTACAGGGATCCTTGTGGTGCATACCACAGTCTCCAGCATGATAAATCCTAGGAACTTCAGGAACCATGACTTTCCAGAAATTTTTAAGACAAGTTGTAGTCAAATATTGAAGAGTCCAGTCCCAGTTATAATCATCATAAGTACAGAAAGTATCTGTGCACTCAATCAGTTTCTCATATGTACCTCGAGTCAACACTAGGCCCATATTGTGCTCCGTAGATTTCCAAGTTTTCACTTCCACCTTGTCTGCTTTGCCAAAGAAACTTCGACTAACAGAATAGGACCCCAGGGAGAGCACATCACACTCAGGGCATTCCTGCAGTTTCAATTTCCACATTTTTTTGAGCACGTGAAAAAAGTCTGGGGATAGATAGTGATCCTCCTCCAGAAAGACTATAAGACCAGCATAATTATGGAGAATCTTGACCCTCTCCCAGACGAAATGCAGCTTCCACCACCAGTGGTGTTTGGTCTGAGAAAACTTGGCCTCTCGGTAATGGCCGAAGGAGTCCGGATATTCCGCATTGATGCAGCCCATTTTCAAAGCCGCTTTCTTCTCCAAGTCTCGGGGACAATCTTTGGGGTCGTTGCCGGGGAACTCGTTGGGATACAGCTGGATGCTGAAAGGGAAGAAGACCTGCAGCACTGGGCAGAAATCTATTCCGGCGATCAGCTGATTGATCTCGGCCGACCAAAAATCGTGGCTAAAGATGACTAAGAGGTTACCGATGCCCTGGACTCTGCGAAGCGAGTCCAGTAGCAGCTTGAGGTAGTCGGGCCGGTTGTGCACCTGGACCACCAGCACGAGCTCCGGCTCCAGTTGCGCGGGGCCCCCGGCAGCACCGCCGCCGGCCTTTTCGCCGCCAGCTCCCGCGGCTCCCGCTCCCCCAGACGCCGCGTTTCTCAGCGTCTGGTCAAAGTTCACCTGATACACCAGCGACCGGTACACCAGCGTCATGTTGTCCACCTCGGGCGGCGGGGCTGCCGTACCGTTGGGAAATCGGCGGAGGTCGCCGGGGCCTGCAACCCGCGCCGGAGCAGACGCCGAGCCGGCGAAGGCCTCATTCTTCCGCTGCCGCCCGTTACTGCTCCAGAAGACGAAGCCGCAGGCAGCCACCACCAGCGTCAGAATCAGCACCTTCCGCTTGTAGATGCGGAACCTCATGGTCCCCGAGGTCGCGGGGCGGGGAGGAGGGAGCGGGCTAGCTAGTGGCTTCCGAACGCGGGGAGCCTTAGCTTCGGCGGGCGCGCTGGACCGCCGTGATCCCCGCCCGTAGCAGCACCAATCCCCCGGGCTAACTCATCCCCGGCCCGATGGGAGATGGGCACTGGGGCCGTCCCGAGGCCCGAAGCAACGGAGCCGCAGCCTCGGCGGTCCTCAGCGGCTCCACGCCGCCGCGGCGCGGCCCATTCTCCCCTTCAGCAGCAGCAGCTACACGGCCGCTAAGAGACCCGGCTCTCGGGGCTCTGTGCTCTCGCCATTCAGCATAGAGGGTCCGGGAGGAGCGCGCCACAGTTTCAGTACCTTCACCCAGCTCTCCTCCGGCACGCCGAGCCAGCCTGCGCTTCTTCCGCGCTCATTCTCGCGCAGCCCCCTCTCCTCGCTGGCAGCGGAGCGACGCAGGTGGCAGCTGGGCTCGAGCCGAGGCGGCGTAGATTGTGACACAGCTGGCGACCGTCTCAGCCTCCGGCCCCACGCCCCGCCTCCTTGCCTCCTGGTTGGTTCCTTTCAGTCACGTCTCGAGACGCCTTAACCGGCCTCCTGTAGCCCATTAGGCAGGGGCACCGTCATTCAGTTTTAGTCGTCCCGCCCCTTCCCGTCAGGCGCGAGGTGATGAGTTGGAGCACAGGTGCCCAGGTAACATTTGCATAGGAGCCGGGCTGAGGGGAGCGTTCTATTTCAGATGGATGAAACCTGTCCGGGCACCCACACGGTGAAGTGACGGCATACTAAGATGAGGGCCTTCTTGGCTTTGTCGCTGATATTTTGCAACAATGACACGTCATCTTTGAAAGCCTAGTTTCTGGGAAAACTTGTATGAGTGTAGTAGGAATGTGGCGTCTCTGGACTTCTTGAAAAGGCATCAGAAATGAGAAAGTGTAAGGGCACAAGAACAGTTAAAAACCCAGTCCCTGGCTTTCTCTGATGGATAAAAAATGAAATAAAAACTAGCGTTTGGGCTTTTAACTTTTTTAAAAGTTACAATGCCACCTCTTCAAGAAACTTATGAGTCACAGGATAGGGATTGACTCTCTGTTCGATCATTTACTTCCTAAAATGTTTTTCGTTTTCCAATTTGTACTTTATGCAGTTATATTCTCGTGACTTTGAGGAGCCTGTTTCTGAATTTGTTTCTTCATCGCCTCTAAATCTTTGATCCTGTGGCATCACGTGTTACTTTATGTTCCATTATACATTAATTTATGCAATACCGTGTTAATAGTGATGCTCATACCCAGACTATAATGGTGAATTCCCAGAAGACAAAGACTGTCTTACCCTATTCAGCACATTCCCCATTTCCACCTCCCTCTCCAGCAAGTAGAATCACTACTTCGGAGAAGAATTATAATAGTAGGTGACTTGATTGTTACAAGTCTACAGTTATCCCCATTCTACAAATGAAGAAGTGAGGCTCTAAGAAAGTAAATGACTTAGTTAGTGTCAGATAGCTAGTAAGTATTAGAGACAGAATGGAAAGGCCAGAGCTCTTAATCTCTATACCACCAATGTCTCAACAAAATGTATGTACTGAACAGCAAAGGGAAACTAGGTATTACCCCAAGGTAACCTATCATGCAAAATGGCTTTTTTTAATATGAAAAAAAAAAAAAAATGAGTTGCTCCACTGAGGTCAGAAACTTTCCTTTTGAAATAATCCAAAAATGCAAAGAGGTCAAAGAAATTAAACTATTTTGAAGATATCCAAACATGCAAAGAGGTGATAGAAATTAAACTTTTTAAAAAGTAATCTAGATTGGATGAAATTAAGGTATAAAAGATAGTAACTACTAGCCTTAAGGAGGCAATTAAGAATATTGGAACCTCTGAGGCATACCTAATAGATGGTGTAATATTTCACCTAATTAAAATAACAAAGATTTGGAATTTCAAAAAGAACTTGAAACTTGAAAAGGAAAAGAACACAACTGGGACATGCTGATGAAATGAGGTTGGGGGAGAAGAACAAAATTTTTTGAAATTGAGAAAGTGGGCAGCGAAGAGAGGAAGAAATATAAGAAAGATAACAAAGAATCCTAGGTTCTGTCTTTAGGCAATCAACTAGCATTTTTTTTTTTCAGTTTTGTTTTTTTTTAACTTTTTATTGACAGAACATAGGGCTGGGTAATTTTTTACATTATCCCTTGCACTCACTTCTGTTCTGACTTTTACCTTCCCTTCCTCCACCCCCTCCCCTAGATGGCAACCAGTCTTATACATGTTAAATATGTTACAGTATATCCTAGATGCAATATATGTGTGCAGAACCAAACAGTTCTTTTGTTGCACAGGGAGAATTGGATTCAGAAGGTAAAAATAACCTGGGAAGAAAAACAAAAATGCAAACAGTTTACACTCATTTCCCAGTGTTCCTTCTCTGGGTGTAGCTGCTTCCATCATTGGTCAATTGGAACTGAGTTAGATCTTCTCTTTGTTAAAGATATCCACTTCCATCAGAATACATCCTCATACAGTATCGTTGTTGAAGTATATAATGATCTCCTGGTTCTGCTCATTTCACTTAGCATCAGTTCACATAAGTCTCTCCAAGCCTCTCTGTATTCATCCTGCTGGTCATTTCTTACAGAACAATAATATTCCATAACATTCATATACCACAATTTACCCAAACATTCTCCAATTGATGGGCATTCATTCATTTTCCAGTTTCTGCCAGGAAACAGGGCTGCCACAAATATTTTGGCACATACAGGTCCCTTCCCTTTCCCTTATATCTTTGGGATATAAGCCCAGTAGTAGCACTGCTGGATCAAAGGGTATACACAGTTTGATAACTTTTTGGCATAATTCCAGATAGCTCTCCAGAATGATTGGATTCTCACCTAGCATTTTTTAAGTTTACTATGTTGGAGGCACTGTACTAAACATTGGGAATAAAGCACAAAACACAGTTCCTAGCCTCAAGGAGTCCACATTTCATTGGAGGACTTAACATACAAATTACTATATGTGTTAAAGATTTGTAATCTCAGAATGAAGGCAACAGTAATTGGGAACTGGAAAAAATGTCAAATTTGAGATTTCTGAAGGAAGCTAGGGGAGCCAGAAGATATATTTTTGGAGAAACAGCATTCTGGGAATAGAAGAAAAGGCAGTCACATTTATGAAAAAAAATCCTCAAAAAACCCCCAAACAAGGTAATCTGTGACCAGGCACTAGCAGTAAGTGGAATTATTAAAGTATTCTTGCAGAATGTAAAATTGAGCTGAGATTCGAAAGAGGCAAGAAGTGGAGATGAGGAGAGAGGACATCTAAATGACATCTATCTGTGGTCCAGAAGTTGGAATTATAAGGACAATAAAATGTAACTAGAAAAGTAGGAAGGGGCCAGGTTGCAGATGTCTTAAAAACCAAAGAGGTGATTTTATATTTAATCCTGGAGGCAATAGCACATTTTATTTTATTTAATAGCCTTTTATTTACAGGATATATGCATGGGTAACTTTACAGCATTAACAAGGCAATAGCACATTTAATAGAATAATAATAGAGCATTCTTCATGGGTAAAATGCTTCTAGGAACATAGATACCATCATTGGGATGAGTGAGTAAATACAGAGATCATTCATGAGTTGACCACAAGGGAATACAATAAGGGGATAAACAATTTACACATCAATGCTTCCCAGCCATTGACATCTTCTGGTGATATTTACACAATTCTACTCATTGGGTAAGACATATTGGCTATACATGTTATTCTTTCAGGCTCATTGGACCTGCTCTCTGCAGGGCATGTTGCTCCCCTGAGCTCACTTGACCTTTTCAGTGCCCATTGTTTAGCCAGAAAGCCATAGCCTCTGAAACATTTTTTTTTTTCCAAAAAGAATTAGAGCTCTTGCCCTAGGACCAGTAGAAGGCTTCTCCAGTTCTGATCTTATGGAGTTTTGTCTGCAAGACCTGCCATCTTCCAAAGAACAGGATTCCCTAAGTAGGTGTTGTCTCTCTTCTTGGACCACTCTTCTCAAGAGGTTTGGGTTCAAGAAGCAACATCCTTAAATTTTCCATTCAGGTTACATGCAAGAACATATCTCCACTATTACTACTATGTTTCAGTAGCAAGATGCCAATGTTAATTGGTGAAAGGAGAGAAAGAGAAAACGTTTTTTTTAATTATAGCTTTTTATTTTCAAAACATATGCATGAATAATTTTTCAACATTGACCCTTGCAAAACCTTGTTTCCAATTTCCACCCCCCCTCCTCCCACCCTCTCCCTAGATGGTAAGTAATCCAATATATGTTAAACATGGTAAAAATATGCTAAATCCAATATATGCATACATATTTATACAATTATCTTGCTGCACAAGAAAAATCACATCAAAAAGGAAAAATGAGAAAGAAAATAAAATTCAAGCAAACAACAAAAAGACTAAAAATGCCATGTTGTGATTTATAGTCAGTTTCCACAGTCTTCTCTCTGGTTATAGATGGCTCTCTTCATCACAAGATCATTGGAACTGGCCTCAATCATCTCATTGTTGAAAAGAGCCATGTCCATCAGAATTGATCATCATATAATCTTGTTGTTTCTGTGTACAGTGATGTTCTGGTTCTGATCATTTCACTTAGCATCAATATAGTTGATATTCAGTCCTCTCTAAAATCATCCTGCTGATTGTTTCTTAGAGAACAATAATATTCATATACCATTCTCCAACTGATGGGCATTCACTCAGTTTCCAGTTTCTTGCCACTATAAAAAGGGCTGCCACAAACATTTTTACACATGTCCTTCCTTTAAAATATCTTTGGGATATAAACCCAGTAGAAACACAGCTGGATCAAAGGGTATGTACATTTTGATAGCCCTTTGGGCATAGTTCCAAATTGCTCTCCAGAATGGTTAGATTAGTTCACAACTCCACCAATAATGTATTAATATCCCAGTTTTCCCACATCCAACATTCATCATTATCTTTTCCTGTCATATTAGCCAATCTGAAAGATGTGTAGTGGTATCTTAGAGTTGTCTTAATTTGCATTTCTCTGAACAACAGTGATTTAGAGCACCTTTTCATATGACTAGAAATAGTTTCAATTTCTTCATGTGAGAATTGTCTGTTCATATCCTATGACCATTTATCAATAAGAGAATGGCTAGAATTCTTATAAATTTGAGTCACTTCTCTATATATTTTAGAAATGAGGTCTTTACCAGAACCCTTGAATATAAAAATGTTTGTCCAATCTATTGCTTCTCTTCTAATTTTGTTTGCATTAGTTTTGTTTGTACAAAAACTTTTTAACTTAATATAACCAAAATTATCTATTTGGTGTTCAGTAATGAACTATAGTTCTTCTTTGGCCACAAATTCCTTCCTTCTCCACAGATCTGAGAAATAAACTATATTTTGTTGTTCTAATTTGTTTATAATATCACTCTATATCTAAATCATGAGCCCATTTAGACCTTATCTTGTTATATAGTGTTAGGTGTAGATCAATGCTTAGTTTCTGCCATCCTAGTTTCCAATTTTCCCAGCAGTTTTTGTCAAATAGTGAGTTCTTATTCCAAAAGCTGGGGTTTGGGGGTTCATCAAACACTAGATTACTATAATCATTGACTATTTCATAGTGTGAATCTATTCCACTAATTGACTACTCTATTTCTTAGGCAGTACCAAATGGTTTTGATGACTGCTGCTTTTTTATATATAGTTTTAGGTCTGGCATAGCTAAACCACCTTCATTGCATTTTTTTTTTTCATTAATTCCCTTGAAATTTTTGACCTTTTGTTCTTCCAGATGAACTTCAGTATTTTTTCTAGATTTGTAAAATAATTTCATGGGAATTTGATATGGCACTGGATAAGTAGATTAATTTAGCTAGTATTGTCATTTTTACTATATTATCTTGACCTCATACCCACAAGTACTTGATATTTTTCCAATTGATTATCTGACTTCATTTGTATGGAAAGGGTTTTGTAGTTGTATTCATATAGTTCCTGACTTTGCCTGAGAAAACCCTTTCTTAATGCCTTCTATTAAAAGTGCTCTTAAATTTCGCTGTCTCAGAATGAAGCCAAGTGCTGAATTTGTAGCCAACAATAACAAAGGAAATATTATAAAAGACAATCCAAGCTACTTTGGTTATATTAAAAAAAAAAAAAAAAAAACCTGCACACATAATAGGAATGCAACTAAGGTAAGAAGAAAAGTTACAACATGGGAGGAAATCTGCACAAAAAAATCTCTGATCAAAGTCTGATACCCAAAATCTACAGGTAATTGGAACAACTCTATAATCTTTAATCTTTTCTCACAGATAAGAGATCAAAAGAAATGACAAAACAGCTCTCAAAAGAAGAAATGTAAACTATCAACAATCATCTTAAAAATTCTGAAAATTATTAATAGAGAAATGTAAACTATTACAACATAACACCTATTTATCAAAAAACAGAAAAATTTGGAATAAGTTAAGCTATTGAAAAACAGGTAAATTTTCCATTTTTTAGGAAAAATTGGAATCATGCAAAGAAAATGAGAAAATTGTTCATATTTTTTATATAGTATTTTCACTATTAGGTTTATGCCCCCAGGGAAGTTATTGGCAACAAAAAAAGACTTGTATTTACAAAACTATTAATAGTGGCACTATTTATAACAGAACCATTTTAAAATAAATTCTGTCCAGTTACTGGAGAATGATTAAACATATTGTGGTATGTGAATTTTTTTTTGAGTCATATCAAATTCTTTGTGACCCCATTTGGAGTTTTCTCAACAAAGATACTAGAATAGCTTTGCCATTTCCTTCTGCTGCTCATTTTACAGCTGATGAACAGGTAAACATCCCCTCCAACATTCATGATTATCTTTTCCTGTCATCTTAGCCAATCTGACAGGTATGTAGTGGTATCTCAGAGTTGTCTTAATTTGCATTTCTCTGATCAATAGTGATTTGGAACACCATTTCATATGAGTAGAAATGGTTTCAATTTCATCATCTGAAAACTGTCTGTTCATATCCTTTGACAATTTATCAAATGGAGAATGGCTTGAATTCTTATAAATTAAAGTCAATTCTCTATATATTTTGGAAATGAGGCCTTTTATCAGAACCTTTAACTGTAAAAATGTTTTCCTGTTATGGGCCAGAACTCTGAACTTGAAACAAGGATTCTTACAAGGTGCTAAGTCAGTGGAATTGATAAAGACAATGGTTGTCTAGTTTAGCATGGTGCTTAATAGTTCTCTTAAGTTCAGTATGATTGATTTACTCTTACAACAAATAATGGTTTCCTAGTGATATAATGATTGGTTTATACTTAGAATAGAGCATATAAGCCAGGTGGGATTCAGAGCCAGAGAAGACAAGCAGACTGGAGGCGGGAGCTCAAGCTCTCGGAGCCAAGGAGAGACAGATTCATTCATTTCATCTCACACTATAGTGGTGGCTGGGCTGGCCTCCTGCACTTCCCCCACTGAAACCAATTCTGGAAGGCCTCTAAGAAAACTAGCTTGGGCTCTAGGCAAGGAAACTAGATTGTGAAAGAGATAATAAAGGATTTGGACTTTAACATGTGGCTATTCACGTGGTGATTACTGAAAAGAGGGCTGCTCCCAGAGCAAAGACCTCCAGAAAACCAAACAAGAACCCTACATTTTCCCAATTTATCGTTTCCCTTCTAATCCTGTCTACATTAGTTTTGTTTGTACAAAAGCTTTTTACTCGATATAATAAAAATTTTCTTCAATTCTAATTTTAAAGGAATTATTTTCCTCAGTAAGCTTTTGTACCTCCTTTGCCAATTGGTCAGTTTTGCTTTTTAAGGCATTCTTCCCCTCATTAGCTTTTTATATTTCCTTTTGCACCTCTCTCCATTTTTTCCCTAATTTTTTCTCTTTCTCTTGTACTTGATTTTCAGAGTCTTTTTTGAACTTTTCCAAAGCCTGAGCCAAATTCTTATTTTTTTGTGAAGGCTTTGGATACAGGAGCTTTGACTTTGTTCCCACTTTGGTTCTGATGCGGTTCTAGTGGTTGAGAAGAGGTGTGGGAATTGAGATGAGGAATCCCCTCTGGTCGGGTTCAGCTTCATTGGCAAAGCAAATTCCTGTTTCGGATTTCTGCAGAGATTTGGAGTTCAGAATTGTCTTTTTTAAATTAGCAGTCTGAGGCTCTGGCTTCCATTCACAACTGAATGAGATTCCTTCGATGTTGTCACCACCAGGGGCTTAGATTTCCAGTTGAAAAGAGAGTACTTATCTTGGAGTTTCAAGCCACTCAATAGGAATATCAGGCCCAGATCTTCAACTGAATGGGACCACTTACCTAGGAGTTTCATCTACTGGCAGTGGCCCCAAGCTAATCTTCAACTCAATAGAGGGTGTGACCACATCTCTGGTCAGATAACTGGGAAGGTATGCTTTTCCCAGCGGTCAGCCTGAGACACCAATCTCCCCTCTTTTACAGATGAAAGGGGACACAGATTGAAGGTTCACCCCCATAAGTTACAGCCTTTTTCTGCTGACCTTCTCTAGCTCCTGTTTGGTGTCTCTGGGCTGAGAGTTCTGAAAGCCATCAGTATGACTGCTGTTTCAGAAGTCAGGCTGGGGTGGCACCAGTATGCACTCCCTCAGGACTCCCACCCTGGTATCACAGACCTTTTCTGTTGAACTTCTATATTGTCTTCAGCTAGAAAATGTTCTACTCCATTTTTTTGGATGTTCTGTCATTCTAAAATTTGTTTAGAGTCATTATTTAGTGCTAACTCAAATACAAACTGGGGACTTCTAAACATAAGGATCCTTGTGTGTTTCATATTGACTTGTTGTTGTTTGTCTTTTGTTCTTGAATAGGACCATGACATTAGGAAGGGATGCCATGACATATAAGTGAATTGAATTTAAGTGATGGAGAGTTGTGCAAAATCACCAGCTTCACTTTTTCCTCAAGAACCTCTGGGTCCAGTGACAAGTTATAGATCAGTTTGATGTATACAGATCAGGAGATAGTACTGGATGTAGTGGGAGACCTTAGCTTTTTTGGCATTGTTTTAAAATGATTTAGTTTTGAAGTGTAATATTGAAGCGGGTTGTGGTCCCTTTAAGAAACTAGTCCTTTAAGATTGATTCCTTTCTGATTCCCAACCCTTCCTAACTGATGCTTTATCAATTCAGGAAGCTAGGACCTTGGATTCACAAGTCCTGATCAAAAGCACTCCTTTTGAATTCCAATAGGAGATCTGGGGTTGTCCCAGCCCCCACTGAATCTAAGCCAACTTGGGACTCCACCCACAGGCCCCTTTAGCTAAATCTCTCATTATAAAAGAGCCAAGCTGGAGTCCTCTCTTTGCAGAGGTTCCAAACATGCCAGCCTAATACCTGGCATGTCAAGGATTTCTGCCCACTGGAGTAATATTTCCAGTGCCCTCTTCTCTTTACCTAATACTTTTTACTAATTAGACTTTAACCTTTCTTCCAGTCCCTATAATAAACCTCTTTTATCAATCTAGGTTTTCGAGTCTGTAAATTTCTTTACAGGGGACTCTTGCGCCGCCACTAGACCTCATTTTTCTCTCTACCCTTGCGTCGAATCCAAAGATGGTTGAAGGGGAGTTCTATTTGTCTCCCTGTACCCCAAACCTGCCACTAGACCTCATTTTCATTTGGGTACCCCAAATCTATACTTCATCATTACCTATGTTTTATTGTATTTGTATTTATTTTGTTAAATGTTGAAGCCCAGCTCCAGTGGACACACTGAGAGGGTGAATGAATATCCCAGACTAGGTAGAAGATATACTTTGCAATCTCCATTTATTAATCTGAGGGCTAGGATTTATAGTCTCTTTAAGCTAGTATTACATTATTACTAGTTACCTTCAGGTGACATCATATACCTTCCAGGATTAATGCACAATCCATATTTTGACATTTCAGTATCCAAATTAAACTATCAATACCAAGGTACTTATCAACACAGAATTGTAAATAGCATAGTTGTGATGTTCATCAATACCAAAAGAATAGTTGTGATGTTTATCAATACCAAAGTACTTGTCAAAACAGAGTAGTAAATAGAAATTATCATACTAATGTATTTATCTCAAGGATGTCTTTAATTCATTGTTAAGGGGTTAAAATGCTTTCTCCATCATGCATTTTCCATCAAGATTATTCTAAATTCCCAGCTGTGTGACCTTGGGCAAGTCACTTAACCCCAACTGCATCAGAAAAAAAAAAAGATTATCCTAAATTTATCAAGTATGTCTTTATAATTCACTGTTAGGGAGATGGTGAGCCAATAGTGTGAATCTCTCACCCTAACTTGAGATCAGGTCTTAAGTAATACTTGGACCAGATTTTTGCTGTTCATATTAATACTGGCCCTCTTACAGTTAAATATTTCCCAAATACTTTTTAATATACTTCAGTCTGCACTTAACAGTGTTGTGGGCCCATTGAGGTCTACCAGCTTAGTTTTTGACATCTCTGGACTATAGAGTACTGTGATTATTACTTCTGTTTCTGTCTCTGTTCATTTTATTCAAATAAAATGTTTCTCAGCTATGGATCTTTGTATTTTCTCAGATGAGTTGTGTATTTTTTGGAAGATGTTAAAGAAAAATGAGGAAGTTGCTTGACCTCTCCCAATTTCCTCCAGAAATAACATGAAACCAGGCCTCTAAACAGATTCTGGAATAACAGAACCTGCAAAGAAACAGAATGAAACAATTTTCCAGCTCAAAATAGCTTGAAGAACTTCAGGAAAGGCCAGTCTCACTTGAGTAAAGAGGAGTACAACTCAATATCCAGGAAAGCTAGAGGAAAATTTAAATGACAACAAAGATCAACAACTGAGACTTATCCCCCATCCCTCAATGACTCAATAAAACAGTAGCACAACAGACCAGTGAGGCAGCTTCTAGTCCAAGCCTAGAAAACAAATTGCCAGGTTCAGAAACCAGGCAACAATAGGCAAGCCTAGGCTAGGCTATCCCCAGAACTGTGAGCAAGTCATCAAATACAAGTGGTCTCAAAATTCGAAATCAAGGCTCAAAGTTGCACAAGTGTGGGACCTCCCTTGTACCCCAAAAGCAAATCTCAACTTTAAAAATCACAAAATGCATCTGGAAAAACAAAAAGGTCAGTAATATCAAGTGAAATGATAAAAAATTATTCAAAAGATGGTAGCTTACCAAACCTAAAACTGTATTATAAAACAACAATCATCAAAATTCTTTGGTACTGGCTAAGAAATAGAGAGGTAGATGCATAAAACAGGTTAGACACACAAGAAACATACTAGCTAAATTTGCAGGTCTGGAGTTAGACAATTCAAAAGATATTTTGTGGCAAGAATTTTTGTATTAACAAGAACTACAAAGAAGATCCATTGAGCAATAATTAAACAAAATGTGGTACAGGAATGTATAAGTCTGTACAATGACAATGATGGTGATGAATACACATTAGCTTGGGAAAAGCTAAATGAACTGATGAAAAGTGAAAAGTCAGGAAATAATATTAGAAAAATTGCAACAAGCCTTCTTTGTAGAGGCCAGAAACTGGAAACTGAGTGGATGCCCTCAATTGGAGAATGGCTGAATAAATTGTGGTATATGAATGTTGTGGAACATTATTGTTCTGTAAGAAATGACCAGCGGGATGAATACAGAGAGGCCTGGAGAGACTTACATGAACTGATGCTGAGTGAAATGAGCAGGACCAGGAGATCATTATACACTTCAACAACAATACTATGTGATGATCAATTCTGATGGACATGTCCATCTTCAACAATGAGATGAACTAAATCAGTTCCAATAGAGCAATAATGAATTGAACCAGCTACAACCAGCAGAAGAACTCTAGGAGATGACTATGAAGCACTACATAGAATTCCCAATCCCTCTATTTTTGACCACCTGTATTTTTTATTTCCTTCACAGGTTAATTGTACACTGTTTCAAAGTCTGATTCTTTTTGTATTGCAAAATAACTGCATGGACATGTATACATATATTGTATTTAACTTATACTTTAACACATTTAATATGTATTGGTCAACCTACCATCTGGAGGAGTGGATGAGGGGAAGGAGGGGAAAAATTGGAACACAAGGTTTCTCAATTGTCAATGCTGAAAAATTACCTATACATATATCTTGTAAATAAAAGGCTATAATAATAATAAAAAATGCCTGTTCACTGACTGTTCTAGGACAAGCTGGTTGGCATCATTTCACAAAATTGAATTTTGATTGTTTTGTTTTTTACATTTGGGTTGTTGCAATTTTTCTTTCTTTTTTTTTTATTATTATAGCTTTTTATTGGGAAACCTTTTTTTGGAGAATGACTTGATTTCCTATAGATTCAATTTTCTATATATTTTGGAAATGAAGCCTTTATCAGAACCTTTGACTGTAAAAATGTTTTCCCAGTTTATTGTTTCCCTTCTAATCTTGTCTGCATTAGTTTTGTTTGTACAAAAGCTTTTCAATTTCATATAATCAAAATTTTCTATTTTGTGATCAATAATGTTCTCTAGTTCTCCTTTGGTCACAAATTCCTTCCTCCTCCACAGGTCTGAGAGGTAAACTATCCTATGTTCCTCTAATTTATTTATAATCTCATTCTTTATGCCTAAATCATGAGCCCATTTTGACCTTATTTTGGTGTACAGTATTAAGTGTGGGTCAATGCCTAGTTTCTGCCATACTAATTTCCAATTTTCCCAGCAGTTTTTGTCAAACAGTGAATTCTTATCCCCAAAGCTGGGGTCTTTGGGTTTCTCAAACACTAGATTATTAAGGCTATTGACTATTTTGTCCTTTGAACTTAACCTATTCCACTGATCAATTAGTCTATTTCTAAAATAGGTTTTGGTCTAATTGGTTTTGGTGACCATTGCTTTATAATATAGTTTTAGATCTGGTCACCTTCATTTGATTTTTTTTTTTCATTAGTTCCCTTGAAATTCTTAACCTTTTGTTCTTCCAGATGAATTTTGTTATTTTTCCTAGGTCATCGAAATAATTTTTTGGGAGTCTGATTAATTTGGGGAGTTGGTATAGCACTAAATAAATAGTTTAGGTAATTCATTGCAATATTGTAATCTTTATTATATTTGCTCAACCTATCCAAGAGCACTAATATTTTTCCAATTGGTTAGATCTGACTTTGTGTGGAAAGTTTTTTGTAGTTTTGCTCATATAGTTCCTGGCAGATAGATTCCCAAATATTTTATACTATCGGCAGTTACTTTATTTTTTTTTAAGAATCAATAAAATATTTTTTTAATTCAAAGGATTTAATGTACCTCTGAAATATATTTTTAATAGCTTTTTATTTACAAGTTATATGCATGGGTAATTTTATAGCATTGACAATTGCCAAACCTTTTGTTCCAATTTTTCCCCTCCTTCCCACTACCCTCTCCCCTAAATGGCAGGATGACCAATACATGTTAAATATGTTAAAGTATAAATTAAATACAAAATAAGTATACATCTTATTGTGTATCTAAGTTATATTTTAATATATTTAACATCTACTGGTCATCCTGCCATTTAGGGGAGGGGGTGGGGGGGGTAAGAGGTGAAAAATTGGAACAAGAGGTTTGGCAATTGTTAATGCTGTAAAGTTACCCATGTATATATCCTGTAAATAAAAGGCTATTAAATAAAAATTAAAAAAAAAAAAAAAGTATACATGTCCAAACCATTATTTTGCTGTACAAAAAGAATCAGACTCTGAAATAGTGTACAATTAGCCTGTGAAGGAAATCAAAAATGCAGGTGGGCAAAAATATAGGGATTGGAAATTCTATGTAATGGTTCTTAGTCATTTCCCAGAGCTCTTTCACTGGGTGTAGCTGGTTCAATTCATTACTGCTCCATTGGAACTGATTTGGTTCATCTCATTGCTGAGGATGGCCAGGTCCATCATATAGTATTGTTGCTGAAGTATGTAATGAAGTATATAATGATCTCCTGGTCCTGCTCATTTCACTCAGCATCAGTTCACATAAGTCTCTCCAGGCCTTTCTGAAATCATCCTGTTGATCATTTCTTACCGAACAATAATATTCCATAATATTCATATACCACAATTTATTTAGCCATTCTCCAATTGATGGGGATCTACTCAGTTTCCGGTTTCTTGCCACTACAAAAAGGGCTTTGGCAATTACTTTAAATGAAATTTCTCTTTGTAACTCTGTTGGATTTGTTAGTGATATATAAAAATGCTGATGACTTATGTGGGTTTATTTTGTGTCCTGCAACTTTGCTAAAGATGTGGATAGCTTTTTAGTAGAATCTCTGGGGTTCTCCAAGTATACCATCATATCATCTGCAGAGTGATAATTTGGTTTCCTCATTACTTACTTTAATTACTTTAATCTCTTTCTCAATTTACTGCTGAAGCTAGCATTTCTAATACAATATTGAATAGGAATGGTGATAATGGATAATCTTGCTACACTCCTGATTTTACTGGGAATGGTTCCAGTTTATCCCCATTACATGATACTTATTGATGGTTTTAAATAGATGCTACTGATTATTTTAAGGAAAAGTCCATTTATTCCTATACTCTCAAGTGTTTTAAATAGGAATGGATGTTGGATTTTATCAAATGCTGTTAATTTGGTTTTAACAGGCAATTTTAAAAGAGCCTACTATGTGCTGGGAATTGCATTAAGTGCTAGGAATACAAAGAAAGGGGAAAAAACTCTCCAGTAGTTCAGTTTGATGGAAAAAAAAAAAAAAAAAACATGAAAAAAATTTTGTACAGATTGGAGCTAATATAAGGGGGAAAGTACTAATATTAAGAAGGCAACAGGAAAGACCTCTTGTAGACGACAGAATTTTAGCTGGGATCGAAAGCCAGGAGAACGAGTATGAATATGGCTCTTCCCCAAACATGGTTGACAGCCAATAAACATGCATGGAGTCATGGATGTTTTATCTTGTGTGAGGAACAACAGGGAAGTTCAGTGTCACTGTCAGCTATAAAAATGCTTGAAGTCCAAAAGTAGGAGAGATTACGAAGGACTTTGAACACCAGATTTTTTTTTTTGAAATTTATTTATTTAAAACAAATGCAAAATAAGACTAAAATAGAAAAAGACGGAAAAAGAAAAAAATTCATTGTCATGTGTCCAGCAGAACATCGGAGAGGATTAAAAATGTAACAATAAATTTCCATTTCAACAATATATAATAGAAAACAATGTATTCATAACTGTCCATGTTTATTTTCTTTTGTTCTCTACTATGCTCTTTTTAGTTTGTTTTTCCCTCACCTCCCCCAAGCAGGCTGCAGTTAAGCATAGGAGGTGACAGGGAGCTATTTTAGCTTATTAATTAGGAGCAGGATGGAGGGAAAGGTGATGCTATCATGATCACAGCTGCATGTTAAAATCAATTTGATAACTGGGCAAATAACATACTACAGTGTGGAAACTGAGGGAGACAAATCAGTACTGTAGATACAAAGAAAGGCAAAAATAGAATCCTTGCCCTCAGAAGTTCACATTATTGGGGGAAAGAAGCAAACAACTACATACACATAAAATATATCAAAATAAGTGCGAGTCAATTCTAGAAGGAAGGTACTAAACACAGGGATGTAAGTAGGGAAACCAGGACAGGCCTTTCAGAAGGTGGGATTTGAATGTTGAAGTCAGAAGATGGAGGTGAGGAAGGAGAACATTACTGGCATGGATTGAAATGGAGTTTTGAGTAGGATTAGGAAGAAAGCCAGTGTTACTGAATGAAGTAGGATGTAAGACTTAATTCTGTAGAATTCTGAAAGTCAGACGATTTTAAATTTGATCATAGAGGTAATAAGGAAGCATTGGAGGGGATAACATGATCAATCTAACAGTTTTTTTTCCCCTTATCAATATTTTAGAAAATCATTTTGGCAGGCTGAATAAGAAATCTCCATATTATCAGTAAATTCATTTCAAATCATTGTAAGAACATGACTTTCCCCATGTGAACTTAATCAAGATAAGATGTGATTTCCCCTGTGAGAACTTGACCATTCTCTCACCCACAAGAGTATATGTTTTAGCCCCTTCTCCTGTGAGAACTTGACCATTTTTTAACCTATAAACTGGGAACATACCACATGTGTTTTAGCTCCAAATACGTGATTCCAGGAACTCGCCACTCCTTGGAACAGTTGCTGTCGATAAGGACTGGCCCCCTTGTCAATGCAACACTTGACTACAACCACCTGGAGCCCTTGTTGGCACTTCCCTGTCTTATATGATGTCTTTATTTGGCTCAAAGCCTTCTTGTCCTGACTCCTATAAAAGTCGAGTAAAGCATTCTCTATTGGAGCCTCGCCCACAAAAATGACGATCTGCCTGGGACCCACTTTTCCTGATCGAGTTTGAAGGCTGCAGAATGGGGCCCCCAGCCACTTTAGAGTTCCCTTGAATTGGTGATGTACTTTCTCTCTTTTTCCTCTATCCTAATCATAATCCTCATCATTCTTTCTTTTATGTATAATTTGCTGTATTAGTTCTTGTAAGCATTCTATTCCATGTATTGTATTATTAAATTTTACTTTCACTTTGATTGAGTCCAAGAGCATCATTTATAGGAGCGGATCTAAACTTTTCCCTAAAATCACAGAACACAGTCAGAGTAGAAGGACTAGAAGAGAGACACTTAAGGCAGGAAACCAATTAGTACATTTTTACAATACTCTTAGCCATGAGATGATAAGAGACTAGATCAGAGTTCTGGTTATTTAGAGAGAGGGGACTCATGGGACAAATGTGAAAGTAGAAGCATAGGAGTGGAAGAAAATGGGGCAGGCTTTTAGAAGAGCTCTCTCCTAGTGATATGCTGGAAAATATACATATATATCAATAAAAATTAAGAAAAAAGTTGTTTCGATAATTCTCAGTAAACTTAAGATATACTGTATAGACCACAAAATGACCTATTATATATGCAAATTGTTGTGAAACACTTTCAGTAAATTAAATTCATTCCCACTTTAACAGCATTAAAATAGTGATTAATGAAGTTATAGAATAACTCTACAATTTAGAACAAATAAAAAAATTATATTAGAGTAAAATGGTGATGAGAAAAAACAAAGGAAACTGAAATAGGAAATATTTAGGCAAAAATTATTCTTAGTCATTCATAGTCTTCCAAAGAAAATTTTAATAAATATTACATTTACAAAATGAAACCAAACCTACATGTAAAATAAAATTGTATGTGTTTTATTCCCAGGAAAAATCACACCAAATCAACTTAATGATTTATGTAGAAATTTAGATACAACACAAATTGTTCCAGAATTAACAAACAAGATATTGTCTGGTTACTTCCTAATACCCCAATATATTCATAACAGTAGGAGAATGGGCACATAGAGAATATTTCTATGCAACCAGTCCTTTTTCTACATATTACAATGCCTTTATTTCTCCTCATCCTGGAAAGAGCTAAACATACGTGAATTTAAGATGATTCAGAAACTGAAATAAAATTAATAACAAAACAAAAGTAGATATTTATTTCAAACTCACAAAAATTTGAAAATAACTCATCCTACTTATTATATCAAATTTTAGTTAATATCAAATTTAGTTAAAGCCCAGAAATCATGATAAGGACAAGATGAATGTGAAACAGAGTGAATCAATGTAATAAAACATAATAGGAGTTTTGGATGAAGATATAACAGTACCTCCTACTTCCTAGTTGGCCATCACATATTCAATAATATCCTGAAAAATTATTTACAACTACTTACATTTATAATCCTTTATGTGGTGTATTTCATTTAAAATTGTATTAATGAGTTTTCACTGCACTTAGAACTCATGTAATTCTCTATTTTTGCTGTGGACACAAAAATTGTTATAGAAAATAACTAAAAGTTTAAGTAAAAAAAAAAATTAAAGAAAGTAAAGATTAATACATGGGGCATGAAGGTTCAAAACAATACAGATGTAACCAACTCAAAATGCTAATATATTAAGCTTTAGGCTAAAGTTAACCTCATTATAAAAGCCAAATTAGATATTTACTTCAAGTTACAAAAATAAATTTTTCAGTTTGACATTGGTAAATCTATTTGTAATACATATTACAATTTACAATGGAATTCATACAACACAATATAAAATTAAGATTGAATCTCTAAACCCTGAACTGGATAACCCTATTACCTATTATTACTTTTTGTTGATCGATCCAAGAATTGAGAGTAACATGTTAATGAACAAAAGTAACAAAGAACAGGTGCTTCAGTGCCACCCATATTATCTACTAGAACCACAGTATGGGCAACATAGTGTAGATTCATAGTAACAGTTGCTTGAATGAAAGAGTTTAGACAGGATTTTCCACAGTCACAGGATTTTGAAGTATCCAAATCTTGACAAAGATGAAAAGGAATGATATGAGGAGCATAGGGAATTCTGTTGGAAAGGCAGATTTTAAAAAATGTTATAAATCAGGGTTTTATTTTGCAATGAAATTATATAAAATCCAAATACAAATGTAACCAACATAAATAATGCAAAGGCAGTTCAATAGTTTGCAAATTAATAAAAAACAAAAAAGTCCCCTTAACTTTTTAAACTAGAAAACTGTAGACCAGAAATCAATTCCTCTCTATTTGTTCCCTCTATTCTAACAGATTTAAGACTTTCAAAAAGAAGTTTTAAAATATAAAGTAAATTAAGAACACTTATTTGTGACACTACAATAAATCCACTTTAATGGCTAAAGAGGTATATAGTTAGTCCAACTTATTCTTAAAAGATTGTTCCAGAATTAACAAATAAACAAGATACTGTCTAGTTAGTATGTAATACCCGAATTAAGTTCTTTCTTATGGCAATTTACAGTTCTATCTCATGTTTCTATTCATGGAGGAGATATGTAACCTTAATTTCCCTTTTTCAGTCTAAGAAATCAAATAGTGGAATAATGACTAGAGCACCTGGCAGGCCTTGAGTCTGGAAGATCCTAATTCAAATCTGGCTTCAGACTCTTACTAGATGTGTGTCAGGCAAGTCAGTTCACCCTGTTTGCCTCAGTTTCCTCATCTATAAAATGAGTTGGAGAAGAAAATGGCAATCCATTCCAGTATCTATGTAAAGAAAACCCCGTGGGTTTCATGGGGATCATGATGTATAGGTCACAACTGAACAGCTACTAATGCTTCATTTCTAATTCTCTTTAAGACTAACATGACTGTTTCTAAGTCTCTTTTTACACACAATATGATAAGGCCAAGTTCATCATCATTGTCATGATCAGCAAATTGACCCCTTCCTTTAAAAAAAACTTAAAACTTAATGCACCTATGTTCTTCAACCTATTAATCTCTTTTTTAAAACTTGTTTCTAAACTACATTTCAATTGTTTTTTTCTTTCCTATTACATACTTACATCTATAAAACTCCATCCTATTCTTTAATAATTTCCTAATTTAATTAGGCAGATTTATTCTGAATTCTCCAAGTAGTAACAACTTCTTTTTAACATGGGTATGATATTGAAATTTAAATAAAAAGCTTCCTTTTGCTTCATTCAAGTCAATGGATAAATAAAAAAGTCTAATTTCAACTACTCTAAGTCAAAAATTAATTTTCTAATAAGCTGCTAATTATAATATCAACTTCTTAGTTATATGTTAATAGTAATTCTGTCTAGATATTATCTTCCTAGCTTACTGATAAGACCTGGAGAAAAATAGCATATGCCATCACCAAATTTTATAAAATTCAAAAAAACCCACCAACTTTGATAATTCAAGATTCTTACCTATAATCTAATATTGCCCGTGCAGAAATTTCTAATAAAGTTAATGGTACTGTCAGTTGTATATTAGGAGCTAGCAGATCAGGTTGTTCAAAAGCATTTCCAAAAAGATCCAAGTACTCGAGGGATAACTTTTTAAAATCACTGGGCAAAAATGGAAGCTTGTTTCGAGCAGCTGACAAAAATCGAAGATTACTCAGTTGGCCTATCTTGAATGGGAAACGTATCAATTCATTGTCATCAAGTTTCAAATATATGAGTTCCTGTAGCTGGCAAAATTGCAGAGGGAGAGCTTTAATTTTGTTTTGGCTGAGGTCCAAACTCTGAAGAGACTTCCGGAGTGTGGAAGAACATAGCATTTCATTGAATGTCTCCAAGTGATTGTCATTCAGGTTAAGCTCTTGAAGGTTGACAAGGTCTCCAATTGTTGCTGGTAGTTTTTTTATATGGTTGTGACTCAAGTCTAATTTCTTAAGTTTTCTGAGGCAAAGCATTCTCATATCAATTCGGGCAAGTCTACAATAGGAAGCTTGAAGATGTTCTAAGGAATAAGGAAAGTTCTTGGTTAAGGGATAATCTTTTTTTGATGTAATGACCATTTTAGTTTTTGGTTTTTCAACTTCTGAAGTCTTCAGTGGTGCCAGAGTTAAGAGTGGTAATGTTTCAACAGCACAGCCTTGGTGAGCCAGTCTCACAGCAGCCAAAAAATTCTTTAAGTTGCTGGAATTGGCCTACAAAACATATACATACATGAAAGCAAAATTAATGAAAAGTTTCAATATAAAATTCTTGTATTTATGCTAATATTTCTTATAACATATTTTGTGAAGATATTCTGGGTCAGGAATATACAGTAAATGTCTGAGAAGAAATTAAATTCAATTTCAGTACAATAAAACAAAGTATTTGTATGTTTTAAAAATCAGCCTCTTAAAAGAAAACATTTCAAAATAAAATAACTAGTCCTTAGTATGGAAATATTTCCTTCTCCAACTCATTTTGTAGATGAGGAAACAGGCAAACAGGGTTAAATGACTTAATACTAAGTGCCCGAGACTTAATTTGAACTTGTCTTCCTGACTTCGGCCTTGGTATTCTATCCACTGCACCCAATCCACTATAACAAGCTCTGAAAGAACAACACACAAACACAAGATCAAATAAGTCCAGGAAAAGTATTTTTAAAAATATGATCAATAGCATCAAATGGTGTAGAAATCAAGAAAGGGATTGCCTGAAAATGGCTTGGAACTTTCGAATTAGGATGTTATCAATGACTGATGAGATCAGGTTAAGAATAATTAAGAAAGAACAGATTGCAAGAGATTATATACTCAGTAGGTGGTAATGATAGAATCAATAATGTAGACTACTTTATAAGAAGTTTGGTAGTAAAAGTTGAAAAAAGATGATGGGAAATGCAAGAAGCAATATAGTGAGCTCCTCCCCAAAAATTCCTCCAAACGGATCTAGAAAATTTACCAGATAGAATCCTGATGGATCTTTCCTAATTCAGGAAAAAAAAAAAATCTAAGAAAAGATCACTTTTCTAGATCATAAAGGAGGCAGAGAATTCTGTGGATCCTGAGGACAGAGTCTGGCAAGGATATATACTACTCATGGAACACTACAGTGACAAGCTATATACCAAAGCCGGTGGAGATGCAAGATATATACCATTGCACATTAGCAGATCACAAGTCCAAAGTTCGAGACAGTAAATGAAACAAGTTCAGAAGCAAATAACAATAGTGTGACCTCTAACCCTATTTCAGGAGCAAAACAGGGTCTTAGTTTCAGCTTCTAGACCTATGTTATTTCTCTCTCATTATTTTGCTGAGGCAATTGGAGTAAAGTACTTGTCCAGGGTTACACAGCCAGAAAGTGTTAAGTATCTGAGGCCAGATTTAAACTCAGGTCAGGAAGACCTAGTTCAGGACTGGTCCTCTATCTACTGTGCCACCTAGCTGCCCCTCTGTTTTGTTTTTGAATCTCACTTACACATGCGTTAGATTTAAATGAGAAAGAACTGCATAAACTAGTCAGTCTCACTCTTCCAGAATCACTGGAGTCAAGGGGCAGGCCAAAAGTGAAGATGATTTCTTGGAATGCAATGGATGACCTTGATGTCTCAAGTCTGACCAAGCACTAAGCACTCTACAATGCCTTTGTGGCCACCGGAATAAACTGTTCTCATCTGCTCATTCAACCAGACGAAATCTTCATATGCTTAAGGTAGATACTTCCTTAATTCATTGAAGGGTTTGAGGCTTATTGGTTATATCCAACCTGGCCTAACACATCTATAAAAATGCTTTTATGGCTATGTGACAGATGCATTATGCTACATCTTCTGAAACTACAAGTGGATCAGACCACTTTGGGAACAAGAAAAGATTTAACATCTCATGCTTGACCTATTCCAAGATCCTTGAAAAACATAATTCAATATCCCAAGAAAGGAGCAACAGGACCAGTCCAAGTCCTTGATACAGTTTTCTTTTCTCATGGTTTTTCCCTTTTGTTCTGATTCTTCTTTTACAAACTAATGTAAACATACATTTAATTTGATTGTACATGTATAATCTATCAAATTGATTGTGGTCTTGGAGAGGGGTAAAGGGAAAAATAGAAAAAAATAGAAAAAATGTCAAAAACTAAATTTTTTTTAAAAAAGTTACATATTGAATATATTGTGTATTTAAAAATAACAAGTAATATGTAATTAAAATTTTCAGTTTCACATGCAATCCTCCTTTCTGTTTTACTTTGTATATGTTAATGCTCATTTAATTTGGAATTTTTTTAAGTCCAGAATATAAACAAGTAAATGAATGAAAAAGAAACCAAAAAAATCAAAGTCAACAGACTTAAAAATAGATGAGATAAAGGTTATCACAACACAAAAACAAGTGATCTCGAAAAAAGATCATGGAGAAGAAAGATAAGCATCACTGGACTACCTGAAGGCCATGATCAAAAAAAGTCTAGACAGCCTATTTCAAAAAAATTTTAAAGAATATTGTCCAGATCTTTTAGAACCAGAGAGGGCAAACTATAAGCAGAAAAAAATTAATCTATCATCTGAAAAAATTCCCAAAATGAAAACTAGGTATATGATAGCCAAAATTCAGTTTCTATACTAAAGAAAAAAATATTGTAAGAAGTCAGAAAGAATTCAAGTACTGAGATGTCACAATGAGGGTTACACACAATTCAGCAGCCATTACTAATAAAGGAGTAGAAAAAGCTTAGAATGTTCCAGAAGGCAAAGTATAAGCTTATAGCCTAGAATAACTTACCCAGCAAAACTAATTATCATCGTATAAGGGGAAAAATTAGGCTTTTATAAAAATAGAGGACTCCAAACTTTCCTCTTGGGGTGGCGAGGTGGGGGGGAAATTCATCCAGTAATTTTAATTAGGCAGAAGGCCTGGGAAGGTTTCCGTTATGTGTGATCACCTTTAAAGAATGTAAAGAGACAGAGAGGAAAACAGAAATAAGGGGAAGGTGGGGAGAGGCAAAAGGGGAAGGAAGATTAGGAAAAATCATCTTTTACATAATCAAGGCATTTATACAAACAAGAAGAAAGTTGAGAGGAGTCTCTGATACATACATAACTGGATACAGAAAAACTCAACAGGGAAAATGGGAGGGGAAGGAAAAATTAGATGGAGGATAGTTTAAAGGAGGGATTAGTCCTAAGCAAAAGAAAATTCAAAAAAAGTACAAAAATATTTATTGCTCTTTTTCAACCAAAATCACACACACGTGATAGAAAATAATTGTAATGTATGACAACTTTGAAAGATCAGTGTAATATCAACCGTGTATCTAGGAGGACTAATGTTGAAACATGCTAGTCTCTTCTTTAGAGAGCAGAATGTCTTTTTTTTTTTTTTTTTACATTACCAATTCAGAAATTAGTTTTATTTGATTATACATATTTTTATTTTTCTTTCACTCTAAATTGAGGATAAAGGTGGGAGGGAGAAATAGTGGATTTTTGTTGATTGAAAACTTTTAATTTTTCAAAGAAAAAACTCAAGAGTTTTTTAAACAATTAAATTATACTCCTTTTAAGATTGGTAATATAAATCGATTCAATGCATCTAGATAATATTTCTTGATTTTGAAGTCAGAAGATAAAAGTTTGGATTCTAGCTTGAGCAATTAACCACTCATAGAGAACCGTGGAGGTCAATTAGTTCAACCTCATTTTACAGATAAGGAAACTGAGCCCTATAGAAGTTACTTGTGCTATCACAGGACTGTTGAAAGGCTCAAATGAGACAATATATAAATAGCTTTACCATAGTGCTACATCTGTAAGCTATTATTATTCCAAGTAGATGCTGGATACTTTTGAATGTGATAGATAATTAATTTTAAGTTTCTATCTGCTCCAGGTGAATGTTAAATTATCACATACAAATATCAATCCAATTAGCCATCATGTATTATTGAAGATAGCTATTAAACTATGAATTTTAAATGATTATACATACCTCCTCCCCTTCATTTTCTAAATTCAAAACATCTCAGATACCAAAGACATCAAAGATTCCAAAGCATAACCACCAAAAAATTTTTTTAATTAGCCAAATCTTTTTTTTTTACGGGACAAACTGAAAATTTTGATCTTCCCAAACCTATCTATTCCTCCCCCTCTACATTTTCTAATTCTGGCAGGTTAAGTTTTCAAAAGAAATTTCCAATACAATACCTTACTGAGGCAGACATCCAAAGCAGGTTCTTTTAACCGAACAGTGGCTTTCCCCTCTTCCACAAATTTAGTAAAAAACTGCTCAATATTTTCCTTTAGCTGTTTGAAACAAAAGTAGCAAAGTTAAAAAAAAAAAAAGTCTGGAGAAAATAAAAGTCCATTTTAATTTTCTTTAAATCTGAAAGTTTGGGCATTGTTGTTTTGAGATTTTAAAGATTCTTTTTAAAGTTGGATAGTTATCAGTTTTAATATGAAAAATTCAATCTCATAAAAGTTAAAAAATAACTTTCTAAAGATTTTATACCTGTTATAAAATTCTGCCAAAGGAGTTAGTTATACACACCTTTATTCAGGCCTGCTTGATAAGAGGACTATATGTCTTATTGGCCCATATTCTCTTGAATTAAACATTAACGAATGTATTGATAAATGTGTTCCCAAGTACACAAAAGATTACCATAGGTTTAATTATAAAGCACTCTTAAAAAATTTAGATAATCCTGAAGGAATTTTCAGAGGTTATGGGAAGGTCATGCCAATAAAACTGAAGTGACAATACTACAAAAATTTACACTTTTACAAATTATCAAGAACCTATTCACAGATTGTGTTAAAATAACAACACATTTGATAAACAATTCAATACTAATTGAAACAAATTTTTTATTTTAACCATACAAGCTACATCATTGTAATCATAAGGAGAAGTAAAATTCAAATTTAAGATTTTCAAGTTCAAGTAGGATTTTTTTTATAGGGAGAGGGAAAAGCTCTAGAGGAAACATGAAAACGGCATGGAAAGAATGGGAACCTGGGTTCTAGTTGTGGTTTTTTCATATTATATGACTGAAGGCAAATTCAGTCCCTCTGGATTTCAGTTTTTTATTTATAAGATGAGAAAATTGGACTAGAAACAATATAGATCTTTATTTCTATAACAACTACAGAGTTTTTAAAACAAGTATGTGTTAGTGGTCAAATACCTCGGTACTGCCGTGAAAATAGGCATAAATATAGCATTAAGGAATTATTAAATTATAGGGATCCATTTTCCATAAAAAGCAAACATGTACTACTTTGGCTCCTAATAAACCTCACCACAAAGCAGCGCTTGTGTTGTTATTTACTTGAGTATGCTTGTGTTATTTACTCGGGTATTCGTGATGAAACCCCTAGAAGAATGTAAACACCGGGAACTTCACTTTTTTTTTTTTTTTTTTGACTGAGGCAATTGGGGTTGTGACTTGCCCAGGGTCACAGAGTTATTTCTGAGCTCGAATCCGAGTCCTCCCGACTTGAGGGCTAGGAATGGACCTTCGCTTTTACGTGTGCCGGGGAGCTCCTCAGTGCCGTTTTTGCCTACAACCACACCGACAGGAGCAGGAAAACAAACTGGGGGCCGGCCCGCACCGGAGCTGTGTTCCGGCCATCGCCCGGCCCGGCCCGGCCGGAAATTTCCCAAACGTTTTCAGGGTCTGGATTCTGAGAAGGTGCTCTCACTCCCAGCCTGTCAACAAGTGGACGTGCGGAGACCATTTCCCGCGAACTTGGGAAGGAGCGACCCTTTGGCGGGCTCCCGACCTTTTCACAAACAACCCACAGGCCGACCGGTCCGGAAGGTGTGGGGGGGGTGGGGGATGGGGGGAGGTGAGAGAGGAGGGACGGTCCCCGTCCCGGGCGCGAAGGGCAGCCGCGCGAGAGCGCGGACTCTCCCCCGCCGCTGGGCCGGCGCTGGCAGGCACGCACGGCCGGCGACGCTCACCTTGTACCTGCTCCCAGTCTTGTCCTTCAGAGTATGGATAACTAGGTGGGCGCCCCCCGCCTGGGACGGGGACGGCGCCCTGTCCGATGGACGGCACAGGGACAACACCGCCCTGGTGCCTTTGCCCCGGCCCCGGAGGCCAAAGGCAGGGAGGTGGCGGTTAACCAACTCTACCTCACAGTGGAGCTTCATCGGGCAAGAGGGCGAAGCGAGCCGGCACGCAAGCTCCGGCAGCCCCCAAGTGCGCCTTTGAAAGTTCCTCTTCCCGCCAGCCCCCGCCGCCAAGGCCCTCGGAGCGCAGAGCAGGGCTGTCTAGAGAACTGCCAGATCGGTGAAGCGATATACGTGTCAAATATATGTTTACAGAGGGCGTCGTCTATACAATCTCTTTAATGTCGCCTCCCTCAGAAGAGCTACTTTTTTCGGGGATCCATTTTAGGGCGAAATAAATTTTTGTCCATGATGATTGAAGGCCACCCAATGAGGACCCCATCGGGCGCCTCTTAGGCGTTGGCTCGGGCAGGGATGTGAGGTCAGCTTAGGCATCTTTGCTCGCGTGGCGTGTTTTTATTTTTTATTTTCTGGTGCTTTTTCTCCCTGACCAATAGTGGATTTTAACTTTTTTTTTTTTTTAACTTTTTCTTTTTCTTCCCCTCCCCCCCTCCGGGTAGAGGGTGGGGAGGGAGTTGTTAAAGATGAATAAAACGGGGACTTTCGGTAGAAGTTCACAGGATTAGAAAAGCGGGGTGTTGTGGCCTGAAAGTTCCTAGAGCTCGCTAAGTGGGCTCTAATCGCAAAGCCCCTCAGCAGTAGGTGACTGTCACGCGCTCTCGGTGTAAGAGGGCGGGAGACGGGCGAGATCCCTCTAACCAGGGGACCGAGCGCTGGAAGCTCATCTGTTTCTTAGGCTTCCTCCACAAGCGTCTCGCAAGAGCAGCTTGCCCAGGAATTGCTAAAACTGCCCATGAGCCCCGAGCTTCTTTCCAGATCTCCGTCAGGAACCCTGCCATCCGTGTGGCTCTCTGCGATGCGGAAGGAACTGAGCAAGACAGAGATGAGAGACCAATTCAGTAGTTTATTAAATGGAGAGAAATACTGGGACCGATGGATCCATGTTGATCCCAGGGCTAGACGAGACTATCTATCATCTCAAAGAGTCTAGCCCGAGTACCAGGGCAGCGAGCTTTTTATGGAATAACAAGAACAATGACATAATGGAGGGACCTAGGTGGGGATAACCTAATAGAGAGAGGTTACTGATATTCTAATGGCATCTGAAATGGATAAACCTTTATCTTGTCAAACATTAAGAAGGAATGCCTATAAAACCTTTATCTCAACCATTAAGAGGGAAAGGTTATAACCTAAGGCAGAATAACTAAATAGGACAATTGGAAAAACTGGGTCACCACATTAAAAGGGAACTTTGGTATAACATTCCCCACTTTTTTTTCTTGGAACTATTCAAATCTTTGAATTACCTTCCTCTAGAAGGCCTTAGCACCATAATTTGAACAACCCTATGTGAAGTAAATAGACCAAATAAAAATCAAAATAAAGCTAGACCAATTCAAGGACTTATGGCAAGGTCAAGTCTCTCCCTGATAACCCCAGAGTTAATCAGCAATACACAAAGTTCCTTATTTCAATTATTTCTGACAATCAATTGTCAGATCCTCTGCAGTTGGGGAGTATATGGACAGCTGTGGTCATTTGTGCATGACTTGGCCTCTGCTTACAGAGCATCAGGGCTCAAGGCAGTTGTGCTGCCCATTCAGAGGGCCGGCTCCAAGAGAGAAGGGTGAGGCTTGGAGTAACCCTCTCCTGCCCAGAGACTACAGAAAGGATCGGCTATCTGAGCAAATTATGCACAGTAAGACCAAGGCAGGCAAACCCCAAAACTTTTAGAGGCCTGGATAGGAACTACAAGGTCCTTTTAAGTACGCTGAAATACTCATTAAAGACCTGGGGTAACAGATAAGAGAAACTGCCAGTCCCAAGACAGGTATCCCATTTCTGGTCGTTTCTAAAAAATAATCCCCAAAACTGAGTCTGCCAAAGCAATTCCAACAGATAAGGGATTTCCAAGCTAAAGCACAACTAGCAAATCATAGTCTAGTAAATTTAAGCAAGGAGTAAAGGAATTCCAATTAAATCTGAACTAGCAAGATACCAGTTTCCCATTTCTTCTCTCCCTTTTTTCTTTTGGAAAGGAATTATCAAATGACCATCCCACATATAAATCATAGACATATGCACATACATAACAGATTAAAAGTCCTTCAAACATAACAGCAATAGTTACACAAGTTTAACAATTTCCATCCCAAGTCTTAAACACACAGTAATACAGTGAAAATTCTAACAAGTCAACCACCTTCCCACTCCCCCATATCAGTCCAAATTACATCAGGAAAAGTGGGTGATGGCTCTCAATTGCTTCTTCCTGCTGAACAGGGACGATGCTCAGTCCATGATGGGGAGGGGTGCATGTGGCATGCTGACAAACAAAGCTTGATCTAGGTCCCAGAAGCAAGTCAATATATCTGCAATTTTACCAAATCTAGAAATAAAAACAAATCTAACAAAGAAAAGCTAGAACAGTCTGAGATAGAAAGACTGGTCCACAAGGACTGCTACAAGATGTGGCCTCTCATTAGTTATACGCCTTGAAAAAAAACTTGAATGTCCAGACACATTGTCTAGTAACCAATAGATGATCAGACTAAATACTTATTTGCTCAAGGATTTAGGATATAATGATTACACATAACCAGATTGGAAACAGCAAGGTATGACATAATTGAATTAACAGTTTCTTATTGACCATTATAGAAATGAGTTACAGGAGAGAAAAAAATGCAGTGCATATTAACTACAAACCCAAGATATTTTACCTCTAGTAACAAATCCTAAACAGATATTTACCATAATCTTATCAGTTTGCTACTTTTAACCAAGAACCAGGTAGCTACAACTTGATTAAAAAATGTCTGGAACAGTTTAGAGGGAGGGGGGAGGATAGGATTGCATGTGACTACCCTTCCCCCAACTCCACTTCCAAAGAGATGAGGGTGGGGAACGAAGTCAAACTAAACTTCACTTCAGGTTAACTAAATGCTCCTATAGCTGAAGTAGCAGCAGTGGGGGGCCAGTTTAAATCTTTACAAAAGATCCCTACCCCACCCAACATTTAAAGTAGCAGAAATCAGTGGGTGGGTGGGGGAATCCCATAAAACCCACATCTCCAGCAGAGCTGGATTTAAAGCATATAATCCATTTCTATCTCATTTCAAATAATAAAACAACAGTTTCTTTCTCTCCTTCTGGCCCCATGTGGCCATTATTCCCAATGGACTTCTCCTAAACCCCAGCTTGGCCAGAGATGAAGCTTTCAGAAAAGTACTTGTTACATACTTTAGGTAAAATTAGAGGCACATGACCTCTTTCAGGCAAGTTAACAGAACTTCTTTAACAAGCTATTGTTCCTTTAAGATCTTATACTTTAAGGATAACCAATTCATTTCCCAAATTTAGAATCATCTTTAAATTCCTAATCAAACGTTTTCTCCAGCTGGAGTTCAGTATTGAAATAACCAATTCCCAAATTTGATCATTGTTCTTAAATTTAACAGAACTCTTAAGTTAACAAACAGACAAACAAATTACAATTTCCCAACAGACAAAATCACACAGAACATGGAGCACAGCTAGATTGTCTAATAATATACAGAACACTGATCACACTTAGACTGCACAATTACAACATTCAGTAGGACATTAACATTAAAGCCAAACCAAATGGCGTTTTAAAATCCCCAGTCTTTGTAGATAGCCCCCTGAGCATGCAAAAGCGGGAGGAGCAGGCATTGCTCTAACACAGGATGACCAAAACAGGGAAACCGAGTCCCGTTTTCAAATGTATACACTCCCCACTTATGAGAGGGGAGGACCTAGAAATGCATTGAGATGCAAAGGACAGGCCTTTGTCTCTGGAAAAGAATTTGGACAGAGTTTCCTCAAGCAAAGCGTCTGCTCCAGGAAAAGATTTTTTTTTTTTTTTTTTTTTTGAGGCAGCAGAGTGTCTAGATTGTGGACAGGTAAAAACTTAAGTTTTCCAAATCTTTGCAGCCTCCCTTGTATCTCATTTTAGAGACAGAGCTGTAGCAATTCCTAAAGAATTGTGCCAGAGCTCCCAAGAGCTCCAAACAGTGACTGCAAATCTTGGTGACTGCAGTGTCCACCACAAGATAAGGAAAGAAAAAGTCTACCTTGTCCAAAGTTCCGTATTTCTTAAGGACACCCCAGTAGCAACCACCGCGTCCAGTTAACCACTCATAAAGAATCAATGGCATCTCAAGGATATCGCAACAGTGACAATCACGTCTGTTTAGCCACACAATGTGTCTTCCAGAAGACCCTACACCCAGAATCTATAATTCTGGGAATCCAAAATCCAGATGCTAGCATACCAACCAAACAAAACAAGTCTTAAGACATAACCAGATGGTACTCCAAAAGGTACCCAGACAAACTTACTCTCCTGTGTTCGAAATGGGATTGTCTACCATCAGGTCATTGTGGCTGGAAACTGCTCTTTCCCGGAGGCTCTGGAAAAAAATCCAGGGGTGCCCGGCCTCTACAGGCCAAGAATTCAGATTCGCAACCACCCTGCCCAAGGCAGAGACCCGAAAGTCTCTATCTCTAATCCTGCTCATTTTCTAATTGTCTTGCTAGGGAGCTCCAAAATGTAATGCCAAAGAAACTGAGCAAGACAGAGATTAGAGACCAATTCAATAGTTTATTAAATGGAGAGAAATACTGGGACCAATGGATCCATGTTGATCCCAGGGCTAGACGAGACTATCATCTCAAAGAGTCTAGCCCCAAGTATGGGGGAAGCAAGCTTTTTATGGAATAACAAGAACAATGACATAATGGAGGGACCTAGGTGGGGATACCTAATGGAGGGAGGTTACTGATATTCTAATGACATCTAAAATGGATAAACCTTTATCTTGTCAAACATTAAGAAGTAATGTCTATAAAACCTTTATCTCAAACATTAAGAGGGAAAGATTATAACATAAGGCAGAATAACTAAATAGGACAATTGGAGGAACTGGGTTACCACATTAAAAGGGAACTTTGGCATTACATCTCACATACCATTGTCACAGGTGCAACAAAATACTAAATGTGTAGCAAAAGTTCTCTCAATTGCTGAGAATTCAGAATTAAAAAGGGATATAAAAGAACGGGAAAGAAGTGGAAAATATATGATTGATTAAAAAAAAAGGTAGGGTCAAGAAGAGGAATTGTGGATAACAAATATTAAATAGAAGAGGTTGATTCTGGTAACTGATATAAAGTCAATTCATACTTTATTTTTGTCTTTTTGCCCTAGTGAGGTGTGAGGCTGAGCTCTGAGAAAGAGGAAAAGAAAAAGAGACAGAACCACAGATCCCCAAATCCACTTGACAAGAATTCACAAACCTGAGAATCTGTGGCAAAAAAAGGAAAGTTTATTTCTTTTTTTTCACTAAGAAAAGAATTCTCTTAGTGGACAAAACCCCCTAATTTAATCAGGAGATTTGGTAAAGAGGTTTAGTGACAGTACTTTGTTTTGTGGGCAGATACTGGCCTAGGGCTGGAAACAGTTTGAGTTGAAATCAGACCACAATCTTTGATTTGAATAGATTTTTCAATTGAATGAATAGTCCTAGACTAATCTTTAATTCAACAGAGGGGCAATCAATAGTGAGTGTTATCAATGGGGGTGTGTTGCTCTCCTTCAGGATAACAGCATGAAGCTACTTATCCTGATGCCCTGGGGCGGGTCTTTTACAGAGTCAAGGGTTCAAGGAGCCTCTCTCCTTCAAGGAGTTTCAGACAGTTTCAGGTTGCTCTGTCAGTTTCAGGGTTTCTTACATCACTAGGAAGATCCTTCTCCTTGGGGGGAAATGTTTTTAATAGGGAATTGATACATAGGATCAATAAAGAAATGTTAAAAAATACTGTCAGCCTTGATAAAATACAAGTCACCTGGCATAGATGAACTTAACTACATACGAGATACTAAGTGAATAAATTAATAAATATTAAATACCTACTAGCTGGTAGGTGCTAGATAATGCAGAAAGTTACCTTGAAATTGATGGTCTGTTTAAAACACAATGGAAGTATTTGATCTCTCTAAGATTATATCTTTATCAGTAATCAATGTGACTCCATTAGCTCTGAGTAATTAAGATGCGTTGCTTAACTTGGCTGTATACTTTGCAGAGATATCCACATTGATAATAAGGTTGACACATATATTACCAGAGCTAGCTCCAAAGGAAAGTGTGGGAGAAGAAAGGTGTAATGTTCTCTGGTTTAGTTTTCTTGGGGTCTCTGAAGCAGCCTTCCTTTCAGTTCAGTAATCACCAGGAGAGTAGCCAGGGGTTAAAGTTCAAATTCTTTATTATCTTTCAAAGTCTTGCCTCTTTTCCGGGTTATCTTTCTTAAAGGTCTTCCTGAGTCTTGGTTTCAGTGGAGAAATGAAGGAGAGCCTGCCACAGAAGCCTGACCAAAGGTGAAATGAATTTCTCTCTCCTTGGTTCTGAGTGAACAAGATGAGGTGAGATCTTTCAAGACAGTTGTGAAAATCGAGTAAGGCTTCATCTACCTCAGAGTCTGAGTAGGCCTGAAGGACTTTAAGCATTGAGTCAAGGGCATACTTAAGTCCCCTTGTTGTCCTCCTATGACAACAGTGTCTCCCTATTTCATTCAAATATGGGCATCTATGTACTTATTGGTCAAGTTCAATTTCTTGGGTAGTTCCCCCTTTTAGAATGCAAGATCCTCAGCCAATAAGGATGAGGGTCAGAACTGAACCAGCTACACCCAGCAAAAGAACTCTGGGAGATGACTAAGAACCATTACATCAAATTCCCAATCCCTATGTTTTTGCCCAAATGCATTTTTTATTTCCTTCACAGGCTAACTACAATATTTCGGAGTCCGATTCTTTTTGTACAGCAAAATAATGGTTTGGACATGTATACCTATTTTGTATTTAATTTATACTCTAATATAAATTAGGAATCTTATTGTAAGATTAAATCAATCATGCTGAACTTAGAGAACTATTAAGCACTAAACTAGACAATCATTGTCTCATCAATTCCACTTAGTACCTTGTTTCAAGTTCAGAGTTTTGGCCCATAACAAAAAGGTATTAGACTGACTACCACAATGAAGGTTTTCCAAGCTTTTGTGCTGACCTTTTGTTGTATACCTGTGAAACCAAAGCCACTCCAGGAAATTTAATTGCTTCCATCTGAATTGTCTTAGGAAGATTCTGAAGATCACTTGGCAGGACAACATACTGTTGCAGTTTGAATGCTCTCAATTCCTGGTAGTGAAGAGGTTATTTAGACAATAAGAGAGCTGTTAATATCCCCTTTAATCAGTCACAGGTTTAGGAGTAAAAGAATTCACTCATTCTCGAATTATTAGTTGCAAAATGAAAGTTTATTGTTGCATAGAAATCAGTTTGCTAAGGTACTGACTTCTATAGTGGCAAAGATCTATTGGGAAATGGAATTTTATGCTGAGAATGCTTTCTCAGAAGGGTCCTAGCAAAGTGTATGGGCCATCTGTGAAGCAGCTTAGTTCTAGGAAGCTATTATATTGGGTATCCTGGTGGGGGCTGGGACAGCCTGAACTGATCAGAACAGGATTCCTCAATTGAATGAGAATTTAGAATTTCTATGGGAGTTGATTTGTCCCTGAATAGTATTGCTTCTCTTATCCTGGGAGGATGGGCTCTGTCTGGACTCCTTGGAGCTTGGGAGATCCTGATCTCTGAGATCAGAAAAGGGTTCACAATCTCTTAAGAGTGATAATCTTAAAGGGACCACAGCTTCAGTAAAGGGAACAGAGCAGTTTCCCTCCCTCTTCAATACTGGGACACTGAAGTCCTGAGAAAAACTAATCTGCTAAGCATTCAAACTCTACTACAGGAAATGAAATTCCTTTGAACTGGCCACATTGTTTGAATGCTTAATGTAGCCATGCCCCCCCCAAAACAAACCAAAACTGGGGCAAATCCTTGTGTGGTAGTCAGAAAAAGCAATACAAGGACACTGTCAAGGTCTCAAGAACATTATAATTGATTGTACCACATGAGAGACACTGGCACAGGATCACCTAGCAGTATGTAAAAAAAAAAAAGTTCTGGGAAGGCCTGGAGAGACTTACACGAACGGATGCTGAGTGAAATGAGCAGGACCAGATCATTATATACTTAAACAACAATATTATATGATGATCAATTCTGATGGACCTGGCCATCTCCAGCAATGAGATGAACCAAATCAGTTCTAATGGAGCAGTAATGAACTGAACCAGCTACACCCAGCAAAAGAACTCTGGGAGATGACTAAGAACCATTACATCGAATTCCCAATCCCTATGTTTTTGCCTGAATGCATTTTTGATTTCCTTCACAGGCTAACTACAATATTTCGGAGTCTGATTCTTTTTGTACAGCAAAATAATGGTTTGGACATGTATACCTATTTTGTATTTAATTTATACTCTAATATATTTAACATGTATTGGTCATCCTGCCATGTAGGGGAGGGGGGAGGGGGAAGGAGGGGAAAAATTGGAACAAAAGGTTTGGCAATTGTCAGTGCTGTAAAATTACCCATGCATGTAACTTGTAAATAAAAAGCTATTAAAATTTAAAAAATAAAAATAAAAAGTTCTGGGGATGTTTATTTACACAAAGCAAAAATAGTCCCTACCTCAAGGAAGACACAGCCTTATTGAAGTATTCCATGGAAACAATATGTACAAACAAGATATATATAAAATAAACTAGAAATAATCCCCAAACTGGGGAGATAATCTCAAGAGGGAAAATACTAACGTTAAGAGGAAGAAGAAAAACCTTATAAAAGCCTGGGAATTTAATTAAGACTTGAAGGAGGCCAGTAAAGCTAGGTGATAAAGATGAGGAAGGGGATAGGGAAATAGCATTTATATTACATTTTTTAAATGTTGCCTCATTTAATCTTCATAACTCTGGATTTTTCAAGGTTACATATCTAAGAAATGACTTTGGCTGGATTTGAGTTCAGATTTGTTCTAACTTAAATTCTAGCACTCTGTCTACTGTGCCATCTAGCTGCCAAGCAGAGAAGGCAACCAGTAAAAATACATGGCATGTGTGAGGAATAGCAGAGACACTTGTGTCACTGGATTCTAGAGTACGTGGAGGAGGAGTAACATAAGAAAAGTGGAAGGGTAGGAATTTACAAAAATTTATAAAAAGCTTTAAAAACAAGCAAGAATTTTGTATATAATCCTGGAGATAATAGCCACTGGAATTATTGAATGGTGGTAAGTGGACAAAGACAAAATCACTTTGATAAGTGAGTGAAAGATAGTGAGGAGTGGGAAGATAAGTTAGGGAGTCAATTAGAAAACTATTGCAATAGTTGAGGCATGAGATTATAAAGGCTTTCATCAGGGTGTTGACACAAGAAATTAATGTAAAAAAGATATAAACTAGTTAAATTGATAATGGTAATGATATTAATGATATCAAGATATTATTTAGCTCTCAGTTGATATTGAAGACACAATTGGTGATTTATATGGAGGAATACCAGCATGTAGCCTTGAGCCAATATCCTCAGAGTTACCATACTGAGGGGGACATATAACCAGCCTTCTAGGGACTTGACTTTGTGAATATGAATTGCTTTGTTCATCAGAGTTGAAGCTTTTTATAAGGTCAAGTCATTTAACCTTTGTTTACCTTAATTCCCTGGAAAAGGAAGAGACAAATTGCTCCAGTTTCTTTGCCAAGAAAATCCAGTGGGCAGCAATGATGTGCTATGATCCCCTGAGTCACAAAGAATTGGACATGACTGACTGATAGTGACAATATATTCATTGTGTTCAATCTGGATCTGATTGGATTTATGCTAAAAGTCTGATGGACTTATGCTATAATCCCTCTATAAAAGACACAAGTGATTAGTATATATATATATGCTTTATATATATGGGTTTATATGCTATATATATATGGGTTTCTGAGTGAACGAGATGAGGTGAGATCTTTCAAGACAATTGTGAAAATCGAGTAAGGCTTCATCTACCTCAGAGTTTGAGTAGGCCTGAAGGACTTTAAGCATTGAGTCAAGGGCATACTTAAGTCCCCTTGTTGTCCTCCTATGACAACAGTGTCTCCCTATTTCATTCAAATATGGGCATCTATGTACTTATTGGTCAAGTTCAATTTCTTGGATAGTTCCCCCTTTTAGAATGCAAGATCCTCAGCCAATAAGGATGAGGGTCAGAACTGAACCAGCTACACCCAGCAAAAGAACTCTGGGAGATGACTAAGAACCATTGCATCAAATTCATGTAAAAAATATATAAAATGATTTGCAACTGAGTCAGGAAGAGTTGTCCACTGAGTATGAAAATTCTCATTTTTCTCCATCTATCTCTCTCTTTTGAGCATATTGAATGGGACTCAGGCTCTCCCTTGGATTTACAAATGACGAGGAGGGAATTTTTCTTCCTCTAACGCATGATAGCTATCAGGTCTGAGAACATTTGTTCTTATTGCTACATAATCATAGTTATCTTGACCTCTAGGATCTGGGACAGAAATCTTCCCCATTCTATTTGCCATACATTTTCCAGTATTCCTTCTGTCTTAGTATTCCTGCCTCAAATCACTATTTAGTGTAAGTTCATACCAAAATGCAAGACCATCATCTTTGAGTTGAAGATGCCTTTTCTGGAAAACCAGAAGAAATTTCATGCCTACATCAATGGGAGGGGACCCAGTGACACAAATCAGGGAAATTTTCTGGTTATCTGAGTTACATATATATTTTGTGTGAGTCTAAGGATATAAATCTTAAAAGCCACAAATTTTTCTAAGAAAGACAAAATGGAGTCAAGGATAAACACAATCACTTGCCATGTAGGAATCTACCTTTGTTTACCCCCAGTTATATATTTTTCTGCAGAAATTTTTTTAAAGCATATTTTAATTTTTTTCTTTATTTTCTTTCAGATTATGAATAATATTTCCATAACTTTACATATATAACCAATATCAAATTGATGGGGTCTTTGGTGGTATAGCTAGGTGGATATTGATACAAGAGAGCCTAAATAATCAATCAATAGACCAAACTACATCCTGTGGCTAGCAAGGAGAAGCACTGACCATCTTGATTTTAATTAAGTTTTTTGTTACCCTAAGTAGGCCTTTGTTGCAGTAGGCCTTGATTGAAAGTCTTGTTCAATTCCTTGCATTGACGAATTCAAAAGTTACTGTATCCTATCAGAAGGCCAAGTTAGACTGTCATTCACCCAGGTTTTTCTTCTCTATAAAAGAACCTACTTATACCCTAACCTCCTGTTAATTCATATTAAGACCCTAATGCCTTTTAGAATTTAGCCTGCCTTATGGCCTCTAAGGTTCATTAGGAACTATTCACCTTGTGACAGCAAATTCTCTAGGAAATTGCCATGCCTTATGGTGTCTTCTTCATTGATTTTTAAAAAAAATTTGTTTGTTTTTTGACCTAAATATTGAAGAGAGAACCCCAAAACTCTGAAAATACTTAAAGGAGAAAACCTCCTTCAACTCTGCCTCAGTGAGGGGACTCTACCCCAAGCACAAATAGTTTCGTCTTTGTTTTTTGGGTGGGGTCAGCTCAGTCCTGAAACCCATTGAATTCAATTCAAATTCTAGCTCGAAGGTGAAACCCAGGGAAGATCCAACCTGGGACTCCACCCATGAGCCCCTTTCAGCTTGTAGCCAAGGCCCCCCATTATAAAAGAGCCAAACTAAAACCCATTCTTTGCAGAGGTTCCAAACATGCCAGCCCTATGCTTGGCATGCTAAGGGTCTCTGCCCACTGGAATACTCTTTCCAATGCTCTCTTCTTTTTATCCATACCTGTTTCCTTAACTAGACTTTAACCTTACTTCCAATCCCCATAATAAACCTCTTTTATCAGGCTAGCTTTTTGGGTCTGTAAATTTCTTTACAGAGGTTATTGTGCCACAGTTCCCTTTTAATGTCCTGACCCAATTTCTCTAATTGTCCTATTTAGTTACTCTGCTTCAGGTTATAACCTTTCCTTCTTAATGTTTGATGACATAAAGGTTTTATATCTTTAGGCTGTAATCATTCCTTAATGTTTGACAGGATAAGAGTTTATCCATTTTAGATATCATTAGAATATCAGTAATCTCTCCAGTACCTCCCTCCATTTTGTCATCCTAGGGGCCTCGCCTCATTAGGTTATCCCCATCCAGGTACCTCCCCCATTATGTCATTGTTCTTGTTATCCTATAAAAGAGTTTTGCTGTCTGATATATTCAGGGCTGGATTCTTTGAGACAATAGTCTCATTCAGCCCTGGGACCAAACATGGTCCTAGTAAATCTCCTCATAAACTATTAAATTGTTCTCTAATCTCTGTCTTGCTCAGTTTCTCCAGCATTACACCACTAGATCTTATTTAACTCCTTGACCACCAGAAACCCTAATTTCATTTGGGTACCCCAAATCTAAATCTCATCAGTATGACTTTTTTTTTTTTAATAATAGCTTTTTATTTTTAAAATACATGCAAAGATAGTTTTCAACATTCACCCTTGCAAAATCTCGTATTCCAAATTTTTCTCCCTCCCTTTCCTCACTCCCTCCCTTGGACAGCAAGTAATCCAATATATGTTAAATATTCTTCTATACATATTTCCACATTTATTATGCTGCACAAGAAAAATCCGCTCAAAACGGGGAAAAAATGAGAAAGAAAACAAAAAGTAAGCAAACAACAAAAAAAGTTGAAAAAAATTGTTTTGATTCACATTCAGTCCCCATAGTCCTATCTTTTGATGCAGATGTCTCTATCACAAGTCTATTGGAACTTACCTGATTCACCTCATTAGTGACAAGAGCCACATCCATCAGAATTGATCATCACATAATCTTGTTGTTGCTGTGTACAATGTTCTCTTAGTTCTACTCACTTCACTTAGCATCAGTTCATCTAAGTCTTTTTAGATCTTTTTGAAATCATCCTTCTGATTGTTTCTTATAGAACAGTATTACAATAATATTTATATGCTATAACTTATTCAGCCATTCCCCAACTGATGGGCATCCACTCAGTTTCCAGTTCCTTGCCACTACAAAAAGGGCTGCTATAAACATTTATGCACGTATAGTTCCTTTTCCTTTTTTATGATCTCTTTGGGATACAGACCAGTGGAGAAACTGCTGGATCAAAGGGTATGCACAGTTTGATAACTTTTTGAGCATAGTTCCAAACTACTCTCCAAAATGGTTGGATCCACCATCAGTGACCCTGTTTTCCCACACCCCCTCCAACATTCTGCATTACTTTTCCCTGTCATTCCAGCCAATCTGACAGGTGTGTAGTGGTATCTCGGAGTTGTCTTAATTTGCATTTCTCCGATTAATAATGATTTGGAGCATATTTTCATATGGCTAGAAATAGTCAATTTCTTTGTCTGAGAATTGTCTGTTCATATCCTTTGACCATTTATCAATTGGAGAATGGCTTGATTTCTTATAAATTAGAATCAATTCTCTATATATTTTGGAAATGAGGCCTTTATCAGAACCTTTGACTGTAAAAATATTTTCCCAGTTTATTGTTTCCCTTCTAGTCTTGTCTGCATTAGTTTTGTTTGTACAAAAACTTTTCAATTTGATATAACCAAAATTTTCTATTTTGTAATCAATAGTGATCTCTAGTTCTTCTTTGGTCATAAATTCCTTCCTCTTCCACAGGTCTGAGAGGTAAACTATCCTATGCTCTTCCAATTTATTTATAATCTCATTCTTTATGCCTAGGTTATGAACCCATTTTGATCTTATCTTGGTGTACAGTGTTAAGTGTGGGTCAATGCCTAGTTTCTGCTATACTAATTCCAATTTTCCCAGCAATTTTTGTTAAATAATGAGTTCTTATCCCCAAAACTGGAGTCTTTGAGTTTGTCAAACACTAGATTATTAAAGTTATTGGTTGTTTTAAGACCATAAATTCTTACAAATTGGGAGTAAAGGAGATAGTCAAACTAGAGCCAGGAAGTTGGGAGAGATAGAGAGTTAGATATTAATTAGGTATCTGAGATAGGACATCTGGAGTCTTATCTTTTGGAATGTCAGATCTCTATGGCCCTAGTTATCTCAGTCCTAATGGTCAGGAAGTGGGGTTGCAACCAGGAAGATTGAGACAGAACAATTCAAGGAACTGAGGCAATTTAGGGAAAGTGAGGAAGGACAATAAAAGCAAACTGTGGCACAACAATATAAGTTATAGAAATAAGAAAAAGAAAAGGAAGAAATAAGTACAAAGAGGAAGCAAAATCACTGCTTTTGAGTAAAATATGATGATTTACCTAGAGTCAACTAAAAAATTAATTGAACACTTAGCTTAGCTGTGTGTTACTTAACCCTAATTGTCTTGCCCACTCCTGGAAAAAAAAATTTAAATGCCAGTCACTTTGCTAACAGCACTACATTCATATTTGTTTAATTGAATGTAATTGTTCCATGTCTGACAACTCTAATGTAGGTTTAAAATGTCAATAGTAATAAGAGTAATGATTTTTATATGGGATAGTTTGGAAGTACAATTAGATAAATTGATATCATCTGAAATTTTGTTTCCTATTTTAAATGCAGAGGCATGAGTCATATCTCACAGCCAATCATGTACTCAGAGTATCAAAAGCAACACTCAGGATTAACTAGGTGGGTAAATTTCCTTTCCAGAAAGGAAACAGCACAATGGAGAAATAAAGTCAAGAAGATCCTACTGTAGGTCATGCTAAAGTCAAATAAATCATAAAGGGATGATATCCTCCTAAGGAGGAAGTGATTAGACAAAATAATAAGACAAAAATGCAATGTAAAAATTTTCTAATTATAGCAAGTAGTAAATTTTGAGAAAGCAACAGGATTAAACTGGTTTTTTTTTTTCCTAAGGATTATATACAAATGTATATGATTGACTCAAATTTATCATGGAAATTCAGGCTTTGAGTATGTTTTAGTAAAAAATTATCAAAGTTGGGTTAAGGATTTATGATTATGATTTTAAATTTATGAAAAACTTTATAGATCTGTACATAAGTAACCTATGATGGAAGTGGGTTGCCCACTCCCCTATAAAGCAAAATGGGGGAAATGAATGGAGGGGATTTACAGCAGGTGGTTAATGTTGGGAATTGAATAAAGCAAATGTATTTCATTTTATGACTCAATCTTAGAATAAATTAGTCTCTTTGCCCTACTGGAAATTTTGCAATGATCCATCAGACACATTTCCCTGATAAGTCCCTTCAAGAAATTAACTTTGAGGGATAAAGATGTCGTTTTATTGGATTTGCCACTTTCATCCCTAAATTCACCAACCTATCCCCATGAATTAAGTCTCTCAGTTCCACATCTCCTCCTGGCCTCTCCTGCTGTCTTGATTTTTCTTTTACTGACAAACTCTTCCCCTTGACTAAAAGGGGGAAATGTCAGGATCCCCATGTCAAGACCATGCCTCTTTTTTTTTTTTTAAATCCTCTCTTTAATATTAGGAGACACCCTATTTTCCAGAGCTAATGTCCAGCAAACAAGCATATGCCCTGAATTTTGCATAATAACAGTCTTTTGCACTCAGTTCTCAAATGAACTATGCCATAGCAAAATCCCAGATTTGTTTCCTTCCTAGCCCCAGATGGTCCCTGAGCTCAAACAATTACAGGAGGCATATCCTTAAAGACTTGCTGTAAACCATACTTATCTCATGGTTGTTAGCTCAAAATGCCATGGCCACAGCTTAATACATAACCATTACTATATGTATCAGACTTTGGCTTTATTAAATTGGGTCTCTTCCTACAGAGGCCCTGACTCCTGTGCTTAGTTTCTCTCCACCAGTGGAATAGTTTTTTTTGCTTATGATCACTGTTAACCCTTTGGTTTTCTTTTGTATTTTTTTCAATTTATTTTTTAAAGTTAAATGTAGATGTGATAACCTCTGTGAGCTCATTGGTATATTCAGAGTTAACAGCAATTGCATAATCTATGATTTTTTTGGTCATTTGTTTTCAAAGTTGACAGAAACCATAATTTCAGTGAATAAAAGAAATAAAATCATCAAATCTCAAAAAATCACCAGCCTTTCTGTATATTATCAACAAAACCCCACGGGAAAGAAATTCCATTCAAAATTACAACACTGACTTATATATGTGATTATATATAAAATCAGAGTAATTATGTATAAAATACATATCTAAATAATGAGAGTATTCATTGCTCATTTAACCATGACAAAATAATAAAAATTATAATAGTACCTAAGTTAATTTATATATTTAATTCCATACCAATCAAACTACCAAAAGGTTACTTGCTATAACAATAAAAATAATAACATTTGGCAAAATAAAAGATAAAAAATCTTAAGGAAAATGTAACATTCTCTTTGGGTTGACACTCCCAATCTGCACTAACATTGGCAGTTTGGTTTCCCAGAAGGGTGGTTAAGGGGAATTCTGTGGGCAACTTTCCTTCCATGTGAGACCATGTTTGAAGCCTTTTTCTTCTTGGCTCATAGCTGAAGTGCCTCAGTTGTTTAGCAAAGGCTAAACTTATTCAAAGACTATAACAAGAATTGTAGTTAAAATAATCTCTTCCCAGAAACATAGGGTATGTTTTTATCTTTTTTGTCCTATTATGCTTCAGTTTCCCCACCTCAGTTTCCTGAATTGTTCTGCCTCAGTCTCTCTGGTGGCAGTCCCCCCTTTCTGGCCATTAGATCAGATAATTAGGGCTGGGCGTTCTGGCCATTAGCATTCCAGAGTCATAAAACTCCAGATGGCTTATCTCAAATACTTAGATGGGACCCTCTATCTTCTGGTTCAGACTTAGTGTCTCCTATCTTCTTCTCTCCCAACTTATCAGAATTTATGATCCTTCCTCCTTACCTCCAACCTGTCAGAACTGAATTTATAATTCTTTCCTGAAGTGACTGCTCACCAGTGCTCTACTCCCTCCCACCCTTGCCTTTGTTTCCCTGATCAATTGAGCCCTACAAGAGTCTCTGGAATCCCTTGCTTGTTGTTGGATGCTTTGAGACAAGAATCCCATCCACCCAGCTGGGGGCCAGACATGAATCCTGTTTGGCCATGGATCCTGTTTTGCCCCCAGTCCAGACTCTCCACTAATAAAATATTAAATCTAATCTCCATCTTGCCTCAGTTTCTCCGGCATTACAGTTCTCTCCACAGCCTTTCCCCCTGAATTTTGATTATACTGCTTTCTTCTAGATCTCCTTCCACCTGCTTTAGATACTCCTAGTCTCTTGCAGCATTGAAAATGTCTTACCCTTCTCCCTATGAATGGATGTTACCAGGCTATCTTTTCTCTCTATACTCTTTTAGTGTCATTAGCTCCCATGGGTTCTATTCAGTCTAAGTGTCTTTCCTAAGATCCACCCCAATGACCAAACTGATTGTTGTGCAACTGAAACTGAACTTGTTTAGAATAGGATCAGTTTCTTTTGGGGCAAATACTCTTCTTAAATTCCCCATTTCTGTAGCGAGCACCGCCCTTCTCCTAGAAGACAAGTTTGAAACCCCAGAAATCATCCCTCATTCTTCCCTTTCACTCAACTCCTCACATTTAATCAGTTGGCAAATTTTGCTAATATTTTAAGTCTTTATGTATACTACCATTTTAGTCCAAGGCCTCATCATCTCTCAGCAGTATCCTAAATGGTTTTCCTGCCTCAATTCTCTTTTTTCTAATCCCTCTTCAATCATCTGCAAAGAAATATGAAGCTCCACTGGTTCCTTTTAGGATTAAGTACAAACTCCTGTAGCATGTAAAACCTTTCAAAACCTGACTCCAGCCTATCTTTCCAGATTTTATTGCACATTACTGTCATTTTTGTACCGTCTGGGGTATGCTGGAGCCAGTTTAAACAGATTTTCAAAAAACAATTGCTAAATTTTCAACACCCGCCTTAAATTTACATCCCAGAAATCTGCAAATGTTACAAATAGGGGCTAGATTGATTTGTTGATTGTTGAGACTTAAGAAAGTGTTGGAGAAACTGTTAATAAAGCAAATTAAATTTATAAGTGTATTGTAAGTACATTTTTTTTGAGAGACTGTCATTAAACATCTTCCTATTCTTTGAATAAAACTTTCCATCTACTTCTCCCTCAGTTCTGCTCACTAAAGTGACATGGAAGATAGAAGAAATTTAACTCAATCCCTTCAATAGTTACTAGTTTACTTCTCACAATTATTTTGCATGTATTTTGCATATAAAGGATGTTGTTCTACACACGCATAATATGCATACTATTTTTCCCAATAGAATATAAAATTATGGAGAACTGTTTTTTCTTTCAAATTTTTGGTTTTGTATTCGCAGCTCTGAGTACAATGCCTTAAAGTGTATTAAAGGATTAAAAAAAAAAAAAAAAAAAAAAAAACTTGTTGAATGCCAAAGTTTATCAAAGTAATTTGCAAAGGGATACATTTTTAAATATGTGAAATTTGTTAGATTATTTTGTGAACTCTGGTGTAAGACTTGTCTGTCTCCCTAGCTCTTAGCACTGTACCTTGGTATATAGTAGTAATTTTATTATTTGAAGCTTGCGATCCTACATTTTTCTTCCATATGTCTATCAGTTGCACACCTTCAGGTTTTACTGGCTGTACTAATCTTTTAGATAGTTATTCTATACTAATTATACTGGTTTTACATAGACATATAGAAGAATAGTATAATATTATAGTTTCAATTAATTTATTGTGTATCTGCTTATGTACGCTTTCCTAAGGGCTGGGGAGACAGGAGAAAAAAAAAAAGAGAGAGAACCAGTCACTGCTCTCAGGAAGCTCCCATATTAATCTAACAAGCTTCACTTGTTAGTACGAATTTCTTCAGAAAAACAAAACAAAATATCCCCCAAACTGAAGTTACATAGTGTTACAGAAATGTAAGTTATTATTTTCTAAGCATTGAGAAATGTAGAAATGATAGTGATTCACTGCTTAAATGCATTTTCACATGCTTAAGGGGGATTGGAATTTAAAAGTGCAAATTATTCCTTTCAGTCTAAAAGCATCTCCTACTGTCAACATTTTGGCTCGTGTCGTCTTAATTGTATTTTTCCTTAATCCTTCCAGTAGGAGTCAGTACTGAGTCGGAGGAAAATAAACATTTTCTGTTTAGAAAAGTCTAGTTTCAGTATGAAGAAATCATTTACCGGAGTCAAAAGTAACTGTACTTCTAAAGTATTTTTAACAGGTAATCTTATTTTTAAGATTTTGCAGTTAAAAAGAGACCGTGTCTCACTATCTTGCCCAGGCTGGAGTACAGTGGCTATTCACAGGCGCGATCCCACTACTGATCGGCACGGGAGTTTTGACCTGCTCCGTTTCCGACCTGGGCCGGTTCACCCCTCCTTAGGCAACCTGGTGGTCCCCCGTTCCCAGGGGGTCACCATATTGATGCCGAACTTAGTGCGGACACCCGATCGGCATAGCACACGGCAGCCCAGAACTCCTGGGCTCAAGCGATCCTCCAGCCTCAGCCTCCCGAGTAGCTAGGACTACAGGCGCGCGCCACCACGCCCGGCGGAGGCTTAGGCTTGCATTTTAGTTAATCAAGACTTCGGGGCCGTGACGTCACCCGAGGAGGCAGTCCTAAACTTCAGTTTGCCCCTTTCTTAGAGCTTCACTAGGTTTCGCTGCGCGTGCGCCTACGAAGTGACGTCGCCTTGCGTGACGCGGAACCGGGGCTTGAAGAGCACATGCGTGGACTGTTTCTTCCCTTTTGTCTCGTGTCTTTGCTGTCGGCGCCATGGGTCATCAGCAGCTCTACTGGAGTCACCCTCGCAAATTCGGCCAGGGTTCCCGATCGTGGTGAGTTCTGGCCCGACTTCTTGAGGAAACCTTTGCTTGAGCAGAGGGCCGTGTCCCGTCGGGCCCCGGAGGAGGCGGCAGTGGCAGGGAAGGGCGTTGGGGCCTTCCCGGGGTCTGAGCCGCAGTGACGGTCATGGCGGCCCCGGACGCGCCTGCGGTTTGACGAGGGGGAGGCAGCTGGGAGGGGGTGGCCGCCGTGTGTTGGGGCTTTCGTCTGACCAAGCCGCCCTTTTTCCCCCCAGCCGCGTCTGTTCGAACCGGCATGGCCTAATCCGCAAATACGGCCTCAACATGTGCCGCCAGTGTTTCCGGCAGTACGCGAAAGACATCGGCTTCATCAAGGTAGGTGTGCGGGGTTGGGATCCCTGCGTTCCCTCCTTGGAGATGATCTCTAGCGTCAAGTATTGTTTACTCCACGAAGAACCCCTTTGCCTAAATACGCTTTGGGGCCTGGAATCCCTTTGGAACATTGTTGGATAACAAATTCTCTTCTGTCCTACAAATAAGGCAATTGTGGCAATATAGAAGTACCTTGCGTTGCCCTTAAACTTTAGATCCTTTTATTTTTTGTGTCATAGGCCCCACATGAATTTTGGTGAAACTATTGGACCTTTCTCTGATTTTAATACAAATAAATAGCTAAAATAGAATTATACGAATGTTTATGCCAGCAGGTTAAGCCATATTTTAAATATTCAAGTGGTAGAATAGTTGCAATTCCAAATGAGAAATAACAAAACGGGTAATTTTGAAATTAGAATTAATTTTTCATTGGTTGATAGGATAAAGCTGGACTAGAACTTTTTTTTTCCTGAGGCAATTGGGATGAAGTGACTTGCCCAGAGTCACACAGCCAGGAAGTGTCCGAGACCAGACTTGTAATCGGGTCCTCCTGACTTGAGGGCTGGTGCTCTATCCACTGCGCCATCTAGCTGTCCCTGGCTGGATATATTTTTAAGTGCCCATTATAGTTTAGGCACGTTCTTGGGTTGCCCAGGAATACAAATACTCAACTCTACAGTATTTAACTTATGCCGAAGTAAATATAAGAATGTGTCCAATTAATATAAAGTCTTTTGGGAGGAATCTAAATTGGTTATAATCAGAAGGATCCGCTATTTGAAAGCGGCATTAAATTGTTAAGGAGTTCAGGGATCTGAGAGGGTGAGAAGAATGCATTCCAGCTATGGTGGAGGGGGGTGTATGCATAAAGGATGGGGAAAGTACATGCAGGACATGACATACATTGTAGTGATTATGGTCCTCTGCTTAAAGACTGTAAGACTAGAAGTAGGAAGTGCATACCCCTTGACTAAAATCTGTATGAAGTACTGCAAAGGACAGTCTGCTTTCAAGAAGCTTACCATCTAATGAGGGAGATATAAAAAAAACTGTACAATCAAGAAATACTGGCTAAATTGGAAGGTAGTAATGTTACAGTACTTCAATATATAGAAGAAATACATGTGTAGAATATAGAAATATATAGAAGAATAGTATTTTAGTTTTCACTTTCAGGAAACCCAGAGGTAGAGATTAGGATGAAGAGAATTCAAGACTAATGAAAATGCCCAGTCTAACATGAGGAATAGAAGGGGCGGCAAATAACATTAAATTAAGTTTGGGAGGATTGGGGTAGCAAGGTAGGAAACCTAAGAGAGGTCAGGTTTTGAAGTTTTTGAATGCCAAATATAATTTTATATTCCTGGAGATGAGGGAGCCACTGAAATTTAGTGAGTCTGATTATGGTGACATGATCTGATGGCTTTAGGAAGATTATAATCTCACAGCTGATTGGAAAGTGTTGAGAATGAAACCTAGGTTGCTAGCCTCTGAGACTGGGATTGTGGTGATATGAACAGTAGAAATAGATAGATAGTGTGTGTATAGGTATAGGAAAAAGTTAGGAATGGAGGAATAGAGTGGTGATAATGGGTTCAGTTTTCAACTTTTGTAAAAAATCTGAATTTTAGATATTTTAAGGGGTAGCCATTCATTTTGACATATCCAGTAGGCAGTTGGGGAGATGATGATTTTGAAGTTAAGACTAAATCTTCAGTAGTATATGAATGATATGAATCTTTGGGAGCTAATGAAATCACTGAGTATAGTATAGAGGGAAACTGAAAAGGGGATACTTGTGGGATATTCTGGAGTTGTCCCATGGGGGAATGAAAATTTCTGGAAGGAAAACAAATTGTGTTGAAAATCTTTTCTTTTGGTTAATATTTGTAGAGGTAAAGCATGCTGGGTGCATGATGAATATTGACAGAATGGTTGTAACATAACTTTTTTCTGTTTTGTTTTTTCCAGTTGGACTAAATGTTTATGGAAACTTCAACAACTTGCTTGCTTCAACAACTGCCATTTTACTGGACTTTGGATTTGATCTACCCCTTTAAAAGATGGATCCTGTTGTACATACTATGCTAATTTGCATATATCATTAAAAAGGTCATCCTCAATTATGTTGATTTAGTGTGAATTTATTGACTCACTGAGAAATTATGCAAAATAAGGCAAAAATTATATCTATTACTTAGTGTTGAATGTGATGAAAACAAATGAAGCATGGAAAATGTGTTTGCTTATAGTTTGACTTTGAATTTTCTCCCTATTAGATCTGTAAAGTCTCCAAAGTTATAACTGAACAGGAATCTTCTTAACAAATAAGTAGTTATCCAGTTTTTGCTTAAAAGCAAATTTTCAGAAGCAATTGCATGCCACAGTAGAAAGAGCACCAGCCCTGAAATCAGGAGGACCCGAGTTCATATCTAGCCTCAGACACTTAACATAGCTGTGTGACCCTGGGCAAGTCACTTAACCTCACTGCCCCAGCCCCCAACAAAACCACCCTTCTGATTAGGGAGGTAATTATCTCCCAGAATTATTTTCTTAGTTGTATTTCTAATTAACAAAAAAGGGCAACTATCAAAGAATAATTTCAGGTTGCTTACTGGATGACTAGAATGAGTACTTTTGTGGCAGAGTTTATTGAAACCAGGAACCCTTCATTTTCTTTTTTTTCCCTTAGTGTGTTTGTAAAATCAAAAAGAAACACCTAGGAATAACTGCTTCAGTTTAATTATTGGAATAATACCAAGATGCACATCATTATAGTTTATATTAAATTGCTTATCCAAAACAAATTGAACTGTGGGGAAGTCACAATCTCTGCTTTAGGCAGTTAATAGATTTAAATTGCAGAAGAGGTAGAATAGTAAAAGACCAGATTATAAGTTGAGTAGAAAGCAGAATGAAAACAAGTCACATAATGATTGCAATAAAAAGCAGCTGAAAATACAACAGTATTGCTGAGTCTAGGTGCTTACTGTAGCAGATATAAAGATGACTATTTAGCATTAGGTTCTGCTTTGTGACAAGATAAAAAGATGTGACATAAGCTCAGTTTTTGTTACGAAATAGAATTTTAAAGAAAGTTTGGTAAGTGATTCTCTCCCCTTATTAAAATTTCTAAAATTAGGGGAATATAAAAGATTGTTTCTCCTTTTTTATTATATATAAAATAAGTTTTATTACTCTTGCTCTAAGGGTCAAATTTTTTTTTACTGTTCACCTAACATTAGCATGAATAGTGCCCTACTGCTTTGTTATAGGTGGCTAATATTAGTGAGCTGTGTGCCTTTATGAAGTGAACCTCATTTGTTTTTATAAGGGGAAAACACTTAGGGTCGCCAAAATAAGGGACAGTAAGATGGTGCTTCAGATGGAGCACTGGCCCTGGAGTCCTAAAGACCTGAATTTAAATTTGACCTAATATTTTTTAGCTCAAAAAAATTACTATTTTAGACCGTTTTACTCTGAATTGTTCCTTAAGTATTTCAAGAGGATTAAAATGACTGAGCAAGAAAAAATTGAGACAAATCAAGAGAAAACTGCGTGGACTCCTCCAGGAGCAATCCAGGAGCAGAGATGAGTCTTCCAATTTCTATCCCAGTCTGAAGTCTGCAGAGGAATAATGAGATGTAAAAAATAAAAATTACTCCTGATGCCACATTTAGCAAGAGGTATGTGAATGGGCTGAATTTTTTCCAAATTCTGCATTTTGGTTATGTTCCTTAGGATTTCTTTCAAAGTCACCTTATCTGTGGATTCTATTTTAACTTTGCCATTTAGTTATTTGCTTATAAGCAATTGTAATTCAGAAAAAACATGGACTTCTGCTAAGTGAAACGAGAACCAGAATATTAGTATACAGTTACAATGCTGTGCAATGTTCAGCTAGGAATAACTTTTCTCAGCAATACAATGATCTGACAATTCTATCTCCGAAAAAAAAAAAAAAAACTGGTAGAGTCCAAAGGCAGATCAAAACACTATTTTTCACTTGCTTACTCTCTCAGGGAGAGAAAGTTTGGAATTCTTTTAAAATTTTATAAAAAAAAAAATGCAAGCAATCTATAACATGTATTGGACTACCTGCCTGAGGGGGAAAAGTTGGAGCAGGAGGTTTTGCAAGGGTCAGTGTTGAAAAACTACCCATTTTGTAAATAAAAAGCTAAAATTTTAAAAATGAATGTTAAGAATTGTCTTTACATATAACTGGGGAAAAATATTCTTAAAAGGAAAGACTTTTGGTATTTTTAGTATTACAATAAAACACAATATTATTACAATTTACTGTATTATAGTATTTTTTGGTATTTATTCCAATGTTATATTCCTTGATGCGTTTTATAAATTACTCATTTTTGGTGTAAGAGCTTTTTCAGTCTTTTGACTTTAAAATCTTATAGAATCGTGGATCTTTATTTGGTTAATAATTTAGTGACTTGTTGCTTAGATAAGGTTTAAAATCTCATTTTAAAAGCTGTATTATGTGAAAACCCTTCTTCCATAATTCTCATTTCTTTTCTAGTTTTTTTCCTTAGCACTCTGATAACCATTTAAAAATTTATTTTTAAAAAAATTCTTTCTCTTTTAGGAATTTTAGTTGAATGTGGCCAAATCTTTTGGATTTCTGCCTCAAGTATCCCCGAGACTCATTCTAGTCTGCTTCCTCACTTTTGACTTCAGTGTTGGTTATTCATATTTCGGGAAGGAAGGTCCTGTTGTTGCTTTCTTGGGATACTAAGTGTTATATTCAAAGATCTCTGGGAAAGCAAAATACTGGGACGGGAATTGACCACTCTTTCAGAGTCTATGGACTTGCGGAGTAAGCTATTGATGGACTCACCTGAACCCTATCAATCAGCTTTAAGTTTTTGCTATTTCCAGTGATACTATAGCTTTGTTTGTCCACAAATCCCTTTAGCCACAAATTCCTTCCTCCTCCACAAGTCTGAGAAGTAAATTATCTCATGTTCCTCTAATTTATTTATGATCTCATTCTTTATGCCAAAATCATGGACCCATTTTGATCTTATCTTGGTATATGGTGTTAAGTGTGGATCCATGCCCAGTAGGAGTAATTTTAAAAAGAAATGTTAAATTCTACCCAAAATGTTTTCCATTTTGTATCTGCTTGAATTCTCTGAGTTTATGATTTTAAAATGTGGATCTAAATTCAGATGCCAACAACCATTTCCTCCAAGTAATTACTTTTAAAATAGTTAATTCTTTCTTGTTTTTACCTTTAGTATGCAAACCAAACATAGATTTTTGGTTAGATGTCAGGTATTTGATTAGATGATTCCTACCCAACCCTCCATTTAAGACCAGCAAAAGCCAGTCATAGATTGATTCCTTCCTAAGCTGCACTTTGCACTTTCTCTACTATCTAGCTATCTATTGATATGTGGGTGAAAACCCATCCCCCTTTTTTATGCGTTATTGGAATAGAAGCTCTTTTGAGGAATTGTTTTTCTTTCTGCTCATGTATTTCCATTTAGTACAATGTTTAATTACAATGCTTAATACATTCTTGCTGACTGATTTATTCTATTCTGTTGATCTATTTTTCCATTTTTCCCAGTATCTTTTTGTTCAGTTTCAGATTTTATTTTTAAAATAATTTTTTTATTTTCAAAATGCATGCAAAGATAATTTTCAACATCCACTCTTGTTGGGTCATTTTGAAACCTTGTGTTCCAAATTTTTCTCCCTCCCTTTCCCTCATCCCCTAGACAGCAAGTAATAAATAAAATAAATTAAAATAACATTAAATAAATAAAATGTTGATGTGTGCAAATCCATACATATTGCCACAATTATACTGCATGAGAAAAATCAAAAAGGAAAAAAAATGAGAAAACAAAAAGTAAGCAAACAACAAAACCCTGAAAATACTATGTTATCCCACACTCTGGGTGCAGATGACTCTCCATCACAAGACTATTGGAACTGTTCTGAATCATCTCATTTTTGAAAAGAGCCATTGACTATCAGAATTGATGATGGGTCCTTTTCCCTATTTTATGATCTCTTGGGATATATGCCCAGTATAGACTGGATGAAAGAGTATGCATAGTTTGATAGCCCTTTGACCACAATTCCATATAGTTCCAGAATGGATGGATCAGTTTACAACAAACTTGCCAACAATGCATTAGTGTCCCAGGCAAAAGTCATCATCTTTTCCTGTCATCTTAGCCAATCTGGGAGGTATGTAGAGGAAACTCAGAGTTGTCTTAATTTGCATTTCTCTAGTCAATAGTGATGTGAATCAATAGTGAAAAAAGCATTTTCCCCTAGGACTAGAAATGACTAATTTCTTCATCTGAAAATTGTCTGTTCATAACCTTTGACCGTTTATCAGTTGTATTTTAGAAATTTGAATCACTTCTTTATATTTTAGAAATGAGGCTTTTATCAGAAGTATTGCATGTAAAAATTTTCCCAGTTTACTGCTTCCCTTCTAATCATGTTTGCATTGGTTTTGCTGGTACAAAAACTTTAACTTAATATAATTAAAATCATCCATTTTGCATTCTGTAATACTTAGGATACAAATTCCTTTTGCACAGATTTGAAAAGGAGACTATCCTTTGCTCTTCTAATTTGCTTATAATGTCACTCTATGGCTAAATCATGAACTCATTTTGACCTTATCTTCATATAGGGTGTTAGGTGGGGGTCAGTGCATAGTTTTTGCCATAGTAATTTCCAATTTTCCCAGTAATTTGTCAAATGGTGAGTTCTTAACCCAGAAGCTGGGATTTTGGGGTTTATTAAATACTAGATAACTCTAGTCATTGACTATTGTGTATTGTTTTTTTCTAACTCTGTAATTTCTATACATATTTCCACATTTATCATGCTGCTTAAGAAAAAAGATCAAAAAGTAAAAAAAAAAAATAAGAAAAAAGCAAGCACACAACAATAAAAAAGGTGAAAATACTGCATTGTGATCCGCGTTCAGTCCCCACCATCTTTTCTCTTGATGCAGATGGCTCTCTTCATCACAAGTCTATTGGAACTGGTCTGAATCACTTCATTAGTTAAAAGAGCCAAAGCCATCACAATTGATCATCACTTAATCTTGTTGTTGCTTTATACAATGTTCTCTTGGATCTGCTCACTTCACTTGGCATCAGTTCATGTAAGTCTCTCCAGGCTTTTCTGAAATCATCCTGTTGATCATTTCTTATAGAACAATAATAATCCATTACAGTCATATACCATAACTTTTTCAGCTATTCTCCAATTGATGGGCACTCAGAAAAACAAAACTTAAAAGGAAATTTTAAATCAACTGAAAAGATAAACGATGCAGACATAATTAGAGAAACAATTGTTCATCACTAGGTTGAGCTGTAATAAAAATGGCAATATTATCTAAATTAATTTTCTTAATTGGTTCTGTGCTAATCAAATGACCAAGGAAATATTTTGTAGAATTAAAATCATATGGAGAGACAAAAGGACAAGAATCTAAAGAGTAATCATGAAAAAAAAAAGAGGGGGTTATTGGTACAAAATTTCAAATTTCAAACTGTACTACAAGGCATTGAATGATTTGCTACTGATTAAAACAAGAGAGATTGATTAGTGAAATAGAATTGATACATATAGAGGAAACAGCAGAATAATCATTCAGTAAACTCAAAGATAATTACTAGGGAAAGGTCTCAATATTAAGTCCTACAGAAATTCATACCAACACCTTATACTATATACCAAGATAAACTCCAGATGAATATGTGACCTAAATATAAAAAGACACAAAGAAATTAGAAGAACAAAGAAGAAATTATCTTTCAGGTCTATAGTTGATATACTTCCTGACTAAAGAAGGGATAGAGAAGATCACAAAAGAAAAAGACAGTTTTCACATTTTAAAAGTTTTTTGCACAAACTGATGTAATTAAAGTTAGACAAATAAATAATGGGTAAAACCCTTGCAGAGAATAAAGGTTTTTTATATTGGAGATATATATATATATATATATATATAAGATTCAAATCTATAAGCCATTTTCCAATATATATCAAAAGGACATAAGCAGGCAGTTTTCAAAGGATAAAATCCAAATTATAAACAAGCATATGAAAAAATGCTTCCCAAACCCAATTCTTGATTCTCATGTGACCTCCATTTCATCCAACTCAGTTATTATTATTATTATTTTTTAATTTTAATTTTTTTTTGCTGAGGCAATTGGTTAAGTAACTTGCCTAGGGGTGACAGCTAGGAAGTGTCAAGTATCTGAAACCACTTTTGAACTAGGGTTCTCCTGACTTCAGGGCTAACCATTGTACCACCTAGCTGCCCCGAACTCTCAGTTCTTTCATAAGCCATTACCCCCAAATTAAGTACATTACCCTTTTTTCATCTTAATTCTTTGGGGTACCAACTCAACTCTTCATTACCCACTTCTTTTTAATCTCTTACTCCTTTGTTCTATTGTCTGTCATATCTTGCCACATTCCAAGCTTTAATTACCCTTATTACCTTTCTTCCTATTTATATTACTGAATGGAGCAAGTAGAAAAGACAAAATTGTGCTTGGGTTCACTACAAATTTATGGTCCATTATCTCAACAGAGCCCTCACTGTAGCAAGACAATCCTTTACACCTCTCTAACTGGTCTCCTATCTCACTCTTTTCTGGGAATATACCAATTTTTGCCTTTCCTCAAACTTCCCATAGAGCTCTCCATGCAAATGATTCCTAGATTCAGATATTCAATCCTAATCATTTGCTTAAGTTCAAGTCCTTCATCAGCCACTGTCCTTTAAACATCTCACATCGGTTGAGTTGTAGACATTGCAAATTGAATATGGAACCGTCCCCTTTTACCAACTTTCCTTTTACTAGTGAAGACACCATCTTTCAGTCTCCCAGACTCAGTCTAATTCTAGAATATCATTCTCATTTGTCCCACTTAGTGAGCCTTGCTCACTCTTTATACTACCTCTCCTACATATCGCTTTCTCTCCATTTGCATAGTTGTTATCCTATTTTAGGTCCTCCTTATTATCTCAGTATAATATTTGTAGTCTCTCTTCCTAGTATTTTCTCCACTCCCCCCCTCCCCACTCAATCCACCCTCTACTCAGCTACTAAAATGATTTTTCTTAAGTGTGGGTCTGCCTATGTCTCCCCTATTCAAGAAACTCCAAAGGTTTTGCATTACCTCCAAGAGCAAATATAAATCCTTCTTTTTGATATTTAAAGATCCTGGTGTGTAATGTCCGAGCTAGCTCTATGGAGGATCTTGGGATCAGCCAGAGTCCTTGGTCTTTAGGTGGAGAAATGAAGGAAACAGGAGAGCTACCACATAGTTGGTCAAAGATGGAGCCTGGAGCCTGAACTCTTCTCAGTCTGAGAGTGCTGCGGCCAAGGGAGCTCTGTCCCTCCCTTAGCCCTCAAATCTTTCAGTACGATTACCTCACTTCATCTGTTACATTGAGCATGTGCAGCCATAAGCAACTATTCTAAGCTATTCTCAATTCTTTCCTTCACCACTCATTTGATTTGAAATTACAAATATATTAATTTCTTGCTTAATTTTTTTCCAGGTACTCTTGTCCTTGTGGTTAATTTTTTTCTCTTAGTCTTGTCTTGAACTCCCTCATTGAATTTCTTTTCTTCTGAGTTTAATGCCCAGGCTTCTCCCAATGCATAGTATTTCTTCATTTCTTTGTGTCTGTTCATACTTCCAGCCTCATTTTTTGAACTTAAACTTTACTCCATCCAATACTTTTAGATGACCTGGACAAAATTCTGATTGGTTTTGGATTGGAATGGAGGAATAGGACTAGATCCCCACCCTCTTCAGGAATTCCAGGCTTTTGACTTAACCACCTGGAAGCTTGATTTACGTTTTGATTTGTGTCCCTTTTCTGACTCCTTTTCATTACATAATCTCAAATTCATAATTGTCTCCATGCCTTACTATGAGTAGGTAAGTTTCAAGAGGATTTTGTCATTTGTGTTGATCGCAGGCCTTCTGCTTCACAGGTGCTGCTCTGTTATTGCTTGGGCACTGACTGTCCAGATCTGAACACCAATCTGGCCCTTTCTCCTGCTATGACTTGGACATGGTCCTGTCTTCTGCTGCTGATTCATGCTTAAGTCTCCTGATTTCATGACTAGCTCTTTATGTTGAGATTCCTATAATATTCCATAAAAACAAAAATATCATCATAATAGTTTAAAATAATGGAATTGTGGCCGTAAGTAACCATAATATATGACATACATGTAATAAGGCTATCCTTCATATGTGTGACAGAGGGATGTTATTATGTGCCTAGAAGGGAAGCAGAATAGTCTATTCTTTCTACTTTTCTCCATAGGAGATTTTATTTCCTGCCAGGAGGGGAAGCAAGAAATAAGAACAAGAAATTGGTTACTCTGCTCACCTCACAGGAGTCCTAGGCTAGAGTTAGAACTGCTTCCTTAGGTATGAGTCTAGAGATGTGTTTTTTCAGGTACAATCTGAAAATTCTAATTACTAGTCAAGAAAGACCCCAAACTTTATATTCTAGGCTTGACTGACTTTGTCACCAAATACCAGTTCCACAATGAACACACATAGTAGCAAAGAATCCCATTTATCCAAATCAATAGCAAAACAGAAATCAGAGAAAGTATACATAGGAAACCATATACCAGATGATAGAGTGAAGAAGATCTCCCATTTGAAGTGAGATATGTCAGCTCAACCAAGAGTATCTCAGATCTCACTCAAGGGGAAAATTCCTTTAAGTCTCTAATGCCACTGGAGGGGAGAGGGACATAGTGGAGATTGCTAACTTCTTTCCAGAGACTTACCCTTCCTTCAGAAACCTGAAATGGAGTTGGCCTCTTCTCTCTCAAAACTGGAAGGTAAAATTGTCCAAAGTCTCTGCAGAGCCCAAGGAGACTGAACAAACTTCAAGAGCCTCAGAGCTCCCCTCCTGGATTCCCACTAATTCCACCCACTTGGACAAGAAGCACACCTGAGTTCCATCAAGGAAGAGAAAGTCCTATACCAATGTCATTTGGGACTAGGGTTGCACATACATTTCTCTCCTCACTGTTGAATTTGGCTTGCATTCTTCTGTGTGTTCTGATCATATCCAGTATTCACCCTTTTCCTTTGTGGCCTGTCTCTGCACTATCTGTACTTGGACTCTGAGGAATCAGCTATACCCTAAACTCCTTGGGCTTGTGTAGTTCTCAGAATTTTTCAACAAAGAGCCAGTTTTAGTACCCAAACCCTCTTTATCTGTCCTTGACTCTAGTGATGGTTTATAGCAGTACCCCATCTATACAAAAACAGTTTTTAAATATTACATGGAGTTGATCAAGGATAGATAGTATAATAAACACAGCAGGATGGTTATAAGGATGAATAAGAATTCCTGTTCCCAAGAATCTTCTACTCTTATCTAGTTATGGGAGTGAGGAATAATATGTGCATATGTATATAAATATAGTGAATATCATAAGAGTAGTACAAAGCATAGCTGGGGTTCAGAATAGAGAAAGATTATATTTGAGTGAGATCAAGCTTTATGGAGGAAATAATGGGAAGCCATTAAAGTTTTTTGGGCAGGGATTTTAGATGATCAATTGTGCTTTATTTATGCTATTATGATCAGTTATATTTGTAATACTTATTTTTGTTGTGCTATATCTAATTGACTTATACAATATTTATATTGCATATAAATTCTGGGTCCTGTCACTTGTTTGCTTTGTTATCTTAGGTTGCTTAATCACAGTTTCCTTTTCTGTAAAGTGGGAATACCCCACCTGACTTCCACCTGATTTAAAGATTGTTTTGTCCCAATTTTACCACCGGGGGCAGCCAGGAATCTTATCATTACCGGTGTTCAGAGTACTACTGGATACAGCCAGCTGTGTTGAGAAGAGTCAGGAGCCAGAGGAGCAGGAATTAGAAGCAGCTTTATTGACGATCACTTACATGTTCAGGAATTCCTCTCTCTGCCTCTCTACCTGCTTCCTTTTTTATACTCAATAACTCCCAGTGCCATGTATAGGCTTAAAGAATTATAGTCAAGTTAAAACTGGGGAGGGTCTCCTCAGATCTTCGCGCTTGCAGCTGCGCATTCATCATCAGTCAAGGTATTCTTATGCATAAGGACAAACACTCTGAAGTCCTCGGCAATGGTCAAGGATCATAGTCTCAATTTGATGGAAAACGCACTGAGTACATGCACAATGAGGTCTGTAAGTACCAATACCAATCCTGCTTGTACCCATTCTTATTCAGTACTGTTATCCATCAACCTGATAAGCTGACCCTGGACTAACCCAGCTTGGTATTTTCTCATTTTCTCAGGCTAAGCCGTCAACAAGACCTTTAACACTGTTTGAGGAGACATACTTTATAAAAATGCTATTTGTATATACTCTTATTATTCTGATACTCCATTATAGAATGCTAAATTAAAAAATTCTTAATAGTTGAAAAAAATATTAAAACATTTTAAAAATAGACATGAGCCATTTCAAAAAACATTCAACCCTATTCAGTAAAAAACAATAAGTATATTTTTGCATCATAGTATATATGATTTGGACATTTCTCTTCCCTTAATATTTTATTCACCTATGTACTCTCCATATTTTATACAAAGACTTTGCTAATTTTTTTTTTTTTTATAAAAAGCTTTTTATTTGTGTTCAAAAACAATTCTTGAATATGAAGATGGCATTTTTTTTATTAGACTACTGAAGGTAAAAAGTCTGGGATTAATTATAACTTGCATTGCAAAGTAGATGCAATCTAGTTTTGGCACATTACCTTTTTTTTGTTAACTGTTTTTTGAACTTTTGGCCCTACCATGTATCTAATCTAAGTGCTAGATCACCCTAGATATTACCTTACCACTTAAAAAAATTTTTTTAAAATTAAAATTAAAAAGAAAATCCAGATCTATTATTTCTCCAGTGAAATAATGATGCTTCCAGAGTTGGAGCCAAGATGGCACAGTAAAGTCAGGAAGCTGCTTGAGTTCTCCCAGTTTTCCTCAAAAACCACATGAAACCAAGCCTCTGAACAGTCTGATGGAATGAAACCACCTTCCAGCTCAACACAGACTGGAAAAACTTCAAGAAAAGTCAGTCTCACTGAGGTGAAAAGGATGTTCAGTCCAGCTCAGATGGTGTCTGCGAAGGCTGGTGAGAAAGTCTCAATCATAGCAAATCAGCAACTAAGATCCTCAATTCTGACTCAGTAGAGAAGCAGATCAGGGGGGCCGCCTCTAGTTCCAGCTGAGAAATAATGATACAGCTTAGCAACTAACTCATCTGTACTTTATGGTCTTAGAAAACTGCCCAAGTATACTTAGAGTCACTAAATAGAATAGATTTGCTCCTAAAGTCAGCAGTGAGAATTAAACCCAGATCCCCTTCACTCTAGGATGACCTCTATTATGTCATAATTCTTTTCCCCTACTAATCACGGTTCATTGCTGCTATATTCACCGTCACTGAAATTTATCTGTTGTCTAACTGGTATTGGCATAGAGATCTTGGGTTTGAATTCTATTTCTGACACTACTAGTTCTGTCAACTTGTACAAGTAACTGAACCCTGGATCTCAATTTCTTCATTTGGAATATAGGGAAGTAAAACTAGATGATTTCTGAGGTCCCTTCCACTTTGTCATCAATCTATGATACTATATTTTATCTATTCATGAATCAATACATACATGAACTAAATCTATACTATTAAGTTGAAAACTCAAAGGCTAGTCTCAAGGTATTTGAGTTTATTTTAATTATGACCTTTTGTAGAAGAGACATTACACCTTCCCTGATATTTCTTACAATACTGTATGAGGATGTATTCTGATGGAAGTGGATTTCTTCAACAAAGAGAACATCCAATTCAGTTCCAATTGATCAGTGATGGACAGAATCAACTACACCCAGAGAAGGAACACTGGGAAATGAGTGTAAACTGTTTTGCCTTTTTGTTTTTCTTCCCAGGTTATTTTTACCTTCTGAATCCAATTCTTCCTGTGCAATAAGAGAACTGTTCAGTTCTGTACACATATATTGTATCTAAGACATACTATGACATATTTAACATGTATAAGACTGCCTGCCATCTAGGGGAGGGGATAGAGGGAGGGAAGGGAAAAATCAGAACAGAAGTGAGTGCAAGGGATAATATTGTAAAAAATTACCCATGCATATTTACTGACAATAAAAAGTTATAATTATTTTTTTAAAAAATCAATGAGAATCTGACTTGTAAAATAAGTTCTTATGGTTCATGACTTTATATTTACCAAAGTAGGCATATAAACTAGGGCTAAGAATGCTTTTCAAAATTGGCATTGACTATTATTATTTTTTTTTTTTAACTGGTGTCCATTTATTTATTTTGGGGAAAATTATTTATTTTATTAAAGCTTTTTATTTACAGAACATGCATAGGTAATTTTTCAACAAACGATTGTACTAGGGGCTTTTGTCCACTAAGAAAGTCTTTTTCTTAGTGAACCTGAGAAATAAACTCTCCTATTCTTTGCCATAGATAACTCGGGTTTGTGAATTCTTGTCAAGTGGACTCATCTTGCTCCCTGTTTCCCCGTCTTTCTTTCTTTTCCTCCTTCTCCAAGCTCAGGTTCAGACCTCATCAATTCCACTAACCCCTCTTAAAGCATCAGAGCCCAAAGGAAAGCTTCCATCCATCCACTATATCTCAGTTTTCCCCACTGGTATCATACCATTAAAACCTAACCTAAATATTTTGGAGCCTGGCTCCCATCCTCTGGAGGGACACTTTCTTAATACCTTCTGATCCATCTTTAAACATATTACACACCTTTCAGATACAATTTGTTCTGGTTCGATTTCTTGGGGGTCTTTGAGGCAGCCTTCATTTCAGTTCAGTAATCACAGAAGAGTAGCCAGAGGTTAAAGTCCAAATTCCATATTGTCTCCTTGCCTGGGGCTGGGCAGCTTTCTGGAGAGCCTTTCAGTCTGGCCTTGGTTTTAGTGGGGGAAGAGCAGGAATCCAGGCCAGCTATCAGGAAGATTGAAGATTGAATTGAATTTCTCCCCTTGGTTCTGAGAACTTAAGCTCCTGCCTCCAGTCCTTTATCTTTTCTGCCTCTGTTTCAACCTAGCTGAGGCTCCTAGCTTATATGCCCTATACTGAGTATAAACCAATCATTATATCACTAGGAAACCATTATTTGTTGTAAAATTAAATCAATCATACTGAACCATGCTAAACTAGATAACCATTGTCTCCTCAATTCCATTTAGTACCTTGTTTCAAGTTCTGGTCCATAACAACTAACCTAAATATTTTGGAGCCAGCTCTCATCCTCTGGAGGGACACTTCCTTAATGCCTTCTAATCTATCTTTAAACATATTACACCTTTCAGATAAAATTTATTCTGCAATTACACATATCCCTATACACCAAAATTTCTTGCTTTTAATATTTTGTTAAAGGGAAAAAGCAAGACAAATGTTAAGAGTAATATTCTAAATAGCTTTGAACCAAATTTCACAGAATTTATATCACATGTCCAGTTGGGTTGACACAATGTTAAAGGATAGCTCATACAATTTTTTACAAATTACCCAATATACAATTTAGGAAGCAACATAGTAGCTTAAATATATTTCATCTAATTAGGAGATATGAACATGTAGTCTTTTAGGCAAGTTACCAGAGAACCAAAATTTTTAAATTAAAGCCAAATTAAATACAGATTTAAATTTCTAGTAACAATACTTCAATATCAATGCACACATATTTCTAAAATCATATACTGATGAGGGTGAACCCTGAAACTGTCCCCTTTAATCTGTAAAAGAGGGGTAATTCAAGGTCTCAGGCTCTCCCCTGGGAAAAGCCTGCAAACTCCCAAGTTAAGTGGTTTTATTCAATCGGAGATTTTGGTGAAATCACCCTCCAGTGAAACAGATCATTAGAGGGTGGCCCAGATCCCCTTTAGGGAGTCCCCAGATCTGGGAAAAGTCTTCAACTCCCAGTTAAGTGATTTTATTCAGTTAGAGGTCTAAGCCTAATCATCCTGTTGAGTGGCTGGAAACTCCCAAGATAAGTACTCTCTTTTCAACTGGAAATCTAGGTCCAGGGCATTGATTGAAGCCAAAGTCTCAGACTGCTAATAAAAGACAACTTTGAACTCCTAATCTCTGCAGAAGTCTGAAACAGGGTTATGCTCGACAAAGAAGCTGCCTTAGTTAGCTGTTTTGCCAGGACTTTTGCCCACTGTGAAGATATTCTCTTCTCAGTGTTATCCTTTGTTACTTCCCTAACAGGACCTTGCCACTAAGAAGTCTGTCTTCCTAGCAAAGCTGGCTTCTCAGTGCCAATAAAAATCCCCTTTTGCCACAAACAGATTTCAGATTTGTGAATTCTTTCGCATTGGGCCTGCACCGACCAGGGGGGATCCTCACCCCCATTCTTGCACCTCTTCACTACCACTAGCCTCATCATTTGCACCTCATCAATACCAGAATAAACACATTCACAGTTTTAGCGCACACTAGTTAATAGTAATTATCTCATACAATTTTAGAGTCAGAATTACAATTTAAACACATACAGTCTCAATATTTAAGGTGACGAAAACTGCCCTTTCAAGCTCATCCACAAGGCTTTAAAAAAATGGTCGGATTTTAGGATCCTGAGAGAAGAGGGTTGAAGAATTTTGGACCCAAGTGTCTGGCTACAGGTCTGTGGCTCAGTGACTAGCCCATCCTCCATGCCCAAAATATTAGAGGGGAGGGAAGGAGAAGAAAAAGACATGTTAAAGATGTTGGGGTGCCTGCACAAATCCCAGAAGAATCCAGGCTAGTAAGGGACACCAGATTAAATTTGGACCCAGGACAGATTCTACAAACCTCTCCAAGAAAAATCCTAGAGAGGGCAGTTTTTTTTTCTTTTGCAGTTTTTCTGTAAGTCTCAAATTCTGGCCCCCAGAAGGCTTTTAGTCATATAAATTAGGCCTACTTAAAAATACAATAGATTAATTCAATTTAGCTGATAGAGAGACAGTGCCAAACAACTTAATGATTAGTTTCAAAAACTCCAGAATCTGCCAAAATGTTAGTAGTTATGTAACTTTAACTATTTCTGCAGACTCAAATTGGCCAGTTCTAGATCCACAAAAAGATCAGTATTTTAGTTTGTTTTTTTCGGTGTGACAGTTAAAAACTTTCCTCATCTCAAAACTAGTCTTTTCTCTTTCTAGCTAAAACCTATTTGCATAAACCCAATTATGTACAAAACAAGCCCTTTAAAATCCCAAATAACTAGATCTTTTCTTTTGTAATTTGGATGACTGAGATAAACACAGACAAAACAAAGGCTCTCTCTCTCTCTCACACCACACACACACACACACACACACACACACACACACACACATACACACACACATATTGATTTTTTAAATCAATCTAACTCCTGTTCTGGGGTCTACCTTAAAAAGAGTTAGCTAGAACTGGAATTCTGGAGCTGAAACCTTAGGGACCAGGTATTGAAGGCTCCTTTGATTTACACTTAGCCCTTGGGGAATAAGCAGTTTCTGTCAGTGAGCAAGGCACCTACCCAAACAAAACAATAGTATTTAATCCCTATACATTTTGCTACTTATCAATTCTTTCTAAAAAGCTATCTTCCCCTTGTGTGGAACAGAGAGATTAGATGAAGAATTTATAGGAATGTTTGAATTCATTTTCTGTATTTTGTTTTCAATATCTCTGTGACCTGCATAAGTACAATGTGTGCAAGCCAATATTTACTTAAAACTTTAGATATATTTACTTAATCTGAGATGATGACTTATCATTGTTCAATGTTATCAATATTTAGACTATTAGTTTAGTAATCTGAAGTTTGAAGGTCTGATGGATGGTTCCCCTTGGAATCAAGGAGACTGAAAACATTCCATTCTAATCTGTTTTGTCACCAATATCTAACATTCAATTAGTGGAGAGGGCACCATATTTCTTAATGCTCCCCAATTTATGATGTAATCCCCTGTTACAGAACTTATAAAAGCTGTGTATTTTTACTACTTCTTTAGCCCTCCTACCATGAGCTTTTTCTTTCCCTTATCTCGTGATGGGATGGCTCATCCTCCGGAGGTTTAATAAACAACCTTTCTGCTTTCTACTGAGTGATCTCTGAGTAGTCATTTTGGGAAGTCATTTCTTCTACATCCCCCACACTCTGAAATTAGATAAAAGAACCAGCTAGATTATTCCTTTTCCAAGGTTCACAGTTTCTTGTCCTCTTTAATGGAGGACAGTTTTAACTGATTTTACCAAAGGCAAATAGGACTTAAACCCTTAAGATTTTCCCAGTAGCAAAGGCGAAAAAGGAACCTTTTAGAGACTTTAACTGCCTAAATTATCCCAATTCCAATTCCAGTCACCCAGGAGGTTTACTAGTTCTTGACAGAAGTAAAGTATGGAGCTCTCTCCTCACTATTTTGCCCACCTAGGTTGTGCACAACTTACTTTACTTCAAATTTTTCTGTTTATCTTCTGAATTGAGTTAATCCTCTATCTTTGCTAGCCCACTTCTGTTTTTATTTTCTCTGAGTGTCTCTCTTTTGGAGTTTATCTAATCAGAAAGGGAGTTTTTGAGTAGAGTCCAAGGATCACCGAAAAATTTTCCTGAGAGTGTCTGCCCAAGGATTCTGTATGGGAGAGACCCCTCACAAACAGGAAATATCCTGGAACAAGCCTTCAAACTGAGTGGGGCAGTAGCGACCACAGAAACAATCAGAGACTCTCAGAGTAAAAAAAGCAAAAAGGAGTTTATTATAATCTTGTGAGAAAGGGCAACTCCCATCTGACAAGATGTTTATCAGTAAAGAAGTGCAAAGTATAAAATGCAAATACAGGTTTATATAGACCCTAACCAGAAGCCCCCACCCTGCCCTTTAATCTCTTCCCTCATTCTTTGAAGAGTTCTAATTTACCCAGAGATTAAATATGGACCCCAGACCACATTTTATGGTATTAGGTAGTTAAATACTAATGAAAAGCAGGGGGAGGAGAGACAGAAGGGAAATGTTTATGTAAAATAATCCAAAACCTCCAGCTTTTAGCTATAGCTCATCTTGTTACTGCAAAGTCTCAAGTCACAATTAGGACATACTTTGAAGTCACATCCTTATGAGATGTTTTCACTCAGTTTATCCCATACACTATTCTGCTCACAGCAGACTTTTTTTACTCAGAATAAAAATACTTAGTTTATTCCTTTACTTATAGAGTTTCCTTAATCTAATATTATCTATCTGAAAACATGCTTACCAATTAGGAGGCACTGAAGGGTATTTTGGACAGAAACTAAAGAATTGATCCCTGAGGCAAGCTGGGAGAAGGCACTGATAGAGATCAGTTTAGTTCCATGGTCCCACCCTCTGTGAAGGTGGTTCAGTCTAAAATCCAAGTTATGTCAAACCCCTGAGACTCAAGCCTTGTAGAGGTCTCAAGCAATCTCCCCTTGTCATGCCCTGTCAAAAATCCCAGTCATATCATACAAAAATGTTTGCAGCAGCTCTTTTTGTGGTAGCAAAGAATTGTAAAAGGAGTGGATGCCCATCAATTGGGAAATGGCTGAACACGCTGTGATGCAAGAAGATAATGGAATATTATTGTTCAATAAAAATGAACAAGCTGATTATAGAAAGGCCTGGAAAGATTTACATGAACTGATGCTGAGCAAAACAAACTGAACAAGGAATACATTGTACACAATAACAAGAATGTGATCAACTATAAAAAGCTTGGTTCTTCTCAGTAGTTCAGTGATCCAAAGCAATCCCAATAGACTTTGGACAGAAAATGTCAATTGCAACCAGAAAAAGATCTAAGGAGACTATGCATTTCAACACATGCACTTTTTTTTTTTCCTCTCCCATGGTTTTTTCCCTTTTGTTCTGATTTTTCTCTCCCAACATGATTCATAAAGCAATGTGTATTAAAAATAAACTTACTACCAAAAAGAAATCTCAGTCATACCCCAAAGGTTAAATTTTCCCTATAAAATCTACTTATGGGTTTGCTATCCTCCTTTGGGATAATCAATCATGGCACTCTGCTTTGTGGTCTCTTTCTCCTTACCTCCAACTTCCCCCATGCCAGGTGGTATTTCCTATAACTCCACTATGCTTCTCAACCCACTTCTCCTCTTTATAGCTAAAAAACTCTTTCAGGGTGCTATGTCCCTTTAGGGAAAACCCCTTTCTATGCTCTCCCAACTCTATTTTGTGTTTACTATTCCCAGTGTCTATTGTATCCCTTCATTTTGTCTGTAACCTATTCCTTTAAATTAACTCTACCTTTTGCCAAAGAGAATGGCCATTGTGAATTCTTTACATGATTGAATCCCACATTTTGGGGCCTAACATCATTTGATGACAAACCCCACATCACAGACCACATCAACAAGAACCATAACTTTTACAGAGTTCATACTCTCAAGAGTTTGCCTTGATTTCCTCTCCCTGGATTTAGGGCTCAAATGCCTAGCTCTCTTTGACTCACCTTAGATGAAACCCTTACTGCAAGAAACTTCCAGATTATGCCTGCTTATTATAGTAGGACTGATGCACCTTTGAGGAAAACAATCTCAAAATGAATTCCAGATTTCTCAGTGTTGGAGTTCAAGAGGGACCCCAAAATGTTGGGGTTCCAGACTGCAAGGTATTTTGAAAGAATTTGCAGGCTCATATTCAAGTGAAAGAGCAAAGTTAAAGCAAGCTAAATTCCAAAAGATAAAGACAGTAAAGAGCAAGGGACTAGCAGGCCAATTTCTAGGGAAAGGTGAAGGGAATCAACTAGGTGCTTCATGGCACTGACATGATGGCTTAGAGATGGAGTTGAGGAGTGGTCAGGTTTGTTCTTTGTATATTATCCATAGTTCTCTGGGCAGACCTAGCTGGGAGAGGGGAGGGAGTTCAGAGTCAAAGAACCATGGCTTAGACAGTTACAGGAACCCCCCCTCCCCATAAATCGTAAATACCATTAACAAAAATGATAAAGAATCAGTTTAATCTTCTGACACCCCTTTGTTTAAGCATGCTATCGAAGTCTCTCCTGGGTGTTTTTGTAGGGCTAAATCCTGTGTTCAAAGAATTTATATATCTCTATATCTGTCTACTTCTATATAACTTGCTAATGGCTTAGACAGTTACAGGAACCCCCCCTCCCCATAAATCGTAAATACCATTAACAAAAATGATAAAGAATCAGTTTAATCTTCTGACACCCCTTTGTTTAAGCATGCTATCGAAGTCTCTCCTGGGTGTTTTTGTAGGGCTAAATCCTGTGTTCAAAGAATTTATATATCTCTATATCTGTCTACTTCTATATAACTTGCTAATTTTTCTTTTAAAAACAATTCTGCCATATTTAAACCTTTAAAAGCCAGTCAAATCCCAAAGGTCCCCTAATTGCTAATGAAATTATGAAATTTTCTTGTCTAGTTAGCTCATAGACTTTGGAGCTTTTGCCTTTTTCTCAGAGTTTTTAGACTTGTTTCAAGAGACCTATATTTATATTCATTTAGTAACATCATTTATACTCACATAGACTATACCAAGAACCTATAGAATCTTAGATGAAATATTCAGAAACTTAAATAATTCTATTTTATTCTACTTTGTCCCTTGTGCTCAAAGTACATCTAAAAAAATGTCAAAACTTTATTATATTCTATGGTAAGATGCAAAAAAAAATTCATGCACAAAGTATTCTTTAAAAGCAAATGAAGTAAACAAACCCCTAAAAGAATGTTTGACCTCTGGGTAACTTACTGACATTTTTCTACTTATCTCCAACATAGTTTTTTAGCAAATTATTTGTGGCCAGCTTCATAGGAATATGTTAAAATGAAGATTTTGCAAAGAAACTATGTATTATTCACTTGTCCCTAGTAAAAATTTTAAGTGCAAAGTATAGAAGAATATATAGAAATAATTATGAAGACAGAATAAAAAACTATCAAACTTGTAAGACAAACAGATGGAAGGAAAATAAGAAGTATGATGAATTATGTAAAATTCTAGAACCTTAACTATGAAACTGAAAATTATAAGGAATAATGAAAGGTTTTCAGAAAAGGGCATAATTTTAAAACCTGTATCTATTAAGAATGAATATATCTTTTCTGCTTTGCATAATAATAAAAAAAAAAAACCCTCAAAGAAAGCCTGGATGAAGCCATACTCTTAAGGATAGCCTTTCCAATTGAATGTGACAAATTTAATTCAACAAATATTTATTAAGCATCTACTATGAGCATGGCACTGTTCTAAAAAGGGCTCATTTTTTTAAAAGGACATTTTGAGTAATGACTTCCAACATGTATGTGATTCATTTTAAAAATAGGTCTTTTCCATACTCTAAACCTGTTTTTAGCGGCAATAACACAAGAAATTTTAAACCGCTTTCCTTTTTTATTATTCATTTTTCCAATATGAACTCCAATTGTGATGTTTCCTTTTCCTTTGACAATTCCCCTTCTACTTTCAGGGCCCTATCCTTTTCTAAGACATGTGCTTAAATTTTAACTTGGTGCTGCTCTTCCTTTTTGGGGACTCTTCCTTACTCAGCTGCCTCAGGAGCTTCTGGTTCTTCTGGAGGAACTTCTTTTTCAGTAGGATCCTCTTGTTCCACAGGAGGAGAAGGCGGTAAATCAGAAGGGGCATCATCTTGGGGGGGCTCTAGCTCATCCAGAGGTTTTTCTTCTACGGGAGCAGTCTCTGTTTCAGCAGGAGACTCAAGTTCAGGTTCCTTTAGAGGAACTTCCTCAGAATCATTCTCAATGGGTTCTTCAACAGGAGCTTCTTCCACAGGGACTTCTTCCATAGGAGCAGCCTCTACTTCTTCAGAAGGAGGCTCGGATTCCTCAAGAGGAGCTTCTTCCTCAGGGGCAGCCTCTACTTCTTCAGAAGGAGGCTCGGATTCCTCAAGAGGAGCTTCTTCCTCAGGGGCAGCCTCTACTTCTTCAGAAGGAGACTCTACTTCCTCAAGAGGAGCTTCATCTACAGGAGCAGCCTCTACTTCATCAGAAGGAGGCTCTAATTCCTCAAGAGGAGCTTCTACAGGGGCAGCCTCTTCAGCAGCAGCAGCTTCTACCTCATCAAGTTGAGTTTCTTCCACAAAAGAAGACTTCACTTCATCAGAAGGCTCTTGTTCCTCTTGTTCTTCCACAGGAAAAGTCTCTACTTCAACAGGAGACTCTATGTCTTCAAGAAAACCTTCCTCAGGAGGAAATTCTCTTTCAGCAGCAGAAGGAGATTCTAGTTCCAAAGAACTGTCTCTTTCAGAAGATTCAAGTTCGGCAACAGGAGGTTGTCCTTCTTCACGAACTACTTCTTCCACAGAAATACCCTCCATTTTTATAATGGGTGATACTGAGCCAGATTCTTCAGGGGCTTCAATAGCTGAGGTTTTGCTAGCTGTAGCACTTCCCCTGGCAGAGGATGTTTTGCTATCCTTAGTACTTGTTCTGCTAGCAACTTCAATACTTCCTTGGGCACAGAGGACTTTGGCACTTCCTGGGGGAGAGAAACTTTTGCTAGCAGTAGCACCTGCCCTGGCAGAGGACATTTTGCTAGTTCTAGCACTTGCCTGGGAAGAAAAAGTTCTACCACCAGCTTCAGTATTTCCCTTGGCAGAGATGACTTTGGCATTTCCTGGGGGAGATGAAATTTTGTTAGCAGGAGCACTTCCCCTGGCAGTGGATGTTTTGGTAGCCCTAGTACTTGTCTGGGTTCTATTAGCCGTAGAACTTCCTCGGGATATCCTTGACTTCATTTTAGTTTCTTCAGGATCTTCCACTGACTGGCATGATGAATCTCTTTTGCTACTAGGAAATCCCAGTAGCTCTATGTCACTCATTCCAGTCTGCTTGTCCACCATTTCTCTGCATAAGGAGGCCATAAGACCCCAGTCTCCAGTGCAACTTGTCTGCTGAGATCTATTTATCAAGCAATAGCTCTGGGATCTGATTAAGGGAGTTTCATACTCTATACAAGGATGAGCAACTTGTTCAATCTCAGATTCAGGGATAAAAGGAAGTGGCCCTCCATCAACTAAGCCTTCTCCAACTTGTTCACCACACTTCATTTTTCCTCCCCCACTTGATTCCTCAAGCTTAGATTTTGGTGATAAAATTTTTCCCTCCATTCCTTTTAGTCCCCCTCCTTTAGTTTCCTCTGTCTGCTGAAATTTATCTATTAATTCTTGTCCAAATTTTCTCTTCTGCCAGGTTTGTTGAAGCTGAGAAGATAATCTCATGTTATCATATTCTTTAGTAGAATACTTTGCTTTGCTGTCAAGTATATTACTATGACTAAAGACAGCTTTTGGTGTAGACAGTTGTGAACCTGACAGGCATTTCTTTTTCTCAATGATATCTGTTTGCTGGGATTTGTCTACCATTGGTTGAGAAGGTTTCCTTCTTTTTCTCATTTCTTGCCTCCCCGCTGAAACAGAATTATCATATTCATTACTTTCTTCCATTGCCAGGGTTGATGATTTCAATTTGATATTATTTCTTAGACTACTAATTGTCAAATTTCTCCAAAGTGTCAGGTAGTTAATCCTTTGATTTTCTTTGTGATGGATTGATCACAAGTGATTACAGTCTGTCTTACATTCTTGTTGGTTCCCACTTTATTCAATAAGCCTCTTTCTGGTTTAATATCTATTATGAACAGTCTCACTTCTAGAGTTTCCCTCAATGGTCTATGACATCACTGTTATGTCTACCTATAGGGTTCCATAGTATTCTCAGGTTCTCATCACCTTAGTATACAGTTATAAGTGTTAGCTGCTAGCTGCTGACATTTGAACTCTGAAAGTAATCAAATAGTAAAATATGGAATTCTTCTCTAAGAGGAATCTTCAGTTCTGGCATTTTTAATTAGTTGGGGAAGAAAATTTTGATGGTCCAATCCAATGTCTTTTCATGTTCACACTACTGAAGACAGTTGTGTTGAGTAGATTCAATAGAATTTTATAATCTGTTTTCTGGAAGGAAAAAAATTCTGAAAATTTATATTTGGGAATATTTTTTATCAAGATAAGTTTGAGGGACAGAAAAACAAGTTGAATAACTAGAGTTCTAGTTTCCATGGTGTGAAAGTGAGTGAACTCTTTTTTTTATTTTTAAAGTTATGTATATTTAACTCTCAGGATTCACAACCTTTGCCTATCTAAATGTATAGAAAAATATGTGCTGTGTTTGGTTCCTAGGTCAAATAGTAATATAAATGAGTATACTTATGTATCATTTCATAAAATAGTTTTAAATGAGTATAAGAATTATTTGAGATGATTACAAGTGAAATTGAATTCATTTATTGAAATGGTCAATTTTCTTCTCAATAAGAGGCAATGATTCTAAGAAAGGAGGAAAAAAAAACCTTTGCAAGGGCATTAATAAATAATTTCAAAAACAATGTATCCTAGAGTAGGCTTGATTTAGGGTAGTCCCCCTATAATTTAGGTTCAGTATGGGAACGAGATTAAGACACTCATGGATCATTCAAAGAAATTTACTTAGCCAAAGTAGAGGAAGGATATTCAATAGAAATTCTGTAATGAGTTGATTCAATTGACTGAAATTCCCCTGTCTGTGTGTTGCTAACACATCATGCATGATACCATCAGCCAAGTCTCCAGGCAGGTTGTTTCATACTTAGGCAACCAGGAAATGATGTTAATATCTTAAGCCTTTAATTCTCTCAACTAATCAAATGTCAAGGACAGTTTGAATACCTTTTAAGGAAAAAACAGCATAACTTGTATGGAGGGGCTAGAATATTGCTTCCACCATACCTTACTTTCTGGAGAACCTTCCCTCTCTTAAAACAGGGGTAGGGACCATCCAGCCTGTGGCCATATAAGGCCAATGAAACCATTTGCTAAGATAAACGAAGGTGATGATGACCTGAAAGCTAGCTACAAAAACCTCCAGCTGCTTGAGTTAGATAATTTTGCATGGCCCTCGAATGTTATAAATATCCAAATGGCCCTTTGGTAGAAAAAAGGTTCCCCACCTCAGTCTTAAATGATGCTTCAGAGTTGTAAGAATCCTGCTATAGGCAGCACTGAAGGAGGAAAAGAAAAACAAAAACAGAAAGGTAGTGAAAACAAAACAAAACATAATAGTGTAACAGCTCCCTATAGGCATGACAGTAGAGGAGAATGAAAAGGAGAAACCCCAGACTCACCTTCCGCAATCCCCAAATACTTTGGAAAGACCAATTTCCTGAGCTAAAGATCTGGTTCAAGTGATAGTCCCAAATCTTTGCAGTTCACAATAATTCTTTCAAAGTAAAGGAATAGGAGCAGCACGAGGAACATCAAAGCTACAATGAAGATGAGACACTTCCTGCATAATCACCTCATCACAAGTAACAGAAAGCTGTTCTGTACAACTACCAACTTAGTGTTCCTTTGCCTACCTGCCAAGAACCTCCCCCTCCTTGGAAGAACCATGGTTGGAGGGAAGAGAATTTAAAAGTTTTGCTCCATCAGAAGACTCTGAAGGACTGTTCCTCTTTCTTTATGGGAGCCTCCCTCCTTGTTGCCAAAAAACAAGCTCCCTTCCTAAAGTGTCACCCCTTAGTCCTATACCTTCCCTGGGGACGAATTATATAATGACTCCTGGATATTTTACAGGCAACAATATAGAAGGACTTTTTAAACAGTAAGCAAGGGGCTATAGTGGCCTTCTATTCTATCATCTCTACTGCACCCTGTGAATCTGCCCATTCTGCTGATGAGCCAGCTTCATGGCCAGGGTCACTGTTGCTAGAGTCTCCTCACTACAACTGACTCAGGGTCAACTGCTACTCATCTTGTACCAGGGACTAAGTGCTACCCAGATACCGCCACTGACTCCTATAAGGGATCTGAACAAATGCTCTTCTTGGGGTCCTCCTTTACTAGGGCATAACTCTTCTACTATGATGGAGCAGAGTGTTGCTTTAGGCCTGTGTTGCTATTGCTAGGTTGGACTCCATCTCTCTCTAGTAGAGTAAAAATTGTCTTCCCATTCCTGGACCTGATTCTTTGCCTTCCTTTCTTCCCTCCCATCTTCTGCAGGACAGAGTACTGCTGTGGGTCTGTGCTGCCTCTACTGGGGCATGACTCTACCATCTTATATTGAGGTGAAAAATATCCTCTCCCTCCATGCCCAAGTGAGACTCGATCCCCCATGCCAAGAGCTGTATGTTGCATTGTCACTGCTGTTCTATGGTAGTTATTACTGGGATAGGGTACTCCTGGGGAGAGGGGGAAACTCCCTCCACTAATGCAAGCTCCAAATCTTTTTTGCAACTGAAAGTATTAGAGAGTGGCTTTGAACACTGAGAAGCTGAGTGATTTGTACAGCATCGCATAGCCAGTATTTGTCAGACATGGGATTTGAACTCATGTATTCTTGACTCTTACAAAAGCCTAAGACACATTGCTTCTCTGATTCAAAGAATGTGAAATTTTTAAATTAGAATTCTGAAGTAAAAAGTGACCACATGATTCCAAAATTTGCTTGCATTTCATTTTTATAGAATTTCCATTTAGTTTGTGGCAGCCTTTTTTGTAGTAGCTAGAAACTGGAAAGTGAATGGATGCCCATCAATTGGAGAATGGCTGAATAAATTGTGGTATATGAATATTATTATTGTTCTGTAAGAAATGACCAGCAGGATGATTTCAGAAAGGCCTGGAGAGATTTACATGAACTGATGTAAGTGAAATGAGCAGGACCATTATATACTTCAACAACAATACTATATGATGATTAATTCTGATGGACATGGCCATCCTCAGCAATGAGATGAACCAAACCAGTTTCATTTGTTCAATAATGAAGAGAACCAGCTATACCCAGAAAAAGAACTCTGGGAAATGAGTGTGAAACACAACAATAGCATTTTCAATCCCTCTGTTTTTGTCTGCTTGCATTTTTGATTTTCTTCTCAGGTTAATTTTACCTTATTTCTAAGTCTGATTCTTCTTGTGCAGCAAAATAACTGTATGGATATGTATACATATATTGAATTTAACATATACTTTAACATATTTAACATGTATTGATCTACCTGCCATGGGGGGGGGGGGGGAAAAGTTGGAACAGAAGGTTTTGCAAGGGTCAGTGCTAAAAAATTACCCATTCATATATCTTGTAAATGAAAAGCTATAATAATAATTTTAAAAAAGAATTTCCATTTAGAAAGTAATTTCAACATTAGATTGGTTGTTGTCGTTGATTCTCAAAGACAACCAAAATGACATCACTATGTTAATGATGAGGTGTGAGAATAGAGAGAAAGAGATCTCTTAACAGCAATGGGATTCCCTTGGCCCGAGGCAGGCTTTATGAAAGAATTCGCAAAACCCAATGAATACAGGCACGAGGCTTATGGCAGAGAATGGGATTTAATTACATTAAGAAGCCAGTTTTCTAGGAAGACAGACTTCTTAGTGGGCAAGGAATATAGCAAAGGTGGGTTACACTAAGAAGAAAATATTTTCAACAGTGGGCAAGGTCCTGTTAGGACTTCTGCAAAGATAGGTTGACCAATTCTTGATTATATCGGGTAAATCTTAGTCTGGGGGTGGGGAGCAGTTTGAGCCACTTAATAGAGGATTATTGACCATGATATCTCCAAAATGAATGAGATTACTTAGGATGTTTCCCTTATGGACAGAAGGGTGTGCCCCTCTCAGAGGGCTTGAGACCCCTAATCACCCTTCTCTCACAGATTAAAGGGGACAGTTTCAGGGCTCCCCCAAAAAGGCTAAAGGGGACACAATTTACATGATTAAAAGTCTCATTAAAATGTGTCTGACTAGAGCTGATTAGACCAATATGAGCTTGGAATGCTCTGCCACAACAGTGGCTTCTCTAACTTAAGGCCTCTTGAATTTCTTCTAGGATAATTCAATTCTGCTTTGCTCACAGAACACAGCATCTTCTCTGAGGAGGACATGCCATGAGGAGATCCTGTGCCAGTGTCTTCCTAGAATACAATTGATTCTAAAGTTCTTAAGAGAGACCTTGAGAGTGTCGTATTTTTTTTTTCTGGCTACCTTGTAAGTGCCTGCTCAGTGTAAGTTCTCCATAACATAATTTATTTTGGCAAGTAAGTGTACATTTGGCATTCGAACAATGTGGCCAGCCCAACAGAGTTGTGCTCTTCACTGTGGAGCTGGAATGCTTATCAGTTTAGTTTGAGAAAAGCCTTCAGTGGTTGGTATCTTAAACTGCCAGATCTCCAGAATCTTTCTAAGACAATTCAAATGGAAGCAATTCAATTTGCTGGCATTGTGTGCAGGTTTCACAGATATGCAACAATGAGGTCAGCATAATGACTCTAAAGACTTTCAGTTTGGCAGTCACTCTAATACCTCTCCTCTCCCATCCTTTCCTTTGGAGCCTCTTAAACACTGAACTAGCTCTGGCAATGCTAAACCTATGTAATGTTCAAGTGTTGAATGTGAAACATTTTGTATAATAATCTTTATTAATAATAAAAATATTTTTAAGATTTGTTCCCTATTCTTCCAGTTTCCTGTTTACAAATTTAACAAGATATTAAGTTTTCTTTGCTTCAGTTTTCCCAGAAGGAAATGGCAGATACTGCAACAAACTATGCTCCTGGGAATATTATAGTTTTCCTACTGAAGGATCTGATATCCAGTAATCTTAAAACTTAATATAAGCTTCAACAGCTGCAATTCTGTTGAGGAGAGGAATGTTGTTTTATAATTGTAATGCCAGAGAAACTGAGGCAGGAGAGAGATTAGAGAGTTTTTTTAATATTTATTAATTGGAGAGCATAATTGACTGGACAGGACTCTCGTCTCAAAGTATCCAGGGATGAATGGGAGAATTCCAAATTCTTAAACACCTTTTACAAACAAAGAAGGGGACAGAAGTGGGAAATTTCTTCCCAGACCTATTTGGTTCTGCCAGGATGGGAGGAGGCCATAAATTCTTACTAAAAGTCAGAGTCAGGATGTCTGAATAAACAGAAGTAAAGATGTAAATGAGGTATGTGGGATAGTCTTATTTTTTGGAATATTTTAGAGGGATGGTGCCATAAATTCTTGAGGACGGACAGAGTTAGGGACCAGGAAGTCTGATCTCCTTATCTTGAGTCTTTGACAATTTATAACCTTAGAGCAAATGGTCCTCAGTCTTAATAAATCAGAGGGGGGGTTTTACAACTAAGGGGATTGAGGCAGAAGAGTTAAGGAAACTGAGACAGAACCATTCAGGGAAACTAAGGTAGAAGAGTTCAAAGGGACTGTGGCATAACATGATGATGATGATGTTGATGATAACAGTTGTTGTTTTTCAGTTATTTACAACTATTCATGACCCCATGTGGGGTATACTTGACCTTTAAAGATTTTGAAGTAGTTTCTTATTTCCTTCTCTAGATCATTTAACAGATGAGGAAGCGTTTTTGAAATTAATGCTCTGAAATTCTGTCCCCTTTGATTCTTGACCCTCCCCCGGGCTCTGTGGAGTCTGGTGAGAGCTTCTCAGACTGGGCCATTTCTAAAGCAAATCACCTCCATTGATAGCTGGATCTCCATTCAAATTCAGGCTGAAAAAGCCTTCAAAGTAATGTCAATTGGGAGACCCTGTTCTGATCAGTTCAACTATTCCCCCCCCCCTTTCTGTGCAGAAGTCTGGAGCAGGGCTTAATTGCCTGCCAGCATTCCTGTCTGCTGAGAAGACATTCTCTTCTCAGTGTCAGCCTCCATTTCCTTAATAGATTTTGCCACTGAAGAAGTCAGTTTTTCTAGCAAAGCTGACTTCTCATCCAACAATAAACTAACATTTTTGCCACCTAAAACTCTTCGAGTTCATGAATTCTTTCACAAAGAACTTGCGTCGACCAAAAAGAGATTCCCACAACTCTATGACTGCCACTAGAACCCCATCAGGCTCACAAGGGCTAATTCTAAATTTTCACTGTGAGCATTTACTACTTTGCAAAGAGACTTGATCAAAATCAGGCCTTGATTTATTGTTTTGTTGATTAACTAGACTTAAGAAAGTGAAAGAGAAAATATTAATAATGCAAATTAAACTTAAAAATATATTAGATGAACATTTTGGGGGAGATTTAGCCACACATTTACCAGCATTCTACTCAAGTATTGCTTAGTTAAGCTTCCATCTAAGTGATGGTGTTTAGAGTGATCTAGATTCCTGGTGGTCTAGAGGTTAGTGGCTATAAAAGAGTTATTAAGAATCCCCATTAAGCTATACCCAGCGAAAGAACTCTGGGAGATGACTAAGAACCATTACATAGAATTCCTAATCCCTATATTTTTGTCCACCTGCATTTTTGATTTCCTTCAAAGGCTAATTATACACTACTTCAGAGTCTGATTCTTTTTGTAAAGCAAAATAACTGTTTGGACATGTATACTTATTCTGTATTTAATTTATACTTTAACATATTTAAAATGTATTGGTCAACCTGACATCTGGGGGAGGGGGTGGGGGAAAGGAGGGGAAAAATTGGAACAAAAGACTTGGCATTTGTTAATGCTATAAAATTATCCATGCATATAACTTCTAAATAAAAAGCTATAATAATTAAAAAAAAAAAAAAAAAAAAAGAATCCCCATTAAATTGGCCGCAGGTTTTAGGAGTGAAAGAATTCACTCATTCCCGAATATTAGTTGTAAAATGAAAGTTTATTGTTAGATAGAAATCAGTTTAACCAGAGACTGACTTCTATAGTGGCAGATCTATGGAAAATGGAGTTTTGCACTGAGAATGCAGTTCTCAGTGGACAGAAAGTCCTGGCAGCTGAGTGAGCTACTGAGGTCCATCCTCAAAGACTTTAGTTGCTGGAAGTTTATTATATTGGGTTTCTCAGTGGGGGGTTGGGAAGCCGGAGCAGATCAGAACTAGTGGGGGATGGGCGGCCCAAGCAAGTCAGAATGGGGGCTGAGACAGCCTAGATCTCTTTTTGACCAGGATTTGTAATTGAATCAAAGACTCTGGCATCCTGGAAAGACAATTTGTCTGGGGAAGCATATGCCTCAGCCAGGAGGGGCTGGGAATCTGAAAGGAATCACACATCAATAGGAAATACAGTTTCTTAAAGGGACCTCAACCTGCTTCATAAGCAGCTACGTAGCACAATAGATAGAACACTGGACCTCAAGTCAGTGAGACCTAAGTAAATGCTTGTTCCCTCCCCTTCCCCATCATGTCTGATGAGGCAGATTTTAAAAGGGCCCCTAATTTCTTGCCCTCATATAGTCAAAAAAAAAAAAAAAAAAACTCTGGAATATTTCCTCCTATCCCATTTAGAGAACCAATACTACAATGAAACTAGAGGTTTAGAACCCCAGTAATGCACTAGTAAAGATCACTCTCTCCTAAGTAGCTCTTAGAACTGTCTCAATTGATCAAAACATTTATTAAGCCTGTATTGTATACAGACACTGTCCTAAATGCAGAGGATAGGAAAGCAGGCAAAAGATAGCTCCTGCCCTCAAGGTACTCACAGTCTCATAGAAAAGATCACATGCAAATATATACAAACAATTTATATACCAGACAAATAGGAAAAAATTGAATGAAAGCACTAGAATAAGAAAGAGCAAGAGAAAGGCTTCCTCTAAAAAATTAGTTTTAGTTGAGGCTTAAAGGAAGTCATGGAAATCATTAGACAGACAAAAGGGAGAGCATTCCAGGTACCAGGAAAGCCAGAGAAAATGCTTGGAGCCAAGAAATGGAGGGTTGGCAGGTCTTGTTCATGGAAAAACAAGGAGGCTACCATTTGACTGAAGAGTACATGGTGAAAAGTAAGATATGAAAAGACTGGAAAGATGGGATGGGGATAGGATATGAAGAGCTTTGAATGCTCAAAAGAGCATTTTGTATTTAATCCTGGAGTCTATAGGGAGCTACAGAGGTTTATTGAGAAGGGAAGTGACATAATCAGACCTCTATTTTAGGAAAATCACTTTGATGGCTGAATGGGGGGAGAAAGAAAGAAAGAAAGAAAGAAAGAAAGAAAGAAAGAAAGAAAGAAAGAAAAAAAAAGGAAGGAAGGAAAGAAGAAAGGAAGAAAGGAAGAAAGGAAGAAAGAAAGGAAGGAAGAAAGGAAGGAAGGAAGGAAGGAAGGAAGGAAGGAAGGAAGGAAGGAAGGAAGGAAGGAAGGAAGGAAGAGTGCCATCCACATCCAGAGAGAGCCATGGAGAATGAATGTGGATCAAAGCATAGTATTTTCACGTCTTTTGGGTGATGTTTGTTTGCTTTATTTTTCTCTTTTGATCTGATTTTTCTTGTGCAACATGACAAATATGGAAATATGTTTAGAAGAATTGCACAGTTTTAACTTATAGTGGATTGCTTGCAGTCTAGGGGAGGGGAGAGGGAGAAAAATTTGAAACATAAGGTTTATAAAGATAAATGTTGCAAACTATTTTTGCATGTGTTTGGAAAAATTAAAAAAAAAAAACTAATATATATATATTTTTTAATGGACAGGTAGAGGCAGCTAGGTGGTGCAGTGGATAGCCCTGAATTCAGGAGGACCTGAGTTCAAATCTAGCCACAGAGTGGAAATTCTCTACACTTTTGTGATCTCAACCACCCTAATATTTACTCAACCCAGTTTTATCCTTTCTCCTAGTTTTAGGATTTTTGTTGTTCACTAAGAAAGAGCTTTCTGTGGATTTCTTCAACAAAGAGATCTAACTCAGTTTCAATTGATGGACAGAAGCTGCTACACCCAAAGAAAGAACACTGGAAAATGAATGTACTGCTTGCATTTTTGTTTTTCTTCCCAGGTTATTTTTACCTTCTGAATCCAATTCTCCCTGTGCAACAAGAAAACTGTTCGGTTCTGCACACATATATTGTACCTAGGATATACTGTGACATATTTAACATGTATAGGACTGCTTGCCATCTGGCAAGCCCCCCATCTGGGGGAGGGAGTGGAGGGAGGGAGGGAGGGAAAAATCGGAACAGAAGTGAGTGCAAGGGATAATATTGTAAAAAATTACCCTGGCATGGGTTCTGTCAATAAAAAGTTATAATTATGAAAAAAAAGAAAGAAAGAAAGAGCTTTCTTAACAGCAAAACTCCCAATTAGGAATTTGGCAGAGATGGATTAACAAAATCTTGATTATATGGAATAAATCTTGGCCTGGGGCTGGGAGCTGTCTGAGGTACTCAATAGAGGTCCATCAGACAGAGATCTCCAATTAAATAAAATCACTTATCTAGGAGTTTGAACCTTTGAGGTTTGTGGCAATTCAATGGAGGGTCATTGATCAAAATCTACAATTGAATGAAGCCACTTAACTGGGAGTTTGCCAGCTTTTCCCAGTGTCTGGAAGCTCCCTGAAGAGGGTGCAGTTTCCAGGCCCCCTAAAAGATCTCAGTTTATGTCAGCTTATTATATGCTGAAAGCATAGTTCTGGGGTACACAAGAACCCATAGACATTGACCAATATTTTTACCAACTTTCTACAGATTTTTAGTTAGAAGGCAGTGAAGAGAGGACCCAGAAACTCTGAAAATCCTTGAAGGAGAAAATCTCCTTCAACTCTGCCTCAGTCAGGGACTCTGCCCCGAGGGATAACCAGTTTCACCCTTGTTATTTGGGTGGGGCTGGCTCAGTCCTGAAATTCATTGAATTCAATTCAGATTCTAGCTCAATCTGAAACCCAGGGAGGAGCCAACCTGTGACTTCATCCATGGGCCCCCTTCAGCTAAATCTCATATTATAAAAAGAGCCAGACTAAAACCCTCTCTTTGCAGAGGTTCCAAGCATGGAGCTTGGCATGTCAAGGGCCGCTGTGCACTGGAATACTCTTTCCATTGCCATTCTCTCTTTACCCTCACCTATTTCCCTAACCAAACTTAATGCCTCTCTGTCTGGATTTCTAACCTTACTTCCAATCTCTATAATAAACCTCTTTTATCAACCTAGGTTTTGGGGTCTATAAATTCCTTTACAGAGGACCTCGGTGCCATCAGAAGGGGGTTCCCCAAAACTCCCTACCCTTGTGCCAAATTCCAAGGAGTTGCAGGGGAGCCAAACCTCTCCATTTAGTTCCCTGAAACCCGAACCTGCCACTAGACCTTATCATTTAACTCTGACCACCAGAAACCCTAATTTCATTTTGGTTCCCTAAATCTAAACTTCATCAGCAGGATGAATATAATGCAATTTTGCAGAGGGCAGAGGGGGAAGGAAAAGATTTACTATCAAAGAACAGAGAGCAGAAAGGGCTCTTCATCAAATAAAATAAGAAAATCATCAGTAAATAGGGGATTTAACTAACTACAACTATTTACCCTAGAGGTATAAGTAGTGACAAAAAATGTTCATTGGAAGTAAATAGGATTAATAAAACTGAGTCAGAAATTTTTCTGTCACTGACCTAAGGCATAATTTTAGACTTGAGCTAAAGTTGCAAGCTGTAGATAATGCTTGCTATCTCAAGCAAATAGAAGCAGTACTAAAATTCTGTTATGATTGTTATGGGAGAAATATCTCTTCTCTGAGTTCATGTGGTAGGTATCAATTGCTGAAACATTTACCACAATGCAGAACTTATAAAAGTAAAAATCCAGGCTTTATTATTATGCTGAAGCATAGATTTTTAGACCTCAGAGAAAACAATAAACCTGAATAATCATTAGGATTCTAATAAGACTTTTTTATAGACTCAAAATGACAGAGAAATAATTCACTTCCATATTGCAATCGTGTATATTCCTCTTAGGCTGTAATATACACCTGTTCTCCTAGCAAATGCTTTCACATTAAAAGACAAAGAGCTATAGGAACTTCAATGCAATTATAGTCAAGGAACACTGCACTAAAAGGTAGAATTTGTATTTTACTTGAAATATAAAAGAACTGTAGCATGGTATTAATGAAGTGAAGTCTAGTTTTGGGGCTCCCAGTATAGGAACCAAAAATATGATGAGGTTTAGCTTTTGGGATTCCCTTTCATAGGGAACCAAATGATAAGGTCTAGATTTAGGGAACCAAAATGAGATTAGGGTTTCTGGTGGTCAGGGAGTTAAATGATAAGGTCTAGTGGCAGGTTCGGGGTTCAGGGAACCAAATGGAGGGGTTTGGCCCCCCAAACCCCTTTGGGATTTGGCACAAAGGTAGAGAGTTTTGGGCAAACCCCTTTGGCGGCACAGAGATTCTCTGTAAAAGAATTTACAGACCTGAAAATCTAGATTGATAAAAGAGGTTTATTATAGGGATTGGGAAGTAAGGTTAGAAATCCTGACAGAGAGGTATAATGTCTCATTAGGGAAATAGGGGAGAGTAAAGAATATTATTCCAGTGGGCAGAGGCCTCCTTTGCATAGCAAGGCAGATCCTACCATTGCATAGCATGGCATACCTGGCATGTTTAGAACCTCTGCAAAGAGAAGATTTAAGATTGGCTCTTTTATAATGGGAGCTTTGACTACAAGCTGAAGGGGGCTAGTGGGTTTCAGTTTGAGCTGGAATTTGAATAGAATTGAATGAGTCTCTTTAATTCAATAGAGTTGGAATTCTTTTGGCTTAGGACTGGACCAACCTCACCTAGATAATAGAATGAAACTGTTTGTCTTGTTTAGCCTCTGGAGGGGTCCTGCACTGAAGCAGAGTTGAAGGAGATTTTCTCCTTCAAGGATTTTTAGTGTTTCAGGGCCCCTTCATTATGAACAAAAATGTGGAGGCAGGAAATTTCAGTGTATTACTCAGGGCTAAATATATTCATTTAGCAATCAGATCTGGAGAAGCAGAGAGTGTAGGAAAGGAATATGAAATAAAACTGAAGAGGTAGATCAAGACCAATCTGTGGAAAGTCTTGGATGACAAGTAAAGGAGTTTAGGCTGCTTTCTATAGGAAATAGTCATAGAAAATTCATAAACAAGAAAATGAAATGATGAAAACAGTGCTTAAGAAAGTAATATCATGGTAGAGGATAAAAATGGGGCAATGTCTGATACACTCCTCTTTCCATCTGCTGCTCTGACTGGTTTCAACTCTATGAACCAAATGTCTCTTCCAAGATAAGTTCATTATTTCTAAATTCATCATCATTCTGCTAACTCAAGCCTTGATTGACACTACTTCCCTCAGCCTCCTCTCCCCTCTGACTAGAAGGTTGGAGGGTTGAATACCAAACACCTCCTAGTGTTTTCCTTTATAAAGATCAATCACTGAACTCCACTTTGCATCTGCTATTCTTCCTGGTTTCAACTCTGTGGAACAAGATATCCTTGATTCTCCCTTCTCCACTCCATTTTCTTCTTTTTGTGAGTTGTGTTTCCTTTTAGATTGTAATCTCCTTTTGGACAAGGACTGTCTTTCTTTTTATTAATTGTATTTCCAGCATTTAGCACATTGCCTGGCAGAGAAGCACTTAATAAATGTTTATTGGGTTGGATTGAATAATCATCAATCTACAAACATTTAAAAAATACTATGTTTCAGCAGCTGTACTAAGCACTGAGGATACAAAGCATAAAATAAAATCAAAAAACAAGGAAGAAGCTTACCTTCTAATGGGGGAAATGACATAAATCAGAACAGTATCAATACTTGAATTTGGATGTTTAGGGCAAGGCATTTAAGCATGAAAGAAGTCAGTGATCCAAAGTTGCCAAAACTAGGAATAAGAGTGTTCCAGGCATGAAGGATGGCTAGGACAGAGATACAGAGTCAAAAAATATACCATCATGTGTGAATAACAGTCAAATAGACTGGTATGGCTGATCTGTAGGGTATCTTGAGATGAGAAGATCAGGGGTGGAGAAAGATAACAGAAAGAGACCAGTTTGAAAAGAAATTTAAATTCCAAATAAATCCTAAGGTGAAAGACATGGTTAGATATGCAATTTAGGGAAGAAAAAAACCTTTTAGTAACAGTGTGCAAGAAGGATATCAGTGGAGAGAGGCTTGAGGCACAGAGTCTAGCCTAGTGAACTTCAGGTGAGAAATGAAGAGGGTATGAGCTTGGAGAGGTGAATAAAGTGAGGAGGTGAGGGTGATACTATATTTGAAAACCTTGGTAACTGAAAGGATGGTGGCATTCTTATTAATTAAAGGAAAATGCAAAAGAGGGAGTGGTTTTGGGAGAAAGAATTATTTCTGTTTTTGACATGTTGAGTTTGACGTGCTTACAAGATATTCAGTTTGAAGTCTTCATTAGGATTGAACCTGATGGTATATGTCTTTAATCTAGTGGATCACTTGATCTCAGGAGTTCTGAGCTGCAGTGACCTAAAAAATAGATTGGATATCCACACTATTTGCATTAATATATTAATTGAGAGTTAGGACCAGGCTGTTTAAAAAGGGAAGAATCAGTCTAGGTCATAAATGAAGTAGGTCATATGATGTTCCTGAACCTATCAGTTGTGGGAGTGGGCTGTGAGAGGTCACTACACTTTCATCCTGGGTGAGAAGGAAGGAAAGAAAGTAAGGAGGGAGGAAAGAAAGAAAGTAGCGAGGGAGGAAAGAAAAGAGGAAAGTAGGAAAAAAGAAGAGGGGAAAAAAGAAAGAAGAAACAAAGAAGGAAGGAAAGTAAAAGAGGGAGGGTGAGAGGAAAGGAAGGGAGTGAGGGAAGAAAGAAAAATCTCTAGTAGGTAGCTTATGGTTTGGGACTACAGCTCAACAGTAGGACTAGAGCTGGACATATAGATATGGGAGTTATTTGTATAGAGATCATAATTGAACCAATGGGGGCTGATGAGATAGATCATCAAGTGAAAAAGGACTAGGATAGAGCTTTGGTAGGAAATCCACAGATAAAGAATCAGCAAAGGAAACAGAAGACCTCTGTCTATAAATAGGAGGAAAATCTAAAAGATGTGAAAATCTAAAGAAGACAGAGTATCAAGAAAAAGAAAGTAGTCAACCCTGTCAAAAGTTGTAAAGAAACCAAGAAGGATGAGGATTGAGAAGAGCATTTGATTTAGCAATTAAGTTAAGTAATTAACTGATAACTCTGGGGAAAGCATCTTCAGTTGAATAATGAGCTCAGAAGTTAGATTGAAAAGGATTTAAAAGAACAAAAGTAAAGGCATGACTTGTAGATGTCTTTTTCAGAATTGATCTGAGAAAGGGACAAGAGAATAATAGATGGTGGAATTATCAGGATCTAATGCATTTTTTCAGAGTGAGGGAGATTAGGGTGTAGGAGACTGGGGTGGGGATGTACACATCAGGGAAGAAACTAGTAGGTGGGGAGAAACTGAATATTAGAAAGAAAGTGAGAATAACAGATTATCTTTTTATAAGTTTATTTTTTTATTCTGAACTTAAACATCAGAAAAAGGAGAATTCCATATTTTTTATGTATAAGAATATTCTTTTTTTAAAATTATAACTTTTTATTGACAGAATATATGTATGGGTAATTTTTTTTACAATATTATCCCTTGCAGTCACTTCTGTTCCGATTTTTCCCTTCCCTTCCTCCACCCCCTCCCCTAATAGGGCAGGCAATCTTATCCATGTTAAATATGTTATAGTATATCCTAGATACAATATGTGTGCAGAACCGTACAGTTCTCTTGTTGCACAAGAAAAATTGAATTCAGAAGGTAAAATAACCTGGGAAGAAAAACAAAAATGCAAGTAGTCCACATTCATTTCCCAGTGTTCCTTCTCTGGGTGTAGCTGATTCTATCCATCATTGATCAATTGGAACTGAATTAGATCTTCTCTTTGTTGAACATATCCACTTCCATCAGAATACATCCACATATAGTATTTTTGTTGGTGTATAATGATCTCTTGGTTCTGCTCATTTCACTCATCATTAGTTCATGTAAATCTTTCCAAGCCTCTCTGTATTCATTCTGCTGGTCATTTCTTACAGAACAATAATATTCCATAATATTCATATACCACAATTTACCCAACCATTCTCCAATTGATGGGCATCCATTCATTTTCCAGTTTCTAGCCACTACAAAAAGGGCTGCCACAAATATTTTGGCACATACAGGTCCCTTTCCCTTCTTCAGAATTTCTTTGGGATATAAGCCCAGTAACAGCACTGCTAGATCAAAAGTTTGATAACTTTTTGGCCATAATTTCAGATTGCTCTCCAGAATGGTTGGATTCATTCACAAATCCACCAACAATGCATCAGTGTCCCAGTTTTCCCGCATCCCTTCCAACATTCATCATTATTTTTTCCTGTCATCTTAGCCAATCTGACAGGTATGTAGTGGTATCTCAGAACTGTCTTAATTTGCATTTCTCTGATCAATAGTGATTTGGAGCACCCTCTCATATGAGTAGAGATAGTTTCAATTTCTTCATTTGAAAATCTCTCAAGTCTGAGAGATAAACTATCCTATGTTCCTCTAATTTATTTATAAGCTCATTCTTTATGCCTAAATCATGGACCCATTTTGATCTTATATTGGTGTACAGTGTTAAGTGTGGGTCAATGCCTAGTTTCTGCCATACTAATTTCCAGTTTTCCCAGCAGTTTTTGTCAAATAGTGAATTCCTTTCCCAAAAGGTGGGATCTTTGCGTTTGTCAAACACTAGATTGCTATAGTTATTGACTATTTTGTCATGTGAACCTAAGAACCTGACCTATTCCACTGATCAATTAGTCTATTTCTTAGCCAATACCAAATGGTTTTATGACCACTGCTTTATAATATAGTTTTAGATAAGGTACAACTAGGCTGCCTTCATTTGATTTTTTTTTTTCATTAGTTTCCTTGAAATTCTTGACCTTTTGTTCTTCCAATGAATTTTGTTGTTATTTTTTCTAGGTCATTAAAATAGTTTCTTGGGCGTCTGATTGGTATAGCATTAAATAAATAGATTAGTTTAGGGAATATTGTCATCTTTATTATATTCACTTGGCCTATCCAAGAGCACTTAATATTTTTCCAATTATTTAAATCTGACTTTATTTGTGTGGAAAGTGTTTTGTAATTTTGCTCATATAATTCCTGACTTTCCTTTGGTAGATAGATTCCCAAATATTTTATGCTATTGACGGTTATTTTGAATGGAATTTCTCTTTGTATCTCTTGCTGTTGAATTTTGTTGGTGATGTATAAAAATGCTGAGGATTTATGGGGATTTATTTTGTATCCTGCAACTTTGCTAAACTTGTGGATTATTTCTAATAGCTTTTTAGTAGAATCTCTGGGGTTCTCTAAGTATACCATCATATCATCTGCAAGGAGTGATAATTTGGTTTCCTCATTACCTACTCTAATTCCTTTAATCTCTTTCTCAACTCTTATTGCCAAGGCTAGTGTGAGAATTCCATATTCATAGCAGAACAGAGAGTATTGTATATGAAACTATAAACATAAATCTCATACTACTTGCTTCAAAAAAGTCTATAATAATTTTATATGCTATTTTCAAAGTTACCCTGTTTTTCTATATTCTTACAGAATTTCCTTTTGTTTCTTTCTGTACATTAAAAAATATACCATGGGGCAGCTAGGTGGTGCAGTGGATAGAGACCAGCCCTGAAATCAGGAGGACCTGAATTCAAATCTGATCTCAGACAATTAATACTTCCTAGCTGTGTGACCCTGGGCAAATCCTATTTAACCCTATTTGCCTCAGCCAAACACACACATACACACACACAAATGCCTTCCCCCTTTTTTTTGTGGCTTCCTCCCTTACCCCAGTTTAAAACTGAGGAGAAAAAAATGGTAATAAGACTCTAAATATTTAACATGTATTGGTCAACCTGCCATCTGGTGGAAGGGATAGGGGAAAGGAGGGGAAAAGTTGGAACAAAAGGTTTTGCAATTGTCAACGCTGAAAAATTACCCATGCATATATCTTGTAAATAAAAAGCTATAATAAAAAAAAAAAAGAAAAAAAAAAGGTAATAAGTAACCATAGGCAAACAAAACCAAATCTTCACAACAGTCATGTCCAAAACTTTTTTTTGTACTTTGAGTCAATTCTGTTGTGAGATGGGTAACATCTTCTATTATATGTCCTTTGGAAACATGTTTCGTCACTGAATTGATTAGAGCTCAGTCTTTCAAACTTGTTTGTCTTCACAAAATGTTGTTATTGTATAAATTATCCTTCTGGGTTCTAAGCACTTCACTCTGCATCAGTTCTTACAAGTCTTCCCAGCTTTTTCTAAAACTGTCTAGTTTTTTTTTTTAAGTGTCTGGCATATAGTATTCAAGCAATAAACATTTATTAAGCATCTATTATATGTCATGTACAATGTTAAAAGTTGGAGATACACAGAAACATAAAAGACAGTGCCTGCTCACAGTTTATTGAGGGAGACAGTATGTAAACAATTATTTAAAAATAAACTTATACATAGGATAAATTGGAAATAATCAACAGAGGGAAAGTAGTGTTGAAGTTCAGAAAGGAGAACTCAAAAGGTAGGGTCGCAGACCAGTGTTATGAGGTATTTCAAAAGAATTTTCAGCCTTGAGCCCATCTCCAAGTTAAGGGGCAAAGTTTATTGTAATTGTAATGCCAGTTGAAGTGGGCTAAGTTCCAAAAGGATTTAGCAAAGAACAAGGATAAAGAAGATAAATATATAGGACAAAGTTAGAGAGGCCAGAGTTTCATGTTACTCATTTGCTAATTTTATGTCTTACAAGTAAGTTTGAGGGGTGGTCTGTTCACTATTGTCTCAGGAACTTGGTTATCACTGACCAACAAATTATCTTTCTAGCAGACTATCTTAAGACCAGAAGATTTTAGAATCATCAACAGATTGTTAGAGAAATAGCACTCTAAAGTTTTAGGGGACCTTAGGATTACTGCTATATTCCCTTAGAAGTTGTATCCCCTTCAGTAGGATATTAAAAGTAAGATATTAGCTGGGATTTGAAGGGGAAACAATTAAAATTGTTTTTAAATTGTTTAAAAATTGTCCCTCCTGACATTGTGTTTGTCAGTAAAAGAATACAAAGTGTAACTTCAAAACACAAAATTAAATAGTCCTTCTGATGATTCAAACCAATTCCAATGATCTTGTATTAATGAGAGAGCCATCTACATCCATAAAGAGGACTGTGGGACCTGGTTGTGGATCACAACATAAGAGTTTTACTTCTTTTGTTATTATTTGTTTGAATTTTATTTTCTTTCTAATTTTTTTTCCTTTTTGATCTGATTTTTATTGTGCAGCAAGATAATTGTATAACATATAAGGGAGGAGGTGGGAGAAGGGGGGGAAATTGGAACACAAACTTTTGCAATATTTGTCAATATTGAAAAATTATCTGTGTACATGTTTTGAAAATAAAAAGCTTCAATAAAAAACAATTAAAAAAAGATTAAATAATCTTTTATTTAATTAAATAAAAAAATCCTTTTGTGCGATGGGTGCTATACCCTCTTACTCAATTTGACAATTCAGAGGCATCTTCATATACAAACAGGAAGCATTTATTCAGTCCTTGCAAGGAGAGGCCCAAACACACCAGATGAGTAGCCACAGAGCCTTTCAGCTCCAATCTCCCCACATTGTGTCTGGCCTAGGAAGCCAGAAATAGTGAATTTGGTTAAATAGTAAAAGACTTGGGCTCATTGGATAGACTGGAAAGGAAATAACCATTGACCAATGGTCAGTAATGCTGTCTACTTCTTGTGGGTCAAGTAACTTCCTGAATCTTAGACCTAGGGTCTGACCTTTTCTGTCCTACAGCCCTCTGAGAATAGGGATCACCTGATCTGCTGAAATTTAGGCCTAAGGTCTAATCCATTCCATCTCATAGACTTTTTGAGAAATCTTCATCTAGGGGCAGCTAGATGGTGCAGTGGATAGAGAGTCCTGACCCTGAAGTTAGGAGGACCTGAGTTAAAATATGACCTCAGATACTTAACATTTCCTAGCTTGTGACCCTGGGCAAGTCAATTCCTCAGCAAAAAAGTCAAACAAACAAACAATGGTCCTATTCAGCCTAAACGCAGAAGCCCCTCACCCCCCACCCCATTCCTTCTCTCACTTTGTTTGGGAGAATCCAGGTTTATAATCTAATCAAAGTCTAATCCAGAAACAAAAAGAATACAAGTCAATAATAATAAACTCTTAATTTGTTTCCCTAGAGAACTGATATACAAGCAGATATAACTCAAAGCCATCATCACCTTTAAAAGTAGGACTTAATGCTAATTAAGAGGTGGTGGGAAAAACAGGCAGAGATAACACCTGCAATTTTTTAGCTATGTCTCTATTTGTTATTATAAAGTCTCAAGTCACAATTAAAGTATAGTTTAAGACTATATTCCCTTGAGAGTACCTTTATTCTGTTAATTCCACACAGAGTATTATTGTTTTATAAGAAATAAGCAGCTACTTGGTCTATATGCTAAAGAGATCATAGACAGGGGAAAAGGACCCACTTGTGCAAAAAATGTTTTAAGTAGCCCTTTTTTGTAGTGGCAAGGAACTGGAAACTGAGTGGATGCCCATCAGTTGGAGAATGGCTGAATAAATTATGGTGTATGAATGTTATGGAATATTATTGTTCTATAAGAAACAATTGGCAGGATTATTTCAGAAAGGCCTAGAAGTGAAGTAGTAGAACCAAGAGAAAATTGTACAGAGCAACAATAAGACTGTGTGATGATCAATTCTGATGGACATAGTTCATTTCAACAATTCAGGCCAATTCCAATAGACTTGTGATAGAGACATCTGCAACTGGAGAGAGAATTGTGGGAACTGAGTGTGGATCACAACATAGTATTTTCTCCTTTTTTTATTGTTTGCTGCTTTTGTTTTCTTTCTCATTTTTCCCTTTTTGAGCTGATTTTTCTTGTTCATCATGATAACTGGAATTACACATAGAAGAATTACACAAGTTTAACATATATATGAATACTTGCTATCTAGGGAAGAGGGTGGGGGGAAGGAAGGAAGAAAAATTTAGAATACAAAGTTTTGCAAGGGTGAATGTTGAAAACTATATTTGCATATATTTTGAAAATAAAAGGCTATTTTTTTAAAATGACAACAACAACAACAAAAAGATGAGCAGGTTGATTTCAGAAAAGCCTGAAAAAACTTACATGGAGTGATGCTAAGTGAAGTGAGCAGAACTAAGAGAACACTGTTCATAGTACTAACACTATGTGATGATCAGCTGTGATGGACTTGGCTCTTTTCAATCTCAAGAACAAGGTAATTCCAGTAGACTTGTGATGGAAAGTGCCATCCGGAGAGAGAACAATGGAAATTGAATGTGGATCAAAGCAGAGTATTTTACCCATTCTTTTTGGTTGTTGTTTGTTTGCTTGCTTTTTCTTTCCTTTCTTTTTTTCTTTTGATGTGATTTTTCTTGTGCAGTATGATGAATATGAAAATATGTTTAGAAGAATTGCATGTGTTTGATTTATATTGGATTGTTTGCTGTCTTGGGGAGCATGAGGGCAGAGGGAGAGGGAGAAAAATTTGGAACACAGGATTTTGCAAAGGTGAATGTTGAAAACTATCTTTGCATGTATTTGGAAAAATAACACTTAAAAATAAAACAAATTTTAAAAAAAAGCATGTGTGTGCTATTAGGGTGATCATGATGGTAAGATGTGTGAAGACTAGAAAAATAGGAAGAAGCTTGATTATAAAGACTGTGGATGCCAAACAGAGGATTTTGTGTTAGATGATAGGGGCTCACTGGAGTTTACTAGAGGTTAAGCACTACTCAGTAAAATCAATCTACCAGCTGAGTTGGATGAGATTAGAGTGGGGAGACAATTGAAACAGGGAGAAACAACCAAAAGGCTATTACAATAGACTGAGAGTGAGGTATAATAAGGGCTTTATATGATAAAGGTAGTAGTGTATTAGAGAGATGGGAATGTATTTGAAAGATCTTACAAAGGTAGAAAAAAATCTACCTCAGAAAAAATCTAGAGGCCTTGGCAACAGATTCAATATGAGGAGTGAGAGAATAAGAAGTTGAGTATAACACCAAATTGTAAGCCTGGATGACTGGAGATATGGTGGTACTCTTGGCAGTAATAAGGAGTAGTAATAATAACTACATAATAGATGCTTATTAAATATGAACAATTGACTAACTATACTTTTCATCATTTTCATACCATTCATATATTGTAATTCCATTATTTTCCAATTGATGGGCACCCCTTTTCTAAGGCTTTTTTTTTGCCAGCATAAAAAAGGACTGCTAGAAGGCTCAGTGTTTTTTTGTTTTTCTTTAGGTCACCTAGCAATTAAGTATCTGAGGCTGGATTTGATCTCAGGCTTTTCCAACTCTAGGCACAGTGCTCTATCCACTTTATTACATAGCTGCTCTAAACAAATTTGTAGGGTAATTGGATAGGCTAGTGTTCACATTGGGGATAAAGAACCCTCCTATCCAGAAACCATGGCCCTGTCTTTTCTCAATTTAATTTTCTAGGAGAATATGGGGTTCAGCTACCATACTTCCCAAGAACAAAATCATTAGAGAAAGAAACAGGGCTAGCCATAAGCCTATGCTTATCAATTCTTTTTTTTTTTTTTTTTTTGCTGAGGCAATTGGGGTTAAGTGACTTGCTCAGAGTCACACAGCCAGTCATCAATTCTTAAAACTAGTACCAGTGTTATTTCTTGAAAATGAAGAAGACCCTGGAGTCAGAAGAACCTGAGTTCAAATCTGGCCTCAAACACTTAATACTTCCTAGCTGTGTGATCCTGGCAAGTCACTTAACCCCAACTGTCTTGCAAAAAAAAAGAAAAGAAAAGAAAAAGCAGAAAGGATTTTCAGGTTCAGGCAGGATAGAACATAGTTGCTCTGAAATTCTGGCAGACCCCTGAAGAAGCAGAAGAATGAACAAACCATAGCCTTTGCACCCGGTGGGGCCCCAAGAATCACTGACTATATTTTGGAAATGAGGTAAAATTTGATATTTCTTATTGATAGATTTTAGAAATAGAGAAATGGAGAAATGAAGGTATTGAACATGAATTGGATCACCCTTTGGTGCTCTTTTCCTGTGATATAATTAGTGAAGGCAGGGAAAGAGAAAGGCCAAACTATCTGGAGTTTATAGGAGATATTGAAAAGTAGGAAATTAGGTAGATGAGAAGAGAGAGAAATGGTACAATATGGCTTTGTGTACTCTCACCACAGAGCAGATGCCAAAGGAATCTGTAATTGCATCATTCTATTTACCCAAAGCTGTATTTTGTACTAAAGTTCTAGGAAGCACCATAGAGAACTGAGGGGAAAGAAGGTATGAAAGAGGACTATTAGCCACATCCTTATCATACACAGTCCCAGAGGAAACTGCAAGAAGATGGAGGCTAAGACTTGGGGCTTCAGAGCCAGCAATGCTTCTTCCCCCTTCAACTTCACTCTACCATTGAATTTTGGCAAGCGACCCACTGACCTGGCTCTCAGTATTTTCTTAGTAATCATGCTCTTCCTTATCATGATCTCCTTGGGGTGCACTTTGGAGTTCAGCAAGATGAAGGCTCACTTCTGGAAACCTAAGGGGATTGCCATTGCCTTGGTCTCTCAGTATGGGGTGATGCCACTCACAGCCTTCGCTCTGGGCAAGATCTTCCAGCTGAACAATATTGAGGCCCTAGCCATCTTGATATGTGGCTGCTCCCCAGGTGGGACCCTATCCAATATGTTCAGTTTGGCATTAAAAGGAGACATGAACCTCAGGTAAGTTAGAGGTAGGAGAGAATAAGAGCAGAACAGCCTGGTATTGAAAGGACTCCCAGAAATGACATCACAATTTAGTGAAAACAACAACAAAATTAAAGCTGGATTAAAGTATTTTGTGGAAATCGGGGGAGGTTCATCTGGTCAAGGTGTTTCATTGGATTGGGAAGGGTATCAGTTGCTCAGTATCAACTGCTAATCTTAAATAGGATTTAAGGGATATTCCTTGGCTTAAACACTAAGATGATGGGGAAAGGGTGAGTTTGGGAATACCCCTCTCTGACATCTGAATTAACCCTAGTTCTAAGACTTTTTTGGGAAGGTACAGATTTGGCTCACAGTAAGCTTGGGAAATTCATGACTAGAGTTCTCTGTACTCAATCCAGAGATTTGAGACATAGTCTGGTTCTAGCTTCCTTTTGACCCCATAAATTTCAAACCAGTTCAGGGAGATCATGGAAAATTCTTTTTAGTAGAATCCAAATCCAATTCGTGTTGAGTTGAATACTCAACTCTTTTCCACATACTCCGCCTGCCAACACACACATACACACAAGCTTGCAGAGCAATTAAGTCACTGGAGGTCTGTTTGAATTAACCTGTCCAAGAATTAGAATGCTGCAAGAATAACTATAAATACAGAGAAATTCAGCAGCAGAGCACTATTAAAATTCTTCAATTTTTCCTATAAGACTAGTGATTCCTAGTAGTTTAGTCTTGCTGTTGAGTTTCATTACTGAGGATATTCAGGGTTAAGTAATAAACAATCTTAAAGGCAAGTAATGCTTCTTACTTTATTTATATCCCTCACAGTTCCTAGCACAGTGCTCAATACTTTTTGGGTTCTTGGTTTTTTGGTCATATCAACACCAGATCATCTCCACTAGACTCAGCTCTTTCCTGTTTTCCTCCAATTAAAAATTACATTACATTGCATTACATTACCTACATCAATAGCCCATTCTGTTCCTGATCAATCTTGTCATCTATCTAACCCTAATTTTCTCTTGTTTGAAGAAACATTATTCAATGGTAGGCTTGGTAGTGAAATTCAGTTGGGAAGGTATACAAGCTACTCATCTCCTTCTCCTTTGTCCCAGAAAGGTTTTTTGTTGTTGTTGTTGTTGTTTTTTTTTTTTTTTTTGCTGGACTCCTTTTATATATGAGGAAACTGAGGCAAACAGGGTGAAGAACTTACCCAGGGTCACCCAGCTAGCTTGTCAGTATCTGAGGCTGGATTTGAATTCAGTTCTTCCTAACTGTAGGGCCAGCATTCTGTCCACTGCCACCCTGGATCTGGGGCTAGAAGATTTTAAAATGTGGCCTAAATATCTAATTCTTCTTCTTCTTTTTTTGAAGCCACTATTCAATTGAGAATATTTGTATATATATTAGAAACTGTTATTACCGCAGGACTAAGAGATTGTAAAATAAAGTATTTTTAAGTGGAAGAACTAGAAGAGATCATCCTATGTCCAACCCTAGTGATCTTTTTTGACCTGAGGCAACTTCTTTAACCTTCCTGGGCCTCAGATTCCTCATCTGTAATATAGAGAATTAGGTTAGTTAGTTTCTAAGTTTTCTTCCTGCCTCTATTTTCCTGGTTTTCAGGAAGTGGAAATTAAGGCCCAAAGGAGAGCAAATGCCCAGGATCACATAGTAAAACTAAAACCAAGCCAAAACTGGAACTCAAGTCTCCAGAATTCTTTTTTCCATGGCTGTGGTAAATGTCACACAGTGTGCATCCAGAATTAGACATAAACACACAAGAAAGAAAGGGAAGCAAATTTCCAAAGTAAACATGAACCTTTAATTCAAGGACACCAACAAACAAACATGCATTATTTTTTGTAAAGCTCAATAGTCCAAAAGTCTCAGGCTATCAATTCAGAATTTAACAAATCTACAAATAAATCTCTACCTCTATAATACGCCAGCCACTAGAGTCTTTAGACTTCACTTGTCATAGTGAGCAGCGTAACAAAGAGTGAAGCATAACAGAAAATCCAAATCAGAGATTTCATGGGATTGAAGCACTGAAAGTCATTTTGACTAACCTGACAGAAGGAGAAATCCTCTTCATTGGGGCTCCGACAGTTGATCATCCAGCTTCTTATAGAGCCCTTCTACTATTCATTCTCTCTGTTAATTATTATTAGAAAAATTTTTATATTGAACCCAAATTTGTCATCTTTTGCTTTCCATTCATTGGTACTAACCTAGCCTTTTGGAGCCATACTTTTTCTACTGGATGACAATCTTTCATTTAAACATACATTAATCTCTAATTCAATATGAGTACTTTAAGTACTTTCAACTTTTGCTCGTATATTATTTCCACAACACCTTAATACACTCATCTTAATAATAACATTTGTAGTTTACAAAGTATTTTACACTTTATTTAATCCTCACAACAAATCTATAAGGAAAATACTGCCATTCCTACTTTTTAGATGAAAAAATAGAGTCAGAAATGTTAAATGACTTGCTTATCACACTGCCAGTTGAGTGCCAGAAGCAGGATCTGAATCCAGATAGATCTCTTCTGACTTGGAATGTATGACATGGTATCTCATTTTGCTATACTACCAGTCATTAAGTTGGGGCAGAGCTCCCTATGAGATCCTATGACTTTATAATTTGAAGTCTTTACTGAGTATATATTCTGAATGAGCCCAACTTTATATTTGGTATGTGATGTATTTGGGAATAAGATAAAGACAATATATGACCTATGCTTTCAAGGAACATATAGGTGATGATCTATTTGGGGAGAATCCAAAAATAAAGGAAACAGCATAATTAAGTTCTAACTCCTGGGGTTACTTATAATAATACATATATAATAGAAATTCTTTTCCTCATTTGTATAGCTATTGAAAAAATATTAATTTGTTTTCTGTGTTTTGGGCACATATTTGTTAGAAATAATTTAATGTAAGCATTCATAGCCTAGAAAGAAGAATCTCCAAAATGATATGATCCCTCTATGTCCTTTGACATAATTCTACCACTAAATAATGAGGTTACTTTTATAGAAATCTAGAGGAAGAAAAAAAATCATAGTATATAAAAAATACAGTTTGGGGTTATTGTTGCTATTATTCATGTCCGATTCTGACAACATTTAGAATTTTTTGGCAAAGATACTGGAGTGGTTGCCATACTCTTGTAAAGATTTCCCAAATTAATTGTTTTCCTTTTTAATTCTTAGTGTATTGATTTTCTTTGTCCAAAATCTTTTCAATTTTATTTAAGCAAAATTGTCCTTTTTGTCCTCTTATTTAGTCAAAATGCATAGTTGTAATGGATATAAATTTTTTATGCTCCTCTAGTTTTTCTTATGATATACCCTTTTATATTTAGGTCCACTTTTTGAAGCTTTTTGTGGCATATAACATGAGTGATTTGTTTTTACTTGATTTCTGCCTGTTTACAATCCAAGTTTTCCCAACAGTTTTTATTGAATAGTGAATGAGTCTTTGGGTTTATCAAAGACCATGTTTTGCATTGTTCCTCGTAGTGTTGCATTGTTCCATTGATGAACTTTTCTATTTCTTGACCAGCGCCAGTTAGTTTTTATGATCACTACTTTGCAGTATAATTTGAGATCTAGTCTCAAGCCCTCTTTTCTACTATCCCACCCCTCTATTATTTCCTTTGAGATTCTTAATCTTGAGGGTAGAGTTCTCAATGTATGTAAGTCATTCCAAGCTTTTCTGAAACCAGCCTGCTCATGATAATAATATTATACTATAATATTTCTTTACATTCATATACTACAACTTATTATCTGAAAATTGTTCATATCCTTTGACCATTTATTACTTGGGGAATGACTTGTATTCTTATAAATTTGACTCAGTTCTCTATATATTTTAGAAAAAAGGTCTTTGTCAGAAATACTGGCTGTGACAATTGTTTCTCAACCTTCTGCTTCTAATTTACATTGGTTTTGTTTGTGTAAAACCTTTTAAATTTAATATAATCAAAATTATCCATTTTACATTTCATAAAGTTCTCTGGTTCTTTGGCCATAAATTCTTCCCTTCTCCACAGATCTGAGAGGTAGACTATCCCTTGCTTTTCTAATTTTTCTCATTTGCTTATAGTATCACCTTTTACATCTAAATCCTGAATTCATTTTGATCTTATCTTGGTATAAGTTATGTTGTTCTATGCTCAGTTCTGCCATACTGTTTTCCAGTTTTCTCAACAATTTTTGTCAAATAGTGAATTCTTATCCCAGAAGTTAGACTCTTTGAGTTTATCAAACAGTAGATTTCTATGGTCATTGATTATTGTTTCTCGTGTACATAAATTATTCCACTGATCCTCTGCTCTCTTAGCCAGTACCAAATGGTTTTGATGACTGCTGCTTTATAATATAGTTTGAAGTCTGGTATAGTATGGACTCTTGGTACAAAAAAAAAATCAAGGTCCTGGAAGACAGGAAGAAACAGAAGACTATGTGATAGCAGTTGTGGGTAAATTGGTTCTATAAGAGTTTGCTCCAAGATGCCTATTAAGGTATTTTTTGGTCCATCATTTCTCCCTTCTCTTCTATAATACATCCTATCGTCTTTTACTCCTATTGTTGGTTGTTTAAAGTTTCTTAATTTAGACTGGAATGATGCCACTCTTATGTTTTTTGAGGTTCAAAACTTCAGAATGAATGTTTAATATATTTCTATGTCTTAATATTTTAACATAAAGAGGCATTGTGTTTTATCAAAAGCATTTTTGCAGGTATTTTTTATTGTTTTGTTATTAGAATAGTTAATCATGGTTATAGTTTTCCAATATTTCATAATATTCCCTGCATTCCTGGTATGAATACAGCTTGATCACAATGTATAACCTTTTTTAATATGTTGTTTTATTTTCTTTGTTAATATTTTCACATGGATAATTATCACAGGCATTGGTCTTTATATTTCTTTCTCTGCATTAATTCTCTCTGATTTATGTGTTTGGATCATATTTTTCTTGGAAATGGAGTTTGGTAAGATCTCTTCTTTCCCATTTTCTAAACAGTGGAATATTCCATAAAATGGAATATTGGAACTAGTTTTTCTCTGAGTATTTGTTGAACTCACTTGGAAATTTATTTAGTCCTTTTTTGTGGAAGGGATAGTTCTTATATACCTTGTTCAGTTTCTTTTTCTGAAATTGGGTTAATTGAATTCTCTTTTTCTTGTTCTGTGACTTTAGGTATTTTACATTTGTGTATATATTCATCCATTTTATTCAAATTATCAATATTATTGGATCTAATTGAGAAAAATGGTTTCCCTTATGTCCTCTTTATTTGTTGTGATTTTCCTTTTTAAGTTTTGATATTGAAAATTCGGTTTTCCTCACTTATTTTTTCCCCAAGTTTAAATTTATTTATATATTTTAGTATCCATTGCATTATGAATCATGTTGGAAGAAAAAATCAGAACAAAAAGGAAAAATCCTAGGAGGAAAATAAAAACAGAAAAGAGAAGTGAACATAGCATGTATTGATTTACATTCAATCTCCATAGTTCTTTTTCTGGATGCAGATGGCATTTTCTGTCCAAAGTCTATTGAGACTGCTTTGAATCACTGAACCACTGAAAAGAATCAAGTCTTTCATAGTTGATCATCACATATTCTTGCTGTCATTGTGCATAATGTAGTGTTGGTTCTGCTAGTTTCTATCAGCATTAGTTCATATAAATCTTTACAAGTCTTTCTAAAATCAGTTTGTTCATCATTTTTTATAGAACAATAATATTCCATTACCTTCATATACCACAGCTTATCCAGCCATTCCCCAATTGATGGGCATCTACTCACTTTTCAATACTTTGTTACCACAAAAAGTGCTGCTACAAACATTTTAGCACATTTGAATCCTTTTCCTTCTTTTATGATTTTCTGGGGATATAGAGGCACTCCTAGGTCGAGGAATATACACCGTTTTATGTCCTTTGGGCATAATTCCAGATTGTTTTCCAGAATGATTGGATCATTTCACTACTGCATCAACAATGTATTACTGTTCCAGTTTTTCCACATCCTCTCCAACATTTATCATTATCTTTTCCTGTCATTTCAGCCAATCTGAGAGGTGTGAGGTGGCATCTCAGAGTTGTTTTAATTTGCATTTCTCTAATCAATAGTGATTTAGAGCATTTTTTCATATGCCTATAAATGGCTTTAATTTCATCACCTGAAAATGTTTATTCATAATCCCTTGACCATTTATTAGTTGGGGAATGACTTGTATTCTTTTAAATTTTACACAGTTCTTTATATATTTTAGAAATGATACCTTTTTCAGAAACACTGGCTGTAAAGATTTTTTCCCAGCTTTGTATTTCTTCTTTAATCTTGTTTCTGTAGGTTTTGTTTCTGTTCCTCATTTATTTTAATCAGATTAACAAACACTTCATTCATTTCCATTTTTTTTTTTCAAATCTGTCTAGCTGTACTCAGATATTTAAAATATGTATTTTTGTGTTTGGTTCAGGTATTTTTTTTTAGTCATTGCTTTCCCAATACATTGCACTGTTCTCTTTTGGATGAAAGTGTTTGGAGACAGTGAGAAGATGGTGATGTGCTACGATTTAAAGTATTCAAGATTTCCACAAACACTCCTATCAAACTTTAAAATGTACCAGGTTTACAGAGATACTAGTAAAATAATCTTTAGATGCCTTCACTCATCCCAGAAGTGTGTAAAGAAGAAAAGTACAAGTTTGCAAATACTAAGACAAGTCAGGATAGGTGGGAAATCACAGCACATAGCAACCCAAGGAAACAGGAGAGGTCCAACAAGACATGAATCCCAGCAACGTTCAATATAGGAGGGAAAATCTTTGAGTTTAAAGGCAGGAGCTTAGCTCAGAGCAACTACAAAGTCTCATGATAGGACTCCAGAACCTGGAATGGGGGAAGAACCTCAGTCAGCTATAACATTGGGTGAATGAACTTGTGTAAACAGAATTTAATGCCACAGCAACTCCAGTGGGAAACTTAACACAGAAATGGTCACCTTAAGAGCTCTGTATCTTAGACCCCCAATCGAGAGTAACTCCTGAAACTGGCAGATGCCACTATGAAGAAGAGGAGAATTTAGAATATAATATTCCAAAAGGGAAAAGATATATGCTTAAAACCAAAAATAGCCTACCTGGAAAAATTAAGTTTAATAGTACAAGGTGAAAATGGATCTTTAATGAAATAGAAGATATTTAAATAATTCTTGATGAAAAGGCCAGAATTTAGTAGACATTCTGAAATAGAAACACAGGAACTAAAAGAAAGAAAAAAGGATCTCATTTGTTTAATTGGGAGAGAACACATGGGAATGAATTGCTTAAAAGCTAGTGAATGATAAGTGTTTTCTGAGAACTCTAATATTTTAAAATTTATAGAGAAAGATAAAATTGATAGAGGATTATGGTGTTTTCCCTCTTCCCCTATCCCCTTTTGAAAGACAAAAATGGGAGGGACAAGAAACTATATTGGGGGGAAAAAGGAGCTGGCAGAAATTACTATTATATAATCACTATTACATAATAGAAATGAAAAGTACGTGAAAATAAATAAGTTCACAAATTGAAAAGAAATCATACCAACAGAGAATAGGTATTACATGAATTTCACTCTGGTCTGAACCAGATAAAAAAAGATTGAACAAAATTGCCCCCATCCACCCACACATAAGAAAGTTTCAGTATAGAAATATATTAAACCCAAAAAGAAATTAGGAGACATAGGTCAAGGGAAGGGAAGAGAGGGACTTAAGAAGGAGATTAGGACAAGTAAAGGAATAGTCATAAATAAAACAAATTTTAATGTTAGAGAAAGGAATGTGAAGAGATGGATTAAAAGCAAAAGAAGAAAAAATAAAAACCTTAAATCAAGGTCAGGCAAGGGGAAGAAAATCACAACAGGTCATGAATATTAAGCAAATTCTCTCTCTTTTGTTACCTTCTTTGTTTCTATAAAGAGGGACTGGGAAGAAAAGGGAATAAAAAAGTTTAAAAAGAGGGGAAGGATGGAAAGAAATACCCAATGAGCAATTATGACTGAATGTGAGAGACACTATTCCAGTGTGTTTTCAGTTTAAGGTTTTTTTAGGAAGTAATTGGTAGATCCTTTCTATTTTCTCTTTGTCTTCTGATTTTAATAGATCTGGGCAGTTTTCTTTTATGACTTATTGAAATATTGTATCCAAGTTTTTGTGTGTGGCATTGGTTTTCAGTGAATATTATAATTCTTAAATTATTTCTCCTTGACCTAGAAAACAGGTCAATTGTTTTTGATAATAGATAGATCTTATTTTCTCTCCTCCCTCCATTTTTTTGATTTTGTCCTAATAGTTTTTGTTCTCTCATGGAGTAATTGAGGTGTTTGTTTCATTCCATTTTTGAAAGAATCTATTATTTGAGTAAGATTTTTTTTTTTACTTTCTATTCTAAGCTATTTTTTCTTCTTTTTATCTCTTGCTTCGTTTTTCCAGCCATTTTGCAGTTTTTGTAATTGTCATTTTTGTTGTTGTTGTTATAGGTGTTGTGGTATTAATCTCTTATTTTGGGTTGCTTTCTTAATACTCTCTTTACCCATAGTATTTCTTTATGATGTTTAGTGTTTTCTTTTGTTAACAGACTTTCAGCCTCAGTTTCTGGATATGGGTATTGTACTTGGGCCAGGACTTTGGTATAGGATTGGGTTCCCATGGATGATTGAGTTCATTTTGGTTGGTCCTGTTCCCTATATAGTCTATATACTATTGCTAATAAAGATCAATGACTGGTATTAGGCCCCAACCTCAGCTTCAGTGCTTGCTTTCTATTGCCATTGTGAATTATGACTTTTGTTAGTCTTTATTTTCTTTTTGCACAATTCCTAATCTAGATTTATTTCTATCACTTGCTATGCTTCCCAGATCCCACTAGGATATTGGAGATCACCTTGTTCCCAGGCCTTTTATATTGTTCCTCTGTCCTGGAACCATAGTACTTAGTTGGCTGTATCTACTACTGAGGCTCCTGGTGCTTAGTGAAGTCCATAGTTGGGCCCTGTCTCCCTGCTCAGTGACCTGTAGTTATTGGTCTTGTCCTGAAGATCAACCTGGCTTTCCTGTACAACTCTTTTCCTATGTTTGCTAGTTTCTATATGTAGAATTATATGATTGAGCCATTTAATATAAGACATGCTTTGTCTATGTGTAGCACAAATATCTGGTTTTGGATCTAGTTTCCAAGAAAGACTGCACCTTTTTTTTTTTTAATCTTTTCAGAGAGTAGAAGCTTTGCCAGTACCTAAATTAGCAGCTTATTGGGAAGGGACAGGTAGGATCCTGGACCAGTGTGGTTTGATGATTTCTCCTTTACTCTCTTCTCCATGAGTGGTATCAGGCTAGAATCTTATCTACCATATATTTTGCATACACACACACACACACACACACACACACACTTGTGCAGTCTTTGGAGTGTTCTGGGAAGGCTACTACCTCTGGGGGGAGGGCTTGCCAATGTTTTTTCAGGACTGCTCATGCACCCTTTATATCCACCCGATACAAACCTCTCACTTGTGACTCTAAGAAGTTTTTGCATGTACATGGCCACACAGCAGACGGGGCTAAACCATATTGAAGGTAACCAAGAGGCCTCAAACCCATTAGGTGAATTAGGGGGATGTCCACCCAAAGAATGTGAAGATTTTCTCCCTCAGAATAGGTTGGTGAGAACAATTTATTCCAGTGGCCATAAAGGTAGTTGAAGTGGGTGAAGACACCAAGATTATCCCTTGTTTTCTGGGCCAGTCATTCTGACTTTTTGTCTTGCCATTGGACTGATGATTTTGGGCAACTCCGCTTCATTTAAATCCAACTCAGTATGCAAGGGATAATGTTGTAAAAAAATTACCCAGGCATGGGTTCTGTCAATAAAAAGTTATAATTATGGGGGAAAAAAAAGAAAAATTTTCCTAAAAGGGGGTTCTAAAACAAAAAACCAAAAACAAACAAACAAATAAATAAATAAATCCAACTCAGTAGCAAGTCAAGACATCAGCCAAGTCAAGACATATCACTGGTCCTCTGAAAATCAAAAGACAAACAATAACCTGTGTATGTGCGCACACCCCCCTCCCCCCCCCACACATGTATGCATATTCTAGGGATACAATGAAGAAAAAGCATTTTACCTGATCTTAAGCTTAAGCTTAAGCTAATACTTAGCTTGTTTTAAACAGTTTAATTTCCTCCTACCAGACACTGGTTATTTAAAAAAAGCCATCAGTAAATAGAAATCAGAGAAACTATGGATTAGAATAGACAAATGAATACATAAGTGTAAATGAACTCTTCAGCTTGGATCAAGAAAGGATCTTACCTTCCCCAAAGATAAATAAAAAATCTCACCAAGGGGGTTAGCATTCTTAAGAGCTAGAGGCAGGGAGAATCAAGGGTATTGTGGGAGTCATTTGCCTTATTTGTCTCTACTTCTGGGGAGATCTCCACTCTGACATTCAAAAGATTTACATTCAAAAGGTTCTCATTCATCTCTCCCAAGTTCCCAAGGTGAAGGGTATCTACCTTACAAACCACTCTAGCTCAGAGAGGTACCTCAACATATCAAGAGATGGATCTTCTTCCACGTGCAGTTTCACAGGACTCTTCCCAGAGAAATAATACAGACCAGGATAGACATGAGAATGCAACAAACTAAAAGTCTTTGGGATTTATTGTGATTATCACCCACTTCCCTCTTCATCTCCATTATAATAGTTCTTTCATGCCTCTTTTATGTAAGATAATTTACTCCTTTCAATCTCCCCCCTCCTAAGTCATCTTATATCTGTGTCCTCTGTCTAAACTGTCCTTATTATAGCAATAGAATTCTTCAGTTACAAATATTACCTTCCTGTATAAAAATATAAATATTGAATTTCTTATGTTTTGTTCTTTCTTTTTCTTACCTTTTTATATTTCTTTTGAGCCTTGCATTTGAAGATCAATTTTTAAAATTTAGAAATGCTTGAAAGTTCTTTATTTCATTAATTTGGGATTTGGGAATAAGTTAAAACCTCAGTTCAGTGAAGAAGATCTAAGAGATCTAACTCAGACCTGTAGAATGGTTCTCTCCATGTGAGAGGAGGATGATGAGGATGATGATGATGATGATGATGATGATGATGATGATGATGAGGATGAGGATGATGAGGATGAGGATGAGGATGATGATGATGATGAGGATGAGGATGAGGATGATGATGATACAAGGAGACTGGGAGGCAGTTGCATTCTCTGACCTTTCTCCTTTTCCCTCTTGCCTCCAATTTATTTTATTCCCAATCCACAAGGAACATCTGTGTAAGTAAAGTCTGCTTTGCAACTCTTTCAAATATTATGATTCACAGCTGTGGAGGCTCTCAGAGAAATGACTTGCCCCTTCACTTAGGCATGGTCCTTAACAATGCCCTTTGATCTAGCAGTGTCTCTATTGGTTCTATATCCCAGAGATCTTAAAAGAGGGAAAGGGACCCACATATGCAAAAAAAAAGGGTGTGTGGCAGTCCTTTTTGTAGTGGCAAGGAATTGGAAACTGAGTGGATGCCCATTAGTTGGAGAATGGCTAAATAAGTTATGGCATAAGAATGTTATGGAGTATTGTTGTTCTGTAAGAAACAACCAGCAGGATGATTTCAGAGATACCTGGAGAGACTTACATGAACTGATGCTGAGTGAAATTGATGCAGTTAGTGGCAGTGCAGAGAGTTGAGATGTGAGAATCCCCTTCTGGTTGGCGCAGGTTCAATATAAAAGAATTCATGAACCCGAAATATTAATGGCAAAAAAGGAAGTTTTATTGTTGGTACTTCAGAAGCCATCTTTGCTAGAAAGACTGACTTCCTCAGTGGTAAGGTCCTGGAAGAGAAATAAAAGCCTTAGCAGAGAAATCCTGGCAGAGAAATAAAAGGGATTATTGCTGAGAAGAGAGTGTTTTCACAGTGGGCAGAGGTCCTGGTAGGCAGCTGTGTCAAGGGGAGAGGTCCCTTGGCATGGCATAATTCCTACTTCAGACCTCTGCAAGTTATGAGTTTAAAATTGCATTTTTTTAATAGGAAATCTGAGACTGACGTTTCAATTGAATGAGATTCCTTCAATGTTGTCTATGTTCCCGGGCCTAGATTTCCAGTTGAATGAGATCACTTAAGTTCTAGCTGCTAGGAGTGGTTCTGAACTAATTTTTTAGTTCAATAGAAATATCAGATCCAGATTTCCAGCTAAATGAGACCACTTAAGTTTGAGCTAAGTAGGGAGTGGTCCTGGTCCAGTGGTCCTTAATGAAACCACTTAACTATCCCAAAGGGTGGGTCTCTATCAGGAGAGTTTCTCAGAGTTTACCCCATGGCTTTGGGGAGCAAAGTCCGAGAGGACAGTTTCAGGGTTCCCCCCATCAAAACGAGCAGAACTTGGAGATCATTATATGGCAATAGCAAAATTATATGATGATTAGTTCTGATGGACATGGCTCTCTTCAACAATGAGATGATTCAGGCCAATTTCAATGGACTTGTGCTGAAGAGAGCCATCTACACCCAGAGAAAGGACTGTGGGAACTGAGTATAGATCACAACATAGTATTTTCACTTTTTTTGTTTGCTTGCATTTTTTTGTTTGCTTGCATTTTATTTTCTTTGTCATTTTTTCCCTTTTTGGTCTGATTTTTCTTGTACAACATGATATTTGTGGAAATATGTATAGAAGAATTATGCATGTTTAACATATATTGTATTATTTGCTGTTTAGGGAAAGGGGAAAAAGGAAAGGAAAAAATTTGGAATACAAGATTTTGCAAGGGTGAATGCTGAAAATTATTCATACATATATTTTGAAAATAAAAAGTTTAATTTAAAAAAAGATTCTGTTTTTTAATCCATTTTTCTCTCTGCTTCTGTTTAATGAGTGAATTAATCCTTTTCACATTTATAGTTACAATAATTATGTAGTTCCCTCCTTGCTATTTTTCCTCTGTATATCCTCTGCCTCTTACCCTGACACTATCCTTCATCACAACTGTTTTACTTCTTATCACCACTGCCCCCAATCTGCCCTTTCTTCTATCAGATCCCACCCTGCCTTTCTCATGTTCATCCCTTTTTACTTCCTTATAGGTAAGATAGATTTCTGTATGGAACTGAGTGGTATGTAATTCCCTTTTTGAATCAATTCTGATTCAAAAGGTTTAAGCCTTGCCTACTATCACCCACTTCCCTCTTCATCTCCATTATAATAGTTCTTTCATGCCTCTTTTATGTAAGATAATTTACTCCTTTCAATCTCCCCCCTCCTAAGTCATCTTATATCTGTGTCCTCTGTCTAAACTGTCCTTATAGCAATAAAGTTCTTCAGTTACAAATATTACCTTCCTGTATAAAAATATAAATATTGAATTTCTTATGTTTTTTCTTTCTTTTTCTTACCTTTTTATATTTCTTTTGAGTCTTGCCTTTGAAGATCAATTTTTAAAATTTAGAAATGCTTGAAAGTTCTTTATTTCATTAAATATCCATTTTTTTCCCCTGACGTACTATATTCAGTTTTGTTGGAATGGTGGTTCTTGGTTGTAATACTAATTCCTTTACCTTCTGAAATATCATATTCTAAGCCCTCCAGTTCTTTAATGTGGAAGGAACCAAATCCTATGTAATCTTGAATGTGGTACCACAATATTTGAATTGTTTCTTTTGGCTGTTTTGAAGTACTCTCTCCTTGATCTGGGAGGTCTGGAAACTGGCTATGATGTTCCTGAGAATTTTCCAGAGGAGAGAATAGAATTATTCAAAGTATGATTTTGCTTTTGATCATATAAGATTCCCAAAAGTCCAAAAGAGGACAATAGAACTTGTTCTGCAAGAGACTTCAGGGAACATCTCATCTGTTTCATAGATTAGAAAACCAAATCCTAGAGTTATTAAGAAATTTATTCCATTCTTCTTGTACAGCAAAATAATGGTTTGGTCATGTATACTTATTGTGTATCTAATTTATATTTTAATATATTTAACATCTACTGGTGATTCTGCCATCTAGGGGAGGGGGTGGGGGGAAGGAGGGGAAAAATTGGAACAAGAGGTTTGGCAATTGTCAATGCTATAAAGTTACCCATACATATAACCTGTGAATAAAAGGCTATTAAAAAAAAGAGAGAGGAAAAAAAAAAAAAAAGAAACTTATTCCAGATCACACAGAAGCAGAGATGGGATGTAAATCTGGATCTTTTGACCATTAAGCTAGTTGGTTTTTTTGTACTATGGCCCTGGTCAATTCCTTCAATTAGAAACTGGAGTTCTTATACTCTTTATGTCACTAATAAACTGAACTTCCCTGGATCAAAAGATTCTTTAAATACCCTTTCCATAGCTACTTGATTTTTCAGAGTTAAGGTGCTATTGTAGTCAAACTTGTCCCAGAGTCTGATTTCAATTCTCTTTCTTCTTCACTATTCCAGCATTTTGATGACCACCTGCTCCACTTTCTTTGCCTTGGGCATGATGCCTTTCCTCCTGTTTATCTACTCCAAGGGAATCTATGACGGGGATCTCAAGGACAAGGTACCCTATGGGCAAATTGCCATCTCATTGACTTTGACACTTATCCCTTGCACTATAGGGATCATCATCAATTCCAAGAGACCACAGTACGGTCGCTACATTGTTAAGGTAAGGATTCAGGAAGATAGAAAATGTTGTTCAGTCCTTTTCAGTGACTCCATTTGGAGTTTTCTTGGCAAAGATACTGGAATGATTTGCCATTTCAGACTCCAGGTTATTTTACAAATGAGGAAGCTGAGACAAACAGGGTTAAATGACTTGCCCGGGAAGCTATTAAGTATCTGAAGTCAGATTTGAATTTAGGAAGATCTTTCTGATTTCAGGCTCAAAATTCTGTTCACTATATCACCTGGCTGTTCTTATAAAAGTAATGTTGATAAATTCAAAGATAAATTCAATTGGGAATCTTGATATTAGTTAGCTGTTTGACTTTAGACAAAGTCATTTAACCTTTCTGTGTGTCAGTCTCCTTATTTGTCAAATATTTAATATTTGTTTAGGTTAATAATATCTACACTATAGATTGTGTAATAAAATAGCAATGTTGGACTTGGAATCAAGAAAACCTATTTTCAAATCCCACCTCTGACATTTACTGGCTGTGTGAAATATGGACACTTTTTTCCTACATTTAATTGTAATTTTTTTTCCAATTACATATAAAGATAGTTTTGGTAAGATTTTTAGTTCTAAATTTTTCTCTCTTCTTCCTAAAACAGCTATTATTGTAATATTTGAATTTACCACATTGCCGAGAAGAGCCAAGTCCATCATAGTTAATTATCATATAATCTTGCTATTTCTTTGTACAATGTTCTCTTAGTTCTGCTCACATCACTCAGCATCAGTTCATATAAATCTTTCCAGGCTTTTCTGAAACCATCCTGCTCATCATTTTGATGTCGGTTGCGGTCCCTTTAAGAAATTAGATTGATTTATTCCTTTCTGATTCCCAAGCCCATAATATCAATTCAGGAAGCTAGGACCTTTGGTTCACAAATCCTGGTCAAAAGCATGCCTTTGAATTCCAACTTGGGCTGTCTCAGCCCCCATTCTAATGCCCTGCTCAGATTTCCCAACCCCCACCAAGCAAACTCTAGCCCTCACTGAAACCCATCTTGGGACTCCACCCCAGGCCCCTTTAGCCAAATCTGTCATCATAAAAGAGCCAAACAAAAATCCTCTCTTTGCAGAAGGTCGAAACATGTCAGCACCATGTCTGGCACTAAGGACTCTCTGTCCACTGGAACCCTGTTTCCAGTGCCCTCCTCTCTTTATCCTCATCTATTTCCTTAACTATACTTTAACCTTACTTCCAAACCCCATAATAAACCTCTTTTATCAATCTAGGTTTTCAGGTCTGTAAATTCCTTTACAGGGGACTCTCACGCCACTACTAGACCTCATTTAATGCTGTATCTTTGTGCTGAATCCAAAAGGGTTGCAAGGGAGCTCTGTTTGACTCCATCTACCCCAACCCTGCCATTAGACCTCAATTAAACCCTAATTTCATTTAGGTACCGCATATCTATACCTCATCAATTTCCTGTAGAACAATAATATTCCATTACATTATATGTCATAATGTATTTAGTCATTCCCAAATTGATGGACATCCCCTTAATTTACAATATATGCAAATTTCTGAACCTCTCTGAACTTCATTTTACTTATTTGTAAGGTACAGAAGTGATATCTATCTAATCTGTTTTATATAGTTATAGTGAGGTGTGTTCAATATGGGACCTCCATGTAGATGGGATCTGCACATTTGTCAAAGTTCAGTTACACAGATTTTTAAAACATCACATAAATTAATTTACTATCTATTCCATTGGGCAGTAAATGAATGCACAGTGAGAAGTTAGTTGAAGAAAAAAAAAATAATCCTAATAATGTACTTTGTGATTTAGGTTCAAGGATGCTAGAAACAATCTGCTATTTTAACATTAATCTGTGCCCAAGCCACTTCCAATGAGGAGAAAGAAATTTCTAAGTTTCCAAAGTCCCCCATGACATCTGACAGAATTCTCTGCCCCCAATATAATTTGAGGTAACATTCATAAGAATCTTGAACAAAGAAATGATGACAATATGCTAAAATACAATTTGGAAAGGATTCTGGGAAGATGACAGAGTAGGTCAGAAAATTCCAAGATCTCCAGATTTCTCCCACAAAGAAGACAAAATTGTACCTCAGGGAAAATGTAGAGTGCTAAAAACAAATAAGAGTTGGGGCAGAACAGATCCTTCTGGGACAATCAGAGAACTGAAAAAAGATATCAGGATGTAGGTTTGCAAAATATGAAGTGTAAACACCTCCAGAGTATTTCTAGCTGAAGGCAAACCCTGGGGCTAGCTTTGTGGGGAGGTATCCTCAGCCCCAGCTACAGGAATTTTCACCTCCTAGACACTATAAGGGGTCAGCCTCAGAGTCGGGGAAAATTTAGGGAACCTCTGCTGATAAGGAATGCCAGGCCCAGCTGTACCAATGAGACATATCCCTGGGTGAGAAGGAACCAGCGTACATCCATAGTGCAGAAAAAGTGGGGCAGAGACTGCTGGCTGCTGGCATTTCTAGAAGGATGGAGTTATTGGTTTCGGTTCTAGGCCAAAGAGAGAATTGAAGGACAACTTGAGATAAGAGGCATTGTCTCCTATACCCCAGGACTAAAAGTGATTACACCAACAATTTGCTATAAATACAAATACAAAAAATGATCAGGGAAAGAAGAACAAACCCAACATAGAAAGTTATCATGGGAGGAGGGGCAGCTAGTTGCCACAGTGTATAGAGCACCAGACCCTGAAGTCAGGAGGACCTGAGTTCCAATTTGACCTCAGACACTTAATACTTCCTAGCTGTGTGACCCTGGGCAAGTCACTTAACTTCAATTGCCTCAAGAAGAAAAAAAAAGGAAAGAAAGTTATTATGGGAATAGGGAAGACTAGGGTTCAATTTCAGAGAAAAAATACTGAAGTAAAAAAAAAAACCTTCTTCTACCCTCAAACAGTAGTATTTAATGGCCACCTGTCCCCCCAAAATTCATAGAACTCAAAAAAGACTTTAAAAATTAAATGAGAGAGATTAAGGAGAAATTAAAAAAAAAAAAAAAAAGAGAGAGAGAGAGAACAATCCAAGAAAAACAAGGAGATTATGAAAAGAAATTCAACTAACTAGAAAAGTAGAATTAGAATCTTTTTAAAGAGTTTTTTTATTTTTTCAAATTCATGCAAAGATAGTCTTCAACATTCACCTTTACAAAAGCTTGTGTTCCAAATTTTTCTTCCTCTCTCCTTCCTCCTCTCCAAGACAGCAAGTAATCCATTAATTTTAAACATGTGCAGTTTTTCTAGACATAATTCCTATTTATCATGTTGCACAAGAAAAATCAGATCAAAAGGTGAAAGAAAAAAAACACAAAAAAGGCAGACAAACAAACAAACAAAGTGAAAATTCTATGCTTTGATCCACATTCAGTAAGGTAAACATCAAAGACAAAACATTCAAGGGACACAGTAAGGACAGTTGGTTTTATATGTGGGAATGTAAACCATATATCTAAGATTGCCATTAGTAATCGGATAATTCAAATGAAAAATTGGGATACTACACCAAGATAAGGTTGAAATAGATTTAGATATCAGGGTGATAACTATAAGCAAATTAGTAGAACAAAGGTTGATTCTATCTGTCAGATCTGTGGAGAAGGGAGAAATTTGTGGCCAAAAAAGAACTAGAGACCATTATGAAATGAAAAATGAATAATTTGATTAGTTAATAGTTTGTTAATTAATTAATAATTAGTTAATAATTTGATTAGTTAAAGAGTTTTTTGTACAAACAAAACCAATGTAGTCAAGATTGGAAGGCTAACAGAAAGCTAGGAAAGAATTGTCATAGCCAGTGTTTCTGATAAATGTTTCTCTAAAATATATAGAAATTGAGTCAAATTTATAAAAATATAAGTCATTCCCCAATTGGTAAATGGTCAAAGTATATGAACAGATAATTTTCAGATGAAGAAATTAAAGCTATCTATAGTCATTAAAAAATGCTCTAAATCACTATTGGTTAGAGAGATGCAAATTAAAATAACTCTGAGGTACCATTTTACACCTATCAGATTGGTAAAGATGACAGGAAAATGTACACTAATATATTGTTGAGGGAATTGTGAACTGATCCATCCATTCTGGAAAGTAATTTGGAACTGTGTCCAAAGTGCTAAAAAACTGTGCATACCCTTTGTTCCATCAATGTTTCTACTGGGCTCCAAAGAGATCATAAAAGAAAAAAAGGATTCACATGTCCAGAAATCTTTGTAGCAGCTCTTTTTGTGATGGCAAGGAATTGTAAATTCAGTGGATGCCCATCACTTGGGGGATGATTGAGCAAAGTTGTGGTATTTGAATGTAATAGAATACTATTGTTCTATAATAAATAATAAGCAGGCTGATTTCAGAAAAACCAAGATTTACATGAACTGATGCTGAATGATATGAACAGAACCAGGAGAACATTGTACACAGTACTACCAAGATTTTATGATGATCAACTATGATAGATTTAGCTTTATTTTCAGTGATCCAATACAGTGATCCAAGACAATTGCGATAGATTTATGATGGAAAATACCATCCACAACCAGAGAAACAACCAATGTGCAGATCAAAGCACATTATTTTCACTTCTTTTTTCTTTCTCATGGTTTTTCCCTTTTGTTCTGATTTTTCTTTCACAACATGACTAATATGGAAATATGTTTAAAATAATTGTACATATATATAAAACTATATCAGATACCTTGCATTCTTGGGGAGAGGGGAGGGAAGGGAAGGAGAGAGAAAATAATTTGGTACTCAGAATGTTGAAAACTATCTTTCTATGTAATAGGAAAAAATACTTAATGTGGGAAAAAAGTCAATTAAAAAAAGTTAAAAAATTTAAAAAGTCAAAAAAAAAAGAGCAGAGATGAGATGCAAGTCTAAAAAATAAAACCTTGAAGGAAAAGGTATGGCCTTACATAGATCTATATGAATGCATATGTGTATGATTCTAGATATTGACGTACATGTATGTATGTGTTTATATACATATGTGTGTGTGTACATGGATTTGTGTATATAGAAATATATCTGTGCTAAATTATAGTGTTCTTGAAGGAGATAGGGAAGTGAAAAGGGGGGGAAAAAATAAAAAATGGCCATTAGAGAACAAAAGAAAACCTACAAGAAGTGAAGAAAAGGTAGACAGTCCTGAACACAATGCGTGTAATATTTATTACATATATTTCCTTGAAATGGAAATTTATTGTTTTATATTTTGAATTCTCTCCTTTTTTTCTATTTTGTGTTTAAGTTTTAAATAAATTAATTTTAAAAAACACAGTTTGAAGTTAGCATTCTAGAATACTTATTTAATTCCTTCCTAGAATTTTATTTCCTTCTCTGATCAGTATCTTAATAATGAATTTCAAAAGAGAAGTTACTATCCCCAGGTGAATGTATAGTTTCAAGTGATAGGATTCAAAGTCAAATATTCTCAATGAAAGCCCATAGTTCTTTCTGCTGTACAGTGCAAAGTCTGGTTTTACTAGCAGCTGGCTCTTTTATTATTAAGGAATCAATGAATCAACTAATAAGAGTATGTCATGTATCCCTACATAATGGCATAATAGAACTCAGAAAAAGCATTAAAAAATTATCTGTGACTCTATTCAAGAAACTTTTTTGAGCAAGGAACAAAACTAATGCAAGTTAAATGACTGTCACCCACTCAAGACAGCAAATGTTAAGCTATATAGTACAGATTATAAACAAGAGAGGACATTAGAGGAAAGAAAGAGCAGTGAGAACATTCCAGCAAAGACTCCCAGGACTTTAACTGAACCTGGAAAAGGAGAGATAGGAGTATATTCCAGGCAAAGGGACCTATTTATGGGACATGAAATTATGGGACAAAGCTGAGGCCAAACTCAAACAATTAATCACCAGCTTTTATTATTAAATGTCAATTATATGCCAGACACTTGGAATACCAATACAAAAATATAATGGTCCCTCCTTTTGAGGAGTTTACACTTTTATAGGGAGAGAAATATATATGTGTTAAAAATAATGCTAACAGACTTTGCTAATAAAACTAATAAACTGAAGATATGTGTTAGAAGCATATACAATTGATGAGCCAGAGATCTTTGAAAAATCCTGAAGGAAGAGAGGAATTTGCCAATGATAGACCAATGGGTCAAAACTGCCAGAGGCAAATAGATCCTTAGTAGTATCAGTAATATATACTTCTAGCAAATGTATGGGATATTTTTCTTTTGTGAGTTACTACTGTTTCCCAGAACCTTCTTTTGGATGTGGCCTGCTTTCTAGTAATTCTTTTACTTTTATCCCTACATGGATGTGTTTTTCTTTTTAAAGTTATGTGAGAAGGATGATAGGAAAAGGAGGTAACTGAAGTGAAGGCTTCATTCAGCTTGATTATAGTAGTTTCCCTCCCCTTGGAGGGAAACTGTTGATAGGACAGACTGGATTCACTTTTTTTTCCCTCTGTTTAGGAAAAGTTATATGTTTTGGTTTGCTTGGTTTTTATTGTTGTTGTTGTTTGTTTTGTTTTCCCAAGCTGGGAGAGTTGCATCAATTAGAGACTATCTTTTAAGATCACAAATATTTATCACAGTTTAAAATCTCTTTCTTCTCCCTTTATTCATTCATTTATATATTTGTTTGTTTTTACTATTTATGGCTCTGTCTTGGCCACATCTACTTAATGAGTCATTGGTCAATAGTGGAATATTAGACACATTTTTTTCTTAATTTAACTGCTCTTAGTCTTACAAAAAATGAATATTAAAAACTGTCTTTACATGTGTTTTAAAAAATAAAATGCTATTTAAAAAAACCATTGAAATGAAAGGGTAAAACAACTCATTCCAAATAGTTTTATACAAGTTTTAATCCTAATAACTTCTAACATGGATACAAATATTTATATTCTATTTTTTGGAATCCACTGTAATTGAATTCAGTAAAATAGAGTTGTCAAAAAAAAATTTGCTTTTCATCTTAGTGTATTTACATTCACTGTCCTGCTGATTCACTCACATGGTGTCCAGGTTAGCTTATGCCTGAGCCATCCCTATTTCCATCCCTGAACCTCTTCCTCCTCCTTTGTACTTACAGTGTGCAAGATCATGGAAATGGGGGGTAGAAGAAGGCCAGCTTGTCTTGTCTGAAAAGCACATGAAAGGGAATAATGTATAATTTCTGGAAAGGTAGGTTATGAAAAGCTTTAAAAGACAAATAGAGGAATTTTAATTTGAGCCTAGAGGTAATATGGAGCAACTAGAGTTAACTGAATAGAAGAGAAACATGATCAGATATGTTCTTTAGGTTCATTGATGTATGAAAAATGTATGAAGAGATTTGAGGCAAAGAAATCAATTAAAACATATTACATCAATCCAAGAAAAATGCTGTGATCCAAATTTATCCCTTACAATTTGACATACTTCAGAGTCTTGACACATTTTCTTTGGTATATTCATTCTTTTGGTCCAGTCTACCTTGTTCACTGCTTCAGTTTTTCAGTTATCCATCCTCTATCCCATACTACTACCAGGAAACAACTGAAATGAAGTTTTGTTATGACTGTGACAAAAAATCCCCTCCCCTCTGAATCAGTCCAGGATAAATGGGGGAGAAGAAAGTATATTCTTCATGGAATCATAGGATCTCTGAATTAGAAGTACAGTAAGACTGGGTACTACATGAGAAGAGGGCTCATATTGATGACGGCTGAGGGTACTGAAGAAGAGGTTAGGCGGGAATGGGTGAAGTTCACCTGTCCAAGGCCCGAGTTCCTGCAAAGGAATTTCGCTAAACCCAAAGGCTTTGGTAAAAAGCTTTATTGTTAGAGAGACACCAAGAGAGATTATCTTGGAGGACATATCATTCTTAAGAGAGAAGTGATCTGCAAAGGGTCATTTTCTGAAGACCCATTTTATGCATAAGTATAAGAGAAGTCTCCAGTGGATGTGAAATATTGCTGGGGGTTGTGACTTCCTGCAAGAAAACTTATTTTGATCCAGAGGATGCAAGACCATTTGAATTTGTAGATCCTTTGATCAGATATGTTTGTTGGTGATTTTACATAATTTTACAGGGCTGACTCAGATCAAGCCGGGTTTTATTCTCATCAATATATGTCTCAAAAGGAGGCAAAATACATTATTTTTAGTCTCTTTTCCCCAAGGAAGACTTTCATTTCTGTCCAGAGGAAAAACAGAAAGTTGGGGCTTGAAGCCAGTCTGCTCTCCTCAGAGAGAGAGGCTAGAAATGTATCCATGTATTTCCTTAAATATTATTCAACTAGGGGATATGATTGGGTTTGATCTAACTTCTAATTGCTTTGTCATTTGGAGGGGGAAAGGAGGACCTCAGTCATTGTATTTTAATATAAATTTTAATGTCAATTTTAATGTAAAGAGAGAACTCATAGAAGGGAGACAGTGGTCAGCAATAAAACTTTTCAGGAGGGACAGGGTAAAGAAAGAAAAAGAAGAATAAAAGGGGGAAAATAGCATGGAGAACATATTGAAGTATTTTTTCATCTTATTTTTCTTGCAACATGGCTGATATGTAAATATGTTTTTCATGATTTCACAAGTATAATTGATATTATAGGGAGGGAGAGAATTCAGAACTTGAAATTTTTTTAATGAATATCAAAATAAATCATAAAGTAAAACAATATTAAGAGAATTCACTTCTTGGAAAAACAAGCCAGAGAAGGTATACAAAGAAGAAAATATGCCTCTCTTTAGTGGGAAAGAAGGAACTCCCCTTTTGGGAGTGAGATAACTCAGTCTAACCCAGATAGACATTCCTGGATCTCACCCAACAAAAGAATTTCCTGTCTCTAGTGTAGCAAGTTGGGGATAGAGATATAACAGAGACTGGAACTCCCAGTGCTCTTTCTTCTCTCCCATGACTTTTGCTTTCTCCTTCCCTTTAGATGGGAGGTGATAAGTGGTCAAAGTCAGGCTACCCATAAGTCCATTGTCAGAGCAATAGCCATAGGGAACTTGGAGAAGAAAAATACTGTTTGGGATTTCTGGCTGAATAAGCAGATTTTCATGACCCTAATTTCGGCAATACTAAGATTATGCTACCCTGATATAGTATATGTATATATTGTCCCCTGTGATAGAATACAAGCTCCATGAAAGGAGAAATTGGTTCATTTACTTTGTCTTTTTATCCCCATCATCAGGTGCTGTCTCTGGCATATAAGGATAGGGATAGCGATTGAATTGATGATTTCACTGGAATAGGGAATTCCCAGATAAGGAAACTACTTTCACCAGTGCAGGTTGACATTTTCTCAGCAATTTATAGTCCAGAGCACTGAGAGGAGAAATGTCTTGACCAGGAGTGCAAGGAGGAAAAACTTAAGACTCAGATTTTCCTGGACTCAAGGCCAGCTTTCTGTTCACTACAGTACTATGAAAATAAATATTTGTTGAATGATTGATATTCATAAAATGCAAGCAAATTATCTTTACAGAATCATTTCACATTTTTCCTTTTAAATTCTCTCACCTTCTAATCAAGATGACCTACTAGCTATTCCCCAAATTCAGTCTTTTATCTTTTCTATGTGGTTTTGTATGAGCTATTCTGTCTGACGGAAAGCATTCATCTCTGTCACATAAAAGTCTAAGTTCAAGCATCCATTCCTCTGCAAAATCTTTCCTGATCTCAGTTATCAATGGATAACTCCTTGGATGTGTATATATGTTGTGTTCCAAAACACAATAAAAAATGGGTAAATTCAACATAACATAAGGAACATAAGCACCTTGAGAGCAATATTATTTTGTCTTTGTCTTTGTGATTGTAATTTAAATGCTTAAGAGTAGCCTGAGTTCTTTTCTCCCCTTATGGAGACTCCACCAAATTCACTTCTGGATTTGCCATAGCTAGTGGAGACTAGCTGATCCATTTCTCTTCAAGTCTGAATCTTCAGCAGAATCTCACAATCATAGGAAACGAATAGATTATGTTATTAACTCTAGTTGCAGGATCTTTGGTGACTTCACCTTTTGAAGCTCATAAAGTTCAGTCCAATCTCTGAATGTTCAATCACCTACAAGCAGGAAAGAATAAACACAACAGACAAAAGAAACAGAGATGCCGTGTGTTCATAGATACATGGCAGCTGAGTTGGGAAGTAATTCCCCAATGTGGTAGCTTGAAGCAATCCTCCTCACATGAAGGCTGCCAGGGAAGAAAAAATACAAAATATTTGAGGGGGGTTTATATTAATAATTTTGCATGCATTCAGTTCTGTCTCCTTCACCTAGTCCTTCTAGCTCTTAAGCCAATCAGAAAACTAATTGCCACATCATCACACAGCACCCTCCAACCCTCTCCCACTTCAGGCATAAAAGGATAGGGAAACAAAAGGAAGTTCACCAAGCCTCCATCTTCTGGGTAGAAACCAAGCAAAGTATATTGTACATAATCTATATTATCCGCTATGCAGGGCAAATCTTCTCATGCTGAGGCCAGGCCTCCATCACGCAAGTCAGAAACTGATGCAAGGCTCAGGTAGCTTCTAGACAATAAACAGACAGAAAGAAAACTTATGAAGATGGCAACAAACCTCACTTCCAGTTCACTCTCCATTCTGTTCTTCCTTCATGCTGCCTGCCTTGCTCTAGTTAAAGTACTCTTTTTTCCCCTCTTTCCCAACACCCAAATTCCCTCCTGCTTTCCTTTATGTCTTGTCTTCTCCCATTAGAAAATAAGTTCCTTTTGAGTAGGGACTGTAATGTTTTGTTGTTTTTATATTCCTTGCACTTGGCACAGTGCCTGGTACTTAATAAATGGTTTTATAAATGTAATCTTAGCAACAACATTTTTTTTTTCATTTCCAGTGTAGTTGTTTTTCTTTTTTAAATGTTTTGTTGTATAACCTCAGTCCCAAAGGCAGTAGGTATGGGGCTATCTCTTCATTGACAGAGATGACTATCTTGACTTGCATGAGGAGTGGGGTAGAATTGGAGAGAGAGAGAAAAGAGTAGGGAAATGGAGAGAGAAACAGAAGAAGAGAGAAAATGAGGCAGAAAAAGAGAGAAAAAGAGAAAAAATAGACAGGGAGAGAGGAAAAGAGAAAGAAGAAAGAAGACAGAGAGACAGACACAGAGAATTTCTTCAATTTTCTTTGGGACTCTAATCTTCAAGTCATTTCAGGTATCCTGACTTCCAACTTCAGAAGGAAAGCTGGAAGATTCCTATCCCACTTCAAGTTGCTGAAGAAAAAGACTCTGGGAAGACATGAGAAGAACTAGCAGTCTCTTTCATATTCCTTTTTTTTTTTTTTCAGTAAATTTGCCCTTTAGTGAGATGTAGGGTTCTTTCCCTAATGTTTGAACTAAGTTACCTCACTTTCAATGTGAGACCTTCACTCTATATTATCTGATATAGATTCTCCTATGTAAATCTCTGGTTTGGATAAATTTGGATAAAGGGTTTTTTGGCTAAGGGCTATGTGCTTTCATTGTGGAACTAACATTTGGAAGGAAAGATCAAGCTTTGGTTATAAAGGTTGGGGTCCTTATATCCAGTAATAATATATTATATTATAATTATAATATAATTATAGGAATTATAATTGAACCTGATCACATCTCCTAGACTAATACTATTTAAGGAAGCAGATAGATGTAATTCTAGCCTAGTACACCCTCTCTCTGAGGAGAGCAAGAGACCAATCTTTGGCTCCAATTCCTTATTTCCACTCCTGACAGGAGTTAAAGTTTTTCTTGGAGAAAGGTGGGACAAGAAGAGACAAAAGATGTAAGTTTTGTCTCCCCACAAACCACACAATGGCACCTCCATTCTACATTCAAGAGTACTGTCCTTGCTACAAGTGAATGCTCTTTTTCACAAATAACTGTCATTTCCAAGTACTCCTTTTTACCAGTAGAATTTTCCCTTATAATAAGGAAGAATAATTAAGAAAACAATTAGTCATATCAATGTATGTTTCCTTTCTTGGCTATCATCTGCACCAAATGTAGTTTTCTTCATCATCATTTTTCATTTCTTGCTTCAAGTCTCGACTAAAATTTTATCTTTTATAGGAATCCTTTCCTTATACATTTTAATTCTAGTGCCTCCCATATTTTGATTATTTCCAAATTATCCTGTATATTGTGTATTTATATGTTGTCTGTCTTGTTGCACTATGAGTTCCTTGAAAGCAGAGACTTTTATATTCATAACACCAGCAGTTAGCACAGTTCCTGGCACATAGTAGGCACTTAACTGTCATGAAACATTCTTTCCATCACAATGGTCTGTAAAGATGATTTGGAAGGGTATCAGTCAAAGAATAGGGACTGCATGATTTGCAAAAACTGATTCCATTTGACCCTTGGACTTTTGTGGATAACTCATCATAGGTGAATGACTCTGTTTGCCTTTACTAAGTATATAGACAGGCGCTGACTTCATTGCTCTTGGGTGTTCTTCATGTAAACATAACTGGAAAAGGATGCCAAGAGATACGTGGGTGGATATCAAAAGGTCAAGAATTGTTTAACTACTGCTTTGAGTGCTTAGAATTTTTAATATTCTCCCTTCTCCCTCAAATGCAGCTGTTTGCCTAGATAGGCAACAAGACAGTTAATTCTGTCCGCTTAGGAAAGTTGTGTCTGTCTGGGTTCTTTTAGAAAATACAATTTTAATTTAGAAATAGTGACAGTGCAATGTCCTTAATTTATCAAGGGGACCTGAGGTGGCCATGATCTGACAACATATAGGAGAATTTATAAATACACAGATTATCCATTCTATGCATCTTATACAACTCAGGGGTTTGGGAATCATGATAGGCAGAAAACATCTGAATTCACACTGGGACTAAATTTGATTTTTTTGATTTTTTTAAAATGTTCTTTTTTTAGATTAATAAATACACAAAAAGATCATTTTCACATATCAAGTAGAGCATAATACTTACCCAAAAGAACAAATGAACCTTTTTTTAAAGGAGAAAATACAAGCTCTTTAAAAATTGTTTAAATTCTCTAACATTCAGAGAAATCAAGCTATCATATTTAGCCATCAAAAAGACAACCCCCCCAAAAAAACAAAAGAAACCCCAAACTCAAAACCAAACTAATAATGATCAGATTTAATGTTGAAAGGGCCAATGAGGGAACAGGCATATTGTTAGTGAAATTTGCCCTGAGGCAAAAATAAATCAGAGCAATATGGCAGTATACAGGAGTTACAAAACTGATCATAACCTTTCACTTCATGATTCTGTTAATGGGACTAAAAGTTGTTATTATATGGGGAAAAGATGCTAATTTGAAAAAAAAAAAAAAGCATTCACACATGCTTTACTTTTAGTAGTGGAAAACAAGCAGAAAACCTATACACTCAATGATTGAGAAATGCTTGAATAAAATCTAGTATGAAAATGAATCAATGCTTTTTTTATGCCTCATGAGAAATACAAAGAACATAATGATATAGAGAAAGCCTTTTACAAAATGATGCAAAATCAGGACACTCATAAACACAAAGTTATAAAAACAATCAATGAGAAATGGATATGAGTATATATATATATATATATATATATATATATATATATCCCCAGAGTTTACTTAATAAGTGCATGTTAAACTTACACCTATCAGATTGGTTAATATGATAGAAAAGGAAAACGATAAATGTCGGAGAGTATGTGGAAAAATTGGTACACTATGGGGCAGCTAGTTGATGTAGTGGATAGAGCACCAGCCCTGAAGTCAGGAGGACCTGAGTTCAAATGTGACCTTAAACACTTAACACTTTTTAGCTTTGTGACCCTTAACTCTAACTGCCTCAGTGAAAGAAAGAGAGAGAGAGAGAGAAACACAGAAACATAGAAAGAAAAAGAAAAGAAAAGAAAATTGGTACACTAATGAATTGGTGGAGTTGTGTTACAGGAGCTACCTGCTAATGTAGCAGATGGGTATTATGTAGGTGGGTGTTATGGGAGCCCCTTGCTAGTGATTGCTGGGGATCTAATTCTGACTAGCAGAATAGATCCCTTTATGTGAGAGGATCATAATGATACAAGGAGACATTCATATACATATATTGGATCTAACATGCATTTCAACATATTTAACATGTATTGGACTACTTGCCAACTAGGGGAGGAGGTGGGGGGAACGAGGGGAAAATTTGGAACAAAAGATTTTGCAAGGGTCAGTGTTGGAAAAATTACCCATGCATATGCTTTGTAAATAAAAAAGCTTTAATTAAAGAAGAAGAAGAAGAAGCTTCCTATTAATGAGAAGCAATTGGAAAGAGTGCTGATATGGAATCAGGAATAACATCTCACTTCTAATACTTATTAGCTGTGTGATCCTGAGCAAACTTCTCTCAGTCTCCATAATTTTTTTGTTTATAAAATAGAGATGATAATACTGTATATCACAGAATTATGATGATTATCAAATGAGAGCATGCATATAAAGCAAGGTACTCAAAATAGTTATTGTTATTCCTGGGAATGAAAATGGAAGATGGAGAGGTAATTAAAACAGGGCCTTCAATTTCATTCAGGAATTGGGATTACTAAAGAATAAAAAAAAGGATTTTATGCAGGGTGAAGGATGAAGACTATGTATGTGTTTGGGAAATAAAAAAGCTTTAAAAATAAAAAATAAGCATTTAAAAAATTTTTTAAATTAAAAGTTTTTCTTTTCCTCTTGTTTTAAACTTATTTTTTTCTCATGATTCTCATTTTCAGGGAGGAATGATCATAATGCTCATTTCATCAGTGGTCATTGCTGTGCTTTCTGCCATCAATGTTGGCCAAAGCATCATGTATATCATGACATTTCACCTTGTGGCTACCTCTGCTTTGATGCCTTTCATTGGCTTCACCCTGGGTTATATCCTCTCAGCTATCTTACGTCTTAATGAACGGTAGGTGTGATTTTTGGCTTCTATCTTCCATTACAGTCCTACTTTTTTCTATTTCTAGTTTGTTTAAGGAGGAACTAGAAGATTCCTGCATTTCCCCAGATTTGTGGGCAGTGGATTCTTGGCATTGCTCTTGGGTAGGAGGATAGAGAGTAAACAAAGAGAAGCAGCTAGATGGTGTAGTGGATAGAGCATCAAGCCTGAATTTAGGAAGACTTGAGTTCAAAGTCAGCCTCAAATACTTAATATTTCTAGCTGTGTGACTCTGGGCAAGTCACTTACCCTCCAATTGTCCCAAAACAAAAAGAGTAAACAAAGAAAATGAAGTAGGAAAGTTTAGGAAAGGGTTATTTAATTTGGCTAAAGTATATTAAAGGAAATAATGGGAAATAAAACTAAAAGAATCTCAGAATTAGAAATCACCCCAGAGGCCATGATGTCCAGCTTGACCTGAACTATAACATATCCAGTAAGGGGTCACTGAACTTTTGCTTGAAGAGTTCAAATAAGCATAAGTCCACCATACCTCCAGTTCGACCATCTCTGCCCAAACATAACAGCTAATTTCTTTCCCATGACATCTCTTCAAATATATGCCCCTTAAATATTCTCATCTGCAGCCTGAATATATAAGGATCAATTGACCCTCATATAGCATGCCATTCTTTAATCTGTAGAGAGAATTACAAGCTGGGGAGGGTTCCAATCAGAGGCATTCTTCTTAACAAGTCCCCTAGAAACATTGACGTGGAATGGAGAACTTACTTTACATAGAAAAGCATATCCCTTTGGCGCACAGATGGTACCTGAGGTCAAGTTTTGTAGCAGTTTCCTGGTTACTTGTCCCCTCAAGGATGATTGTAGTTACATGACATTCTATCAATTGGAATGTTAGTTTTCAGGTTATGAAGAAACTTCAAGGAAGATGCTGTAGAAGCATTATGAGTAAGTTTGCCAGGATAATCTTGGAATGGATACCCTACAGTTATTTTTTGGGGTGGCCCATAATCATAGCTACATCTAGCCCATCTGTGCAGCTGGGACAGGCTGCCGAGGTGAAATTGCAGCAGTTTTGAGAGGAGTCATACTCACTTGTACCAACAGTATTGGTGGTACAAGTCAACATCCCTACATCAGGGATGTAAATATGGCCATTATGGGCCACGGTGACAACTACTGTCTCTGTGGCATGGGTGTGGTAATGTGTAAATATGAGATCTTTCCCAGCAAGAAGAACGGGGATAGTCAGGTCAGAGTAGTCCCTGTAGCTAGTACAAATGGGGTGGCATCCAAGGTGGAGATGGCAACATTTGGGAATGGGACCTTTGCAAAAAATGCATTAGGTTGCATCTGTGGGCCGCCTTGGGAAGGGTTGATGGCCCACCCAACAATCCTGAATGCCCCCATTACCTGCAGAGTTCTCTAGTCCGACTAGGAAGTTATCTCCCCACTGGCAAGGGCTCACAGAGTAACACCAAGAAAGCTGGAGAGAGAGGATTAGGAGTAAAGTTGTCATGGTGAAGAAGTAAAGAAGGAGATTATAGGGAGAGAAAGACAATTTCACCCATCTTTCTCCAGAGTTTTTAGGGTTCTTGTGGAAGAGAAACTTCAGGTCCTCTATGGGCTCATAGGAATATTCTGAGATATCTGAAGGAAAGGTAACAGAAGCAGCATTTTTAATCCTAGAAATATGAGTTCAGCTGGGGAACCCTTCCCATTTGACTGATATTGGAGTAGTCAGAATGACCTTATATGGTCCTTTCCTCTTTACATCTTGAGGTTTCCAAGATTTCAAGTATGCCATGTCCCCTGGATTTACAGGGGAAATTCAAAGGGGCTCAGTTTAATATTCTCCTAAGGTGCAATGTGGACTCTAAGAAGCCCTAGGGAGAGATTCTTCACCCAGTCCTCTCAAGTCTCTAAGCACAGTTTAGTAAGGACTCACTTGAGGGTGTGATTCTCCCAGAAGCCTGAAGACACCAGGCAGAGTGGAGATGGTAGGTGATTTTGAGGGCTTTGGCTACATTTTGGGTTACTTGGGAAGTGAAGGCCGGGCCATTGTTGCTCTGTAAGGAGTTAGGTGCAAAGTGAGGTATGATACTTCCTGAGCTTTCTTATTCCTGCAGGGAAAGGTTTCTATCCAGTTAGTAAAGGTATCAATGAAAACCAGAAGCAATTTGAAACCTCTACAGGGGTACATATGCGTAAAGTCTATTTGCCTATCTTCCCCTGGGTATGTGACCCTTCTCTGAATAGGCTTCAGGAGAGGGGGAGCTGTGAAACCACAGCTCCCTCAGGATTTATTTGGGCACAAACTGGGCAGGCCTGGCAGTTCTGTCTGACTGTTTCTCCCAGCTTGTGACCAGTGAAAATGCGCTTCATAAGGTGTTGGGTTCTTCAATATAGCCCGGTGGTGTTCTTTTTCCAAAACACAGCCAGGCGATAAAAATTCAGAGCTTTTATTGTGTCCTTCAATATAGCTTGGTTAGCTCAGGCCTATCTCTCTGCTTGGTTCCAAGAGCTCCCTCCGAATGTCTCCAAATCCAAAGGTTTGTCCTTCTGACTCCAGCCAGCACCAAGGTAGAAGATGCAATGAAATCTCTCTTGCCTCGAAGATAGGGCTTGTGCGCTTCCTCCCAGAGTGCTCCTCTACGACCCCTAGGAATGTTCCCAAGTAACTCCCTCAAGCTCTAAGAGGTTCCTGTATATATATGATCTCCCAAAAATTAACTCCTCCTTCTGGAGAGAGAGGGATTCTGGGTTATCTCCCAGAGTGCTCTCTGGCCCTACGGGAGGTGTGAATTCGGATATCTCATACTAAGCCATACTAAGCCCTGAAATCTCCCAAACGTGTGAACTCCATTGAGTACTTAGATACTTATGAGCTCTCTAAAGGTGTGAACACAAGCATTGTTCAATCAATTCCACTTAGTATCTTGTTTCAAGTTCTGGCCCAAAATATCTCTTTCTAAGATCAAATCAATCATATTGAACCATGCCAAATTACATAATTATTGTCTCTATCAACTCTAATGGCTTAACACTTTGTAAAGATTCCAACAATAAGGGATTGAAGAGCATTTCTTTTCAGGTGCATGGCTTGATGAAGACCAAAGATAAGTTTCCACTGACTTGCCTCTGGGATTAAAAGTTGGTTTGAGGGTGTTTCAAACCAGCCAGAGAAGAAAGGTAATAACCCCTTTCTTCTGCAAGGGTTTTTTCCTGTGAACTATGGAAGAAATATAAGAAGTCCCAGGGAGCAGTGGCTTAGCTTCTAGGGTGTTGTTGAGAGTCACCATAGAACATCCTGCACTTCTTTCCCTATTTTCAAAAAAGCTTGACCCATCTGTAAACCATTCACCATCTGAGTTGTCAAGAGGAATGTCTCTTAAATCAGTTGGGCTGGAGTAGACAGAATTTAAAGCTTCCTCACAATTATGAATGTTTCCTGATTGAGTGCTGTCAGGGAGCAGTGGCAGGGTTAAGAGTGTGACACACCCAGAGACTCAGGTTCGGGGTGTCTAGCAAGTGAGCCCGATATCTAGTAAGCCTCCATTAGCAAGTCATTGATGCCCTTTGGCTTCTAAAATGCTCTGAACTCGGTGGTGGGTTAAAACCTCTACTAGCTGTCCCAAAGTTAGTTTTGAGGCCTCTTCAATTAAAAGGACCATGGCAGCCACTGCTGTAAAGGCTTGGCAATAAAAAGAATCCAAATTCTGCAGAAACCAGCTATGAGGCAGGGTCTGGAGGCCTAAAATAGTCCTTTCCTAAGTTAGAGAGCAGGAAGTAGGGGGTAAGATTGTGGCTCAAATATTTGATGGACTGGGTAAGGGGACCCTGTAGCCCCTTGAGGCTAGAAAATTTAGGGTTTTCATGGCTGCATTTAGGGACTCTTATCTGGTGGGACTGTAGATTAAAATATTCACATACTTGGATAAGACTGCTGTCAAGCAGCTCCAATTCCCTGTCCAAATATGTGTGGGCTATCTCGGAAGCCTTGAGACAGAACTGTCCAAGTTAGTTGGTGGGGATGTTCCCCTGGCTCCGCCCATTCAAAAGAAAAGAGAAATTGTGAGTCTTTATGCAAAAGTATACAAAAGAAGGCATCTTTAAGGTCTATGGTAGAGAACCATTTTGTGTTTCCTGGAATCTGATAGTATAAGGATTAGGCACAATGGGGTGAATTGGAATGATGACTCATTAATTGCCCCAAGGTCCTGTAACCATGCGAAACTCCCCACTGGATTTTCTAACAGAAAGAATTGGAGACTTCAAGGGAACTAGAAGCTTATACTTAAGAAATTTCTTTGAGCAGCTAAGGCGCTCAGTGTTTAGAGCACCAGCCCTGAAGTCAGGAGGACCTGAATTCAAATCTGACCTCAGACATGTAACACTTCCTGGCTGTATGACCCTGGGCAAGTCACTTAACCCCAGTTGCCTCAGCAAAAGAAAGAAAGAAAGAAAGAAAAAGATAAAGAAATTTTTGAATCAGAAATTGCAAACCCTTCCTAGCCTCTGACTTTATTAGGTATTGACATATATGGAGATATATACCAGGGTCCCACAGCTTAACTAAGGCTGGGGTGATGTGTTTGGCCCTCCCAGGAATCCCCTGATCCCAGACAGAAGAATCTATTTTCTCTCAGATTTCAGGGGGAATATGGGAGGGTTTTGAAAGAACCATGAAAAGGTCACTTGGAGGTCTGAGAAGAGAAAATTGGGTCCCCAATTTCACCATTAAATCCAGCCCCAATAAGGGAGCAGGACAGGAGGGAATAATAAGAAAGGAGTGTTTAAACAACCAGTCACCAAACTGACAAAGCAGAGGAAAAGTCTTAAAACAGTTTTACGTTTCCCTTCAATTCCCATTATCCTGTGGTTGAGTGGGACCAGAATGTCAGAGCAGAACCTAAAGAGAGGCCCCTGTATCAAAAACGAAATTCAATGGTTTTACCTGCTATATCCAAAGTAATCCTGGGTTCAGGGATTATGATGGAGTAAGGGGGGGGGGCGCCTTCCCAAACCCCGGCCTGTCACTGCTGGGCCTGAAGAGACCAGAGGGCGAGGCTTGAGGCAGTTACTCTAACCCTCTGGGCAGTCCCTCTTCCAGTGCCCTTCCTTGTTGCATTCAGGGCAAGGGCCAGGGTTGTTTTTGTTTTTTTTCCCCTGAGGGCAGTTGCATGCCCAGTGGCCTTACCCATTATACACAAAACACGAACCTCTGTGTTTTCCAGAAATAGCGGCAGTCAAGATGTGGACCTGCTCTTTATTTCTTGCTCTGGTCCTGTGGTCTTCCTCCTCAGCTGCAGCTCAGTCCTTATTGTTAAAGACTCCAAAAGCTGTTTCTAACAGCTGAGCCTGGGAAGTTTGGGGACCTAAGGCTAACTTCTGTAGCTTCCTCCACATATTTGGGGCAGATTGGTTAATAAAATGCATGGTGAGGACAGTGGTCCCCTCTGGAGAAGTGGGGTCCAGATTAATGTATTTTCTTAGAGCCTCTACAAGGTGGCTCTGAAAGAGAGCAGGATTTTCCTCAGTTTGGGTGATCTCCTTAAATTTGTCATAATTAATCTGCTTTTTAATTCCCCTCTTCATGCCTTCAGTGAGGCAGGTTAAGAGGTAATCCCTTTTCTCTCTATCACTATTCCCCTCCTGGTAGTTTCACCCGAGGTCTGAGACAGGCACAGCAACAGCCCCTGGGGGTATCTACCAGAAGAGGAGGATGCAGCCATGTCATCCCCAAACTTTTGGGCCAGATCCCAGATTCTCTTTTTCTAATCTACAGTACAACAGGAGGAGATATTCTACCTTCAATTCCCTTGCAGTAAATCTTACTAGCAGCATTCTGCAATGCTGTCTTAATTCGGGATCTTGACATAACGCCATAAAGATTTAGGGAACTTCAGTCCACTTAACCTTGCCAAAGGCAAAACAAATCAAGCGGCTGGATAGTGCTGTAGTTAATGGATTCACAATTGGCCATTTTTCCTGGGTCTCTAAGATATATATTGAGGCCCGGCAGCATTGCAAAAGTAAATAAGTTTTTTTATCTTGAGATCTTTCAAACCGAATTTGTCTCTGTTTTTTTTTAAGAGACAGCCTAAAGGAGAATCTTTAGGAATAGAAGTGGACTGCCCCATTTTGCCACAAGCCCCAGATTTCCCAACTCTATAGCACCTTGTTCTCTGAGGCGTCCCTAGAGAGAGAGAGAGAGTTGACAAAAACACTCCCTGATTAAGGGGACTTTTTGTCAGAGCGCAGAATTCCAGTCTGCACATCCCTAGATAGAGAACTCTGCTGAGCATGGAGCTCCAAACAACTCTAATTTTCCCAGGAATTTGGGTCGTTCTAGCTATAGAATAGAGTACCAGCAAAAAGGGGCTTACCTCAGCCAGGTTCTCGGCGATCCCTATACCGGGCCACCAAATGATAAGGTATGAGAATTGAGGTATAAGATCCCCTCTGGTTGGTGCCGCAGATCCCTTGCAAAAGAATTCGCAGACTCGAAGTCTATGTGTGGCAAAAAAATGGATTGATTTGATTTATTTCCACTAAGAAGACAGCTTTCTTAGTGGACAAAGAATCCTGGTAGGATAGTTTTGCAGAATGTCTGGACAAATAGGGGCTAGATATATTGGGGCTGCTTTGATCTTTGGCCCCAAGCCAGGGGCCTATCACTAGAAGAATCTGGGACACTGATTTTCAATTCGAAATTGAATAAGATTACTTATCTTGGGAGTTTCTTTTATGGACATGAGGGTGTGCTCCTCCTAGGGGAGAATTTGGGACCCCGAATCAACTTTCCCCCGCAGATTAAAGGCAACACAGTTCACATCCAGTCCTCTCAACTCTTCCCCCCAAAAGATCTCAGTTTATATCATTATTAGTCATAGTCTATTGTCCTAGCCTTTCAAGATTTGGGTTTGTCTGTCATCCAATGTGATGAATCCATCTCTTCTGGCTTTGGTGTCATTGTAGATTGAATAAACAGTCATCTAGGTTTTTATCCAAGTCATTAAACATTAAACATAAGGCTAAGCACAGGTAAAAATAAATCATAAATGACCACTCAGGTACAAACAAGATATTTATTTTCATCCATCAGTTTGTCTATTACCATTCAATGCATTTTGGTCTCATGAACAAAGGAAGGAAAAGATCACAGTGGTAATTAATCCTCTTGAAGTGGCTTGTCTGATGGCCTGTGGATTGATATGTCTACACAGATGCAGACGCACAGTGAGTATGGAAACTGGATGCCAGAATGTTCAGCTGTGTTCTACCATCCTCAATGTGACCTTTCCTCCAGAAGTGATTGGACCACTCTTCTTTTTTCCTCTCCTCTACATGATTTTCCAGCTTGGGGAAGGGCTTCTCCTTATTGCCATCTTTAAGTGCTACAATAAAATGAGGACTCCCAAGGGTAAGTATTGAAACACTATTTCCTAACTTCTGTGACCAGAGTCTGACCTGTCACAGAAAAAATAATAAATAGGTCTCTTTACAAGAGGCATTGTTCTTTCAAGCTACAGTAGCTATGGGCCTGAGTGGACAAAACAGTAACTTCTTAGATTAAAATGCATAACATTTTTCTTTTTTTTTTTTTTTTTAGCAAGTTCTTGTTATTAATGCTAGAGTAGTGACTTCTAAACACAGATCACCTCTACTGAAATGAGTTCAAAGCACTTTATTGTCATAAGGATTTTAAGATCTGAAAACTCAGATCATATAATCCAAAGGTTCTTAATCTGGGATTTGTGAATTTGTTTTTAAAAAATATATAAACTGATAACTGTATTTTAGTATAATTTATATTCTATGCATTTTATCTTATGCCTTCAAAATCCTTATCTTAATAAGTCTGATAGTCATCAGATTGCTAAAGGGGTCTATGACACAAAAATCTCTAATCTGATTCATCATTCCATCTGTGGATAAAAGTACATAGAATTATCTGACTAGAGGGCAATAAGTAATAAGGAGAAATTGCCATCTTATAACTGCTTTCTCTCTCAAGAATAGTTCCTCTTTTTCTTCCTCATCCTTTCCCTTTCCCCACTGTGCACCACTTGAACAGTCTGTCAGGCTTAGACACTTTGGGAAATTATTTAACTCTGTTTACCTCAGTTCTTCATCTGTGAAATGAGATGGAGAAGAAAATGCCAAACCATTCCAGTATCTTTGCCAAGAAAACCTCAAATGAGATCAGATCACATCTGAAACAACTAAATAACAATACATAAATATAAAAAAATACTTAAAAAAAAAAGAGGTTCTACTTTGAGTCTTGGTGAGATAGGTGGATAGTCTCAAAAAATAACAATACTACAGTTTATAGCCATGTAAATGAAGGAGTTCAGAAACAAGTGCATGTCTCCTCAGCCAAGACAGGGCAAGGGAAAAAGAATAAAGATAATCAGTTCTTTCATATTCCCAGCCACATCTGCTTTGCCATCATTTTAACCAACAAATTAAACTTCTGATACAGAGTCTTTCACACTTTGCTAGCAGCCCCCATTGTTTGTTTGTTTTTTTCCTCTTCTTGGCATAGAAAAGGAAATTACTTTGCAACTATTTTCCTTGTCAACCTGCCATTGTTAAAACTGGCCCCAGTATGACTCTAGCCCTGCATAACCATTTCCCAGTTGAACAGTAGGATCAGCATCAAACTTTTCTCAATCTTTTCCCTTTTTTTTAAAAAGCTTTTAATTTTCAGAACATATGCAGATAATTTTCAACATTCACCCTTGCAAAGCCTTGTGTTCAAAATTTTTTTCTCCCACCCTTCCTTACCCTAGATGTTAAGTAATCCAATGTATGTTAAACATGTGCAATTCTTCTATACACATTTCTATAATTATCATGCACAAAAAAATCAGATCAAAAAAGAAAAAAATGAGAAAAATAAAATGCAAGCAAACCACAACAAAAAAGTGAAAATACTATGTTGTGATCCATACTAAGTCCCACAGTCCTACCCTCTGGGTGCAGATAGCTCTATCACAAGACTATCAGAACTGGCCTGAATCACTTCGCTGTTGAAAAGAGCCATGTCCATCAGAATTGATCATCATATAATCTTCTTGTTGCTGTGCATAATGTTCACTTGGTTCTACATGCTTCACTTAGCATCAGTTCAAGTCTCTCCAGGCCTCTCTGAAATCATCCTATTGATCGTTTCTTATTGAACAATGATATTCCATAACATTCATATATCATAATTTATTCAGCCATTCTCCAAATGAGGTCATATCTCAACCTTTTCCAAGGCCAGTTTATTTCTACCCACTCTAAACTTCGGTCTATGTGATTTCCTGCCTCTCTGCCCATCTGAACTTCATTAATGTCTCCAGAAATGCATCTGCCTACAAGATCAAAGCAAACCTGAAATTCAAAGCTTCTCAGTAAGCCCTCTTGGGTACCTCCATCCTCTTATTGGAGATGGTAGAGGGTGGACATCAGAGTTCCTCCCAGATTCTGTGTAAAAAGGAAGTCTACAGCAAACATCTTCTCATGCCTTCATATAGGTCCCCTCTACCTTTCCCCTCCCCACTTTTTTCAGTTTCCCCCATTAGAGTGTGAACTCCCTGAGGGCAGGTACTGTCTTTTGCCATCCTTTACTCCCTGGAGACTGGTCTTGCTCATAGGGAGTCTACCATGTGCTATATTTCCTACTAATAGCTCTTACTGAGAAATATTTCATAATTATATTGAATCCTTTAAACTCGCAGGGGTCCTCTAACTTTTTAAATAGGGGGCCAGTTCACTGTCCCTCAGACTGTTGGAGGGCCGGACTATAGTAAAAACAAAAACTTTGTTTTGTGGGCCTTTAAATAAAGAAACTTCATAACCCTGGGTGAGGGGAATAATCATCCTCACCTGCCGCATCTGGCCTGCGGGCCTTAGTTTGAGGACCCCTGCAAAAGTTTAAAGGAACAGTAACAACATCAAATCATTCAAAACTAAAGTACTATGGATAGTATGCTTGCTTCTAAGTTGAGGGGCAAGTCTTTCCTAAAGCTGAAGCTTTTGACAATGTATTATCCATATTATAAGGAAAAGCCAGTACCTACAGCTAGTAATTATTCTCCATATAAATTTTTTAGTCACAAAGCAAGAAGATTTGGTGGAATGACAAAAAAATGAGTATGATGGGATATTTTGGATGTCATTGCTTTCAAAATTATGCTGACTCTATAGTGTGAAAAATATCTCCACAAAGAATAATAGACATATGGGGCGTCTATCTAGTTGGCATAGTGGATAATGTTGGGCTTGGTGTCAAAAAGATCTAAATTCAAATAAACACAACTTCTTGGTGCCTCATTTTCTTCATCTTCATGTAAAATACCACCAGTCTCCCAAGTTTTTTGAGGATAAAGATTTTTTTTGAGGATGAAGAGATTTTTATTTTTGTAAGATTTTGTGTTCCAAATTTTTCTCTCTCCCTTCCTCACTTTCTTCTTCCCAAAAAACAGCAATTTTTAAAACATATTTCCATATTCATCATGCTACACAAGAAAAATCAAATCAAAAGGGAAAAAGTCACAAGAAAGAAAAGGTGAAAATACTATGCTTCAATCCACATTCAGTTTTCTCTGGATGGGGACCACATTTTCCATCCCAAGTATATTGGAATTGTTTTGAATCAACAAATTGCTAAGAAGAGCCAAGCCCATCACAAGTGATCATCACATAATCTTGCTATTACTGTGTACAATGTTCTCCTGGTTCTACTCACTTCACTCAGCATCAGTTCATATAGGTCTTTCTAGGTTTTTCTGAAATCAGCCTGCTCATCATTTTTAATAGAACAATAATATTCTACTACATTCATATATCATAATTTTTTTCAGCCATTCCCCAACTGAAGGGCATCCACTCAGTTTATAATTCCTTACAAAAAGAGCTGCTTTTAAGTGAGATAATTATAAAATATTATATTGCTTTAATAAAATATATATTATTTTAAAATGAGATAATTTATAAAAGACTTTGTAAACCTTAAATAATTTTATAAATATTACCATAACTTCTTCTAACTTCTTTTTATTATTATGACCTTTGGATGCCACCAATTATAAATTACAGATAGGAATTTGAGGGGATGCTCATATACTAATGTGTGTAATGATGATTCGCATTTCTCCAATTAGTATTTAAAATCCAGATTCTTAAACTATGGGTTGAGATACCATATGGGATCTCATAACTGAATGTGGTTTGGTGTTAAGGAATTACTGTATGTCTTTTATATAACTGGGGTAATGTAAAAATTTCTTGAGCAAAAAGAGGTTATGAGTGGAAAAAGTTTTAAGCCCTGATTTTTCTTCATATGATTTTCTTTTTGAATTTCTTCATATGATTATAGATATCTTTGATTTCTTTTCTGGAAAACTATCTCTTCATTTCCTTTGACTATCAATTGGGGAAAGATTCTTATTTTTACAAATTTCACCGTTTTCTATATATTTGAGAATTGAAGCCTTCATCAGAGAAATTTGATGTAAAATTTTTTTGTTACTTCATTGTGTATGGTGCCTTTTATGTAGCTTTCCTCATCTCTTTTAATTTGGTTATTTTTGCTTTTCCTTTTGAGATAATGATTGTCACCCTTTTTTTTAGTTCAGGTTCAGCATAATAGATTCTACTTCAGTTCCTCATTTTCACTATATCTGTTTTGAGTATATTTCTTGTTATTGTTGGATTTTGATTTTAATTCATTCAGCTATCTACTTCCATTTTATACAGGAGTTCATCCCATTCCCATTCAGTTATTATTGAGTATTTGCTTCCATTACATTTTCTTCTAATTATCTTTTTCTTTTTACCCTGTCCTGCCTCAAATTTATTTTTCATCATTGCCTTCTTTAATCTTCTCTCCCTTTTATCACACAATCCCTTTTTCTTTACCATCTTTCCATCTTCCCTCTTGGATTTCTATATCCAGCTGAATGTGCATGTAATATATATATATATATATATATATATATATACACAAATATATTCTTCCCTTTTGGAATCAATTCCAATGAAAGTGAGGTTCAAATGTTGCCTGCCATATCCCTCAATCCACCCATTTTTTCTTCTACTGTAAAAACTTTTCCTTGAATGCCTCTTTTATGTGAGATTTTCCTTCATTCTTTTTCTCCCATCTCATAGTACATCCTTCTTTCTCTCCTGTTTTCTTTTGTAGATTTCCTAACAAAATTGACTCATACCTGGGCCCTCTATGTAGACTCCTTTTAACTGTATAAGCAGTTTAACCTTATTGAGTCCCTTATTTCTTTCATGTTTACCTCTTGTGCTTTGAATGTCAAATTTCCTATTCAGCTCTGGTCCTTTCATTAGGAATACTTGAAAATCCTCCATTAAATATTCATTTTTCCCTGAAGGATTATATTCTTTTTTTCTAGATAAGTAATTCTTGATTGTAATCCTAGCTCCTTCGCCTTCTGGAATATCAATATTCTGAGCTCTCTGCTTCTCTAACATGGAGGCTGCAAAATCTTTTGTGATTCTCACTGTGGCTCCATATTTGAATTGGTTTTTCTGATGCTTTGCAACATTTTTTCCTTCACCTGGGAGCTCTGAAATTTGACTAATATTTCAGTGAGTTTTCACTTTGGAATCTATTTTAGGAGTCTTTCCATTTCTACTTTACCTTCTGGGTCTAGGGTATTGAGGTAGTTTTGAACTATTTTTTCAGTAAGCTTTTGTTACACTTTTTCCACCTGGCCAGTTCTATTTTCTAAAGAATTTTCAGTGAATTTTTGTGCCTCTATCATTAGACCAATTCTGTTTTTCAGTTTGTCTTTGTGTCCTTTTGCCATTTCTTTGGGAAATAGGGCTTTTTTGTTTCTACCACTCATCTCTCTCTGATTTTTCTGGAATTCTTGGATTTGTTGTCCAATTTGAATTTTACTTTGAGACTTTGCCTTTAGTGATTTTCCCATTGTTGTCTTCGGATTTTGTTTATGTGTTTTTCCCGCTACTGCAGTTGCTCTTTTATGGTCATTTTTGTTTGTTAGTTTTTTTCAGGCTATTTCTTGACTTTGAATTTTGTTAAAGTTGGGCTCTATTTACCTGATGGTGAGGAAGCACTGGTCCAAGCTTCAGGCTCTTGGGGGCAATTTTAGAGCCAATTCTTGGGGACTACAAGTTTTTCACTCCTCTCCTAGTCTGTGCTCAGATCTTTACCTGAAAGTTCCCCTGCAGGCACAATATACTCTTTTACTTGAGAGAAGGCACAAAGACTAAGCACAGAGGCTGGTACACTGGGCAGATATTGGAATATACTGATGGAAAAATTAAGGTCTCTATTTTCTCTCATGTATTCCCTTTGAATGTAACTATGGAGGAAATGGGGTCCACATGACTGCCTTTTGCTCAACAACTCATCAAACATTTTCTCTTATTTATGTGATAAGCAGACCAGAGACATCTGCTCTAAAATTCACATGAAGATTTCATTAACAGAGCATGCTACATTAAGGATTGACCTCACTGACCAGTCCAGTCATTACAACTATAATATTAATGGGTTTGTCCCATTGTAATGAGGTTTTATCTCTGAGCATTGAGAACTTCAGTGTGTTGTCATGCAATTATTTTATTGGTTTAATGTAAATATTGTCACATTTCAGTGCCAAAACACTTTTAAGGATCAAATTATTTTTGAAGAAGACATTTGAAGTGATTCTAAAATTCCTTAAGAATTGAGGTTTAACTATGTGATGTTCAATTATGATGGACGTGGCTCTCTTCAACAATGAGATGGAACAAATAAGTTCCAATTGAACAGTGATGAATTGAACCGGTTACACCCAGCAAAAGAACTCAGGGAAATGAGTGTGAACTACTACATAGAATCCCCAATCCCTCTATTTTTGTCCGCTTCCATTTTTGATTTCCTTCGCAAGTTCATTGTACACTATTTCAAAGTCCAATTCTTTTTGTATAGCAAAATAACTATATGGACATGAATACATATATTGTATTTAACATATTTAACATGTATTGATCTACCTACCATCTGGGGGAGAGGGTGAGGGAAAGGAGGGGAAAAATTGGAACAAAAGGACTTGCAACTGTCAATGCTGAAAAATTACCCATGCAGATATCTTGTAAATAAAAAGCTATTAAAAAAAATTGAGGTTTAGAGAGATACCTTAAGTTTTCTATGCGAGGCAGGAAAAAAGTTAATGAGTAAATTAATGACCCAAAGACAAATGAATGAAAAAATCCTAAATTATGTGTCAACTAAGTTCTGAGGATACAAATACAAAAGCAAAAATTGTCCCTATCCTTAAGAGATTACATTCTAATGGGGGGAAAACACAGAGACTGGAGAACAGGAAGGAGGCACTTTGGTCCAGAATATTGAGTTAGTGTATAGGACCTTTTAACATGCCCTCATCAGAGACAATTGGAAGATATGATTACAATTCTAGAGCTGGAACTGAGGAGGTAGGAGAGAAGTTTATGTATATGCAGCATATATTGCTATTGATGAGATGGCTAGATTTGAACTGCAAGTGTTGGATTAAGGAAGTCACTAATGAGGACGGTGGGACCCTAGGGTTCCATTCTTGGAATAAGAATTAAAACTTCCAGGGCATGATTTCTGGTCCCAGCAGAAAGGCTTCTTGGCTGGCAAGGCTATCCAAAAAATAGCTGGGAAGTGGATGACAAGCAAAAGAATAAAAACCTATTTTTATGGTCAGCTTAAAGATTAAAATAATGTTTTAAGAGGTGATGATCTAAAAGTGTTTAATAACTAGATTTATTAGAAATCAGAGCAATCTGACACTAGCATCTGTACCCTTTCTCATCCAAATAGGTAGGTGTGATTCATTCATTGATTCATCAATTTAGTGCTGGAATGAATGTTAGAAGCCATTAAGTTGGACCTTCTCTTTTACAAATGAGGAAATTTAATTGCCTTGACTTGTCACACAGCTACTTGTATCTGTGGAGGGATCTGAATTAAGGTCTTCTTTAGTCTAAATCCAACACACTAAATGGCAACAAAAACTCCAATTAAAAAAAAATTAGCAAATTTTCTGGTTACCTAGAAACCAATTAATTACATAGTCTTGTTGAGGACTCAAACTTAAGGCAATAGGTGCCCCTGAACTCATAAACAACTTAATAGAATGTCCGAGTGGGTCTGAAAAATGTGTTCCAGACTGCTATTTCCAGGGATGTTTCTGTTTCATAAAATCATTCAACAAACTTTTATGTGTCAGGCATTAAGAGAGAAACAAAATCCCTGCTTTTGAGGATTTGAGATTCAATTTTTGGGAAATGACATGTACATCGTAACAAAATTTGGGGGGGGAAGGAGTGAAGGGGAAAGAAAGGTTTGGCTAACAACTGATAGAATAGGATGTATTTAGTCACTTGAACCCCTGAAGGAAGCTATATTCTAAGAAAAAATTCCAAAATGGAGTATATTTTATCCAGGTATGAGACAGGGCAGAGACAGGGAGTAGAATGTCCTGGATAGGGAACAGCAAGTAAACTTGTCTCCTTAGATCACTTAGGACATTAAAAAGAATAACGTGCAGTAAAAACTTGGAAAGATAAACTAGAGACGTGTTGGTAAGGCCCTTAAATGCCAATAGAGGAATTTGTATTTTATCTTAGAAACAGAAGAAAGTCACTAGAGCACTGATCAGGGAGAAAACAGATACAGATACATCTATAGAGGCATATGCTTTGGGAATATCAACTTTGAGATTATATAAGAGGACGGATTACAATGAATTCAAGTCTAGATGTAGTTAAACAAATGAGAAGGCTATTGCTGTAGTCCAAGTGGGCCTGAGGTAAGGTAATGGTCATGTAAATAGAGAAAAGGGGACACACAAAATTAAATCTCCTCTGACACTGAATTGCCAAGATTTGGCAATTAATTGCCATGTAAATGGGAGTAGAGAGAGTGCTGTGAAAGAGAACTACTAAGTATGACTCCAAGATTCTAAACAAAGATGGGATAGATGTCTCCCATTACTGAAAAAGAATAGTTAGAAAGGAAGGTTTGAGAAAGAAATCAAGTCCTGTTTCTGACTTGTTGAACTGGAGATCTCTATTGGACTTCAAGAGACTAGGATATAGCTCTCGAGTTATTTGCATAACTAAACCCACAGGAGATAAGATCACCAAGAGAGAGTGGAGAGAGAAAAAGAAATCCAGGACAGAGCCTTAGGAGACCCCCATACATGAGGGTAGGGTGGGACATAGATAAGATAGAAGACTGAGATGCTGCCATATAGACAGAAGGAAAACAGAGCAGTATCACAAAAACCTAAGAAAGAGAACTACAAGATGATATCAGTGTCCTTTGTTGTAGAAAAGCACAATGAAAAACGAGAAAAAACATTTCAAAATTAAGATATCATTCATAATCTTAGAACAGATTAAATGAGATCCAGCTTCATACTTTTCTGAATACACATACACACCTGGAATTGGAATTAACCTCCATCCTTTGTTCTGCTCAAAAGACCTTCAAAAAGAGGAAGTGGTACAGAATAGATTCTAACATAGACTGGCATATTCTTGGGTATGATTTCTTGCTCCTGGCATGTTACCTCTGCTTTTGGATAAACTTGTCTAATTTGGTGAATTTTTTTCTTTTTATTCCCCTTAATAGATAAAACAAAAATGATCTACACAGCTGTAAATGACACTGCCAATGAAGCAGGAGCAAGAACTATGGTCAATGGTACAAGTGTGGCCTCGACTTAAGTCTACCTCACAAGCAACTAAATCTTATCTAGAGTGCCATTCCAAATGCTAGCAGCAAGGCCTGAAGTATACAACAGAAAGAACGGCATTATCTGAAATAAGGGGCAAACTCTCCTGTGCCCTTTGTAAGCAATTCCAGTTGTAACCACTCAAGTGATCATGGTACTAGATGTTATGGATATCCATCTGAGCAATTTAATAGCCAACAATAACCTGAAACTTTTTCTGGCTATTTAATTGTAAATAATAAAGTGAGATGAATGGAATTTGGCAATTTTTTGTTCAGTAAAATAGGAAGTTTTAAGTGTTTATTAGGAAAAACTACACCTAGACTCATTTCAGTAGTTTTGTCTTTCTTTTGCCTCAAAACTTCTACAACAGTTACCAGTTCTTAGAACTGGTGAAAAAAATTTTTTGTTTTGACAAAATACTTTGGTAGGGAAGATATGTTTGGAATGTAACACCAAAAAAACAAATTCTAATAGTCATTTTGTTTTAGCAGTTCACCATCCAAATTGTTTTTTATATTTGATCTGTTTGGTTGCCTTTGTTATTCAAATTTATTTTCATAACTTTTAAAAAATCAATTCCAAAGCACATTTGTGTATTCTTAGGACAAGAGAGAAAAGTCATAAGAGCCAAGGGAGATGTGAGATGCTCTCTGAAGTTGTTCACTTTTAACACCTGTTTACAGATATTCATAACAGAGGCAATTGTTCTGATAAACATCTTTTTTTAGTCACTCCAATTAAATACAAACTTTTGCCATTTAAAGCCTTTCAGTCACAATAATTACACTAACTGCTGGGATAAAAAGCCCTTTACATTTGGGCAAAGACTGCATGCACATCAATACAGCATTTTCTCTAGTTGACTCAAATTCAGACTTGCAGTGGGTCCCTTAAGGGAGTCCTAGGTTCTAAAATGTGGTGTGTAAAGCTCACAAGCTTCCAAAGTCAACCTCAAGTGCATGCTAATTTCATTGCTGAAAGAACTTTTATCCTAGACAATTATGCAGAATGGACTTTTAGATTGATGTAATACATTGTTACTCTTCATGCACTCCCATCTCAGAATTCCTTGCTCGTCTTCACTCTTTCACACAGGCCCTAATTCCCTTCCAAGCAAGCACCAGCCCCTTTCTATAATTAAAACTTTGTGAGCTTGAAGAGCAGCTAAGCTGGATAAAACAAATCCTTTTTGGGTGGGACCAACCAAAGTACACAAACCTAAAGTTAATGGAAATATAACATGCTTTACCAGTTTTTTTCCCCAGCCCTCTCACATATTTTATACATGTTTACAAAGTATAACAATTCAAGAAATTCCATTAATACTTTATTAAATAAAGGCCTGTACTCGGGGCTGGTTGGTACAAAGATGCAACAGTACCTTCCTGTGCTACTTTGACTAAACATATAACAAGAACAATGTATACTTATATAATTTAAGATTGCTATCAAGAAAGTCAATATAGGAAGTAGAACATGAAATGGATTTTTTAAAGCCACCAGGCTTGGGGTCCCTCTCATACAAAGGCAGGAATTCGAAGGAAATAAAGGGGTAAAAAGGTAAAGGGAAATACGAAATATGCTTGAAAAAGGACATTTGACTAAATTAGGTCAAGTTCTAAATTGCAGAATATACTTATTTTATTCTAAGAGCAACAAGGAGACAAATATTTTTGGACCTATGTTATTAGGTAAATCAATTTAGCACGTATGTGGATTAAAAGACTGAAAACCCTAATAAGCATATTGCCAACAGTTACAAAGAATAACACTGGAGACTGCGATGAACTGGTAGAGACAGAGCAACTGTTAAAAGCATTTACTGTCGGGAATTAAGGACTGGAAATTAAGCAGAAAACCCAGAAAAAGTGGCAAATCGTGAGAAATGTAGAATATTTAGGAGTGCATAGTCAAGTCAAAACTCAAGACAAAGAGGCCTAAGGAAAAAAAAAAATCAATCCATTGAACTAAGGAATTTGGAAGAAACTGAAATGGAATTTTGCCTGAGAAAAAATGAGATTCTGGATACTTTATAGAGATATGGGCTATGCTTGTTAAAGCATGAAGAAAAAGCCAATAAACTTAAGTCTGAGAACCTGAGGTTATGATTAAAAGGTCAAACTCCTAAAGTTAACAAATGGGATCACCTCTTCAGAGTTGTGAAATGAAAAGACCTTCTTGGGGAGCACCTGTTTCTGATTTGGAATAGGTTAGGGAAAATTAAACTTATCTTTTGGTGGCGATTCCATTGTGAATTAGACAAATTAGTGAACAAATTCCAAGGAAAAGGCAGGTAGGCAACAAAGATATTTACTAAAGCATGACTGACAAGATGAGTATGCCTGATGTGACAGATCAATCAGTAGCATTAACTTTCGTCACCAGAACAGTAGTAGATTGGGAAAACCACTTCTGCTAGGTAGCCAAGTCAGTTTAGGATGAAATGAGGAAATTAATCTTTCCTGCATACTTTTAACATTCGACTATCAAACTTATGGGGAATATAAAGGTATATCCTAGAGATATCAACGCAAATGCAAAAAGTTTTATTGCTAACAAGGTAAAATTAAAAAAAAAAAAAAAAAAGGCTCTAAAACTTTTTAAGTATCTGCTTAACTTGATCTCAAATTACCATCATTTGAATATGTGACATTACACAGAAGTTTTACACAAAGAAGCTTTACGTGTTCATACAACTAAGTTGGTCCAGATAGAGAAGCAAATATAATCCTATGGCTTGGACTAATCAAGATGACAAAACTAAAATGTCTCACTCCTATCAATCTAGCTTATTTTAAAGCTAGTGTGCTGGGGATTGTATGTCCCATTTTCCTTCAAGGGGTTATACATTCATTCCAAGGCTCAATATAGAACCCATTTAAGTCAGCAAACAAAAGAGCTTTTGAAAATAATCACTAATATCAGAGAAAGCTTCACAGCTACCATCTAAATAAACTATTGGTAGCATAACATTCTCTTAATGACAGGCACATAAGTAGTAGGTAGCTTAGGAAACTATCAAGCTGTGTACCACCTACCTCAATACCTTGGCTCCTTTCAAATGTTTCCTATAAGGAACCTCAAATGCCCTTTAGTGTAATTTATTTCCCACTTCTTCAATTTAAGTTGAGGAAGCATTTCCACATTTTAAACGTTTGCCAAGTACCTTGGAAAATTATGTACTTATTTAACACATTCTACTGTAGCATCTTTTTACCAGTTTCCCTTTCCCTCCCTTCTTACTGTGAGTAGAATTGTTACTGGGTTCTAGAAACTACCTCTAAATTTTCAAAATTAAAAAAAGTTAAAAACCATTGAACACTATTATCATCTAATATAAATACTATGACTTTATACTAAATTCAATTGGGTCTAGGTTTTTATTGGTATGAGGATTCCCGCCCCCCCCCCACTTGGAATCTTTACAAACTGTTAAGTCATTAGAGTTGATAGACAATAATTATCTAATTTAGCATGGTTCAGTATGATTAATCTGATCTTCCGAGGACTTGTTATGGGCCAGAAGAAACAAGGCCCACTGATAGTGGGGCACTTGATAGAAGTACAACTGATAGAAACAATGCTTGTGTTCACACCTTTAGAGAGCTCATATAATCAATTAGTATTTAAGTACTCATTAGGGTTCACAAGTATGGGAGATTCACAAAATTAACTTTGTGAATTCACACCTCCCTTAATCCCTTCCTTGGAGGGGAGAAGTCAACCTTTGGGAGATGATATATAAGTGGACAGAGGCTTTTCCACTGAGGGGCCTGTTAGTCCCATGTGTTCAGGGCCCCAATCCCCCTTCCCCCCTTTATCTTTCTTAAATGGGTTAAGAGCTAAGAAATGAAATTTATCAATTGTACCCCTTAAGATTCTGATTCAAGAACTCTTCTCCCCCAAAATGAATTGAGTGCCAAACTCAAGGCTCAGAAAAAAATCAAGTTTGAATATTAACAGAGAAGGTCTTTAGAAGTCTCAATCAAATGAACCAGACAATTTTTACAAATTTTATTACCAACAGTAACAGCAACTTTAATGTGCTGTCTTTTATAGTGAAAGGGTGGGTGGGAACATATTCTTGTTCCCCACACAAAAGGGGGGGGGGGGGGGAGAAAAAAAAAAAAAACACAACACCCAAAACCCACTTAAAATAAGCTTTATATACAGCAGATGTAGAGCTTTTTAAGTGTCCAAAGCCATTAGTTTAATTATAAAGGCATTAAACTAATTTCTGAATTGCCACTCACATATTCCAGTAAACTAGGAACTAAAACGTTCAAATTATTTCTTTAGTACAAAAAAATGAAAGTTGCTCTAGTTATAAAAGAGCAGTCAATATACATAACTATACACTTCAGACATTCACAAAAATGTGAGCAGAGAAGGCTTATCAAAAGACATTTAATACAATTAGTTTTCAACAACCCCTGGTGGTCCACATCTACAAAGATTTCCAGCCCACCCCCTCCAATCCCCCCCTCCCCCCAGAAAAGCACATACTTACCAGAATTTTTAGCAAGTATGGTTTGACTTTTTTGTCTTTTTTTGTTTTTTTAAAAAAGTCCCCAGGGCAAGTTATTTACAGTTCAATTGCCACTGTCAACAGATCTAGACCTAGATCTGGATCTCTGGCGATCCACAGATGCTGGAGATTTAGATCTACTTGAAGAGCCACGTTTCTGACTCTTCTCAGGCATAGGTGACCTACTAACAGATCGGGATTTGCTATGGCTCCGGCTTCTGGACCTGCTGTAAGATTTTCGGCTACGAGACCGAGAACGGCTACGAGATCTAGAAGAGCTTCTAGTGCGGGAACGTGATCGGCTTCTCGACCTACTAATATTAAATAAAATAACTAGTTAGTAGGTATTAAGACCCCACCCCCACATATTTTTATCAAATTGCCTCAAAATAGCAGAAAATTAAAACATTTGGGAAAAAAATACCTGTGCCTTTTGCTGCCTTCAATCAGTTTAATTTTCCTTCCATTTATTTCTTTCCCAGAAAGTTTTTCAATAGCATTCTTTAAGTCACTGTAAGAGGCAAACTCAACCACCCTAGGAAGAAGGTTTATTGATTCTGTTAATCATCACAGAATATATACTTATGCGTTGTGCATTTGGTAAGATTTTTGTTAAAATCTGATTTACATTATTCACAAGCATACATTTTCAGTTTTAAAAGTTTTACCTACCCTTCATTTAATTTTGGTCTATGAGCATCTGCAAAGGTTACTTCCCCAGCTTGCCTCATGAAATCTTTGAGATCCTAACACAAGACAATTATGTTAAACGAAGAAAAACGAAAAGAATATAAACAGATAACATGGCATAAAACAAGACTACTGAAAGAGAAGATGTTAGATAAAGTACAAACATGGCATTTACCACACTTGTATTCTATCAGAATTCAAAATTATCTACATCAGGGCACGAAATAAGTGAAAATAGCATATTGCTTTACGCAAAATGCAAGGGGAAAATTCGGACTTTTAACGTTAAAGTATTAGTCTATACTGAGCTCAGCACAAAGAAATAAAAAAGAAAAAAAAAGTTAACAGTACATGTTTGTAAAGTAAAGACTGAGGTAGAGTAAGTCTTATATTTAAACAGAACATTTACAAGACACCAGTTATTTTGTGCCCCATATGTCATTAAAAACGTAGTTTACTTTACCTTTATTAACATTTCCCTAGGCTAGTCAAGCAGCAAACTGCATTAATCGCTCGGAGATACCGTCATGACATATGCCCGACTGGCTCTTCGCCACCCACTTGAAGGACACTACCCAATCGATGGAAGCCTTTAAATCGCACAGCCCTCCCTATTAGCAGACTACTGACGGATGCAGACATTTTCTACTCTTGTGAAGTTACCAAGGACCACTTTACTGCGATCAGGATTCCAACGACCACCTAATTTCGTATCTTTCAACTCTTTTCGACCAGGACCTCTTATTCGGAAGCGTTACAGGAGGACAGCTCTCAACTTAGGGATCAGATCTCGTTATCTCGGGGATCGCTGCAACCTGGCACTTTAAGGAAGTGCACCGATTACGTCTAGACCGGCAAACACAGATCTAGAGGTGGCCAACTGATCACTGTAGGAGCTGACTGGCAAAGTCAACCAGGCCCAACCAAGAGTGACCAAGACAGAACGATTAGGATAACCCACAGGCACTCCTCGTCATAAGGCCAACGACACAGATAGGCTGGCAAATAAAGGGTTTAATATTTGGTTAAAATTGATTTTAAAACAAGAAAAATCCTCAAAAACATTTACATTTGATCACTATCATTATTCTAGGCTTGAAATATCCCCCAATTATGTTAAATAGTTTAATGATATTATAGAAGTCCAGTTAAGTTCATATTTTAAGATAAAACTACTTTAGTAAAAGGTTTAATTATTAACTACCCATTAATTTTTAAAAATATTAAACAAGTTTTAAACCTTATTTCAACAAACCTGCCAGCTGACTCGAGAAGATAAATTCTCAACTATAAGACGATTTTCTGTTCGTACTGGTGGGGCATTTCTGAAAAAACAATTGTAATGGAAAATTTGTGGCTTTTAAGGGAATTCTTTTCATATTCTAGAAAACCTTTACTCAGGAAAACTCCTACCTCCTATCATTTCGAGGACGACGGCTACTAAAACGATCAGAATATCGCCCTCTTCCTCGTCCACCTCGAGATCGAGCTCTGGCATGTTCAATTGTAACCCTAGAATAAATAAAACATTTTAATAATGCTCACAACTTTACTCTTAAATTTTGATATATATATGTATATATGTATATATAATCATTTAATCCAGTACATGTTGATACTACTGATGTTATACCCTACTAAAAATTTAAGAGTTTCAATCATGGCCACAGAACTAGTTCTGGAATCAAACCAAGGCTTATCCATTTTGCAACATACCCCTGGGCTTTTATTTATGTTTAGTATGTAGATATTATGAATACATTTGTAAAATAATTAAATTATGACTTCTGTAAAAACGCATAGAAAATTAAGCTGTATTTAGTTCATTTGGCCACTGGAAAAAAAATTTCATTGGTGAGCCTTTAGGCTACCTTCTTTATAAACAACTCAAAAAATTTTTTTGAGTTATACCAATTTATGTTTTACCAAACTGCATTGCCTCATAAGAACATTATTTAAATTTGCCTTACATTAATTTAACAAAAACAAGTGTTAAATAATGTGATTTTACAGGGTCAGACTTAAATCTGAAGTTATTTTCCAGGTCAATTATGATCTAAACATTCCAATTTTACTTTAGGAGTCTAAGTAACAGTTGGGTGTTGAATCCAAATCCAGCTCTAATCTTTAAATAAAAAGTACTACCTCTCACTGCAGAGTTCCTTTCCATCAAGTTCATAAACAGCATCATCAGCATCTCTTGGGTCTTCAAATTCCTAAGAAATCAATTATTTTAGCTATTTAAACACTGATAAATGATCAAGATAACATGTAAAGTACCAGGCAATTTTACAACACTACCTAAATGTCAGTGAATTAAATCAACATGAATACCATCTAACATAATCCATCAAGGCCAATAGTAATTCAGCACTCTAATAAACTTTAAGTTTGCAATTTTTTAAAAATTATTTTTTAAGGCTGTATTAACTTTTTTTTGACATTAAATTTGCCTGGCTTCAGCAAAGTTATTTAGAATTAAAACAGTTTTTTTTTTTTTTTAAATTTACTAGAAAAGGTTTTTACTCAAGATAACCTACCACAAATCCAAAGCCTCTCTTCAGATCAATATCTCTTATCCGTCCATATCCTTTAAAGAATCTTTCTACATCTTTTTCGCGGGCCGCCGGATTTAGTCTTCCGATGAATACTCTACAGCCACTCATGGTGTCCCACTTTCTATTCCTTTTAGGAAGAAATGATACATTAGTTATAAAATTAAAAGCAACGTCATCCTAACCCAATGTATAAATGTCTAAGATTACTCGGGGTCTTCGCTAATCTACAAGCTAATCATGGTTTACCAGAAATAAGAAAAGGAAAAAACTCCCCTAGGAAGGATTTAGACTCCCTACCGCAGTCACTCTTCACTCCTGGACACTGCAGTAGCAGCCGCAACGCCCACTGAGGTCTCTGATTGCGCAGGCGCACCTCCCTTTCCCTTCCCTTCCCTCTGCCGCAGTTGGAAAGACCGAGAAGCGAAGGAGGAGCACAGGCTACCCCCTCCGCATTCTCGGGGCCAATCTCGAACAGCCGCGTGAGCTCTTCGGCTGCCAAAGCGTCACAGCCAAATGGAAGGCTCGAATCACGCGATGCTAGCGCGTGCGCAGTAAGCAAACAAATCCCTTAGAACCACAAAATGGCGTCTGGGCGGAGATGGGACCGGAGTTGCGCGCGCAAATTTCACTCCACCCTCCCCTCCCCCATTAACGTTACCAACTGACCCACCTAACGTTCAAGCGGCCTAGTGAACTAAAGGTCGTAAAAGTTTGTCTCCTAGGTCTTAACACTAAGACTCCTGCGTTAAGATAAAATGGGGGAAAAGACACAAAAATAACGGACACTTTCCCAATACCCCTTCAGCCCTCTGAAAATATTCGATAGACACTTCCGGGAGGCAATCCTTCGGTCCTTTCCAGGCCCGAAGGGCGAGAATGTACTATTTCTCGCAAGAAATACACAGGCTAGTCTCCCCCGTATCTTTCCTTAACTGTGACTAAGCGAAGACAGCTACCAGAGCAGCAACAATTCTAAAAGGCATTATTTTTCCTCAAAAAGCCGGTTGCTTACCAATCTAAACGGGCAGGCGATACAGCGTTAAACCCGCCGGAGATAGACAACGGAGCCCTCGAAAGTCCACCAGATCACCTAAGGTCGGCGAACAAGAACTTCCTCAGACAAAGTCCTCCCGCAACTGACGCACTTTACAACTCGGGCGTTCCACAAAATGGAAGGTGCTTAGGGGCGTCACTTCCGGTGCCGCCCCAGGGAAAGCACGTGACCGGGCTTGGGCATTCTTAGGCTAAGAAACTGGCGGAAAGGTAGGAGGCTCCTCCTCCTCTGTCTCAGAGACCTGGAGCTGCTCAGGGGCGGGGCCAAAAGACCCTCTTCCGTGGGGGAAAAAGGGAGGAAGTGGAAGGGCGGGCGTTGGCGGGTGTGGTTGTGACTGTTAGCTACAAGGTTAGGGAAGTGAGAAACTTCTGCCGTCCCTTTCTTGTAGCTGTTCAATTCTATAGTCTTGAAGCTGCGCTGGATTCTGCTTTCGCCCTGAGGATAGAGGCAAAAGCGGAACAACCCTCGTTGTGCCGAGAAGTTCAAATCTCAAAAAACGAGGCAGAAGTAGAGAAATTTAGAAGGAAGGGAGCTCAAACAATTTAGAAGTGGAAAGTGGAAGGCTGGGAATCTCCCCTACTCCCGCTCTGGCAAGTGGCGTCCACTACCTCCGCCATTACTGCCTTTTAGGATGCTTTTGTTAGCCAAGTTTTTCCTTATGTCACTCCTCAAACCGCCTCTGCAGTCTGCCCAGACATTCTCCTGAGTTTGTGCGTCCAAAAACAAATCCATCCCCTTTTCCGCTTTGATGGATCTTGTACTTTCATCGATAAATAGGAATTGATTCAAATTTATAAGAATTCAAGCCATTCTCCAATTGATAAGTGGTCAAAGGATATAAACAGACAATTTTCAGATGAAATTAAAACCATTTCTAGTCTATAAAAAGGTGCTCTAAATCATTATTGATCAGAGAAATGCAAATTAAGACAACTCTGAGATACCACTACACACCTGTCATATTGGCTAAGATGACAGGAAAAGATAAAGATGAATGTTGGAGGGGATGTGGGAAGACTGAGACACTAATACATTGGTGGAATTGTGAATGGATCCAGCCATTCTGGAGAGCAACTTGGAACTATGATCAAAAAATTATCAAACTGTGATATCAAAACTTTGATTCAGCAGTGTTTCTATTGGACTTGTATCCCAAAGAGATCTTAAAGGAGGGAAAGGGACCTACAAGTGCAAAAATGTTTGTGGCAGCCCTCTTTTTAGTGCAAGAAACTGGAAACTGAGTGGATGCCCATTAGTTGGAGAATGGCTGAATAAGTTATAGTGTATATGAATGTGATGGACTGTTACTGTTCTATAAGAAACAATCAGCAGGATGATTTTAGAGAGGCCTGGAGAGACTTACATGAACTGATTCTAAGTGAAATGAGCAGAACCAGGAGATCATCATACATGGCAACAACAATATTATATGATGATCAATTTTGATGGGCGTGATTCTTTCCAACAATGAGATGATGGAGGCCAGTTTCAGTGATCTTTTGATGAAGAGAGCCATCTAAACCTAGAGAGGACTGTGGGAACTGAGTGTGGATCATAACATTCTCATTCTTTTTGTTGTTCATTTGCATTTTGTTTTCTTATTCATTTTCTTTTTTGATCTTATCTTTCTTGTGCAGCAAGATGTTGTACAAATATATTTACATACATTGGATTTAACATATATTGGATTACTTGCCATCTAGGAGAGGGAATGGGGGGAAGTAGGGGAAAATTTGGAACACAAGGCTATGCAAGAATCAGTGTTGAAAAATTATCCATGCATGTGTTTTGAAATTAAAAAGCTTTAATTAAAAAAAAAAAAAAAAAAAGAAAGTGGTGTGCTTCAATTCACATTCAGTCTTTATAGTTCTCTCTCTGGATGCAGATGGCATTTTCTATCCAAGGATATTGAAATTATTTTGGATCATCATATTGCTGAGGAAAACAAAGTCTATCATTGATCCTTACAATATCAAGATATTGTTATTGTGTAGTGTTTTCCTGGTTCTGCTCATTTCACTCAGTATCAGTTCATGTAAGTCTTTCCAGGTTTTTCTGAAATCAGCTTGCTCATCATTTCTTATAGAACAGTGATATGGCATATATTCATATGCTATAACTTATTCAGCCATTCCCCATTTGTTGGGCATTTACTCAATTTCTAGTTCCTTGCTACCACAAAAATTGCTGCTACAAATATTTTTTGCATATGTGTGTTTTTTCCCCTCTTTTATGATCTCTTTGGGATACAGACCCAGTACTGACCCTGCTGGATCAAAAGGTATATGATACAGTTTGATAGCCCTTTGGACATAGTTCCAAATTGTTCTCCGGAATGAATGAATTAGTTCACAACAGTAACTGAACATATTGTTGAAGGAGCAGAGTAAAACCAATCTTTACATTCTTTTAATAAAGGAAATCAGAAGCAGGAAGGAAGATGTAAATAAATGGGAGGTCATAGATTGTTGGAATCTTTTACAAAGTGTGAAGACATTGGAGTTGATTTGATCTGATTTTGGGCCAGAACTTGAAACAAGATACTAAGTGGAACTGATTGAACAATGCTTGTGTTCACACCTTTAGAAAGCTCAAGTATCTAAGTACTCAATGCCTTAGAAAAGGAGTTGTTAAGACTTGTTTTGCTTTTTATTTATAAATTATACACATGAGTAATTTTATAGCATTGACAATTGCCAAACCTTTTGTTCCAATTTTTCCCCTTCTTCCCTCCATCCCTTCTCCCAGATGGCAGGTTGACCAATACATGTTAAATATATTAAAGTATAAATTAAATACAATATAAGTATACATGTCCAAACAGTTATTTTGCTGTACAAAAAGAATCAGACTTTGAAATAGTGTACTATTAGCCTGTGAAGGAAATCAAAAATGCATGTGGATAAAAATATAGAGATTAGGAATTCTACGTAGTGGTTCATAGTCATCTCCCAGAGTTCTTTCGCTGGGTGTAGCTGATTCAATTCATTACTACTCTATTGGAACTGATGTAGTTCATCTCATTGCTGGAAATGGCCACATCTATCAGAATTGATCATCATATGGTATTGGTGTTGAAGTATATAATGATCTTCTGGTCCTGCTCATTTCACTCAGCATCAGTTCATGTAAGTCTCTCCAGGCCTTTCTGAAATCATCCTGCTGGTCATTTCTTTTTTTTCTTTTTTCTTTTTTTTTTTTTTTAATTTAATAGCCTTTTATTTACAGGTTATATGCATGGATAACTTTACAGCGTTAATAATTGCCAAACCTCTTGTTCCAATTTTTCCTCTTACCCCCCACACCCCCTCCCCTAAATGGCAGGATGACCAGTAGATGTTAAATATATTAAAATATAACTTAGATACACAATAAGTATACATGACCAAAACATTATTTTGCTGTACAAAAAGAATCAGACTCTGAATTATTGTACAATTAGCCTGTGAAGGAAATCAAAAATGCAGGTGTGCATAAATATAGGGATTGGGAATTCAATGTAATGGTTTTTAGTCATCTCCCAGAGTTCTTTCTCTGGGCGTAGCTGGTTCAGTTCATTACTGCTCCATTGGAAATGATTTGGTTGATCTCGTTGCTGAGGATGGCCAGGTCCATCAGAACTGGTCATCATATAGTATTGTTGTTGAAGTATATAATGATCTTTTGATCCTGCTCATTTCACTCAGCATCAGTTTGTGTAAGTCTCTCCAGGCCTTTCTGAAATCATCCTGTTTGTCATTTCTTAGAGAACAATAATATTCCATAATATACATATACCACAATTTATTCAGACATTCTCCAATTGATGGGCATCCACTCAGTTTCCAGTTTCTGGCCACTACAAAGAGACCTGCCACAAACATTCTTGCACATACAAGTCCCTTTCTCTCTTTTAAGATTTCTTTGGGATATAAGCCCAATAGAAACACTGCTGGATCAAAGGGTATGCACAATTTGATAACTTTTTGAGAATAGTTCCAAATTCTCTCCAGAATGGCTGGATGTATTCACAATTCCACCAACAATGTATTAGTGTCCCTGTTTTTCCACATCCCCTCCAACATTGCACATTAATCTTTCTGTCATTCTAGCCAATCTGACAGGTATGTAGTGGTATCTCAAAATTGTCTTAATTTGCATTTCTCTGATCAATAGTGATTTGGAATACCCTTTCATATGAGTAGAGATAGTTTCAATTTCATCATCTGAGAATTGTCTGTTCATATCCTTTAATCATTTATCAATTGCAGAATGGCTTGATCTCTTATAAATTAGAATCAATTCTCTATATATTTTGGAAATGAGGCCTTTATCAGAACCTTTGATTGTAAAAATGTTTTCTCAGTTTATTGCTTCCCTTCTAATCTTGTCTGCATTAGTTTTGTTTGTACAAAAACTTTTCAATTTGATATAATCAAAATTTTCTATTTTGTGATCAATAATGATCTCTAGTTCTTCTTCTTTAGTCATAAATTCCTTCCTCTTCCACAGGTCTGAGAGGTAAACTATCCTACGCTTTTCCAATTTATTATAATCTCATTCTTTATGCCAAGGTCATGGACCCATTTTGACCTTATCTGGGTGTACGGTGTTAAGTGTGGGTCAATGCTTAGTTTCTTCCATATTAATTTCCAATTTTCCCAGCAATTTTTGTCAAATAGTGAGTTCTTATCCCAAAAACTGGGGTCTTTGGATTTGTCAAACACTAGATTATTAAAGTTATTGGCTGTTTTGTCCTTTGAACCTAACCTATTCCATTGATCAACTAGTCTATTTCTTAGCCAATACCAAATGGTTTTGGTAACTGCTGCTTTATAATATAATTTTAGATCTGGTACAGCTAGACCACCTTCATTTGATTTTTTTTTTCATTAATTCCCTTGAAATTCTTGACCTTTTATTTTTCCATATGAACTTTGTTGTTATTTTTTTTTAGGTCATTAAAATAGTTTTTTGGGAGCCTGATTGGTATAGTGCTAAATACATAGATTAGTTTAGGCAGTATTGTCATCTTTATTATATTTGCTTGCCCTATCGAAGAGCATTTAATATTTTTACTGTTGGTTAGATCAGACTTAATTTGTGTGGAAAGTGTTTTGTAGTTTTGCTCATAAAGTTTCTGATTTTTCCTCGGCAGATAGATTCCTAAATATTTTATACTATCAGTAGTTACTTCAAATGGAATGTCTCTTTGTGTCTCTTGCTGTTGGATTTTGTTAGTGATATATAAGAATGCTGATGACTTATGTGGGTTTATTTTGTATCCTGCAACTTTGGTAAAAGTATGGATTATTTCTTTTCTTTTTTTTTTTAAATAATTATAACTTTTTATTGACAGAACCCATGCCTGGGTAATTTTTTACAACATTATCCCTTGCACTCACTTCTGTTCTGACTTTTCCCCTCCCTCCCTCCACCTCCTCTCCCAGATGGCAAGCAGTCCTATACATGTTAAATATGTCACAGTATTTCCTAGATACAATATATGTGTGCAGAACCAAACAGTTCTCTTGTTGCATAGGAAGAATTGGATTTAGAAGGTAAAAATAACCCGGAAAAAAACAAAACAAAAATGCACACAGTTTACATTCATTTCCCAATGTTCTTTCTTTGGTGTAGCTGCTTCTGTCCATCATTGATCAATTGAAACTGAGTTAGATCTTCTCTTTGTCGAAGAAATCCACTTCCATCAGAATACATCCTCATACAGTATTGTTGTTGAAGTATATAATGATCTCCTGGTTCTGCTCCTTTCATTTAGCATCAGTTCATGTTAAGTCTCTCCAAACCTCTCTGTATTCATCCTGCTGGTCATTTCTTACAGAACAATAATATTCCATTACTTTCATATACCACAATTTACCCAACCATTCTCCAATTAATGGGCATCCATTCATTTTCCAGTTTCTAGCCACCACAAAAAGGACTGCCACAAACATTTTGGCACATACAGGTCCCTTTCCCTTCTTTAGTGTTTCTTTGGGATATAAGTCCAATAGTAGCATTGCTGGATCAAAGGGTATGCACAGTTTGATAACTTTTTGGGCAAAAGTTTGGATTTGTCAAACACTAGATTGCTATAGTTATTAACTATTTTGTCTTATGTATTTAACCTATTCCACTGATCAACTAACCTATTTCTTAGCCAATACCAAATGGTTTTGGTGGCTGCTGCTTTATAATATAATTTTAGATCAGGTACAGCTAGGCCACCTTCATTTGATTTTGTTTTCTCATTAATTCCCTTGAGATTCTCGACCTTTTGTTCTTCCATATGAATTTTGTTGTTATTTTTTCTAGATCATTAAAATATTTTCTTGGGAGTCTGATTGGTATAGCACTAAATAAATAGATTAGTTTAGGGAGTATTGTCATCTTTATTATAATCGCTTGGCCTATCCAAGAGCACTTAATATTTTTCCAATTATTTAAATCTGACTTCATTTGTGTGGAAAGTTTTGTGTAATTTTGCTCATATAATTCCTGACTTTCCTTTGGTAGATAGATTCCCAAATATTTTATGCTATCGATGGTTATTTTGAATGGGATTTCTCTTTGTATCTCTTGCTGCTGGATTTTGTTGGTGATGTATAGAAATGCTGAGGATTTATGGGGATTTATTTTGTATCCTGCAACTTTGCTAAAGTTGTGAATTATTTCTAATAGCTTTTTTGTAGAATCTCTGGGGTTTCTCTAAGTATACCATCATATCATCTGCAAAGAGTGATAGTTTGGTTTTCTTATTTCCTACTCTAATTCCTTTAATCTCTTTCTCAACCCTTATTGCTGAGGCTAGCATTTCTAATACAATATTAAATAATAATGGTGATAGTGGGCAACCTTGTTTCACTCCTGATCTTACTGGGAAAGGTTCCAGTTTTTTCCCTTTGCATCTGAGGCGTACTGATGGTTTTAAATAGAGGCTACTGATTATTTTAAGGAAAAGTCCATTTATTCCTATGCTCTCATGTGTTTTTAATAGAAATGGATGTTGGATTTTATCAAATGCTTTTTTTGCATCTATTGAGATGATCATATGGTTTTTGTTAATTTGGTTATTAATATGGCCAATTATACTGATTGTTTTCCTAATATTGAACTACCCCTGCATTCCTGGTATAAATCCTACTTGATCATGATGTATTATGCTGGAAATGATTTTCTGTAGTATTTCTGATAATATCTTATTTAAGATTTTAGCATCAATATTCATTATGGAGATTGGTATATAATTTTCCTTCTCTGTTTTCAGTCTACCTGGTTTAGGTATCTATGTCTTTGTCATAAAAGGAATTTGGTATTCCCTTCATTCCCTATTTTTTCAAATAGTTTATATAGCATTGGGGCTAATTGTTTTTTAAACGTTTGGTAGAATTCACATGTAAATCCATCTGGTCCTGGGGATTTTTTTTTTTAGGGAGTTGATTAATAGCTTGTTCTATTTCTTTTTCTGAAATGGGACGATTTAAGCAATTTACTTCCTCCTCTGTTAATCTGGGAAGCCTATATTTTTGGAGGTAGTCATCCATTTCACTTAGGTTATCAAATTTATTGGCATAAAGTTGGGCAAAGTAACTCCTTATTATTTCTTTAATTTCCTCCTCATTGATGGAAAGTTCTCCCTTTTCATTTTTAAGACTACTAATTTGATTTTCCTCTCTCCTTTTTCTAATCAGATTTACCAAAGGTTTATCAATTTTATTGGTTTTTTTCATAAAACCAACTCTTAGTTTTATTTATTAGTTCAATATTTTTTTTTACTTTCAATATTATTCATTTCTCCTTTTAATTTTAGAATTTCAAGTTTAGTAATTGATTGGGGGGTTTTAATTTGTTCTTTTTCTAGCCCTTTAAGTTTCAAGCCCAATTCATTGATCTTCTCTTTCTCTATTTTATTCAAGTAAGCCTCTAAGGATATAAAATTTCCCCTTATTACTGCTTTGGCTGCATCCCATACATTTTGGTATGATGTCTCATCATTGTCATTATCTTGAGCGAAATGATTATAATTTGTCTATAATTTGCTGTTTCACCCAATCATTCTTTAAGATGAGATTATTTAGTTTCCAATTACTTTTTGGTCTATTTATCCCTAACTTTTTGTTAAATGTAAACTTTTTGTAAAATGTTGGTGTTTTTCTCTTCTTTAAAATAATAAAAATAGTTCTCTCTGGTAGAAAGCAGGTTTCTCAGGGAGGTTTTCAGGAAGCAGCCTTAGTTTCAGTTACAAGTAAATAATTACTCCAAAATCGCAGCCAGCTGATAAAAGTTCAGATCTTTTATTGTGTTCTTCAGTATAGCCCGGCTAGCTCAGGCCTATCTCTCTGCTTGGTTCCAAGAGCTCTTGCAGCTTTGTCCTTGGCTTCTGCCTCTGCTTTCTTCAGCCTCCAACCAGCACCAAGTTGGAAAATGCAATGAATCTCTCTTGCCTCGAAGATAGGGCTTGTGGGCTTCCTCCCAGAGTATTCCTCTCCGACCCCAGTCAATGTAATTTTTATTGCATTGTGATCTAAGAAGAAAGCATTTACTATTTCTGCCTTCCTGCATTTTATTTTGAGGTCTTTATGTCCTAATATATATATGGTCAATTTTTGTGTAGGTTCCATGAACTTCTAAGAAGAAAATATACTCCTTTCTGTCACCATTCAGTTTTCTCCAAAAATCTATCATAACTAATTTTTCCAATATTCTTTTTACCTCTTTAATTTCTTTCTTATTTGTTTTGTGGTTTGATTTATCTAATTCTGAGAGTGCAAGATTGAGATCTCCCACTATTATAGTTTTGCTGTTTATTTCTTCTTGCAACTCTCTTAACTTCTCCTTTAGGAAGTTAGATGCTATACCACTTGGGGCATATATGTTTAATTTCGATATTGCTTCATTGTCTATAGTACCCTTTAGCAAGACCTTCCTTATGTCTTTTAATTAGATCATTTTTTTGCTTTTGCTTGATCTGAGATAAGGATGGCTACCCCTACTTTTTTTACTTCACCTTAAGCATAATAGAGTCTGCTCCAGCCTTTTACCTTTACTCTACATGTATCTCTCTGTTTTAAATGTGTTTGTAAACAACATATTGTAGGGTTTTTTCTGACTTTTGATCCAGTCTGCTATCCACCTCTGATTTATGGAAGAGTTCATCCCATTCACATTTACAGTTAAAATTACTAATTCTGTATTTCCTGCCATCATAATATCCCCAGATTGTGTTTTTCTTTTTCTTGTCCCTCCTTACCCCCTTCCCTAGTATTAAACTTATGGGCCCCACTTGCATCACACAGCTCTCCCTCTTTAGGATCCTTCCTTCCTCCCTTTGAATCCCTTGGCCCTTTCTTATACCCTTCCCTTATTATTCTTTTTTTTTCCTTTTCCTCTCCCACTTTTTAATGAGGTGAGGGAAGATTCTCTGTAAAAATAAATGTCAATTATTTTCTCTTTGAGCCAACTCTGATGAGAGTAAGATTCACACAATGTTCCTCCCCGTCTCTAAGTTCCCTCAGATATGATAGGTTTCCTTTGTGTCATCATGGGATGTAGTTTCCCTCTTTTTATCTTCCCTTTTCCCTTTTTCTGACTACTTCCCTTTTTTATGTTATATTAGTAAAATCAAATTATACATGTGGTTTTTATGTATATCCACAACAGAAATACAGTTCTCAAGAATTCCTTTTGCCTTTTTCTGCTTCTCTTGAGTCTGATAGTTGGAGATCAATTTTTTTGTTTAGATCTGGTTTTTTCCTTAGAACAAATGGAATTCCTCTGTTTCATTAAATGTCCATCTTTTTCTGTGGAAAAAAATGTTCAGTTTAGCTAGGTAGTTTATTCTTGGTTGCATTCCAAGTTCTTTTGCCTTTCAGAATATCAGATTCTAGGCCCTTTGATCCTTTAATGTTGAGGCAGCCAGATCTTGAGTGATCCTTATTGTGGCACCTCAGTATTTGAATTGTTTTTTGCTGGCTGCTTATAATATTTTTTCTTTAGTCTGAAAATTCTGAAATTTGGCCACAATATTCCTTGGAGTTTTTATTTTAGGGTCTTTTCCAGAAGGTGTTCGATGAATTCTTTCAATGCCTATTTTGCCTTCTGGTTCTATTACTTCCAGGCAGTTCTCTTTGATGATTTCCTATAAAATAGTATCTGGGTTCTTTTTTTTCATCATAATTTTCGCGAGGTCCAATGATCCTCAGATTATCTCTCCTAGATCTATTTTCCAGATCTGTTGTTTTTCCATGTAAATATTTGACATTTTTTCTAATCTTTCATTTTTTGGTTTTGCTTGACTGATTCTTGAGGTCTCAATGAATTAGTCATTTCTATTTGTTCAGTTCTGATTTTTAGTGAGTTATTTTCTTCATTAGCTTTTTTTACTTCTTTTTCTATATGTCCAATTGAGTTTTTAAATGAGTTGTTTTGCTCTATGGAATTTTTTTCCATTTCACTAATTTTTTTTTTTAGTGAGTTATTTTCTTTTTCCAGTTCACAAATCCTACTTTCTTGGGAATTCTTTACCTTTTCCAATTCACAAATTCTGTTTCCCTGTACTTCTTCGGAGTTTTTTACCTTTTCCAATTCACATTTCAGGAAGTTGTTGCTCTCTTGCATAGCTTCTCTTTCCTTTTCCCATTTTTCTTCTAGTTCTCTTTTAAGGTTTTTAATAGTCTCTTCTAGGAGAACCTTTTGTGTTGGGGACCAACAATTGTCTGGAGACTGTCTGCTATTTGTCTCCTCGGGGTTGAAAACCTGCTCTCTTTCTGTATAGAAGCTATCGATTGTCCTTTTGATTTTTTTACTCATTTTTTTAAAGCCTGTAGGGTCTGCTTTCTGGGCCAGGAGGTTACCAGCTTCCTCTGCAGAGCAAGGATAAGTGTATAGACAGGTAGCTGTCCTGCCAATTGACTACAAAGAGCAGGGAGCTACCAGAGTGCTCTGGGAAAGAGAGTTCCCCCTGAAAGTAACTTAGGCCTGTACTTTGGAGTTGTGGAAGTGTCCTGCAAAGAACCCCACTGTGTGAGTTAAGGACTGCCCAGGGGCTAGAAACTGGGCAGTGAAAGTGTCACTACCCCAGGCCAAAGTGCTGTGGAGGTGTGGGTATTAGCAGCTCACCAGTGAATAGTCCCACAGGGACTGGAAGTGTCCCTGCCCAGGGAAGCACAGTCAACTGCAAAAGTTCTATTGCACCAGGCTGAGCCCTCCACTGTGCAGATTAGAGGCTGCCCCGGGCTGTGCCCCCCTGCCATGCAGATTTGTACCACCCCCCAAAAAGCCCCATACTGCAGGATGTGGCTGCAGGGCTGTGTTATGGTCTGTGCTGTCACTTCTGGTTTTGTGTGGTTATAGCCAGTTCTTGTTAGGTTTTGAGGTTGAATTTAATAGTTGGTTATGAGGGCATGAGAGGAGCTTAGAAAGTCACGTGTGCCTTCTCTGCCATCTTGGCTCTGCCCCCCTTTTTTAATTAATGCTTTTTATTTTCAAAACATATGCACAGATAATTTTTCAACATTGACCCTTGCATAGTCATGTGTTCCAAATTTTCCCCTCCTTCTTCCCACCCCCTTCCCATATGGCAAGCAATCCAATATATATTATACATGTTAAAATATATGTTAAATCCAATATATGTAAATATATTTATATAATTATCTTGCTATATAAGAAAGATCAGATCAAAAAGAAAGAAAATGAGTAAGAAAACAGAATGGAAGCAAACAACAAAAAGAATTCCACATTTAGTTCCCACAGTCCTCTCTCTTCAATACAAGCTGGCTCTCTTCATTACAAGATCATTGAAACTAGCTTCAATCATCTCATTGTTAGAAAAAGTCACATCTAAGAGAATTGATTGTCATATATTGTTATTGCCATGTACATCGATCTCCTGGTTCTGCTCATTTCACTTAGCATCAATTCCTGTAAGTCTCTCTAGGCCTCCCTGAAATCATCCTGCTGATCATTTTTTATAGAACAATAATATTTCGTAATATTCACATACCATAACTTATTTAGCCATTCTTCAGCTGATGAGTATCCACTCAGTTTCCACAAATTCTTGAAGATAGATAATGATCATGGCCTTACTAAATTTTTTCTTTAAACACATCCAGATTCTTAAACTAGTCCACAAAACCTCCTGTTCTCTTCCAGGTCTAAATATGTGGTCTCATAATACTAAATTCTCCCATCTTCTCCCCATATTAATTTCTTTTGGACATGCTTTGGCTTTTTTATTTTCTAAGATGTGATACTCAAAAATGAACACTTCTCCCTATGTGATCTGAACAGGAAACAATGGCATGATCATTTTTGTTTTGGAGTCCATACCTCTCTGAAGACAACCTACTGTAATAGTAAATTTTTAGAAACCACTCATTTAGTTATTTTTCAGTAGTGTCCAACTCTTTGTGACCTCTTTTGGAACCTCTTTTGTGGATTTCTTTGCAAAACTACTAGAGTGATTTGCCATTTCCTTCTTCAGTTCATTCTACAGATGAGGAAACTGAGGCAAAATGGTTTAAGCGACTTCCCAGTCATATAGTTAGTATCTATTTGTATTTAGTATTGGATTTGAATTCAGGTCCTCCTGATTCCTAGCCTATAAATTACTATTAAATTATACTAATTTAGCAAATGCACTAAAATATCCATATCTTTGGAACACAAATTGGTATTTAAACCTCTCTCATAACATAGCTTTTTAAAAATTAAGAAGTATTTATTGTTAAATTATGGAGGATTAAGGAGGAATATTGCTATTCAGGGTACCTTTGCTGCTTTGCCTGTTTTGTCATCTAGCTCACTTCTTCAACACTGTCTTCAAAGATAGTGTCTGACACAAAAACAGAACCCCATTAGCTTGCTTGCTGGATGCAATTCTATAAATAATATGGAATGGAAGTACCCTGGAGAGTCTGTGGAACATTTGTGGACATTCTCTAAATGATTCCTGTCAGCTAATCACATTTTGAAGAAGGTGCTATTTGTCTATAGAGGAATGTATGTGTGATTGTTGCACAGATGGGCATGGGGTAAATCAAGTATTATAAGAACTAAAGATACCAATAAAAAATTTCACTTCTAATATTGAAGGCTGCTAAACTTGTGGAGTCATCCTAGGCATTCTCTTAAAGAATTTGTCTTGTTCCAGCTTTATCTTTCACCTAAATCAAGTGACTTTCTAAAAGAGAGATGAATAATAATTCCCGTTTCCTGTGCACAAACTTAATTTTAGTTAGTCTAGCCAACTGTTACTAGTTTCCCTGCAAGCTAGTCTAGTGGCATTCCATCTCCTACACTCCAATCTAGGCATGCTGTCCCCTTGTCTAACACTAGGTGTCACTAGATCTCTGTGCTTCCAGGCTTTTAGCATTCATTACTCCTAGTTACATTATTACACTACCAATGCCGCTCAATCTTGGTTTGTAAGGAGTGGCAAATGGAATCTCCAAAAAAAGTTCTAGCATCCATTCCTAAATTTTGCATCTAAGAGGAATAGAAGCAAAAGCTGAAAAGCAAGTCTTAATTATCATCAGTGGGTGGGGGTGGGGGGGATCTTTTGTGTATCTTCTGTTCCAGAAGGAAATGACATCTTCCCAAGCCTCTTTTTCTGCCTTGGCTTTTTTCTTTTGCTCTCTCACTTGCTTCCCAGGGTTGTCACAGGGCAACTTTTCTGCTGTATTCTTTTTTTTCAGCTGATTGGAGTATCTGGCAAGTTTTAAAACAGCTTGGCAATCAAAGTGTCATTCATTGGAGCTTGTATTTGGAAGGATGTATTGAAACAGGACTTGGGAGATGTTGGACCTCACACTTCTAACCAGAGCAATGTTTGCTCTGAGACAATTAAGGGAAGCTTCCTTAATAGAATGATGAAGTCAGTATCAACCTTCTTTGTTACTTTAATGGAGGGCCCAAGCATTTTCTTCAGATCAATAACTTTGATGAGGGTATGGTGGCTAAATTTGCAGAGGACAGAAGCTAAGAGGTTTAATTCACATAATATTCATAGCTAGCACTTACACAGTATTTCATTGTTTACAAAATACTTTACAAATATCTCATTTTATCTTCACAACAATCCTGGGAAATAGATGCTATTATTATCCCTGTTTTACATTGAGGAAACCAATGCAGATAGAGGATAAATAACTTATTCAGGGTCACATAACTAATAAATGTTGGAGACTGGATTTGAACTCATATATTTCCAACTTTAGGTCCTGTTCTTTTTCCACAGATCCACTTAGCTGTCAACATGATAGATGCAAGTCTATTATGAAGAAACTAAGAATAAGTATAATTCTTCTAATTGGTTTTAAAAAATTCTTAATGTGGGAAATTGGTTTTAGAAAACTTCCCCAGAACAGGTTGGAAACTCCCCCCTCAAAAAAAAAAAAAAAAAGGAGATCTGGGAGTTTTAGTGGAATATAAGCCCATTATAAGTCAATAGTGTGACATGGAAACAAAAAAAGCTAACAAGATTTTGTAATGAGTTAATAAAAGTGTGATAGCCTTGGTGTGGGCTAGATATGCACTGGGCAAGCGAAATTGAGACAATGGTTTATCAGGGCAATTCCTACCCAGCTCTTGTCCTGTTTTCTGCTAGTCACTCTGGAGTTGAAATATTTAGGTCCCATTTCTGATACAAGGTTACTTATGTGACCTTGGACAAGTCACTTAACAGGGATTCTTTTCAGCACAAAATATATGATCCTAGAAAAATTAAATAATGAGGGAAATCTTCCTCATATACTTGTACAAATGTTCCTATCTAGTGGATTTACATCAGACTTTCTTCAGACTGTTGAACAAGACATATAGCTCTCCATGAATTGGGTTCAATATTGCTCCAAAGATAATATGAAATTAATCTTTAAATTATTGGAGAATTAGTAGAAACTCATGGGATCTGCTCTATTCCCCTACTTCCTTGAAATTTTCTAGCTCATTCTGATCCTCTATATTAAGATAGCACAGAAAATTGACTTTTCTATGATCATGTGACTTATTGGACATAAATAAAATTTCAAAGAAAAGATCAATAGTTCCACTCTTATACAGTACATGAGAACAGATAGTATGAGACTGGCCTTAACAACCCCAAAGAAATGTGAAAGTAGACAGGAGGCTGTTGAGGAGAATTGAATGATGCATCGATCATACTATACATGATCAGGTGAAGCAGTCTAGAAAAGTAGAAGAGGGTTTCCAAGTGTCTGGGGGCCTGTAGATTACAGTTGTGTGATACTTGGCCAGAACTAGGAGCAATGGATAGTAGTTACAGAAAGGGAAATTTAGACTTGATATCAGGGAAAACTCTATCAGGGAAGAATTAAAACTGCCCTAAAGTGGAATATGCTGCCTTTGAAGGTGAGTTCCCTTTCATTAGAGATCTTCAAATAGAGGGTGAATAAACATTTGCTGGGAATGTTTTAGAGAGACTCTTTAGTCAAGTAAAGCTTGTACTTGGTGTCTTCTGAGGTTCCTAACCAACTTTTGGATGCTGTGTTGATAAATTACTTATCATTGGAGAATAGTGCATGTTGTTCATCTCTGATCTGCCCAAGAGATGTGCTGCCTTTCTGCCCAAGACTACATCCACTCTGGGTAAGTATTGTCTCTTCAGGAGATTCTGAAAAAGGGCAGGCACCCTTTTTCACCCGCAGTCCATGGTGCTAGGGACTTAGCTAGAGACTTAGAGTTCCCTTCTCTTCTCTTACACAGAGGAGAAGGAAGTGTGTCCACTAGAAAGAAGAAGTGTGTCCTGGGTCAGTGCTATTTATCCTACCTTATTTACAAGCTCTGGGATATAGGGTGTTCAAGGAGGACTAGTACTTCTGGTGTGATGGCTTGCAAGACCTTTTCAGGGCTGTTCAACCATCTTTGATGTTCACCTACCACCTAACTCACATACGGTTCCAAGAAACTGTAGTCATGTGTAGTGGCCACTCCAAAGTAAACCATCTTGGTAGGCAGGTTAAACCAGGTTGAGGGTAACCAACAGACTTCAAATCCATTGGTGATGACTGCCCCAAGCATGGGAAGATTTATTCCTGTGGAATGGGTGGATGAGAACAATATGTTTCAATAGCCATGAGAAGGCAGTTGAAGCAGATGCTATCAAGTGCTTAGAACTTGGTCAGATATCAAAGACACCAAAGTCTTCAACTGCATTCTGGGGACAATCACTAGTCCTCCTAGTCATCACTAGTCATCTTGCCACTGGATTTCAGTGACTATGGAGGACAGAGACAACTCTGCCTCACTTAAATCCAATTCTCTCGAAAGTCAAAATATCCATGATGTCATTGGTTCTCTTTGAAAACAAAGGATACAAGAACAGTTAGAACTCTGGTTGTGATTAAGCATTTTTAGACTTGTAGCAGAATTATATTCCTTTGTATTTGTCCCTGACACTTAATTCCAGCCACCATTTATTATGTTAAGTTGTGGCTGGAAACATCACTAGTGGTATTTCCTTTGTTTAACCAATATTGGTGCTGTCAGTAAGATCTGGTTTTTATACCACTTGACACATAGCTCTCCAAGGAACATTGTCAACAAACATTTACTAAATATCTATTTTGTGCCAGGTACTTGTGCTGAGTGATACAAAGAAAGGCAAAAAAAAAAAAAAAAATGCCCTTTGGAGCTCACATTTTTTTTTTCCTGAGACCATTGGGGTTAAGTGACTTACCCAAGGTCACACAGCTAAGAAGTGTTAAGTGTCTGAGAACAGATTTGAACTCAGGTTCTCCTGACTTCAGGGCTGGTGCTCTATCTACTGCACTACCTAGCTGCCCCAGAGAGCTCCTATTCTAATGGAGGATACAACATGTAAATAATTATATACAAGATAGTGGATCAAAGGTTATATAAGAAGGAATGGCATTAGCAACTGGGGGGAGGGGGTTGGGAAATAACCTCTTGGAAGAAGTGTGATTTGAGCTGTATTGAAAAAGATCTGGAAAACTAGGAGGTGAAGGTGAGGAGAAAGAGCATTCCTAGCATGGAGGATGGATGGTCAACATGAAGGCACAGAGTGAAAGAGTATGTACAAAAAACAGCAAGTAGACCATGACTGTAGACATCATGGAGGGGAGTAAACAATAAGACTGGAAAGGCAGGAAGAATCCAGATGGTGAATGGCATTAAATACCACAGGGGACCTTCTTTTTGAGGCTGGAGTAATAGGGAGAATCTGGAGTTTTCTGACCAGAGGGATGACACCTGTGCTTTAGGAAAATCACCGTGGCGGCTAAATGGAGAATGAAGTGGAGTGGCTGAATGAGTGGGGAGAAGGTGACATGCAGCGAAGATATTGTGAAGATATAAACAAGATTTGGCAATAGATTAGACACACCAGGTGACTAACAGAAAGAAAGTTCAGGATGACACCAAAGTAGTAAACCTGTGTGCCTCTCTCAACAGAAATAGGGAAGTTCATGAGAGGGGAAGCATTTTAGAGGAAAGAAGCTGAGATCTGTTTAAGACAGTTGATTTTGAAATGTCTATAGGAATCCAGCTGGAGATGTTCAAAAGGCAATTGGTGATGTGGAACTGAAAGTCAAAAGAGAGACTAGAGCTAAACATAAGGATTTGAGAATCATCTACATGAGATGACAATTGAATCCAAGGAACTAATGAGATCACCATATGAGGCTTTTTAGAGGGAGAAGAAAAAAGAGGGCCTAGGGCAGAGCTTTAGGAGATACGGAAGATTAAGTGTGAATGACAAGAAAGAAGATTCAGCAAAGTAAATTGAGGAATGGTAGGAGAGCCATGAGAAAGTGTTATAAAAACCTGAGTATATATAGAGTGTCCAAGAGGAGAGGTTGATTGTATCAAAGGCTGAAGAGAGGTAAAAAATGATGAGGTTTGAGAAAAGGCCATTGAATTTGGCAATCAGATCATCAGTATGTTTAGAAAGCAATTTCAACTGAATGATGAAATTTGAAGCCAGCCATACCTCTAGCTCTGCTACCTTGGGACTGAAAGTTTAAGTTTCCCACATCAGTTTGCTTAGGACATTTCCATGTTGTGAAACTTTCCTTTCTGGAGGCACTGTACTGACTGAATACATGCTATACTGAAGCTACACAAGCACTCAGGATAGGGTGCTGGCTGGCACAAAACTGGGGAAATTACATCTGGTTTTTTTTGTTTGTTTTGTTTGTTTGTTTTTTTGCCAAGGAAATTTAGTGGCACAGGCAATTAAATCCAACAGCTCGGGCAAACAAAATAAATAAGACCCAGAGAGATGAAGTGACAAGTTAAAATGTCATACATGTGGATGATGTAGTAAATGATATGGCACCCGATGATGTGCTTTAGGAGAAGCATCAAATGTTGACGTTCAGTTATGTGAAGAATTCACAATGGTCATTCTCTTTGGCAAGAGGTAGGTTTATTTAGAAGAAGAAGTTACAGACAAAATGAAGGGATACAATAGACATCAGGAATGGGAAATAAGAAATAGAGTAGTGTAATGTTTGGGCTAGCTTTGTGGAGGTCCTCCGGAAGAGCCTTGGTTGCAGCAGGATAGACATCATGAGAATGGACAAGAATAGTGTCCAAAGTCAATAAAAACAATAAAGTCTCTTACACAGTCTGTGTCTATCATGGTCTGACCCAGTCTCCCTCAGCAGTCTGCCAGTCTGTCAGTCTGACTCCTGACTTCCTGTGCCCAGTTATCCTATTATAATTACATCATTACAGCATACTGAATATGTGTGAACTAGAGAAGTATTACATCACCATGCTAAGTACTAAGTATGTGTAAACTAGATAACCATTGTATCATCAATTCCACTGAGTTAACACCTTGTTTCAAGTATATTTCTCCAGAGTTCTGGCTCTCTACAGAGTAGGAGAGCATATAGTTAGTAAGAAAGCAGTTTTAACAATGATGGAAATGGCAAGTTCACTAGAGGGACCCATAATTAGGTAAGAGAAAGGAAACACTCCATGAGATTGGGACATGCCCTGAGCTGGCTTATTGTAGTATTGAGGAAATAATCTTTGAGTAAATAGTTTTATATGAGTTTTGAGGGGTGCTGTTTTGATCTTAGGCCTATTTTAAGAGGTCTAGTGGCATGTTATGAAATAGTAAATTTTGGATAATACTGTTTTTTTAATTTTTAAATGCTAAGAACAATTTAAAATACTTTATTTTGTGTTTTCAAGAGGAAGAGGAAAGGGGGAAAGAGAACAAACCGCAGTTCTGTGGATTTAGCTGATGAAACAGAATTCTGGGAACAGGAAAAGAGGCAGTTCACAGAGTTGTCATATGAGAGCAGATCTCATAGTTCTTTCTCTGGATAGACAGCATTTTCCATCACAAGTGTTTTGGAATTGTCTTAGATAATTATATTGATAAAGTGTGAGAAATTTTCAATTTCTAAGAAACTCTCAGGCTATCCAACCTTGAAAGTACCATAAACAATGTTGGCCAATCTGTTGGTCTGTAAACTGTAGAACTCATCCCTATCATTCCTCGATTGTGCATCTAAGCCATAATATTATGTCAACCTAATCTTTGTTTCTCTTTCCTGTAAAATTATCTCCTTGATTCTCTTTGCTAAATTTCTATGAAATTAGCCTGCTGTCAAATAACATAATAAATCTTTGCCCCTTAACTAAGAGATAAATTGTGTGAATTCTTTCTCCAAATACTGATCAGAGAACCCTAATCTTACTGGAGTGTCTTCTGCTTCAGCAATATTTCTGAGAACTAAGTCAATCATAGTTGATCATCCCACAATGTTGCTGTTACTGTGCACAATGTTCTGGTTCTGCTCACTTCACTCAGCATCAGTTCATGTTTTAAGTCTTTCCAGGTTTGCACCAACTCTTTTCTGCCTGAAGTTTGGATTAACCATAGGTCTAAGATGGTTAAGTCATGGTTTTTCAAGCATGCTGATTGGAGGAATTCTGGGAAAATCAATCCAGAAAACATTCTGACACTTGTCCGAATAGCATAGAGAGCAGCTGAACTTTTTTAGAATAGAGTGGAGGTAGAGGGCAGAGTTGCTGGTAAGCAGGCGTCTGCCTTGAATTTACTGCCCTGCTCCTTAGCATCTTCCTATTGGTACTATGGTTCAATATGATAGAAAAATTTCCCTAGCCTCTTTTCTCTCCACACTGAAACCTGTAGTGGATAAAAATAACATAAGCCTTGGGTGAGGGAACTGGTATGAGGACAGGTTTGTCCTGGTTTACTTTGATTCCAAACTTTGACTGGAGCCAAACACTAGAGCCTAAAGAGGTATTAAAGAATACAGGTTAGCTATGTCTTATCATTCCTCCCTAAGCCTTCCAAGGAATTTGGGCCCACCCAGACTTGAACTCTACAAGATCAACAAGAACAGACAAGAATATTGAAGATTAGAGCAGGTGTTTTCCCAGAAGGGGACTAAACTCTTGCCTGGGGATTTTTCAGAGAAATTAGAAGTGAAAGCAAAAGAAGGTGTGAGTGTGGGGGAGAATTGGGAGATGGGGATTTTATAAGGAGGAGGTATGGAAAAAAAGAGAGGAAAAAATGAAGAGAAGGAAAAAGGGCAGTCAAAAATGCAAGGGAATGCCACAAATTGAATTGAAAACAAAGTTACAGGAAATGAAAGGATTTATGAGATAAAGAATTATGAGTATCAAGCCTCAGTACTTACTTCATTTTGTGATGCTGGACAAGTCATTTAACTACTGTCTGTCTCAGTTTCCTTATTGATAAAACAGGGGAGATATTAATAGTACCTACTTCTGAAAGCTGTTTTGAGAATAAAATGAGATTTATAAAACATTATGCAAATCTGTTATTAGTAATAATCTTCTTAGAACTCCATATACCTCATCAATCCTCCATATCCTTCTAGTTTGAGTGACTGTATAGAATAAAGGATAAAATGCTTGCTTTTAACATCATGAATCAGAGATAACCACTCTGTAAACTGGGTAAGTCACTAATCCAATTCTCTCAGTGTCCCAGGTGAACTTTCTGATACTAGAAATTGTAGAGCATTTGCTAATAGGTATTAACAAAGGGAGCTCCTGATATGGACTTCTTAACCTGGGGTCCTTGAAATTTTTTTTTTTTTAATATTTTGCTGATGTCTCTCTTTTTTACATAGTAGTTTCCCCCAATATTCTCCTCTCCTTCCCCAAGAATCATCCCATAAGGGGCAGCTAGTTGGTACACTGAATAGAGGACCAGCCCTGAAGCCAGGAGGACCTGAGTTCAAATCTTATCTCAGACACTTAACACTTACTAGCTGTGTGACCCTGGGCAAGTCACTTAACCCCAATTGCCTAACCAAAAAAAAAAATCATTCCATAGCAATTTGTACTTTTTAAAGAAAAAAAAAAGAGAAAAAAATCTGTATAATTAATCAATACATTGAAAAAATGGAAAAACACCTTGGACTTCCCACCTCCGCAAAGGGGTGCATCAGAATATCCTCACATCTCTTCTCTCTAATTAAAAAAAATTTTTATAACTATACTTCAATATAATTGGTTTCCTTTGTAATCTTATATTTTGTACTTTGTGTATTTAGAAACATTGCTCTGAGAAGAGATATGTAGGCTTCATATTACCAAAGATGTCCATGATACTCATAAAGTTAAGAACTTCTGAATCCACATAAGTAAAATGTGATCCAAAAGTTCTAAAATAGAAATGGGAGTGTAATACAATATCATAATGATGTCTGAATATTTTAGATCCTTATCAGAAAAGCTTTGAGTGTACACATATTATAAAACATACACAAAAACAAATTTTAAAGGGGTTATGCAAAGATGGAATTTGTTGAATAGAGAAGTAACAAAGTCAGATGTGCTTTAGAAAAATCATTTTGGCAGTTTCCTAAAGCATGGCAAAAGATTTGCATGAGGGTGACCAGTTAGGAGGCAATTGCAATAGCCCCGGCAAGAGGGAATGAGGACCTGAATTAGAGTAGTGGTTATATGATTTGGAGAGAAGGGGGTGAATGCAGAACTTTTGGGGATTTAAAGACAAGTTTCATTGACAAACTAGATATACAGGAGAGTGATCAGTTGAATACCAAGGCTGTGAACTTGGGTGAGAGAAAAATGATGCCCTTGAACAATAATAGGGAAATCCAAGAGTGAGTTTTAGTGGAATTATCATGTAATGATAGTTTCAGTGTAGATCAAAACTCATCCAGACCTACTAATCCTCTGTCATTTGTGTCCATACTAAAATGAATAAGGGGGGAGATGGGGCTCCTAGTCACCTTGTCTCTGAGGGCCACCTACCATAGCCCTCAAGATGATGGGGGTGGAGAAATGTAGAGCTGGTTAGGCAGGGGTGTATGTGAATTTTCCCAGTGACACCTGTGCAACTTCTGTTATAAATGCTGGAACATCAGAGCAACTAGAAAAAACCTCAACAATGAATTAATGCAGGAGTCCAATGTTTTTGTGTGAGGAACTCCATTCCAAGAATGTCATATGCCCATATTCATAATGGAAAGAAATGCTGAATTTCAGTTAAAAAGGTGGGGGGAAATCTGCATTTCCACCATGGTCCCCTTATTAAGCATCTCTAAGTTCTCCTTCACATTACCTTCTGATTGTAACCTGTGGCTGATTCCTTCAGCTGTTTGTTTACCAAGAGGCCAATAAAGTCAAGATCAAATTTATGACCTCGGTAAGCCATTCAGTTTAATTATTTCAAGGCCCTACACTGTACTCCTCAGTCTGATTATCCCACAATGCATGATAGTGTCCACTGTCTGTCCATCCTGCCTCACACATTTGTGGCTCCTTTACAATCTTTGCTAGAAATGCCTTGCCTGTCCACTTCCTTGGTCTGTTGAATTTCAAAGCATTACAAAACTCAAGTAACCCCTCTTTCAGGAAGCTTGCCCTAATTCCCCAATCTTACCACTGTAGCACCACAAGTAGCTCAGGGTTTACCTTTTGCTTCCCATGTATAGTGTCAATTCTGTCTATTCTCCTGACAAAATATAAGCTCTGTGATCACAGGGATTGTGTTTGATCTTCCAGCACTCAGTAGTGCTCTGTATAGGTAGTATAAAGTAAATTGGATGGATAGCTCTGACAATCCTGTAAATACTTAGCTAAAATCATCTTTACTCTAGCTTATTATCCATGAATTGCATATCAAACTTAGCAAAAAATTTCTGGAAAGACCATACATGCTGCTTGTTCATTTTAAAATAACTTGCTTTTATTATTATTATTTAGAAATGCAGTTATATACATAGAACAATTAAAATTAAATTAAACTTTGTACAAATATTAAAATACTATCTTCACACCCACTGCAATGTACAGGATACATGTGTTTATAAAATAAAGCAAAAAAAAGATTGATATCCTGCACATCAATTATATATCTATTGTCTTAAAAGTCCCATATTATAAATGAGTACCATTCTGCAAAGGATTCCATAGTGGTGCAATTTGGATAAGAACTGAAGAAATTCATGGAAGGCCACCAAACTCTTCCTGGCTTGCCTACCAATTTTTTCTCTCAGTGGTAGTCTGACAACTTAGCTCCCACACTGTCCCTCCTTGATTCCCTTCCTCTGTTTGGCAGAGGACTCAGTGAGGCTTTGGGCCTTTCATTTGAAAACTTCAAGTTTAAGCTGAAAATAAAACACATATTGTTCCCCCAGTGAAGTCCAATCTATTCTTTCCTTCTTTTCATGGAAACTATCAGATACAGTGCTCAACCAAAACTCTTGTCTAAAGCTCTTCCCACCCCCCCAAAAAAGTGATTTGATTCCTTTCCAGCCAATAGGCAATGAAAAGAAGCCAAATGGTCCCTGTGGGAAAGGCAGTTTTGCCATCTCCGACCCACATCGGGGTCGGAACCTAACTATAGAGCCTGTATTTTTCTTTTTTTAAGCCAAGCCAAGCCAAGCCAAGCCATATTTATGGCAAATTCCATTCTCTGTGCTCACATGCTCCCGTAAAAATGGAGGAAGCAGAGGTATGCAAGCAAAGAACTTGAAAATTAAGCTAGGATACAGGAAAAGGATGACTGCATCACTACTCTCATGTTTCTGGGAATGAAAGCAGGAAAACTATACCTTTGTCTTGCTAGGTAGCTTCTCATTAGTAGGAAGGAGACAGGTAAATTGAAAGTATGAAAGCAGGAAAGGATATTTAGATTTTGTTTTTAAACATTAGATTTATAGAATGTACAGTGAGATGCTATATCTAATAAAATCTACTTAGTAGGCAGTACAATTAGAAGTTTTCCTGGGCAATGCTGGAATCTCAATTCAGAACTAAGGAGAATGGACAGCACAGAACCAAAGTGGTCAAGTTTACACCAGGTGCAATGGAAGGTGGAAAAGTAAACAAACTGCAGAGATGGCAAAATATTAAACTAAGGCATTGCAAAGAACAGGTATTACTTTAAAAGTTTTCACTGTACACTGGTTCTCTTTGAAGTAATTATGATGGTGCAAGTCAACAGGATATAAACTTGCACTGAGGCAGACAGAATATTTCTGTGCAAAAAAAAAAAAAAAAAAGGAAAATTCAAAAACTTAGTCCTTTGGCGCTGTTCATTATCTTCCTAAAACCTAAAAAGCTGACAAATGCTTTTTGCTTAGTTCACCTACGGTGGTTTGTGTTTTGCCACGTAGTTTGTCTCATTCCCATCCAAAGAAGCTCCCTTAGGTACACTTTTTTCCTAGGGACCACCAACAATCAGCCTAGTTGCTCTATCCAATAAAGCATGTCTTTGTCTCTGAGCCAGGACCCACCTCAAAGCAGCTGTGAAACTCCCTGAATCCCTTTGCAGTTGTCAAAGTAAAGCCTCTGAGCCCTAGAAACAGTACTGAGGAGGTAAATGCAGGGTGTTTTCCTAAGGATTCATTAAAAAATTGTTTTGGGGGAGGGAGGGAATTACTCTATTTGAAGTTGTTCTGGTTATTAGCAGCTAACATGTAACCCCAACTCCAGCAGTACAAAATGGGCTGTTTAACAAAAGTCATCTAATTTAATCCAATACAGAGTTCTCAACAACCCTGCCGTTATTTTATATTCTGGTATCCAAAGCAGATGGGGGGAAAGGACTCCTGCATTTATTTTCCTCATCATTTTTTCCTTTTTCCTCCTAACGTGGCAACATGTCTGGGCAGGCAGTCAAATGCCTGGGTAGGCTAGTGTGTCTAAGCAAGACCAGTGGAAAGAAGATCCAGAAATGGGGAAGCTTCTCTTTTCCTTTTTTAAAGGGCCAGCAAAAAGTCCAAATGATCTGTGGTAAGACAGGGTCCTGGATTGTGTTCTCTGAGAAGATCACTCTAACGAAAAAACAAGACAAAAACTTTTCTTTATTTCTGGCATCCTGAGCCAGAGGTACATGCAGATATTCAAACAAGCTGAAGGCTTGGCAGGAAGGCAGGATTATTTCTCCCTCAACTGTTTTTATTTTTCATCATTTTAGGAAGACTGAAAGGAAGGATTTGGGCTCACTCTACTTGTGACCACTCAGCAGTGATCATGAAGGACTCTCCTTCCCTTCTTCCCGGGAACCAGAAGCTGTCTGCAATTCTAGATAATAAAAGTGACTGTGGAGACAGGGGTTCACTTGATATCCATTCTACTTCATGGCAGGAAGCCTTCTCCTGGCTTTAATTTCATCTTTGAAGCAGCAGTGCCTGGTATGGGACTCTCCTTACAGGGCCTCTCCCCAATTTTCCAGCAACTCACATGGCTTTGGGTAAAAGTTACGTGGGTATGGTGGTGGGGGACAAAGGAGAAGAAAGTAAATGGGGCAATACAGGCACTTCACTTACAAAGCGCTTTGCAAACCTTAAAGCGTCATATAAATGTCAGCTACTATTAACTCTATGAGGAAACAAAACTGCTTCTTGTTGCTTAAACAAGGGGATGACAATGCAATAAAGTGCAGCATATAAGCATGTGTAAGGTTGTTTAAGGGGAGAGGCAGCCATACTGATGGTTGATAGAAGCTTCTCTTTCTAGTTGTTCTTTGTGGTTATTCCCATTGTCTAAGACAGCTAGAGGTAGTCCCCAAAGGCTTTGCTGAGCAGGTTACATAATAGTTGGAAGTTATTACTATCATCTTGACAAGTAATCTAGGGGAGAATAATAAAAGATGGTTATCTTCCAAGTCTTTTGCCCAGCGCTTCTAGATTATTCCCAAGGTATCAACCTTTTATCCAATGTCTTTCTGAGGTCTCACAATGATCAAATGAAGTGTGTCATTAAATTGCTTGGAAGCACAGCATCATGGAAGCTGTCTATGGGAGGTCATGCAAGCTATAAACAGTCTAAATGCCTGGACTCTGGTCTTTCCTCTAGGAAACCAATGGCTCTGGAGAATGGTATCTGCACCCCAAACACACATGGCTTTTCTAGAGTACCCTTCTCACCCTCTCCCTCAACCTAATTGCCTCAGTAGCAGAGTATTCACCCACAACAAGGCAGTCTGGCTACTGGAGTGAGGGTGGTAGCTCAGGCTCTTTCTTAGCCCTTCTTCCTGAGCTCCAAGGAAGACAAGAAAGTCATTTGTCCGCTGTGACAAAGGGGAAAGAGAGGAGGGTGGGGGAAGGAGAGGAAAGGGTCAAGTGGGAAAAGCAGCAGCACTAAGTAGCAGGGTGCTTCTTGGGGACAGTTACTAAGGCACGTGACTGTGTTGACAGGAATGCTCAGGACCCAGGGTTCAGGCTGCCTACAGCCACACCCAAGGCACTGTGTCTGGGAGAGGGGAGGGCACACGAGTTCCTCCAGCTCCATAATATCACCACATACCCAGAAAGATGCAACTTGCCCAAAATGCTAGTTGCAAGCCTGGGAAAACAGCATGTGCAGGGGAGGGAATGATGATGGATACTAGATGGTTTCTGACTTCTCTTCCTTTCTATAGATGATGGAACTCTGCCACAGGGGCCTGGGAAAAGGAAAATGAACCCAGGAGGCCACATGTTGCTTTCCTTTAGACTCTAGGGAATGGGGGAGAGATAAAAGTCATGGCTGAGAAAGCCAGGACCAGTAAGTGGGGTCTTGCATATTAGAAAGATAAGAGTTGCTGTGTCCATGTCCTCCCCTTTTAGCTCTTTCCCATGTATGCCCCTAAAAATGTCAATTAAAGAGGGGTCAATATTCCTGGCCCCTGGACTGATCAACACAGAATTGCTGAAAACTGGCATGATTCTCAATAATCCCTCTATTAAATAGTTAAAGAAGTCACAAATATGTTATCCAAGTATACAGCTACTCTTCATAAGGCAGCCACTGGGGGGGTTAATACACCTCTTCTTCATCTCCAATCCCCCCATAATAGCTGCCTCTACCCTGAAGCCTTTCCTCACCAGCATACTCTCAACCTTGGGCTTACTGCTGCCAACAGTAATGGAGGGGGGCACTGACCCCAAAGACCTTTTGCATCCTGTGCAGCAATAGCAGCAGCAACAGCGCAACCACTCAGGCCAGTGTTGAGCCAACGGCCTGGGGGGCTGGGGGAAGGCACAAGTAAAGACAGCCGCGCTATGGCCTGTGGGGGCCGATGCTAAACAGCTGGCTGAGGGGAGGGCTGAAGAGGCCCATGGAGGTTGTGGGGGAGAAAGGAAGGGCCCAATCTCAGCTCACTCAAATAAGTTTCAGACAAAGAGAGGCAGGAGAGGCCAAGTATGGGACCAGCCCTGTTGGCTGCCCAACAAGGTTTCCTTTGGATGTTTGGCCAGGAGAGACCTTGGGGAGCTGCTCTAATCACCAGGGCAGACGGGTGTAAAATGAAGGATGGAGGCTGCACAGAGTGCTCAGAACCCAAGGGGAAATGAAGAGGGAGCAGACAGGAACAATATAAGAGGGAAGGAGGCCACATGAAGACAGCAGCAGCAAACTTCATGCTTCTTTCAACAATGGAATATCTAAAAGAGATGCAAGAAAAAAATGGTTAACACTCTTTGCTTCAATCCACTGTCAAGATTACAGAGCTCTCCATATATAGTCTTCTGTCTAAAAGCTTAATTAAGTCACAAAAATAAAATACCCAAGCAATCCTCTTACTTATACTTCTAGGGAACCAGAGAAGGTATGGAAAGGTACAGCTGAGGATAATCTCACATTTTCCCCATTGTCCACAAGACAAAGTCCAATGTCCAACATTCTACAGAATGTAGAATGTAGTCTGCCACCCTCTTCCCTAATCTCTCATATTCTCTTGATATTGCCCTTCATCTCTCCTTACTGCTCTGGGAACATGCCAATCTCCTTCCTAAGTCTAGAATTTCGTTCCTGCAGTTTCCCTCATCAAAAAGCCAGACTATTTCCCAACATTCAGCTTCCAAGGCTGTACTTTCACAGTCCATGTAGACCACTGAGCTGCTTCTTTCTTAGGACTCAGCACTTGGGGCACTTATTCATATCCCACCTTATAATAACTGTTTCCTCTGTTTTCACAACTACTGTGAGCTCAGGGACAGAGGCCATATTTTATATTTCTTTTAGTTTTATGTGGCACATAAAAAATTTGTTGAATTAAATTCCTGAATGACTTGGACACAGACACGAGGGGAGATGAAAAAAGGGTCAACCAGAACTACTTCAGTGCTCCATGCAGTAGAGTGATAATAAGACTATAGAAGTTGAAGACACATGCCATATTTCATAACCAGACAACTCTCAAGATGTAATTTGTAATTTATGCAATTTGGTTTCAGAGAGTAGGTGTGAGAATCTGATTTCACTTTCTGGGAAAAGCAATCCATGTCTTAAAAAACAGCAACCAAAAAAACTCCAAATAGTAGCTGTAACAAAAATAACTTAAGCCACTGCTACCTGCCTCTTTCCACATATGGAAGCTGTTCTATTTATAAAGAGAGCTTGGAAATTCATGTTTAAAATACAGGGCAATTTTTTTTTAACGGCTTTTACTACCTTTCTATCCAATTAGTAGGGACTGGCTAGAACTGAGCTGTACCTTTGGAATATTTCACAAATAACTTCACAATTCTTGACTCCTAGCATTTTTAAGTTTAGAGCTGAGAATCTCTCTCTTCCCAGCTATCTTTTTTTCTTTATGTCAAAGTACAAAATAAAAATAAGTTGAATCTATTATGGCACTGGAGAAACTGAAGGAAAACAAGAATTTTTTTGTTGATTCTACAGTGAAAGTCCTGATCAGTTAGACCACCTACCATCTGTATATTCCTCAGAAGTGAGAGATAAAAGGCTTTGTATATCACTGTTTTCTGAGTCTGGGGCATCTTTGTGTGCAGGATGGCCGTTTCCTGTGCCGGCCACCCAGGAAGAAGTGGTAGCCTGGTGCACCATTACAGTCTCTGAGCGCTGAGCACTTAGGACATCACCCAGGCCAGAGTGTCCCGGGGAATCATCCTCTGCCCCTGAGGAAGAGCAGATGTGGCCTCCTTGGTCTTGCTGCTGCACCTCCCTTGCACTGCTTGGATCAGCCCCTTCAGACAGAACAATTTGTATTCGGGAATTAGAAGGCAGCACAGAATTCCCAGAGCTGCCATACACTGCTTCTTCATATGACGGTAAGGCTACCTGAACGCCATCCACCATGATGGAGATCTGGTCACCAGATACTCCTTGGTCACGCCTGCAATTCAGGATAGAAAAGGGAGGAGGGAAAGCAACAATAGTTAGATTTGAGTACTTTATCATCTATTCATTTATAAATTTAAAAGCTGCAAGAAAACTGTGCCATCTACTTGCCAAAGCCAGACAAGAGAGGGAGGGATGGGACGGAGTCTAGTAAATTGGGTGCGCTGGTCTGGGAGTCAAGAAACTTTAGCTCTTCCCATGATTATACCTCTGACATTTGGTGTCAGCTCTCAGTTCTCTCACTTTACCCATCAGTAAATATAATCCTTCCTGCCATCCTCCCTCATCACAAGGAAAGCTGTGAATATTAATGACATGGCATCTGTAAAATATTTAGCAATCTTTGAAAGAAAGGGGAATTGTTATAAAAGGGGGCACAGAAAGCACAGCACAATCTACGTAAGCACGAAATGTCTTTCATTAAAAGATGGCTCATTTCTTGCACTAGATTTTATGTTAATTACAAGCAAAAGCACTAATTATGATTAACTGGGAGAAAGTTTGAATGTAGAACTGGTTTTATTTTCAAGTACATAGTTATTCATTTAGTCAAAGTACTAGCTAGTCAACATAATTTGGATTATCTACTTTATTGGAGAGAGCCAACCTTGAAACCAGCATGTACTGAGTTTAGATGCTCCCTCTGACATATTGGCTGTGTGACCTTAAGAAAGAAAATCACTCAATTTTTTAGTGTTTTCTCTAAGCAACCCTTTGGGTTGAGGGGAAGATATCAACCTATACTGGTGGTAGGAGTTCCCCTCCAGGTAATTTTCTATTCTAAAGAAGTTACAGGTCCAGTCTCTAGCCCCTATGTATATTTAAATATTTGGAAATTGTTTCTGCGGTGATGATCAACTACGACATACTTGGCTCTTGTTAGCAATGCAGTGATCCAACACAATTCCAATGGACTTTGGATAGAAAAAGTCATTCATAACCAGAGAGAGAACTATGCAAACTGAATGAGGATCAAAGCATATACTATTTTCAGCTTTTTTTCCCCTTGTGTTTTTTTACCCTTTGCTTTGATTTTTCTTTTCTAACATGACTCACATGGAAATATGTTGAAAATGATTGTCTATGTATAATCTAGATCAGATTACTTCATGTCTTGGGAAGGGGGAAGGTAAGAGAGGAAAAAAAATTGGAATTCAAAATCTTACCAAAATGAATATTGAAATCTATCTTTACATATAATTGGAAAAATAATAAAGTATTTTAAAAATGGCACAATTCTAGGCAGTGAGGTGACAAAGTGCACCGACCCTGGAATCGGGGATATAAATTCAAATCCAGACTCAGACACTTGATGCTTATTAGCTGTGTGACCCTGGAAAATAGCTTAACCCTAATTGCCATGTCTCCCTACTTCCCCTTACCCCCAACCTTCCTTAGAAGCTTGTTTTACACTTATTGATATGGTCATCAACTTTTTCTTTTAAACAACAGAAATTCAATCTCAAAAACAATCTCACCTAGATACACAAAGGTGAAATTTACTCTTATCTTGAAGCTGAATGAATGTTGGGTTATTCTCTTATTTCATACCAGATGGTGAATTACTGACTGAGGAAAAGAATGAGAGAAGTTGAACTGAGTAATGAAAGAAGTGTGTGAAGGGACTAGTTTACTTTGCTTTAGACTGAGAAGCTTCTTAAACATCTTGTCAGATCAGAAAAAGCTCTGTAGCCACAGGTAGATTCTGCCATGAGAAATCACCATTAAGTGAGTGAGTTTCAGAATCCTCCTGGAAGGCAGAGACTTTCATTTTGTGCTTCTTGGTCCTGTCTCCTAGCATAGTCTGATCTGGGCGAATTACAAGGCAATTTTGAGACAGAGCTGACCAATGCCCCCTCAAGGGGAAACCCTGACAGTCTGAAATACTGGCACCTAAACATATCGGGAGAGAGGCACTGTGACAAGGACAGACAGGAAAAACAGCTTCTCTTCCTATGCCTCTAACTCAGTGGGGCCTCAAAATCAATCGGACTTGAGCAGTCATTTTGAGTAATGAATATTGCCCTCTTGAACTTTTGAAAATGGAAAGGAAAAATAAGCTTGTGTGAGGTTAGGGCTTTTCTAAAGTTGCATTTATGAATTCCAACTGTCAATTTTTTCTGAGACACCTACCAATTTCCCCATCCCCACCTTCTGTCCCAGCCATGCAGCTCACCTGCTATGATGGAAGGACTTCAATTTTGGCTGCAGCAGAACAAAGAGCACAACTAGAAGAAGAATGAGTGCTACTGAACTTGCGGTGGAGGCCACTATTGACAGGGTGGGCACACCAATCGTTGTGTGAAGGTCTTTGTCTGCAGAAACAAGTACACATCAGTAGCAGTACATACCCACAAAGTCCAGCCTATCAGCCCAAATGTAAAATTTGTCACCAATAATATATGTCAAGCTCTGAGAGAGATTGTCAGGCTGTGCAGTTCCACCCCTCAAAATTCACTGCAAACTTTCCTCATCTTGATTCCTAAATATCCAATTATCTTCACTTTTGGCTTCCTATATACCTAAATACTCCCTATTCTACTACAGTTAGGTCAGCAGATCTATTTAAATTACCTCCCTCTTTGATAGCAGTAGGAAATTTTAAAACTAATTTTGAACTTTTCCTACTTAGTAACAACAGCTTGTGACCAATTGGGAATGACCCAATGTTCCCTAGCTTCTGTAATAAACACTCACTTTTCTTTACTCCTCAGAGTTTTCCCTAAGGTTTCATGGGTTAAACATGGTTTGGGATTAGAAATCCATACATGAAGCACAAAGAGAGCTGTATGATACATGTTTTCTTACAGGCTTCATGTGTTTTCCTGTTATGTGAAACACAAGGGGAGAGAGATCTCTCCAGTTAAAGTGTTATTCACATAAAAAAAAAAAAACTCAATTTCCACTGAGAGGATGGGGTAGGGAAAGAAGTAGAGAACAATAATCACTGTGTCCAGCAGATGAGGCTCAAAGGTCACCAGCAGTTGGCTAAGAAAACAAAAGACTTTGAGAATCAAGAGTCTCTAGATCACGGAAATATCTTGGCAAATGATCAACAAGCATCTTGAAGGTCACACTTCAATTACATGCAGTGGCATGTGTACTAGTCACAGATGTCTTTCAGAAAGGTAGAGTTTACAAGGAGAAGGAGGATAATAGTATCCTAGGACTGAGATCTATAGGTACAGATAGCCTATGTATAGATTATACTTAGGCCAATCCTCAGCATGCCAAGAGGAGTAGTGGAATAACTAAACATGACTTCCCACTTCAAAAAAGAGAATTGGAGTTTTTCTGTCATATCTGGGCTGGGCTGACCTTGGCTGTGATGGCAGCTGATCTCCATAGCTGGGTTCCATTCCCCATCTTTACATGTCAAGTATTTGTAATCTCCTTTCAGCATGTAGCCTTCATCACATAGATACTCAATGACACTGCCTGCTGCCAAGGGATCTTTACAGGGGGTTGGGTGGCAGATGAAGCCACCATTTTCTGGTGCTGGTGGTCGAGGACACACTAAAAAGGAAGAAAAAAATCCAGAAGAAGCATATAAGTCAAGGAATTTTCCTGGAAAATTTCAGCTAAACAATACAGCAAGAAGACTAATATCCTGATCTCCAAGAAGTAGAGAACGCCTTAGGAACTAAGGCCTAAGATTTTGGTGACTGCTGTAAGAATAAAGATGCCAAAGTTAAAAAGAGAAATAGCCTGATAACTGGAGAAGTTTAGTTCCCTGTACTTTTACCCCTACTTTCTCCCATCTTGCATTGAGTTCATAAAATCAAGTAATGAAAGAACAACTATAATACATATTATTAAAACATATCTCACTACTATCTTGATTTGGACATAACATAAAGCCAGATATAAGTTAATATAGAGGGAAGATATTAATTCTATTCCTTGTCACCTTCCCTATCACCTTGTCACTTATTAAGGAGTTTCATAGTCTAATCAAAATGAACTAAATTTTGAAGGTCAAAACAGACCTAGATTTGTGCTTTAGAGGGTTTAAACTATTTTTATTTTTGAAGTTCTGGTTTCTTTTACCTTTGAGCCAATAGCTTAGTGGCTGCATTAACCTTTAAGATTGTTTAGTGCTTCCTTATCTGAAAACAGACCTGTTATTAGTAGAGTGTGGGAACCTGAGCCAATGAAAGAAGCAACAAGACATACTGAACAACTAACTGGCAGTTGAAAAGGGAGGGAAGATATGAGAGAACTCTAGCAACCTTCTAAAATAGATGAACAGATGCACAATTCATGGTGCAAGCACTTTAATGCATGTCCTCTCAGAGAAGGGAAAGGAGAAAGAAGCTTCCTCCCCTGTGTTTCCTATTCCCCCTAATCCTCCCTGCCCCCCTCCCTCAGGTGGCAGGGTTCCAGCTAGGAATTCATACACTCCTATTTTGTAAGGCTTACAAATGTCTTCAAGACCAAGTATTTTTCAAGAGAATTATTTCCAGTTCAGCTGAGCTTCTCCCCCTCAAGCTCTTGTTTTTCTGAATATCACAGGTATCATTTGCCTAAAAAAAGGCATCTGTCACTTCATGGTTTTATCATTCTCTCTTTAGGTAATCGATCTTTGTTGTGGCTGTGATAGCTTCCCTCGTATACATAACCACATATATGCACACACATTCAGAGACACAGATGGCAGCATACAGTAGAAGAGTGCTGTTGCATTTGGAGCACAGACTGGTGTGTATGTATGCTCTACTATTAAACAAGTTATTGAACCTCTTTAGACTAAATAACAGATGTAATCATTGTTATGTAGAAAGGTGAAGATATAAAGTCCCCTTATCTTCAAAGAATTTATGGTCTAGTGATGGGAATAGTCATGATTACATAAGAAAATAAAACAAAAAAGAAGGCACATATGGTAACATCAAATGAATAATAGGTATATAAAGGTGGCAAGGTATATAATAGGTATATAAATAGGACAAGGAGGATGTTTAAACTAGATGATCTCTAAGAACCTTCTAGCTCTCAATTCCATGATCCTAAAAGTCACCAGATAGTTCAGAAAAGGAAGAGGTCATTCTGGGCTTGGGTAAGCAGGGAAATAAAGAAATAGCTTTTGAAAAATAGGTAGGAATTAGGAAGAAAGGATTGAGAATATATAGTATATAGTGTCATTTCTGTTGTTATATTCTGAAAGGAAATAAGTCACAATTGAATTTACTCTTTGATTTTTTTGAAGTTCTATCATCTAGGTTCCAGTTATTCCACAGAATATGAATACCTGACAAAGAGCACTCTTTAATTCAGTAAAGCAAAACCAGCATGACAAGAACATCAAGCTTAACAAGGTTAGAAAAAGGAAAACAAATTAGGCGATCTTAGGCTTGGAATTCCAGAAGCTGTCACCAGTCCAAAGCAGGAAATATGGGCAATTTAAAAAGCCATATTACTTTAGGACACACCAGGGGCAAAATAAAAAATCTATCATTGCTCCTAACTACTGATACTGAGTCAAGGCCTTGGAGTCCCAGTGGAATTCAATCATTTCTGATAGAGACTCTGAGCTATTATCTTCTAAGTGGCTGTTTGGAGTGGGTAGGATAAGGGAACATCAAAAACCAAGAGTAATGAATCAGCCCAACAGGTATAAGAAGTCACCATTTCCAGACTTAATCTATCCATCAGATTGTGTACCTGACAATGCCAGGATGACAGAGGTTGTTTCATGCCTGGTCTGTCAACAGAGTAAGACAATGAACATGTCCGACTGTCATGCTGCGTAAGTGAAAGGGAGTGGGGGAGGGGAAAAAGATCCTAAAGCCTGGGAGAAATGAATTTATCTCTCCTTTCTGATTTTCCATTTTTGTCCTCAGTCATGCACAACTACTTGCATCTAGTTTAGGGGCAGGGATAAAATAAATGAAGCAGATGACCATTCTCATTGTTACTATGGCCTGTAGGTATCTTTGATTTCACATAATTTGCCTGAGTTCACATGGCTTTTTCAATGACAGAATGTAGACTAAAATTCTGGACTGCTTTTACACAAACCTATATTTACATCTGGTCACACCATTCTTTATATAGAACCCCAATAACTGGGGCCCTTCATTAGCCAAAAACAAGCTTTTGTGTAACTTAGTAGTAGAGACAATTTCAGGATAGCCAAATCTCCTCAGTCTTCTGCATCTACAGGATGATATAACAGAACTGTTGTTTACAACAATGACTCCAGAACTAGAGAGAAGTATAATGCCCTGGATTTGGAGGGCCTTTGGTATGAATGCTAGCTCTGTTATTTACTATCCAAGCAACCTTGGTTGGGCCAGGATTCAGGAAAGGAAAAGAACTGAAGGGAAAGGGAAGGAAACAAGCATTTATTAAAGTCTTACGATGTGCTAGGCACTGTACCTTACAAACATGATCTCATTTGGTTGTCACAACACTGGACGGAAAGTACTATTGTCATCATCTTGTAGCCAAGGAAACTGAGGCAGAAAGACAAGTAAGAGACTTGTCTAAGGCCACATAGTAAGTCTCTTAAGGCTGTATTTGAACTCAGTTCTTCCTGACTGCATGTCCAGTCTCTATCTACTGTACCACCTTCAATTCCTCATTTATAAAATGAAGTTGGACTAAATGACTTCTGAGATACTTTGTAGTTCTAAATCTATGAGCCTAAGGTAATCGTGGTAAAAAAAACAAACAAACAAAAAAAACTACATTTACATACTGCCTTCAAAAAATAATAATCTGAACTTAAATGCTTCAAAAATGAGCCTATGTACACTGCAAAACACAAAAGGAGAATTATATGAAACAGGGAATTTACATTTTATACTGTTGCTTTTAAGAGAAAATAATTCATGTTATTCTCAAAACTACCTTCATTACTTATGTGCGTTTCTCTTTGAACTTCCTTTTGTTCATTTAAAAAAAATGTTTTAATAGCTCACTTTAAAAAAAAAAAGATTTCTTAAAGTATCCAGGCTTAGAAAAAATAATAATTTTCAGGGAGTTCAAGGATTCTCTCCTTGACTTGCTTTCCATGTTAGTTATTTTTGGAAACAGATTTTTTATTTTTTCTTCCATTTTTCACTCTTTTAACTTTATTCTAATATTTCCTGCTCTATCATTGATTTCCATTTGGCCCATTCAGTTTTTATTACCCGAGTAGGTCTATTACTTGCTTCTCTAAGCTATTTTATTTCTTCCAATTTTCTCCTCAAGAACTTTTATTTCATTTTTAAAAAATCTGTTGCTTCATTTCTTCTAGGCATTCAAGTAATTTTTGTGGAAAACCCACTTTTCCCCTTTTAAGTCTCTATAGTTATTATGTAAGCATTCCCTCTTATTAGCTAGCTGGGTATCTCTGAATTTATTATAAATTTCTTATACTAGTCTACACATTTTTGTTTACTTATTTCTCCAGCAGGAATTAGTTCCTGAATTGGGACATTGCATCAAGTTTAGTTGTTGCTGGGAGCCGCAATCTCTAAGCTGATTGGCAAAGCCCAGCACTGAGATCAAATGTACACAGCACTTATGCAGGAACAACATTTCCTTCTATGATTCTCATTAGTGGACTACTATTTCCTATATTATTTATAATTGGCTTGGTTATAGTACTAAAACATTATCTAAAAAAATCTGGTGACAAGGGAAATTTGGTTAAGTTAACTAGAAATGATTCCACATGCATATTCTGTCCTAATAAAACCAATCTCTCACTGAGACAAATGATAAAGGAGAGAACACTATAGAAAGCATTGTCACTATGGAAGAGAATCCAAAGACCCAGGAAATAATGGTGTTTACCAACTTAGACTCAGAACAGATCAGTGTGTCTAGGAACCAAAAGATGGTTAAAGTATAACTAGGAATTGCCCTAAATGCCTATGGTACACGGTTCTAATAGGGAAATAGAGGAATCAAACAATCCATCGAATTGACAAAGAAGACATAAGTAAACTAACAAAATTCACTAACACTTAACCTTGTATAACATTTACCTTTCATTACTGGCTTCGCATAATGTAATCAATAATTAACACTTAACCATGAAAAACTTACTCAAATGTTAAATGTCAAATGTAATAACATATAAAGGTCAAAATGTCAGACACATGTCTGAAGACTATGTTGACCTAAAGAAAAGTCTATAATCATGATACAGTATAAAAATAAGGCCTGAAGGAGCCTGAGAGAGGTGGGAGCATCACTTCCATCAGTTCCTCACTCAAACTACCCCATGACTCCTGTCTTCCTTTGACACTGACCCTATTCCTCCTGTTCAGCTCCCTGGACTCCCTGCAGAGGCTGGACCCCTGCAAGTTGTCATCATCTGCTGAGCTTTTTGGGTGGGATGTTCACCTTTTTAGCCTTAATGTGGATCACCTGGGTCGGTTCTCCACCTCCAAGTGGTAGTTTTACCCTGGATCTCTGAAATCTCAGAATGCTAGATCTTCAGGACCCTCTATGGCAGGGTCCTTATCCTGTAGTCCATGAACTTCTTTTAAAAATATTTTGATAACAATAGTTTTCAATATTTATTTTTAAAAAAATTTGAGTTCCAAATCCCCCGCTTCTTTTATAAATTAAAAATTACTTGCTCTCCAAGATAGCAAGTAATCTGATATAGGTTGTACATGTGCAATCATTTTCAATATATTTCTATATTAGTTATATTGTGAAAGAAAAATCAGAACATAAGGGAAAAACCATGAGAAAGAAAAAATAACAACAAAGTGAAAATAGTATGCTTAGATCAGAATTCTCTATAGAAGTTTCCACAGTTCTTTCTCTGAATGTAGATGGCATTTTGCGTCCCAAGTCTGTTGAAATTGTTTAATTAATCATCTTAGTATCTTGTTAACAACATTGTTAACTGTATACAATGTTTTCCTGGTTCTGCTCACTCAATATCAGTTCATGTATATGCTTCAGCAAAAGAAAAAAAAGCCATTTATCATTACCTTTTCCTGTTTCTTAGCCAATCTGATAGGTGTGAAGTGGCACCTCAGAGTTGTTTTAATTTGCATTTCTCCAATCAATAGTGATTTAGAGTATTTTTTATATAACTACAAATGGCTTTAATTTCTTTTATCTGAAAATTGTTCGTATCCTCTGACCATTTATCAATTAGGGAATGATTTGTATTCTTATAAATTTGGGTTACTTCTCTATATAGTTTAGAAATGAGGCCTTCATTAGAACAGTGGCTGTGAAAATCGTTTCCCAGCTTTCTGCTTCGCCCCTAATCTTGGTTGCATTGGTTTTGTTTATGCAAAAACCTTTTAATTTAATGTAATCAAAATTATCCATTTTGATTTCCTAATGTTCTCTTTCTTGTTTGGTCAAAAATTCTGCAAAGATCTAAGAGGTTTTGCTTCTAGTATTATCCTTTATATCTATATCATGAACCCATTTTGAGTTTTATCTTGGTATATAGTGTGATATGTTGGTCTATGCTTAGTTTCTGCTATACTATTTTTCAGTTGTGTCAGCAATTTTTGTCAGATAGTGACTTCTTACCCCAAAAGCTGGAGTTTATCAGACAACATATTACTATAGTCTTTGACTTGTGTCTTGTGTACCTAACCTATTCTACCCTATTTCTTAGCCAGTTCCAAATGATTTTTAATACAGTTTTAGGTCTGGTGTGGTTGGGTCACCTTCCTTTGTACCTTCCCCCTTGTCCCCCCATTAAATCCCTTTATATTCTTGACCTTTCGTTCTTCCAGATGAATTGTGTGATCATTCTATTTTGATGTAATTGGTTTCCTTTAAAATTCTATGTATTATATTTTAATCATTCAAAAAGATATTTCTCTGGAAACAGAGTGATCCATCAGTTGGAGAATAGCTGAATAAGTTATGGTATATGAATGTTATGGAATATTATTGTTCTATAAAAAATAATCAGAAAGATGATTTTTTTCCTACTACTCAAAATTTTTTATTATTTATTTGTTTGGTTTTTTTAAAAATGTAACTATGAAGTTTTTTATTTACAAAGCATATGCATGGGTAATTTTTCCAACATTGACTCTTGCATAATCTTTTGTTGCAAATTTTTCCCTCTTTCCCCCCACCCCCTCCCCTAGTCCAATACATGTTAAATATGTTGAAATACATTAGATCCAATATATGTATACATATTTATACAAATATCTTGTTGTGCAAGAAAAATCAGATCAAGAAGGAAGAAAAAGAAAGCACAATGCAAGCAAATAACATCAGAGAAAGTGAGAATGCTATGTTGTGTTCCCACGGTTTTCTCTCTGGGTATAGATGGCTCTCTTCATCACTGCACAAGTGGAACTGGTTTGAATCATCTCAATATTGAAGAGAGCCACTTCCATCAGAATTGATCGTTGTATAGTCTTATTGTTGACATGTATAATGATCTCCTGGTTCTGCTCATTTCACTTATCATCAGTTCATGTAGGTCTCTCCAGGCTTCTCTAAAAACATCCTGCTGGTCATTTCTTACAGAACAATAGTATCCCATAGCATTCATATACCATAATTTATTCAACCATTCTCCAACTGATGGGCATCCACTCAGTTTTTAGTTTCTTGCCACTGCAAAGAGAGCTGCACAAACAAATGTGCCATTTTTGCACATATGGGTTCTTTTCCCTCCTTTAGGATCTCTTTGGAATATAAGCTCAGTAATGATACTGCTGGATCAAAGGGGATATACAGTTTGATAACTTTTTGAGCATAGTTCCAAACTGTTTTCCAGAATGGTTGGATCCGTTCACTGTTTCACCAATAATGTATCAGTGTCCCAGTTTTCCCACATCTCCTCCAACATTCCTCATTATCTTTTCCTGGCATCTTAGCCAATCTGATAGGTGTTTGCATTTCTCTGATCAACAGTGATTTGGAGCACCTTTTCACGTGGCTACAAATAATTTCAGTTTCTTCATCTGAAAATTGACCATTTATCAATTGGAGAATGACTTGAACTATTATAAATTTGAGTCAATTCTCTATATATTTTAGAAATGAGGCCTTTATCTGATCCCAGAAGGATGATTTCAGAGAGACCTGGAGAGACTTACATGAACTGATGTTAAGAGAAATGAGCAGAACCAGAAGATCATTGTACATGGCAATATCAGTATTACACAATGATTAATTCTGACGAGGGTGACTTTTCCCAACGAGATTACTGATGCCAGTTGCAATGATCTTGTGATGAAGAGAGCCATCTACATCCAGAGAGGGGGCTGTGGAAAATGAATGTGAATCACAACATAATATTCTCATTCTTTTTGTTGTTGTTCTCTTGCATTTTGTTTTCTTACTCATTTTTTTATTTGATTTTTCTTTTGCAGCAAGAGAATTATATAAATATGTTCATGCATATTGGATTTATATTTTAACATGTTAAAGATATATTAGATTGATTGCCATCTAGGGAAGGAGGTAGGGGGAAGAAGGAGAAAATCTGAAACACAAAGCTATGCAAGAGTCAATATTGTCAAATTATTCATGCATATGTTTTGAAAATAAAAAGCTTTAAAAATTAAAACAAAACAAAACAAAAAACCAAAAGAGATCATTTCTAAAAAAAAAAGGAATAACAGGGTTTATGAGACTCCAAAAGGGTTCATGATTCACAAAAACCCCTTGTGTGTGGGCAGCTCAGGACAGAATACTAAGAAGAAGCTTTTTAGTGCCTGTGCCTCAATTGTCCTGTTCTTGAGATGTGCTTATTTGTGCTGACCAGTGGTTTTCCAGATCACTTCCAAGGTCTTGAGTGTGAGCTTCTGATCTCCTCATCTCCTCTCCCCCATCCCAGGGCTTTCTCTGGAAGTTTTTCAGTTCTGATGCCTCTGCACAGAGATCAACTAGTAAGTTTTAGAGATTGAAAGGTCATGAAATTGACAAACTACCTTGGCTGTTCTTCGGATACTATATAAGCAGAATTTGAAATCTGACTAGTATATTTATTATTTAAATAAACAGAAGAACATTGTTTACATGCTGAACTTCAAATTCTGTCTCAGTGTCAAAATCCAGCATCTTAAGCCAACTATGTATACATATAGAGAGAAAGGGAATGTGAAAGACAAGAGATGTTTTTAGAAGTGAAATAAAAAAATTTTTTAAAGGATGAAGAAGAATGATCCAGAGGGTAGGCTAGAAGGAGTAGGTACAAATAGACCCTAAGTCACACAGGGAACCACCAACTTTATAAAGCATCTTATCCCCTACCAGAATTACAGACCTGTAAAGCTAATAAGCTTTATGAATAAAAGTGTAGAGCCAAGAGAGGGGCCCTATGTTTTTTAGCCCTTGACATAAATATTTCATTTCAGAAACCTCCATTACAGTGAAGACAGTGCAAGTTTCAATGTTTCAGTTTATCTTATTTTGCTCAGTAAGGCTAAGCATGAAGTACAATATGTTGTGGACAATTACAGAAGAAACAAGTTACTTTGCCCCACTTAGAAAGCTAAACAAAGAAAACAGGTTACTTTGACTTGTCTGCAAGAACACTGATGAACAGCTTTCAAAACAATAGTTTCCCTCAAGGTATAAAAAGTCTGCTAATACTGGCAGTCTTCTATGGAATCTGTCCTGTACCTGCTACCTGTCCATGAAGACTACTCTTAGGCAAGCAGATATAGCACAGTGCATAAAGTGCTGGACTTAGAGTCAAGGAAGAGCCAAATTTGAATTCTGTCTAAGATACTTACTAGTTATGTGACACTGGGCAAATCACTTACTTCCCTGTATCTAAATTTCCTCCTCTTTAAAATGATAATAGCAGCACATACTTCCTAGGTGATTAGGAGAATAAAATAAAGCTTTGCAAACCTTAAAGCACGGTACTAATGCTTAGCTATTATTTGGTGTCCTTTCTACAGCAACATGTCTCTGAATAAACTTTTTCTAGCTTTTTTAATTTATTATTCTAAATTATCTGGTTGAGCCCTGTATTCTTTCTTTCTCTTTCCCTTTCTCCTTTGCTTTCTTCCTTCATCTCTCCCTTCATTCTTTCCATCCTCTCTCCCATTTTTATTTGGTACACTGGCTGGGAGTTCAAAGAAGAGAAGAAGCATATTTGACCAAGGAAATGGGTTTCTCAGGCTTCCCCCCACCCCAAATCAGTAAGAGCTTTTATTCCTGTTATTCTGTTTCTCATTGAATCAGCTAATTTTTTATTAAATGTGGAAACTCTGCTCTGAGGGTGTGTTAAGTTCTGTTTTGCTTTGGTCTAATAAAGGAGAGTATATTTAATTACCTTCACTTAACCACTGTGAAAGAGTTTAAATGAATTCTTTGCATTTTCTATTTTTAGGAATATATATATATATATATATATATATATATATATATATTTCTTTAAAGTTTAAAGAGCATTCATAAGACTCAGTGTTTATTGACTAATCCATTCTTTTTCTGTGCCTCTTCAATTTGTTTTATAGGTACCTGACATCTACTTTAGGAGAGATTTTTTTTTAAAATATCAACATGATTGGCCCATGTGAGCTGGGAAAAAGAGAAACCCTAAATAAATCACTCCCCTTTCCCCTTATATTGTGATGGAATAAAATTAAGCGTTGCCCATAAAAGAATTATTTTTTTAGGCTTTGTAAATGCTATTTAAGAGAAATTAAAAGTAAAGATTAACTGGTGCTCCAAAGTGTGCATAACTATTTTTTAAACCCGTGGACATAATTAAACCCTATGATCAGTATTTATTTATATTTGCCTTAAATATAAAACTGACTCTTATGTGGAAAAGGGGGAGAGAAAAGGGAAGAGTAATCTTTCTTTGACTACCACAGAGGCTTCTAAAGGAAAAAAAAAGCCTAGAATTTTGAATATGGAGTTTTATTTGTTTGAATATGTGGAAGCTAGCAAATGTATTTATTTTCAATTTTTCCTATTAAATTATGTAAGATGGGACTATTTAAATTAAGTTGGGATTCAGCTTTGTAAATGAGGAGTTTTCAAGGATAAATTTTTAAGTTTTTAAACTCTCTGGTAATTTAATCTATTCTCTCGACTTTAAAGGAGCTACCAGAATTAAAGAGAAGACAGTAACAGAAAAATATAAAGAAAAGGGCCTGAATGGATACTACATATGGAATTCATAAGGTTTTAGAAACTAGTTCAGAATCTGGTTTAAGAAACTTAAGAGATCCAGTTTAAAGTTAGAACCTTCCTTGGAAAAATTTATGTCCATGTTAACTATGTAGCTTCAATTATTTCTGTTTCTTTTTGCTGTCATCTTTAAAACCAGGCAAAGATTTCTTTTTCTCCAGTTTACATTTTTATTGTGTTTACAAGCACAAGAGTTGGAGAATGTGGAGAAAAAAGGGTCCTGTATTTTCTCACTTTTATAACAAGTGACTCCGTTTTAGATCTAGCCTCCATTACTATATAAATTGAACAAGCCTTGGTATTTGAGTTTATCCCAACCTAGTCAGTTCTGCAAAGGTAGGTATAGGAAAAGAGAAGTTGCTCTACATACCCACAGAACAAGATGTTTTGCCATCTATATAAAGCTAACTTTGGAGAAAACAGGTCACTTTCTTCTGTTTTCAAGGACAGTTATAGAGAGTGATCAAAAGGGGAAAAAATTATTTCTCTTATGGCATAAAAGTTCTGCCACATATTTTATTTGAAATGCGGAACTTTGCCACAGTTTCCTTCCCAAAGGTATGACTATGGAATAAGTGAAAGGGACGTTGGGAGTAGATTCATTCTGTTTAGCTCAGAAGAAGGGGGAGAACTTTTAAAAACTCTTGTCCTTGTAACTATGTGTTCTCTTTAATGTGTTTTTACCATGACAAAAGTAAAAATCAGATACTACAAAGGGCAGCAATTCTCAAAGAGAATGTGAAGAGGAGTGGTTGTCAGTCAGATTATGGAGTCTGTATCAAATGGTGGGGAGGAAAAAAGGCATGTTTCTGACATTGGGTCTTAACTTCAGAAATGTCCTTTAGGACACAAAAATGGTACATCCATGTGTTTGTGTTCTCTCTTTTTCCGCATTACAACAAGGAAAAAGTCTGTGCTGTAAGTTCTGATTCTGCCTCCAATCCTGCCACTAGATGGCTGTGTGATCTTAGACTGGATATTTGATCTGAGCTGCCGTTCGCTTATCTATAAAATGAGGGAGCTTGGATGAATGATCTATAAAATCCCTAATGGGTCTAGAATCCTATAAATCAAAGTTGCATATGATTAGGTAGGTGGTGTTCCTATTCATTTCAGTACTATCTCTTAAAGTGTGTTGTCTCACCTTTATTTTTTTCTGAGAGAAATGATATATGATAAAGAAACATTTATGCCAATACAATTATCCTCATTTCTGTAAATCCCTGAAGACTGGCTTTAGGTTAGAGAAGAGAGGGAGGCATATAGGGCTCTTCATGCATTTACATGTCTGTGTTTAAATTTTATTTTGTTAAGGAGTAACTCTTTTTTTGTTTACAAGCCTTCCCTCCCCTTCCCCCCCCCCCCCTCCTCTTCTTTTTGCTGGCCAAGCAAATATCAGAGAATCTTATAGAATCTTAGAGTTAGACACTTTAAGAGTTTATATAATTCAGATCCACTAAATAGGAGAATCCTGCCTAATATTCCACCTTAGGTAGAAAAAAAGCAGCTAAATCTGAAATATAACTGAATATAAGAGAAGAAGAAAAAAATTTCTCATGCCATTTGTAACCTCTTTCTCATATGAAATAAATCTTCCCAGCAGTCTGACAGGAAGCTCATTGTCCAGTCTTAGATTTCTATTTTCTCACGAAAACTTCCCAGATGATGGGGGCAGGGAGGAGAATCAGCCTGTCAATTCCTTCAGCTGGGGTATGGTATCAGTGCACAGGATGGACAAAGGGGAAGGAGAAACTACTCTGAGGCCTTATAGTGCTATTTGAACACTTAAATTCCCCTTTAATCTTTTATTGATTAGACACTGGCTTTCTGGTTTCAGAACTCCTTTGTGGGATGGATAAATCAGAGCTCTTCCTCTTCTGCCAACTTCATTCTTATACCTCCATCTTCTACTTAAAAGAACTATAAGAAAAGTCACTAGATAAAGCCCAAGTAAATGTGAATTGTGACTGTAGGAAGATCTAAACTGTATGGCCATGTGCATTTAAATCTTCTTAGGCCTCAATTTCTTGATCTGGGAACTAAATGAATTGCATATCATCTTAAATTCCTTTTCAGGTTTAGATCCTATATTGTTAACAGTCATTCTTTTTAAAGTGATTATGCATCCCTTTTAGGAGAAAAGAACTATCATGTCAAGGAGATTTAGTCTTAAATATTTCATCTCTTTCACACCCTCATCCCATGAAACCTTCCTAATATAAAAAGTCTTGTCACAAGGGGAAATATATAGTCACATAGGCAGGACAATCAAATACTGTGCATAGATACAAATATTCTGTGTCTCTTCTGTGCCCTGTTTTCTCTTTTTATAGCTGTTAAAATAGCCTGGAAGAACTTTAAGGTAAAAATACAAGTTTAAAAAAATTCCTATCAGTAGACTAAACATATTCCCAATGAAAACAAAGAATTTAGATTTCACAAGCACCAAAACCACTAAAAAGAAGCAAACTGGCTAAATTAAAACTGGTTCACTGACAAAACAATGCCGATTCTCTGATTTGTGAAGATTTAAATCTGAATATCAAAATGTGTTCTAGCCAATGATAAATTATTTTGCATAATAAATTATTGTACATCAGAAAGTCAATAATTTATTATATTGATATATGTAATATATATGCTTAATATATAATTTATGACATTATGACTTGAATATGTGAACGATTCTGTCAACGTGGAAAAATCAAGGTGTGGGAACTCCCTTCATCAATGTCCAAAAAGCCATGACTAGATAATTTCTAGGAAGGCAGCTGCTTGAGCTATCTAAAAGTTAAATGACTTGGTTAAGGTCATAAAGCCAGCCAGTGTGAGAGACAGCATCTGAAGCTAGATCTTCTTGATTCAAAGTTCAACATTTCTGACTAGTATGCAAGTTTGCCTCTTGTTGGAAGACATAATTTTCAGGCAAAATAATACTTAAACTCTAAGAATTCTAGGTTTTAAGAAACTCCCATGTAAGAACTACAGAGTGTTCCATTCAATATATTCAATTTGCTCTGCTCTATTTTCAATAACATAGGGACACATAATGGGCCCATTCTTATACAGAACAATAATCTCCCTCCTCAGTCAGAGTGACTCATATTATCTACAGTAAAATCTAAAAATCTATCCAAAGAGCACATAAGCTAAAAATCTTCCCTCCTGAAATAACTCTGTTACTGGGAAAAAATTAGAAAGAGGAAGTGAAAGGGGATGCTTTGGTAAAGGGAAGTGGTGGTGGAGATGAGATTGGAAAAAGAATAATTTATTACAGCCTCTTGCTTTCCATTCCCCTCAAATTTGTAAGAAGTCAGTCTCTTTGCTCCTTCCTAATAGTAGAATATTCTTGCTTTTGCTGGTTGCTGGTTGCCCATATGGCCTGTCACCCTTTCAGCTTCTGATATTTTCACACTGGCTGACTCAAAAAGCCTTAAGGGAACAGAATGCCATCTGGGGATAGCTTTCCCCACCCCTCTGTCATTGTTGTGGTGGGGGTGGAGGTGGGGGTGGAGGTGGGAGAAAGGCAGAAGGAAGGCAAAGTCTCATCTATCCTCCAATTTCTAATTGTAAGCAATGCTCTCAACACATAACCTCTCATCCTGCAGCAACTTGGATAACCCCCTATATCCAGCGGCTTTGTGAAAGCCATTATTTGCTGGTTGATACAGTTGACAGAAGGTTGGAAATCTTGTCTCTTCTTGGGATTAATATTAACTAAGAACTAGATACATGGTTTATCTTGAAAAACAACAATGTTGCCTTTTAGCTTTGCATTTGCTGTTCTATGGCCAGTGGAAGTAGATGGGATAAGAAATCACCAATGCAAATATTTTTGGACTGTGACCAGGACTTTTTCTTGGCAGATTTTTCATAACAGAATTTCTTCTTCAATTTGCTATGCTATACAACTCTCTAGCTCAAGTATCATCTCTTCTGCAAAATCCTCCTAAATCCCTTAGTTGTCAGTGTTCAGTGCTCAAACACATGTGCTTAGCTGTGTTTCTGCTGTATCCCCTCCTGTGAAAATGTAAATTCCTTAAGAGCAGTACTGGTCCTGTTTTGTCTCTATCCCTAGTACCTAAACAGTACCTTGCGTAGACTTGGTGCCACAGACACAAGAGTTGCTAGTAAAATTAGGTACAAGAGGAATTTGATGTACAGGGCACCAGCATTTCTTTCATTAATGACCAAAGGAAGTGATACAATTGATAAACATGTTGGGAAAACAAATATAAAGACTAAAACTATCTCTGCTCTCAAAAATCTTACATTCTAATAGGGAGACAAGTACATATATAAGTACAGAATAAATAAAATGAATAAGTGAAAACAAAAACAAAGTAGTTCCCCAAATATTATCATATTTATCGTTACAGAAGGAGGATTCCTCCTCTGTCAGTTAAAGGATTAGGAACAGCTTCATGAAAAAGATGGGTGCTTGAGCTTCATTTTGAAGAAGTTTATGATGGAGAAAAGAAGTGCCTTTTAGACATGGAAGTTAGCTAGTTCAAAGACACTAACTAATATCTTGAGCGAGAAACAGAGAGAAGAGGCCAGCTGGTCTGGATCATTGTGCACATGAGGGAGAGATAAAATTTAGCTAAGTGACATAATGGATGGAACACTGAGTCTAGAGTCAGGAAAACTCATCTTTGTGAGTTGAAATACTACCTCATACATTTACTAGATTGCCTTATTTCCTCATATGTAAAGTGAACTGGAGAAAAGAAATGGCAAACTACTCTAGTATTTTTGCCAAGAAAACCCAAATGAGGCCACAAAGAGTTAGACACAGATGAAAAACAAATGAACTTCAATACACAAGAAGAAGGAAAGAGAGGTTGGGATCAGATTGTGAAGGCTTTAAAGGCTAAACAGAAGAGTTAGTACTTTAACCTAGAGGCAATAGAGAGCCACTGTAATTTATGGCATAGGGAAGTGATATGGTTAGAGCTATGCTTAAGGAGAATCACTTTAGTAGCTATGAGGACGAACACAAATCAAAAAGTCACTCTTCTGTAAATTGCCCAGGATACTGAAAGCTATCAAAATAAGTCTATTCTGAAAATATAAAATAATCATTGATGATGTTCTGATGGTGGTTGTGTTGGGCAGAGAGAAACTGAAGAACTGATCCCCGAGGCAGGCAGGAAGAAGGCACTGATTAGTTTATCTCCATGGTTCTATCTTCTGGAAAAGTTGTCCAGTCTGAAATCTAAGCTATGTCAAACCCCTGAAACCCAACCTCTGTAGGGATCTTGGGCAGCTTCATCTTGCCATGTCCTGTCAGAAATCCCAGTCATATCCCTGAGATTATAGTAGACTATAAAATCTACTTATGGTTATGCTATATTCACTGCCTTCTTTTGAGTCAGTCTGCCATGACACCTCATGGTATCTTTTCCTTTACTTCTCTCTCTCATGCCATATGGTCTTCGACATGTCTTGTGGTATCTCTTCTGATCCTACTTTTCCTTCTTATAGCTAATTAACTTTTATGAGGGGCTAAGACTCTTTTAGGATTTAGCCTGCCAGCTAAGAGCATTCCCCAACCTTGTGGGGTATATTTCCTTTCTCCTGGTAAATGGCAAGTCCCACTATAGAACTTGCCTTTTTCATCATTAATTATTAAAATCCCTTTCTATACTCTCCTACTCTATTTCATATTTACCATTTTTGGTATCTATTGTATTGCATCATTTTTTCTGTAACTTCTTCCCTAAATAAATCTGCCTTTTGCCAAAGAGAATAGCCATTGTAAATCTGCTTCCGGGGGTGAAACCAAGATGGAAGAATGAAGCTACTTGAGCTCTCCCAGTTTCCCTCAAAAACCACATGAAACCAAGCCTCTGAACAGTCTGATGGAATGAAACCACTTTCCAGCTCAAGACTGATCTTTCTTGTAGTTTTTCCAGTCTGTCTTATTGGGATGAAAAGGGTGTTCAGGCCAGCTAAGATACATTTTGGGAAAGCTGGTGAGAGGGTCTTAATCACAGCAAATCAGCAACTAAGACCATCAGTTCTAGCTCAATAGAGGAGCAAATCAGTGGGGCATTTTCCAGAAAGCAAACTCTGGGAAACCAGACTATTTCCTGAAAAGAGCAGGCAAAGCCACTTTCTGCAAACACGAGGGACCCCTGTGCTCAAAGCCAAGGCTCAGAGCTGCCCAGGAAGCCTGAGACAGGGCCTACTTTACCCCAGGAGCAGAATTTGATCATAAAAGTAAAAAAAAGAGGAAATAACAAAAGAAAAGGAAAGAAAATGAGCAAAACCCAGAAAAGAATGTTGACCATAGAAAGCTACAATGATGATAGATAGGGCAGATCAAAACACAAATTCAGATGAGAACAGAATGTGCACAGAAGAAATCTCAAAGAATAATATGAATTGGGCTCAAGCCCAAAGAGGCTTCATAGAAGTGCTCATAAAAGACTTTAAAAGGCAAATAAGAGAGGGAGAAGAAAAAATGAGGAAAGAAATGAAAGGTATGCATGAGAGAGTCAATAGCTTGGAAAAGGAGAATGGCCAACTGTGAATTATTCACATGATTGAACCCCAATATTTGGTGCACACCATCATCTGGTGCCTATATCAGTCACATCAATCACTGTATACCATTATAATTTGTTCCCAAATGTGTTTAAGTATAGTTTTTTCTTTCTTTCATCTTTTGAAATCTGTCCCAATTACTCTATTTTTGAAAGAACAGTACAATACACCAAATATGTTTTTAACCATTTTGTGACACAAACTTTCATCTTTCTTCCTCTAAACTAGTGGTGTGAAATCAAAAAGAAACAGAAGCCACTAAACATATAAAATCCCTGTGTATCAAATACTGACTTAGAAAACCATAACTGAATTTTTATTTATTTTGTTACTTTAATCTGGTTTAGGCAAGAGAGTAGAGGGTTTCATATTTGATATCTCTGTCCTGAACCCTTTCTGAGCCTTCTTTTTTCTAAGGAAACCTTGCTTAAGTTACTTGAAACTTCAAAAAACCCTCCTAAATTTATGGCATAATCTAAGAGACCGTAAATTCCTCTTACCGTTATCTGTATCTTGTCTGCCCTTTGAATTCATAGACTACATATATAATTTTTATTCACTAACTAGTATGTGGCCAGCCCCCCCCAATTATATGTGTATGCATATATATATCAACATCAAAACAGAGACTATCAAAGTTTAAGACTACTAAGACATCAGCAGATAGAAGGGAATATAGGATAAAGTCCCGTTTAATGTTTTCATTTGTTCTGCAGAGGCCAAAATGACTTCCTTTTATTCAGGCCTTCAGTTATTCTCAAACACAAGCCCTGAATCTAGCCGTTATTTTTTGTTTGTTTGTTTATATCCTCTTACATAGCAAAAATCTGTTGCTATTCCACAGAAGCCCAGACACATAATATAGCATGGAAGCAGGGAAAGAATACTGTCCCTATACTGCAGAGGGCTTGCTCAGCATCCTAACTTTAGTAAAGAATAAAAGATATAAGTTCAAATAGCCTTCACTAGAAAGAAGCATTTAAAAACAAAATCCAGTTGTGTTGATATCAGTTTTATGGAAGCTAACAATACCAACAAAGCCACAAGTACTCCCTAAAATTCTTTTCATCAGAGATGGAATATACAGGAGATGCTTTTATTGTGTTTCTGATTTGGGGAGGGAAGGAGTGCTGAGGAGAAACTATCAAGTTCCGTCTCTTTTTCACCAAGTTTTAAGCCACTCAGGTAAACCAGGCTGAAAAGAATAGGAAAAAAAAAAAAAGGGAAGAAAATAAATTTCTGTAACCTTCTTTGATATTCTTTTTCAAGTTTCTTCTCATACAAGGAAGCAGATGGCCCTATCCCTCAGAGGTTTGAATCCTAGAATGCAGCTGCTACCAGGTCCCAGTTCCAGCAGCTGGGGTTAAAGAAGCTCACTGCAGGAGGTAAACATCAGAAAAATAATGGCTACTATTGTGCATGCACATTGAATCCCAATTTCACTGCTTTCCTAGAACCTGGGGTAAAGGGAAAAATGTTAAAAGCATTTTTAGGAAATCTGTAATTAGAGTTTTAAATTAACAGAAAAGTACAATATAATGAAACACAATTTTATTTAGTTTATTCTGACTTTGGAAGATTATTGGCAAAATATGCCTTTGGGGGAGCAAGTGAAGAGAGGAAGGAAGCAAAAAATGGTGGCATAAATAAAAGAGCACAAAATATCTTTTGTTATTATCTGTTATCTTAAGCAATTATCTGTTGCTTCCTCCTCCTTTCTACCTTACACTTTAATCCAATACAGTCTAATTAAATTACAGAGTAAAAAGGAGGCTAGAACTGCTATGGACTATAAAAGGAGTTGACATTCATAAAACATAAAAGGCTATGCTGTGTGTATACACATAGATGAGTATAACTATATGATTACATAATTAGGTACATCAAACTATGCTAAATAGAGTAAAAACCCCTACTCATTATCATTTCAAAGTTGAAAGGGGAAAAGAAAATAGAAAATGAAGCATCTAATTGCAATCTTCCACAAAGCCAGCCTTGCCCAGCTGGTGCCAGTTAGATTCTCTTAATTAACAGATTGGAAAAGCAAAAAAGACTGTGTGCCTATCATCTACAAACTGGGGCCAACCAAGCATAGCAAAAGTTCAGTAGCATTTTCACAGTTAAAGATATTTTTCTCATTTCCTTAAGTGAATTTAATTGTGTTGTTTATATTAAAGATATCCTTTCTGCTCACTCAGTCACTACCTTAGTTGAGGTCTTCACCATCTCCTCTCTGGACTACTGCATCATTCTCCTTGCTTTCAGTTTTTCCCTCTCCAGCCCATCCTGCTCCATCCTGTACAATGCACACAAAATCCAGACTCTACCAGTTATATACTCTCTAGATAACCTCAGGTTTCTGATGAAGCCTAGTTGAAAGTTTAAAATACATTTTTTAATCTGTCTACCTACCTCAAACAGAGGCTTTCAAGGCAACGTGGCTTTTTACAAGTCCAGCTGATGGCTTAAAACACTGAGTTAAGTATACTCTATGAGGGTAAAGGAAGGGAACAGAGAAATGAACATAAACATGAATAATATGCAGAAAAAGTGCAATGAAGTGGCAGTCACCACATAAAGTACTCAAAGAACATAACGGCATAATAGATGGTGCTGGACCCAATTGGCATCAGACTGGGGTCTGAATGTTTCCTACTACACTAACTAGCTGTATGACAATAGAAAGACAAGCTATTTAACCTCATCTGTGAAATGGGAATATTGATACGTGTAGCAGTAGATTGTTGGGATACTCAAATAAGAAAATGTACATGGAGTATATATATATATATATATATGAAAATTTATAAGACTGATCCTTGTCCAGTTGATATTGAATCGGAATAAGGGAAAATCAATCAAGTAGCAAGGATCTAATAAGACTTGCTGACTTTGTCAATTGCTTAATGATGGCAATCCAGCCTTCAATCAGCATGGGGAGGCAGCTTAAATTTTATTGAAACAACTTGCCTTTGAAAATCCTAATGCCAATTGTAAGAAAACATTAGCTGGGGGGAAATCAAAAATATCTTTAGTAGAAATGATTCAAAGGTGTCAAAATATTGGGACTTCTAGTTTTCAAGCAGCAATAATGGCTGCTGCACTAAGTCAGGAAAATTTATGATTTAAAACATTTTCAAATTCTTGTAGATGGTATAACTGTGGACAGTTGGCTCATATAAGAAAAAACTGTATTATTCAAAAGGTTGCACTTCACTGCGATTCATCAGATAAACCTTTGACTTTAAGTACAAAATTCAGGAAGGGCAAAGATTGGGCTTCTGAATATCTCTCTCAGAATGATAGGTTGATTTCCAGAAACTATTAAAAGGGACCTTCACTTTCCCTTATTCCCCCCTCAAGCTGCCTGCAAACAATACCTTAAATCCAACTTATTGACAGTACAAGATTTAATGCAAATTACCCCTGGAAGTGCTGTTTGTCCACCTCTTTGTCATACCCCATTATTGACAATATGGGAATATGTTCTCTCCCCACTGGAGACCCACTCAGGTACTCTTCCTTCTGGTATGCTAGGTCTCGTTTTAGGATGCAGTTCACAGGCACTGCTAGGATTTAAGGTTATGCCTGGAGTATCAGATTCTGATTTTTTGGAAAAATATGTATTCTTTGCAATGCCACTCCTCGCCGCACAGTTATTAATAATACTTTACCAAAAAATAGGAAAAGTATAAAATTAAGTTAAATTTTTAAAAAGTAGTGAAGATAGATTATGGAGGTACAGGAAAAGAGGCATTATGGATGCAATCTATTGCAGATTCTAGGTCACTTTTAAAATAGAAATTAGAAGGAATAATTTAGTTACTTTAAATGATTATCAAAAATTGTTGAAACATACTAATTGGACTAATTGGATTAAACTATATTTGAATTTGGGAATACATTAAATTGACAAAATTATTCAAAATTTTAAAAGGATATTCTAACCTTAATTCAAAAAGAAGTCTGAGGATCTATTGCTGCAAGCAATAGATGGTATTTACAGATGCTATTAATAAACAATTAGCTTATATATATATATATACACACACAATCTCCATCATATATATATATATATATATATATATATATATATGTGATATATATCTTATATATATCTCCATATATCCCACCTACTACTAAATATATTTCTAACACCCTGTTTGGATATACACAGAAGAATAAGTTATATGCAATTATTACCGTACTATATATGTTCAAAAACTTCTTAATATTTTTTCAGATAGCAAATATGCTGTTTATGTGGTTAACTCATAACAACACAAAAAAAGTACCAGCCCTGGACATCCTGCTGGTTAAATGAGATTCCTTTAATATTAATTATTTCTACTGTTTAAAAGAATGATTTATGTTTGCATAATGTTAATAACTGAACAGTCTTTATTTTTTAAGTTTATGACCTTTGACAAACCTGGAACATTTCTTCCATGTAATTTTTGTCTGTGTTTGTGGCTGTGTCATATTTGTTCAGTGAGCTAGATTTTGTTACCTGGAAAGATTTCTTAACATCTTTAATTCCCATTTTAAAAAAAGGAAATAAACTAACTTTTTCCTGTGGATCCCAGTTCTGGACAAACTTGGGGCTGCAGAAAATAAGTTAGTAATCAAAATTATAAACTGAGAAAATGACAGCAGATTCTCAAAGTTTTGAGAAAAATTGATTAAGGAATTTGGAAAATAGTCAAAACAACTAGGAAAATAACTTTTTGCTAACCCCTTTTTGACTTTTATCGTCTGGAGTATCCTTCTCTGCTACACTCCCTGGAGTCCTGAATGTATATGAATTCCTAACAAGATCATTACAGTTCAAATCTCTCTGATAACTTCTCTCATCTTAGATCAGATTAAGAAAAGAGAATGTTAAAATACTGTAGAGGAAGCAACAACAATTGTGGGACCCCACATAACCTTGCCCAAACGTCTCCCCAATTCAGCTTGGGGGAATGGGGATAGAGTGGAGGTCAGGTTCCATGGCCAGCATTCCCTGAGCCCTGGCACCTGAAACTGCCATCAAAGGGAAATCCTGGCACCAGTTACTCCAGCCTTCATCAAATTCTGTCCAGCAACTGCTGGCTCCTGGCAGCACCCCAGTATGGCAGTGTGAGGTAAGAAAGCCACTCTACCTCTGTTTTTGGTAAACTCACCATGGTCTTTTTCAGTTACAGAAATGTATTAGCAATGTAATTTATGACAAATTATTTTATCTCTGCCCAGTTTTCTGATTTGTAAAGATAACTAATAATGATTGTTGTTGTGAAGGTCACATGATTGCAAAAGTGTTTAACATAAAACAAATGCTATATGAATGCTAACTGCTTTATTGAATAAAATTGCTTTATATTTTATAAGTTCACATGAGTTTTTAGATGTGACCAACATACAATGCCAATATTGAGATAAATAATTTTGGGATGTGTGTAAATTAAATTAAGCAAAATTCAACTTAATTAAGTCCTTACCAGGCCTAGGAAGATACTGCATAGAATCTCTTTCCTTTTCTCCTTCCTTCCTTCCCTGACTGGGGAGAGGAAGAAAATATACATAATCTAAAATTGTTAACTATGCTATTTGGAGCTATTGTCATTATGTTAAACCTAAATCTAATAATTACTGTATATGGAACAAGAAGGAGGAGGTGAAAACCTTCAGTTTGACTTCAAGTATGAAGGTAACCAAACAACACAGCCCATAAAAACACTAAGAAGGATTGGGGTGGGCAACAACAAGCTCAGACTTTTCCCTGGGGCTTCTGTCAGCTCCCCTTAATTTGTAAGCTTGGCAGGTTTCCTGAAACCTTCAGAGTAAGCAAAGTCATCAGCCCTGAGAAATGAGCCTGTTTAGGAGTTAGAGCAATACATATATATAATAAGAAAGTATCTATTAAAAATCTATAAGTTCATATAATGATAAATCCTTTGCACTAGGATGAGTTTAAACATATAAAAAGTTAAATAATCTCCTATGTGTCTAAGTTACTTTTAAAAATTTATCTAGCCTTAAGCTGTGATTAGTAGAATTTGCTATTACAGATAAAATTTCTTGGGTCTGTAACTAATATAAGGGCTGAACAATTCGAGGCATTGGCTCACTGTCTCCCTTAAAACAATTTTTGAACGACATATTCAGGATAAATTTAGAATAATCTTGATGGAGAATGAAAGTGACAGAAATAAGTCATCACAACTATGTTATTTACATATGACAAATACGTTTGCTATTGATAATTTTTGTTATTTGCAAATCTGTTTTGACAAATGCCTTTGTCATTGATAATTTCTCTTACTGATGACCCTGTTACAATAGATATCTTGTTATTGCTAGTTAAGGTGAATTGAAATGTCAAAGTATGATCTATGCATTAACCCTGAAAGCTATATAGTGTCACCTGGAAGTAGCTATTGTTGTTAATGTGACACTAGTTTAAAGAGTATATAAATCCTGGAGCTCAAATTAATAGAGAGTGCAAAGCATATCTTCTGCCTGGCCTCAATTATTCATTTACACTCTCTGTATTTACTGGAGCTGGACTCCAACAGTGGAGGGGTTGACTTTGGCAAAGAAAAGGGGCTACCTCTTCTTGTGACACCGGAGTGAAGGAAGAGATGGTGGCAGATGGCACATGGGCAAAAGGAAATGAGAAAAGAGAGTTCTTAGTTTCACTTTTTTCATTGAAAAATCTGGCAAGGTCTTTAGTTGAGTAGAGAGTGGGAAAGGAAGATATGAGAAGTTAGATGAGGGATATAAAGGTTTGTAAAAAGCCACTGTGGTGAGTAGGATGGCAAATTTGTTAGGGAAGTATAAATGGGATGTCTTGTCATAATGAAAACTCAGTTGATCTTATATAACATAAATTTGTAGAGGACCTATTCAGCACAAGTTTGTGATTTTCTTCAAAAAAAAGGATAACAACAAAGTTCCAACATTGCTCTGCTTGTTTGTATCCTTCCGAATTTCCTTCTGCTCTCTTTTTATTTTATTTAATGATTCACTGACCTTCTCTTCTTTCCTTTTTTTGTACTGCCATCACCATTATCTCATTACCTTCTCAACTCTAGCCTCTAAATAAAAAAAAAGTAAAAGCCTTTCCTTCATGCAAACTAAATTTACACATTAGTTACACCACATACACATCTTATTCTGCATCTCTAGTGCATCATTTTTCTGCCAAAAAGTGGTTTAATTTAGTCATTTTTTAGTCATTTCTTACTGTTTATGACTCTATTTAAGCTTTTCTTGGTAAAGATAATAGGGTGGTTTAGCATTTCCTTTTCCAGATCATTTTATAAATGAAGAGACTAAAGCAAACAGGATTAAATGACTTGGTCAGTGTCTCACAGCCAGTAAATGTCTGAGGCAGAATTTGAACTCCAGAAAATGAATCTTCTCGACTCCAAGCCCAAGACCTGACTATCTACTGTTCCGAAACCTAGCTACTCCCAAGAGGTGGTAAACATGATTATCAGTTTCCTGGACTTGTGACCAATTACCACAATTATCACAGTTCTTAAGTCTTTCACAGCTATTTTCCTCTACAGTCATATTCACTGTATAAGTAATTGCCCTAGCTGTGCTTGTTTCAAGTGCTCCCAGATTTCTCTATTTCCTTTTACCATTTATTACAGTGTACCTGTTCTAATTACATTCATATACTGTAATTGATTTAATCTTTCCCCTAATTGATGAACTGTATTCAGTTCCCTATTACAACAAAAAATGCTACTATGACAATTTTTGATTACTATTGAGATCTTTTCTCTTTCTCTTTTTCTTTGATTTCTTTAGGGTAGGGAATCCAGTAGCAGTATTCCTGAGTCAAATTATATGCTCAGTTTAATGGCCTTCCTCAGTACAGTAGCAAATTCATTCTCCGAATTGTTGGCTCAAATTCACAGCCTTCTGCATAGGTCCCTGGTACTGGTACTCAGGGTTGTTGATCTAGCTCTGTCTTTTGCTCTCAGGGGTATATAGTTAGAATTTGTTTCTCTCTCTCTCTCTTTTTTTTTTTTTTTTTTTTATTTAATAGCCTTTTATTTACAGGATATATACATGTAACTTTACAGCATTAACAATTGCCAAACCTCTTGTTCCAATTTTTCACCTCTTACCCCCCCCACACCCCCTCCCCTAGATGGCAGGATGACCAGTAGATGTTAAATATATTAAAATATAACTTAGATACACAATAAGTATACATGACCAAAACATTATTTTGCTGTACAAAAAGAATCCGACTCTGAATTATTGTACAATTAGCTTGTGAAGGAAATCAAAAATGCATGTGTGCATAAATATAGGGATTGGGAATTTAATGTAATGGTTTTTAGTCATCTCCCAGAGTTATTTTTCTGGGCATAGCTAGTTCAGTTCATTACTGCTCCATTAGAAATGATTTGGTTGATCTCGTTGCTGAGGATGGCCTGATCCATCAGAACTGGTCATCATCTAGTATTGTTGTTGAAGTATATAATGATCTCCTGGTCCTGCTCATTTCACTCAGCATCAGTTCGTGTAAGTCTCTCCAGGCCTTTCTGAAATCATCCTGTTGGTCATTTCTTACAGAACAGTAATAGAATTTGTTTCTCTACTAAATGGCCTATGAGGGCTAGTTCTGTACTCTGCTTCTATTCTGACAGGTCAGAGATGGGATCCAGTTTCTGGAACCTGTGGTAGAAGCAATATCCTAAAGTCTCATAGCTACAGTACCTTTTCCTTAAAAAAAATACTGAACTGTTTATAAATTTTAACTAGAGCAGGAGACTAAGATTCAGTCTACTGAACACAACTTACTGGTTATTTGAGTTAAAATAGTCATAATAAATTCTAAGTGGGCCTTAATACCTGACTGATCAACTGGACAACAAAAGCAGATGAGCAGCACTCAGCTGAATCAGTGCAGTATCCTTGTTAAATATTCTTTTACTGTGGCTAAATCAATCTCTTTTGGTCATATGTCAGATCTTTAAGTGTTTTATTTTGTTCAACACTGAATCCCAACTTAGGGGATCAACTGAAGGATCAACTACCTTCATGGTAGTTTGCATCTCCTCTGTTCAGAGTTCTAGCTGGCTCTTAGATTATTTTTAGAAGCTCATACTGGCTTTCCGAATGCAGCTTTTCTTACCACTTCCTTCTGTTTTCATATATACTAGAATCTATCTCCTGGTACAACCCTCCTAAAACTTTCTACTGTTTTTTTGTGCAGTTCTATGACCTTTCACATCACCATCTTCAAAGGAAAATCTGCATTTGTATTTAAAAAATACAACCTGTCACTTAAATCCTGTACTTAATCCAAGAAAAAATATAGGAAACCAATGAAAGTGAATATGGAATAATATTCTCATAAGCCCAAGAAAATGATTTAATTCTTTAATATCCTATCAAAGAAAAGCAAAATAAGAACTTGGAATTGGAGGCCCAGGTTCACATATGGTCCCCAACTTTTACTTCTTACATCAACAAACTTCTCTGGAACTTAAATTCCTCATGTGTAAAATGGAAAAATATTTTTATTATTTACACAGGATTGTTTTTAAAAAGCTATTTGAAATTTAAATCAGTAGGAAAAAAATATGTTATTGGTATTATTGTTATCCTTTTACTCAAGAGGTTCCCATTGCCTCATATGGTATTAGAACGTAACTGCAAAATTCTATGCAAGACTGACTGCATTTAGAAACAGGCCCCACATAAAGGTTATTCTGTTAAGTGTTACATGGATGAGGCAAGTTCAACAGGAATCAACTGATAATATCAGTAAAAACAGCACAATTTATCAGGAATGGAACACCTGGAGTACCACAATGCACTGTCAGTCACTGCTTTCAACAGAAGGGGAAAGTGCCAGCACCTTGAGTACTAATCTGAAATAAAAGCAGTTTATTTCAGGCACTAGACTAAGTGCACATATTTGCACATGAAAGGATAGGAATGATTCCTCTCTTCTTTCTTAGGCCCCAAACCAGTTCCAACATGTAAGAGTACAATGATGGCAGAAGAAAAAGAACTCTTTCTTTGTTTTTCCCTTCTAATGGCCTTCTAAGCCAGTTTGGGAGGTTTTATTTTTCATCCACTCTGTAGGCAGCACATGCTGGGTAAGACTGATTCAATGACCCTCTGCTCAGCAGAGAATGGGATGGAAATCATCAGGGCTACTCCCCCAAAGAAAAGCTGTTTTCTACACTGGGCTGAATAAATATCCTTTTGGAACTTTTCAGCCAGGAAATCAGGGAATCAAAAATAATTGCCTAATAAGTTTAGCCAAAGTACATGCTAGCTAACATGAGAAACTCAAAGAGAAGGACCCATTCCTTTAGATCTTGGTGAAATGAGAACAAACGATCACAGCACATTGGAGGTGGGTACTTTTTGCCTGGTTCTCATCAAGGTAAAGTATATAGAACCTTAAACTGTTTGACTAGAGAAAGAAAACAATAATTTTTCCCAGTGACACAATTTTATTAAAAAGTTGACTTTCCAAAATTACACTTGTTCACTAAAGAGGAATGCTAGGTGTGTACTACCTAAACTTTTTGCTTAAGTTCATCTTCTCATTTTTTAGTTGAAAGTCATTTTGAACCTATTCAATTTTTTTTTTTTTTTTTTTTTTTTTAAAGAAAGGGAACTTCAGAGGATCATAGATTCAGAACTAGAGGAAATAAGAGTGATCATCTAGTTTCTCTTCCTTATTTTACAATGAGGAAACTGAGTTTAGGGAGGTTAACTGATTTGCCCAACATTACAGAGACAGTAAGAAAGAGATCCAGAATTCAAACCCAGGTCCTCTGACTTCAAATTCAATTGTGCATGAGTATATGGAAATCATTTTGCTGAGAGGGGAAAATCAACATTAATGTTTTCAAAATATATTATATATGTATATATGCTTTTTTGCATTAAAAGAATGGAAATTGTTTTTTGTTGTGGGCCAGAACTTGAAACAAGGTGATAACTCACTGGAATTGATAGAAACAATGCTTAAGTTTACACCTTTGAGAGTTCACACATTAGCTCACACATTAGAGTTCACAAGTTCGGGAAAATTCACAAGTCAGAAACCCACAATCCCACTCTCTCAGAGAAGGAGTCAACTTTTGGGTTCACACCTTTAAGAGACAATATATAGGGAGCTCCTGGAGTCAGTTGAGAAGAGCAGAACCAAGATTCAGAGAGAACTGGAGGCTGAAGCTGGCAGAGCTCTTAGAACCAAGGAAGGAAATAGGCCTCTAAGAAAACTAACTGGGCTCTTTTGAAGGAGACAAGGAAGGGTTTAAACTTTTAACACCTGGCTGCATTTGAGGTGATTATTACTTGGAACTGAAACTAAGGCTGCCTCCACAAAACCTTCCCAAGAAACCTGCTCCCAGAAAATAATCATATTCTAGAAAAGAAAAGAACACCACAGTTTTTGTTTCTGTATCCCCATCAACTAGCACAGCATGGTACAAAGTAGGGTTGTTAAATGATTGAAAATGATTTTCTAATGAATTCCTATCAGGTCAAGGAATATGTACAAATAGTTCTCAAAAAAGAGCTGCAAGCTAACAACCATACGAGAAAATGAAATGCAAATCAAAAAAATCCTTAGAGTTAATCTCACATCCAGAAAGTGGTAAAGAAGACAAAAGATGGGAATAGTCAATGTTGGTGGGGTTGTAGAAAAACAAGTAGATTAATATATTACTAGTGGAGCTCTAAACTGATTCAATCATTCAGAAAAATAATTTGAAATAATGGTAAATGACCATATTTTTCACCCTGTTAGTGGAAGTACCCATTTAACATCTACCTAGCATTTACATATCACTTTTAAGTTTTATAAATATCTCATCTACAATAAAATATTTATAGTAATACTTTCTGTAGTAGGAAAGAATTGAAAACATAATAGATGTCTCTCATTGGGAAATGGTTAAACAGATTTTGGTACACGAATGTAATAGAATATTACTGAACTGAAAATCAATGATTATAATGAATGTAGGAAAGTATGGGAAGACATGTATGAACTGATGCAAAATGAAGTGAATCTGGAATATAATACACAATATAATTAGAAAAAACAATTATTTAAATAGAATATAATTAGTTTTGTTGACCTTTTGTTATTCATCTTTTTAATTCTTTGTTGTAAGAAATGGTTCTCTAAAAGGGAGATGTGGATAGATACAGTAGAAATGCATATGGTATTAAAACAAATGATATCAATAAAATTTTATTTTTAAAATTGAGGAATTTTCTGATGTGATCACTTACTTGCTCCAGTTTGCTTTTAGAGATTCCATAAGTTTCACTTTGTGCTCCATAATTTAATGAATAATCACAATCCTAGGAGAACCATGAGCTTAAGACAAAGAGATGGGACTCAAAAAAAGGTTACTTTCAACAAGCATGGAACTACTGAATTATTTTTAATCAATTGTTATAGTGGAAAGTAGGTAATGATACTAATAAATTTTATCACCTTTAAGTCCATGACTGGGTCTACTACCTGTTATAAAACCCATGCTATGTTCTTTTTAATCTTCAGGGTCTATTTCAAGCTATTTTCCCATATGGATGCTTCCTTATGCTATATTCTCCCTGGCAAAAAATTTAAACAACTTTTCTTTTGTTCTTTTTAACTTAAGTTTATTCTTATTCAGCACCTAGGTTCCCTAATACCAATCCTCCTATGAACCAATCATGGAGCCTGTTTTGGCAGTCTGGTGAAATCTGCCAGAACAAGAGCCTAATTTAGAATCCTAATTGATTGATATTCCTGAACTGTTGCTCTAATCTTTGGACTACCTGGTCTTAAAATGACTATGATACTTGAACTCTGCTGCCCAATTCTGTACTGGATTTGCTTGGCTCACCAGGGGAAATTCTTTCTCACTCCTTAAGTCCCTCCCTTAAGATTTTGATGCAATACAAGTTGTTGGGATCTTTTAATGGGCCTTACAACATTGTGCAGCATCACTTTCAATTATGTTAACACCAACTTTCAGTAAAGTTGAACAAGTTACATGCTAAAGTATTACTGACAGAAACCTTGCTTTGAAAAAGCCACTAAAGAATACTCATTTCTTAAATTCATCTGTTCAATTGCTGATGCTCTTCTTATTGTCCCAGTTGCTACACTCAGTGAGCTCTATTCTGGGTTGCTTAACTCCTTGTGTGAGGGTTCCTTAAGCAAAGATGACTCTTTACCTCACATAGCACTCCTGGGACTAGAAAGTGGGGAGAGGAAGGAAGGAATAACAAAATGATTGTTCCTGAAACCAGTGGCTCAAACAAAGGAATTTTCTCCTTAAAAACAAAACAAAACAAAACAAAAAAAGTTAGATATTTGCTATATTGTGCAAGAAAAATCAAACTAAAAGAGAAAAAAACCACAAGAAAGAAACAAACAAAAGGTGAAAATACCATGCTTTGATCCACAAAAGTGAAATCCAAAACTGGAATCATTGCATTTGGAATGTAAAAGAGAATAAATGGGGAATATAGGATTTGACAAATGATTCGATGTGCAAACAAGGAAAAGGAACAATTTAAAGCCTTGAGTGATTAAGATATTAGTCACTGAATCCAAAAAGGCTTCATAAGAGCTTCACAACCCTATTTCAACTCAAATAGGTTTCACAAGAGGAAGGTGATTAATTTAATTATGGACAGTGAAAGTGAGATGCTAGAGGAAATATCACTAGATGCCATTCATTATACATCATGTTGTTTGATGTATATAGCCTTCGATTAGTCTTATCTTCCCTACAAATAGTGTTAGCTCCTGGAGAGTAGACAGGTCCCTATCTTCTATTTTTTTCTTTAATTCCCATGAGGCAAGAAGGCATGTACAAAATTGGATTTGAAGTCAGAGGATCTTGATTCTGATTCCAGATCTTTTATTTACTATCTGTGAATTGGGGCAAATTATGTAAAAATTGGACTTTAGTTTCTTTATCTCTAAAAGGAGGGTAGGAGAGAGGGAGTTGGTCTCAATGTCCGTTTCAGCTCTAAGTGAGAGTTTACTTTTTTTTTTTAAAGAGAAAGAAAAACAAAGTTAGGCCTCTACCTAAACTCAACTCTAGTTCTTTTTGATGCCTTTAAAAAATTCTTGTTTCTGGACACTGATACATTGTTGGTGGAATTGTGAATACATCCAGCCATTCTGGAGAGCGATTTGGAACTTTGCTCAAAAAGTTATCAAACTGTGCATACCCTTTGATCCAGCAGTGTTTCTATTGGGCTTATATCCCAAAGAAATCTTAAAGAAGGGAAAGGTACCTGTATATGCAAGAATGTTTGTGGCAAGTCTCTTTGTAGAGGCCAGAAACTGGAAACTGAGTGGATGCCCATCAATTGGAGAATGGCTGAATAAATTGTGGTACATGAACATTATGGAATATTATTGTTCTGTAAGAAATGACCAGCAGGATGATTTCAGAAAGGTCTGGAGAGACTTACACGAACTGATGCTGAGTGAAATGAGCAGAACCAGGAGATCATCGTACATGGCAACAACAATATTATACAATGATCAATTTTGATGGACTTGGCCCTCTTCAACAATGAGATGAACTAAGTCAGTTCCAATAGAGCAATAATGAATTGAACCAGCTACACCCAGGGAAAGAACTCTGGGAGATGACTATGAACCACTACATAGAATTCCCAATCCCTCTATTTTTGTCCGCCTGCATTTTTTATTTCCTTCACAGGTTAATTGTACACCATTTCAAAGTCTGGTTCTTTTTGTAAAGCAAAATAACTGTATGGACATGTATACATATATTGTATTTAACTTATACTTTTAACTATTTAACATGTATTGGTCAACCTGCTATCTGGGGGAGGGAGGAAAGGGAAGGAGGGGAAAAATTGGAGCAAAAGGTTTTGCAATTGTCAATGCTGAAAATTACCCATGCGTACATCTTGTAAATAAAAAGCTACAATAAAAAAATATATATTAAAAAAGAAAAGAAATTCTTGTTTCCAGGCTGATTTCAGAGAGACCTGGAGAGACTTGCACGAACTGATGTTAACTGAAATGAGCAGAACCAGGAGATCACTGTGCATGGAAATAGCAAGATTATAGGACGATCAATTCTGATCTACATAGCTCTCTTCAACAATGAGATGATTCAAACAGTTCTACTTCTTCAGTGGTGAAGAGAGCCATCTATATCCAGAGAGAGGACTGTGAACAACTGAGTGTGAATCACAACATAGCATTCTCACTCTCTTTGTTGTTGTTTGCTTGCATTTTGTTTTCTTCATCATTTTCTTTTTTTGGTTTAATTTGATTTTTCTTGTACAGCAAGATAATTGTATAAATATGTATGCATATTAGATTTAACATATATTTCTACCATGTTTAACATATATTGGACTACTTGCCATCTAGGGGAGGGAGGGAAAAACTGGAACATAAGGTTTTGCAAGGGCTAATGTTGCAGAATTATCTAGCATATATTTTGAAAAATAAAAAGCTTTAATAAAAAAAAAACAAAACAGAAAGAATATAAAGTCATGAAATCATGAAGAATTGGGTTCAACTACCTAAAATTGATTACCATCTTTAGGGGTGAAATTAGGAGAGAGAAAATTTGAAACTCAGAATTTTATATTGAAAGAATGTTAAAAATTGTCTTTACATGTGCTTGGAGGAAAAAAGATAAATTTTAAAAAAAGAAAGAAAAACATTCTTATTTCCATTATCCCATTTATGAACTATGCCTGCCACCTTTTATGTAGGAATAGGGCAGAATATCTGCTTCTGCCTGCCTGCCTTCCTCTCCCCCCACCCCTTGCCCCCTTCTCTCTCACATACACACTTCCCTCCCCCTACACACACACACACACACACACACACACACACACACACACACACACCCAGTAGACAATAGATTTCACAATTTCCTCTTCAGAGTCTAAAACCTGTCAGAGGAATAATGTTTAGCAATGTTCTTTGTAAATTTTCGAGAAATGACAAAGCTACTTCCCAAAAGAAAAGAAAAAAAAATTCCCCAAATAAAATAAGGCCTTCTGGAAAACAAACAGAAGAGCAGCTTTTCCTGCCAGGACATGGTAGAAAGTATTTAATGTGTTCATGCTTTTTCAGTTCTGGCAAGGAATCCAGTTTGTGAAAACAGGGCAGCAAAAAAAAAAAAAAAAAAAAAAGCAGAGATTTAAGAGACAGCAGTGGTGTCTCCACTGCCACCCTTTACAGGACCGCTGGAACAGCAGTCAGAGTTTGAAACCTTGTTTCACTTTCTGTCCTGTCTGTCTCAAGAATGATAATCTAATATTACAAAATTTACAAAATAAAACATCTGAAGAGAAGACCTGGACTTAGACCCTACAGTTACTAAAGAGCCTGGAAAAGTTATGTCTTCATCCGCTTTCTTTTTTTTATTTTGGGAAGCTTAAATCTCAATTACTTTTTTGTATTTATTTTGCTACATATTTGTGTGATTTGGGATAAGTCCTTTTATCTTTTGACCTCAGTTTCCTAATCTGTAAATGAAAGTTATATAGTAATAATAATAATGATAATAACTAGATTTATATAGATAAACCTTATATAGATAAGATTTCCAATTCTAAACTTGTGTCTGCTGGGATCATATCAGTCTCCACTTAACATGGAGTCACAACGGCTTGGATAGACATGGAAGATACCAGAATATCTAGCAAAAAACTGAATACTCAGACAAATGTTTTGCCATTAATTACCTGTGTGTCTGGATAAGTGGTATTAAAGCTGAATATTCTGATGTCTTATTTCCCTATGATAGGAGTATTCTGATAAATTAACAAAATGGTCCTAATTGCTACAAATACAATGTCAGAGACACTTGTAAATGCTACATATTAAGATATCAATGATTCAGAGAAGCTTCATAAAATCAAAGATTCTGCTTGATTGTGAAATAATAGCAAAAGCTCTTGAATTTTATGTCAGAGGTTCAAATACTAATTGTGCTACTCATTAAGCTTTGAATGCCTGATAAAAATGAGGGGGGTTGGACTAGAGAGAGTATATCTAAAGTACCTTCAAGTACTAAGGACTATGAATCCATGAAATTCTTCTTCATAGACTACACCCACCAGTCACCATTCCCCAGGCCATTTATTCCACTCTCAAGTACATAAATCTTTCTCTAGTCTACCTATTTGGATGGAAAAGCTTTACACATAGAGCTCTTCTTGAAATTAAAAAAAAAAAAAGTTCATTTGCCTAACTTTCATCTGTATTCCATTTCCAGATTTCATGAGTTTTGTGGGAAGTGGGAAAAAGAGGGAAAGTTGGTACTAGAAGCAGAGGGGGCAGTATAACTGGAAAGGGTTAAATAGGGGCCAAAGCAGAAAGTGGTAAGACTTTGGCAATGAAAAGAAGCATATCTTTTACCTTGTATCTTTTGGTAACTGGGATCTGAGGACTTTTTTTTTTTTTTTTAATGTTTTGATAACTATTTCAATAAAACTGACCTCCTTTGTAATCTTATGCATATTATCAAAATAAAACACATTAAATAAAATACATGCTTTGTGAAGGAATTCATGTTTCACCAGATAGCCAAAGGTCTACGAAACAAAAAAAGTTAAATACCCTTAAGTTAGAGGTCCAGAATCTGACAAATTCTTAGATATAGCCAATATATTGATTTGTTTTGCTTAACTACACATTAGAAGGATCAGCTTCTCCTTGGCCATAGGCAGTGATAATTAAAAAAAAAAAAAAAAAAAAAGATTCAATAAGGCATTTTAAAAGTTAAAAATAAAAAATAAGACAGTAAAAAACGCATTTGAATCTTTCTCAGCTGAAACACCTTGGAATGCATCTCTAAGAAGCCACCTTTATCAAATGAGAGGAACTAAGCATGAATTAACAGAAGCCTGAAAAATTCTCATAAAAGCTAACTACTTCGATGTTAAAGAAAACAGGGCAAGGGTTTCTACTTGCTTAGTGGGTGATAGTTCTATCCAAGCCAGAAGTTCTTAAACCTGCCAACACAAACACAGGCAGCTTCAGACCATGAAGTAGAGGCTCAAAACAGGATGTCAAATTTGGTTTAATGAACAACTCCCCCAGAACAGTGAAGCCATTCTGTACAGCCTAGACACAACTCCAGAGGGGAAGGAAGGGGGAATGGGAGGGTTTCTGGGTAATCCCCTTTTTGAAATGCTAATGTCATTACTACCACATAGCCAAAAAGACAAGTGGCAGAGTCCAGTTGACAGAAGCTCAGGCAGTGTGCCTTTACACAGATGGCTTAAATAGGGTCTTTTGTCACTTCTCTTCTATCTCTCTCCTCCCCCAACTAAGACTTCTGATGTACCTCTAATCACAGGATTCACAGCAACTGGTGGGCAATTCCCTGAAAGAGCTGAATGGCATTGGGAAAGCTGCTTCAACAAGACTTGAAAGTCCATATGAAATGGGAATTTAAGATTCTGATCAGAAGAAGAGAAAAAACTTTATATCAGATTATATCTTAGGATCAATGATTCCTTTGGTGTAGCTCTCCTCCCCTCTGCTGAATGGCATAGAGGTAGAGGAAGAGGAATTATGATCCTGAGATTCACCCCTTGGTGAGCCTCTCTGAACTTAATTAGCTTAGACTTAGCTAACTTAGTTGGCTATCTAGGCTGGTTACTAGATGACTGAAAAGAAAGTCCATTGGTAATACACACTCTGATTGTTAGTATTGGTCAGAGGAGACATAGCTTTATTAGTAGAAGTAGCAGTATTTTTTTTTTTTTTTTTTTTGCTGAGGCAATTGGGGTTAAGTGACTTGCCCAGGGTCACACACCTAGTGTGTTAAGTGTCTGAGATCACATTTGAACTCAGATCCTCCTGACTTCAGGGCTGGTGCTCTATCCACCGCCACTTAGCTGCCCCGAGGCATAACTTTTAAGAAGCTGTATGAAGTAACAGACAAGAACTTTAGGGATAAGCCTTGGTATATAATGGTTATTTAAAATCCTGAGTTTCCTGAAAAAACAAATTGGGGAGCATGCTGAGCATACAATATCAAGGGTGAAGAACTAATAATCATAGCAATAATAAGTTAGCATTATATAGTGCTTTAAGATTTTAAAAAATGCTTTATAAAATATTTCATTTGATGCCCACAACAACCCTGAGAGACAGGTATCTTAATTATTCCCATTTTACAGATGAAAAAACTGAGGCAGAGATTAAGTGACTTGTTCAGGGTCATATAGCTAGAGTACGCATGTAGTGGAATTTGAAATCAGGTCTTTTTAATTCCAGCTCCAATGCTCTGTCTGAAGAAGGGACCCTGAAACTCTCTAAAACTCCCTGAAGGAGAGATTCTCCTTGGACCCTACATCTGTAGGACCTCGCCTGAGGGAAACAATATAAACAGCTTCATTCTGTTATCTAGGTAGGGTTGGTTCAGGCCTAAACTGGAGAATTCCAACCCTATTGAATTTTAAGATTTTCTCAACTCCAGCTCAAGCTGAAATCCAGCTTGTAGATAAAAAGAGCCAACTTAGAACTCCACCCACTAGCTTAGCCCCCATGGAACAGGGCTTTCTTGTAGCCAAAGTTCCTAAAAGAGCCAATCTTAAACCTTCTCTTTGCAGAGGTCCTAACATGCCATGCTATGCCAAGGAAATCTCTGCCCACTGGAATATTCTCTTTCAGTGCTACCCTCTCTTTATCCTCACTTATTTCCCTAATGAGACTATGCCTCTTTGTTGGGATTTCTCTAAACTTTACTTCTCTGCCAGAACTCCTCCACTGAGGAATTCAGCCTTTCTATTCTTGCATAGTAAAGGCTGACTTCTCAATGCCAATAATAAACCTCTTTTTATCAGTCTAGTTTTTTCGTGTTTGTAAATTCCTTTAACAAACAATCTCTGTGCCACTAGAAGGGGGGGTTCCTAAAACTCCTTACTCATGCGCCGAATCCCAAGGAGGTGTGAGGGGAGCCCAACCTCTCCATTTGGTTTCCTGAACCCCAAACCTGCCACTAGACCTTATTTAACTCCCTGACCACCAGAAACCCTAATCTCATTTTGGTTCCCTGAATCTTTATCTCATCATTTGGTTCCCTGATAATCCTAAATCTAGACCTTATAATATTTTGGTTCTCGGAACCACAAAACCTAAACCTCATTATATCCACTGTGCTACCTAGTTGCTTTAAAAAAGTGATTTAAAAAAAAAAAAAAAAAAAAAGAACATTATTTTTCTACCACAATAGGTCCTATGGAATCCACTTAAATAGTTTCTGGAGAGCTCAGAAAAAATCACTACTTCAAATTCCCCACCCCATCTGTTGTCATCTTATTTTTTTAAAATAGCTTTTTATTTACAAGATATATGCATGGGTAATTTTTCAGCATTGACAATTACAAAACTTTTTGTTCCAATTTTTCCCCTCCTTCCTCCCCCACCCACTCCCCCAGATGGCAGGTAGACCAATACATGTTAAATATGTTAAAGTATATGTTAAATACAATATATGTATATATATATATCCATATAGTTATTTTGCTGCATAAGAAGAATCGGACTTTGAAATAATGTACAATTAATCTGTGAAGGAAATCAAAAAAAAGGCGGACAAAAACAGAGGGATTGAAATACTATGTTGTGGTTCACACTCATTTCCCAGAGTTCTTCCGCTGGGTGTAGCTGGTTCTATTCATTATTGAACAAATGGAACTGATTTGGTTCATCTCATTGTTGAAGAGAGCCATGTCCATCAGAATTGATCATCATACAGTATAGTCACCTTATTTTTGACAAGGAAGGCTTTGCTGGACTTTTAATTCAAAATTATTTACAATTAGAAATCCTGATAAATATTAATTTGGAATCACTGATACTGACTAGGCAACAGAGATAACACAATATGAGAAGAGATTTAACCTTCAATTTCTACAAATAATTCTTAAATACAGACTTTGTGCTAAGTCTGGGTGAGATAACAAAGGTAGTGTTTACACTCCACTAGGAGCACAAGTGATATACACAAATGGCTAAAATACAAGCTAATACATAATAAATACAAAAGAGAAGTTTAAAAAAAATACTATTCCTGGTGTGATGAAGAAAAGTTTGTTGATTAGAGAGGGAATGAGACTTCTGAAAGGCAGATCCTTGGCCTTATTAGAAATAAATAGTACTAAAAGGGAAAGTGGTTATAGAGCTGGAGTCTTCCAGATTGGTCTTGTCTTGAATGAACTCTGTAAAAATTGTGTAAAACAATCACTGAAAAATTGTGTAAAATAATCACTGAAACCATGCCCCCTTTGATCTGAAAAAGAAGAGAAATCAGGGCTTCCCAGGCTCCAAGGAGTCTAGAGAGAATCAATTCCCATTGATCTCTTGGGAAGTCACATTCTTATTCAGGAAATTCTAAAACCTTCAATTTTCATTCAAGTGAGAAATCCTGGTCTGATTATCAATTCAAACTACTCCAGATTTGCTCATAAAAGTGGGTCTTTGCCAGTCATTCTTTGCAAAATTTTCTTCATTAAGAAAATAGCCCACTAAGGGAAAGCCTCTTAATGAAAAATAAAACCTCCTCATTTTTGCCACAGACCTTGGGGTTAGTGAATTCTTTCACTTCCAAACCTGAGTCTCCAAGCAGAAGGGATCTCATTCATTCACACACATCATCAGTTTCAATTCTTATGCCTCTATAGAGTACTGTGGTTGGAACAATCCAAAATTTGGATCCCTCGAGGGACAGAGGATTCCTAACCCTGTACAAATTCACAAGAGTCCCAGTCTGAAGCATCCACTGATCTTTGCGGAGATGAATGGGTAAGTGAATTGGTAATAATTAATGTTAACCTTTTTTAGGGATACATGAAGGAAATGTCCACACAAGAGAAAACAACAGGAACTTTATAAAGTAACTCAACAGTTGTAAATAATAACAATCTAGCAAGTGATTAGAAAGGAGGATGGACTTTAAAGTAATACACGCAAACCTTGGATGCTTCTCTGCAAACTTTTCAAAATGGCAGAATCTTATACAGAAAACAATGTTTTCTGAGAGGAAGGCTCTGTGCGAGACTACTTGGTACTACTGCTTTAAACTCAATAAATAGGGCACACCCCTAAATAAAACTGTGAAGTAGGTAAATTCTGTCTTTGGCAATCTCACCCCATTCCCACCTTTTGGCCTCTATCCCTCAACACTAATGTAGATTCAAACTCTCTCTCCACTTCTTAAACATTCTCTATGATGCCCTTAACAAAACTCAAACTGACTAGACAAAGTAGCAAAAATATTAATTTACTGTAAGGTATAAATGGATATGACTTCTCTTAAAAAATATCTGCATTATAAATGGAACAAAAGAGTGAATTTCTAATTGCTAAATTTCAGGCATCTATAAGTTAGGGGCAGGGACCTTTCCTTGACTTGAAATTATACCACTTTGGCAAACTTTGCCCATATTTCTTAGAGCTCACAGGATTTACAACTAGAGATTTAAAGATCATTCTTTGCTACTTACTTGCTCTCTGATTTTGGAAGTGATGATTTAACATCTGTTAAATTAAGGATTTGCCATCAGATGATTTCCTAAGGTCCTTTCTAGCCTAACATTCTTTCACTAATGGAAAAGACAGTAATAACACTCAGATTTGGGTCTTATTAACCTAAGTCTTATCACTGGTACAATGAACCAGACACTTCTCTTGAAGATAAGAAATGTTAATCTGAAGATAACATCTATAATAGGATGATTCCTACAGCTAAATTTGCATCAATATTAATAATGAATTAGAAATTACTTAATAGGGAATATTTTTAATAGCAGGAAGAAAGAACTGAATAGTCAGGTGTGGAAAAACAAAATGGGAAGAACAGCTCTTTTTTTTCCCAATTATTTTTATTTTTCTATTTAATTATTTTTTTTTTCCAGTACCTCTTTTCTTGATGGTATTCTAAATACCCAGCACTTAACATCCCATTTAGAATCATGATTCGGGAATATCCTAAAGTCAATTAAAAAAGGAAGTAATTTCACAACAAATACAAAAAAAGAGCCTCACAGGAAAAAAGGGACAAATGAATCTATTGATTTTTTAACTTTAAAAAAATTGTTTTTAATGCTACAACAAAACTAAAAGATTAAAAAAAAAAAGGAGTGGGGAGAATGTAAAGTACAGTCACTCTTCTTTCACTACTTCAAGCATTGCCTTGATTTTATTAGTAACCTCACTTTCACTTTCATGCTGGTAACAATGCACATTCTGGTCTTGCTTAGTAAAGAAAAAAATGAGAGATACAATGTGTGCAAGTTAATAGAGCAGTTGATATCCTACTTCCAGGTGCTTCACTGGTGAAGTTCCCCTACAGATGTAAAAAAAATTCCCTGTGCATTCATTGCAGATCTTTATTGTTTGCTTTTAAAACTTAAGTTTCACAATCTCCAGTAACAATTAAAGGCCCCAGCAACCTTCCTTGCAATTTTATTATTTCTCTCTAGGATGCAATCCAGATGTCTTCAGCCATGCTTCACCCCAGCTCTGGAATTCACACACTGGAAGTACCTTCCCTCTGGAATCCTACCAGAAGCTTCATTTAAGGAAAGTATCCAGATCAGCCAGGTATCATTCATCCTCTGGCAACACTCCAGACAATCTCTACCATGCTGCTACCTAAATTACCCCCTCCCCACTTCCCACTTCAGCTTCCTTTTATGTGTTTTCCCCCAATTAGAATATAAGCTCCTTGAGGGCAGTAGTTGCTTCTCTACTTTTATTTATATTCCCAGTCCATAGCATTGTGTGTTATGTATGCTGAGCACGAAGTAAATACTTGATAAATGGTAGCTGACTAACTGGCTTCAGAGAGCTTTCTAGTCTGTTAATAAGTTTTCAGGTGGAGAAATAGGAGATGTTGACATGCTCAGGATACCAAGTTTTCTTTGTATTTTTGCATCCCTCAGAATGCTTAGAAAGAGTGCACTTCATAGAATAGCTGCTCAATAAATGCTTATGGGAGTTTTTAGATGATGACTGAAACTTCATCTCTTATCTTTTACCAAATTTCTTCTGCCTTTTGCCACCCCAGACAATTAAATTTTATATGATACAAATTTAAACCAGTAACAAGAACTTAAATCCCTTTCTCCACATAAAGTGCTGATAGCCATATGCCCAGACCACCCTTTGTATAAGGTATCAGGGGTTTCAAAAAATGAAAGGAAAAATATAGATTCAGTTGAATATAGGGAACCAAAATGATGAGATTAGGGTTCTTGGTGGTCAGGGAGTTAAATGATGACTTTAGTGGCAGGTTTGGGATTTAGGGAACCAAATGAAGAAGTTTGGCTCCCCTAAATCACCTTTAGGATTGGCCCAAGATAGGGAGCTGTGGGAACCCCCTTTCTAGCGGCACAGAGGTCCTTCTTAAAGGAATTTATGAATACAAAAAACTAGACTGATAAAAAGAAGTTTATTATTGGCTTTGGGAAGTCAGCCTTTGCTATGCATGAATAGAAAGGCTGAATTCCTTAGTGGCAAGGTCCCAACAGAGGAATAAAATAGTAGAGGAATCCTGGCAAAGAGATAGAGAATTTCTAGCAGAGAAATCAGAAAGATATAACAGAAAGGTATAAAGTCTCATTAGAGAAATAAGTGAGGATAAAGAGAGGGTAACGCTGAAAGAAAATATCATTTTGGTGGGCAGAGACTTACTGCTATGTCAGGGATGACATATTAGGTCCTCTGCAAGAATAGAGTTTAAATTGGCTCTTTTTATAATAGAAGCCTTGGCTACAAACCAAGGCCTGCTCTAGATGGGGGATGGCCAGCTTGAACTAAAATTTGAATAGAATTGAATAAGTGTCTCTTCAATACAATCAATAAATCCCACAAATGTTTATTGAATGCCTATGCTCTAAGCAGTGAAGGTAAATAAGACAGATTTTCATCACCCCCTTTTTTCTCCACCATTTTATTTGTTGTTGTTCTTGCATCCTGGAAGATAACTGACCTATTATGTGGAAAACCGGGCTTAAAGTCCTAGCTCTGTCACTTGTTTGTTGTATGACATTTATCTCTCTGGTCCTCAACTTTCTTAATCTAAATTTGATTTAAATGATCTCTTTAGTTCTCTCTAATTGTGTTTCTAATTTGACCAAGGAATTTTGAGAACTAAAAAACATCATCATTGCTATTCTGATAGATAAAGCAGCTAGATGGCACTGTGGATAGAATGAAAGTTCTGAAGTCAGGAAGGCGTGAGATCAAATTTGGCCTCAGAAACTTATAGTGTGATCCAGGGCAAATCACTTAACCCTGTTTGCCTCAATTTCTTCATCTGTAAAATGAATTGAAGAAGGAAAGGGCAAACTACTTCAAAGTCTTTACCAAGAAAATCTCAAATGGGATCTTGGAACAGCTAGACACAATTGAAATGACTGTGCAACAATAACAACAAACCAAATGTGTGTTTAATAAAATTCAAAATGAAAAGGTAAGGGATATAAAGTCAGGATTAGATCTGAGCTTTCACGTCTCACACACTCGTTCTCTTTTGACCATCCACACCAGGGGTCCTCAAATTTTTTAAATAGGGGGCCAGTTCACTGTCCCTCAGAGTGTTGGAGGGCTGGACTATAGTAAAAACAAAAACTTTGTTTTTAATAAATTTTAAATAAATAAACTTCATAGCCCTGGGTGAGGGGGATAATCATCCTCAGCTGCCACATCTGGCCTGCGGGCCGTAGTTTGAGGACCCCTGATCCATACTATCATTGATTAGTGTCAGCCTGCAGCTCTTTATCATGATTTCTGGCAACCATTAACTCTTCCATCTGAGCTTGATATAAAACAATTAGATTGGGAAAACCAAGTTCGTATTACTCCAGGAAGCAGAGAAACCTAGAGAAACCTTTCAGTGTTGGTTCCCACAAAAAGTTGATAGGGAATATTAGAAAGTAAATCTGTGATCCTCCGAGGAATCCCAATTATATGACCAGAAAAAGGTGTAATTAATGGATGGCCTGCTTGTGTGCTCCACTACCAGTGCCATGTAACATCAAGAGAATGCAAAGAAAACTCCCAGCACCCAGAGGAGACCAGAATGGCCAACTCACGGGAGGACAGAGACAAGAGTTGTATAGATCAAGCAGGCATGGATAGATCAAAATTTATGCATCCACCGGAGGGAGTACCTGCATTGATGAGACCATGTTTACCAATAATATTACTCCAGGGAGAGGATTGACTGTAGTCTAATGTTACCGACAACTAGTTAAAATAAGTGGTTGGGGGATATTATGGTGAAACTGCTAATCCTTGAGTATTTATTTATTTGCAGACTTACATCCTGGGGTTAGATGCTAGTTCCTCCACCTGTAAAAAAGGAGGAGAGAGAGGGACCATAGAATAAAGAACAACACCCAGAGCATGCTGACCTTACAAAATCTGCAAGGGATAAATCATACCAGATTTAGTGGATTAATTTCTAAGGAGGCAAAATGTATGTTTAATTATGTAATCTGGTAGAGAAGATGTGTGATACAGGTTTTAGCTTTTCTTTGTTAGAAAATTTGAAGACAGAGATAATTCTATGTGATAATCAATAAACATTTGTTAAGTACCTTATGCTCCCACTGCATCCAGGACTATCCAGTAGTCCTAATTTATATCTGGCCACTGATCTCAGATGACTAGAGGAGAAAATGAGGCTGGTGACCTTGCACAGCTTTCTCTCATTCAAATCCAATTCATATGCGCATTGTGGTTATCTTTAAGAACAAATTATTTATTTATTTGTTGGAGGGCGCAGGTGGGGGGGTGAGGCAGTTGGAGTTAAGTGAATTGGCTAGGGACACGAAACTGGTAAATGTCTGAGGCTACATTTGAACTCAAGTCCTCATGACTCCAAGACCAATGCTCTAACCAAGAACAAAGTACAAACAAGCACCCACGTGTGCCAGGCACTATGCTAAGCACTGAGGATGACCAAAAAAAGAAAAAAGAAAAAAAAGACACTTGTTTAAAGAGCTCTGTCTAATGGAGGAGACAATATGCAAACAATTATGTGAAACTAGGATAGATACAGGATAAATTGAAGATAATAAAACTAAGAAAAAACATTAAAATTAAGAGAGAATGCAGAAAGTTTCCTTGATAATTTTAGATGGAACTTGAAGGTAGGGAAGACCTGAGGCTGAGAGGAGGAGGAAGAGAATTCACTAGTTTACAGCAAAGTAGTTTCTCACTGTTTTATCCTGATGTCTAGATACCAAAAGCTCAATAATGATCCATCCAAACTCTCATCCAAGTCCTCAGTCTTTTTATAGACACAGGTAATTATGCCACAAAGAGATTACATCACTCATGTCAACAATGTTTGCAGCTGACAGGAAGATGTTCATGGGATGTTGTGGGAACTACACTCTCATTTAGCAAACAATCTACTAATCTGCTACAGGCTCTATTGTCTTTCCAAAAATAGAATTGCCCAGATAAACCTTTTCAACTAACACTAGGAAGTAAACAACCATAAGAGATCACTGAAGGGGAGACTAAAAATAATAAAGGGACACTGGGAGAAGGAAACTTGGCAACTATAAAAGAAATGCTTAAAAAAAAAAAATAGGGGCAGCTAGATGGCCCACTGGATAGAACACCAGCCCTGGACTTAGGAGAATCTGAGTTCTGATCCACTCTCAGACACTAACTAGCTGCATGACCCTGGGCAAGTCACTTAACTTGCCTTAAAAAACAACAACCATCCAAAAAACCAAAAACCAAAAACTAAAAACCAATGAATACCACAACCACCCCACCCAACTCTCTTCCTCCTTGGGACAATAATTTTAAAAGATTTTACTTGCTTCCTCAGAATAATCTCCTAAAAGGATGGTCTGTGATCTCTAATGGAAACTTAGGGAATGGGAGATAAGACCTTCCCACAACCTTCAATATTGTCTCTGCATCCTGGTGGGACGTGGTAGGATCAGCTGAGATTCTTTAACCAACAATATTCTACAAGAGAACTTGTAAACCCAAATCAAGCAAACTCAAACAGTCTAACCCATGTTAGTAGGTAAAACAATATGTGTGTCTGTTTTGTGTGTTATATTTAAAATGCTCACATGATTTAATTTTTTTTAATACCCTTTCATACAACTTGAGAGGATTCTCAAGTTCACAGCACGTAAGAGCTGGAAAAACCTTAGAGATCGCCTGGTCTAATCCCCTAATTTTAACAGAGGAAAGGAAAGTCAAGAGAGCTGAAGTGAGTTGTGGAACGGTACCTAACTAGTTAATAATAAATCTGGGACCAGAAACAAGGTATTTTAGTTCATGGTCCAAAGTTCTCCCTTACTGAATCACTGTGCCTCCCAAATGGCCAAGAATAAAATTCAGTTTGTTATTCTCCCCAAGAAAATTACTTCTGAAAAAATGAAAGGACAAGGATGGGGGTGGAAATGAATTTATGGGAATCAGTAAGTCAAACAGCTATGACAGTGTCTAAATTTGTTTTATATGATACCATAGGGCACAGTCTACTAATAACAGTAGCATCACTTAGTATCATGGTTTAAACAAATAGCCTTTGTCAATGGCTAAGTAGATCTTTAAGCATTAAACTTGAGCCCAAACTCAAAATCAAAGAATAAAGTTTGATCTCCCCTATAAAAGATGATTTGTATCTTCATTTTTTAGCTTTTAAAAAATATACAAGATGGCAGAGAGGACACACGGTTCATTCTGAGCTCCCCTACTACCCTCACTATTGATTACAAAATTCAGCCTCTGAAATAGTGCTTGACTAGAAGAATCCACGAATATTGGGAATACAAATTACCAGCAGAAGATAATTTGGAAGATCACCAGAAAAGGTCTGTCTTGATCAGCGGGAAGAGGTCAGTGCAGGCAGGGAGGCAAAACACAGAGGCCAGCACATACTGAGGGGACTGGGGGTGGGTTGCAGTATCTGGGCGGGGGAAAGAGAAGGGAGTAGTGAAAAATTTGTGGGGAGGTCTCTACCACAGTGTTCGTTACTCTGCTTTGATTGCAAAGCAATAGATCAGCAGAGAGGTTACACAAATGCAAAAGATAGAGTATACCCCAAAATGCCAGTTTCAAAAGACCTGGCCATACCCAACCAGCACTGGGAGTGACTCAGCATGATCACAGCTCAGCCACTCTGCACAGGGCAATCACTCTTCGAAGCCTGTTTGCAGGACAGCCACTGCCTGTCCCTGTTCTGTAGAGAAAGCTTGGAACCTCCTTGCCCTAAAGGCAGACCCCAAGAGTTTGTTTTTTTTTTAAATTGAGTAAAAAAGCAAAGCGACATCTAACTATAGGTAGCCTCTATACTGAAAGAGAACAGATTTCCAACCCTGAGGAGATTAATAGCAGATAGTCTCCAGACAAAATCCCAAAGGGATCCCCACTACACAAAGCTCTCCTAAAAGAAATTTTAAAAAGATCTTAAAAGAGAGCCAGAAGAAAAATGGGGAAAGGAAAGGGAAGTTCTGTAAGAGAGTATAAAAAAGGCATATTACTCATTAAAAGAAAGATTTGAAAAAGAAAATAACTCCCTGAAATGTGAAATGGAAAAGGTAAAGAACTCCCAGGGAAACAGAATTTATAAACTGGAAAAGATAAAGAATTCCCAGGAAAGCAGGATTTGTGAATTGGAAAAAGAAAATAATTCAGTTAAAAAAAAATTGTGAAATGAAAAAAAAAATTCCATAGAACTAAACAACTAATTTAAAAACTCAATTGGACATATACAAAAAGAGGTTAAAAAAAAAAGTAAATGTAGAAATAACTCATTAAAAATCAGAACTGAACAAATAAAAATGAGACAGCAAGAATCAGTCAAGCAAAACAAAAAACAAAAAACAAAAAACAAAAAAAAAAAAAAAAAAAAAAAGGAAAAAATGTTAAATATCTACTTGAAAAAAAACCTGGACCTGGAAACTTGGTCCTCAGCCAGGACCAGGTTAAAAAACCTTTTAACAGACCTGGAAAATAGATCTAGGAGAGATAATCTAGGGATTATTGGGCTCCCTGAAAATCATGATGAAAAAAAGAGCGTAGACACTATTTTTCAGGAAAGCATCAAAGAGAACTGCCTAAATAGAATCAGAAGGCAAAATGACCATTAAAAGAATTCATCAAACATAATCTGAAAGAGACCCCAAAATAAAAATTCCAAGGAATATTGTGGTTAAATTTCAGAACTATCAAACTAAGGAAAAAATATTACATACAGCCAGGAAAAAAAAAAAAAAAAAAACAATTCAAATACTGAGGAGATAAGAATCACTCAGGATCTAGCAGCTTCCACCTTAAAGGATCAAAGGGCCTGGAATCTGATATTCTGAAAGGCAAAGGAACTTGGAATGCAGCCAAGAATAAATTACCCAGCTAAGCTGAGCATTTTCTTCCAGGAAAGAAGATGGACATTTAATGAAACACGTGAATTCCATTTATTTCTAATGAAAAAACCAGAGCTAAACAAAAAATGTGACCTCCAAATATAGGACTCAAGACATAAAAAGATAAAAAGAACTCTTGAAAACTGTATTTCTGTTATGTGCATACACAAAGAGTTCATGTATAATTTGATTTTACAATTATAATATTTTTTTAAAAAGAATTAGAAGTGGAAAGGGAATTGTATCAGAAAAAGGGAAAAGTGGAGAGAAAAAAAGGGAAATTACATCTCACAAAGAGGCAAAGGAAATCTATCATATCTGAGGGAATTAAGGGAGGGGGAGGAACATTGTGTGAATTTTATTTGCAGATTTGGTTCAAAGAGAAAATATTAGACATATTTGGTTTATAGAGAAATCTCCCATCACCTCATTGAAAAGTGGGAGAGAAAAAGGGAAAAGGAAAGGAGGAGGGAATACAGAAATAGTAATGGAAAGGTATAAGAAAGGGGTGGGGGGGTGGGGAGGGATTGTAAAGAAGAAGAGCTGCATGAGGTCAGAGAAAACAGGGCAGCCAAAATAATGAAGTTTTAAGAGCGTTTATTACTAGCCAGGATGGATCCCACCAAGACTGGAGGGGTCAGTAATGAGTGTTACTCATTATGGCCTCAGGGCCATATATTTATAGAAAGAAGAGAGAGACATCAAAATGTTTCTTGATACATTTGTCATAATAAAGAAATTTCTATTCTAAACAGGAGGCAAAAAGTTATTACTCTAAGGGTGCCATTCCTAGGCAGCAATAAGCTGTATTTCTTTAAGCTTATCAGGTCGTCAAGGTCTCACGTTTGTCCCAACAGCACATCTTGGGGTGTACAAATACCATCTGCATTTGGGAGTGAAGAACTAGTAATAAACTTCTAACTACAAAGATTCAAGATTAGGTTTCTCAAGATCCCATTTGGGGTGCTTTTCCACTTCAAGACAAGTAGTGCTCATAAATTTAATACTGGGGAGGGGGAGTAAGGGGGAAAAGAATGAGAAAAGTATAATCTGGTGATAATAAGATGGCAGGAAATATAGAATTAGTAGTTTTAACCATACATATGAATGGGATGAACTCTTCTATAAAGCGGAGGCAGATGGCAGACTGGATCAAAGCCAGAATCCTACAATATATTATTTACAGTAAACACATTTAAAGCAGGGTGAGGCATACAGAATAAAGGTAAAGGGCTGGAGCAGAATTTATTATGCTTCAGGTGAAGTAAAAAAAAAAAAAAAAAAACAGGGGTAGTCATCCTTATCTCAGACCAAGTAAAAGCAAAAATTGATCTAATTAAAAGTGATAAGGAAGGAAACTATATCTTGCTAAAGAGTACTATAGACAATGAAGCAATATCAATAATAAACATATATGCACCAAGTGGTATAGCATCTAAATTCCTAAAGGAGAAGTTAAGAGAGCTGCAAGAAGAAATGGACAGCAAAATTATAATAGAAGGAGATCTCAACCTTGCACTCTCAGAATTAGATAAATCACACCACAAAACAAATAAGAAAGACATTAAAGAAGTAAATAATTAGAAAAGTTAGGTATAATAGATCTTTGGAGAAAACCAAATGGAGACAGAAAGAAGTACACTTTTTTCTTAGCAGTTCATGGAAACTATACAAAAAAATGACCATATAATTAGGACATAAAGATCTCAAAAGTAAATGCAGAAAGGCAGAAATAGTAATTGCATTCTTTTCAGATCATGATGCAATAAAAGCTTCATTCAACAAAAGGCCAGAGGAAAATAGACCAAAAAGTAGTTGGAAATTAAATAATCTCATCCTAAAGAATGAATGAGTGAAACAGCAAATCATAGACACAATAATTTCATCCAAGAGAATGATAACAATGAGACAACATACCAAAATTTGTGGTATGCAGCCAAGGTGGTAATAAGGGAAAATTTTATATCTCTAGAGGCATTTATGCATTATTGCATAAAACAGAGAAAGAGAAGATCAATGAATTGGGCTTGCAACTAAAAAAGCTAGAAAAAAGAGCAAATTAAAAACACCCAATCAAATACTAAACTTCTAAATTCTAAAATTCTAAAATTAAAAGGAGAAATTAATAAAACTGAAAGTTAAATGGATGACTACCTTCAAAAATATAGGCTGTCCAGATTAACAGAGAAAGTAAATTGCTTAAATAGTCCCATTTTAGAAAAGGAAATAGAACAAGCTATTAATCAACTCTCTAAGAAAAAATCCCAAGGACCAGATGGATTTACATGTGAATTCTACCAAACATTTAAAGAAAAATTAACTCCAATGTTATATAAACTATTTGAAAAAAATAAAAAACGAAGGACTCCTACCAAATTCCTTTTATGACACAGACATGGCACTGATACCTAAACCAAGCAGGATGAAAACAGAGAAAGAAAATTATAGACCCATCTCCCTAATGAATATTGATGTAAAAATCTTAAATAAAATATTAGAAAAGATATTATAGCAAGTTATCACCAGGATAATATATTATGACTAAGTAGGATTTATACCAGGAATGCAGGGCTGGGTCAATATTAGGAAAACTATTAGCATAATTGACTATATCAATAATCAAATTAACAAAAACCATATGATCACCTCAATAGATGCAGAAAAAGCATTTGATAAAATCCAACATCTATTCCTATTAAAAACACCAGAGATTATAGAAATAAATGAGCTTTTCCTTAAAACAGTCAGTAGCATCTATTTAAAACCTCATTAAGCACCATATGTAATGGGGATAAACTGGAACCATTCCCAATAAGATCAGGAGAGAAACAAGGTTGCCCACTATCACCATTACTATTCAATATTGTATTAGAAATGCTAGCTTCAGCAAAAAGAGCTGAGAAAGAGATTAAAGGAATTAGAGGAGGTAATGAGGAAACCAAATTATCACAATTTGCAAGTGAAATGATGGTATACTTAGAGAATCCCAGAGATTCTATTAAAAAGTTATCAGAAATAATCCACAACTTTAGTAAAGTTGCAGGATACAAAATAAATCCACATAAATTATCAGCATTCTTATATATGACTAACAAAATCCAACAGCTAGAGATACAAAGAGAAATTCCATTTAAAATAACTGCCAATAGTATAAAATATTTAGGAATCTATCTGCCAAGGGAAAGTCAGGAACTATATGAGCAAAACTACAAAACACTTTCCACACAAATAAAGACAAATCTAACTAATTGGAAAAATATTAAGTGCTCTTGGATAGGCCGAGCAAATATAATAAAGATGACAATACTACTTAAACTAATCTATTTATTTAGTGCTATACCAATCAAACTCCCAAAAAACTATTTTAATGACGTAGAAAAAATAACAACAAAATTCATCTGGAACTAATGAAAAAAAAAAAAATCAAATGAAGGTAGTCTAGCTGTACCAGATCTAAAACTATATTATAAAGCAACAGTCACCAAAACAATTTGGTATTGGCTAAGAAACACTACTGGCTATTCCACTGAATAGATTAGGTTCACAGGACAAAATAGTTAATAATTATGATAACCTAGTATTTGATAAACCCAAAGACACCAGCTTTTTGACTGTTTGACAAAAACTGCTGGGAAATTGGAAATTAGTATGGCAGAAACTAGGCACTGACCCACACTTAACATCATACACCAAGATAAGGTCAAAATGGGTTCATGAACCAGGCATAAAGAATGAGACTACAAATAAACTAAAAGAGCATAGGACAGTTTACCTTTCAGACCTGTGGAGGAGGAAGGAATTTGTGACCAAAGACGAACTAGAGATCATTATTGCTCATAAAATAGAAAATTTTGATTACATCAAGTTAAAAAGGTTTTGTACAAACAAAACTACTGCAGACAAGATTAGAAGGGAAGCAATAAACTGGGAAAACACTTTTACAGTCAAAGGTTTTGATAAGGGCCTTATTTCCAAAATATATAGAGAACTGACTCTAAATTTCTAAGAAATCAAGCCATCCTCCAATTGATAAATGGTCAAAGGATATGAACAGACAATTTTCAGATGAAGAAATTGAAATTATTTCTAGCCATATGAAAAGATGCTCCAAATCATTATTGATCAGAGAAATGAAAATTAAGACCACTCATGTGATACTACTACACACCTCTCAGATTGGCTAGGATGATATTGGCTGAATGTTGGAGGGGATGTGGGAAAACTGGGACACTGATACACTGTTGGTGGAATTGTGAATACATCCAACCATTCTGGAGAGCAACTTGGAACTATGCTCAAAAAGTGATCAAACTTGATCAATTCTGATGGACATGGTCCTCTTCAACACAATGAAATGAACCAAATCAGTTCTAATAGAGCAGTAATGAAGTGAACTAGCTATACCCAGCAAAAAAAAAAAAACTATGGGAAATGAATGTGGACAACAACATAGAATTTCCACTCTTTCTGTTATTATTTGCTTGCATTTTTGTTTTCCTTCTCAGGTTATTTTTACCTTATTTCTAAATCCTATTTTTCTTGTGAAGCAAGATAACTGTATAAATATATTGCATTTAACATATTTTTTAACATATTTAAAATGTATTGGTATACCTGCCATTTAGGGGAAGGGGTGAGGGGAAAGAGGGGAAAAGTTGAACAGAAGGTTTTGCAAGGGTCAATGCTGAAAAATTATCCATGCATATGTCTTGTAAATAAAAAGCTATTAAAAAAAAAACCCACAGTGGAAAAGAAAACTTTTGGAATAGGTTATCATTTCATCAAGCATAAGTAAATTCTAGCACAAAATACAAAATATTGGATTGAATCTAAAAATATATATATCCAAAAGTGGATTACTTCTGGTTGCAGTCTATGAAATAAATGGAATGCAAGAAAAGAATAAATCACCTCCATGGGTTATATTAAGCTTAAACTCAGCCAAAAATATATTGAAAGTGTTGAACAACAACAACAAAAAATACAATTAGTCCTGTAAGGAAAGCTATATAATGTATACCATCCAGCATCAGTAAATTGATAGTTAACATCAACTTTTTAAAATACTGCCAATGCTGCTGCTGTTTAAGATTTATATAGTCTTTCTAGTTAACAGATATCTTCCACCAATTTTTATTAGTTGGTTAATCATAATATCAGTTTTAAAGAACCTAGGGATTGTTATTTCCATTTTATAGACAACAATACATAGAAGCAAAGGATCAGTCTTAGTCACACAAAGTCCTTTCAACATTGAACAGTTGGTTGGAGAGACGGAAGAAGAAATTGGGGATATGGGAATTGTCACTGCTCACCTTGGTTATAAGAGAGTAAATCTTGTTGCTATCTTTTGTTTTTATATAGACTTCATTTAAAAATATCTCTTTCCATCTTTCTCTACCCAGCAGGTTTTCCTCTATAAAAATAATTTTATAAAGAACAAAAAACTCTCCAGCAATACCAACTAAAATATCAACTAAGACAGAGTACGTGGAATATCCTATTATAAAGGTCCAGCTCTGGAAAAGAGGGAAAAATGTAGGGTTTTGACTTTTTTTTTTAAACATAGCATATATGATCTTCTAGTGGTTTCAAATTCACGTAGAAATGGATCTCTCCAGCCCCATACTGACTTAGAAAACCACAAAATAATGTTATCTAGGTTGTATTATACTTTTATTATTTTGTTCAACATTTCCAATTACATTTTAATCCAGAGTTTTATGGGCTGAAGCAGTCCTGAGTCAATTTGATATCGCTGTTCCAGGTCATTTGGTAAAACTTAAGAAATAAAACAAATATTTTCTAGCTTTCCATCATTTCAAAGACCAAGTTTTCTTAATATTCTTATCTATGTCTGCTAAAAGGTCTGCTCAGTAATTAGCTAAACAATAATACTAATATCTAATATTTCAATTAATATAATTCTAATGCCCAGGAAAGATAGCCTTATATAAAGAGAAGATGGTAAAATTAAAATATTTCTGTAACTTGAGAGACAACAATCCTATCCTCTTCTAATGTAGCTTATCCATTCCAATCTTTAGGTGTCCAATTTGTAAGTATAGTAATTGCTAAAGTGTGTGTTCCTGAAGAACATTCTTTCATGGAGCCATCATAACTAAATACCTGCTTAACTATGTAGAAGCATGCTTTGTACATATATGAAACATGTGTAAGCAAGTAAATGCACTGTTTATATTTTAGACTAGGTATTGAAACTAAGACAGGGCACTCCAATTTTTAAACTATAACATTACAGGAATGGGAATTATGAAAGGAAAAGGAAAGTAAGGTGGAGAAAAAAAGGACTTTTTCTAATGAAATTATTTTTTCTCAAAAGTTTGCACATCTGATACCCTTTGATCCAGCAATGTTTCTACTGGGCTTATATCCCAAAGAGATTTTAAAGAAAGGAAAGGGTCCTATGTGCATGAATGTTTGTGGCAGCCCGCTTTGTAGCGGCCAGAAATTGGAAACTGAGTGGATGCCCATCAACTGGAGAATGGCTGAATAAATTGTGGTATATGAACATTATGGAATATTATTGTTCTGTAAGAAATGACCAAAAGATGATTTCAGACAGGCCTGGAGAGACTTACATGAACTAATGCTGAGTGAAATGAGCAGGACCAGAAGATCATTATATACTTCAACAACAATACTATATGATGATCAATTCTGATGGATGTGGCTCTCTTCAACAATGAGATGAACTAAATCAGTTCCAATGGAGCAGTAATGAATTGAAACAGCTACACCCAGGGAAAGAACTCTGGGAGATGACTATGAACCATTACACAGAATTCCCAATTCCTATATTTTTGTCCGCCTGCATTTTTTATTTCCTTCACAGGCTAATAGTATACTATTTCAAAGTCTGATTCTCTTTGTACAGCAAAATAACTCTTTGGACATGTATATTTATATTGTATTTAATTTATACTTTAACATATTTAACATGTATTGGTCAACCTGCCATCTGAGGGAGGAGATGAGGGGAAGGAGAGGAAAAATTGGAACAAAAGGTTTGGCAATTGTTAATGCTGTAAAATTGCTCATGCATATAACTTGTAAATAAAAAAAGTATTAAAAAAAAATTTGCACATCTGGATCTCAGTTTCTCTGAAACTCTTGGCCATGACCCTCATGGAAGACATGTCATTACAGGTGTCTCTCCTAGATTTAGGCTAAGGAATTAATTCTCTCCTGTCCCCTAGAATAATCTCCTTCTGGGTGTATAAGATGTTGGGTGTTGGATAAGGGAAAGAAGACTGGCTGCAAAACAATGGTTCTGAGAAGCAGTGAAATTCCTCGATTCACAGACATTCTGTTCTACCATATTGTCTAGATATCTATCTCTGTGTGTGTATGTGCTTATATTTGTATTATGGGAAGGACAGGGAGGAGAGAGGGAAATGGGGAGGGAGGGAAGAGAGAGAAGGTGGGAGAGATAAAAAGAGGATGAGAGACACAGAGAGAAACAGAGAATGAAGACAGAGAGGAAAGAGAAAGGGAAAAGGGGAGAGGGGAGGTGGGGAATGGAGGTAAGCTAAGAACTGAGGAAGGTAAAATTTGAAGTTTTTCTTTTTTCTCTCCCCTCATCTCCCCCTTCTCAGTCTCCCTCCCTTCCTCATTGGTTTAGAGCTCTGAGTCTTTCAGACTTTAGGAAGAAAGTAAAGAAGCTGTGAACAGTGAGAAAAGGGTGGGGTGAAGTCAAGACTGGAAGGGATAGCCAGGGCAAAGATGAGATGAGTCACAGCCAAAGCCTGGCAGTTGAGCAGAGGGAGAAGACTGCCCAGTGCTGGTAATGCTCAGTAATGCTGATAACATGCCCAGACAAGTCTCCCATACTGTGGTTAGAAAAAAAAAAGAGTACGGCAATGATTTAAGCTTATTTTACTACGCTTGCGATTTCACTGATATAGAGAACTTCTGATTAAAACTACAATAACCAAAAAAAACCCAAAATTAAGCCAGGCACTGAATAATAAAGGCCATCTTGGCTCAGGAGAGAAGTGGCAGAGAAGTGGGGATTAAGGATGCTGAATGCTGCATACACTGTCAGATGAGATCATTCACCGTTGGTTGATTTTGAGCAATTATTTTTCTTTGTTACATGGGAAAGGTTACCTGGTTATATTAGTATATCTGGAAATGAGATGATTAAAACGAGCAATAAAACTTATTTTGAACAACAACAAAAAAAGGCAATTTGGTCTAGAGGGAAAATTCAATCAATCAACAAGCATCTATTATGTGCCTACTATATGTCAGGTACTGGGTTAGGTGAGAGAGATGCAAGTAAACAAGTAACCCAAATCTTTGTCCTCAAGAATCTTACATTCTATTGGGTAGGGAGAATAGATATTTACAGATAAGTAAATATGGGATATATATAAAAAATAAACACAACGATTGGAAATAAGGTACTAACAACTAGAGTAAAAGCTTCTAGAAAGAGACTGCACTTTAAAGATCCTAAGGGGCAAAAGTCACAAAAAGCACATTCCACATATAGAAGATAATCTGTAAAAGCTCAAAAGTGAGACAGAGAGAATATAGTTTAGCCAGAGCAGAGTGTGTGAGGGACAGAAGTGCATAATGAGCCTAGAAAGGTATCTGCCTGGAGCCAGATAATGAAGGGATTTACCAAACAGGAAGATTATTTTATCCTATAGGCAAGAGGAAAGTGGGAGGTAGGCACTGAAAATTCCTGGGCAGGAGAGTGACAGTCAGATCTAAGCTTTGGAGATATCTATCCGGCAGCTGGGAGGGGTATCCGAGTTCTAATTCTGACTGAAAGCATTTACCTGGGTGAAATCAACTCCAATGGTTTAACACTTTGTAAAGATTCCAACAACCCTTTGAGTTTTAGTTTTCTTATCTGTAAAATAAGGTTTGACTACATGACTGCTAGGCCTTCAAGTTCTAAAAATTTAGGATTTCATAAATCTTAAAACTCAGAGGACTAGTTCTAAACTGTAGCACTAATTTTAGATCCAAAATTAAAAATTTTTGTATTGAAATATGTTTCCAAAACACTGTTCCACTCCTTATGAAGATTCTGTGCTTTGTTTACCAAATAATTTGCTTTTCATAAGGTTAGTAAGGTCAAATTTCCTTCCACACCCTAAAATATTCCATAGTATCACAGAAACATGGAACACAGTGTAGTCAACTCTTCTAGAAACAAATATATTAGGTATTCTTCATATTTGGATCACATACAAATATGGAGAAAATAGGTGGCTCAGAGAGGCGAGACAAATGTTGGCCAATGAAGGAAGAAATGCTGAGAGGCAAGAACTCTCTGACAACTCTGGACTAAAATCTGACGATGTGTGATGTGAACGTGGGATAAGAGATGTTCCAGGACATTATTAAGCAGCCCAAATGAGCCCAATGAGAAGGCACTGGGCCTTCTCCTCCTCTACTTATTCTCAATAAGCACATCTTTTTTTTCATATATGGAAAGAACTTTTATTTCACTCATAAGAAAATGCGTGTGTATAGGTGCCTGATACTCAAAAATTGTTGTCTGAGATCTATATTCCTCACTCATACTTTCATTATTCTGCCCCATTTCTAGTTTCTAAAATCCCTGGCAATCTTACCTGCTGACATCATCTAAGAACCTCAGGGCCACAAGGCCTAAGTACCGTTAGGACCTCTGGGCTTTCCCATAAATCCTACAGTTAAGTCTTTTATGTACTGTCTCTTCCAATTAGAGTATGAGAACCTTGAAAGCAGGGACTGTCTAGCCTTTTCTGTTTGTGTCCCTGGGCATATCAGAATGGTTCATACTTAAATTATTCAATACAAATTTTTAACTTTATAATTTAAGAAACTGAAGCTCAAAGCAATAAAGATATTTGTCCAAAGTCACAGAGATAATTAATAGCAAATCTGAGACAAGAACTGTCTATTAAGGTAGAAAGTGAGGGAAAACAAGAAAAAGGCATGAGTTGCAGCATATCCAACAGTAAGGGAGACAAGGAGGAGGGACAATATCAGGATTCCTTCAATTTCCCATACAGTCTGGCTTTCTATTAATCTTCTCTGCTTACACATTCATGGTCAAAGGACAAGAATGGATAGTTCTCAAACATTTTGGTCTCAGGAAGCTTTTGATTCTCTAAAGAGTTTCTGTTGATATAGGTTATATATCTAGTGAGATTTACTATGTTAGAAATTTAAATATTTTAGTATTGTTATGAAAATAGCTTTGATCTCAAAAGTCAAATGCCTAAAAAGATCTTGGGGACACCTGGACAACATGATTTGAGAATCACTGAGAAACTTCCTCTTTGCCATGACAAGGGGGCTGACTAAAAAACCTTTAAAATCTTTTCCAAACCTAAATCTAAAATGCCATGTTATGATAAAAAAAAAAAAAAAAAAAAAAAAAAAAAAAAAAAAAAGACCTTCCAAAAACCATATTCCCAGGACACTGTAAAAAGAACACGCTCTGATAATCTATTGTTCTTAGGGGGTGATGAGTCTTCTACTCATCTGCAACCATCTAATATTTTGACATTATATCTTCTCAGGATACAGGAAACAATCAAAAGAGAGGTACTTACCTGAAGCAATTCCATTTCCAAAGAAAGTGCTAATAATTATGAATGGAAGAAACAATCCATGTCCTAAGGAGGTAAATGGTGAGGCTGAGCTGCTCTTTGGTGTTATCCTGCCATAGCACATCTTTTATCCGTCCAAGTTTGAAAGAAAAAGGGGAAATAAACCTGCCAGCCAGGTACAAATCCACCTACAAAAAAATGCATAAAAAACTTCAGGAAAGGACCAAAGAGAAGCTCTTTATTAACTTGATTAATGAAGGAATCCTACCAACTAGATTCACTCCTTTCAGTTGAGGAAAGTAATATCTAGCTTCTCTTTGGCTTGAGAGGATGGCAGCAAAAAGCCTCCAGCACACATAGACAGATTTTTGAAAGAGGATAGGGAGGCAGGAATTATCTCACCTTGAAATCTCTCAAGCAGAGTTGAGCTTTAAGAAAAGATCCAATTTTGCCCCACAAGTCATGGAGGCTCTGGGCGAAGAAGGGAAGAAGCAGCTGACGACAAGAAGACTGATGTCTGAATCAGTGAGTCAAGTTTTTCCTTTGTCACATGCACACTGTATGAGTTCGACTTAGGGAAGAAAATAGGAACAAATTTAATGGGAATAAAAGCAACTCTAGAAATACTGTCTTGAAAAGAAATGTATCCCTGAGATGCTTGAACAAGCCTAATCACTCACAGTTCTGACTGCATCTGTGAATTTCAAAAATGAAACAATGAACGAGTTCATCACACACACCTGCAACCCAGGATATTATAGCCAATCACGTTTTGAGACACCTTTCTAAAAAACAACAACCCAGCAATTCACTTTGAGCAAAATAGTCATGGTGCTCACAAACAGAGGAAGTTATTACACAAAAAGAAGGTGAAAAGATAGTGAATGGGTGCCCTTCTGTGAGTGTGGGGGTGGGTGGGTGGAGGTAAATTCTCCACTGTTATCTTCTTATCCCAAATACCCTCCAAAGCTCCCTTTTTCAAAAAACCTTAATAGAATCCCATTAGCAATTTTTATTTTTTATTAATTCAGTGCTTTTTAAACAGAATTTAAAACAACTTTTAGAAATCTGGGGGGTTTACTCATATAGGGAAACAGTCCAAAACTAAATTTAGTGCTCAAGAGGACTCTAGGGTCTAGCAAATCAATAAGTGTGTTGTGCAGCTTTTCTGTTGAGAATCATAGCTTTAGAGTTAGCAAAGATCTAAGGAGCCATTTGGTCTAATCTCTAACCCTCATTTTACAAATAAGGAAACTGAGGTCAAATATTATGTTTTTGTTTACTCAAGTATATAATGTAAAAAAATTATATGATTCAGACAATTTACAATAGTAAAGTCCTCATACAGGACGTATATATTTCCTCTTTTAATTCAAACCCAGTTCTATGGGCTCCCAACACAGCCAGTCACTGAAATACAAAGACTAGATACTGTGCTGGGAATACTAAATCAGACCTGATTTGAAACTGATATATAGCAGTATCAGATCTTAAGTTATACTAAAAGCAATAAGCATCAAAACCAATCATAACTATTTGGTACTTCTTAAAACAAAACAAAACAGAGATCACTGGAACAGATTAGGCAAAGAAATCCCAGAAGAAACAGGACATATAGCAGTGTTCAATCAATAAACCCAAGAATTCTAACCATTTCATAAGTGCTCCCTACTCAATAAAAACTGCTGAAGAAATTAGGCTTAGACCAATACCTGATATCATATACTACAATCCACTTCAAATAGCTAAAAGATCTAGCTTTTAAAGGCCCTAGGAACAAATTAGAGGAAGAGAAAAAGGATTAAACATCTTTTGCAACTACGTATAAAGGAAGTTTTGTTGACCAAAAAAGGAATAAGGAAAATCAGATGAGATATCAACTATATAAAATTGAAAAGGATTTTCACAAACAAGTCAATGTAGTTAAAGAATTAGAAGGAAAACAGCTGAGGGGAGAGAGAGAGAGGAAAGAGAAATCTCTGCAGCATATTTCTCTTGGATAAAGATCTGATATGCAAGATAGAGAAAACTGATACATTGAAAAGAAAATTGATAAGAACAAAAGCCATTTGAACAGACGTGTGTTTTTTAAAAGAAGGCAAACTATTAACAAATTAACAAAAATGCTCCAAATCACTAATAATAAGAAAAATTAAAATTAAAACAGCTTTGAGGTTTCGTCTCACATCCATTAGGTTAAAGAAAAATGACAATTGTTGGAAGACAGTGCCTTATTTGTGGAGTCAATCTTTCTGGAACTGCACACAAAGAAGTCACTAAAATGAATGTATACCCTTTGACACAATGATACTCCTACTAGGCTTGTGCCCTATAGAAAAAGGGAAAGAATCCATATCACAAAAATATTCATAGAAGCATTTTTTGCTGTATCAAAGAACTAGAAATAAAATGGGTACCCATCAATTGGGAAATAATTTGTAGCATATGAATGTAATAGAAAATTACCGAACTCTAAGAAATAACAAAAGAGATAGATTCTAACAAACCTGGGAAGATTTGTAGGAACTTATTCAGAGTGAAGTAAAAACCAGAAAAGTTTATAAATACAACACTGTAGAAGAAAATAACTAAGAAAGATATATAATCAATGAAAAACCAATTATAACTATAGAAAACTGATAACTGATCATGCTTTCTACCTCTTGATAGATGAACTAAAGTTGCAGAATGAAATACACATTTTTTTTAAATAGCCAATACATATGACTATATTTGGAGGGTTTTTTAGGAGGAAAAGAGGGGATAGGGGCACAGTAATAATAATACCAAAAAAATTAGAAAAAAAATATCAATATATTTAAGAAATGCATAGAAGAAAGCAAAGGGAAGTTCCCAATAGCATAAAGAAAGGCAAGCCTGGTAGTGTTGGATCTATCATTTTAAATTTAATATATACTTTAATAATCAAGATACAATATAAAGACCCATGTACATAAAAAGATTCATGTTGTCATATATATGTATATGTATATATAATATATGCATAAACATGTATTCCTTTTTTTCTGTTTTGTCTAAGGACAAAATATGTTCATGTTTGTCAAATTGATAATAACAACACTTTTTATATGAGGGAAGGAGAGGTTGGACTAGATTATCTATCAGGTCTCCTCCAGATCTAAATCTATGATTTATATTTTCTCCTCCCTCCCTTCCTTAATCACCAAGGCTATTGAGAAAAGACCCTTGTAAACTGCAAAAGACCATATGAAGATATGCCTATTGTTGTTATGAAGTTAAGGTTAACCTGCTATTTTTTTATGTTTCTGTTTTTTTAACTTCCAGATTAGCCAAAGTTTTGCTTTAAGGTAAAGGACAGTATCAGTCTCAAAGTAACTCATAATTAGAACTTCAGCATTGTGCTTTGGAAGTCTTCAGGGCTATAGTTTTCTAAAACCAACTACAAGAATCTCATTTTCTCCACAAGGCAAAGATTTATTCACCATTAAATATTTCCCAAATGGATGCCCTCAGACACTATAGGGGGTATAGGTTATAGGCAGATTAGAACTAAAGTTTTGCTTCAGTTGTGAGTTAGTATTGTAACTGAACAGAGGGTAATCATATTACTTCTTTTCTTTTGAATAGGGAAGAAGGTTCCCTCAATGCCAAGGCCTGTAAGGCAGGGATACAAATAAATATATTCAAGTGAGGATGTAGTAACTATATATAGGGGATCTCAAAAGTCTTCGTGCAATTTTAAGATTTTGAGTTTTTAAAAAGCTTAGTAGCTATTTAAGCTTTAATGGTTTTGAGACATCACCTTGCTGACAAAGGTCCATATAATCAAAACTACAGTATTTCCAGTGACAACGTATGGCTGTGTGAATAGAATTAAAAGAAAAGCTGAGTGCTACAGAACCAGCACTTTTGAATTGTGTTGCTGGAGAAGACTTTTGAGAGTCTCTTAGAAACTGAAGCCTAAATAACTTGGCTACATAAGGAGAAGATGGGACGCACTGAAAAAGATCCCGATGTTGGAAAAGATTGAAGATAAAAGGAAAAGATGGCACATGATGAAATGAATAGAGAGTGTCATGGAAGCAATGAAAATAAGCTTATATAAACTTTGGGATATAGTGGAGGATAGAAGAGCCTGGTACACTATGGTCCATAAAGTCACAAAATAGAATACAATTGAACAAGAGCTTTAAACTTCACAAAGCCTTCACCTACATGTCGTGATTCTTTCTGGCTCTAATACGGACTCTGCCGCTAATTCTGGCTATGTGTATTTGAACGAATCACTTGACCTCTTAAAATAGGAAATCTCTGAGGACAACCTTGGCAAAGTGAAGATGATATGTTAGAGAATGGAAGATCTAGGTTCCAGTCCTACTTGTCATTACTAGCCATGGGCAAAACACTTAGCATCTCAGGGCTTAAAGTTTCCTCATTCAGAAAAATGGGTATTTTCTGACAAGTATTATCAAACTTATCAAAGTCATAACTAAGGATGTCAACGTCACAATAACTAAGGTGGTGTATGATGAACACTCTGGACTAACTTTTTTTGAACTTCCCAGAAGTGGCCTCTAGGTGTCCAAAGAACTACACTAACAACCTTCCAAGTGAATTGGTGGGCATTTTGTGCTGACTTGTAGAATTATAAAAAAAGAAACTCAAATAAAAATCTACATAATGCACTTTGTAAATCTTCAAGCATTATTATAAATATTATTGTTATTACATGCATAACCCAGACAATAGGAATGCTTAAAAAGTATTTTTCCTGAAATGTTAACAATATGACTGGAAGAAGGAAGAACAGATTTATTTTCTTTGTTTGAGAAATGTAACTACCATATTCAGGAAATCCCACTCTAGTGTCTTTACATCTGAGCGAAATGACTTTTAGAGGCCTCACTTTCCTAATCTATCAGCGCACTTGAATAAGACCCTCCCTATGGAGTATTCCTCAAATGCTTTCCAAAAATAGCACCTATATAACAACAAAAAACTCACATGTATATTTATTTGGGTTTATCCATAGTCATTACCTTTTCCTCTCTCCCTCACCCATAAACTGGGGAAGCTCTGGAGAGAATGAAAGGAAATTAAGGGGTAGTGAAAAGAAAAAAGAAAAAAAAAAAAAAACAACAGGGAGAAAAAAGAACCATTAAGTGGTTGAATGAAATTTGTCTATTAAAAATATTTTTTAAAAAATTAAAAATATTACCCAGACTTTTGAAACATTAGCTACAGAAATGCAGAAAAGAATCCCAAATTCAGATTAAAAGATGTGTTCCAACCCCAAATCTAAATGGTCTAAAATAAATCACACCTTTCAGGGTTGTGGTTTCCTCACATGTAAAGTGAGTAGGATATCTGTGGCTCTGTAGAGTAGGAAGAACACTGAATTTTAAAAGATTTGAATATTGTATTTATCTATGTGACCTTGGTGAAATTATAACTCCTCTAAGCCTTCAGTTTGGGATCCTGGACATTTTCAGAATCATACTATTGTGATGGGGCAAAGGAAAAAAAAAATTAAAAGGAGATATGCAACATTTCTATGAGAAGTAAAGTTTATAGAGCAGCTGATATGCTACAAAGTGCTTCATTGATCTTGTCCACAATACCATAGTAGGGTAAAGAGCTCCCTGTGCATTTCTTATATATTTTCATTGCCTTTAAAACTCAAGTTCTATGTTGCAATTATTTCCCTAGGAGTGTCTGCAGCTATTGTCTGGCAAAGGACTAGAGTTAACCTATCTGGTCCCTTCCATTCATCACTTTCTGGATCTCTCCACATTACCTGGAGATTATCTAAAGATAGTAGAGCTGCTCGCACTGGACACTGCCCTTCTGGTGGGTTATAAAACCTGTCTGCTGGAGCCAGTGCATCTTTATCAAAAATTTAAAAATTAATGGTATAGAGAACTAAATTTAAAAGTTCTCTAGGGTTTCCCATGGCTCCCCGTTTCTTTTGTTTTTGGAGGAGTGTGTTAATGTCTCTGTTTCTTCTTTCCATGATTGCCTGACCTTGAGGATTAAAGGGTATGCCAGTGGTATATAAAATCTTATACTGTGCACGTGTTCAAAATGTCTAGAAGTATATGCAGGTCCATTATCTGTTTTTATTTCTTGTGGCACACCCATAATTGCAAATGTGTTGATAAAATGATATTGGAATCCTTACAAACTGTTAAGTCATTAGAATTGATAGACAATAATTATCTAATTTCGCATGGTTCAGTATGATTGATCTGATCCTACAAGCAGATGTTATGGGCCAGAACTTGAAACAAGTACTAAGTGGAATTGAGGAGACAATGTTTAAATCTAGTTTAGCATTGATTTAATCATACAACAAATAATGGTTTCCCAGTGATATAATGATTGGTGTGTACACAGTGAATAGCATATAAGCAAGAAGCTCTCAGGGTCAAAGAGCACTCTGAGAGATACAGAAGCCCACAATTCCACTCTCCGAGGTGAAGTCAGATTCATTCCATCTTCCACCTTTGTGCTGGCTGGAGGCTGAAGAAAGCAGAGGCAAAGAACAAGCTGCAAGAGCTCTTGGAACCAAGCAGAGAAATAGGCCTCTAAGAAAGCTAACCGGGCCCAAGGAAAGAGATAAGAAATAAATATTTGGTTTCAACTAGCTGTATTTGGAGTGATTATTACTCTGAACTGAAACTAAGGCTGCCTTCAGAAAACCTCCCCAAGAAACCTGCTCCCAGAAAGAACCATTATATTTTAAAGAAGAGAACATCAAATTTTGGGGCCCTGAATGTGGGACTGATAGGACTCTGATCTCGGTGGAAAAGCCTCTGATCCTGATACAGTGGAAAAGTCTCCTCAACCCAGAAATTAGAGCGAGTACAACAAAGAAATTTTGTTAAAAGAGTTAAAGTAGAATTTCAGCTAAAATGGGACTGATGTTTAGAAAACAGCCTTCTGTTTCTGTTCAAGGAAAATGTTTAGAGAGCATTGTCATTTCATTGTTTATGAAAAGCCAAGGTTTGATTATAATTTTGCAGATCACTGAACTTTTAGCAACTGTAAAGCACATATGTCCTTGTTTCTCTATGGAAAAAGAATTGGATCTAGGAGTGGAAATTAGTAGGAGAGGATCTTTGTCAATTCTACAATAAAAATGGACCTGACTCAATTTCCAAAGATATACTTAATACATATAATTTAATATAACTGGCTTTAAGAAATTTTATACGTGTTAGAATAAGGGAAAAGAAAAGGCATTAATTACGGCAAAAAATGCATACCCTGTGATCGAAGAGCTTGACTCTTCAGGTCAAAAAGGGAATTTTAATTTGGAAAAAATTAAAGATTTGAAAAAGGGTTGCACTCTTTATGGGGCTACATCATCTTATATTAAGATGTTACTAGATAATTTGTCTTATGAAATCTTAAACCCGAATGATTGGAAATCCATAGCTAGAACATGTTTAGAACCTGGACAAAACTTGTGGCTTTCAGAGTATCATAAATTATGTAGGATGCAAGCCCAACGCAACAGGCATTGCTTCTATCAATTCCACTGAGTTATCACCTTGTTTCAAGTTCTGGTCCATAACATCTGCTTGTAGGATCAGATCAATCATACTGAACCATGCTAAATTAGATAATTATTGTCTATCAATTCTAATGACTTAACAGTTTGTAAGGATTCCAACAGATAATCTCCAAGATTTTTTCCAATTTTCCTTGTATCAAGGAGATACTTGAATCCATCTTTTGTTACACTCACCAAAGGTATGTATCAAAAGTGAAAGTCTGGCCACTTCTCTCCCCATTCAAAACCCTAATCACCTTTAGGAAAAACTATAGATTCCTAGCTTTTAAAGATCTTTATAAACCTTTCTCCAACTTCCCTTTTCAGCCTTATCACACACTTCTTCCTTTCCTACATTTGTATTTCTCCTTCTTGGAATATATTCCTTCTCTTTCCATCTTTCAAGATCCATACTCTTCTTCAAGACCAAATTCAACAACTTAAGTTGTGACATATGATTATAATGGACTATAATTTTGCTATAAGAAATGATGAACAGGATGCTTTCAGAAAAACCTGGAATTACTTACATAAACTGATGCAAAATGAAAAAAGTAGAAAACCATACACAATAACAATATTTTAAGATGATCAACTGTGAATAACATAGCTATAGCTATTCTCAGCAATACAAAAATTTGAGATAATTCTGAAGGACTCATGATGAAAAATTCTATTTCTCCACAGAGAATTTATGGAATCTGAATACAGATTGAACCAGAATTTTTAATTTTTTTTTTCTTGATCTGTGTTTTCTTTTGCAGCATGACTAATATGGAAATGTTTTGCATGATTGCAAAAGTATAATTTATATTAAATTGCTAGCTGCTCAAGGAGGAGGAGGGGAAGGAAGAAGAGAGAGGATCTGGAATTCAAAAATTTAAAAACAAATGTTAAAACTTTTAGTTTACACATAATTTAGAAAACGGCAGCTAGATGAATCAATAAATAAAGGCTAGATTTGGAATTAGAAAACCTGAATTCAAATTTAGCCTTAGACACATACTAGCTGTATAATCCTGGGCTAGTCACTTAACCTGTTTGCCTTAATCTACTGGAAAAGAAAATGGCAAGCTGTAATGTTCTGGTTAGCTCTCTGTAGGTCCTCTGAATGGGCCTTGGTTTCAGCAGAATAATCACCATACAAGTCCAAAGTCTTTATTATCACCTTCACAATCTGTCTCCTTCTCCTGGAGCTGAGCTAGCTTTCTGGGGGTCCTTCAGATGGGCCTTGGTCTTAGTGGAGAAGTGAAGGAAACAGGACAGCCACCACAAGGGACATTGTCTTTGAGTCTGAGCGTCTGAGCTTCTGAGCTCCAGTGCTCTGTCTTCCCTCTGTCTTCTCTATCTCAGAATCTGTCTCTCCTAGATCTCTTAGCACTTATATACTGTATTATAGGTACATCATCATAGGTGTCAATCTTTAAGAATAGGTGTCAACTTGTAGAACTATACTAAGTATATGTAAACGAGAGAATCATTATCTCAATTCCACTGAGTTAACATCTTGTTGTAGGATTAAATCAATCATATTGAGCCTTAAATATATCTTTTCAGAGTTCCTGCCCTCTACAGCAAGCTACTTCTGTATCTTTGCCATGAAAACCTCATGGACCATGCAATCTATAGGATCATGAAGACTTGGACATGATTGAAGAATTCAAAAACAATTGGAGAAAATTAAAAAAAAAAAAAAAAAAGATTGAGCTCAAGTCCCACCTTCTACATGAAGATTCATCATGTAAAATGTGGGTTCCTTCAGGATAGGGATTATTTTACATCTTCTTTGTATCTCCAAAACCTAGGACAGTACTGGCAGTTAATTGTCTTGGTTGTCCCTGGAACAAGTCTTATAAATATCTCTCTCACTAGCAGAAACAAGGTTGGATGCCGAGATAATGATAAATAGTTTCTGAATAAAGTTTAGAAAACAACACTGCTTTGGCTTAAAAAATACCTTAGTGTTCCCTAAAGGAAGAATCACTTTGTTTACTCTGTTCTCAGGGACACTTTTTCTTTTTTATTGAGGAGGTATTAAAATTTAATCAAAACATTTATGGAGTGCCTTTTATGTGCCCAGCACTGCAGGGGATTATAGGGAAGTATAATGCATCAAAAGTAAAATGGACAGAAGGGAGAACAGTGAAGAGTTTGTGCTAAGGGACAACCTAAACCTAAAAAAAAAAAAAAAAAAAAAAAAAATCCAACAACATAATTTCTCATTCTAGGATATAGATTTTAATTTGAAGGCATTCCATAGCTGTGTGGGAAAAATATTATCTTTTAGGTCAAAAATAGCAAGCTAATCTATATTTTTTACTATCTTTCTGAATTTTCATTTCATTTTCTGAATTTTCACTTCCTGAATTTTGTTCAGCTTGGTGCCATTTTTATATATCTTGGTTTTTAGATATTCAACCTGTGACTGGGAACCTAGACAATTTAAAACAAAATTAAGACAACAAAATTCAAAACTTCCCTACTTTTAGCTAAAACTTGTTGGGATAGAAAGAGAGAAGATAACTTTTCTAAAAATGACCATAAGGCAAGCATGGCAGAGAGAGAAAGAGGGAGAGGAGCATTAAGAAGTGACCTCCTACCCCCACTTCAACTTACTATTCTGCAGAGGTGTGAGGTTCATGTGTAGTTACAATGTATATATTTTCAGACTTTTCAATATATTAATAAGTTTTTCTTTATTTTCTTCCCACCCCCTTTTTATTTTGTATTTAAAAATACCTCTTATACTATGTTATATAGTTCTCCAGAAGAAGAGAGTATACTAGGAGAAATGATGGTGACATTTAAAAAAAATACATCAATTAAAAATATAGATTTAAGAACATTACCAGAGAGAATATGGTAAATTGATGTGAGTTCACCTTTATATATACTCTATATCCCATCCATGGATGGATATCCAAGAAGAAAATGTACACACACACACACACCAAAAAAAAAAAAAAAAAAAAAAAAAAAAAAAATTTCAGATAACTTTAATAGTCATATGATGAAATTATAGATATTTAGAGATCCAGAGTTTCACATATAATCCTTTTCTGTTCTACTTTGTATAATGGAAATGTCCATTTGATATTTACCTCTTTAAAATGCAATTTAAAAGAGAATATAATATTCAGCCCAAGGAAGTGAAATATCCTTCATAGATATATCAAAGTTGTTGTGATTCAACCAATGTGGAAAGCAATATGGATTATGGCCAAAGGACTAGCAAACCCTGCATAACCTTTGATCTAGCAGTATCTTTACTGGGCCTGTATTTCAAAGAGATCATAAAAATGGGGAAAGGACCCACATGTGCAAAAAGGTTTGTAATGTCAAGGAACTAAAAACTAAGTGGATACCCATCAGTTGGAGAACAGCCGAGTAAGTTATGATATATGAATGTTATGGAATATTATTGTTCTATAAGAATTAACCAGCAAGATGATTTCAGAAAGGAGAGACTCATATGAACTGAAGTGAGTAGAACCAAGAGAACATTGTACACAGCAACAAGATTATGCAGTGCTCAATTCTGATGAATGTGATTCTTTTTAGCAGTGAGCTGATTCAGGCCAGTTCCAATAGTCTTGTGATGGAGTCATCTGCACCCATCAGAGAGAGGATTGTGGGGAACGAGTGTGAATCACAACATAGTATTTTCATCTTTTTTGTTGTTGTTTGCTTACTTTTTGCTTCCCTTCTCATTTTTTTCTCCTTTGTGATCTGATTTTTTTTGTGCAGAATGTGGAAATATGTATAGAAGAATTTCACATGTTTAACATATACTGGATTACTTGCTGTCCAAGGAAGGGAGAAAAAAATTTGGAACACAAGGTTTTGCAAGGGTGAATGTTGAAAACTACCTATGCATGTTTTGAAAATTAAAAAAAAAACAACAAAAAAATATATCCAAGTATGCATGGTACTCATTAAGGAACTACCTCTAACATATATCTCCTCATGCAGACAGTATGATTACTGAGGCATAGATCATTTGTTAATTTGGTGAGGATTTAAGAACCTACTAAATGCAAAGCTCGTGGATTATTTGTGACCTCAGGAAAATCAGTTTCTGCATCTATAAAATAAGAGAATTAGATAACACCATATTTAGGTCTCTTTCCAGCTCTAAATCTATGTATAATCCTAAAATCCAAAAGTCATTTCATATGTTTAACCACCACTCAAAGGAGTGGGCATGATACACCTTTGTGTATAAAGTCCACTCAAACTGTGTCATAAGATTATGACTTGAGGAGAAAAATACAAACCAATGGTCAAATGGAATTCTCTTTCTCCAGGTTAATTTTTAATCAGAGTAAGAAAACAAGGTAGGCATTAAGGTGTGCTGCTCTTTCTAATTACTACTCCAACACTTAATCATTCAATAACTTCTGACCAACAGGACATTCATTTTGCCCCTATTTTCTTTTATATCTGTAATAATAATCCTCAAGTACTCACAATGCCTCAGACATTTCTGCAATAGCATGATTCCTACTTTAGGCCTCTGCCAAGAAATGAGCCCCCAAATTGCCCTTTAAATAGGAAATCTGGAACTGAAGCTTCAATTGAAGGCAATGTTGTCACTGCCCCCCAGGCCTAGATTTGGAGTTGAATGAGACTACTTACTGGGAGTGGTCCTGAGACAATTTTCAGCTCAATAGAGATATCTGGTCCAGATCTCCAGCTAAATGAAACCACTAAAGTTTGGGCTAAGTAGGAGTGGTCCTGAACTCAATCTTAATGAAATCACTTAACTGCCCCAAGGTGGTCCCTGGCAGGAGAGTTTCAGGGCTCACCCCAAAAATTAAGGAGTTTCAGGGTTCTCCCATCAAGGTCAGTTTTAATAGGGCTGGGATCCTAGCTGTGCTGAATCTTTGAGGCATATAGTCAAGACTTGGAGTTGTGCTTCTTGGTCATGGAGCCTAGGGAAACTGGGATGGGATAGTTGTGTCTGACATTCAGGTCTGAGATTTTAAGAACTGTATACTGGTGGTTATCTTTAGAGATAATATGGGGCAAGTAGACTGGAAGTTAGAATGGTTCAGTTTGATGATTGGGATCTGAAACCAGCACAATCTGGTTTCAGATCCCACTCAACTTTATTGTTTTGCCTTGATCAAAAGAAGAGAGATTAGGTGATGGAACCCATCTCAGGACCACCCAGCTTATGGAGACAAAAGTCAGCTAAAAATCTGACATGTCTTATATGTAAAGAGCCCTATATTTAAAGTTATAAATTAAGCTCTCCTACATACTCCCTTTTTGATTTTGGGCAAGTCATTGAATAACTTGGGACCCCAATTCTTTCATCTATAAATATAAGGGTCCTTTTCAATTCTAGATTATATCCTGAGCTCCTATGAATTCACATATTAAGTGTCCTCTATGTACATGGCAAACTTTCAGCACAGAGAGCTGTTCTTGGCATCAGACCTGGGTCCATATATTAGCTCTCTGACCCTGGACAAGTCACTTTAACCTCTCACTAAAACTTTAAATTATAGAGTTGCAGTTCCTCATCTGCAGTGAAGTTTCTTTTAGACTGATGAAATCATAGGCCTGATCCTATTGCAGAAATGTCTGAGGCACTGTGAGTACTTGAAGATTATTATTACAGATATAAAAGAAAATAGCCCACTAAGAAGACATTATCTTCTCACCATTAACCCCACTTTATCTCTCTGCCAGGATTTCTCTACATCTCTTGCTTATCTTTCTGCCAGGACTTCTTTGTCAGGACCTTGCCACTGAGGAAGTCAGCCTCCTAAGCAAAAACTGACTTCTCATCCAACAATAAACTTTTTTTTTTTTTTTTAATTTAATAGCCTTTTATTTACAGGATATATACATGGGTAACTTTACAGCATTAACAATTGCCAAAACCTCTTGTTCCAATTTTTCACCTCTTACCCCTCCACCCCCTCCCCTAAATGGCAGGATGACCAGTAGATGTTAAATATATTAAAATATAACTTAGATACACAAACAATAAACTTTCTTTTTGCTAACTTTTCTGGTTCGTGAATTCACGTTGAACCTCTGCACCAACCAAAGAGGCGTTCTCACAACTCTCTGCACTGCCACTAACTGCATCAACCTGATCTTCAAGTGTTGTACCAGAGTTCCCTTTTAATGTGGTGACCCAGTTTCTCCAATTGTCCTAGTTAGTTATTCTGCCTCAGGTTATAACCTTTCACTCTTAATGTTTGATGAGATAAAGGTCTACCTCAGTTGCTCTGCCCCCAAAGCCCAGGTTATAATCATTCCCTCTTAAATGGTTGATCAGATAAAGGTTTTATATCTTTAGGTTATAGACATTCCTTCTTAATGTCTGACAGGATAAAGGTTTATCCATTTTAGATGTCATTAGAATATCAGTAACCTCCCTCCACTGTGTCATCCTAGGGGCTCTAGGTTATCCCCACCCAGGGACCTCCCCCATTGTGTCATTGTTCTTCTTATCCCAAAAAAGGCTTGCCCTCCGAGTACTTCGGGGATGAATTCTTTGAGATTATAGTCTCGGCCAGCCCTGGACCAAGATCCATCTGGTCCCAGCATCTCTCTCCATTTAATAAACTACTGAATTAGTCTCTAATGTCTTGCTTAGTTTCTCTGGCATTACACTAGGAGAAACAATCTCCACAGCAAGTTGAGTTCTAAAAGCTTCTTGCTGAATTTTAGGACTTGATGCCTGCTTTATAAATTGTGACTGCCCTTTAGTGCTAAGCAAGGAAGAGTGTTATCAGACACACCCTCTCCCTCCTCCGCTATTTTCTAGAGGGAAGAATGTCTATTTCCTCTGAACCCTTGGGTTTCTTGGTTTTTTTAAGGTTCAGCCAAAATTCTACCTTTCCCAATCTTCCTTAATTTTAGTACTTTCTAAGATTATCTAAATAAGTGCAATAAACTGTTTAAATGTGGAACTTATTAGATTGTGAACTCCTTGATGATGAGGTCCCACGTAACTCGGCGCAGTTGCAGAGTTGCATCAATACTAGAGTACTGATGAAATTACTTGATGTGGCAGGCAGGGAAGGCCACAGATAAGGAACAATTTAGCCTCATAATCCCACTCTTTATGGAGGTTGTGAGCAGCCTCACTTTACTATATCTGGTCCCAAATTCATGTTACATCAAACCCCTGGAGTTAAATTTCTCCTATAAATCTATACATGGCTCACTCATTCTTGGCTGAACTCCAAGGCACTCTGCCTCAGTGTCTTTCCCTTTCTCCTTCTCCCATGCCATAGGATATCTCTCATCTCATCCCCCATCATGTTTTAGGGTACTAAACTCCTTTCTAGATTTAGCCTGTCAGCTCATGGAGTGTTCCTTCTCCTGGTTAACTGAGTTCTGTAAGGATCCATTAGACAGGCAAGCGCAATTGAGATTTAAGTTCCCCATGTGATTAGAGTTGAGTACTTAGGGACTTCCTTTGTGGGTGGGACCTCCAGCCACAGCGGGAATCATAAAATCTCACTCTGAGATCGGGATGTAATTATCATCGATTGGCTTGTGCCTGTGACCTCATAAATCTCATATAAGCTCGGAGCAGGAAGGAGTCCACTTCTTTTTCCATCTGGAGCTTGGCTTGGGGAGAAATACTAAGAGTGCAGGAGGTTATAGAATGAGGTGAGGTATAAACCACGTGAATAAAGTCTAAGCCTGTCTACCAAAACTCTCAGGTGCTCTGTTGTGCTCAAACTGTGTCCCTATGAGATAGCAGCCAGAGGACTTCTGAGGACCTCAAAACAGGTAAGATTGATATTGTATTTACCAGACCATTGATTAGGCCTAGGAATTGCTTAGTGTTAGTTGAGTGCGAATATGGCTTCAACATTGTTCCAATTGTCCTTCCTTTCCCTCATTAATTGTTAAAAGCCCCTTCCTTGCTAACTATATGCTCTCCAAATTCTATTTCATATTTACCACTCCTGATATTTATTACATATCACTTCATTTTGTCTATAACCTCTTCTCTTAAACAAATCTACTTTTTGCCAAAGAGAATGACCATTATGAATTTTTTGTATAACCAAACCCTAACATTTGGTGCCTATAATTGATGCTATTATAGTGGTCTAGATTCCTGGTGGTCTGGAGGTTAGTGGCTATAAGATTAAGAGTCCCCTTTAAATCGGCCATAGATTTTAAAGAGTGAAAGAATTCACTCATTCCCAAATGTTAGTTGCAAAATCCAAGTAGAAATCAGTTTACCAAGAGACTGACTTCTATAGTGGCAGATCTATGGAAAATGGAGGTTTGCACTGAGAACACAGTTCTCAGTGAACAGAAGGTCCTGGCAGTAAAGAGAGCTGCTAAGATCCATCTGCAAAGACTTTAGTTGATGGAAGCTTATTATATTGGGTGTCTTGGTGTGGGCTGGGACAAGCCCAGATCTCCTACTGGAAGTCTGGAGAGGATATGCCTCAGCCAGGAGGGGCTGGGAATCTGAAAGGAATCACAGATCAATAGGAAATACAGTTTCTTAAAGGGACCCCAACCCACTTCACAATTGGTGAAAAACCTAAACGCATCATTTGGAACTTGAAATTTCTCTCCTAGATAACATTATCTGGTGCTCAAATCTTTGGTCTTATTAAACACTATCACTATCATAGAGCTAAAATTGATCAGCATTTATAGCTTAGCCTTAGGGAAGAGAGGAGGAGATATAGACGTTAAAAAACAGTCTATTAAAATTTCTAATAGTTTGCCTTTATTTACTCCACTCTCCCAATAATACCTCCAAAAAAAAAAAAAGGTAGGCACCTAAGCAGTGTGTGAGCCATAGTTTTGATTATGGAATGAGGAAGACATAAGATAAAGTGTTTTCTCAAATATCAGTTCTGTGATTCTCATTCTAGTTGATTTTCCTCATTCATAAATGGGAATCCCACCACCTGTTTGACAGTATTGTGAAAATCAAATGACAAAGCACTTTGTAAAACAAAAAAAAGTATATATGTAAATATTAGTTATTGCTATAAGCTGCCATTATTAAACTACTGTGCCACAGTTCCCTTTTATTGTCCTAAGTTTCCCTGAATTGTTCTACCCCAGTTCCTAATTGTTTTGCTCAATCCATTAACATCACCCCTCCCTCCTAATCATCATGATTCAGATAAAGAGAAAGACTGTTATGCCACAGTTCTCTTTTATTGTCCTGACTCAGTTTCCCTAAATTGTCCTGACTCAGTTTATAATTCTTCTGCTCAACCACTTCTCCCTTCTCTCTTGGGAATCATCAGCATGTTGGGTGCCTCTCCCAATTAACCCCATGCCTCTCCTCACCCCATCAGGACAAGATAACAGTCCCAACAATATGGTCTAGACAGAAATGCCAAGATTTAGCAATTAATTAGATAAAATTTAGGATATAAATGCCTCCCAATCCTAACCATAAAACCTTATATTTAAAGAGTTGAGAATGACACTAAAGTTGACAGCCTGGATGATAAAGAGTTCTCAGGAGTGGTGTGAACTCTAACCACTGTCAACCTTATCACATACAAAGGAAGACCATATTGTTGGGATTGTTATCTTGTCCCATGACTAACGCTTGTTCAAGCCATCAAATCAATAGATTCTACAAATAAGGAACCCTTCTATCCCTAGAGCATACTCATTATGCTATATTAGCATATCTTACCTCCTATGTTAGCAGCATTCAATTGTTGACATAGATATAATGTACATACAAGTTCATTCTCAACTAGGACCCTCTATAACTCTCTATACCTGTCCTTATTTCCTCTTTCTCTGTGACCTTTAAATGCCACCCTGCACTCACAGATCATTTTGATTAGTCTGTGTGCCTTTGATAAAAAAATAAAGGGGGGGGGCGGGGCGCGGAGGCTTCTAATGCCTTTTCTGAATTTTTTTTCATTCCATACCATTCTCCAAGAACCTGGTACTTCATTAATTGGAAGGATAGGAATGCCCTTGACAGTATTGGCAAAGTTCAAAAGAGCCAAATTTAATGGTAATGAGTTCTATTTTGGACATGTTAAGTTTGAGATGCATAAGGGACACTAAGATGGAAAAGTTGAACATTCCAAGCTCAGATCAGTCTGACCAAGCCAGTCAGATACACTGTAACTTAACTCCAATATAATGATTTTGATTCTCTGGGACTGGAAGTCTTCATTTCTCTGCAGGAAGTATTGATTCTCACGATCTTTCTCTACTATGCCATAGTAATTGTTCACTCTAGAAGTTCTCGTAATCCTTAAACCTCTCACACTGAAGAATCCTCTGCCCTTGTGGACTCTCTCATTTTCTCTAATTGGCTACAATTGATGTAATATATCTTCTAGGGCAGACAACAATAATTTTGAGGTCCCCTGACTTCATGGGGCTTCTGTTTTAACAATAAATCAGTGATTTTAAGTCCTCTGGCTTTAGAGTTTGCCTGGGAACTCTCACACCCAATCTATTCTAAAGTTTTTTGGCCTCAGGATAGTGAATAGACCACTCCACAGTACATTGCTGACCAAGAGATAATCTGTTGATCAGTGAAAACCAAATTCCAGAGACCAATCTTTGGTCCTACCTCTCGGCCATAAAATGTTATGTACTAGATACATGTGTCTCCTTTTGTTTCTTTGCTAAATTTTCTTGGAATTTAGTCTGCTTCAATGGCGTTACAATTACAATAAACTTTGCCCCGTGACTTGGAAAAGGTTTAAGCCTGTAAATTCTTTTGAGAAACCTGACACTGATCTGTGACCCTAACTTTTTGGGGTCCCTTTCCTGACCAACACTATGTCCTTATGCTTTTCCAGGCTGCACTTTCTGGACTCTCTACAATATCCCTATCCAAGTATCTTCATATCCCTCCCTCCATTTCTTTAGTTTCCCTTTCAGAATGTAAGTCATTGAGAACAGGGACTACCTTTCTTCTTGTATTTTTATTCCTAACATTTAGTACAATGTCTGGATCATAATAAGGACTTCAGTGAGGACTTTTTTTTTTTTTTTTTTAAAGGATGGAGAAAGACTTAAATTGTTTATATATAACAGAGAAAACCAGTAAACAAGGAAAGATAAGTAGGGAGGGGAATGAAAGCGGGGCAATATACTAGAAAAGATGGGATAAGATAGATTCGATGGTACAGGAGATGAGGTGAATGATGTTAGGAAATAAAAAGAATGGCTTTAATTTTTTCAATTAAGTTTGAAGCAAAGTACTCCAAGGGAAGTAGAAAGTAAGAAAAAAATTTGAAAAGGCTGCTGTGCTCAGTGGGATAGAGAATCATTTAGGTATGTGTACAGCTCAGTTGATATTAGATAATAGTGGACCATACTCATAACAGACTCTATCCCTTAATTGTGAGCACTACTTGAGATTCATAGCTTGCCCCTTTCACTATCAGGAGTGTGAAGTGTTGAAAAAAGGTATCATTAGTCTTCACAACACTATTTTCTATAGAAGAGAAATAAAATATTTCCAGAAGCTTTATTTTAAGGAGATGATCAAGCTAGCTATGTTCACTCTTTCACTGCTCTCCCAGCTCACTCCTGACTCTCTGGATTTCTCCACAATGTCACCCTGCCTCCCCTTCAGCTTCCTTCTTCTCACTTTAGGATGTAAGTTCCTTGAAGGCAGGGACTATTTTTTTTTTTTTTTTTAATTTTGTTTGTATCATTATTCCTAGGCTTAAGCAGAGTTTCTAAAACAAGGAAAGTATTTAACAAATGTTTGTTGACTTAAATATTAGAAATGCCAAAACAGTTCCTCCTTTCCATCTCCCCTCCCCAAAACACAACTATCCCCAACCAGTTAGTAAGCAATCACAAAGCATTTATGAAGGGCCTGCTATACGTTAGGCACTGAGGTAACATAGAAATACAAACACAAAAGCATTTGAGCATCACAACTATGGAGACCAGTTATGGGCAAAGGCACAGAAATAGTCGATGACTGAAGCAATCTAGTGTTTGACAATTCCAAAGACCCCAGCTTTGGGGAGAAGAACTCATTATTTGACAAAAACTGCTGGGAAAATTGTTAACTAATATGGCTAAAACTAAGTACTGACCCACACTTAACACCATATACCAAGATAAGGTCAAAATGGTTTCATGATTTAGACATAAAGAATGATACTATAAGGAAATTAAAAGAACGCAGGATAGTTTACCTCTCAAATCTGTGGAGAGGGAGGGAGTTTGTGATCAAAAAATGACTGGAACTCATTACTGAACACCAAATAGATAATTTTGATTGTATTGGGTTGAAAAAAAAACAAACAAAACTAATACAGACAGGATTGGTTTGGAGGGAAGAGTTTTTTAGTTTAATAGTTTTTAAGAACTCCAAAGTTTTTGGAAGAGAAGAGACAGATATATATAGTCAAGTCAACAATTCTGGCCTTTGCCCTTAAACCAAGGTGTCAAGGACAGCTTCCTTATGTTTCAAGAAAAAAAACAAAAATAAAAAAGCTATCCTAGACTATATATGACAAGTTACTGCTCCCAACAGCACAGGAGTGCTGCTGTGTCCCAATTTTACACAGGAGTGTAAATGGACAGAATTCTGGCATCTCAACAGTTTCCTCATTACAAACTTTGTCACCATATCTGAGATGACCAAATATCTCCTTCAACTCCAGTGATTTGTTTTTCCATTTTAAATTTAAATCATACAGTAATTTGAGAATGCAGTAATCTATCAAACTCAAATAGCCACTAATTAGTAGCCACGTATTGATTTAGAAAACTAGAACTGAGAAATAGATAACACAGTAAATAAAAATGCAATAAAATTTAGATAATATTGTTGTTTTCTCAATAATATTGTAGTTTTTTTTCAACTGCTTTTGGCTACACTGTGTGCTACCTTTGTAGCAGATAACATTTTTATTTACTTGTGATCAGATAAGACCTGGGTTCAAATTGTTACTTTGCTTCTCCCTCTACACACACACCCCCCAAACTCTCTATATATGGGTTCAGATAATGAGGTACCCTAACTCTTTCTATCTTATTTGCCCATCTTGTTCTTGAGCACCAGTATTATGAAAGTATTATACTAAAGTATAATAGTAAAGTATAAAGTAAAGTATATCCCTAAAGTATTTTCTCTTCTTTCCCTTTTTCTTCTGTATCTTAAGGCCATAAAAATAATACAATTATCCTCCAAATCCTGTTTGTCTTTACCTCCCTCTATGACTGAAACACAGGACTCTGAAGCGACATTTGCCTCATCCCACTATAAAAATTTAAAAATATAAACAATTCAATTGCTCAAATATATTTACTTTTCTAGGTTTCTCTTGAATTCTGTCTGTATTCTAAAGCATCTACTAAGCTCTATTAAAGTCCTCTATTCACTAAAGAGCTTCTATCCCTTCTATCCCCTTTTCAAGCTAAGTTTTTCTTGGCTGTAAGTTTTTTTTTTCCTTTTTTTCTTCTCTCCTTTTTGGATTTGGGAAGTTCAGAATTTTGGCTATATTTTGGCTAAAATTCCTGGGAATTTTAACTTTGGGCTGTCTTTCAAATGATGAGGTGGTCAAGAAATATTTTGTCCATGGGTTCTAATAGATCTGGGTAGTTTTCAATTAGGATTTCTTGCAAGTGTCTAGGTTTTGGCTTCCATTTTCCCTACTTTTTTGCCCTCAAGATTTCTGGTAGCTTTAGAAGCTCTTTCCTCTCTCTCCCACACCCACTTCCAAGCTATTTCCATATTGCTGTAGTTATGATTTCCCGAAATCCTCACTTTCTTGCAAGAGAAAAGGGCAACATTGACTAGCTTTGCAGTCATCATGTCCTATTTGTCCTCAATGTCACTTTAGGATTTGCAAAGCATTTGTATATATGAATATGAATCACTATAGGGAAGCTGAAGAGAGTAAGCCTAAGAATTCTGCTTCTTGAGGTCTATTTTTCTTGAACTGAATCGGGTATAAGAGAAGAGAAGAGGCTGTTAGCCTTTTTCTTCTCATTTTCTGCCTCACTTACACCTGGGGATCCCAAAATTTTCAGTTTCCCCAAAAAACATGTGATGTGATTACATATTAATTACACTAATTATTTACCATACATGTATATCCAAATGAGTGTTTTCTCTTTCAAAATCTTTTATATTTATAAATAATAAAATTTTTAATAAATATTTATATATTTTAATAAATATTTTATATTTGTAAATAATAAATAATAATGCTCAAAACTTTGCTTTTTCTGGAGGTTTTTAAAGTTTACAAAAGCATATCTGTATGTTGATTCATGTTATGAAAAAATTGTTTACATCAAAGCTTACAGGAATTATTGGATTCCTGGCACATGAACACTGGACTATTTCTAGGACTTATGGACATGTGTAAATTCTTCATGTTTTATTCATGTTATTTGTTACATTACTGTGTTATATATGTGCTTATGTATAATGTATATTATGTATAATGCTTCCCACATTGATGGATTTATGACAGAGCCAAAAAAATCACCTGGAGTCAAGTTGAATAAAATGGATGAAACCGAGGAGACATATCGGGGAAATTTTGTTGATCCTGGGGAAAAACAACAACAACAAAAATATATCTTAAACAATAAAACAAACAACTGGTTCTGAAGTTAGTTCCAAAAATGCTTTTACATCACTGAATAAGTCTGAAACCTCTGAACATTGCCACTTTTAAGAGTATTTATGTTTGGATATGAATTCTGGTATTTACTGAAACATCAGTCCTTGTGTATAGTTTTGAGAACTTGGGTTTGTTTAGCTGAAAGAACAAGTAGATCTCACAACAATATTCTCAGACCAATATAATCTAGTCTGTCACTGCCCTCTGAATTCTTGGGTCCTACTGGTCACTATTACTAATCTAATTCTGATCCTTCTTTATCAAATAATCCTAGGTCTTTGGTTAGAAATGCAAATAAATGCAATATTAATGAATTGAAAGGCTGTATGTTCAATGTCTTAGATTTATATATATATACAAATATATATGTATATATATACATATATATAAAAATATATATATATATAAAAGAGATATGTGTATATATGTATATATATATATACACACATATCTCTTTTTTTAAAAAAAATTAAGCTATTAAGAAATTTGCTGAAAAGCTACAGTAGTGATTACTTCTATTCCAGAAGTGCAGAAAGTGTTATATATAAGTTAATGAAAGAAGCTAGCAACCAGCAAAGCCGACACCTTAAAAGGCAAACAAGGCCTGAGTATGAGTATTCTGAATATGAGAGAGGTTGTGTCAATAATGAGTGATTTTGGAAGGGGCAGACAGGCATCTAGGGGCCTGGGGTGCCTAGCATTCAATAAAAAGATCCCATAGAAAGCCCGAAAAAGTGCTCTGAACTTCAAAAATCCAAGAGTCCAACTTCCTTAGGGAGTTTAGATGTCAGTACAGAAACCTAAGTGACGCAGAGTGAAATCAAACCCAAAATTCCATGAATTCATGGTCTTGGACCATGGTCTTGACACAAAGCCTTAAATCAGACTTGTCATCATGAAAGTCATCATGAAAAGTTCAAAGTTAAAGTTAAACAGGAACTCTGAAATACAAACATACAACAACTCCAAAGAATATAATAAGAATATAATGATGTAGTGCTAATATTGTAACCTTCAGAATCACACTGTCTTTAAAGAGTAGTGAGGGAATAAAAAGAGAAAAAGTGAATTGGTTCCATTCTGAGCAGAGAAAAGAGAAAATAAAAGTACATTCGTGACGAAAGGCGGAAGAAGGAAGCAGAATTTAGCCGTTTTTCATAACTAAAATGTTTTTTCATTCCCTGAAGGAAAAAGACAGGAAAAATGCAGGAAGAAGGGGAAGGAGAACATGCATGTTCTTTATCTGAACAAGAAGGGTTAAAGAGCTGAACAAAATATGACATGTGAATAAAACGTACCATTTGTAAGATGATAAAAGCAATTATTTCAGAGACTCCTCAATAGTTCAAACTAATTTTAACGAAAGTGGAAAACAATTTATTCAAGGCAACGACATAAGAATTCAGAACATTTTTTCTTTAAGTCATTTTTTCTTTGTCATTTATGTCTCCGGAAGATAAATGAAGAATGTTAGTAACCATATCCTGAGAGGCAAAGGAAACAAGGTGTACCAAATGACATTCATGCCACTATAAAGATTCTTTTTTGCTTAATGATGCTTACTTAAGGCTTCTTTCAACTTTTAATTGAAGCTATTGGGCTAAGTTAGCAATAGTGAAACAAAAAAAGGAAGGGCAGTGACATTTTTTAAAAAACTTTGAAGGGAACAAAGGTTCAGAAGGAAGCATATATAAACGTAGTAATGTCGAATACATTTTACATTCTTTTTAAAAAGTAAAGTTGTATCAAATGAAGATTCAACTTCATATTCACTATCTTTTTTTCTTTTATCTTTTTATCTTTTTATATGTTTTGTTCAGAATTTAAAAGAAGACATCTTTTTAAAAGAAGAATTATCTTTTGACTAGGCTTAAAGAATTATTCTTGGAGAGAGTAATTAAAGAATGATTTTAGTAAATCATGATTCACCAAAAGTTATGATTAATTTTCTGTTTGCTGAACCTAAACCATTAAACCTAAACTATAAATTTTGTCTCTGGCCTCAAATTATAGGGAGAAATGACTTATATCTATATATTCTGTCCCTTTGTAATTTTTCCCTTTCTAAAAACAGAACGTTTACAATTATAATTAATAAATTGTCTCTGCATATTTTTCTAAAATGTGGAATGAAATTTTTTTCTTTCACACTAACCTCCTTAAAGCTTTTCATATCTACACGTAAATAGGGCATAATATCATATCTACTAGAGAGAGATAGGTGAGGAAAGTGCCACATAAACTTTAAAGTGCTACAAAAATGTAAACCACAATGAAAATGTGAAAACATCTGTTTCCCCTGGATGTGAATTTCATTTTATTACAAGTAAGACATATGTTCTTACAGAACATATGGTAGCATGTCAGTGTTATTAGATGGGGACACCTCACCCCATTTTTATTATGTTTTTATTATTATTATTTTATTTATGGTTTTTTAATATAGCAAACAACAGAAAATGTCACGCACTATTCCAACTTTTTGACAAGCAAGTTAAAATCTTCCTCCATTTGCTCCCTATCACTACCTAAGGGAATCACAGAATCAACAGCTCGATTTGTTAGGCTTTAAAATAATCCCACAATTAGGTGGGGCAAAATCAATTAGGATTTCAGGACACCTAAAAGTGAACACCTAAAAAAGTGAAGGACAGGTTAATTTCATTATCCTGACTCTAACTGAACCTTTATCCTTGGCTACAAACTAATGCTGAATGCCTACCCTTTCTAGAAAAGGTGTATTTAAATTAAGGAAATTGCAAATGGGATTGTGGAAGCAATCAAAGGTCACAGTGAAATGTCCTAGCACAACCTCTGAAGCAGCAGGCTTCAATATATACAATATAATACAATATATACAATATAACAGTCCCTCTTTGTCAAAGAGGGAATTTGAATTTGCAGTATTTTAAAGAGAGTTCAATAGTTTATTCTAATGGAAGGCAACTTCTCCTTCCAATAAAGTGAAGGTCAATCTAAAATTACCTGTAGATTAAAAGGCTTCCTGCTGGGTAGTATTTGTTACAAGCTAAATATGGGGAAGAGTTAAGGAACTTTTAGGAACATCTTTTAGATGAACTTTTAGAACATCTTTTAAGGAAATGGGACCCAAAAATAAGCCCAAAGTCTCTTCGCTTTTTGAAAATGGAATTACTGTCATAATAATTTGTATCAAATACTTTTCTCTTCCTCTTCTACTTTTCTCAGTAGGCATGCTGAAAAAATTTATTCATCATTTATGATGTGCTGAACACTGTAGATACAACAAAAGGTAAAAATAGTACATATAATACGTATAAATAAATGTTGTTCAGTCATGATTTCATAATTTCATCTGCAGTTTTCTTGGCAATATATATAACACCTCACATACACACATATTGTATTGTAAAAATACACATATTGTGTATTTTTATACACACCTCACATACACACATATATTTTTAAAGAGTCAAGGCAAGATGTGATAAGGATCTGAAGATGATGTTGGATACACTGAGTTTGAGACTGAGAAATATCTAATTCAAGATGTCTGAAAGACATCTGCAATAGAGGAAATTATATAAAGAGAGACCCGAGACTCTAACAGGCATGAAGTGTCCACTGACCTCAGTTGAAAACTTCAATTAAATTCAATTAAAACCCAAAATTTTGCTCATACAAAATTAATTTTGTATGAACATGTGTTAGCTAGTTTTACCAGAAACACCATCTGGTTCTAAGCTGATAAGAAACAGAAAATGGGTTCCACTCAGTAATATCTATTTTAAAAAACACAAAAATGGTCAAAGTTACTTTTCCAGAAAAAGAAATACTCAAGGCCTTCTCTCTTCTGAAAAGTTGATTAGGTCTTAAATAAACCAAGAATTTTAACTTTATTTTAATTGCTTTAATAATTTAATGGAATATTTAATTATTCTACCCCCCAGATTCTCAAAGTTAGCACTTTTAATTTAAGCTGATATATTACCTTAGAAGTCAAACAACCTTGCTATAATAACTTGCTAACAAGTGCTATATAGCACTTCCTAGAAAGTTTAATACAATGAAGGGACTTCATTGTCCCGCACTGTAGACTGAATTTTAATGATTTATGATTCTTTTAGAGTATTAGATTCTTTATTGCTTAGATTAGATTAGATTTAGCTTAGTTTAGCTTAGCTTAGATTATTTTAGATTAGATTAGATTTAGAGTATTAGATTCACTATTGCTATTCATTAATTTCATTTATTTCATTTTGCAAATGAAATAAACAGGAAAAGACTTATTAGTGGCAGTGCTCGGGTACCAAGATGTCCAATCCACTATTCTTTCCTATTTTTTCACTTTTTTTCAGAAAAATATTTCCATGATCTTCTTTCCTATAATTTAAACATAATTTATATTTCTATAATTTAAGCCAAAAATAAATCCAGAAAACCAGTTTTAACAGAAACTTTTAATTGAAAGGCTTTTAATTGAAAATTCAATGTATCAAATGATACATTGAATACATGGGTATCCAGCACAATGGTGCTAAAGGATATATGTACCTATATCACAAAAGAATGACCCCAAAGTACTCTGATCCACTCTGAGTCTCAAGTTCTCACTGAGGTGGTTCTTTAAATGTTTAAAAGGTTTTTTTGGTAACTTTTAAAATCATCTAGAAGATATGTCTGACAGATACTAAGAACACTTAAAGGAAGAAGCCATTGTGCTATTCACAAATAAATCCTGAGAGACCCATTGCCAATGGTATTGTGGGATTTGGTCAAATAGAGGTAGAGGAGACAACATATGGCTGAGATTGAAAAAGGTAGATTGTCTCCTCTGTTTCTGATTCCAATTAATTTGACATTAATTCCAACAAATTTGACAAGATTAACTCTGAAGCAATGATATAATAAATATAAATAAGCTATTGGTTTTAAATAAGCCTATCACAAGTTCTGTGACTTGTTATTGTAATGAAATCTGGAAAAATGAACAGTAATATACACATAAAACAAAAACTAAATCCAAATGAAAAATTAATCCTTCATTCACCTGTATTCATAGTGCTTTCCTGCAAAAGAAAAGCATGGAGGCAAGGGTGGGGAGTGGGAGAGGAGAGAGAAAAGAGAAGGGGGGGGGGGGGGAAGAGGAAAAGGGAAGAGAACTTAACAATACTGTCCACATCCTCCTGTCATGATCACACTGAACAAGGTCTTCACCTTGCAAGGGAAACTGACAAAGAGAGAATGTAATTTTAATGTTGGGAGAATAGTTTTTGTAGTTAGGTATAGTTTTGGTACCCATCAGTATGCCATTTCTCCCTACTTATTTTCTATTTTTCTTTAAGAAGAACATTTATTATTTATTATTTTACTAAAGAAATTACCTTGATGTCTTAAAAAGAAGTATATTTTACATTTAAAATGATACACAAAATACTAAAAATACAGAGACACTACCTGGGCATATCCACCAGTGTTATTCTCAAACCTATGCTAATCTTTCTATTTTACTAGCATAACAGAATTAGAGCTTAATAAGTATTTACAGAACTGAGTTAAATCTGTCTCTCTGACATTAGTCAGATTATATACTGGATTACATATATATAACAGGATTATATACTTTTGATCTGTCTAAGGCACTTCCTTTCTACAAATTTAGACATATTGACTGTGAAATCTAAGCCAATAATCATAATACCAATTTCATTCCAGGACTAATTAGTTTCATTTCCCTCCAGTCTAATCTAAAAACTGCAAAAACAAATTTTACTATGTCACTTCCTGTGGAGGTTTTCTGGAGGCAGCCTTAGTTTCAGTAATAAATAATTACTCCAAAATCGCAGCCAGCTGGTAAAAATGCAAACGTTTATTTCTCCCTCCAAATTAGCCCAGTTAGTTGAGGCCTATCTCTCTGCCTGGCTCTAAGAGATCTTGCAGCTTTGTCCTTGGCTTCTGCCTCTGCTTTCTTCAGCCTCCAGCCAGCACCAAGTTGGAAGATGCAATGAATCTCTCTGTACTTCCAGTCAGTTCCACCAGAAGAAGTAAGTTCAAGCTTCAAAAGCTCCCTATATTTACGTGATCTCCCAAAGGTTAACTCCACCTTCTTGAGGGAGAGGGATTCTGGGTTATCTTCCAGAGTGCTCTCTGGCTCTAAGAACTTCAAGGGAGGTGTGAATTCGGACTAAGCCCTACATGTGAGAACTCCATTGAGTACTTAGATACTTATGAGCTCTCTAAAGGTGTGAAAACAAGCATTGTTTCTATCAGTTGTACTTAGTACCTAGTTCAAGTTCTGGCCCAAAATAATTCTAAGATTAAATCAACTCCAATGTCTTAACACTTTGTAAAAATTCCAACAACTTCCCATACTCAATCTCCCTTGACTTCCCAATGTCTTAAAAATAAAGTTTAAATGTCAGCCTACCACTTAAGATTTTTTGCAATATGGTTTGGCTTTGCTTATCCAATTTCACTTCCCATTACTTGTCCAACAGAAATGCTGTATTCCAACAAGGCCTTTTTTATTCCCATAAACATGCCATGCCAGGTTCATTCCCAAACATCAATATTAAGAGATTTATTAATAACATTAATTAAGTGCCAACTATATGGATGGAACTAGGCTGAAGGAAAGGGAAACCAGGGCACATAAGTAACAATCTAGCTGAAAATATATGGCCACAGCAATTCCATCATAACTAAACATATGCATATACATAAGCAGATAATTGACAAAACCAAGTAGAATAGAACAAGTGTCAGATGACTGGCAGAGACAATGCTACATTAATTTCAGAGACAGGATAATAAAATCCACATGTCTTCCAAAATTGGAGCTTGGAAAGGGGGATTCTTTCAATCTTGGATCCAAGGCATCCAAATCCCAGGCATCCAAAATAGAAAAACTGTTTTTAAAGCATTTATCATAAAAGGACATATCAGGGGCAGGTAACATTACTAATTTGTCCATCTTCAGAGTGAGATTAAAAAGATTAAAAAGATTTTTCTAATTCTTTTCAGATCATTTATTCCACTTGCTCACAGCAAGAGCAAGAGAGATGCCTTAGGACAATTTTCATATTTCATATTTTCCCTACCTGGTAACGGCTAGCTAAATTTTTAGAGTATTATTTCACTACAACAACCATCACACAAACCAGGACTGTTTTTCCAATCCTCTTGGAGATACAGAGTCAGGAAAAAATAACTAAACTATAACCATATTTTTCAAAATATAAAATGAGCTTTTATGGGTCAAAGTTACAGTGACAAAAAGTGTTGATTTGCCATTGGGAAGTAGAGATTTAAAGCCATATTCTTATATTATTTCTCTATTCCTACTCTTCTCATTTTCCTCATGGATTATTTATCCTTAAGGTATACATTTCCCAATACTTTGTGGCATCACAGCCCAACAGGATTATATTCTCTCAAAGACTATGATTTTTGAAGGGGGACTTAAAAGTGAGAAAAAGAGAATGGGTAGGGGCAGTTAGCTGGTATAGTGGATAGAGCACCAGCCCTGAAGTCAGGAGGACCTGAGTTCAAATCTGATCTTAGACCCTGATCTTAACACTTCCTAGTTGTGTGACCCTGGGCAAGTCACTTAACCCCAATTGTCTCAGCAAAAGAGAGAGAGAGAGAGAGAGAATAGGTAAATCACTGTTACAAAATACTGATTGCCTGGTCTTAGGATTCCACGTATGTAAAATAGTGTATAAAACAAACTTGAAGGAGCTGAGCTTCTCCCTTGATGCAGATAAAACATAAAGATGTTGTTAGCAGCTGAATGGACAATGTGTAACACATTAATACTATAAAAATGTCAATAACATGTCAACTGAAACAGTAGCATCTCCTGAAAAGAAATTATGGTTTGGGTTCTCAGATATTTGCAATTTTGTTGAATTTGTTGAATTAGTCCATCTTTCTTCTCTTGTCTTTTCCACTATCCTTTCTCTTCTTGATTCAGAACTAGAAGGGATTTTTTAAGTCATCTAGTTCAGTTTACAGATGAGCAAAATTAGGTCCAATGAGAGACAGTCACATGTTTATGTAATGTCCTGTCTGAATTTAAATCTGGGTTCTTTGCCTCCAAATTAAGGATTGTTTTCATTATACCACATTATATAATGTGAACTCTTAGCTTGTGAAGACAGGGAATCAGAGGGTCTGAGTTCAACCCCAGTCTCTATATCATCTTGGACAATTCATTTAACTTATCTGCACCTCCTTCCTCCCTGGTTAAAAAATAGTGTACAGATATTTAACAATTGAACATGAAAGCTATGTCCTGGAGTCTGGTTAGAGATACATATAAAGTTCTTCATCACCCTTCTTATTAGCAACTATATTTTCCAAAATACAAAATAAACCTTTGAAATTTGAAATCTATAAAAATATCTATAAAATTCTATAAATATGAAATCTATAAAATTCTATAAAAATAGAATAAGAATAAAAATAAGAGGATTCAATTCCTATGCCTTGAAATGTCACACACACACACCTATAAAGCCTTCCATAAAGCACTAATGATTAAATTTATTGGTAGCACAGCAACAGATTAAGGATGGAAGTAAATCATGTACTATAGGGACCTTAACTCAGAAGCATCTCATATATATATAGTAAGAAAGAAAACAACACAAAAATGACTCAACCTAAACAAAAATCAATTCTTCGGAGGTTTGCTTCCTGAAGACCTACCTGTTCTTTTAGTATGGCTCATTTTGTACTTTCACTTTTGGCATCCACATTGACATGTAGAGCAGAATATGAAGTCTTTGTTTTGGTATAATCATATTTTCCAACAGTAAAATTCTTACAAAGGCACCGTGGTCTAGTGAATTAGGAATCGTTAAGACTTAGCTTCTGTCACTAAGTGTGTGACCTTGAGAACAAAAATTTGTTAGCATCTATTAAGTATTACTAATGCTAATTACTATTAGCATCAGAGGAATTTGAGGGGTTGAAAGACATTAAGAAGGCATCTAAGACTGTGGTTTATTCAGTAAAGGGAATTTACTCATGGAAATTCTCTTCACCAAAGCATATTTCATTCAGTCAACAATTATTTATTAAGCATATACTCTGTGCCTGACACTATGCTAAGTGCTGGAGATATAGAATTAGGTGAACAGTCCATTCATTAAAATGTACATGCAAACAAATGAAAAATGGAAGTAATCTCAGAGGAAAGGCATTAACACTGATGAAGACAGCTCTCAGTTGATTGAGATCTGAAGGAAACTGAGAAGCAAGGAAGAGGATGAAAAAAGAGATTCCAGCAAAGAGGATCTAGCTAGTGAAAAGACAGAGTGAGGTGTTCAAAGAGCAAGAAAGCCAGTATCAACGGATCAGAATATAAAGAAGGAAGTACTTTATGAGAAGGCTGGAAAAGGTAGTAGAGAGCATGTTAGAAGAGTTATGTTAATTTACAGTTTTAGAGAATTGCCTGGAACACACAGAGAGATCAAATGATTTACTAATGGATAGTACAATTTATGTGGACTTGGAACCCAGGTCTTTCAGTATCCAAGTTCATCTCTACAATCATTATACAGTGCTATCTCTCATTAATGCTTTCGGAAAGTTAAAAATGGGGGGAATATGTGATTTCTAAGATTACTTTCTATGCTAATAGTCTATGATTCTATATGACACATCAAATGTCAAGACTCCGGTAGTAAATTCTGTCTTCTATCTTGTTTGAAAGTAAAACAAGATCTACATTCAGAGAAAGAACTATGGAGTTTAAATGCAGATTAAAGTATGCTATTTTCACATTTTTGATTATGTGGCTTTTCTCTTTTATTCTGGTTCTTGTTTTACAACATGACTAATGTGGAAATATGTTTACATGACCACACATACATAACCTATATCAGCTTACAATCTTGGAGAGGGGTGATGAGAGGGAGAAGAAAAAAACTTGAAACTCAATCTTATTAAAAAAAAAAAAAAAGAATGTTTTAAACTATCTTTACATGTAATTAGAAACAATGCTATATACCAGAGAGAGAAAGAAAAGATTCTTCAAATACAGTAGTAAGTTATATCTTTCTGAATACTTAGATTTTTTTAGGCTATGAGCCATAGCACCAAATGAACAGATAAGACTTTTTGCTTTGCTCCTAGATTTGAGGGATTGGTGGGATTTGAAGGTGGAATTTCTTCTCCTCATAAAAACGAGTGGGTTGGACAACATGTTTTAAAACTCAACTGATGATTTGATGATTCTAACTCAGATCCTCTTAAACTCCCAAATAGCAAGCAACATAACTCAGAAATGAGGATTATCATAATTTTCCTCCTCTTTGCCTCAGTAACTAGAAGGACTTCCCATAAGAATTGATGGGAACAAACTGCAGGATATAGAACATGAAAAGTAATTTAAAGTTGCCAGTCTAATTTGCTCAGTCAAGGGGTATGCTCTCTAAACGACAGCATAGAAAAACACTGTATTTCATTCTCAGAGCCATTAAATATACCTATAAATATATATTATACCTAAATATATTATGCCTAATATATACCTATTATACCTAAGTTATACCTAAATAAATATATTCTATGTATTTATATATAAATATAATCTATATTCCAGAAAAGGAAAGAATTACTATTTGCTGTCAATGGCCATGCTGTGGATATGAGTTCAAATTATATCAAAGATAAATAGAGAGGAATAGTGAAAAAATGCTCACTGTTCAGTGCCGCAGTTATTTAGAATAGAATATTAGAGTTGGAAAGTATTTTAGAGATCATCTAAGCCAGAACTTTTATTTTATAGGTAAAGAAAATGAAGCCCAGAGGAGTTTATTAATTTACTCAAAGTCATAAATGAGTTGGTGGCAGAGTGAGGCCTCTAATCTCCCAGATGGGAACAAATCTCTCAAAGATAGAGTCATCATAGGAACTAAGATGAGTAATATATCATCATCTGCTATTTTAGATGGTTAAAATAACCTTTGTAAACTAGGGTTAAAGGAGGCTTCACCTGTAATATGTGGCATATGTTAGCCAGTTACTTTTTTATAAGGGCTTTTAAGGGTACAAATTAATATTCCCAATTCAGAACTGGTGAAACTTTGACTTAATCCCTCATTTTGAGTTCCATCTGGTAGAAGAACACTCTAATATAACTAAGCACAAAACACATCCACTGACTTTTATAAAGAAAATTCTTCAAGAGATTGTAAAGTTTAATTTACTCTCCTGAACATAGGGAGTTTTTTATTAAGTAGGCTTTAATTCATGCTAAATGTTTCTTTATAAATGACATTATTAATATTCATATTTGAGTTTCCATGTTAAATATTTAACAAAAAATCAGGTAACAGTACTTAGACAGAGGTATAGTAATGACAAGATATATAAGATGGAAAGGAAACATACTAGATTACATAGGAGTCAGGAGATATCTGGGTCCTTCATCTGCCACCGACTAGATAAATAAGTTGAATTTGATAAATTCACAGTAGTAAAAACACGCTTTTTTTGACCTAAGACTCTTAGGTCCAGTTTTCATGAGCTGGATGATAGGGGAAAAAATTCTTGACTCATTTTTGTACCACAGCAGATCCTCTTTTACTGTAGGGGTTGCCAATCAGCATTTTTGACGACTGCAAACATATTGAGAGCCTATTACGTACCTCACAAGCTGCAAGGTGATTACCCATCTCACACATCAAATAACAAAGTTCTGCCCAAATTACAAAATGAAAAGAGTTTAAAATTCTATTGCTGAAGGATTTTAGTATCTAACAACATAGGATATATCTGTTTCTGTCTGAGAAAATTTTGTTCAGTACCATCCCATTTACTGAATGTAGAATGAGATCTTGGCTGACTACTGTCTGATACTTTCATATTTAGTTTGTGTTCTTTGAAGGATGGAGGAAAACCTATTATAACAAAACAGCAGATAATAGGTAGCTTCCAAATGTCAGATCTGACAGTTCTAGCTATTCTTGCAGTACTTCCTTGAAGCTGAAATAAACCTTTCTCTAGCTCATATGCTGCAGCCTTGTACCCAATATGGCATGTATTACAACAGCGATTCAAGTAGAGCAAAGTCTAGTTTTGGTGACAGAGCTACCAATGGCTTGGTGATTTTAAGACACATTCCATCCTCTCCCAGTAAGGGCTACTAAACTATATAGACTTTTAACTCTTAGGAAAAATAAATTTGCAGTTCTATCAAATTAGGAAGGAAAAACAAAACAGAATTAATTATAATGAAGATATGTGATGGTACCAAGTTTCCTAAAACCCAAGATTTTCAAATGATACTATTTTCTCTGAATCCTCAAATTTTTCAGATTAAAATTATAGTTTACACACTCCTCCATCCCCACCCTCCCCATCCCACATATGCATGCCATACACACAGATGCTGGATGAGTCAGAAACCAACTAGTGAAACAATGGATTGCTGGCTTGAACCATGGCCAGAGTGGTAGTAATGGGAGTCTTAATTTCTGGAAGCAAAAGCTTTGAGATCTATATGAAATAAGCTGGTGGGTCACCACAAACTCAATGAAGTACAACAAATGTCATAGAGTAGCAACCTCTCCTCCCCCACCCTCTCCATTTGATGCTAGAATCATGCTCAGGACCACTACTGAAGTGGAACAGAGTGAACTTACTGGCCAACATCCCATGGGACACTAGCAGAAAAAGATTTCCCACTATTATGTATATATCTGTCTTCATCCTGACTGTGAGTGAATGAACTTTGGTTCCTATAAATAGTACTAAAATGTGTAGATTATCAGACTAATATTGACAAGGCCTTTCAAAGTAAAAAAGAACAATTTTTTCTTCCCTAACATCACCTCTCTATTACCTACTTCCTAATGATAGAACACTGCATGATCTTTTTTTTTTTTTTTGGACCCGTGAAGTGGGTCCAAATCTGTGATGCCTTGAGTGGATATATTTAAATATGGAAATTATCTATCAATTTATATCAGCAACTCTTCTGAAATTAAGAATCTTAGGGAACTGCCTAGAACACTGTAAGAGCAAATGATTCACTTGAGGTCATAAGGCAGGATGCCATACCATCTCTCTCCCCAGCCTCCTGCATCCAAGGCACTGCTTTTCTTTTTCTAAGTTGCCTCTCTGTTTATACTATGCTGTTCAATAATTAAAATTATAGCTATACCAGCAGAAAGATACATCCAATACTAATATCACTATTACTAATAAACAATTTCCTTTGACAATAAAAATAATAAAAATCTTAAAATCTAATTGCAAACAATGTTCGTGGCAGCCCTTTTTGTAGTTGGGTAGAAGCTGGAAACTGAATGGATGCCCATCAATTGGAGAATAGCTGATAAATTATGGTATATGAATGTTATGGAATATTATTGTTCTGTAAGAAACAACCAACAAGATGATTTCAGAAAGGCCTGGAGAGACTTACATGAACTGATGCTAAGTGAAATGAGCAGAACCAGGAGATCATTATACATGGCAACAATAAGACTATACGATAATCAAGTCTGATGGACATGGCTCTCTTCCACAATGAGAGGATTCAAACCAGTTCCAATTGTTCAATGATGAAAAAAGCCATATACACACAGAGAGAGGCCTATGGGAATTGAGTGTGGACCCCAACACAGCATTTTCATGCTTTCTGTTGATGTTTACTTGCATTTTGTTTTTCTGCTCAAGTTTTTTTTCTTTCTAAATCCAATTTTTCTTGTGCAGTAAGATAACTGTATGAATATGTATACATATGTTGGATTTAACATACATTTTAGAGGCAGCTAGGTGGCACAGTGAATAGAGCACCAGCCTTGAAGCCAGGAAGACCTAAGTTCAAATATGGTCTCAGACACTTAACACTTCCTAACTGTGTGACCTTGGGCAAGTCACTTAACCCCAAATGCCCCAGTTCCCCCCCCAAAAAAGATTAAAAACATATATTTTAACATATTTAACATGTATTAGACTACCTGCCATCTAGGGGAGGGGGTAGGGAAGGGAAAAATTTGGAACAGAAAGTTTTGCCAAGAGTCAATGTTGAAAAATTAACCAAGCATATGTTTTGTAAATAAAAAGCTTTAGTAATAATAGTTAAAAAAAAAAAAAACTAATTGCAAGTCTGGGGCTAATGAGAATCTCAAAAAAAAAAAAAAAAATGCAAATAAGCCAAGGAAAATGATTTCACTGGATACTAATAAACCTGCAGATATTTAAGGCTACAAGTGAGGTATGACTATCCAGTCAGCAGCTGTTCAGTGGATTCTCCTGTGCTTGTGGAAGAACTGGAGAGGAAAATGAAACTGTCTTTCTTTGGGCCTTCTTCATTGCCCCAAGTAATTTAGTTTCTGAGACTACCTTCCTTCTTTTCCAATTCTGTCACCAGAATGAGGAAACTAACATGTGAACAGTATTTAAAGAAAACAATGTTCTTCTGTGAGTTGACAAGAAGATGTGATCTGCAGATTGATGGACCAGATAGTCTTATAGTCCTGAGAAGCAAGTGGCCAGGAGAAGGGAAGAAGTTTCAAGGAAGCAGCCAAAAAGTGTTTTATTTTGTTTTCTTGAGAGAGTGAATGTGAAAGACAGGTAGAATGACAAGGCACCTAGAACCAGAAAAGATTATCCTTAACTCTAAGGAACCCTGAATGAAATTCTTTCCTAGAAACATCATCCTGAACTCCAAAAAAAAAAGCTGTGCATCACAAGAAGCCCTAAAAACTGCTATAAAAGGGAGATATTTCTGCCAGAAAATGTATTAGCCTAAGAAGCCACCAGGAAATAGAAAGAAGGCATTAAAACTTTAGTATGGTTGGCCTGCATGCTGAATAATTTTATTCCTCCTTTTCTCCTCAATATGAACTTCATTCCATCCAGCTCTTTCTCACTATTCATCAACTCCAAATAAGGCACTGAGAAGCCAAGACCTCAACTGTGAAGTCCAGATGGTAACTGGGCTTTTTTGAACAATTGTGCCCAATATGAAAACTTACAAACTAGATAAATTGTTTAAGGATTATTTGTTTTTATGAGTCACTTGAAAGCTGTTTATTGAGTTCTCTGCCTAATTGCAAGCAGCAAAGCAAAGTATCAGAAGTATTACTAAAAAGTTGCAGATGGTGCTAGGGGGCATCACAAGAAGCCCTAAAAACTGCTATAAAAGGGAGATATTTCTGCCAGAAAATGTATTAGCCTAAGAAGCCACCAGGAAATAGAAAGAAGGCATTAAAACTTTAGTATGGTTGGCCTGCATGCTGAATAATTTTATTCCTCCTTTTCTCCTCAATATGAACTTCATTCCATCCAGCTCTTTCTCACTATTCATCAACTCCAAATAAGGCACTGAGAAGCCAAGACCTCAACTGTGAAGTCCAGATGGTAACTGGGCTTTTTTGAACAATTGTGCCCAATATGAAAACTTACAAACTAGATAAATTGTTTAAGGATTATTTGTTTTTATGAGTCACTTGAAAGCTGTTTATTGAGTTCTCTGCCTAATTGCAAGCAGCAAAGCAAAGTATCAGAAGTATTACTAAAAAGTTGCAGATGGTGCTAGGGGGCAATTTTTTCAATTCCTATCAAACACTTATCAAGTCCTTATTAATAGGCTGAACACTGGGACATACACAGAAGTGAAAGAGTTCCCCATCATCAAGAAATTTACATTGTATATGGTGAGACAAAATGCAAAGTACACATAAAGAAACATACTAAAGATATATAAGAGGATACAAGAGGAGGAACTAGGAAATCTGAAAAAGCTTCATGTTAGACCTAAAGCCTCTTTTACTTGAGTGATAAAAGTAATTCTTCAGTTCTGCAACACTTTGGAACTCTATAACAGAGATCCAAAAGTTCATTTGAAATTTTCTCAACCAGACCGTGGCCTGTGGTGGGAAATGGAATTTCTAGAACAGATAGATGAGCATTTATGCATTATGTATTAGATGGAAGTTTTCCATATACACATATACAAGGTGTCCTAAAAGTCTCAGGGTACTTTAAAATCTTTTTGGATCCGAATATGCAGAGAAGGGAAAATAAAGGATTATTAAATGTATAAAGACAATTACCCTCAAGTAGAAGAACCAAAGGCTTTTAACCTTAGGCATTGGTTCTTAAACTCAGATATAGCTCAAGACTAAACAAAATCACATCAAATTTTCCAAAAGGACCTTTAAACCGGCTTCCCTGAAATCCTTGCACTTTCTATTAATCTTGTCCCCAACTTCTAATTCCGTAACATATTTCCACTTGATATTCCTCTCTTCACAAGTTTTTCTTCCTGTTTCAGACATGGCAGCCACCCTGTGAAGGATAGTCCAACTGTACCCATTCATATCTCGAATTCCAAAAAAAACAAGATTATGTTTCCCCCCCCCCCTTCAGAGTCTCAAAAAACAGGAAGTGATTTTATCGAGACACTAAGATAATAAAAAAGTTTGCAAGACTGAAACATAAGTGAGATATTGACAGTTTCCTCCTACCATTACAAGGCTTCCTCAGGAAATCCTCTGTACAGTTAAATCAAACTGCTTGCAACCATAGACTAAAACTGAAGCAGGATCTAAAACGCATTAATCAGGTCAACGGAGATGGGGGGAATAGGTAAGCGTGGTGCTAAAGGAGACGAAAAGGCTTCTCCAACAACTTCTTACACAGAAAGCAAGCAGCAGCTTTCGGTTTCTCGCATTCGACTTGGAGGAGTCTGAGAAGCCCGAATGGCTAGTTTAGTTCAAACCTCAGACTCTATATTAGATAGCGAGATCTGTAATAGAACCGCTTTTTGGTATTTTGTTGTGCCTTTCTCGCTATCTCCGGAGCTGGAACCTGGCACACAACAGACGCTTAATAGAAGCTTGATTTCAGAACTCTTTTTTGTCTCCCCCCTCCAGCGTTGTAGTCCTCGGTTTTGTACAGTGCTTTGGTTCCCAGGTCTTGCTCACATCTGTGTGTGTGTGTGTGTGTGTGTGTGTGTGTGTGTGTGTGTGTGTGACATTTTGCCCCGGACGCCTCTTCCTCCTATGCCCCGGCTCTCCTGCTCCCTCCGAGAGAACCGCGTCTCCGAGTCCATTCCGAAGCTCCCGGCCCCGCAGCTCCGCAGCCTCGGGCTGCGCGTCCCCCCACCCATCCCACCTAGTGACAGCTGAGACAGAGCCCGAGGAGGAGCCCAGAACCAAGTTCTCCCACCCACCTGCCTCCCTTTCTCGGGGGAACTATGCATCCGGCGCCCGGGGGACAGGCCTTCCTCGGCCGTGCAGGCAGCAGCCCAGGAGACTACCCCCCTGACAAGCAAGGAAGGCGAGGAGGAGACGAAGCCGCCTCCGGCTGCTCCTGGGGCGGTTAAGGGACACAAAGCTCCCCTCCCCCCGGTCCCCGTCATCTCGGATTTCCCTTCCCGGCAGAGACAACTCACCCTGGAGCAACGAAGCAAAGAGCAGGCGCGGCGCCCTCGGGCCAGATGTCGGCTGGTCCAGGCTGCCCGCCTGCCTGCCCGTCCGCCCGCCGCCACCTCCGCGGGGTCCGCAGCCCAGGTTTCGAGTGCCCTTGTCCGTCCGCCTGGCGCAGGCAGGAGCTGCGGGGAGGAGGGGGAGGGGCAAGAGCGTGAGGGGGAGGGGAAAGGGAACTAGTCGCAGGATTCAGAGAATGGAAGGTGGCGGAGGCGGCCGCGTCACCGCCCCAGCTGAGCAGCACTGGGCTGGGGGCGGGGAAGAGGCTTTCAGGAGAAAAGCCGGGAGGGCGGGGTCCGGAGCCGGGAGCGGGCCGCGAAGCAGACGGAGCAAAGAGAAGGAAGGCCAAGTAGGGGGCGGAGCACAAAAGCGACGTAATAACCGCAGAACGTTTGGGCTCCGGCGGCCAACCAGGGCGAGACTCCCGCTCCGGCTCTGGCTCCGGCTCCTCCTCCTCCGCCGCCGCCGCCGCCTGTACGCACGCGCCGCTGAAAGACGCATACGCTGTCAGAAATGGGCGGGGCCTCGTGGCGCCTGCTTTCTCGGCACTCTGGGGTGGACGGGTTAACTAGGCTTGAGTGAAATATTTAAATTAATTTGCATATACAATACACTTTGCATCTTTAAAAAAAACCCAAAATCCGATATGCAGGGTAGCCTTTTGCTGCTAAATTTGAGTTTTGGATTTAGGAGATCTGGACCAATTTTTAATTTTTCTCGAAACCATGTTTTTATCATGTAAATTAAGTGCACCTTTGACAAGAGTTTTTTCCAAATATATCTTTTTTTTTTTTTTTAATTTAATAGCCTTTTATTTACAGGATATATACATGGGTAACTTTACAGCATTAACAATTGCCAAACCTCTTGTTCCAATTTTTCACCTCTTACCCCCCCACTCCTCCCCTAGATGGCAGGATGACCAGTAGATGTTAAATATATTAAAATATAAATTAGATACACAATAAGTATACATGACCAGAACGTTCAAATGTATCTTTAATAATAATATATATGTGACATCTATGTTACTGTGTTACATGTTACTAATATATAAATATGTATCATTATCTATGATAGTAGAATAGAATGTCCTTCCAAGAGAGAAAGGCTTGCAAAGTACTTCACAAATATCTTACTTTATCCTCACAACACACTTGAGATGTAGATGCCATTTTACCGATAAGGAAATTCATGAAAATAGGAAATAAAGTGACACCCAGTATGACTCAGTAGCTGAGGTGGAATTTTAATTAGTCTTCTGGGCTACAAAGTCCAATACTATCCTTGGAGCCACTCTAGCTTATAGCTTTGATTATATATGACAAAAATTCACTATAGATTTTTAAATCAAGCTAGTTTCTAAACTTTATCTTGATTTCTTGGATAAGAACAACTCTTTTTTAACACATCTTTCTTGATGTGCGACCTGGCAAAAGATGATATAGCAGTATACCATTTCCATTCTGGATTTTCATTCCAGAACAATTTTAGTATATTTATCACAGTTTATTATTACCTCAATTGAGACAAGACTTGGAGAAAGTTAAAAAATATATATATCCAAATTATTTTGGGGGTAGAGAATGGAAGTTTTCAGGCTCACTTGGACTTCTGATAATGGTTTGTAGAGTGTTAAATGAAAAAGCATGTTTCATCAATAAAATTTATTTACAGTAAATAGTAAATAAAACCTTCCTGCTACCCAAATCCCTCTAGAAATATTTTCTTATTTTCTGAAGATTCATTAGAATATTTTGTAACAGTAGCTTGACAACTCTTCTTATTTATTTTAACGTTTTGCTTTGGTTTAACTAATCCTTTTTCATTGTGGGTTTGATTCTTGAAATGGTACACTTCCTCCCACTAATAATCACCATATCTTTGAAAGTCACTGAAGTGTGATCTTTAAGAGGTATGACATTTGTATGTTTCCTTACAGTAAGAATCGTTTTTAAAAACAGAATTAAAAACATGAAAAAAGAACAATGAAATACCTGTGTATGATATGAAATCCAGCATTTACCTGACAGATTACTAAAGAAAAGTAGGGAAACCAGCTGGACTGCTCTGTTCAAAGTTAAATGTTCTGAGTCATTCTACTGTCAGAAGTAGCATAAACAATGGCCATTGCCGTCATAAAATGAAATAAGGCAATTTGCATGCCCATATTTCTTCCAAATTACTGTGAAGAATTCTGTTTCCTTAATCATTACATCCCTCAACTACACAGAATTAAATTAAATCTGCTGGTTTATTTTACAGAAATGATTTATTACTCAGTGTTTGTGTCTCATTTTTTATTTTATAAGGTATTATATGTTTGTTGTATTATAGTATTCTATAAGGCACTGTTATTTCCAAGTTTATTTCATTGAGCAAATAGTATTAAGTAGCTCTAAAGTTCAAAGTATAATACTAGATGCTATGGGCAGCTTGAAATAAGGCATTGTAGTACTAGATTTCTAGTTTTAAAAGAGAAAAAAAATAAACATAGGCATTAATAATAATTCAGATTCATATATGTAATCTTGTTCCCACCCAAGCTGAGGGATGGAAAGAAAGGCATTCCCATTCACATGACTGTGTGTACACTGAAGGAGACATGACTCCCAATGGTGGAGAGAATGCTGACCTGTTGCTTCAGACCGATGTAAGGGGTAGAGTTAATGTCATAACTTTTTGGCGACAGGTGTTTCAACATGGAAATTCTTTAGGAGACACATGGAAATATTTTGGAAATTGCAGGTATGTTGACAAACCAACTTTCCATCTTTTTAGCACTAACATTTTTTTCTCAAGTACCCTGTATAGCTACAAATCATGGACACCATACTCTCCAAAGAATCAAATTAATTGATGATCCAAAGAATAACGGGCAGTCTATGATGGGATAGACTGCCATCTGTTATAACATCAATGGCTTACACAAAGGATGTGACATAAAAGAAATCATGTAAGAGATATATAACAAGAAAAGAAAGTAGGTGGTTATTTAGTGAGATGGGGGAGATAACAGGTACACATGTATCTTTACTGGTATACATTTGATGCTGAAAGTCATAGTGGGAAGTCTCTAGTCAATTGAGTAGATCTTTCATAAAGAGTTTGTGAGAGGACAAATGTAGTTTAGGATGAGAAGATTTGGGTGGACTGGGGCGGAGAGTAGTTTGAGCTGGAATCAGAATAGGGTTAGGAGTGGTCCTGGATTCAACTAGTCCCACCCAGATAATAGAATGAAAGCACTTAATCTTGATTCCCTGGGGCAGGTCTTTCAGAGGAGAGTTTAGCGTTCCCCCCCCAAACTGAGAGAGAGAGAGAGAGTGTGTGTGTGTGTGTGTGTGTGTGTGTGTGTGTGTGTGTGTGTGTTTTGGGGCTCTCCTCGGCAATATAACAACATGTTGAAATAATGAAGTAGTTAAATGATTTAGGGCAAAATGCAAGTATTACTGTTGTTTAAGACAAGATTAAAAAAAAAAACTTGTATTTGTAAAGCACTTTATACTTTGAAAATAATAACTCCTATTTATATAACTTCAAACTATTCCCATTTTGCAGATGAAGAAATAGACTTAGGTGCAATATCTTATTTTCACATGAATTTTGCTGCTTAATTCTGACTACAACACTGTGAAAGAAATGGCAACAGTATCCCCATTTTATGAAATAAGAAACTGCAGCTAGGAAAATTAAGTGATTTGTCCATGATCACCCAGCAAGCAACTATTCTATTTATCTGAAGCCCACTATGGGTTTTAGAGTAGGGAAGAGAGGCAAAGAATGGGAGGAAGAGTTTGATTGCTTTTCACTTCAATAATAAGAATCCTTCAGTAAAGGATGAGCAGGTTAGTCAGGGAAAAGATATCTTCCAGCTCACTTGCTTCATCCCTATCCCCTGCATGAGTTTCCTTTTGGCCATTTGTGATTTGATTCAGTACCTAAGAATGTTCTTTTAGGTTAAAAAAAAAAACAGAAAAAAATTAGTCCTGGCGAGCCATATATAAGGTCTGGGTGCTCAGATAGTGCTTTGTATAAGTGTTTTAGGGTCTTCTATGACTTGAGGTCCTCAGGTCACAAACTGTGGATTCATTAGACATCCACAATTCAATTAAGGGTCTTATAGACTTACAAAATCTAGGTACCCTATTTGTTCATTGGTGTATATAATTTTTGTATCCTATAATAGGCAGTTAATAAATGTTTATTGACTTAGGAGCATTCATTATAAAGATATTGCTTTTCTTTAGTGCTCCTCATGTGTCATTAACAGAATTCTTTACAATTGTTTTTATGAATCATTCTTCACAACGTGAGGTGAATGAGTAATGGGGGTGGAGGAGAAGAAGATTGGGAGACGCTTACTTATTAAGTGCTTATTATGTGACAGGCACTTACAATCATTATCTTATTTACTCCAAATAACAATCCTGGGACTATTCTTAGTCCCATTCTATTCTTGGAAACTGAAGCAAACAGAAGTTCAGTGGTTTGACCCAGGTCACACAGCTAGTATGTATCTGAGGCTTGGATTTGAACTCCGGTCTTCCTGACTCTAAATCTATTGTTTCAGCCACTATGTCACCAGCTATCTAGTAGCTCTGTTTTATACACAAAGAAACTAAGAAAGGACAATCAATACAAATTTGCAGAGCAAATCAACTGTGTACAGTTAGGATAAGAATCCTAGAGAGGGAAGAGGGGAATATATGGGTCAGGTAGCAGAAGAATTATTATTCCCATCTTACATATGAGGAAATTGAGCCTCAGGGAAATGAAGTGATTTGCCCATAGGAGTATAGTAAGGAGCTTAGCCCTGACTCCAATCTATTATATTTCAATCAGAATGAATATCCTACTTCTTTCCTCCTTGATCTTTTCTTTCATTGAAGTCTGAGCAATGGACCAAAGGAGATGCAACCGGAGAGAGAAGATGGCTATGATGATAATATGGAATCCCCAAAGACTCTTCTAAAACAATTACTCCAGAAGATGCTCTCCTCCCAATCTTCCTTTTCCTTCCCCTTTCCCATCAATCAACAAACTTATTAAGCTCTTACTCTGCCCAAGCATTGTTTGAGGGGCTGAAGATAGAAATAAGACAATGAAACAGTATCTTTCTTCAAAAAAGTCAGTCAAGATCTAGAGTCAGGTAAGCTTAAGTTCTCCATCAGACACTTACTAGCTATGCGATCCTGTTCATTTAATCTCTACCTACCTCATTGTTCTCAACTGTAAAATGGGAATAATAATAGCACCTACCTCTCAGGGTTGTTGTGAAGATCAAAAGAGATCATATTTTTAAAGCACTTAGCACAGTGCCTGTTAAATAGTAGACACTTAATAAATGGCTTCCCAAATGTCCTTAACCTTTGCAAATCTTAAAGTTCAACATAAATACTAGCTATTATTAATTTATTTGAGGAATATAGCATGTTCAAGATAAACAAATACAGGACACATACAAGGTATTTTGGGAGGAGGCACTAACAACTGGGAGAATCTGTATACATAATCCTAATATTTTTGGGGGATTCTAATTATTTTACTTTTTAAATTTTTAATAGCTTTTTATTTACAAGTTATATGTATGGGTAATTTTACAGCATTAACAATTGCCAACCTTTTGTTCCAATTTTTCCCCTCCTTCCCTCCACTCCCTCCCCTAGATGGCAGGATGACCAATACATGTTAAATATATTAAAGTATAAATTAAATACAAAATAAGTATACCTGTCCAAACCGTTATTTTGCTGTACAAAAAGAATCGGACTCTGAAATATTGTAAAATTAGCCTGTGAAGGAAATCAAAAAATGCAGGTGAGAAAAAATATAGGGATTGGGGATCCAATGTAATGGTTCTTAGTCATCTCCCAGAGTTCTTTCGCTGGGTGTAGTGTATACATAATTCTTAAAACTGTGCCATCCAGAACTTGAACCACTATTCTGCCATTTTGTAGATATAAATTTACCTTCATATTCTATCCACTCAAAGCATCTCGCCATCTACCTGTCCCTGAGTATATATCACCCTTATTTCCTGCCCCTCCTTCTACCTTTTGTTTTGAGAAAATTGCTTCTGGAAAGGATAGATCAGTTGATTGCCTTGAGAATCTACTCACTATCCTTATCTGTACAAAAAAAAATCAAAATTCCCTTTCCTGGACACCTACTCTTCTATAAGTTTTATTTTCCCTTATTATAGTGTATGCTTCTTCAGAAAAGGACCAGGACTGTCATACTTTTTGTATTTGTATCCATTTGTATTTGTAAAGTACTCAATAAATGCTTTTCATTTATTCATTCAGTATTTCAGATCCCATTAGCTTTTTTGGCTTTGAAATCACACAGTTGAATCATATTGATCTTGCAATCCACTAAATTCCCGAGGTTTTTTCTAAACTGTCACCTGACAATGACCCCCTGAAATGTGAAGTTGATTTTTGAAGCCAAGAATTAAGACTTTACATTTATCCCTATAAAACTTTCTCTTAAAATTGATTCTAATCTTGTAGCCTGTCAAGATTGTTTTTTTTTCCCCTACCAATTGTTACCCAGTTGTATTAATTATCTTTCTACATTTTTTAACAAAGGAAGTTGAATGGGACAGGTAGACTGTGTTATCAAGGACAAGAGATTGAATCAAAATGGAAAGCTGTTTTCAAGGTCAGTAGAACAATCTGGGGGGTGAGGGTGGGGATTGGAAAGGGGAAACAGTTTACAGCAAACATCTGGCCTCAGATCAGGTTTCCCTCTTAGCCAGTTGGAGACCACAGCACACTTTGCTTCCTTTGCCCTGCCTTAGATTTGGAGTTTGTTGGCAATATTCTAATACGATTCAACAAAGAAGGTGTCCATCCAACAAACTAGTCAAAAGTTTCAAATAAATTGAACTCCATAAGCATTTATTATCTATAATTTTTAAGGTTAGGTGTTAGGGATACAAAAGCATTCTTGACATGAAAAAGCTTAGACTATGGGCAGCTAGGTGGCACAGTGGATAGAGGACCGGCCCTGAAGTCAGGAGGACCTGAGTTCAAATTCAATTTCAGACACTTAACACTTCCTAGCTGTGTGACCCTGGGCAAGTCATTTAACCTCAGTTGTCTCAGCAAAAAAAAAAAAAAAAAAAAAAAAAAAAAAAAAAAAAAAAAAAAAAGCATACATTCGTAGGGGAATATAACACACACACTAGTAGATATGAAATATTTAGTAAATAAATACAAAACAATTTGGAAGGGAAGGAGGAAGGAATGCTAACAATTTGATTCCCCTAGAATTAAAAAAAAAGACTTGTGAGGAAGTTAGATGGCACAATGGAAATAGTGCTAAATCTAGAGTTAGGAAGACCTGGTTGCAAATCTAGCCTCCTGGGTCAGTCACTATTTTTAGTTTCCTTATCTATAAAATGGGGATAATAATAGCCTCTGTCTCCAAGGTTTGTTATGAAGAGAAAATAATATAATATTTTAAAAGTGTTTTGTAAATCTTAAAATGATATATAAATGCTAATAGTAGATAAGATCTGGGCTATTCCTTGAAGAGAGTTAAGGATCCCAAAGAGGAGAGCACTTCAGGAAAGGCATGGGAGATACAGTCTGTATGAAGATCTGATAGTGGGAGAGGGAATGCCAAGTATGGAAAACAGCAAGAATTCTAGTTTTACTAGTTTCTAGAAAGAAGCTTTTTCATTCTTTGTATACTCAATGCCTAATCCAGTACCTGGTATTTAATAAATATTGAAGGTACTTAGATAGAAGATACTTAATAAATATTGACTTACTGATTGATTGATGAGGGAGAGAAATATAAAATAAATATGGAAAATAGATTAAAGCTAGATTATAAAGAGCCTTAAATATTAGAAGAGTTTGGATTTTATTCTAAAAACACTAGAGAGCCACTAAAGTTTCCTGAGGAAGGAAGTGGCTTGAACAGATCTGGATTTAAAGATTAAGTTCAAAGGTAATATGAAGGATGGATTAGAGAAGAAAGAACCCAGCAATGGGGAGACTAGTTAGGAAGATTTTACAATAGTAACTTAGATCAGAGATGATAAAGGCTTGTTCTAGGATGGTAGTGGTGAGTCAGGAGATATGCTGGAGGCAGAATCAATGAAACTTGTTGTTATCCTACACTCCTCTGCCACTGGTCTTTCTTCCTACAGCTAGCCTTCTGCTTTCCATATGTCATAAGAGTTCATGCTATTTCATCTTTATTTCAAGAACTGTGAATTCCCCTATACCTGCCAATATGTTGCCAACATTGGAATAATAACAGATAAGAGAGCCTGGACTTATAAAAAAGAAGCAAGAGAACTATTTGTTAAGTATGCTTACTTGAGATAACATTAGGAACTGAAAATGAAGCCTTTGTTTAGTAATGACCCATGGATCCTTAGGCAAGGAAGCCATACATAGGATAATAGAATGTTAGAAGTGCAAGTGTAGATAATCAAATGTGGGCCTTTGTTTTTACAGATGAAGAAGTTGAGGCCCAGAGAGATTAAGAAATTTGCTGAAGGTCATACAAGTAGCAAGTAGAATCTAAATTAGCATTATTGACTGATATCATTGAAATAAGAACTCTTCTATTCTTTTAATTCCTTCATTAGCTGGCAAATGCTTTCCAAATGAGTAAGTATGTGGTACTCAAATACCTGTACTACAGAAAGAAAAAGGAAGTTCATGAACAAGACTTATTAAGAATTTATTATTTGCCAGACACTGTTCTAAACCCTGGAGATACAAAGAAGGGCAAAGTATATTGGTATTCTAGGAACTCACAATCTAATGAGAGGAAATAACAGATATTTATGCACAAAAAAGTTATACACAAGATATACTCAACAGAGAGAAGTCATTAGAATTAAGAGGCATTAATTCTTCTTGTCAACAAGAGAACTGTACGGTTTTGTACACATATATTGTATCTAGCATATACTAGAATATATTTAAAATGTATAAGACTACCTGCCATTTAGGGGAGGGGGTGGAGGGAGGGAAGGGAAAAGTTGGAACAGAAGTGAGTGCAAGGGATAATGTAAAAAAATTACCCATGAAGTTCTGTCAATAAAAAGTTATAATAATAATAATTTTTAAAAAAAGAATTAAGAGGCATTGGGGAAACCTTTCTATAGAAGACAGGATTTATCTGGGACTTGAAGGAAGCTAAGAAGCAGAGATAAGGAAGAACATTTTTGGTAGGGAAAATAGTCAGAGAAAATATCCAGAGTCTTGTGATGAAGTGTCTTGTTTAAGAAACAACAAGACCAATATTATTGGATCCAAGAGTATGTAGTCAAAAAGAGATTGATTTTTTCTTAGTTGGTATTTTATGAATATTTGTTTTGCTACATTATCCTGAATGTCTTACCAATAACATCTTGTATAGTTTTATCATGGACTATTGATTCCATCCTCAGTCAGAATCAACTACCTTTGGAAAGATTGTCATTACTTATCAAGACCTTATCTTGAATTTATTTATTATGGTTGGTCTTTACAGGCAACCAAACTTCAGCTCCTTCGAAAGCCAATAATTACAACCCATGTTTGTTGTGCCACAGTTCTCTTCTAATTGTTCTGACTCAGTTTCCCTAATTATTCTGCCTCGGTTTCCCTAATTGATCATGCCTCAGTTTCCTTAATTGTGCTGCCTCAGTCTCCTTACTTGCAAGCCCACCCCACCCCACTCCGGTGCATTAAGACTGGTATAACTCAGAGGTTATAAATTGTTAATGTGTAAACTCAAAAAGGGGGAATCCAGACATTCTGTCTCTAGTCAGACATTTTCTTAACTCCCAGTTTGTTAGAATTTATAGTCCTATTCCCCAACCTGTCAGAACCAAATTGATGTTTCCAGCCTAGAGATTCCCAATCACCAGAGCTGGACTCCACCCCCTCCCTTTGTTTAGCTACTGTGTATAAATATGTTATGGAGAACTCACATTGGCTGCTGGATGCTGGCTGGATGCTGGATTCTTGGAGACTATAGTCTCATTCAGCCTTGGGACCAAACCATGGATCCATTTGGTCCCAGTAAATCTCTCCCTTTCAAATAAAATATTAAAAATTCTCTAATCTTTATCTTGCCTCAGTTTCTCAGGCATTACATATTGAATGATTAGAACTGAAGAGAATCTTTAGTATTTAACACAATCTTACAGAAATTGTGAAGATACATTAGTGGCAATGAAGGAGTATAGCTTCAAGAGAAATATAGTGGTGATTTTAGGGCTTCTGATTCCAAAGTCCTCTGGCTTTGTCCTCCCCCACACCCAACCTAGGAATGTTATTGTTCTGACAACCTAATTCTGAATAGACTACTCCTCAATTCATTGCTAATTGATAACCTGGTCATTGAGAACCAAATTCCAGAGACTACTCCTCTGGGCCATAGAATTAGCATGTCATTAGCTGTTTAAATGTGTCTCCTTGCTTCTGTTTCTCTGCTGAATAATCTTGGAATTTAGTCCACTTGTAAAGGGCATTACAATTACAACATATTTTGGTCCTTGACCAGGAAATAAGATTCAAGTTTGCAAATTCTTTTAAGACACCTTGTGATGTTGATCTGTGACCACAAACTTTTAGGGTCCCCTTCCCAACCTCAATATTTGATGGCCTGGTACAGGGAGAATCTGGTTTCTCCTGTCTTGATTCCCTCCTTGTCAAGGTAAGGCCCCCAATTTTTTCTCTTACAATTCTATAGTGGGATACTCAAGCCATTGGGAGAAGGCTTACCCGTGTAGTCATGAGCTACATGCTCAGCAAGTTTCCCTTGACTATGATGCGGGGAAAGATTCCAATCTTTGATTCCCAACTCCCCTAGCTAATGTAAATTACCCTTTGACTCACAAATCCTGGTCCCTTTGAATTCCAATAGAAGGTCTGGACCTGTCCCAGCCCCACCTGGATCTGAGCCAACTCTGGGGCTACACCCCAAAGCCCCTCGAGCTAAGTCTCTGACTTAAAAGGACCACACTGGGAACCCCTCTTTGCAGAGATTCCAAACATGGTCGCCATGTGAGGACCCTCTGTCCACTGGACCCTCTGTCCAGTGCCCTCCTTATCTCTACCTTCACCTATCTCCTACTTCTAAACTCAGTAATAAACCTCTTTTATTAATCTAGTTCTCTGAGCCAATAAATGCTTTTATTGGGAATCTGCGACGCTACTAGACCTCATATACCGCCGTATGCTTGCGCCGAATCCAAGGGGGTTGCAGGGGAGCTTTGCTTGACTCCCTGTACCCCAAACCCGCCACTAGACCTAACTAAACCCTAATTTCATTTAGGTATCCCAAATGTAGACCTCAACACATGTGGTCTACACCTCAACATTCAGTTCCAGACCTCAACAACTAGAGAGGCAAAGATTGGGAAATTCTTGGAATTTTCAGCAAAATTAACCTTGTTGCCCTTTTACCTTCTCTGAGACACCAGCTATAGGATAGCTTTTGGCAAAATTTTATGACTTTTGGCAAAGATGGGACAGTTCTTTTTCTTGTCATTTTGTCTGTGTCTACATCTCTGTGCAGAATGTCTGTATCATTTTTGTTCTATGAGCTAGATTTTGTTACCTGGAAAGATTTAAAATGCAACCAGCAAGAAGAAATTAGTAGTTAGAATGCTGGGAAATTTTCCTAAAAAGCCTAACTCTTTTCTGTGGACTTCAGCTCTGATCAAGCTTGGGCACAAAAAAATTAGCTAATTAAAATTAAAATAACATCTTAGATTCTCTATATTTTGAAAACAATGATTAAGAAGTTTGGCAATTAGTGATTTTAAGATTGCAAGAAAAATTCCTGAAACATTGCATTCTGAAAGAAAAGAAAAGAAAAAAAAAACCAAACCAGGTAAATTGCAACTTTTTGTTAACCTTTCCTTGACTCTTATCTTGCCTGAAGTCCTCCTTCTTCTCCTTTGGGAAAGCAACCCAGAAGGTATTAAGGGAATCTCATATAGCCCCCATCCCTCTGTTTTCTAATCCTTCTCATTTTAGATCAGATTAAAACTCCCATTTTGCCTCACCTATAGAAATAGGAGAAGCAGCTGTGAGGACTCCACACAACCTTGACCAAACACTTCCCCAACCCAGTTTTGGGGGAATGTGGGTAAGGCCCAATGGTCAATATTCCCTGAGATTTGACACCTGGAACTACCATCAAAGAGATATCCTGGCACCACCCAGCATGGCAGTGTGAGGTGAGAAAGCCACTTAGCCTCTGCATTTGGTAAGACTACCATTCTCTGTTTCAATTATGGATATGTAATAGCTACGTAATTTATGGCAAATTATTTTATCTCTGCCCAGTTTTCTGATTTGTAAAGAAAAATTTGTTGTGAAGACCATATGATTACAAAACTGCTTAGCATAAAACGTGCTACATGAATGTTAAAACTGCTTTATCTGATGTACTTGCTTCATATTTGATAACTATGGATTTTTTTTAATGTGACCAACAGATAAATGATTTTTATGTGTGTGTAAAGTAATTTGGAAATTTGTTTGGATATGATAGTAAAATCAATTTTAAAGGAGCTCTAATTAAACCTCACTAAAAGGATCTATTTATACTGATAGTGTTAACAGAAGAATTTGGGAATGTTAGGAAAACAGAAAAGCAGTTTGCTACTACTTTAGTTATTTAGTTATTTAAAGTCATACTTCTGAGGGCCCTATCAGAAATTGATACCTTTTCCTGGCTCACAAAAGAGAAATGATTTGTGTACCTTGGAAAATAACCAAATTGCAATTTAGTTTGTCTAGAAATAATCAGAATCTAGGGAATCTCATTAACCAAAGTTAAGTCAATTTTAAAATCTGTTCTATCTCAATTTTAAGAATTGTTTTGTTTTCTCCCTAAACCAAAAAGGAAACTTATTTAAGGGAATAGAAACTAAGAATATTTGGCTATTACTTAGGAAAATCCTAAAATTGTTAACTAAGCTACTTGGAGTTATTGTCATCATCTTAGCCTTGTCAGTTCACCTCCAAGTATGAGGTGTGCAACACTTTTTCCCCCTTCACAGAGTGGGGGGAGGTATCAAACAGCACAGCCCATGAAAACACAAGAATAGTGGGGTGGGCAATAGCAAGCACAGCCCCTTCCCTGGGGTCTCTGTCAACTCCCCTTAATTTATAAGCTTGCCAGTTTTCTTGAAACTATCAGGGTAAGCAAGGTCATCAGCTCTGAGAAATAAACCCTGTTTAGGATTTATAGTTTATAAATAAGGAATGCATTTACTAAGAAATTATAACCTTGTATAATGATTGATCCTTTGCACCAGAATAAGTTTAAACATATAAAACATATTAAACAAAATGTCCTATGAGTTTAAATCCTGGTAAACTTTTAAAATAATGTATCTAGCCCTAAGCTGTAATTGATAGAATTTCCTATTCGGAATAAAATCTCTTGGGACTGTAACCGATAATCTTTTGAGTTCTGAATTTGATTGCCTAATCAGTAAGTCCGTAGCCCACCATTTCAAAAGAAATGCCATAGATTACATAGAGAATGCCTTCCTGAAATGTCTAGGTGGACTTCTTACCTGGACAAGAGGTAAAGATAACCTTAATCTCTGCTTAAGGTGGGATCCTTCTGACTCAGTTTCCCAATTCTGTTTCTTTGTTTCCCATCTGATTATTTCTGAGTCTGGCTATGAGATGGAGTTATTACTGCATGGTCAGTTGTCAAATAGATCTAATTAAGGATGCTTTATCCTGTCATGTATGTGCTCTCAGGCTTCAGCCTGAAGGACCTGTTTTGATGCTATTATAATTATGTCCCTGCTTTTTCCTCTTATAGCAAATTTTTATAATTAGAACAAATAGTCAGTAGAAGCCATAAGCCCAGTATATGCAAACCAAGGGACAAAATGGTTCTCTGTTCTAGATTTTAAAGATGCTTTCTTTTGTATACCATTGTATAAAGACTCATAATTTCTTTTTGCTCTTGAAGGAACAAATCACAGGGGAACATAACTCCCCATCAATATACATGACCAGTATGGATTAGATGGTATCTTGATCTGCAGCCCCACCTGAGAAGTTTCTCTGACTGCAGCCATGCAAACCCTTAACTTCCAGCCCCTCTCCCCTCCACACAGGACTATGAAGTTTTGGGTATTTTTGTGGGGAGAGGAGGGTCTAAAGGCTCACATAGTCTTATCAGTTTGCTAAAACCCTGAAAGCTAAAACTAATCTCTTTGCTCCAACCATAGCCTTACCTACCTTTTACTCTGTATGGTGATGAAAGGTGGAGCCAGGCCCTAGGAGCCTTGACTCCAGCTCTTCAACCCTATCCCAGACACCTTGCTTACTTCTCAAAGAAACTTGGCCTGCCTCAGAGCTAGCTGCCATAGCTCTTCTAATTGAGGAAGCCTCTAAGCCAGGGGTCCTCAAACTTTTTAAATAAGGGGCTAGTTCACTGTCCCTCAGACTGTTGGAGGGCCGGACTATAGTAAAACCAGAAACTATGAACAAATTCCTATGCATGCTGCACATATCTTATTTTGAAATGAAGAAACAAAATGGGAACAAATACAATCTTTAAAATGAAGTAAAGTTAAATCAACAAACTTACCAGTATTTCAATGGGAACTATGGGCCTGCTTTTGGCTAATGAGATGGTCAATGTCTGGTTCCATATTTGCCACTGCTAGTCATAACAAGTGATGCGAGTGTACATCTGTTAGTCTTGATCTGGTTGGAGATTTCAAATGTTTCAATCTAGGAAAAGTCTGTTCACAGACATAAGTGCTGCCAAAGATGGTTGCCATTTTGAGTGCATGGTTCCTGAGATGAGGATATGTCTCAGAGGGGAGAGATGCATAGAAATTATAAAGGCTGTTTGACTTGAATGCATCTTTCAGAGAGTCACAATTCTGCAGTTCAGGCAGTTCCATTTGGTAAATTGTATCCACATTTTCAATGTCAATAGAAAATGGGTTACGGAAAAGCTGTATGACCTGTTCATGGAGATGAAGCTCTTTAAATCTAAATTGGAACTCCTTTTGCAATTTTTCCAGTGAATCCACACATGTTTTGTTTGGGAATGCAATCAGCGGTTTTTCCACTAACAGATTTTGAATTGTGGGGAAATGACAGAAGTTTTCCTCCTTCACTTTTTTGATGAGGAGGCCTAATTTTACTTCAAATGCTTTAACATGTGATTGCATATCACAGATGAGCTTCCCCTTTCCTTGAAGTTGCATATTGAAATTGTTGAATACCTCTGTTACATGTCAGAAAGGCAAGGTGCCATTTCCATTCTGCATCATTGAGCTCTAGTACTGACTTCTTTGTTTTTCGAAAGCAGAAAAGTTGTAATCTGTGGAAGTAAGTCGTAGAAACATTTCAAAACTCCTTCGATTCAGCCAATGGCCTTCTGTGTGATATAGAACATCTTCATACTCGACATTTAACTCGGATAGAAATTCCTGAAATTGTCTGTAATTTAGTGCATTAGCTCTAATGAAGTTAACACAAGATACCACAATTTTCATAACAGAGTCCCACGTCAGTGATTTACTACACAGCGCTTGTTGGTGGATGAGGCAGTGTATGGCTATTGGATGAGAAGCCTGTGAACTCACCTCACCTCAGTATCGCTTCACACTCTGTCTCTGTCACCTCAGCCCAGTTCCGGAAGTGTGCGTTACTAACGCAAGTTTAGGTCGAACATCACTTCCAGTCCGATTTTGCAGGCCACATAAATGTCCTCAGTGGGCCGCATCTGGCCCGCGGGCAATAGTTTGAGGATCCCTGCTCTAAGCTCACCCTAAGCAACCATTGGAGGTTCTAACCCCCTCCCCCACACCAGGTTCAGAGCATTTTGCCCTCCTAAGAGTTTTAGAATTGGGGAAAGGAATGAAAGTGAACATCTATGTACACTCCAAATATGCCTTTCATGTTTTGCATGGATATTATATGAAAAAAAAGGGAGGACTTTTGACAGCAAAAAGTTCTCCTATTAAATATGCAAGGGAGATAGGCTTGCAGATTCAGCTTTCTGTGGTGCTGCCTATTGGTTCTTGATCATGGCACCTTTACTTCCCCAGCTCTCTAAATCTAGCTCTTTCTACCCCCTTATATATAATTCCTTGCTGAAGAAAGGGGACATACCCTTTCTTCTTTGGGTGATTTCAGACACTCTCAGGTATCTAATCACAGCTGCTAATCACAGAAGAAAGCCAGTTGGAACTTCTTTTTGTCCTGCCCAGGTCTTTGTAGAGCAACATAGGCCCAGCCTTCACTCCTCAAATAACTCAAAAGGTGGCTGAGGCTTTTAAGATTAGCTTTCTTTCTAGTTCTTGTTATTTTCCACTTTTTCCAGGTGTACTTTTAATTATACCTTGAGGATGAGAGCTTTGCTCTTAATATTTTCTCATCAGCTCTCTCTGTGTCACTCTGTGGGCCCCTGCCAGTGGGGAGATAATTCCTTAGTCAGGCTAGGGAACTCCGTGGGCAGTGGGAGCATTCACGATTGTTGGCTATGCTCTCAGCATCCTCCAGGCAGCTCCCATAAGCAACCTGATGCATTATTTGCAAAGTCCCCATTCCCAAATGTCACCATCCCCACTCTGGATACCACCCCATTTGCACTACCTCCCCCCAAGGGAATAACTTTAACCTGACTATCCCCTGTTTTCTTTTCAGAAAGGTTCTCTTACCCACATAATAATTGTAGGATATCCATTGCAAAATTATTCTGGCAAACTCGCTCATAATGCTTCTACATCACCTTCCTTGAAGCTTCTTCATGACTTCCTGAGAACTAACATTCTGATTCATATAATAATGTCATGTAATTATAATCATCCTTGGGGACAACTAACTAGGAAACTACTGCATAACTTGACCTCAGGTACCATCTGTGCAGCTAAGAGATATGCTTTTCTTTATAAAATGTAAAATCTACTTCGATGATTCTGAGGGACCTGTTATAGAACTTGCACTCCTAGACACCTGAGGGCTCCTTTGCCTGTGTTGCCTGCTTTAGACGTTGGCCCCATGCCTTCAAGGAAACAAGAGCAGGGATTTGGGGGAAAACATTCTTTGGTATTTATCCTAGGAAAAGCTGTTTGGATGGGAGGCTTCCATGATAGCCTCATCACCCTCCCTGATGAGGTTTTGATTTGGGGGTTCCCTTTCAGGGAACCAAATGATGAGGTCTAAATTTAGGGAACCAAAATGAGATTAGGATTTCTGGTGGTCAGAGAATTAAATAATATAGTCTAGTGGCAGGTTTGGGGTTCAGGCAACCAAAATGGAGAGGTTTGGCTCCCCTACAATCCCTTAGGATTCAGCGCAAAGGTAGGGAGTTTTGGGGAACCCTCTTCTGGCGGTGCAGATATTCTCTGTAAAGGAATTTACAAACCCGAAAAGGCTAGATTGATAAAAGAGGTTTATTTTTGGCATTGGAAGTCCTTTACTATGCAAAGAATAGAAAGGCTGAATTCCTCAGTGGAGGAATTCTGGCAGAGAAGTGAAGTTTAGAGAAATCCCAACAGAGGGGCATAAAGTCTCATTAGGGAAATAAGTGAGAGAGATAGAGAAGGTAACACTGGAAAAGAATATTATTCCAGTGGGCAGAGGTCTCCTTGGCATAGCAAGCATGGCATAGTTTGTCATGTCAGGACCTCTGCAAGGAGTCGTTTCAAGTTGGCTCTTTTTATCTACAAACTGGGTTTCAGCTATAGCTGGAATTTGAATAGAATTGAATGAGTTTCTTTCATTCAATAGGGTTGGAATTCTTTTGCTCAGGACTGAGCCAATGCCACCTAGATAAACCACTTTATCTGATTCCTTGGGGTGGTCTTCTCACTGAGGCAGAGTTGAAGGAGATTTTCTTTTCCAAAGAGTTTTAGAGTTTCAGGTCCCTTCATCCCCAACCTTTGTCTGGGTGGGGTTCCTGGCTATTGTCTCTATTAACTCCTCTTATAATTATTTTTTTTGCTCATATTTGGCCCTTGCATTTTTAACCTATTTGTGAGATTTGTTTCCTCCAGGCTCCAAGATATGAACTTCCAACTGTTTGTTCTCCCTGAATACCTTTGACTAACTGATTCTGATGCCCACCATCCCTCTGAATGCTGCTGCCTCCATCTTCAAATCAAATGCCCCACTAGGTAGGAATAGTTCTACTCACCCTATCAGCATGAAGCAGCTCCAGAAGAGGAAACCTTCATTCTTTTGTCCCAAATGAATTTGAGGGTTCAAACTGCTTGAAAGAGGAAATGAAGGACCAGGAAAAATAAATAGGGAAATAAACTGGTAATTCTGGGAAGCTTCTGTTCTAGCAATCTGATTCCAAAATCCTCTGGCTTTGCCCCCCACCCCAATTTAGGAATGCTATTATTCTGAAAGTCTGATTCTGAATAGATCACTCCTCAATTCAGTGCTGACTGATAATCTGGTCAGCAAGAAACAAATTCTGGAGACCACTCCTCTGGGCTATAGAATTAGCATGTCAATGATAGAAAGCTAGATAAATGTGTTTCCTTGCTTCTGTTTCTCTGCTGAATTCTCTTGGAATTTAGTCTACTTGTAAATGGTGTTACAATTACAATAAACTTTGCACCTTGACAAGGAAATAAGTTCAAGTCTGCAAATTCTTTTGAGACACCTTGCCACATTGGTCTATGACCCCAAACTTTTGGGATTCCCCCTTCCCAACCTCAACAGCAAGGAGACACCTTTGGTTAAGCTATTGCTTTTTATAAAGACCAAAGTCTCTGTACTCAAAAGAGATTTATTAAAGAATACTATTTACAGTCTCCTGAATATAAGAATGGATAATGGGGGCCTCCAAATCTTTATTCAGGCAATATCAGTTTGGCAACTACAAAGATAAATGTTTAGCTTTTCCTTTTTGTATATAAAAAGTCCCATTTTTGACATGTTAAAAATCTTTTCTATAAGAATCCATGACCAAACAAGAGAGAGAGTGCATTATGGAATATAAAATAGATAATTTTGATTATATTACATTAAAACATTCTTATACAAACAAAACTAATGCAACTAAGATTAAAAGGAAAGCAAAAAGATGGGAAATTACCCTCAGATATATTTACTGTAAAGGTAAAGTCTTCATTTCTCAAACAAAAATGAGTCAAATTTATAAGAATACAAGCCATTCCCCAATTGATAAATAATCAGACTATGAACAGGCAGTTTTTGGATGAAGAAATCAAAGCTACTCATGTGAAGTGCCCTAAATTACTTTTGATTAGAGAAATGCAAATTAAAGCAATTCTGAGGTACCACACCATACTTCATTAAATTGGCTTATATGAAAATGATAAATGTTGGAAAATTGGAACACTAATGCACTCTTAGTAGAGTTATGAACTGATCCAAGCATTCTGGAGAGTAATTTGGAACTATGCCCAAAGAGTAATCAAACTGTGCATCCTCTTTGATCAAGCAGTACCACTACTAGTTGGTATCTACTTCTCTGCCACTGATCTTCCTTCCTACAGTCAAACTGCTCCTGCTTTCCATGTCATAAGATCTCCCAAGAAGATCACAAAAAAAAGGCAAAAAGGACTGATATGTGCAAAGAATATTTATAGCAGCCCTTTTCATGATGGTAAAATATTAGAAACTGAGGGGAGCCTACCAGTTGGGAAACAACCCTGGTACATGTCACTATTGTGCAATAAGAAGCTATGAACAGGCAGATTTATCAGCAACATTTCATGATGATCAACTATGAATGACTCAGCTCATTTCAGTAATACAATGATCCAAGACAAGTACAAGGGAAAATGCTAGCCACATTAAGCTAAAGCACTGAAGAATCTGAATACAGATCAAAGCATATTTTTTTCACTTTATTCTTTATTGTATGTTTTTTCCCTTTTGATTCGTTTCTTCTTTCATAATTGTGACTAGTATGGAACTATGTTTTATATGATAAAATATATAATCTATATCAAATTCCAAAAGATACTTATCTTTTTTGGAAGAGGAGAGGGAGGAAAACAAATTTGGAACTCAAAATCTTATAAAAATGAATTGTCTTGATATGTAATTGGGGGAAAAAAATAAATACTATTAAAAAAAATCTTCCCAGCATGGTTATTTATGTAAAACAAGATATTAATTGCTTCCTTCACTTCTAGATCTATACTTTGGAATCTTTGACTATAGTAATTGATTGAGAGAGACAAGAGTATATGATTGGAATGTTTTCCTATTTACCCAAAGATTAGTAATAAGGGAAATATGGAAGATTCAGTATTATTCATGCCACAAACTGTGGAGCCTTTTGGATGCAAAGGGGTAAAAGCAAAAAGGTACCATACCACTTACTTTCTCCCCAACTTATAGCTCCATATTGGATTCCCTGGAAATTACCTCTCTAATTTTAAGGTGTTTTGTAGGTCCCCATTTCTAGAACTATAGCTCATAAGACTCCATGAAAGGGAGTAAGACTGTATTCTGGAATAAGGTTCCTTCAAATTATTACCAATATTCTATGGTCAATAGACAAGTCCTCAGGAAGGACTTAGAAGATGAAAATGGTGAAGGGCTGGGAAGTGCCTTGCTTTCTAGATAGGAGAGAGGTGAAATGGCACCGAGATAACAAGATAACACACATTTATTTAACATTTACTGTAACTATGCTGGTATTGCTAGATACTATGGTAAGTGCTAGGGATATAATACAAGCAAGGAGAAAGATTCTACTTGCCTCCAAGAAGCTTATGTTCTGATGAGACCATACACCAACCACAAAAAAGGGAACTGAAAAGGAATCAGATAGGATTGATGGGGAACTCCTGAGAGTCAGAAGCAGAGCCAGAGGGAGACTAAAACATGGTATAAGTCTATCGCAAAAACGGATGTTTGGAGAAAAGTCCACCAATAAGAGAAGGGAGTTGGAGAAGACACAATAGTTCTAGGGAGAGAAGGTACTAGATTCTGAGGGGAAATTCCAGGGTAAAAGTAGTTGAGGGATGGTTGTGAAGTTATAAGAGTCAAAAGCAGAGCTGGGAGGGTAATAGACATGGCCTAACAAAATCTAAACTCATTTTTACACTTCATTTGAGATCTTAATACCTGTTGTCTCTGTTTTCTACTTTCTTTCTGTGATTTTGTTAATTTGGCTGGGGAAGAAATCCAATTCTTTAGCAGTATCCTTATCAACATTTCTCAAGAATATAAGTAAGAATGAACAGTTTGAGTTTAGGAGGAGGGCAAGTCACTTAACCCCAATTGCCTCAGGAAAAAAAAAAGAAAATTGCCTATTTATGTCCTTTTACTATTTATCTTTTGAGGAATGCTTCTTAGTCTTACATATGCAAGTTCCTTACATATCTAAGCCATCCTATCTAGCCCTCCTCCTCTACAGGGCTACTATGAAAAGTGATGCTATAAATATTTTTTTACATGTAAGGCTTTCCCTCTTGTTTTGTTCTCTTTGGAATATAACCCTAATAATGAGATAACTAGATCCAAGAGAAGGCACAGTTTAGTAACTTTGGAATTATAGTTCTAAAATGTTTCCCAGAATTATTGGACATTTGCAGCTCTACCACAAGCTCCAAAAACTCCCCAAAAAGATATGCTTGAATCAGACAACTGAGCACTTCAGGCTAATTACCTATTCGATGTGAGAGAATGACTCTGTTAGCATATGTTTGGATAAATGGCTCTTTTCTCATTGTTGGTGCTTGGTCAATGTTTGATGTTAAGATAATCATAGGCAAGGATTGGAGGGCAGAGGAAGAGATGCCAGAGAGGCACTTGGTGGCAGGAGAAGGAGGAGGAGAGAAGTTGGTGACTTTGGACTTTCAAATCCAGGATTCTGCTTGCTTGCCTCTTTCACTTCTCCCCCCTAAAGACCAAGGACTTTAATTTATCCTGACTCTGGCTGACCCTGAGGCCCTCCAGGGAGATAGCCCATTCCTTACATAACCCTAAACTAGAAACTAAACCATTTATTGAGGAAGAGCTAAACAAATTGTGGAATATGACTATTATTGTGTCATAAAAATGGTAAAATGTATAGTTTCAGAGGAAACTTGAAAGCTGTTTATCTAAAGTGAAGTGAGTAGAACTAGGAGAATTATGATTCAATGGCAACAACATTATAATAGAAAAACAAATTTGGAAAGCTTTAGAACTCTGATCAATGTAAAGATAAACCAGAAGACCAGCGGACTGAAGATGAAACACATCACCTACTTCCTACCACAGAAATGAAGGACTTAAAATGAAGACTGAAACATTCATTTTTGGAAATTTGTTTTGGGAAATATGTATATTTGTTGAGAGTTTTGATTTTATTTCTAAATTGTTCTATGGGGAAGAAAGGACAGTGAGAGGTAGAGAGACAAAAAGAATGCTTTAAAAGAAAGAGAATGGCCTTGGGTTATTCTCTCAATTGAGGAATCGATAGCTTTAGAGAAGTACTTCTGACTTTCTCTTTTGGGATTTTATATATCAGTGCCAATTTAGATTCTACATGAGAAGGCTAAATAAATTTCTAATAAATAAAGATGCTAATAAGGCTAACTGACTTGTAGTTAGTTATAAATGCGTATGTCTATTTTTATTCTATAGTAAGCAATAGCAGTTTGTTTATATTTCCCAGAGCAGAGAAAGATAACACTTGAGTTACAAAAATCTAAAAAGTAAAACCACATCCATATATATTATTGATGGGAGCATTGAATTATAGCCCCTTCTGTATCACTGCCTTTTTGTGACTGAGGGACTTATATAACTCAGTGAAACAATGAGCTATGCCATGTAGGGTTACCCCAAGATAAGTCATAATAGAGAGTTCTTATAAAAGGTGATCCACTGAAGAAGAAAATGTCAAACCACTCCAGTGTCTTTGCCAAGCAAACCCCATAGACAAAATTAGAATGATAAAAGATATAACACTAGAAGATAAGGTAGGTCAGAAGGTGTCCAATATGTTTCTGGTGAAGAGTAGAAGACAACTAAAAGTAGCTCTATAACAAATAAGGCAAATAGGCCAAAACCAATTGGAAAGTCAGCTGTGGATGTATCTGATGACAAAAGAAAAGTCCAATATTGTAAAGATCAATATTGCATAAGAACAGAGAATATAGAACATAAGATTTACAAACCAAGATAAGTTGGATGTCATCAGACAGAAGACGAAACGATAAAACATTTTAAGTGTCAGTCAACTTCAACGATGAGAATGAGTGAATTTAATTCAGGTGACCATTATATATATATTATTGTGGATAAGAAAAGGAGTAACTTTCATTGTCAATAAAAGGGTGAGAAAAGCAGTCCTGGGCTATAATCTCAAAAATGACAGAATGATGTCTATTTGAATCTAACATCTTTAAAAAATAACACCGAAAATATATAATATAGAAATATGTTTAATGGATTACACTTACTTAACCTATATCAGATTGCTTTCTGTCTTGGGGAGGGGGGAGGTAAGTGAAGAAGATCGAAAAATTTGGAATACAAAGTTTTACAAAAATTAATGTTGAAAACGATCTTTACATGTATTTGGAAAAAGAAAATATTATTGAGAAAAAAAGATGTCATATTCATTATAGGGGATTAGAATGATAAAGTAGGAAATTAAAAAAAATAATTGTAATAACAGGCAAGTTTGGGTTTGGTGTACAAAATGAAGCAGGTCAGAGACTAATAGAATTTTGTTAAGATAACTCATTTATCATAGCAAATATTTTTTCAACAATTCAAAAGGGCATATACTGGACATCACCAGATGGTCAATATTGAAATCAGATTGATGATATTCTTTGTAGTCAAAGGTGAAGAAGCTTTATGCAGTCAATAAAAACAAGATCTGGAGCTAACTATAGCTCAGACTATGAGCTTTTTATTAAAAAATTCAGATTTAAATTTTAAAAAGTAGGTATAACCATCAGACTGTATAGGTATGACCTAAATATCACCCTTAAGAATATGAAGTGGAAGTGATGAATAGATTTATGGGATTATATATGGTAGATAGAGGGCATGAAGAACAAAGAACAACCTTGTGCAGGAGACAGCAACAGAAACTATTCCAAAGAAAAAAGAAGATCAAGGAAAAAAATAAAGTTGTCTGATAAAACTTTCAAATAGCAGAGGGAAGAAGGAAAGTGAAATGTAAAGGAAAAAGGAAAAGATATACCCAATTGAATATAGAATTCCAGAGAACAGCAAAAAGAGATAGAAGGTTTTCTTTTCTTTTTTTTTTTTAATTATTTATTTTTACCAAAAAAAATTACATTTTTTAAATTGAAACTTGTTATTTTCAAAACATATGCGAGGATAATTTTTCAATATTGACCCTTGCAAAACTTTGTGTTTCAATTTCCAACCTCCTTCCCCCTTCCCTCCCTTAGAGGGCAAGTAATCCAATATATGTTAAACATGATAAAAATATATGTAAATTAAATATACGTATACATAAATATAGGTATACAATTATCTTGCTGCACAAGAAAAATCTGATCAAAAAAGAAGAAAGATGAGAAAGAAAGAAAAATTTAAGCAAACATCAATAAAAGAAGTGAAAATGCTATCTTGTGATCCATACTGTTCCCACACTCCTCTCTCTGGGTATAGATGATTCTAATCATCACAAGATCATTGGAACTGGTCTGAATCATCTCATTGTTGAAAAGATCCAACAGAATTGATCATCGTATAATCTCACTGTTGGTGTGTATACAATGATCTCCTGGATCTGCTCATTTCACTTAGCATCAGTTCTTGTTAGTCTTTCCAGGCCTCTCTGAAATCATCCTGCTGAATGTTTCTTATGGAACAATAATATTCCGTAGCATTCACCAATTCATTCAGCCATTCTCTAATTGATGGGCATCCACTCAGTTTCCAGTTTCTTGCCACTACAAAAAGGGGTGCTGTAGACATTTTTGCACATGTGGGTCCTGAAGGTTTTATTAAATGAGCAATGCAATCATCATCATCATCATCAATGCAAAGAGATAGAAAAAAATAATAGAATCAGAAAGACATGAGATCTCTGAGAAACATCAAGAGACTATAGAAATGTCAAGGAAACACTTTATATAAAAATGGACATGGTAGACAAAAATAATAAGGTGTAATGGGCCGCAGATAATGTGGAAACTCTGGGTAAGATATAAGATCCTTCAGCCCAGAGGAAACCTGCTGACAATATCTGGTTTGGCTCCCCACCTTCCTTTGGTGCCCACCTCCCTCTTGAGAATTCAGGGAGGATGTGATCATCTCCCTTTGGTGTTCTCACCTTTTCTTGAGAAGTCAAGGAGGATGTGACCACCTGTGTTCTACTTGAAGCAAGGGATACTTACAGCAAGAGGTATTTAACATAGTAGGGTGCTTATAGTTAGCATATACTCAGTGTGATTGATGAGATAATGGTTTTCTAGTTCCCACATACTTAGTGTACTATAGTGTACTATATAATCATATACTGAGCTATTTAAAGTCTGAAAGGACTGGAAATGAGACATTCTATCTTTGACCATCCTCCTGGTGGCTTTCCTGCCTCCTGCACTCCTACACTGAGACCAAGGCCATTCTGGAGGTCCTCCAAAAAGCTAGCCTGAACATTACTATAAGGACTTAAAAGAAGTGGAAGAGGTGGTAAGAATGCACAAAAGAACTATATAAAAAAGATCTTAATTTCATCAATAACATGCAATCTGGAGAATGAAGTGAAATGGTCCTTAAGAAGCATAGCAAACAATAAGGTCAGTTGAGGTTATGGAATCCTAGTATGAGGGATGTAAAAGACCCTTACCCAAAATGACTATTCAGAGATCATTCAGTAGAAAGCAGAAAAGTTGTTTATTAAAACCTCTGGAGGATGAGTTGTCCCATCACGAGATAAGAAAGAGAAAGCCTACAGTAGGAGGGCTAAGGAAGTAGTAAAGATACATAACTTTTATACAAGAGATTACATCACAAGTAAGAGAACATTGAGAAGGGGAGGGGGAGGCATCTAATTGGTTGTTGCTATTTGGAGAGATTGGAATGGAAGGTTTCTGTTTCCCGAAAATTTCCTGATTTCTAGGAAACAGAAAATCAGGCCTTCAGACTTAATCAAGCAGATAGTGGTCAAGCTAATAGATAAAATATCGATAAATGTCAAATACTGATGAATGTCATCAGCTCAGGTTAAGTAAATATGTTTATAGGTGGCCAAAGCTCAAGTAAATATGAGCCTGCACATATTATACAGGTCATAGGGGAAACACAGAAATAATGAAAATAAAATACAGAAAAAGAATTCATACATTCCTGTAAGTTCTTCACTTTATCTCTCTATTCCACACACTAGCCATGCTATTTAAAATTCTACAAGATGATGCTGTTAAAGTGTTATACTTAATATGCCAGTAAATTTGGAAAATTAAATACTGGCCACTGAATTGGAAAAGAACAAGTTTATGTCCCAATCCTAAAGAAAGGCAACGTCAAAGAACATTCAAATAGCCTGACAATTTGTTCTCATTTCACAAGCCAACAAGATTATGTTTGAGATTCTGCAAGCTACCTTTCAATAATGTATGAACTAAGAATTAACCAGAGAGGTAATCTCTCACATCTTTCCGTTTGGCTAAGATGACAGGAAAGGATAATGATAAATGTTGGAGAGGATATGGGAAAACTGGGTCACTAATGCATTGTTGGAATTGATCTAATTGGAGTTGTGAAATGATCCAGCCATTCTGGAGAGCAATCTGGAACTATATCCAAAGGGCTATCAAACTGTGCATACTACTGGGTCTGTATCCCAAGGAAATCATAAAGGAGGGAAAAGGACCCACATGTACAAAAATGCTTGTAACTGCTCTTCTTGTGGGAGCAAAGAATTGGAAAAGAAATGGATGCCCATCAATTGGGAAATGGCTGAACAAGTTGTAGTACGTGAAGGTAACGGAATATTGTTATTCTATAAAAAATGATGAACAAGCTGATTATACAAAGACCTGAAAAGATTTAAATGAGCTGATGCTGAGTGAAACAAGCAGAATCAGGAATACATTGTACACAATAATAGCTAGAATGTGTGATGAGCACCCATGAAAAACTTGGTTCTTCTCAGCAGTTCAGTGATCCAAAACAATCCCAAGAGACTTTGGACAGAAAATGTCATCTGCATCCAGAAAAAGAACTAAGGAGACTAATGTAAGTCAACACATTTTTTGTTTTTTTGTTTTTCCTCTTTTTTTATTTCTCCCATGGTTTTCCCCTTTTGCTCTGATTTTTCTTTCCCAGCATAATTCATAAAACAATGTGTATTAAAAATAAATAAAAAAAATTTAAGAGAATTATCAGAAGAGCAGGCGAGTTTTCAAAGAGGCAAAGGAACTAGAGAACAAATTACCAAAATCTACTGGATTATAGAAAAAGTAAGGGAATTTCAGAAAGCCAACTACTTCTGCTTCAGTGATAACACCAAAGCTTTGACTGTGGGGGAGCAAGATGTGGGAAGCCCTTAAAGATATGGAAGTAGCTGATTGTCTTATTTGACACCTGAAAAACCTGTGGATGGGTCAAAAGCAACAGTTCAGATCACACATGGAATAACTGCTTCAAGAGTGGGATAGGAGTAGGACAAAGTGAATATTATCACCTTATTTATTCATCTCATATGCAGAATACATGATCTGAAATGACAGGCTGCATGAATCAAAAGCTGGAGTAAAAATTTCTAGGAAGAATATCAACAATCTCAGATATGGAGATGATACCACTCATAGCAAAAAAGTAAAGAATTAAGAAGCCTCTTGATAAGGATGAAAAAGAATATAAAAACTGATTTGAAGTTTAATAGTAAAATAAAAACAAAAACAAAAACAAAAACAACTAAGATCTTGGCAACTGGTCCTATTATTGGCTAACAGACACAAAAGAAATGGAAGCAATATCAGATTTTATTTTCAAAGATCACTGCAGACAGTCATTGTAGCCTTGAAATTAAAACAAAACAAAACAAAATAGAACAACAACAACAACAACAACAAAACAAAAAACACTTGCTCCTTGGAAGGAAAGCTATGGCAAATCTAGACAACATACTAAAATGCAGAGACATCATCTTGCTACAAAAGTTCAGATAGTCAAAGCTATAGTTTTCTAGTGGCAATGTATGGCTGTAAGAAGTGAACTATAAAGAAAGCTGAGTGCTACAGAATTCACACTTTTGAATTGTGGGGCTAGAGAAGACTTTTGAGAGTCTCATGAATAGCAAGAAGAATGATTTCCAAATCTGTCTATACTTAAAGAATTAATATTCAGGCTACTCAATATTCAGGAAAGTCAAATACTAAGCTAAAGCTTAAATATGTTGGCCTCAAAATAAGAAGAAAGGATTTATTAAAAAAAAAAAATAAAGGGAAAGGGAAATATTGAAGATAAAAGGAAAGGGGATAGCAGAAGATAAGACAGATAGTGTCATGAAAGCAATGAAAATGAACTTGGGCAGACTTTAGGATATAGTTTGATGATAGAAGAGCCTGGAGCACTATGGTCCATGGAGTCACAAACAGTTGAACTCAACAACAACAGAATTACAGAGACCAGATAATATGGAAAACACAAAAGCATTTAAACTTTTTTTTTAATCCTGTAATAACCTTACAGTGTTGTGAGGAAGATACTTTCTAAATCATAAAACCTTTTACAAAAGTAAACTAATTTTAATGTAAGCTGTGACTAATGTGAGCACTAGCAGAAAGAACCTCAAAAAATGATTTAAAAAGAGCATAATGTAACGCTTCAAGTGTAAGATATGTGTGATTTATTGACTAATAATCATTGTTCTTTCCGTAACTTGTTGTGTGACTCTAAGTCACTTGGCGTCTTTGGGTCTCAATATCCTTATCTTTAAAATTAAAGAGATAAATTAGACCCTTCCACCTCTGAAAATTCTTGATTTTCAATGCCAAAGGAATTATTTGTTCAATTTTCTGATAAGTAGGCGCCCTCTGGTGATAAAAAGAAAACATAGATCTGTTCACCAGGTACTTCAGAATCTCTCACCTTTAGCTGTGGGTAAAAATAAATTCCTTTGTCTTATTTATACACAGTAGTGTTAGGCTACTTCCTAAGTGGGCGATACCTTTCCTTACCCAGTCGCCTCAATGACTCTTTGGACATCTCCGGATACACGAGACCGGATAGTCAGTCATTACACCCGATGAAGGTTGCACACTTTATTTGGTTCAGCTCATGATGACTCCCATGATGTCTCTCTTTCTCCCTCGTCGCTTGTGCATTATATCTTCTCCCCAACTGTCCTCCGTTTCTCCCAGGGCACATGCCTCAGCAACAATCCTTCCAGTGGAGGAGAGTGCTTGCCCCATTCTTGGTACATACTTGATGCATGACTGTGACTTATTTTTCTTGCTGGAGCACCTAGTGCACACCTGTCAGCAGACTACACACCTGGGTGCTACAACCCAGTTCTGGTTTGTACTGTTAGCCAAGGCATTGTGTTATAGGGGTCATGGAAAACCGGTGGGGTAGAAGATTTCAGGGTTCAGGTTACCAACCACAGTTGTTGGTAAGGTCTGTAGCACAGCAGAACTCTTCAATATGAGAATCAGGAAAGCAGGATAGGGGTTAGAATAAGAAAGTTTTGAGGGTATTGGGAGAAAGATTCGTGGCAGGAGTCCTGTGGGACAGTCATTTAGGCACTTTGTTAGCCTTGAGACAATGTATATAGGAGAGAATTCATAAGTTGATGAGAACCTTGGAATGGCAGTAAAAACTGATAAGAAGAAATATAGCGTATGTTGGCAAATGTTTAACAATTGGCTCTCTGAAAAAAAAAAAACTTTTAAGTTTAATTTGGTAGAGAATTCTGGGAAGATGGCTGAATAGCTCAGAAAATTCCAGGCTCTCCAAATTTCTTCCATAAACAAGACAGAACATCACCTTAAAGTGAAGGGTAAAACAGTTGTCTTCCCAAGACTGTGAGAAGATTTCAGGAAAGACTCAACTAATTCTATCCAGAGTAAAGTACAAACACCTCCAGATAAATAATGCTGAATCAACAAACAACAAGTGCTGGGGATAGCTGGGCAGCTAGCAGTCTCAGCCTCAGGAAAACTTACCTCATAGACAATGTGGAAAACAGACTTCTGAGCAGGGAGGATTGAAGGATGCTCCACTGTTGCTGGATGCCAGGCCCAGCTGTGCTGACTACATGCAATACTGGGCTGTGGCTGTGGGCAAGAAGGAGCAAGTACATGCCCCTAGTGATTGCAGTAGCAGAGGGAGCAAGCATCCTGTTGGCTGTGGATACTTGTAGAACAACAAAGTCTCTGGTTTCAGTTCTAGGGCAGAAGAAAGACCTGAAGTTTCCAGCTGTAGAAAGGACTGAAAGGAACAATAGATAGGACTTATGGGATGGCTCACCTGGGGGCCCTAGTTATAGCTTAGAAGTGGAATGAAGTTGAACCCCTCAGAAAGAGTTCAGAATAAACAATAAGAAGGATCTGAGGCCTGAGGCACCATTCCTCATACCACAGGACTAGAACCTAATTACAACAATAAGCTGCTAAAAATAAAATAAAACAAAGTTTGAATAAAAAAATCAATAATCAAAGGAGGAAAACCCAACAATCCACAGTTATTCTTGAGAATAAAGAAGATCTAGGTTCATATTTAGAAGAAGAAAGGAAAATTTTTAAAAATCACTCTTACTTCAAAGAGAAACATCAAAAGATCACAAGCCCAAAAGAAGTTCTTGGAATTTAAAAAGACATCAAAAATAAAATAAAAGAGATCAAGGAAAATATGGGGAGAGAGAGGGAGAAAGCAATCCAAGGAAAATAATGAAATTATGAAAAGAAAGTAAACCAACTGAAAAAAAACTTAAGGAAGAAAATAACTCCTTGAAAATTAGAATTGGGCAAAGGGGAAGCAAATGACATATAAAATTCAAAGAAATAATAAAATAAAAGAAAAAGAATGACAAAATATAAGAGAATGTGAAACATTTCTTTAGAAAAACAACTGATCTGAGACAAGATAGAGGAGAGACAACATAAGAATTGTTGGACTACTGAAAGTTACGATCAAAAAATGGATATTGATAGAATATTACAAGAAATTATTTTTTTTTATGTAAATAGTTAAATAAATATTTTAATACAATGCCTGGGGTGGGAAGGTCTGTGTTTACTATTATGCCCTCTGTGTATTTTTTTTCTTTTTTTTTTTTATTTATTTAATAGCTTTTTATTTACAGGATATATGCATGGGTAACTTTACAGCATTAACAATTGCCAAACCTCTTGTTCCAATTTTTCACCTCTTACCCCCCCACCCCCTCCCCTAGATGGCAGGATGACCAGTAGATGTTAAATATATTAAAATATAAATTAGATACACAATAAGTATACATGACCAAAACGTTATTTTGCATTACAAGAAATTATTAAGGAAAATTTCCCTGAAATTCTAGAACAGGAGGATAAAGTAGAAATAGGGAAAAAATCTACTGATTACTACCTGAAAGAGAACCGAGTTCATTTTGTTGTTTCTCCTTTTTTCTCTATGAGGGCCATGACATCAAAGAATTAATACCATGACATGAATATGAATTAGATTGAAGTGAGGGAAATCTGTACAAAATTATCAGCCTCACTTCCTCCTCTAAAGCATAGCAGAGAATAAAAAAAATGTAAAAAGAAGCATAGAAAGAAAGCAGATTTGAAAATGACATGTAGCACTTTTTATAGTTGTTTTTTTTTAAGTAAACAGTATGAAATGTAAAGTCATGGTTTTATAGTAAATCTTTTTAGGTTGGACTGTGTACATGGAAATATTTAGCTTTTTGTATTTAAATTCAAAATGAATAAAAAAGTCCTTAATATTCATTATTAACATTTTTTTTCAATTTCCTAAGTATAGGCAATCTGAAAAACAATAAATCAAGCCCTAATTTGTAGTGTTTGCCAACTTTCTAAGTATTGGGGACACAGATCTCTTTACTCAAAAAGGAAAGGGCAACATGGAACATAGAATATTCCAAAAATCTTAGTTTTAAGACTTTTGAAATGCCTTTTAGAAGTAAATACAAAATAAAATAAAAATAAATAAGTTTTCTGAAAAAAAAAAAAAAGCGTGGTTGCTGGGGAGGAAGGACACTAAAAATTTTGGGAATCAGGATAGATGCTACTGCTTGAGCTGTGCGTAGAAGAAAGGCAGTAATTCTATGAAGATTTGTGAGTAGGGAATGAATTCCAGGTATATGAGGTCTCTAGTGTAAAAGCACAGAGATTGGAAATATGAGGAATAGAGAGGCCAGATTGGATTGATTGTCGTGTTCAGGAATGGATTTAACACAATGGAGCTAACAATGGAGTCTGCAAATACTGATGGAAGATTAGTCTGTGAAGAGCTTTAAAAGTTAAAGAGAGAAGTTTATATTTTATTTTAGAGGCAATAGGAAGTCACTGAAGTTTATTGAGTAGAGGAATAACATGGTAAAATAAATACTTAAAGAAAATCCCTTTGGCAGCTGTATAAAAGATAGATTAGTGTGGAGAGAGATTCAAGGCAAGATAGACCAATTAAGAGGCTTGTTGCAATAATCTGAGAAGGGCAATGGCCAAAAATAAGATGATGGCTGTATGGATAGAGAGAATAGGTTGGATTTGAGAGATGTGGTAGAGGTAAGAATAGGAAGATTTAGTTACCAATAGCCTATGTACAGTGAAAATGAGAAGTCTAAGGCACTTATACCTCCATTGAAACTATTATCTCCAAAGCTGTCTATTATCTTTTAATCAACAAATCTGACTCCTCCCCTTCCCACTCCGGGCATATATATTTCTTCTTCTTTTTTAATTAAATTTTTTTTTTTTTTTTGGCAAACACATTTTTTAATCCATCTTTCTTAACTTCTCTGATGCTTTTAACATTATTAAGCACCTCTCTTTCTGAATACTCTCTGCTTTCTGAGTTGTAATGACATTACTCTATCCCACTGTTAAATTTCTTTTCAATCTTCTTTACTGACATCATCTATATCCTACTTCCTAATTATGGATTTCCCCCAAAGTTCCATACTGGATTTTCTTTTCTTTTTTCTCTCTCTATTTTCTTGATGATCTCATCATCTCCCAAGAGTTTAATTATCATCACTAAGCAGATGACTCATGGATCTATATTTTCAGGGCAAATCTCTCCCCTGAGTTTCAGACTTGCATTATCAACTGCCAGTTGAACATTTCAAAAAAGATGTCATGGAGCCATATAAAACTCAACATGTACAAAACAGAATTTGTTTTCTTTCTCCTTACCTCTTTTCTGAATTTCTCTATTTCTCTTAAGGGCACCATCATCCTTTCAATCTTGCAAGTTCATTACCTTGACATCTCAGTGTTTTCTCTCTCATTTTATGTATCCAATCAGTTACATAGCTCTCTTCTCCATATCCTCTATAATATAGCTAGACCGGATTTCTCTTTGTTATGCATAGACAGAACTCCATGTCTCACACCTGAAATGCTCTTTTTCCTCGTCTCAGTCTCATGGCATCCCTCTCTTTTTTTAAGAGATTATTTGAATATCTTTTCTGATCCCTTTTTTCTGATCTTTGAACTTTAAGTAAGCACTTAAAAGTGCCTAAAGTTCAGTAGGCACTTCTATTTGTATTGATTTTATATTGAATGATAATGCTGGTATGGTATTTGAGATCTGAAGAGGAAAACCAGATGCTCCCACTCTCTGATTCCTTTTTCCTATAGATAAAACCAATTTTTTTTCCATCTTCTCCTTTCACATGAGAACATGGATGCTACTTTACCCTTAGGATTATTCAATACAGTTCATGCATCATCATTGCCAGAGTAGCCCTGGCTATTTACTGTTTCCTAATGCTCAGTTGTATAATCAAGAGAAAGAATAGAATCCAGGATTCAATTTTGATCTCTGCTTATGGGGACATTAATAATATGCTATCAATAAAATATTATTTGGTTTTTTCGAGCCCCAGCCAGTACAAATTCCAGCAATTGAATTTGAAAGAAAATGGAAAGGAAACCTTTCCTCTATGTCTATGTCCCAGGCATTCATAGCCTCCTGCTTATCTACTTTTAATTTTTCCCCAAGGACACAGATGCAGACAATGAATGTGGTCTTTTTTGAGAACATCTAGCAAATATCTAAAGTGCTTAGTTTATTAAAGGAATGAAGAATGGGATATACAGGAACAATGAGAGAGAGCCATAGTGAGGTACAAAATGGAGAGCTCAGCGTTTCACAAATGTCATTCTTAACAAATATGAGAAACCTAGAGTCTCTTCTTTATATTTCTCCTTAACACCCTACTCAATTAACAATAGAAGTAGCACTAGCCTTGGGATCATTCTACTCCCATCCTCTCTTGTTCCCCTTCTAATTGCTCTTAAAATTAAAGCTCTTGAGTATGAAGACTATGGCTTCATCTACTATGTTTGAAGTTGCTTGAGTCAGAAATGTGTGGCAAGCACCCTGCTTCCATATGTCCTTCTACTATAACCACAGGTTCCTGGCCAAACCTTAGCTTGCATTTTATTTAATGTTATTGCTTCTGGATAGATAGCTTCTCTTTTTAGCTGGGGAGACCTTTCAGTCATAATGTTAAAACTCTCCAAGACTCAAATAAACATTGATGAGCTCCTGATTGCATTCGTATATTTATTGGTATTTATTGTAATATTGTATTCTGTACATAGGAGACTGACACATGGAAATGAAGGAAAAAGCATCTAATAAGTGCCTACTATGTGCAAAAGTATTTTACAACTATTACCTCATGATCCTCAGAATAATCCTGAGAGGAAATTACTATTATTATCAACCCCCATTTCACAACTGAGAAAAGGTTAAGTGAGTTGACCAGGAACACACAGTTAGTAAGTGTCTGAGGCAGGATCTGAATTCAGATCTTGGCTCCAGACCCAGTGCTCTATTCCATGTGCTACCTCACTTCCCATGAGCAAAAAACTTCTAAACATACTTCGCATTTGAAGAGACTTTGAGCCTGTTTATAAGAAAGCTATGATGACCTATAATGGAAGGTTTTTGAAGAAACATTGGAGAATACATAGACATTTTGTAACTAATTCCAATCTGTGCTAAGCTATGGGATTCTACCGAGAGGGAGTACTGAATACTCGACCTTTGGTGCACAATAAGTTTTCTGCCATGTTGTTGAGCAAAGAACAATGATTTGTAATTATGGGAATGAGTGTTGAGCTGGAGGGTCACAGCTAGTAGCTTGTAAACAGGGATGCTTTGACAAGGCCTCTTGTCTGTGAGTTGCTAAATTGCTGAATTGGCTCTTATTCACCAGTTGATCACACTTTCAAAAATGTATATCTACAAGACTGTAAGGCATAATAAACTGGAGTTCTTTTCATACTCTATGAGTCTCTTGCCTCATTCATCTCACCTCTGAGATCAAAGGGCTTAAATGCTTTGAGTTCTTAAAAGATGGCTGCAGCAATTATACTTGTGGCAAAGCAGGACATTTAAAGAAAGACTGTAGTACCCAAAATAAAAAAGCAGATAATGGGGGTCGACCTAAAACGTCCAAAATGCAAAACAATGGGACATTGGACTTCAGAATTCAGGCCCCCAGGGGACCCCGAAACCAACCTGGGGAATGAGTGTGAAATCCGATCTAACACCCTGGAGGCCTCAGGGTCAGCCAGAGTCAGGATAAGCAAAAGTCCTTGGTCTTTAGGGGAAGGAGTGAAGGAGATGGACAAAACTGCCAGGAGTTTTGCCAAGGATCCCATCTTGATTCTAAAGTTCAGAATTTCCACACTTTTCTCTTCTCCATCCTCCACTCAAATGAAGTTCTCTTGCCTCTCTCATTCCTCCCCCTAATCCTTACCTACAATTCTCTTAACCCCAAGCATTGAGCCAGCATTAACTGAGAGAAGAGAAATTCCAAACATATGCGAATAGTTATTGTCCAATAGGTAATTAGCCTTAAGTGCTCAGTTGTCTGATTCAAGCACACCTTTTAGGAGTTTCAGTCCTTTACAAATAACAGCTCAAGTAGGGACAGATATAAATCAGGAATGGAGAAACAGGTATGCAGCTTTAGACACCAAGGGACACTTACAGTAATAAAACTCAGGAGCAATGATTATTACTCCCTACCCCCTCATGCTGTTTGTGAAGTGCCCATTCAACAGTATCAAAGAGAAAAACAACTAAAAATCCTTGTTATAAATCCTTCACTACCAAAGTATTCATTAGCTATCCCAGTCATACAAATATATGAGGAAATGCCTGTATTTGTAACTATAATTAACACTGACAATATTGAAACATATCTTAACAAAAGACAATGTATAGTTCAAGGAATAGTCATTCCATGTGAACTTACAATTAAAGCAGAAGATAATAATTGTGAATTAGCCCCACAGATGGATCTAAATTCATATTTGTACAAACATATTTTACAAAGGCTATCACACTCACTTAGCGATATTGACCCTTTCTTTGAATAACCAATAGCTACTCAGGAAACCTGGACCATTTTGTTAGAATTAGGATTAGGAGAAGTCAGAGCAGAAAAAATCCTGACTCAGTTGCCATTCTATAAACAGTGGCAATGGATATTTCCCACAAAAACAAAAACACAACCACTTAAAGGCCCTAATGTGTTCACTGATGCCACCAAGCAAAATAAAGCATCCATATGTTCCCCACGATTGGGCATCTCTAATGTATTTACTACACCTTATACCTTAACACAGCAAAATGAGTTGTTTGCCATTATATAAGCATTGAAAATAGACCAACCCATCAATATCATTTCAGGTAGTCAATATGCAGTTGGGGTGATCCAGAGAATAGAGACAGCACATATAAAAGCTCAAACAGGACCTATTTTCTCACTGTTTCAGGAGGTACAAGAGGGGATTTTAATGAGTCTATCCTTTTTATATACACATATGCTCTCATGTGGATGGGTTGGGACCTATATTCAAAGAGAACAAAACAATGAATGGTCTGCTTATACAATGTATTCTTTTCTGTTCAAACAATAAAAGCTCATGAACATTTGCATCTGTCTGCCAGATCTCTCCAGAGATGTAGCTTGTGTACCTTATTCTCTCTCTCTCTTTTTTTCCCTGAGGCAATTGGGGTTAAGTGACTTGCCCAAGGTCACACAGCTAGGAGTTATACTAGTTAAACACTAATTAAGTGTTTGAGATCATATTTGAACTCAGGTACTCCTGAGGTCAGGTCTGGTGCTCTATCCATTGTGCCACCTAATTGCCCTTGTGCACCTTATTCTCAAAGACGTGTAGGGCTGGGGACTACCCCATAGAGGTGACAAGTCAAATAATATATGGCAAATGGATGTTACACACATGGGAAAAATAGGCCTTCATGTTACAGTTGACCCTTATTCAGGCTTTGTATCTGCATCCTCTCAACGAGGGAAAGCTGCTTCATACATAATAAATCACTTATTTCACTGTTTTGCCTCTATGCTTCCCACACACCATCAAGACTGATAATGGATCCTCATATACCTCAAAAATATTAAAACAGTTCTTACAGGAATTCTCCATACATCATATTTTTTGGATTCCTTATAACCCTACAGGACAGACCATTGTAGAAAGGACTAATCAGACCCTCAAAAGGTTTATCAAAAAACAAAAAGAGAGAGATAGAGGTAGGGTCACTCAGAAAGATATAGACAAAGCAGTGTACACAATAAATTACTTAAAATTTGATTCAAATGATTTAAATCCACCTATGAAATACTTTAGTGAACATAGACAGAGAATCACTCAAAGATAATATCCCATCTTCATTAAGAAGATCCCCCTAAGAACAAGACCATAGTAATGAAAAAGGCTCCTGAAGGATAGGAGGGACCCTCTGGGGTTCACAGGATATGCTTATATCTCCACAGGAGAAAACCTTCAGCAGTTGAATTCCCACCAGACATCTCAAAGTTATCTATAGAACTGAAGAGGAAAAGAAGGAAGAAGAGGCAACTGTCCAAAAGAAGAAGATGTGCCCCAAGACTACTAGCAAGATGCTTTCTACATATATGGGTTTGTGTTACATACACTCAGGACTGGCAACAGAGGTCAAAAGTTGGGCTATGGACCCACCATGGCTTAGGATTGTCTCATGGGAGGAATGCATACCAGATATAGTGCTATCCTGAATGCATCCTGAATAATTAGGATGAATTTCACCTTGAGAAATACAATGGAACTATGGCAAAAGTAAATTACAACTTTGCTGGACTTGCTGAATAGGCTTCTTTTGTGCTAATCACAAAGGAATAATCCCTATTGCGCACAAGTGAAGAATGTGACTTTACATATGCCAGTTTCAAAGATGGAGTATCATGTGACCCACATGCTGGGCATTCAGGGTGTCATAGTGACACCCTCATCCATGTGGGAAGGTTGCAGTGATGTGTCTACATAAAGGGGTCATCATTAGCCCCTCATATGTGCATAGTTGTGTTTGTAGTTGTAGAGCCACAATTGAAGAGACCTTCCCAATCCTTTTATTATTTCCTTTCTCTCTTTTGAGCTATCTCTCATCTTCATATGAATCTTTCACTGAGGGCATCCAATGAAAGATAATAATATAAAGAGTACCAGGTCTTCTCCTAAAGCTCTGTGCTACCAGTCTCTTTTCTTTCCCTTGATCAGAATTTGTTCTTTCATTTGGGGTGAAGGAGGTTAATGACAGCCTTATGACTTTGTTTGTTTATTACTTGAGGAAATTGGGCTTAAATGACTTGCTCAGAGACACACAGCTAGGAAGTGTTAAGTGTCTGAGGCCAGATTTGAACTTACGTCCTCCTGACTTCAGGGCTGGTGCTCTATCCATGACACTAATTAGTTGCCCCTAAGTAGTGATTTTCAGTACTAGCTCAGCAGAAGACCAAAGCTCCTCTGGCAGTGATGATGCTTTTGGATGTGAATTTGTCACAATCAATGCTGTGTTGAAATTGTATTAAGTCTGATACACTTTCTTAGAGATCAAAATGTATATATGGGGGAGAAGGTGTTCCTGGGGTGTAGAGGGATATGTTTGTAATTTTATTATTGCTCTGTCTTCCAAGTAAATATTCTTTTGTAAAAGCTAGTTGATGTTGAGTTGTGAAATAGGCCTGGGATCCTAGTAATGGTGGATAACAGTGAGGAAGACATAACTGGGCGGGGGAAGGAGGAAGAGAGGAGGGGCTTAATCCAAGAGCATTCAAGAAAAAATTTCAGACCCCATAGGGATACTTCTAGAATCTCAAGGGAGTTTTTGTAGCTACTCTTAATACAGAGTGAAACCAGAGAGATAACTCAATACATAATTTTATCCATATATTTGTCTGTCTTGATGGAATGTTCCTGGCAATTCTCTGAGTTCGGGCATTATTTCATATTTTATCCTCATATCTCCAAGTGTCTACCATGGTGCCTAACAAGCAGGAGGGACTTAATAACTGGTTACTAATTGATTTTTTTTTTTACTCATTTACCTATAATTTTTTTCTTTGCATTTAAATTAGTCCTAGAAGGTAAGTACATACTCTTAAAACATTTATCTATTCAACATTTTTGAAATGTACACAATACTGGATACCTTTATCTATTCAACATTTTTGAAATGCACCCAACTTATTGCATCATCTGGCTTCCTCAATACAATTATGCCTCATTTTATTTGCTTCATATACATGGTTTTTGGTTTTTACAAATTAAAGGTTTATGGCATCCCCCCCATTGAACAGATCTACCCATGTTATTTTTTTTACCAGCATGTGCTCATATTGTGTTTCTGTGTCACATTTTGGTAATTCTTGTAATATTTCAAACTTTTTCATTATTATTATATCTGTAATGGTGATCTGTGATTAGTGATCTTTGATGTTACTATTGATTACAAAATTTGAGGCGCCATAAAAGATAGTGAACTTAATAAATGCTGTATATAGTCTGACTGTTCCAATGACTTGCTATTTTCATTCTCTCCCCCTCTCCTCAGGCCTCAACAATTTCTTGGGACACAGCAATATTGAAATTAAACCCAATGATAACCCTTCAATGGCCTCTAAGTATTCAAGTGAAAGGAAAAGTCGTTGTTATCTTATTTCAAGAAATTGTTATCCCAACCTCCAGCAACCATTGCCCTGATCAGTTAATAGTTAATAACATCAAGGCAAGACACTCCCCACCAGCAAAAAGATTCTGACTTGCTAAAGGGCCAGATTATGGTTAGCATATTTCTTAGCAATAAAGTATTTTTTAATGAAGGTATATACTTTTTTTTTATGTAATACTATTGCACTCTCAATAGACTACAATATAGTATAGCCATAATTTTTATATTCCTAGGGAAACCAAAAAATCCACGAAACTCACTTTATTGTGATATTTGCTTTATTGTGGTGACATGGGACTGATTGTTCATTGTAATATCTCCAAGATATGTCTATACAGGCAAAGAGAGGGAGAAAGAACATTCCAAGTATAGAAGGATATCACAAACAAAAATACATAAGTAGAAGAGTGCTTTGCTCATCAAGGAAAATAATTGGATAGTATGACTGGAGCATAGAGTTCATGAGGAAGGGTAAAACAAGATAAGACTGAAAAGATACGCTGGTACAAGACTGTGGAGAGACTTAAATGATAAGTAAAAGAGTAAAACAACTTTCCTTGCAAAACAATAGGGAACCAATGAAAACTTTTGAACAATGGAAGGTCTAGTACCAAGGAGATCTCTTTTATGTAGACTTATAGAAAAACTACATCCAATTTTTGGTACTCTCTAGGTCAGCAGCTATTTTAAAGTACAGTTTATAAAGTCTCTCTCACTATGTTTAATTTTTTTCCTAGCCAATAAATGGTTGTATTGTTATTTGTTGTTGTTTATCTTTCATTCTTAAAGGGGACCAATGATATCAGGAGGGTAATGTCTTGACTTGTAAGTAAATTGGATTTAAATGAGGCAGATCTGTGTAAAGTCATTAGCCTCACTCTTTCCTCAGTCATTGGAGTCCAATGGCAAAATATGGATCAAGATGACTGTTGATGGCCCCCAAGTGGTCACTTAAATTCCAAACAGAAGACATTTAATCAAACAACAAATCAAAAAAAAGTACCAAGAAGAAATCTTATATGCACACATGAAATACAATTTCCTGAATGTTATCATATCACCGGTTGAGATGGATAAATCCATAGAGAACACAGGTCAATCAACAGAATTCATTATATGCTTCTATGTGTGCTAATTCCTAGAGATACAAGGAAAAGTCCTACACCTAAAGAAGCTCACATTCTAATGGAGGAGACAACATATACCTAAACAGATAGATCTAGAGATCTAAGCATGTCTATATCGCTCTGTCTGTCTTATGTCTATCTACGTATCTCTCTGTCTATGTACCTCTGTCTAGGTACATACAAGATTGTAACCTCCCATCGAGGCTACTGGTTGCCAAGGCCATACATACCAATCTTCCGCAGATAGACATGAAGACAAGCCGATGTTAAGGTGCCAAACAGCTTTCTTTATTGGTAATCTCAGCAAGGGTTAGCAGGAAGCAAGAACAAGTGTATATATGTCTCTGTGTGTCTCTGTGTCTCTCTACTTTTCTCTGCATCCTTCTTCACCTATGGACTCAAAGTTGTTTATTTATATTTACTCTCTGCTGGGATTACCCCGTACCTAGCCCATTCAGCACTGTGTAGGTGGATCCACAGAAGGGAGACACCTGGAGTTAGTACTGTGTCCTAAGAAAAAATCTAGCAAAAGGACACACCCCTTGCCATCTCAAGGAAACATCTGTAAGACACAACCTCCTAACTCAGAGACCAAGCCCCTCTTTACCTCCTGGGTTCACCCTATCAGCTGACATGTTATACATGGCAATTCTCAGAAGGAAAGTCTCTAACATATCACCCTTTCTGTTTAATAGGGACCGCTCATAAAACCAGCTTTGATATTAAAAATAGAAAAAAATATATACATAAAACATAGGCTTAAAGCAGAAAAAGTATAAAGATCCAATAAAGGGGATGAGAGGGGAAGTATATTCGATCAGGTGTTGGTACCAGAGCTATAGAAGAGTTTCCCCAAGTTTTCTATAAGGCACCATCTCAAGCAGTCAGACCCAGATTCATCTGTGGCAAAGGGATAAAGGTCTCATCTTCTGGAACTACTTCAGGCTGACAAAGGGTGTATAGCTGGTCCTACCCAATGGGGTCTGGACTAAAGCAGGGAGATGAATGACTTGTAGGCAGCAACAGCAGCATCCAGTACCAAATGTCAAAATCAAGTGATTTCAGGTTGACTAAGTGGTTGGTATTTCTGGAATCCTTCTGAAATCCAGTGGTCTTCCCCATCAGCATCTGCAAGACATAAATATCCTGGCCTTCTCCAAAGTACTAAGGTTGGATCTTGCCAATGTCCTTCCTCGTCCTTTCAAAGGACCTTTTGAATGTTCTCTGGCTCTTGAAACCCTCTTTTCATAAGATCTAGTTTTCTATCTGTAAGACTTTATCCACACCTACCTGTCTGACTACAGCTGTGTCACCCGGCATGATCACAGGCAAACTTGTATCGTGACCTAATATGCATTCCTGCCTTCCCAGCTTTCAATGAGGTTGCTGAACCTTCCCTTGTGGGGTCTGGCAGTCCTTACTTGTAACTTCTCCCTCAGAGAGTACTGATTACCAGCAGGCCTGATCCCAGGCCTTCAGATGTCCCCAGCTACTGCCTCATCAAGCAATGTTTAATAGAGAACCCAGACACAGGAATTTGTGAGCTCAAGTTTGAAAGCCACTGAAGCCAACATTCTCACATCTTTTTATCATCTCCTCAAGGCTTGCGTCCTTATCTAAGGAGGACATGGCTTTCTGGAAATGGGCGTTAGTGTTTTTCCTAGCTACTTTTTGGATAAGAAGCTGCTTCTCCTTTACCTACTAACCTCTCAACAACCACCTGTAGGGGAGCCACAAAATTAGGAAAAGGTTCATGGAGGCCCTGTTTGCAAAGCTTTTTTGCTAAGTCTGAAAACAGTCATCCATTGCAGAGACTCTCCAGGTGTAAGACAGACTTCAGCAATAGTCTTCTAATTTGGTCTTAGTATATGGAGATTCAACCCTGTAAGTGTTAACTGCCTCTCAATTCTTCCACTCCATAGGGCCCACATTCTTTCCTAGAGCCTATCAAACACATCAAATCCTTGCTTCCTGGTTCCTTTCATTTGCTGCCTTCTATAACATACATCCTAATTCTGTCTGTAAATCTATCTACTTCCTGCTTCTTTTCCACTGCCTCTTCCTGTGATGTCACATCTACTTTGGGCTTGCTTTATCAGTCTTGGGGTCTCATCTCCCTTTCCATGATTGGACCACCCAAAATCCTAAGGTCCCTGGCCAATCCCATACCTGTTCAGTTGCCATTTGTAACCTCTCCCTCCAAAGCTACTGATTGCCAGGGCCATACATAACAATCTTCCCCCAATACACATGTATAGAATTTTAAGCTCTATGTACCTAAATAATTTCAGTTGGTTGATGACTCATTTTAGGAGAAAAATTTAGGGAGAGACTGGAAAGAGGCAAGGCATGAACTTTTGCATGGTTAACAAGAATCCTTGGAGCTGCAGGCATGTGAAGAAGCCAGTCTCTATCATGTTTCCTAACTTCCAGCATGTATAACCCTAGAAGGTAGACTTCCCTTGGTAAGAACATTCTTTCTTTCCTTAGATTTGGGTTAAGATCTTATCTTCCACAGCTGAAAAATTAATTTACTTTTTTTTTCACTCTCATTTAAAACTGTTTTTATTGATATCTTGTATATGTAAGTATATATGTCTGCATGAATGCATGTGTGTTCTTTGATATATTTTAGTCTGTATAACTTCTCAAATTTCTTCCATGAACACAGAAATTTGTTAGTCATTCATGATGGTATTCTGTCTAACTAATATTTTGTGGGAGGGAGAGCAGATGATAATGAGCTAATAATAATCTTTCCCAATACATAAGGGGAAAAAAGATATGAAAGGCCTCAAAAAAAGAATTTCAAACTATTGGCAACTATATGAAAGAATGTTCCAGGCCACAAGAGAGGTGTAAATCAAATCAACCCTAATGCTTCACCTTATACCTAACAAACAGGCAAAGATGACCAAAGATAAGAATAGTTATTGTGAAGAGATTGTGAGAACATAGACCTACTAGTTCATTGCTGGAAAAACTGTGAAGTACTACAACCTTTGTTTAAAAAAAAATTGATATGTGAATAAAATTTCTAAAAATCTATGGTTTTTGATCCAGATATTTCACTGGTGGGCAAAAAGTCTCATATATACTAGCACTTTTTGCGATAATAAAGAGATAGAAACAAAGTAGATGCTCATAAATTAGCAAATGGCTAAACAAATTGTGATACATGAATATTATATAATAGTAGTATTTCAATGTAAGAAATGATAAAAATGACTATAAAGAAACATGAAAAAACTCACAAACTGATACAGAATAAACTAATCAGAGTAAAAAAAAACTTACATTTTCAACAATATAAGTTGAAAGAACAATAATCACAGAATCATTATAAGGGAATATGGCAAAACTGTTGCCAAGAAGTATGGTCCCAAAGAAGAGACACATGAAGACATCCTTGTCCCACTCCTCTGCAGAGGTAAGAGGTCCACAGGTATGGAACATTGTATATATTTAGAAACTTTTTGATGTATTGATTGGTTTTGCAGATTTTTTTCTCTTTTTCTTTTCTTTTTAAATTATTTTATATATGTGATGGCTCTTTGGGAGGAGAAGGGAGATGCTGAGAAGAATTTTGACAATGTAACAACAAGTGATACCTATGAAAATTAGTTTTTAAAATAAGTTATTACTTTTCTCTTGAGAATGAATAGGGGAAATGTCTTTCATTCTGAACCACTCACAATCATACAGAGAGTTAATGGCTGAGAGCAAACTGTAATTGGAGCCTGAAAATAGGAGAGAACTTCCAGTTGTTATGGTTCTGGATCTTGTCTGCTCTGTTCCCCAAGTTAGGCTGCTTGTGGTACCTGCATGTCCCTCCCTTTACTCCTCACAAAAATAGGTCAGATCCCAATTCATATCTATTTATGCCACTTGTAAGTTGTGTCTATATTTTTAGACAACCCAGTCATACATACCTATCTTACATTTAGATTTCAAAGTGTTTGTCATGTTATTTTGTAGCTAAGATATAAGCTACCTGTAATATAGTTAGAATGATTTCAAACTGATGAAATACTTAGATGCAAAGAGTAGTCATTAATGGTTGTAAGCCAATTCAGAAGGAAGTCTAATGGAATGATTCATGGATCTGTTGTTGTCTCTTTGCTGTTCAACACTGGACTACATGTAGGTTTAAAGTTGGAAGGGATCAAAGAGAATATTACATCCAATACCTTCCTAGCATGAAAACTTCTTCCTTAGGCTTGGCTTACTTTTGCCCCAAAGTTTTAGTTCCACTAAGTTTAAGGATAGTATACACACAGACATGCACAAGTTAAATGTACATATGTTTGTGGATATACACACACACACACACACACACACACACATAATATAAACTCTACAATTTATGGAAATTTTATCTTACCTAAGAGTATGATTTCAATGAACTTCTATTGTATTTGGGATTTCCAATAATAATAATGGCTAATTCTTATATATAGTACCTACTTATTTATATAGCACCTATTATGTGCCAGGAAATTTACAAATATAATTTCATTTTGTCCTTAAATAATCTTGGGAGGTAGGTGTTATTACCCCCATTTTATGCATGAAGAAACAGAGGCAAAAAGAGGTTAAGTAATTTGCCCAGGATAATAAAACTAGTAAGTGTCTGAGGCCAAATTAAAATTCAGATCTCTAGGCCCAGACATTGTGCCACCTAGCTCACACACACACACACACACACACACACACACACTAGTGGACATCTTAAACATTTTTGAGGTATTCAGGGAATTAGATTTTATTGTTTCTTGAAAGATTAGAAAGAAACTTGTCTAAGATCAGCCAGAGGAAACAGGAGTTGCATGCCTGTATTTTGGAGAATAGGAGCTAATGGGAATGTTGGTTGCCATCCATTTCTCTCTGACTGAAAACAGAGCTAATGATTCCCTAATTAAAGCTTTCTGTTTTTCCCTCCCACAATTACAGGTGATAAGAACATGTAAGATGTAAAAGAAGGAGTCTAAACAACCTCAGAAGTTCCCTTGGGAAGAATAAATGTGTTAACTATTAATGAACTAGCAGCAAAGGGCTAGCTTGGAGATAACTAACTCTCTTATCTGAGCAGTGAGTAACCACTTGGGGTAGTCTCAATACTTTACTTTTTATTTATTTTTTAAAGTAAATATACTTAGATTTGAATGTGAATGCTTTTTCATGTAAATTACTTCAGAAAGAGTGGGAAAGTAAATAGATATTTTAATTGGAAATCAAACTTGTGAACATAAAGTATATTTGGAGATTTTCTCTGAGTTCTAACATAAGAGTAAACTATTGTTTACTCTTGTTGTTATAGAACTAGAAAATGTTATGTTGTATATGAATGATTTTTTACTATTTTAAAAAGCCCCAGCCCAAGCCTGAAGTAAACTGGGTCCAGGTAAGAGTGAAAGTAGGGGACGAAGGAGGAAGTAGATTAGGCATTAGATACAGTTAGGACAACTCCCTAACTATCTTACTTGACAGGTGAGGCAAACTCTCTGCTACCTCTTATCACTATATGTAGGATATTAATGAATTGGCATGTTTTCATAAAGTTCTGTACTTAAATTCAAAAATTCATTTTTACAAATAAAAGTTGAGGTAGGCATAGACTTATTCAGATAATTCCTATTAAAAACAAAATAAAACAAAACAAAAAAAAAAACCAAAACACTGGGGGATGGAGCCAAGATGGCAGAGAATAGATAGGACATTGCTGAGCTCTCCCTAGCTTCCCTCAGAATCAACATCAGATCAAGCCTCTGAATGGATTTTGGAGTGACAGAACTCACATACATTCAGATTTTAACAATTTTCCAGCTTAAGATATCTTTGAAGGACTTCAGGAAAAGTCTGTCTCAATTGGGCAAAGGGAAACATGGTCCAGCACAGGCAAGGCCAAGAGATGCCCATGGTGGAGAGGTCCAATGTGGGGAATCTAGTAGGAGGTTCTTAGCCAAAATATAGTATTATTGACTACTCTATCTTAGTTCATAAGGCCAGCAGGTTAGCGCAGCAGCTGTGAGACTTCCAATGCAATGACAGAAAGCAAATTGTGAGTCCCGAATCCCAGCATAAGAGACAAGAGTTGGACAGGTCCATCCAGTGCAGTGGGGAAGCCTGCAGCATCACTAGTCCCATTGTAGTTAGAGAGAAGCCCCTATTTTCCTGCAGAAGAAGATTGGGACAATTTCCCCTGTGCCACAGGAGCAGATCTCAACCTTTAAAAAATAAGGAAAAAAAAAAAAAAAAAGAACTCTGACTACAGAGAGCTACTATGAAGATAGGGAAGATCAAAACACAAACCCAGAAGAGGACAGCAAAGGCAAAATGTCTTCAGGTGAAGTCTCAGAAGGGTAAATGAACTGGTCTCCAATTAATTTTTTATTAGAGCTTTTTTATTTTAAAAATATATGCATAGATAATTTTTCTTCATTAACTCTTGCAAAACCTTGTGTTCCAATTCCCCTCCTTCCCCCAGCCCCTCCTCTACATGGCAAGTAATCCAATATATGTTAAACATGGTAAAAATATGCATACATATTTACACAATTATCTTTCTGCACAAGAAAAATCAAATCAAACAGAAAAAAAAATGAGAAAGAAAATAAAATGCAAGCAAACAACAACAAAAAGAGTAAAAATGCTATGTTGTAATCCATAATCAGTCCCACAGTTCTCTCTCTGGGTGTAGATGGCCCTCTTCATCACAAGACCATTGGAGCTGGTCTGAATCATCTCATTGTTGAAGACAATGTCCATCAGAATTGATCATTATATAATCTTGTTGTTCCTGTATACAATGATCTCTCTGCTCATTTCACTTAGTATCAGTTCATGTAAGTCTCTCCAGGCCTCTATGAAATCATTCTGCTGATTGTTTCTTATAGAACAATAATCCATTACATTCATATATCATATCTTATTCAGCCATTCTCCAATTGATGGGCATACACTCAGTTTCCAGTTTCTTGTCACTACAAAAAGGGCTGCCACAAACATTTTTGCACACATGGGTCCCTTTCCCTCCTTTGAGATCTCTTTTGGAATATAAAACCAATAGAAACACTTCTAGATCAAAGGGTATGCACAGTTCCATAACTCTTTGGCCATAGTTCCAAATTGCTCGCCAGAATGGTTAGATTCATTCACAACTCCATCAACAATGTATTAGTGTCCACATCCCCTCCAATATTTGTCATTATCTTTTCTTGTCATCTAAGCCAATATGAAAGGTGTGCAATGGTATCTCATAGTTGTCTTAATTTGCATTTCTCTGATCAATAGTGATTTAGAACACCTTTTCATTGACTAGAAATGGTTTTAATTTTTTTATCTGAAAATTGTCTGTTCATATCCTCTGACTATTTATCAGTTGGAGAATGGCTGGTTTTTAGTTCAAAAGGCTCTCTTGGAAGAGTCCAAAAAAAAAAAAAAGATATTTAAAACAACTCCTTAAAAAATAGAATTGGCAAAAAAGAAAAAAAAAATCCACTGAATTAAACAACTTCTTTAAAAGCACAATTGGCCAAATGCAAAAGGAGATTTAAAAAAGCTAACTGAAGAAAATAATTCACTAAAAATTAGAATGTTACAATTGGAAGTGAATGACTCAATGAGACATCAAAATTTGAAAAATAAAAAAATAGAAGAAAATCTAAAATAATTCCTTGGAAGACAACTGACCTGACAAATAGATCCAGGAGAGACAAATCTAAAAATTATTGGACTACTTGAAAGTTATGATAAAAGATGAGTCTGGTCAACATCTTTCAAGAAATTATCAAGGAAAACTGCCTTGATAGCCTACAACCAAGGGGTAAAATAGTCATTCAAAAAATCCCTCAATCACCATCTAAAAGAGACTCTAAAATGAAAACTCCAAGGAAGATTTTAACTAAATTCCAGGATTATGAGATCAAGGAGAAAATAATGCAAGCAGACAGAAAAAAAAACAACTCAAATATTGAGAAGCCACAATCAGGATTACCCAGGTTTTAGCAACTTTCACATTAAAGGATTGGAGGGCTTGGAATATTATGTTCTGAAAGATAAAAGAGCTTGGACTCCAACCAAGAATCAACTACTCAGCAAAATTAAGCATTATCTTTCAGAGGAAAAGATATTGAAGGAAATAGGGGATTTTCAATCATTTCTGATGAAAAGACCAGACCTAAACAGAAAATTTGATCTTCAAATACAAAACTCAAGAGAAGCATAAAAAGATAAACAGAAGAAAAAAAATCTTATTTTTTTAAAGGTTAAAATGTTTATATCCCTACATGGAAATATGATATATGTAACTCTAGAGAATTGCATCTTTGTCAGGGCACTTAGGAAGGGTATACTTAAAGGGTGTAGGTATAAGGTGATTTTAATATGATGATATAAAAAAGAAATTAGGAATAAAAAAGGGATTGTACTGGAACAAGAAGAAAGGGGAGATAAAATGGAGGTAATTTATATCACATGAATAGGCACAATAGACCTATTACAGTTGAGGGAAAGAAAGGAGGGGGAGAAGCATTGTTTGAAACAATCTCATCATATTTGGTTCAAAGAGGGAATAACATACATACTTAGTTTGTTATAGAAATTTGTCTCACCCTATAGAGTAGTAGAAGGAAAAAGGAGAAAAGAAACTGAGAGGCTAAAAGAAGGGAGGGCAGAAGTAGAAAGGGATAGGGATAAGAAAGAAAAGGGTTGAAAAAAAGAAAGGGCAGATTGGGGGAAATGGTGGTCAAAAGCAAAACACTGGTGAGGAGGGAAAGGGTAAAAGGATAAAGAAAAGTATAATTTAGGAGAAATAAGATGGTGAGAAATACAGAATTAGTAATCTTAACTGTGAATGTGAATGGGATGAACTCTCCCATGAAAAGGAAGCAGATAGCAGAGTTAATTAAAAAGTCAGAATCCTATAAAATGTTGTTTACAAGAAACACATTTGAAGCAGAGGGATACATATAGAATAAAGGTAAAAGGTTGGAGTAGAATATATTATACTTCAGCTGAAGTAAAAAAAAAAAAAAAAAGCAGGGATAGTGATCCTGATCTCAGAGCAAGCAAAAGCAAAACCAGATTTAATTTAAAAAGATAAGGAAGGAAATTACATTTTGGTAATAACCTTTACCATAGAAAATGAAGTAATATCAATACTAAACATATATGAACCACGTGGTATAGCATCCAAATTCCTAGAGGAGAGGTCAAGTGAGTTGCAATAAGAAACAGACAGCAAAACAATAGTAATGGAGGATCTCAGTCTTCCTTTATCAGAACTAGAATCTAACTACAAAATAAACAAGGAAGAAGTTAAAGAGGTAAATAGAATTTTATGAAAGTTAGATATGATAGATCTTTGGAGAAATCTGAAATGGGGATAGAAAGAAATTTCCTTTTTCTCAGCAGTACATGGCACCTACACAAAAACAACCATGTATTAGGACATAAAAATCTCATAATCAAATGAAAAAAGGAAAAAATAGTAAATGCATTCTTTTCAAATCATATATGTAATAAAGGTCCATGAAAAAATAAAAAAAAATTGAAAACTAAATAATTTAATCCTAAAGAACAAGTGAGTCAAACACCAAAAAATAGAAACAATTGATAATTTCATCCAAAAGAATGACAGCAATGAGATAACATGTGAAAGCTTACAGGATGCAGCCAAAGCAGTTATTAGAGAAATTTTATATCTCTAGATGCTTACATGAATAAAATAGAGAAAGAGAAGATCAATGAACTGGACATGAAACTAAAAAGTTAGAAAAAGAACAGATTTTAAAACTCCAATTAAATATCAAATTAGAGTATCATCAAACAATATTTGTAATGGGGATGAACTAGAAGCATTTCTAATAAGATCAGGGGTGAAATAAGGTTGTCTGTTATTGTCACTATTATTCAATGTTGTACTAGAAATATTGGCTTTAGCAATAAGAAAAGAAAAGCAATTGAAGGAATTAGAGTATGTAACGAGGAAATAAAACTATCATTCTTTGCAGATAATATGATGGTATGTATAGAGAATCCTAGAAGATCAACTAAATTACAAGAAACAATGAACAATTTTAGCAAAGTTGCAGGATATAAAATAAATCCACATAAACTATTAGCAATTCTATATGTTACCAACAAAGCCCAGGAGCAAGAGATAGAAAAAGAAATCCCATTTAAAATAACTGTAGATAATATAAAATATTTGGGAGTCTATCTTAAGAGAAAGTCAGGACTTATGTGAACAAAATTACAAACACTTTTCATACAAATAGAACTAAACAATTGGAGATTCTGGACTCCAAAATCAAGAAGAGATCTTTGGCTAAACTCCTGGCAGTTTGCCTACTTCTCCCCCTAAAGACCAAGCACTTTTACTTATCCTGACTCTGGCTGAACCTGAGGCCTCCAGGGAGCTAGCCTGCACTTAACACAATTCTGTTGTAATTGCCTTGAATCACCTTTGTTGAAAAGAGCCAAGTCCATCACAGTTGATCATCACATAACCTTGTATTACTGTGTACAATGTTCTCTTGTTTCTTCTCACTTCACTCAGTATCAGTTCATATAAGTCTTTCCAGACTTTTCTGAAATCAGCCTACTTATCATTTCTTACATTCCCCAACTGATGGGCATCCATTCAATTTTCAATTCCTTGCCAACACAAGAAGAGCTGCTACAAACATTTTTGCATATATGTGTCCTTTTCCCTTTTTTATGATCTCTTTGGGATACAGACCTACTAGAAACACTGCTAGATCAAAGGGTATGCACAGGTTGATAGCCCTTGGACATAATTCCAAATTGCTTTCCAGAATGGTTGAATCAGTTCACCACAATGTATTAGTGTCCCAGTTTTCCCACATCCCTTCCAACATTCATCATTATTTTTTCCTGTCATCTTAGCCAATATGAGAGGTGTCAAATAGCACTTGAACATTATCTTAGTTCGCATTTCTCTAATCAATAGTTATTTAGACCATTTTTTCATATGACTAGAATGGTTTTAATTTCTTCATCTGAAAATTGTCTGCTCATATCCTTTGACTATTTGTCAATTGGGGAATGGCTTATAATCTTATAAATTTGTATCAATTCTCTATATATTTTTGAAATGAGGCCTTTATCAGTAACACTGGCTGTAAAAAAAAAAAATTTTCCCCCTAGCTTTCTATTTCACTTCTAATCTTGGATGCATTGGTTTTGTTTGTGCAAAAACTTTTTAATTTAATGTAATCAAAATTATCCATTTTATAATTCATGATGTTCTCTAATCTTTCTTTGGCCATACATTCCTCCCCTTTCCACTGATCTGAGAGGTATAGTCTCTTAATTTGCTTATAGTATCTCTCTTTATATCTAAATCATGAATCCATTTTGACCTTATTTGGGCATTGATTGTTAGTTCGGTCAATGCCTAGTATCTACCATACTATTTTCCAGTTTTCCCAAAACAACTTTTTGTCAAAAAGTGAGCAGCTAAAATCTTTAGGTTTATCAAACATTAGATTACTATAGTCATCGACTATCGTGTCTTGTGAACCTAACCTACTCCACAGATCAACTACTTTTCTTAGACAGTACCAAGTGGCTTTAATTACCACTACTTCATAATATAGTTTTAGGTTTGGTACAGCAAGATCATCTTGATTTGCATTTTTTCCCATTAATTCCCTTTAAATTCTTGATCTTTTGTTCTTCCAGATGAGTTTTCTTATTTTTTTTTTGCTGGCTCTATAAAGTAATTTCTTGGCAGTTTGATTGGTATGATACTGACTAAATAGATTAATTTAGGTAGAATTGATCATTTTTATTACATTATCATCCTCCTTATCTAGAGGATAGAATAGAAACAATCCTTGATATCTATAACCCAAAGAGGCCATTCTCTAGGCAACTGAGTAGGAGATAGAAGTCCAGGCTGGAGAGTTCCCATAGCTTCCATCTGTTCATTTACCTTTCTTAAATCAGTCAACATCCTCCATTTTAAAGATTTCTCTTTTATAATAAATACCGGGGAATTCCAAGGACTTAGAAAAGGCTGTAAGTGTCCTTGGTCAAGTTGCTCTTGTACTATATCTACTAAGGCCTGAATTTTATCTCTTGTTAAGGGCCACTGTTCTACCCACACTGGTGTATCAGTTTCCCACTGAATAGGAACCAGTGAGAGTCCTGCAGCCCTGCCTAAAAAGCTGAAGTACTTAATTGTAATCCTATCTGCTATAAAATGTCTCTTCCCCAGAGATTGATGGGGATTTTTTTCAAACACAAAAGGAGTAAAAACTCCTGTTTCATTTTCAAACGTCCATTTCATAAGGGCAGCACTAACTTCTGCTGCTATTGATCCTCCTACACCAGACATGTAAGTGTCTGCCTTAATCTTTGGCCAGTGACTGGGCCAGCTGGCACCTCTCATGACAGTACGATCTGCACCCGTGTCTACCAATCCTTTTAATGGTATTCCATTCACATAAATAGTGAGCATAGGTCGGTCATCTGTACAGCTACATCCAAAACATTCCTGGACTCTGCTGCTTGAAGTCAGAATCTGGGCACCTCTCATCAGATTGTCTATTAGGGGTATGTAACAGTAAACCTGATGCTACTACTTGATAAATCACAGGTTGTCTACCTGTGTTATTGACTGGGATATTAGTTACAAATTCTCCAGTTTCCCACATCAGTGTGTGGATGGCCACTGTTTTGTAAGCACTCTCAGGAGGTGAAATGGTCAAGCCTACTGTGCCTGGAGGCAAGGGATCCATAGGCTGGACAGGAACAGATTTCACTTCTCCAGGGGATATCTCAGTAATCTCTACTGCATACAACTCTGGTTTTCCTAATTGCAATCCCCTTTTCCCCTGATTGCCCTTTGGCTGCTTGATTGTGTAATCTTTTTCTTCCATCCGATTGCCTTTTGGCTCATTGATCACATCTTACTATGAATTTCTAAAGACTCTCTGGGAGGTTTTTCTGGAAGCAGCCTTTGACTTTTTGTCAAAAAGTGAGCAGCTAAAATCTTTAGGTTTATCAAACATTAGATTACTATAGTCATTGACTATTGTGTCTTGTGAATCTTAAAGTAATGATCACCCAAATGCAGGCAGGTGTTAAAAGTTCAGATCTTTTATTACTTCCTCCAAAATAGCCCAGTTAGTTTTTCTTAGAGGCCTCTCTCTGTCCTTGGTTCTAAGAGCTCTTGCAGCTTTGTCCTTTGCTTCTGCCTCCAGCCAGCACAAAGGTGGAAGATGGAATGAATCTCTCTTGCCTCCGAGAGAGGACTTGTGGGCTTCCTCCCAGAGTGCTCCTCATTGACCCCTGGCAATGTTCCGAAGTCACTAACTTGAAACTCTAAGAGCTTCTATATATATGATCTCCCAAAGGTTGACTTCTCCCAAGGGAGGGATTAAGGGAGGTGTGACTTTGGATATCTCATACTAAACCCTGAAATCTCTCAAACTGTGAACTCCAATGAGTACTTAAATACATTAGTGAGCTAGAGGATTTGCCAAGTACCATGCTAAATTAGCACTTTGTCAGGATTCCAACAATAAGTACTTGAAACTGTGGGATACTTGCTACTGACCTCAGCCTTCTCATAGCTCCATATGGAAGGAGAGATAGAATGCTGACACTACCAGGTGATAGCCAAAAGTGGCCAATATTTATGGCATTTATCTCTGTGTGCAAGACCCCCTTTCCAAATTAACTAATCAGAGACATCTTCAGGTACAAAGAGAAAGCATTTACTTAATCCCTGCAGGGAGAGGCCCAGCACACCCAAGAGGGATCCCAGCTCCCACCATGCACTCAACCCCACTAGCAGGAAGTAGAACACCCAATTAAATAGGAAAAGACCCAAGCCTTTTCATTGAATAGACTAAAAGGATGTTACCATCCTTGAAGAATGGTCACCAATGTTGGCTGCTTCCTGTGGGTCATGTAACTTCCTGTCACTGACTTGGGTCTGACTTAGGCCCAGAATTCATGTAACTTCCTGAAACCTGAGGTGCAAAACCTCCTCTTCTGACTCTAGGAATAGGAATCATGTGACTTAGTCTCAAACTGAGAAAATTTCATCCAATCAGTCCCATTCATCTCAATATCATATTCCTTCCCACCTCCACTAAGGTTCACACCTCAAATTGTAAAGCAGGGTTCTTAACCTGGGGGTCTCTGAATTTAGTGTTTTTTTAAAAAATCATTTTGATAATTGTATTGCATTATAATTGACTTCCTTTGTATCCTATGTATTTTATTTTAATTAATAATTAATTAATTTAAAAGCAGTATCTGAGAATTAGTGCATATGCTTCATTGAGTAGGATGGAAGACATGAGTAGAAAAGCAGATGTTTCTGCTGAACTTTGAGAACTCCTGAGTCTGAGGTTTGCTTCTATACTCTATAAGGGCTGCCTGGGCATGAGAGGAGCTGAAAACAAGTACTCAATAGGTAATAATATATATTTGGTTTATTCCTTTTCTTTCTGTTGGTGCAAGTAAAGATTGTATGTATAGTTAAACCATTCTCATGCAATTAAGTACATTACCATGTTCATGTGATTTATGGTCCATTGAAATGCAGTAAAAAAGGAAGAACAGAATTTTCCCAGTGGAGGGGGGAGGGGGGAGAGAGAATCAAGAGAGTAACTGAATATATATATATATATATATATATATATATATATATACACACACACACCATAGACAGCTAGATGTCAAGTGGATAAAGGGCTGGGCCCCGAGTTAGACTCATCTTCCTGATCTCAGACACTTACTACTTATGAGACCTGAGCAAGTCACTTAACCCAGTTTGCTTCAGTTCATTTCAGTAAAATGAGCTGGAGAAGGAAATGGCAAACTGATGCGGGAAAGATTCCAATCTTTGATTCCCAACCCCCCTAGTTAATGTAAATTACCCTTTGACTCACAAATCCTGGTCCCTTTGAATTCCAATAGAAGATCTGGACCTGTCCCAGCCCCACCTGGATCTGAGCCAACTTTGGGGCTACACCCAAAAGCCCCTTGAGCTAAGTCTCCTACTTAAAAAGGCCATGCTGGGAACACCTCTTTGCAGAGATTCCAAACATGGTAGCCATGTGAGGACCCTCTGTCCAGTGCCCTCCTTGTTTCTACTTTCACCTATCTCCTACTTCTAAACTCAGTAATAAACCTCTTTTATTAATCTAGCTCTCCGGGCCAATAAATGCTTTTATTGGGAATTTGCGCCTCTACTAGACCTCATATACCGCCGTATCCTTGCGCTGAATCCAAGGGGCTTGCAGGGGAGTTCTGCTTGACTCCCTGTACCCCAAACCTCCCACTAGACCTTAACTAAATCCTAATTTCATTTAGGTACCCCAAATCTAGACCTCAACATTTGGTCTACACCTCAACAAAACTATTCCAGTATCTTTTCCAAGAATATTCCAAATGGGGTCATGAAGAGTTGGACAGGACTGAACAACTTTGACAACACAGTGTGATGAGATAAGCATTGATACTCACAATGCCCCACCAAAGGGTCAGGGCCAGGGGATAAGAGGTCACCAGATTTTGATAACCCTAGAAAACTTGGTGTTTCTCCGGAATGTCTTTTGCTGTGGTATAAATCAAGTAACATCATAGGATTAATAATCTCTGGCCTTCATCAACAAATAGGTTCAGATAACTGGGAAGCAACACCCACTAGTAGTTTTGATGCTGTTCTAGTGGCAATGCAGAGAGTTGTGGGAATCCTCTTCTTGGTCAGGGGCACAGGTCCAATGTAAAAAGAATTCACGAACCCAAAAAGTTTGGATGGAAAAAAAGGGAAGTTTATTGGCACTGAGAAGTCAGCTTTGCTAGGAAGGCAGACTTCTGAGTGGCAAAGTCCTGTTAGGGAAATGGAGAAGAGAATGTCTTCACAGTGGGCAAAAGTCCTAGTAGGCAGCTGTGCCAAGAGGAGAGAGAGGTCCCTTGGCAGAAGCATAATTGCTACTTTGGACTTCTGCAAAGATATGGAGTTTAAAATGGTCCTTTATAGAAGTCTGAGGCTAAAGTTCCCAGTTGAAAAGAGAGCCAATGCCCCCAGGCCTAGATACTTATCTTGGAATTTCAGCCATTCAATATCAGGTGCAGTTCTCCAATTGAATGAAAATCACTTTGAAGGCTTTCTGAATGGGGATCAGGCTACCCAAAAGATCAATTTGTGGGGGAAGGAGGGGCTGGAGGGGAGTGGTTTACTTTAGAAAAGGCCCAGCCTGGAAAATATGCCTTCTCCTAGACTCTCTGGAGTCTGGAAGATCCCAAATCAAAAGGGACACAATTTCAAAGTGATTTATAGATTAAAGGGGACACAATTTTAACCCCATCATTTTATTTTATTTGTTTTATTTTTAAAAATTTTTTTAACCCCATCATTTTGACTAGGTTATCAATTCAATGCTTTAAGAAAGCTAGCCTACACCTATGACTAACATAGCTATTATTGTTGTTGTTATTTCATACTTCTCATCTTTATGATCAATTGCATTCAGAGAATAGTTTGATCATGGGACAACTTGATATCTTAACATTGTTTCTTTAAATCTGTTATTTAGTGGGCAAATAACTCATTTTTTATAAAATGAAATTCAGGGGCATAAACTCATGTTCTGTAGACTCAACAAAAGCATCTGGGAAACAACTTCACCAGCAGACAGGACAACAGATGAAATGGACAAGAGATTGGTCTCCCCTCCCCATTCTGAGTATTAGGTCAAGGGGGCTCCAGCCTCGTAAAGAAACACTTGCTCAACCATGTTCCGAGAAATGCTTGCCCTATAGAGTACTTGCTTAATAATGTCCATGTTCCGAAAAGTGCCTGACCTATGGAATGCTTGCCTAACGATGTCCAATAACCCTGATCTATTTTCTGCTAATCTATGTCAACACTTGCCCCTACATCCTGTAAGCTCCCCAGCATTCCCCTTCTCCAGCGAGAAGTCAAGTCACTGTTGTGGGTTCCCAATGACACTCAATCCAGAGATCCATCCCAGCCTGTGAATAAACTGCTCTCTAAATTGCAAACACCTTGGCTGTCCTGAATTTTATTGCCTGGGCTATTTCACAGAGATGATGTATATTTCTTCTTGTTCTCACAGTTTTGAATTCTTTCATTAGGTCTCTATATTTCAATAGCTTTTTATACCATATAGTTTGGAGATTATGACTGGTATAACAATATCTCTTTTTAAAAAAACATTTAAAAATAATTAGGCTTTGAAGGAGTTAAAAAATCCTTGGTTTTAAAGGAAAGCAATATTTTGCATATACAAAAATGCATATTGGGTATTCATAGCCCTTTAAAATATGACTTCAAGTTTCTTGTCCAACAAAATATTAAACTTTCCTTTTTTAAATAATAGCTTTTTATTTTCAAAATACATGCTAAGATAGTTTTCAACATTCGTCCTTGCAAAACCTTATGTTCCAAATTTTTCTCCCTCCTTTCCACCTTCCCCAGACAGCAAGCAATCTAATATAGGTTAAACATATAGTGCAATTCTTCTAAGCATATTTCCACATCTTATGCTGTACAAAAAAAATCAGATCAAAAAGAGAAAAAAAACAAGCAAGCAACAACAAAAGAGGTCCCATAATCCTTTCTCTGGATGCAAATGGTTCTCCAACACCATCTCACTGCTGAAAAGGGCCACATCTATCACAGTTGATCATCACATAATCTTGTTGTTGCTGTGTACAATGCTCTCTTGGTTCTACTTACTTCAATTAGCATCAGTTAATGTAAGTCTCTCCAGACCTTTCTGAAATCATGTTGCTAATCATTTCTTACCAAACAATAATATTCCATTACATTCATATACCATAATTTACTCAGCCATTCCTCAATTGATGTGCATCCACTCAGTTTCTAGTTCCTTGCCACTACAAAAAGGATTCCTACAAACATTTTTGCATATGTGGGCCTTTTTCCCTTTGTTTATGATATCTTTGGGATAGAGATCTAGTAGAGACATTGCTGGATCAAAGGGTATGCACAGTTTGATAGTTCTTTGCATATAGTTCCAAATTGCTCTCCAGAATGGTTGGATCTGTTTGGGGCAATTGCACCTACCCAAACTGACTACTCAGGAGTCGCTCCAAATGATGTACAGAAAGAATTTATTAGAATCTCGAGAAGCGGACCGTCCTGGCATGTGGGCTCGAAAGGACAGCAAGGATACCCATAGGAGGAGAGTCATTCACTTGAAGATACTTACAACTTTTATACATTTCAGACAAAGAACCCCCCAAATCCCACCCTCTATAGGCTGTGATTGGTTACATAAACCTTTATCCCCCTATTTGGTCAGCGGAATGCAGTGAAAAAGGTGATATACAGCTTCAGCCACTTAATTCCTTCTTTGGACAATGGAATGCAGTCCAGGTTTCATCTAAAATCACATGACTGGGGTCTATAGGCCTGATCTATTTTAGTTAACAGTCTTTGATCAATATGTGCTTAATCTGTAAGTTTTTTACCTTTCCACACAGATCCATTCACTGTTACACCAACAATGTGTCCCAGTTTTCCCACATACCCTTCAATATTTATCATTATCTTTTCCTTTTGTCCTAGCCAATCTGAGAGATGTGTAGTGGTATCTCAGAGGTGTCTTAATTTGCACAAAATATTAAACTCTCTCCTTCAAGTAGTCTAAGTTCTAGCCAATTTGTCTTCTATTTTTATCCTTAAATTATGACTTGCCCCATACCTGGAATGGCTATACCTTTCCTCTTTCCCTCAGCAACTTTATCCATAGATATTCCTGTCTTCTTTAAAGACAAAACTTAGGTGTTATCCTCTCCACGCTTCCAAGCCCTTAGTACAATGAATGACACTTAGCAAACACTTAATACATGCCATTTTCCTATATACAATAGTTATGTGTGTGTATATTCATTCTGTTCCCCTATGACTAAGATTCCTGGCTCAAAAATCAAAGCTCTGAGATCAGAGAATTTGGGTTCAGTATTGGGATCTTCTTACAAAAAATCTTTGACATTGTCTCCACCAGTGGTGTCCCTTAGAAACATTAGAATTTGGCAGACAAGATTAGAAGGGAAGCAATAAACTGGGAAAACATTTTTACAGTCAAAGACTCTGATAAAGGCCTCATTTCCAAAATATATAGAGAATTGACTCTAATTTATAAGAAATCAAGCCATTCTCCAATTGATAAATGGTCAAAGGACATGAACAGACAATTCTCAGACGAAGAAATTGAAACTATTTCTAGCCATATGAAAAGATGCTCCAAGTCATTATTAATCAGAGAAATGCAAATTAAGACAACTCCGAGATACCACTATACACCTGTCAGACTGACTAGAATGACAGGGAAAGATAAGGCGGAATGTTGGAGGGGATGTGGGAAAACTGGGACACTGATGCATTGTTGGTAGAATTGTGAACACATCGAGCCATTCTGGAGAGCAATTTGGAACTATGCTCAAAAAGTTATCAAACTGTGCATACCCTTTGATCCAGCAGTGTTTCTACTGGGCTTATAACCCAAAGAGATCATAAAGAAGGGAAAGGGACCTGTATGTATAAGAATGTTTGTGGTAGTCCTGTTTGTAGTGGCCAGAAACTGGAAACTGAGTGGATGCCCATCAATTGGAGAATGGCTGAATAAATTGTGGTATATGAATATTATGGAATATTATTGTTCTGTAAGAAATGACCAGCAGGATGATTTAGGAAAGGCCTGGAGAGACTTACATGAACTGATGCTGAGTGAAATGAGCAGGACCAGGAGATCATTATATACTTCAACAACAACACTATATGATGATCAATTCTGATGGACCTGGCCATCTCCAGCAATGAGATGAACCAAATCAGCTCCAATAGAGCAGTAATGAACTGAACCAGCTACACCCAGGGAAAGAACTCTGGGAGATGATTATGAACCATTACATAGAATTCCCAATCCCTATATTTTTGCCTGCCTGCATTTTTTATTTCCTTCACAGGCTAATTGTACACTATTTCAAACTCCGATTCTTTTTGTACAGCAAAATAACAGTTTAGATATGTATACTTATTTTGTATTTAATTTATACTTTAACATATTTAACATATATTGGTCAACCTGCCATCTAGGGGAGAGGGTGGGGGAAAGAAGGGGAAAAATTGGAACAAAAGGTTTGGCAATTGTCAATGCTGTAAAATTACTCATGCATATAATTTGTAAATGAAAAGCTATAATAATAATAATTAAAAAAGAAATATTAGAATTTGACCCTTTTTGCACTCAGGCTTTCCCCTGACAATATTACAACTTAACTTGTGTTTTGGTTTCACAGTGCTCATGCTAGCATTCTGGCTAACAAGATAGGCTTTATTTAACCTGACAAAAATGGAAAGGACTAGTTCTGAAGTCCCTGTTAAGCTTCACTTTTCTCAGGGACTTATAAAATCTTTCATACTCATAGTGTTACACTAGCTACCTTCCTCCAAAGGGGAGACTCTACTTGAGATTGTTTGGTCCAATTGTCCCCTCTAATGAGCCCTATCTTCCTCTGAGAGATTATATAGTTTCACTAGATTTGTGGAGCCTCCTCTGAAGCTGAACATCAATACCCAAGTGGAGAATAAACTCAAAGATGACAGACACTTAAGCTTCCTTACTTCTACCCACCTGGAAATCTCCAGAGTCCACATAACTTACTATAACAATGAAGGGCAAAGGCTAGGTTTGTCCCTTCTCATAGCTTTTTATCTCTTTTCCTTTAGTCAACATGATTCTTGGTTTAAGAGATATTTGACTTGGCCCCAGGAACTCCTTGCTGCTTCAGTGCCATCTTTGTCCATTACCATCCCTGGAGTCACTTGGTTCTCTGCAGAGCCTTGGTTCTTCCCAGGAGGAATTCTATGGATGTACAGGCTTCCTTCTAGGAAATTCAGTCCTTTTTTCATATAAATATGTGTGTATGTGTATGTATGTATATATATATATATATGCATATATATATACGTAAGGCAGTAAAAATGGGATGCCTCTGAAATTATGATTTATTATCAGTAAATTTTTGATAAGTAAATCTATTTTATATACTTGAGGTCACCTAAAAACTTCTCTGGCAAAAAAGAGTGGCCAGTGGAAAATGCTTGAAAAGCCCTGTGGAATTGAAAGAGTTCAAAGCATATTACTGGTATTATTTCATACCTTTCGAGAAGATCTGGGAAGAGGGGAAGAGTTGATTACTCTTAATTTTAGGAAAAAACTACTACATATACTTAGTGAGTTATCCAACCTCATGGTAAATCAGGGTGTTATTGATTACAACTTAGATCTATTGATACTAGTCACAAGGGTATAACCATTTACAAATCAAGGCCCATAATCTGCCAAATTCTCTTTCTCCTCACAATGCAGTTGCAGCTTGAAAAGGAAAAATTGTCTTATCTGAAAATAACATCCTTCATAAAACAGCACTCCAGAATTTTTATAGCTTGGAACAATCCTACAGAAAATACCTTACATCAACATTCACAGTTGTAATTCTCAGACGAAGAAATTGAAACTATTTCTAGCCATATGAAAAGATGCTCCAAGTCATTATTAATCAGAGAAATGCAAATTAAGACAACTCTGAGATACCACTACACACCTGTCAGATTGGCTAGAATGACAGGGAAAGATAATGCGGAATGTTGGAGGGGATGTGGGAAAACTGGGACACTGATACATTGTTGGTGGAATTGTGAATACATCCAGCCATTCTGAAGAGCAATTTGGAACTATGCTCAAAAAGTTATCAAACTGTGCATACCCTTTGACCCAGCAGTGTTACTACTGGGCTTATATCCCAAAGAGATCTTAAAGAAGGGAAAGGGACCTGTATGTGCAAGAATGTTTGTGGCAGCCCTGTTTGTAGTGGCCAGAAACTGGAAACTGAGTGGATGCCCATCAATTGGAGAATGGGTGAATAAATTGTGGCATATGAATGTTATGGAATATTATTGTTCCGTAAGAAATGACCAGCAGGATGAATACAGAGAGGTTTGGAGAGACTTACATGAACTGATGCTGAGTGAAATGAGCAGGACCATGAGATCATTATCTACTTCAATAACACTATTATATGATGATCAATTCTAATGGATGTGGCCATCTCCAGCAATGAGATGAACTGAAATCAGTTCCAATAGAGCAGTAATGAACTGAACCAGCTACACCCAGGGAAAGAACTCTGGGAGATGACTATGAACCACTACATAGAATTCCCAATCCCTTTTATTTTTGTCCACCTGCATTTTTTATTTCCTTCACAGGCTAATTGTACACTATTTCAAAGTCTGATTCTTTTTATACAGCAAAATAACTGTTTGGACATGTATACAGATATTGTATTTAACTTATACTTTAACATATTTAACATGTATTGGTCAACCTGCCATCTGGGGGAGAGGGAAAAACTTGGAACAAAAGGATTTGCAACTGTCAATACTGAAAAATTACCTATGCATATATTTGTAAATAAAAAGCTACAATAATAATATAAAAAGATATGAAAAGAAACAAACAAACATTCACAGTTGTGTCTTTTGCCACAGCCCACCTGAAGACTGGCCAGGCTGTCGAATATTACTAAAAAAGGGGATCGGTTAAAATCAAACAGGATCCCACGATTTAGTTGGGGCCAGCCCCCATCTGGCAAGCAGAGGCTGACTAATCGATATGGCCAACAGGGTTTCACTTGACAACACCTGACAATTTTTAGATGATGCTTTTCCCTTTTCTTTCCTTCTTCCCTTTGAGAAAACTCATCACGGCACTCCTCCAGGAGAAGCTGGGGGCGGTGGAAAACAGACCTGTGCAGACGTTGGGTTTTTGTTTTAGTTAGGGGCCGAAAGATGCATTCGAGATATAGCTGTTCTTCCTTTTTCGAAAAGTGGTGTGAAGGGAGGGAAGCAAAGAATTGTTATTTTAAGGAGGAATTCTAGCACTCCCCCTCCCGCGTGTAGGTCGTGTATGCGCAAGGTTTGCTGGGAACCATGGAGAGGTTTCTGATGCTATTGCCGCCGCCGCTACCGCTAGTGTTGAGGCAGCTGCCTCTGGTAACCTGATCCTGCTACCAAACAGATTGCTGGATGGGCTGAAGCCAAATCAAGGGACCAGGGAACAAAAGCCGTAGGGGCTGCCTCCAGTGCCCGGGAAAGTGCAGTAAGTAAATCGCGCTTGGGATTAGGCTGCATAGTCATTATTTTAGGCTGCTTAGCATCCCATCCCCCGAGTACCTTTTGATTGTCTCCTTTGGAATTCTTGATTGGGTTGTGGGTGGAGAAGAAGGCGGCATTTGGGGATCTGTGTAGTGTGGTCGGGTCCACGGGTTGCCGTGCTGTGGGTTTCAATTAGGCGGTTCCTAGGTAGTGTGCACATGGAAGGGTGGGAGAGATTTCTCAGAGCTCCTGCAGTGACCATGAGATGCCTAGGAAACAGAAGGGCCGCCTGCCTAGAAGGTCGCTTTGTGGCAAATGTGCGCTGCACCAGCTGCAGGGGGTATTGGGGTCCCCTTCTCCATCCCCAAGGAAGAACCTTAGCTGGTTTGAAATGCATTTTGAAGACTCGTAGGTTCCTAAAGTGTCGAGTCACATTCATTAGCTATTCCCACCCTAGCCTTTCTTCCTTAGGCTTTTCTAGTCCTAGAAGATATCTGTAAACTTTTTCTTCAAATTGGGTAAGGCAGGGCATTCTTGCATAAATGCACTTTCTTGATCTGAAAGGGATTATTTATATATTTATTTATTTATGTGAAGCTGCAGTCTCTTTGCATTTTAGCCAACGGATTTAAGCCCTAAAATAAATACTGTTAATCCTCCGGAGAATCCTCCATCTCTTGGGGGTGGAGGTAGTGGTGGCGGTGGAATTGCTTCACCTTCTCTCCAGTCATGATTTAGCAACTTGCAATTAGGAAGGAAATTCTATTCAGTGAATAGAATAGCTTGGTTACCCCTCACTGCTATTGACTGCTCCTTGAATTCTGGCATTGTAGGGTCCCAGGCCCTGAGAGATACAGATTCTGGATGGAAGGGAATTGGGAGATGCTTTTTGCCTTTCTCTTTCCTCCTCTCCTTCCCCTCTTCCAGATTGGTTTGCCTGGATACCACTATTAATATTTCCTTTCTGCGAGTCTAAAATATAATCCATGATCGGATTAATGGTAGTGGGGGTGGAGTGAGGGTAGGAATGGGGTTGAATGGAGTAAAAGAGGCAGGGAATACATTTAAGCACATTTCTCTTTCAACAAACAATTAGTGAAAGGACTGAAATGTTGAAATTGGATTGAATGTCCACTCTAATAAAGGTCTATCCTGAGGGCTTAGAGGGTTTCCTTCTACACTGTCTTGGTCACACTACATCTGTATACAGTAGCACATTTTAGAAAAGATATCAACAAACTAGAATAAAGGTTGGGGTGTGCGTTTTTATGGTTATTCAGTCCTGACTCTTTATGCCCCATTTAGTGTTTTCTTGGCAAAATACTGGAGTGGTTTGTTATTTCCTTCTCCAGTTAATTTTACAGATGAGGTAACTGAGGCAAATAGGGACTTGCCCAGGGTCACATATCCAGTCTGAAGCTGGATCTGAACTCCGTCTTTCTGACTCCACGCCTGGAGCTTTATGTACAGTGCCTCTTAGCTGCTGGAGGTATACAGAAATGTAAGTAGAAGAATCTGGGTTGAATACAGGATCTAGAGCTGGCAGAAACCTTAAAAATCAGCTTCTTCAATCCTTGATGGAAAATTTAAAAAAAAAAAATTGTTTGCAAAAGAGGAAAGTAACTTGTTTAAAGAAAAGTCAGTATGTAGTAAAATAGGGAGTTGAAATAGGATTCTCTGGCTCCCAATTATATGTTATTATACTGGGTTGTTTCTACTTTTATACCTGTCTTCAAATATTTGAAAGATTATACTTTGAAGAGGGATTAAATTTTTTTTCTGTTTGGCCCCAGAGATCAAAACTAGAAACAAGAAGAGGTTATGGGTAAGAAAATTTCAGTTTAACAAAAGGAAACACTTCCTTCCAATTTAGTTGTCTTAAAAAGGAATGAAAGCCTAGAGTTCTCCCATAACTAGAGGTCTTTAAAAGGAGATAAATGATAACTTGTCTAGTAGGTTGTAACTCTGTAGGATTCAAGTTATGGTCAGGGATTGTACTAGGTAAACTTTGATATTCCTTCTAGTTCTTCAGTTTGGTGAGTCATTGCATTCTATGAATATGTATGAATTTTTAAAAAGGAATTTTCCTCGTGTTTTCCACAGCTGTTCCATAAACTGGACAGGGTTGAACCATGGTAGACCCTGTGCCGGAGGAGGAAAAGACAGAAGCTGAGCCAAGTAGACCTGGAGAAGATGGAGCAGCTGCACCTGCATCCTCCCTCCCAACTGATGCCCCACAACTGTTCACTTCAACATCTTCTGCCCTCCAAAGTGTACCCAGCAAAGCTGAGGGTCTGGCAAGCCATAGAGAAGGTCAACAGCGGGAACAGTCGCCTATGCTGCACCTGGATCTGTTCAACTTTGACTGTCCAGAAGCAGAGGGCAGCCGCTATGTGCTCACCAGCCCCCGCTCTTTGGAGGCCTGTGCCAGATGTACAGTTAAACCTGTGGAGCTGCTGCCTCGGGCTTTAGCTGATTTGGTTCGTGAGGCACCAGGCCGCTCAATGCGGGTAGCTACAGGGCTTTACGAAGTATATGAAACAGAGCGCCTAGCCAAGCTACAGCAGTGCCGGGCTGAACGTGAGCGCATCATTAAAGAGGAAAAACGGAGACTCTTCACACCTCTGGGCTCCACCACCACAGTCACTACTGCAGGCTCCGTCCAGACTGCAGGACCAGGCAGCAGCAGTAGCTGCAGCAGCAGTGCCAGCCTCCCAGCTTCGCCTGCTCCCCGTGCTACCCAAGCTCCCCGTGCTACCCAAGCTCCCCGTGCTCCCCGCAAATCCTCTTCCTCACCCGCCAGGGCTCGGACCAAGCCGCCTCCAGCTGCTTCCCGTTCGGGCAAAAAGAGCCACTCATTAGATTCTCTATCAGGCAGGCGAGAAGGTGCCCTAAGCTCAGAATCTGGGGCCTCCTCCTCCTCCTACAGTGGTGATAGTCTAAGGGAGCACTGGCTGCTTCGAAGCCCAGCCACTGGTGGCCTCGTGGCAGGGTCTGCTGCTTCAGCCCCCAATCCCCAGACTCGGCCATCTGCCCTCACCTTGACGCCCCTGTCTGGTCGCAGCTTCAGCTTGAGCGATCTGTGCCATTCACCGCAGACTGCCCGCCATGTAGAGAGAATTGTGCGCCAGGTGCGGGAGGAGAAGGGCCTCCGTGGGTTACCAGAGCGTGACCGTAAGATTGCTGCCCTCATGCTGGCCCGGCACCAGGAAGAAGAGCTGCTGCGCGAACAGCAAGCGTTTGCCCATAGCCAGTGGGAGCTGCAGCGGAAGAAAACCATGCAGCAGCGGGAAAAAGAAGAAAAGGAGAAGCAGCGGGTCCTAGCGCAATGCCGCCAGGCCTGGACTGCACAAGTGGAGGAGCGCCTGGGGAGGCTGGGCCACCAGGAGCGGAAGGCAGCCAGGCGGCTGCGGAGCCAGTATGCAAGGGGCGAGGAACAGCGTCTTGAACTCCTAGAGAGGCAAGGTCAGCTTCGACTGGAGCGCGCTCAAAGGGCAGCCTTCGAGGACAGGATGCGTAAGCTGCAGCAAGAGCACAACCTCAAACTGTGGGAGGAAGGTCGACAGAAGGAGCGGGAACGGGTTGACTACGCCCGGCGGGAGCGGGCAGAGATAGCAGCCCAGACCAAGCGGAAACAGGACACTCACTTACAGAGGGAGAAGCAGCAGCTCAGTCGAGCCGAACGGGCACATCATGAAGCACTGTTACAGGGCTTGGCCCGGAAAGAGCGCAAGGAACAAGAAGGGCTGCGGTTGTCCCTGGAAGCGAGTCTGGAAAGGGCTCAGGAGAACTATGAGCAGCTGATGGAACAGCGAAGCCGGCATTTGCGAGAAAGAGCGCGCAAGGAGGAATTGCAAGGCAGGAGGGCCAAGGAGGTGGCGGAGCGCAAGGGGAGAGAACACCAGGAACACCTGGAAGCACTGGCCAAAGCGGGAGAACAGCGGATGCAGCATGCTACGCAGGTGGTGTCGGAGGCAGTGCAGCTGAAAGCTCGGCGAATAGGGCAGAGTCGGCTAGAGAAGGAGCGGGCACAGCGGGCCAACAAGGAAAAGGTGGACCGGGCGGAGGACAGCCGCAGGCGGGAGCTACAGCAGGCCATTGAGCGCAAGTGGGAGCGCAGCGAGCGCCTGTCTCGAGAGAGGCGGAGCGCGCTGGAGAATGCCCGCTCCACTGCCCGAGCCTCCTTCCACGTACGAGAAAAGGTGCGCGAGGAAATTAACACGCGTACCTTTGACCGGATGGCGTTGGAAGCCAAACTCCACGCCAATCTGGGCAAGAAATGATGCTTTAGAAGGAATGACTCTAACGGGCACTCTTTCACTCACCATCAATGCCTCTGGCCAAGTCTTTGGTTTCTAAAGAGGATTGGGAGAAGGGAGCACAGCGCAAGACTTCTTACTACTTCTCTCTAAGGCAACGAGGGAGAATGCACCGAACTTTTCATAAAGTCACCCTTAGTTTCCAAGAACTACATTTCTTTGGGGCCCGGGAAGCTAGGGCTCAGCTTAATTCATGACCACTCTCATTGAGTGGTATCTTCCTTTGTGCTGCTGAGGGGATTCTTGGTAATAAGCAAAGAGAAACTGGGGAGAAAGGGTATTCTAGCAATCGATATTCCAAGTTACCCCATCACTTTCCAGGTAATAGCACAAAAAGCCACTACGGTACCTCCCTTCCTTTCCTCCCCTCTCCTCCCCCCCCCCCCCCCCCCCCCCCCCCCATCCTTTCTGTGGCAGCTACTCTCCACATCTTTCTAAACAGGGTTTTGATTTAAGTGCTGTGACGGAGTGGACAGTAGTGATTGTCATTGAAAAGGACTCTTTCTAGCCCTCTTCTTCAACTTAAAAAGAAAAGTACAGGTATAGTATCTGAGATAAATTAGGAAGGAAAGCACTACTAGAAATTTTAGTCCCACATAAGGTTACACAGGAAACTGGATAAGTTTTTTTCTTTTCTCTTTTTTAATATAGATTTGCAGGACCTCGGAGGACTCTAGTTTTCAGAGACTTGCTGTGTTCTATCCTGATTGAAGCATTCTAGTGAAAGTGGTCTAGTGGTCAGTTGACAGACCACCCAGTGTAGAATATGGAAAGAACTTGTAACCGAGTTACTTTAATACTCACCAGAGAGCAGTCATGCCTTAAATAACAGAGCTATCCTCATGTGCCTGCCTTAGCTCTTTCCTGACCATTTCTTTACTGCTCTGCCCTCAGAATATCAGCTCCTAGGCAGGCCCCCATGGAATTTGGCCTCTGTGGTGGAATTATGAACTCCCTGCATATCTGCTGGCAAAATTGTGTACTCTGGCACCGCCATGTACCACTTCAAATCCAGAATTTCTTGTCTGCAAGTGTGACATTCAGACAACTTTGCTTTTTTTAACCCATTGCTTATATTTCTTTCCCTTCCTATGGTTTATGGGGGGTGGGGGGGGAGGGTGGAGATTAAGATTGTCTGTCAACCAGACACTTCATTACATAGGCACTTCTTTTCCCTTCCCCCAATAACAAAAAGAGTTTTGTTATCATTATAATAGGAGTGCCCATACTCTTCTTATCTTAACATCTCTGGTTCCTTTGAAGTTATTTATCCAGTTTCTCTATTTCATTCTTTCCATCTGCCAAATGGAGAGAATGATACTTGTTTTCTAGCACCTCCAGGTCTTGAGGATTAAAGGCACAGCACTAGTATTAACTATTAGTATTGTTAGTGCTTTTTTTCTGTACCTAAGAGGCAGGAGAAGCTGTGTCACACCCTAAGTAATGTTGGGGATTGGACATGTGATAACATTGATATAGGGAAGTCCTAGATAAAGAAATTCCCTCTACAAATGCCAGTCAGCATCTTTTCTACCCCTAGTTTTAGAGAATTTCCTAAAGCATTAAGAGGTTAAGTGACCTGCCCAGGTTAACACAACTATGATGTTATCCGAGGAGAGATTTAAACCCAGGTTTTCATGGCTCTGAGCCATTTGCCTTGGCTGTTTCACATCATCCTAATTCTTTGCTGAGAATAGAGACATCATAGAGTCCTAGAGATAGAAGGAAAGGAAGTCTGATTCAGGAAGCTCTTCTGCAATATGATAGTTTTATTATCTGGCCTCTGCTTGAACATTTCCAGCGACAGAAAACATTTGGCTTTAAAACTATTTATATATTGTGTCTTTACATCATTTTGATTTGAATATATCACTCCTCTCTTGCTCAATGAGCCATCAGTTGTAATACATACCAAAAAATGAGGGAAAAAGGCAGTTCAACAAAATGAATGCCAACTTGACATTACTCACACTCTCTGCAAAGAAGGAAGATAGCACACAATACTTTTATAGTCAGATTATTCCATTGTTAAAAAATATTGGATAAAAATTTGCTCCCCTTTGAAAAGAACTGGTCCTTGTTCCAGCTTCCTCACAGAAAAAATATGGGAAAGTATTATTCTTCATATTTTAAAAAAAATCAGGAAAAATGCATTTATTGCATTTTGGATAAAGTAATCAGCATGGGTCAGAATAGAACATGCTGGACTTAGATTCAGGGTTCAAATCCCACTTTTGACAATTTAACTGTGATACTGGATAAGTCACATTTAACTAAGATTTGTCATAATGAGTTGCTATCTGCCTCAGTGGAGGGAGTTCTGGGGAGGTAAGGTACTTCCCACTAATGAAATCACAGATGCTTCAAAAATATAGTAGGTAGACCTGTTCCTAGAAGATTTTGGTCAAGTGCTGACATCTATTGACAATAAATGTAGGAGAAAATTATGTTTTCATACTGAACTTAAGCCCTGTTGAAATCAGGGAAGGTGTCAGTGTTCCCAACTTTGATCTGGAAAAGGATTTTTCATCCATGGAATTTTTCCTTATTAGAGGGCTTTAACTAAAAAGATTCTAATGCAGTTGTGGCTACTTACCTGCTTTTCTTTTACTGAATATTAAAAGGCTTTCCAAACTTTAATGAAAAAATTAACTCAAAATTTATTTTTTCTTAAGTATACCTCTCTCCCTATCTCATTCTTTCTCTCTTCCTGTTTCTTTCTCTTTTTGTGTGTGTATATGTATGTATACACATATATTCATACATACATATACAAACATGTCTATTTGTATGTATATTCCTATATGTATTTGAAATTGAAACAAGGTTTTGTGGGTAGAGCAATAATAGAAAGATAATATGACCAGGTTGTTTTTATTTACTTACAATGTAACATTGGACACATCACCTCTGTGTGCCTCAGTTTAGCTACCTGTAAAACAGGGATAATGATGCCTGCCCCTCACCTATTTCACAGGGACATGAATGAGAATTTAAGTTGCTCTCCATTCTCTCTATTTCCCAATTATATTCTGACACAGTATTTGAAATCACCATTCATTCCTCCTGGGCATCTAGGTGATGCAATGGATAGAACACCAGTTCAAATATGTCCTCAGACACTTACTACTTGTGTGACCCTGGGCAAGTCATTTAACTTTATTTGCCTCAGTTTTCTCATCTGTAAAATGAACTAGAGAAGGAAATAAGAAAACTCAAATGAGATCATGAAGAGTCAGACATGACTGAAACAATTGAACAACATTCACTCCCCAATGAGCTACATAACTACTATAATATTTTATGGAGTTTATTTGTTTTATGTGAATATTCTGATATGATAATTTTTTAGTCAGGCATCTCAAAAACATTTATCTTCAGTTTGAATCACAAATGTCTGGAGAACTGAATGTCACTTAATTAAGTAATGAGTTTAGAGCCCTAAACTTAGAAAGAGGCCATAGATAAGCGCAAAAGTATTGGGTTTCTTAAGAATAAAACTAATTGCCCAGGGTAGTTACAATGAGCAAAAGATAAAGCCCAAATTTAGTAACAGCAAAGCTCTGCCAAGTTTATTGTTGACTATCACAAAGGAGATTTGTGTGGTGTTGTAAGAAGAGAATTGAACGTTGAAACCGAAGACCTAGACTTAAAATTATAGCTCTGACACTTAAAAGCTGTGTGACCAAGGGCAAGTAATTTTAACCTTACCATGCCTCAGTTTCCTCATCTGTAAAATCAGTGATAATAATGTTTGTCCCACCTCCCTTATAGAGTTTGGCCAACTTTTACAGCTCCCCAGCTTGGGTATCAGCCATTGAAATTAATGGTTAAGTTGCTTCTGGGTGAGGAGATAGATAGTTAACCCAAGGAGATACAATTCATTTACAAGCTCTCTCATTTTATAGGTGAGGATACAGAGACTTAGATACACAGGATACAGAGAGATCGTGATGTAAAAGGGTGAGATTCCTGTTTTCTCCACAGGCCAAGGGGAATATGGAGAATTAATCTGGAAAGACTAAAAGAGCAATAAATAGAAAGAATGCGGAAATAGGTCCTCCTGGCATATAAGCCACCAGAGGATTCCAAAATTGTTACCATTGCCAGTTGGAAGATTTGTTCCCACGAAACAGAGGAAATGAAAAGGATTGACGGAAAAGCTGTTTGCCTCTATTAGAACTTGAGGTCAGGTCTTTAGTTTCAAAGTCCAGTGCTCTGCATGTGAACTTGCAGTCCTAGAATGAAAAGAAATGCTTATAATATGCCCTGAACATGACAAATACCTAATATTAAAAGAGGGTAGAAAGGAGAAAACTTCCTGCTGAATGTACAAAGACTTTAATTCTGCACAGTGTTATGGTTTGGCAAGTATTATGGAATCATAAATTTAGGGACTAATCAAAGGTTTCCCATATTAAGGACCAAAGGGGAGAGAATTTGACTTGTTTTTTTTTAATACATTTTTTTATATGAAGAAATGAAACATGATACAATGGGGAAAAGGCACGGGATTCAGAATTATAAGAACTGCATTTGTGACCTGGTTCTGCTACTCACAAACTGTGCCTGCCTTGCCTACCTCACAGGGTTGTTGTGAGGCTCAAAAGGAAATTGAATATATGGAAAGGCTTTGTAAGGTGTAAGATATTCTATAAAAGTTAAGGTATAATAACTGTAGTAATGTTTGCTCTGCCTCCTCCTCCCCCAATTCCCTACCTTGTGTTTTTTTAAATGATAGTAGGAACTGAAAGTATTTCTATACAAGATATTTTCTAAGAAGTGAACAGCAAAGAGTTCAACAATATTTAACAGATGGGCAGAACTTCTAGAGCACTTTGATTTAGAACTCAATGTGACACGTCAATAATTTTCTAGAGTTGATGAAAAAGTGATCTTTTAATAAAATAACTAATATTGGGCTTAGCTGCTATATGACACTCAGGGATGGCAAAGAGAGACGGAATCATAATAATAATGATAGCTGATATTTACATAGTATTCTAAGGTTTACAAAGTATATATGTATAGGTGTATACATATGCCTACATATATAAACATATATGTATATACTTGCATATATATGTATATATGTTGATCATTGTAGTTTGATCACTTCTATTTCCCTTCATCCTAATACTGATTTATTTCCTCTATGAGTTGCATAATTTAAATATTGTCTCTGCTTTAGGAAATAGTTTAAAAGGATCTATAATTCTTTTTATCCTTTTGTTAGCTCTGAGCCCCAGTCAGTGAAATTACTTTCAGAAAAAACAAACACCCCAGTATTATTTCTGTGCTTACTTTTCTTCTCAGGATGTTTCTCCTTGAACTTCCTTTTTCTAGCTGTAAATCTCCATATGGGCTTCAGATAAGTAAATGTTCTGATGTATGTGTGTGGGTATACTCACAGTACACTTTTATCAAATTATATTGTGTTTTTTTGGTTAAACATTTCCCAATTTTAATCTGTTTCAGGAGCACTCAGAAGAATTTTGCAATTTAAGTTTGACATTTCTAATCCAGATGATGACATTAAGAAATTATGATAAATTAGTGAGAAAATTCAACAATGTAGAAGGTAGGAATAGAATCCAAAATAACCCTGACAGCTAAGAGAAAATACTGATCAAGGTAAAATGAAATTTAATATGGGCAAGTGGAAGATAAAAGAAAGATCCTACATATAAGAAGTGAATAAGAATTATGGAGATTCAGTTTCAACAGAAACATGTCTGTGGCTTAAAATGGATCACAAAGTAAATAAGAATAATTAATTCAATTAATATTTTATTAGAGTGAGTAATGATAGTATGTTATGTAATATCCAGAATTAATCCTTCTATTTTCTTAACATTAAGGGTTTCTCATTAGAAAATCATATCTTTGAGTATAAAGTATATTAAGAAAATGAAGATGCTCCAGAGAAAAGCAAGAAAAATGAAGGAAAAAATGAGGAATATGACCTATGGACAAAGGTTAAAAGACTTAAGGGATATTTTTTTTTTATTAGAGAAGAGAATGCCTGGAAGAGTCCCTTCCAGTACTCAAATTTTTGTGATCAGTGCTTCAGGCAGTCTACTCTTAATTAATTAAATCTTAATTAACTCTTAATTAAGTTGACTTTTTTTTAATTTCTGAAATAACTTTTTATTAACAGAACACTTGCATGGGTAATATTTTACAACATTATCCCTTGCACTCACTTCTGTTCCGACTTTTCCCTTCCCTCCCTCCATCCCCTCCCCTAGATGGCAGGCAATCTTATACATGTTAAATATGTTATAATATATCCTAGATACAATATATGTGTGCAGAACTGTACAGTTCTCTTGTTGCACAAGAAGAATTGGATTCAGAAGATAAAAATAACCTGGGAAGAAAAACAAAAAATGCACACAGTTCACACTCATTTCCCAGTGTTCTTTCTCTGGGTGTAGCTGATTCTGTCCATCATTGATCAATTGGAATTGAATTAAATCTTCTCTTTGTTGAAAATGTCCACTTTCATTAGAATACATCCTCATACAGTATTGTTGTTGAAGTGTATAATAATCTCCTGGTTCTGCTCATTTCACTCAGCATCAGTTCATGTCTTTCCAAGCTTCTCTGTATTCATCCTGCTGATCATTTCTTACAGAACAATAATATTCCATAACATTCATATACCACAATTTACCCAACCATTCTCCAATTGATGGGCATCCATTCATTTTCCAGCTTCTAGCCACTACAAACAGGGCTGCCACAAACATTTTGGCACATACAGGTCCCTTTCCCTTCTTTAGTATTTCTTTGGGGTATAAGCCCAGTAGTAGCACTGCTGAATCAAAGGGTATGCACAGTTTGATAACTTTTGGGGCATAATTCCAGATTGCTCTCCAGAATGGTTGGATTCATTCACAACTCCACCAACAATGCATCAGTGCCCCAGTTTTCCGGCATCCCCTCTCACATTCATCATTATTTTTTCCTGTCATCTTAGCCAATCTGAGAGGTGTGTAGTGGTATCTCAGAGTTGTCTTAATTTGCATTTCTCTGATCAATAGTGATTTGGAACACTCTTTCATATGGGTAGAAATAGTTTCAATTTCATCATCTGAAAATTGTCTGTTCATATCCTTTGACCATTTATCAATTGGAGAATGGCTTGATTTCTAATTAAGTCGACTCAATACTTTGTTACTCATGAAGTTTCTAAGAGATAGAAATTTTTTTCTCTAAAGATTTCCTTAATACCATCCCCCCAACTTTTGGTATATTGTCTCGTTAATATCTTTAATGAAATTATCTATTGTTTCTATGACTTGTTCTTTAACATGTGGATTGTTTAGGATTAAATTATTTAGTATCTAATTTTTTATCCTATCAACAGCTCTAATTTTTATCTCTTTATGGTCAATAGAAGAAAGAGTTGGATTGGTAGGAGTTTCTCAAAATGTATAACTGTTTCAGGGAGTGTAAGGGCTAATTTATGAGAAAAGAGTATATAAATCTAAACCCATATAAATTCGGTAACAAGGAAGGTAATGGAATGTTCAGAAGTTAGAAAGGAAGGAAAGGTACAAAAGTAGAAAAGGGGTTATGGTTTAATGGAGAAAACAGAAATATGTCAAGAGCAAATAAGGACTTGCCCTTGGACTGAAGCTGTTTCTTTGACATTTGAGAGTGGTTGGATTATCAAGTAGTCTCCACAATAAAGGAAACTCATCAATTGAATTTTTAGAGCCAGTTTTCCCCTAGGGAATTAGATGATACAGTAAAAAGTGTTAAATTTATTATCAGGAAGACTTGTTTTCAAATCATACTCTAGACACACTGTCAATTTCTCTCAGCTCCAGTTTTCATCTGTAAAATGGGGATAAAAATCACCTACCTTAAAGGATCAAATGAAATAGTAAATGTAAAACATTTTGTAAACTCACAAAGATTATTGCATAGTACGAGAGGTATAAGGAAAGAGGAGTTAGTTTCTATAAATATTCAGGACTTTGGGGAGCTATGCTTTTTTTTTTTTTTTTTTTTGGTTGATTGAAACCCAGCCACTATTTATATGGTGCAGATGTGGGAGGCCCTAAGGAGAAAAAGGTGTAGCCATATAGGCAGGCAATCCAACTTAAACATCTCAAACAATAAGTGCTCCATACACTGAAGTCTAAGAATGGTATAGCTGTGAAATTGCTTGCAAGTTTCACATGAGAAAGGCTCAATAAACAAAATTATGAAATGCATTAAAAAGTACTTGTGAGACATTCTGCCTTTAGAATTTGACTTGACAAAAGGAAAAATACTGAATAAGAAAACAGCACAAATTCCTAGTGAGTAAGAATTTCTTTCTCTGCTTAATTGAAATCAAAGCCAACAATACTGAGAGTTCTAAATGAATTTTAGGTCATTTTCTTCATTTCTTCATATTTGTTCATATGGTAGACATATTTGTAAATGGTTAGTTTCTACTGTATGTTTGTGGAATCAGAACTATACATCTGGAAGAGATTTCAGAGTTCAATGAGTTAAACTTCCTAATTTTACAGATGAGGAGCCTGAATGATTAGGTTCGGCAGAGGTCAGGGAGTTGCGGGAACCCCCTTCTGGCGGTGCAGGGCCTTTGTAAATGAATTTATGAACCTGAAACGTTAAACTGGCAAAAGAAGTTTTTTATTATTAGAACTGAGAAGTCAGTTTTTGCAGGTTGAAAGTTTCTAGCAAAGAAATCCCAACAAAGAGGTAAAAAGGAGTAGGGTCCAGTTAGGGAAATAAGATGGAGAGAGAAAGTTGAAGTAACACTGAAAGAGAATGGCTTTTCAGTGGGCAGAGGGTTGCAGCTATGCTAGGGGCATGTTGGGTCCTCTGCAAGGGATTGAGCTGCAGGAAGCTTGTTTTATGGGCAGCTTCTTGGTGGGTACTGTGAGCAGTTTGGGTTGGAATTAGAATAGAGAATTTTGGAATTGAATGTGTGTCCCTTGACTAATCTCCAACTCAATAGTTGGATAGAAATCTTCATCACCATCTGGCACTAAGTAGGAATGGTCCTGGACTCAACTAGTCCCACCCAGATAACAGAATGAAACCACTGAATCTTGATTCCCCTGGGGCAGGACTCTCAGGGGAGAGCTTCTCTGAGGGAATTTCCCAAACTTTCCCCCAAAGTCCTAGAGAGAAAGAGAGAGAGTTTCAGGGTTCCCCTCATCATGAACATCAAATGATTTGTCTAAACTTAGGCAGCTATTAGGCAGAGGTGGGATTTGAATCCTGGACTTCTGACTAAAAAGTCTGTCTTTTCTCATGTACCTTCCTGCTTCCCTCCTACAGAAACTTCAAGCAGAAGCAAAAAAAGGTATAAAAGCCTATAAAAGAAACAGCACATTTTACAGTCTTGTGCTCCATCAAAGCAGGTTTTCTCTAAATTATTTTTGCATTTTCCCTGAAGCAAACCACAATGTAGTCCTGTATGTAATATTTCCCACTAATATGGAAAGGTGGCATAGCATGGCATAGTTCTAGAGTAGAGATTCAAGGGTGGTCTCCAACACTAACTATGTGTCCTGGGGAAAGACACTTAATTTTGCCATGCTCCAAGCAAGTAAATCCAATCTCTGACACATCCTGAAGTTGTGACTCAGAGCAAGTTCATTAACCTCTTCATGCCCCCAGGCAACTCTCTAGATTTATAAATTTGCAGAACAGTTAAGGATTTGCATAAGTAGAAGGAGTTTGAGTGTTCCATACATTAATGAAATCATGGCTCCAGCCCAAAAGAAAAGCTTAATAAATAGTCCTTGAGTGAATGAACTATTGGTAAGGTTGAAATAATACGGAATAAAAAGACAGTTTTTGCACAAGTTTCTAGAATTTGGAATAATTTAGAACATAAATAAATGGCATTACTTGGGTGAGCACAAGGACTTTTCTCCCTCCTTCCTTCCCTCCCCCTTTCTCCCTTCCTTCCTCCCTCCCTCTCTCCCTTACTTCGTCTTTTCCTTCCCTGCCTCCCTTCTCTCCTTCCCTCCTTCCTTCCTTCCTTCCTAGATTTGCTTGTTTCCATTCTACAACAAAGAAATGAAACAAGACAAAAATAATAAAATGTATCATCTCAGAGCTCATCAGTGTTCAGACTTCTCCATGACAACCAGGGTGGTGAGATGGGCTGCCAGTTCAGGGTCAACCTAGCATAGCACAAAGATATTTTCAGTAATACCCTCCCTTAATGAGAAGTGAGGAGATGGATGAAATGAGTTTTTATTGATCAATATAGGATTATTGACCTCTTAAGTAAAAATGGTTGGGAGAAAAAAAGGACTTTTTCAAGATCACAAATAATTATGTTTCTTAATAAAGAAATGCCCAATATAATGCAGTTATGTTTGGTTTGGTTACATGGTTCTCTCTTCCTTCAAAGTCACCAAATCATAGAATCATATTGCTGAAAGGCAAGGTTATCCTAACCTAAGTAGGACCTGGGCAAAATTTTTGTAGTGGGATGAGTCAATCTACATAAACAATTTGATTTAAAATGTAATATAAATATATTATTAAAAATGTATTACAAAATCCATGGATCCATGTGAAGTATACTGATTTGCTGATGAAGATTTAGAAAATAAGTAGAGAAGAGATACTTATGTATTTGTTTATTGTTCGTTTAGTGCATGTAAAGATTCTTCCTAGTGGATGGGTAGAGCTTCAAGCTGCTTGTGAGGGGGCAAGGGGAAGAAGGGAAGGCAATTTTAACAAGATGACAGGTGGTAGTCTTTAGGGTGTTTGGTCTTAGATCTGCCTCAATGGCTAGGCAAGGCGAGTGTGGCACCTAAAGCAATGTTGAGATCTTCAGGTTGATGCAGTTGATCTGCACCTTCCCTGAGAACAGGGCATATGAAAGGTAGAAGCTAACACAGACCCCACAAGCAATATTAAGACTATCTCCTTAGGTCCAAGTCAAAAGACCCAAGGCAGTCAGGGTAGTTAGGGTTCAAGATAGACACCAGGTTCCAGACAAAGTCATAAGTGTCTGAGTCTGGAATTGGCATTTCTAAACAGACTTGATGTATTAAATAAGCAAATTGATAAATACTTTGGGTAGGATCTCAGTTTCTCCCAAGCCTAGTGTTAAAATGATCCAAGGCTTAATTAATCAACCCATTACCTGGCATTGATTAAGGTAGGGAGAGGGAATAAGCATTTCTATAGTATTTGGAGTCAGGAAGACCTGAGTTCAAATCCAGCCTTAGACACTGACCCTAGGGCAAGTCACTTAATCTCTATTTCTCTGTTTCCTCAATTGTGAGATAGGGATAATAATATCATCTATTTCCCAAAGTCATTATAAGAATCAAAGAGGTAATAATTGAAAATGCCTAGAGTATAATAACTACTATATACTTTTTAGCTATTCTTATTATTACTATATGCCAGGTACTGTACTCAAAAAAAATTTCATTCTATTTTAAGGAAGAAGTGAGGACAGAGGGTTGTCATGGCAAGAAAAGCAGGGATGTGAGATTATGTAAAACTTGAAAGTTTGGGTATATATATATATCGATCCACACATGATTCCCCATAGCCAGGCTTGGGATCTTGCTGAATGACAGAGACACATTATAGGCAGGGATCAGTTCTGCCAAAGTGAACTTTCATAAATGCAGACCTGACTGTTACTCCCCTCCCCAATAAATTCTAATGCCTTCTACTGCCTCCCAATTAAAAAATTTTAACCTAGAGTCTATAAATAGATTTACCTCTATCTCAGGGGCATATATACAGGTTTCCTGGATAAGATATCAGGAAGAAAAAAGGATACCAGTAGGTCTCAGAGGCAGGACTCAGATAAACCAAATCATCTTGACTCTGAGACTGGATCTTTATCCATAATTCCATAATGCTATTTGAATATATAGTTCATAACTTAGTGGTCCCAGGGAGATTGAGGCACTCAATTTCTTACTCTCTCACTTAGGGGTCCCTGGTTTTAGAACCATAGACATAGACTAGGTTCAGTTCTAGGGAAGTCTTGTTTTTGAAGAAAACTCAATCAAACTAAGACCTATTGAAGAACTCAGCTTAAAAAGGCCAAAGTCTTCCATTGTACATAGGCTACCTCCAGTCGTCGTGATCTACATTTGGCCACTGGACCCAGGTGGCTCTGGAGGAAAAAGTAAGGCAGGTGACCTTGCACAGCTCTCCTTCACTTAAATCAAATTCACTTGCATGTCATGGCATCACCTCCCTGATGTCATGGTTCTCTTTGAGAATGAAGGACAAACAACAACTTTACATCCCGACCTTGGATTCCTAGGGAATATCACTTCAAGCTCAAGTTTGGTTCATGCCTAGAATCTCCCTTCAAATGGGGATAGGACAGCTATTTATTCTACCACCCAAATGAAATGCTTAACACAATAAGACTCTTAAAGCACATAGAGAAAAAACTTAAAGGAGGAGGAATTATTTATAACTATTATTGCACTCTTCTAATAGATATTTCAACGCAATAAAAAAACTTTTAGGACTCATGAATAGGCATTTAAAATTCACCTTTGACCATTATTTCCCTCAAGGTTTATGTACTTTGGCAAGTGAGGCAGGAAATTGAAATAATTCTTCTTTTTGGGTTCATCTCCTTCAAGAAATGATGTAGGCATTGTAAGAATCACCTCCCATTGTGCATCTGGCACTGTTTAGAAGATCTCAACACCTTGAGCTCATAAGATTGCTTCTGAATGCAGATATAAGCATCTTAGAATTGTTACACAAAGCCGAAGAGGCAGGGAGATCTTGGATTCAGGGGAAGCTCATTTAAGACTAGCACATGTGCTGACTGCTTTGTTCTATGAGTTAGTTATTTTTGCATGCCCTTCCTGAGTTCAAATTTGACCCCAGACACTTACAGACACTTACTGTGTGACTCTGGGCAAGTCATTTAACCCTATTTGCCTCAGTTCCTCAACTATAAAATGAAAAGGAAACTACTCTAGTATCTTTGCCAAAAAAGGGACTAGGGGGTGGAGTAAGACTAGCCAGAGTCACATTCCCAACAACCTTTGAGACGATCTTGATGACAACCTTAGCTTTTCTACACTATCTAGGAAGGGACTCTTTTTTTTTTTTTTTTTTTTTTTTTTTTTTTTTAATAATAGCTTTTAATTTTTCAAATACATGCAAAGATGTTTTTCAACATTCATCCTTGCAAAATATTGTGTTCTAATTTTTTCCCTTCTTTCCTCCATCCTCCTCCCCTAATTGCAAATAATCCAATGTATGTTAAACATCTGCAACTCTTCTATACATATTTCCACATTTATCATGCTGCACAAGAAAAATCAGATGAAAAAGGAAAAAAAAATGAGAAAGAAAAAAAAAAGAAAAGAAACAACAACAAAAAAAGGTGAAAATACTATGTTGTGATCTATATTCAGTTCCCACAGTCCTCTTTTAGAATGCACATAGCTCTCTCCAACACAAGCTTATTGGAATTGGCCTAAATCATCTCATTATTGAAAAGAGCCATGTCCATCAGAATTGATTGTTATATAATTTTGTTGTTGCTGTGTATAATGTTCTCTTAGTTCTCCTCACTTGGCATCAGTTCATGTAAGTCTCTCCAGGCCCCTCTAAAATCATCCTGGTAATTGCTTATTATAGAACAATAATATTCCATAACATACTTCATATACCATATGGTTTAACTTATTCCATATAACATAGTTATTCGGCCATTCTCCAAATGATGGGCATCCACTCAGTGTCCAGTTTCTGGCCACTACAAAAAGGTCTACCACAAACATTTTTGTACATATGGTTCCCTTTTTCATGATCTCTTTGGGATACAGATTCAGTAGAAACACTGTTGGATCAAAGGGTAGGTATGCACAATCTTGTGATGACTGCACTAGCACCCCAGACACCCTAGAATCAGCCGGAATCAGGATAAGCAAAAGTCCTTAGTCATTATTCTTGGTCCTTAGATGCAGGATTGAACAGGATGGAAGCAGAATTTCTGTGACCACCTTCTCCCTCCTCTACTGCAAAAAGTGACTCTGGCTTGTCCTATCCCACCTCTTAGTCCCTCCTACAATCCTCTGTATACACCAATCATGGAACCAGCACAGATAGTGGAAAGGACCATTTTCCAAGCACATACCCATAGAGTATTGTCCAATCAGTAATTAGCCCTAAGTGCTTGAACCGACCTCAGTGCAAGGACTCAAGACTTTCAGCCCTCTACACAATCTGATTGCCCTTTGGGGTATAGTTCCAAATTGCTGTCCAGAATGGTTGGATCAGTTCACAACTCCACCAACAATGTGTTAGTGTAGGAAGGAACTTTTTATCTACCCTTACTGTCCATTCCCAAATTCTAGGTATCTTCAAACAACCTTTTGAGATATTTATCAGCATTTCTCTTGCTAGGGACTTCCATCTGGCTCCTGATCCCTCCCTCCGAGTTCCTGCCTTTACTATTCTGATCTTCCCGAGTAATCCCCAAGGGCAAATTTCCCCTATAAAAGATTTGCTTATGATGATCTTTGCTAAGTTCTCTTCAGGACTAAGTCCACTCTAAGGTACTCTCTTTCTGTCCCACACGGTGCCTTCTTTTTAATGGTGTCTTTCCCCTTAGTCTGCTAAACTCCTCTATGGATTTAACCAGCCAGTCAATGGCATGCTTAAGCCTCATGGCATATTCCTCTAATAGATTCTTCCTAATTCCTTTCCTTTCTAACCATATTTTCTCCCCGTTCTGTTTCACATTTATCCTTCCTGGTGTCTATTGTATTCCTTCATTTTGTCTGTAATCTATTCCCCTAAATAAATCTACCTTTTGTCAAGGAAAAAGGCCATTATGAATTGGCACATGATGAGGTTTGGTACAAGGCAGAGAGTTCTGTGAACCCCCTTCTGGTTGGTGCAGGTCCTTTGTAAATAAATTTACAAACCCGAAAAGTTAGACTGGCAAAAGAAGTTTACTGGCACTGGGAAGTCAGCTTTTGCTTCCTTAGTGGCAAGGTCCCAACAGAGAAGTAAAGGTCTAGCAGAGAAATCCTGACAGAGAGGTAAAGAGAGGTATAGTCCTGTTAGGGAAATGGGTGAGAGGTTAACGCTGAAAAGAGAATGTCTTTTCAGTGGGCAGAGAGTCCCTTTCAAGTAGCTATGCCCAGAGAGTTCCCTTCATCCGGCATGATTCCTGCTTTTAGGTCCTCTGCAAGGAATGACCCCCAAGTTCCCTCTTTTTATAATTGAAACTTTGGCTAGAGGCTGGGGGGCAGTTTGAGTTGAGATCAGAGATTTTCAGAATTGAATAGAAATTTTCCATTTGAATGAGTGTCCCTAGACTAATTTCCAACTCAATAGAGTTGGATAGAAATCTTGATCTCCAATTGGGGCTAAATAGGAGTGGTCCTAGACTCAACTACTCCCACCCAGATAACAGAATGAAACCACTTTATCTAGATTCCCTGGGGCAGGTCTCTCAGGGGAGAGCTTCTCTGAGGGAGTTTCTCAAGCATTCCACAAAGTCCAAGAGAGAGTGAGAGAGACTTTCCGGGCTCCCCTTGTCAACACGTTTATTTTGAACTAGGTATTACTGTCCCAACCACATCAATATCATCATCACACTGGGATGGATAGGAAGGACAGTGTTCTTTATATGATGATGGATTGTTGTCACATCTGACTTACCTTGAGAGCTGAAGTGTCAGCACTTCCTTTAACAGGTTTTCTGAGTGATCAGCTTTTCTGGTTCAGCAGCTAATTAGGGGACTCTAAGCAATGAGTCCTATAGGACCAGAATCCAGACCAACAAAGCTCTCACATGGTTCCACCAAAAGCAAGCAGAAAATTGCATACTCTGTACAAAACCCAAATTCCGCCAGTATTCTACTTAGCTGAAGGTAGCTGTGAACAGGCAGTTCAGAAAATTCCTTAGGGATCAACAAACTTCAACTAAGAGCTATACCAAGAATTTGTTGAAATTGTTTCCAGTTCTCCCTGTGCTCAGATGATTGGGACTTTGCCTTGGGTCAATTCACAGCTGAGTGTGAATGGTGCATTAAATTCAATGCCAAGAGTCCAGTCTTAGAGGGTAGAAATGCAAGGATGTAACAAGATAACTCTTATAACTTGGAACACACATTGGTATCCACTTCCTACAGAGATAATTTCTTTGAGAATATGGGAAAGGCAGAATTCACAAGAAGGCTGGATGCCCGCCAAAGTCTTAGAGCATTGGATAGTTCCCAGTCTGTTCTTTCCACCCAGGAACTATTATTCTGATCCACTCAGACTATGTCCAAGATTATTAACCAAAAGCAAGACACTCCAGATAAAGAGAAAAGAAAGTTTATGTGGTCTTTCCCCATTAAATTTGATGTTCATATTATTTTCACCCATAAGCATTTCTGAATTTTGTTTGACTCCTGAGAAGCAAGAAAACCTCCTGAAGGTACCACCTGACCTCCTCATCTTCTGATATTTGTTCTTATTCAGTTATTAAGCATTTATAAAATACTTAATTTGTACCAATCATTATATGGGGTGGTGGAGAGAGACAAAAACATAAAAATCATTGCTGTAAGGGTGAATATTGAAAACTATCTTTGCATGTATTTTGAAAAATAAAAAGCTGTTATTAAAAAAATCATTGCTGTAAAAAAATTAATTTGGTTTTCAGTGGTTTCCTGGCTTAGTGAAGGAATTTTTATCAACTCTATACACAGGGGGAAAATACCTTGAAAGTACAAGTAGTTCTCATAGTCAGGTTCTCCAAATTCAGTCTGGCTGACTAATTTATATTCTTAAAAATGGATTGAAAAAACAAAAGAATAATTTTGGGTGATATGAAATTGAAAGACAGGAGAAATGCAATGCTGTAATTGGGTAATACAAAGTAAGGAGACTGATTGTTAGTAGGACACAACAACCTAATTAGGATTAGAACATTCTGTGAATTTAGTGTTCAAGCTGATCATCTGTTTGACCTTATCTTGCATAGGAGAAGCATTTTTTTTCCTATAGGAATATATTTCGTACAGTTTTTTTTTTTCCAGTTAGTAATTCCTAAGATACCCACAGGCAACAGTGATACCAGTTACTCACAATGGCTTCATCCACAATGATGCCAGTCTCTCTAGAAACACTAAGACATACTTTCTGAGACCTCATAGATCTTGAGAATCTGAGAATTATCAGCATAGAGGATAATTATTGAATCCTTGACAGTTGATGAAATTGTGAGAATTGGATAAAGGTCTAGTTTCCACAAAGTTACATAAAAAAAATCAGAGAAATAAAACTGAAACTTAAGTCAGGATTATATGGAATAAAGAAAGCAAAATTTATAGAGAGAAGCTATAAATTAGAATAAGACACATGCTATTAAATGCAGAAGAGGTGTATATACACTCAAATAAGAATAAAAGAAAATAAGTATTAGGGTTGCTGTGTAATGCTGGAGAAACTGAGCAAGACAGAGATTAGAGAACAATTTAATAGTTTATTAAATGGAGAGGTTTTCTGGGACCAAATGATCCATGTTTGGTCCCAGGGCTGAACAAGACCATCATCTCAAAGAATACAGCAGTGAGTATCGGGACAGCAAGATTTTTTTATAGAATAACAAGAACAATGACATAATGGGGGAGGTACCTGGATGGGGATAACCTAATGGGGGGAGGCACCTAGAATGATACAATGGAGGGAGGTACTGGAGAGGTTACTGATATTCTAATGATGTCTAAAATGGATAAACCCTTATCCTGTCAAACATTAAGAAGGAATGATTATAGCCTAAAGATATGAAACCTTTATCTCATTAAACATTAAAAGGAAAGGTTATAACCTGAGGCAGAATAACTAAATAGGACAATGGGGAAACTAGGTCAGAACATTAAAAGGGAACTGTGGCATAACAGCTGAAATGTGGGAAATGAGAATTATAATCAGGGATAGGGACTCATAGTCACATGGAAGAATTAGAGCCTCTGGATAGACTGTATGTAACTTCTGTAGTACCCAGCCAGCCAATGGAGAATAATGGAAAGGACTTGTGTTTGGGGGACATTGTATGAAAAGTCATATTTTGTAGATTTTAAGGTTTGCCTCCTTTCAGATACCTGGTCTTGTAAGATTGTGAATAAAAATCTTTTCCTGGCTAAACAATTTTTGGTAAGATGCTTGTCTCTTATAAGATCACTAAGTAAAATGTTATAGAAGGAAAAAAGAATAAAGCTCAGGATAGACTTGTTGGATGCCCATGAATAGCAAGAATAACCTGGATGAAGATCTATAACAAAAGAAACCAAGGAGGGGTCAACCAAGTAAGAGAACTAGGAGGGAGCAGTATGATGAGAACTTAAAGAGAAGAGTAAAACAAGAAGAGAACAATTGACAATGATTGTCAAAAGCTGAAGAGAGGTCAAGAAGGATGAGGACTGAGAAAAGCCCATTAGACTTGGCAATTATGAGATTATTTATAACTTGGAGAAATCAAATTTAATTGAATGATGAGGTTGGAGGTCAGATTGTAGAGAGTTAAAAGAAAGTGAGAAGAAAGTAAGTGAAGATGCTGAGGAAGGGGAGCTATGGAAAGTTTGAGGATGGATAAAAAAAATTTGGAAAATTCACTGGGACAGGGAACTAATTAGGGAAGTCTAAAAGGATTGTCTTGCCTCAATGAAGGACCAGTTGAGATTATGTTACATAAATTTGTTGTGGACCTGATCAGCAGTTTTGTGATTATCTCTATTTTCATTCAGCAATATTTGAAAGGAAAGCAGAAGTTTTGGAGACTAATTCAAGGTTAAGGCTTGACATAGTAAGATCAGAGATAGAACAAGAGCACAGAGTAAAGTTGAACTGGTTCACCAAGAGGTCAAAATGGGGAAGGGAAGAGAGTTCATACAAAATGCAGATTTGATGACTTGGGGAAAAAAGCTGAAGAATAAAAGGATTGGAGATCAGGGTGAAGATGAAGAACAGAGTTTGGGGAGGGAGAAATGGAATAACAATAGATTATGATCAGATAAAAGAATTTCAGAGTTTGAGAATTTGGTCTGAGTGACAAGATCAAAGGTCAGCTCTGTGTGTAGTTGAGTAAGTTGAACTGGGAGGGTAGGGTGCTTGAGGGAACATCAACTGAAGCCCCCCAGTATGAAGGGCTGGGGAGGAGAGAAAGACATTGAGCCAGGAATAAAACTTGAATGATAAATATGGGATTTAATGAACCTACCTGCAGAGTTGGAATATTTATTTTGAATTTGAAAGTCATGCTTTTTACATTTCAATGTCATTTTTTTAGCTTCAGCTTTTGCCTAAATCTCTTGGGGGGACTCCCTTTTACTCATCTGTAGAGTGATGGGGGGAGGGGAACATGAATGAGTAAGGGATCAGAAAAGGCCTTATTTTGGTGGTGGTGCTTGAACTGGGCTTTGATTAAAGTCAACCAGTCTATGATGTTGGATGGGGGTGACAATGGGGTTCATTTCAGCCATGGAAACAGACTGTGCAAGAGAAATTGAATAGGGATTCAATAAGGAATAGTAGGCTAGTTTGGTTGGAATCTAATCATAACAATTTTTGTGGTTGAGTGTCTTAGTCATGTGAAACTCTTTGTGACTTTGGGATTTTCTTGGCAATACAGGATACTGGAGTGGTTTGCCATTTCTCCAGCTCATTTTACAGATAAGGAAACTGAGGAAAACAGGGTTAAGGGACTTGCCCAGGGACATATAGTCAGCAAGTGTCTAAAGCCAAATTTGATTTAATGAAGTTGAATGTTCCTGACTTCAGACTTGGCACTCTATCCACTGCACCACCTAATTGCCTAGAAATAATAAAATGTGCATCACTTTTAGGATTACAAAGTGTTTTAAATATGTTATCTCATTTGACCTTCACAACAACCTAGTGAAGTAGGTGGTATTATTATTCCTATTTTATAGACAGTGAAACTTTGTCAGAGAGCAGTCAAATGAATTGCTCAGGGTCAGATAGCTAGTAAGTGTCTGAAGGTAGGATTCAGACCTGCTCTTCTCGAGTTTAAATCTAGCATTCTGTGTAAGATTATTCTTTGAGATTTTTTTTTTTTCAATCATGTCAGACTCCTCTAATGAGTTTGAGGTTCAGCATCAACTGATGAAGTTCAGGTAGATGCCAAATGATGAGATTGGTGTAAGCACACCAAATGATGGGTTTAAGTAGCAATTCACATGTGAAAAAGAGCTTTCTCATTGCCAAAAGGTACTGTAATGCTGGGGAAACTGAGCAAGATAGAGATTAGAGAATAATAATTTATTTACTGGAGAGATTCACTGGGACCAAAAAGATCCATGGTTTGGCCCCAGGGCTGAATGAGACTATTGTCTCAAAGAATCCAGCAGTGAATGTCAGATACAAGATTCTTTTATAAGGTTACAAGAGTGTTGACATAATGGGGGAGGTACCTGGATGAGGATGACCTAATGGGGGGAGGAATCTAATGGAGGCAGGCACCAAGGATGACATAATGGAGGGAGGTACTGGAGAGGCTCCTGATATTCTAATGATTTCTAAAATGGATAAAGACTTTTATCCCATCAAACATTAAGAGGGGATGATTATAGCTTAAGGTCTAAGATATAAGACCTTTATCCCATCAAATATTAAGAGAGAATGGTTATAACCTGAGGCAGAGTAACTGAATAGGACAATTAGGGAAACTGGGTCAGGATATTAAAAGAGAACTGTGACACAAGAGTACATTTATTTATGAGAAGAGGTTATAGATAAAATGAAGAGGTAAAGTAGTTAAATATGGTACCTGGAGTGGTAAATATGAAATAGATTTGGGAGAACGTATAGTTAGCTAGGAAAGGGGTTTTAGCAATTAATAAGGGAAAAGACAAATTCCCTAATGGAACTCACAATTAACTAGGAGAATGGATTTTGCCATGAGATAGGAGTATGCCATTGACAGGCAGGCTAAATCCTAAGAGGGATTTATCACCTTAAAAGAGTTGGTTATAACAAGAGGAATAAGAAGAAAGACATCATGAGGCAGAATGCACTGAGGTTTAACACCATGGCCATGAACAGATTTATAGGGAAAATTTAACCTCAGGAGTTTGACCTAAACAAGTGGGACTATAAGGCTGAATTGATCCCCATCAGTGCCCTTTCCTGCTTGTCTTATCAGTACTTCAGGTTTTCTCTGCCAGCCCCAACTAGTGATCCTCAGGACCTCATCACTTCATGATCCCATTTGGGATTTTTTTTTGGAGTGGTTTGCCATTTCCTTCTGCATTTTATTTTATAGATAAGGAAACTGAAGCCCACAGCGTTTCCTGTACCTGTAGCTTAAGTCTTTCCGACTCCAGGCCCAGGGCTCTATCCATGGTAGATATTAAGTTGCCTAGGTAGATAGCCTATTGGTATTGTGCCACAGTTCTCTTTTAATGTCCTGACCCAGTTTCTCAAATTGTCCTATTTAGTTACTTTGCCTCAGATTATAACCTTTCCCTCTTAATGTTTGATGAGATATAACAAAGATACTGTATGAGGATGTAATCTGATGGAAGTGGATTTCTTCGACAAAGAGAAGATCTAACTCAGTTTCAATTGATCAATGATAGACAGAGGCAGCTACACCCAAAAGTGGTCCCTGACTTCCTTATACAAGTATTTGCAATTATGGGTGTGCCACAAGCCATAAAAACATATAATGGACCTGCATATACTTCTAAACATTTTGCACACTTTTGTGCACAATATCAGATTTTACACACCACTGGCATACCCTTTAATCCTCAAGGACAGGCAATAGTAGAGAGGAGATAGAGACATTAAGACGCTCCTCCAAAAACAAAAGAAAGGGGGAGCCACAGGTAACCCTAGAGAACTTCTAAATCTAGCTCTTTATACTATTAATTTCTTGATTTTTGACAAAGATGCACTGGCTCAGACAGACAGGTTTTATAACCCACTGGAAGGGCAGTGTCCAGTGTGAGCGGCTCCTCTATCTTTAAATAATTGCCAGGTGATGTGGAGAGACTCAGAAAGGGTGAATGGAAGGGAGCAGATAGGTTAACTGCTTGGGGGACAGGTTTTGCTTGTATTTCCACAGGTGGAGAAGGAATCAGATGTGTGCCAATGAGCTGTATTCACCTTGTCCATTGAAGGGAGACAGAGCAGACCCTTGAAATAAAGGAGAAGACCCAAGAAACATCAGATGGTTCCATTGCTGACTGTGCCCACCACTGAAAGAGCCTGGCAGTTATGGTGTTTGACTCATGGACATCAAAAATTGTTGGACTTCAAAACCCTCAGGAATCATTGGATTCTCTGAGACATGATAAGATTGTTGTAGGACCTCAAAACCCTCAAGAATCGTTGGATTCTCAGATATGATAAGACTGTTGTAGGACTTCAAAATCCTCAGGAATCATTGGATTTTCTGAGAAATGATAAGATAGTTGCAGGACTTCAAAAACTCAGGGGGATCATTGATTCCCTGACATGTGAAGCAATGGACAATAGATTGGTTTTGGACTATCTCTTGGCTGCTGAAGAAGGTGTATGTGTGACTGTTGTTTACATACCCTCCTTCTAGGACTTCTGGAAATCTCTTATAATACCATATTGATTTATATTGTTTGTTATATCACTACTTGCATATACAATTCATGTCTGTTGCATCACATTGAGCCTGTACTGACTGTGGGGAGAGTCATCAGTAATAGCCTCTGCATTATTGCTATGTGCTTGTGTAATACCTCCCATGCTGATGGGTTTGTGCATACCTGTTTCTAATAAGAGCCTTCAGCTCAGAAACCTGCTAGCAACCCACACTTCCCTTTGGTGCTTTTCATCTCCTTTTTAGTGCTTTCACCTCCCTTCCTGAGAAGTGGTGGGGAGGAGGGGGCTGATCACTTCCTTTTTGGTGTTTTCACATCTTTTCCTGAGAAGTCAGGGAGGGCGTAACCACTTGTGTTTTAAAACAAAAGAAAGCGGGAGATGTAGAGGGCTGGAACTATGCACTGAGATAGATACTGCAAGCTCTTGAAGCTAACTTCTGATTGGACGATATTCTGTGGGCATATGCTTGGAAAATGGTCCTTCCTGCTATCCGTGCTGGCTCAATGATTAGTGTATAGAGGATTGTAGGAGGGACTAGAGGGTGGAGTAAAGCTAGCCAGACACACACTCTCAGTGGGTTTCAAGAAGAAGGTAGTTGCGGAGAATCTGCTTCTATCCTGTTCAACCCTGAGTCTGGGGACCAAGAATAAAGATTGAGGACTTTTGTTTATCCTGACTCCTGCTGATTCTGGGGTGTCCTGGGTGCTAGCATGGTTGTTTCAAATAATATTCCATAACACATTCATATACCATAACTTATTCAGCCATTCCCCAGCTGTTGGGCATCCACTCAGTTTTCAGTTGCTTGCCATTACAAAAAGGCTACTACGAACATTTTTGTATATGTGGGTCCCTTTCCCACTTTTATTATCTCTTTGGGATACAGGCCCAGTAGTGAGGATATAACTGTGAAAGCTGTCTCACAAGATGGAGACAATGTTGTAAAAATTGAGTGAAGGTCAACCCCAGGGTCAGGTTTCTCCTTCCCTCCTCACTTCTTCATTCCCATAGATAGCAAGTAAATCCAATATAAATTAAATATGTACAATTCTTCTAAAAAATATTTCCACATTTATCATGCTGCACAAGAAAAATCAGATCAAAAAGGGGAAAAAAATGAGAGAAAAAAAAACAAGCAAGCAAACAACAAAAAAGGTGAAAATATTATATTGTGCTCCACATTCAGTTCCCATAGTCCTCTCTTTGGTGCAAATGACTCTCTTCATCAGAAATCTATTGGAATTACCCTGAATCACTTCCAAATGAGATATTTGTAAAATATTTAGTATTGTATCTGGTATATAGTAGGTGCTAATTAAATGTTTATTCTCTCTAACTTCTTTGTGTAGCTAACCAAAGTATTACTCATTTTGATGAGGCTGTTCTACCCCTTTACTCCTTTTTCTTGCCTTTCAGAAAATTACTCTAAAATATTAAATAGATTTGATCCGTGAATTATTCAGCATGGCTGAGGAAACTGGGGAGCTATTAGGTTTCTGATATTCTGAAACCTTCAGGGGACAATGGATTTCACTCCATATGGCTACATCTGCTTAGTCTAGAATAAATAAGTAAATCCCCTTTTTTAACCTTGGATTTCCCAGCTAAGTGTAGCTTTTTACTTTTTAAATTACATTTCATTTTATTTTCAAAGGGAGATTTTTCCTTTTCTCCCCATCTCTCGCCTCTCACTCTAGTTGAGAAAGCAAGAATGCCAAAACTCCTTTTATAAACACAAATAGTCCAACAATACAAGTTTCCACATTAGTCATAAGCAAAAAAAAAAAGTCTCAATCTGCAATCTAGTCTATCATTTCCCTAATATCCTGTTTCATCATTAAGTTCTCTATGTGGTTGATTATTTTGTTAATCAGTTCCCATTGTTTTTATGATGTTGTTGCTCTTATACTAAAGGTAGAGAACCTTTTTTGGGGAAGTCTTCTATGAATTCTAATAGAATTCTCTAACTCTTTGCAAGAGTTCTTGCACTCCCTCCCATCCATTTTGAATTACAGGTATTATTATTTGTGGAAATCATCTTTCCTTTGAATCAATTTTAAGCTCCAGAAAGACAAAGACTTTTATCTAGCTTTGTCTCTTTGCCAAAATATAAAGGTTGAGTATGTTAGAGGTTTAATAAATGTTTGTTGATCAAACTGAATGAATCTTTAACTCTGTAGGGGAGAAAATTCATTTTCCTTTAGGATTTATGACTATCATTGGATGGTAGAAGCTGCTACTGCTTGCTACATGCCAGAGATGGAATAGGCTGCCCTCACAGTGATGTAATAGAACATGTTCCCTAATCTTTGTGGAGGGTGGGCCACCCAATTTGGAGGAAATTCCTAAAAATAATCTCCACCCACCTGAATCTCCCTTGGGGAACCTACCTGGTTTCCCATGGGAAACTCTCACTTCCAATTTATCTGTGAATCACTTTGATCTAGGAAACAATCACCATCCTTATTGATTTGAGAATTAGCCTATAATCAATCCCTAGCCCCAAACCATCAAAGATTAATAAAAGACAACATTTTGTATCCAAAGCTTTGCTAATTCCTATTAAGAATAGCCTGCTGAGGGAAGATGTTTTTCAGTGAAAATACCCCCCCCCCCCTTTTTTTTTTTTTGACAAAAACTTTGCCTGCAGATCGGGACTGAATTCTTTTGCAAAAACCTATGACACCAGCCTGGGGACCCCATTGCTGTTGGGGGTCCTCATTTCTCACACCTGAACAACAGCATTCAAAGTTCCCTTCAATTTCCCAATATTCTTATCATCCTGAGTTCTAAAATAATCTAAGGATATATTTTATCTTCATTAATTAATAGCATTTTAACATATCTCTCAATAAATTAAGATAAGAGCCTCCAAACTAATTCTTCAAATATTTTTTAATTTTATAAACTAGGGTGTATGAGTATCAGGAAAGACTAGTATTTCTGGAATGAGGATTGCTGAATCTTTTTTCATGGCTTTTTTTGACAAGGGGAGCCCCAAAACTCTTTCTCTTTCTCTGTCTCTGACTTTAGGAATGAACCATGAAATGAAGCACTTGAAACTCCTTGAAGGACAAATTCTCCTTGAATCCTGCCACTGTGGGGACCCCACTGGAGGACAAGCAGCTTCATTCTGTTGTCTGGGTGGGGCTTGGTTGAGTTTGGAGCTGGAGCTACCAACCCTATTCAATTGAAGATTTTCTATTCAATTCCAACTTCCCCCACCAGCTTCAAGAAACAGGCCTTGAATTGTAGCCAAAGACTTCTGGCAAACTCATTTCTTTGCAAAGGTCCTAACATGCCATGTCATGCCATGCTATGTTATGCTATACCAAAGAAACCTCTGCCCACTGGAATAATATTCTCTTCCAGTGTTACCCTCTCTTAAATCTCTCATCTATTTCTCTAATAAGATTATTATGCCTCTCTGTCAGGATTTCTCTAAACTACTTCCCAATAACAAACTTCTATCAATCTAGGTTTTCACGTTCCTAAATTCCTTTATGAAGAATCTCTGCGTCACCAGAAGGGGGTTCCCTAAAACTCCCTACCCATGTGCTGAATCTCAAGGGGGTATAGGGGGGCCTAACCTCTTCATTTGGTTCCCTGAACCCCAAACCTGCCACTAGATCTTATCATTTAACTCCCTGACCCCCAGAAACCCTAATCTCATTTTGGTTCCCTAAATCTAATCTCATCATTTGGTTCCCTGACAACTCTAAATCATATTTTGGTTCCCTGACCAAAGGGAACCCCAAAAGCTAAACCTCATCATTTTCACCTTTGGTGTTCATCTCTCACTCAACTCTTACCCATGGCTCCAAGAAGCTATAGCATGTGCAATGGCTACATTTTGACAGACTGGCTAACCCAGGTGGAGGGGAATTGACAGGTCCCAAATCAATCTTGGGAGGGAAATCTACTCTAAGAATGTAAAGACTTGCCTTGAGGAATGGGGGGAATAATTTGTTCCATTGGTGTTGTGGAGTACCTAGAGCCTTGTTAGGCATCAAAGACATAACTATCCACTGCATCTTTATTTTTGTCTTGTTACTGAATTTTATTGATGCTAAAAGAGAGATATAGACCAACTTAGAATAACTCTGTCTCACTTAAAAACATATATTATATATATATATATATGAGTCAAAAGGTATCACCTTTACTGTTTTACCATTTTTACATACCTCAAAGTCCTATGGTGACTGGTAAGTGACAAAGCAGTAGGTACAGATATGTTGAGAGCTGTAGTCACAACCCTGCACACATTTGGCCCAAGCAATAGGGTTGTCTTTTCACCACAAGTGTGATTGGGTAGCCTCCTAGGTTTGTGAGCAGACCATGCTGCTGGCTTCCTGGCAGGCTAGGAAAGGTGCTCTAAAAATTGTCTACTTCATCAAACCTAACCCTGGGCTACTTACCACAACAGGTGAGGGATCCTACTCTGTATTCAAAACACAAAAAATGTATAAAAATTTTTGCAAAGATTATCCTATTTGCTATTGGTCTATCAAAAAAAAGTTCATGTAGATTATTTGTGCCCATCTTATGATAAAACTTTCTGAGTTTGCATTGGTCTAATCAACGATAGTTGGACACACTGTACTTAGACCCCCAATATGCCATTTTGGTCTTCAAGCATGAAGGAACAACCATCTATGTAATAAACTGGGAAAGTCTTCAATACTAGTTACTCATACCTCTATATCTCTTAATCTCTTGAGTTTAAATAAATAAATTAATGAAGATATAATTTATCAAAATTAAAACAATAATAAAACAGACATCGAGAATTATTTACAACATTTGAATTGTGAGAAAGATCACAGTCATTTCAATTACAAGTGTAGATAACTTTTTTATTCTTTTTTAGATAACATAATCTTACCCCATTTAATTCATTTAAGATAATAAACATAATCTTTTTGCAAGATAAAAGCTACAATAATTTCACAAAGCAAGATGTTGCTATTTTCTCAAGATTATCTCCAGCTGTGACAGGAAAAGTCTCTAGCTTCCCTCAAGTCCCTTAATAGTCTCTTTCTAGACTCACTTTTCAGTTTGATGGGGGAGGGGAGCTATCAAAATATTTTGGAGACACCCTGTTTCCCAGAACTAAGGCCCAGCAAGCAGGCTGTGTCCTCACTTAGTGCACACACTTAGGATGATATCACCCTTTAGCAAAGTGTATTGTTTGGACCAGTACCAGGTGTTCCCTGATGGATTTAGTGCCCCCTCTTCCCCAGGGCCATCCACCATGTATTCAAAATCTCTGTTCTTTGTCACTAGTAGGTACTATTCTCCTGTTTCTGTTGTAGAACTCTGGTTCTGTGGGCAAGACTCAGAAGATTTGAGATACAGGACCTGTGGGAATAGTAGAAGACCTAAAAATGATTATGTCATAATCCAGCCCAGGTGTAATTTATAAAACTTGCTTTTGTCTAGCATGTTAAGCCCTCCTTCTTAACAGGGGAGGCTTCCACCTATTGGTGTCATTTTCCCTCACTCTGAAATTAAATTTCTATTTGTATCTTGACTTTCCTGTCTCTAGTCTGTTCTGTTTTAATTCTGGTCACCACAGGTTAGAGGCTGATTCTGGGATAGTTGAGAGGGGAAACTGAATGAAAAGATTTCTGCTATTAAATTCCCAAAGCCATATCATCTCAACTCTTCTAGTAAACTAAATCCATTTGGATAACTGTAATATTCAAAATATCAGGCAGCAGCAGTCCCTGTGGGTAGCTCTTGGCATTTTTCCTTCCTGGGTAAACCACTCAGCAGCAGCCTGGATCTTTTGATCTGTATTCAGACTCAGATTAAATCAAAGGCTGTAATCAAAGTTATAGACCCAAGAGGTTCCACCCCACACAGAATGTTCCATTGCTTCCAACTTCAAGCAGATGTGGAATTGGTTGGCCATGAATTCCATAATAATTAGCAGTTAGATAATTTACCATATAAATAATTTCTTTATTGTATAAATGAACTGAATTTAATATGCTGCAGAATAGGTGCCTGCCATTCCTCTCTTCATTGGACCTAGGGAGGAGAGTATGTGTGTGTATGTATATGTGTATGTAAATATGTATGTGTGCATGAATCTCTCCCCACTCTGACCTCCATGTACTTCCAGGTAAATCAGTTTCTTAATTATTCAGTTTTAGGTTACAAATTATAAGGCCTAACTTATTTTTATGAGTATTCCTCTCACAGCTAACTGATAAGTCTTTATTACTTATTCAAGGTTAGAAAATTACTGTTTTTGAAAAGAATTAACTCTCTAAAAGTTAATTATCATATAGGATATCTGCAATTAAGCAGAAGAATCAATAGGACAAACACAAACTCAAATCTGGGTTATCTTGGCTTGAATTTTGAATTACCTCTAGAGATATGGCAGCCAGAATGCAGGAGAAAGCATAAACCCAGAAGGCAATTTCTGCCTTTTTTTTTTTTTTTTTTTTAAACATGGTAGGACGTATTGTCAACAGGATATAGCATGGTCCTCTTCACGGAGACAAAAGGCAATTTTTCTACTGACACCTCAACCTAGTTGATGTTAACATGACTTTCTTACATATTAATGAGATTTCTTTCACCTTTTTGGAGACAGAACCTGCAAAGTTCATTTTAGCATTATAATATTCCAAGAGGGAAATATCTGGTGATAAGAACATACTTATATCCCTGGGCAGTAGAGAAAATCAAAGAAGTCTATTTTTGGATATGGTAGAATGACCTGCTACATAAATATGGTAGAATGACTTGGCTATAAAATAAATTTCAAAAGGAAACTAAGGTTGTATTTACTGACTGATAGTGTAATGCTAGAGAAACTGAGGCAAGATAGAGATTAGAGAGTTTTAATATTTTATTTGAAAGGAAGAGATTGTACTAGGGGCATGCTGACCCCAGGGCTGATGTCCAAAGCATCAAGCCACCAATGTGAGTTCTCAATGACATATATATATATATATATATATATATATATACACACACACACACACACACACACACACACACACATACATACACACACACACACACACACACACGGCTCAGCTACAGGGATGGACAGAGGCAGGGCAGAGTCTGAATACTGAGAGCGGAATGGACTATCAATGACGTCTAAGATAGAAGATCTTTCTCCTTATCTGGATCGTCATGATTAGGAGAAAGAGGTGGTATTGTGGGATTGGGCAGAATAATTAGGACCTGAGACAGAACAATTCAGGGAAACTGAGGCAGGACAATAAAAGGGAACTGTGGCACAACAATAGAAGTCCCAAACATTTTTTCCTTTGGTGCAAGTGAAACAAAGCATTAGGAGATTTCCAAAGGGAACTGATGCTTCCATCCTGAACTATTAGTACCTTCTGCCCTTGGGGCTCCTAAGTGGCACAGGGGAGAGAGTGTTTGCGCCTGGAGTTAAGGAGACTCAATTTTCTTAGTTCAGTGATCTTGGGCAAGTCACTTAACCCTGTTTGCCTCAGTTTTCTCATTTATAAAATAAACTGGAGAAGGAAATGGCAAACCCGTCTAGTATCTTTGTTGAGATACTTTGTTGACCCCAAAAGAGGTCATGGATATGACTGAATAACAACAATTTCTGTCCTTCAAGGATATTATGCTGGGTCAGGAACAGGGAAGAAAGGGAAAGAGGCAGAAAGAAGTGGGGTCACCAGTAGAGGGAAGGACACCAAAGTCCTTTTGACATCCACATCAGACTTTACATAATCCTGTAACTTCATCCATTAGTCAGTGGTAATAGATGAGAGAAACAGAAGAAGGCATTTTATAAAAGGGCTGAAAGTAAATCATTAATGAGGGAAACTTGTGAGTTAGAAGACTATGAGCTCATGCTATCTTCAAAACAAAGCAAAGATGTGATGTACACTATAATGAAAAGCCGGATTTAAAGACCTATATCAGATTAGATGACTATTGAGTGTAGGGAAAAAAGTATTTTTTATACTGATGAGAAAGATGAGCAATCTTATTGATGGCGGGAACTCTGAAACTGTCCTGACTTTGGAGGGGGAGAAACTCTCCCTGAACTCTTGAGAAACTCTGCTCTGACAGAGATCCATCTTTCAAGGCAGTTAAATGGTTTGTATTTATTTATATATATATTTATCAATATTTAGGGTATGAAGTATACCCTAAGGTGCTTACAGTACAAAATCTGTCCTTAAGAACAGAGAAGCTAAACACCTTAAATGATTTTCAGAAATTGATAGGAGATATCCTTCCAATGGATGTGATCAGTGTTAGGTTTGACTACCTATCAATTGCAACCGTTATATGCTATTTTAAGGGGAGACGGTGCTTTAAATTCACCATGCAAGTTTACAAAAGAAGCTCAAGAGGCTTTGAAAGAAGTTGAACTGGATTTATCCAATATGGTTGAAAGAGTCACTCAAAAACCCTTGGAAATGTCAGTTTTTGCTACACAAGAGGCACCCACAGCAGTCTTTCATCAAGGAGACAGTGTGATAGAGTGGGTGAACTTCCCAGCACAGCCAGAACAAAGCTTTACTCTTTACCCAGTGCTTGTGGCTAGAATTTTATTAAAAGCGAGCAGTATAATTATCTGGGACAAGACCTGACAAGACATACACTTTTATACTAATACATAAATCAATGTGTGCTGTGAGACCATCCCAGAGTGGCAAATTTTATTAACCATGGCTCCAAATTTTACACATGAGTCTCTATTAAAGATAACAAGACTATTACATAATTGGCAATGGATTCTTTTTTTTTTTTCTTTATAATCTGCATATATTTGGAGGAAGAAATTCTCTCTCTTTCATGTAAAGAAAGACCCCTGGACTTGGAGTCACAACATTTAGTTCAAGTCCTTAATAGCTGTTCTAGGTGATTATGAATGTCACTTTTCATCTTTGGGTCTTAGCTTATCTTCCTTGTCAAATGTAGGGGTTAGACTTGACAGTTTCAAAATCCTTGTGAGTTTTATTTATTTATTTATTTTGCTATATCCTTTTTTTTTTTTTTTTTTTTTTTTTTTTTTAAATAACTTTTTATTGACAGAACCTATGCCAGGGTAATTTTTTTACAACATTATCCCTTGCACTCACTTTTGTTCTGATTTTTTCACCTCCCTCCCTCCACCCTCTCCCCAAAGATGGCAAGCAGTCCTATACATGTTAAATAGATTACAGTAGATCTTGGATACAATATATGTGTGCAGAACCGAACAGTTTTCTTGTTGTTCAGGGAGAATTGGATTTAGAAGGTATAAATAACCTGGGAAGAAGAACAAAAATGCTAGCAGTTTACATTCATTTCCTAGTGTTCTTTCTTTGGGTGTAGCTGCTTCTGTCCATCCTTGATCAATTGAAACTAAGTTAGATCTTGTCTTTGTTGAAGAAATCCACTTCCATCAGAATACATCCTCATACAGTATCGTTGTTGAGGTATATAACGATTTCCTGGTTCTGCTCATTTCGCTCAGCATCAGTTCATGTAAGTCTCGCCAATCCTCTCTGTATTCGTCCTGCTGGTCATTTCTTACAGAACAATAATATTCCATAACATTCATATACCACAATTTACTCAACCATTCTCCAATTGATGGGCATCCATTCTTTCCAGCTTCTGGCCACTACAAACAGGGCTGCCACAAACATTTTGGCACATACAGGTCCCTTTCCCTTTTTTTAGTATCTCTTTGGAGTATAACTTTTTTCTTTGGCAATGGATTCTTGAAGAAAAAGTTTCTAAACTTCCTCTTAGAGGACCAACTATCTTTACAGATGCATCCAAACATAATATTTGTGCTGTATACTCTTGTGACAACTATAAAGAGAGTAGTCAGAACTCCTTTTCAATCCACTCAGCAGAACGAATTGTACGCGATCATTCTAGCTCTTACTTATTATGCAGGAGATATAAATATAATATCTGATTCAGCCTATTCAGTAGGTGTGGTACAAAGAATTGCCACAGCCCAAATAAAATTTGTAGCTTCTAATATATATCAGCTCTTTAAGAAACTTCAAGAGCAAGTGAGAAAGCATCCAGGTAAGATTTATATTTTGCATGTCCACTATCATAGCGGACTTCCAGATCCTATTTTTGATGCTAATTCAAAAGCAGATAGCCTTCTAACTATGTTGGTCAATACTCCTTTATTCCAAGAAGCCCAGGAATCTCATTCTAAATATCATCAGGCTGCTCGAGCTTTACATTTACAATTTGGAATAACAAGAGAGGAAGCTAGGAGCATAGTAAAAGCCTGTACAGTTTGCCTTCCTTTCCACACTCCTGCACTGCCTCCAGGGAAGAGCTCTCGTGGTTTGAGACCCAGTGAAATCTGGCAAATGGATGTGACCCATTATAAATCTTTTTGTCGCCTGTCTTTTATCCACGTTGTGGTAGACACTTTTTCAGGATTCACTTTTGCAATACTAGCAGCAAAAGAGACAGCCCAAGTGGTCACTGAATTCCTCATACAAGTATTTGCAATAATGGGTGTGCCACAAGTAATAAAAACAGACAATGGTCCTGCTTATACTTCTAAACATTTTGTACACTTTTATGCACAGTATAAGATTTTACACACCACTGGCATACCTTTTAATCCTCAAAGATAGGCAATAGTAGAGAGGAGAAACAGAGACATTAAGACACTCCTCCAAAAACAAAAGAAAGGGGGAGCCACTAGGGAGTAACCCTAGAGAACTTCTAAATCTAGCCCTTTATACTTTTAACTTCCTGATTTTTGACAAAGATGCACTGGCTCAGGCAGACAAGTTTTATAACCCACTGGAAGGGCAGTGTCCAGTGCGAGTGGCTCCACTATCTTTAGATAATTGCCAGGTGATGTGGAGAGACCCAGAAAGTAGTGAATGGAAGGGACCAGATAGGTTAACTGCTTGGGGGAGAGGATTTGCTTGTAATTCCATAGGTGGAGAAGGAATCAGATGGGTGCCAACGAGCCGTATTCACCTTGTCCATCGCAAGACCCTTGATGGAGACGGAGCAGACCCTTGAAACGAAGGAGAAGACCCAAGAAATATCCGGTGGTTCTGTTGCTGATTGTGCTCACCACTGAAAGAGCATGGCAGTTATGGTGTTTGACTCATGGACATCAAAAATTGTTGGACTTCAAAACTCTCAGGAATCATTGGATTCTCTGAGATATAAGACTGTTGTAGGACTTGAAAGCCCTCAGGAATCATTGGATTTTCTGAGAAATGATAAGACTGCTGCAGGATTTCAAAATCTGCTGGAATCATTGGATTCCCTAACACATGAAGCAATGGACAATAGATTGGTTTTAGACTATCTCTTGGCTGCTGAAGAAGGCATATATGTGACTGTTATTTACATACTCTCCTTCTAGGATTTCTGGAAATCTCTTATAATACCATATTGATTTATATTGTTTATTATAGTGCTACTTGCATGTACAATTCATGTTTGTTATACCACATCGAGCCTGCACTGACTGTGGGGAGAGTCATCACTAATAGTCTCTGTGTTATTGCTATATGCTTGTGTAATACCTCCCATGCTGATGGGTTTGTGCATACCTGTTTCTAATAAGACCCTTTGGCCCAGAAACCTGCTAGCAACCCGCACTTTCCTTTGGTGTTTTTCCATCTCCCTTCCTGAGATGTCAGGGATGGGGTGATCTCCTTTTTAGTGCTTTCACCTCCCTTTCTGAGAAGTCAAGGAGGGTGTGATCACCTTCCCTTGGGGGATCTGACCTCCCTGAGATGTCAGGGATGGGATGACCACCTGTGTTCTAAAACAACAGAAAGCCAGAGATTTAATGGGCTGAAGTTCAAGTTGATGCTCTGAGGTCCTAAGCATGTGAGACTAAATAGTAATTGGACCATACTCTATTAATATATGCTTGGAGAAAGAATGACCCCCGCCCCCTCTTTGTGCAAGTTTTGATGTGTTGTATAGGAAATGATGTAGAGACAATTTTGGTGGGTGGAGAGAGAGAGAGAGAGAGAGAGAGAGAGAGAGAGAGAGAGAGACTGCTGGCCGAGTTCCTGTCGTGGCTGCTCACATTCCTATCACCCTTCACCTCCACAAAGAACAAAGATAGAGGATTTTCTCTTAACCTGAATTCCTGACTCCGGCTAATTTTAAAATAAGCGGTCATCACAGTTTCCCAAGCCTTCTCCCTAAAGTCTGAGAGAGAGAGTGTTTGGGGGCTCCCCTTGTCAATACCATGTGGTATCTCCCCCAACTCCACTATGTTTTCAACTTCACTTTTCCTCCTTATAGCTAACTAACTCTATTAGCTGCTAAGTCCCTTTCACGGTTTAGCCTACCAGCTAAGGGCATGCCCCAATCTCATGGGGTGCTCCCTTTTAACTGAGTAATTGTGAATTCCCTGAGGAACTTGTATTTCATATTCTCTCCTATTCTATTTCATATTTACCATTCCTGGTGTCTATTGTATCCCTTCATTTTGTCTATAATCTCTTCCCTAAAAAAAAAAATCTACCTTCTGTCAAAGAGAATGGAGATTGTGAACTCTTCACATGAGCAAACCTAACGTTTGGTGCTAAACCCTACATCATAAACCACATTGTCAAATATTTGTTATTTTCCTTTACTGTCCTATTAATCAATCAATGAGGTAGTACTTCAAATTGTTTTAATGTGTATTTCTGCAATCATTAGTGAGTCGGAACTTTTTTTCATATAGCTATGGAAAGCTTTTATTATTTCTTCTGAAAATTATTCATATCTTTTGATCATTTATCAATTGGGGAATAGCTCTTTTTATAAATTTAACTCCATTGTTTATGTTTGAGAAATAGTCTTTATCAGAGAAACTTGCTTAATTTCCCCCCTAATATTACTATTACTAACTATATTCTTCCCTCCTCCCAATTTATTCTATTCTCTCTCTGCTTTCACCCTGTTCTTCCTTAAAGGTGTTTTGCTTCTGATTATCCCTCCCCTAATCTGCCTTCACTTCTATTACCCATCCTACCTTTAAATCCCCTTTCCCTCCTACTTTCCTTTAGGGTAAAATAGATTTCTATATCTGATTGAGTGTGTATATTATTTCCCAAAGAGATATTTTTTCAAAGGCAAGATGGGTTTCTCTTTATTTGGATTCTAAGCAGAAATGCTTAGATTAGGTAAATCCAATTAATAAAATTGTTTCTGACAGGCGTGTCCCTAAATTACAGTATATTGCACTGTTAAAGAAAAAACACTGGTTACCAGTGAAAGTGGCCAATGAACAAAAGATTTAAAAATTTTTTTGTCTTTGTTCTAATTAGTTGCTTTTAATTGAGATTTATTTACCAATCAAAATAGCACACTTGCCAGGAATTCTGACCAGATATGATTATTCATAGCTTGGAAAAGATTATAGATTCTTTCCTTGGCTAAAGCAGTGTTTGGGGAGACATAATACTCAATAGGAGCCTAGATGAGGGAACAGTCAGAGAACTTGAGTTTCCATAAGCTACTTATACCTCTCATTTTTGCTGGAATTCCCACTTATGTATCCTAGTAAGTTACAAGTTGCCAAGGGAAAGTGTTAGCTTCCTCTCACTACCACTTTTGCACCCACGTCCAAATCAGGACAAGAATATGCCCAAATATAGCAGGAAAATTGGAGGCTTCAAACTGATTAAGTCCAGTTGACAAAGCCAACCCACCTTATGCTCTTCATAATGGTTAAACTTAGGAACTACATCTGAGAGCTGGAATTTTTCTTATTTGTTTACTATTATGTAATTAAAAACATCTCACTTCACAAAAATTTTTATTTCTATTTTGAGCAAATTATTAATCCACTCATAGTTTCTTGAATTCTTTGGGAAAAGTTTTTTATTTTCATTTTTTTGTTCAATTATTTTTCAGTTGTGTTCTTGGTAAAGATATTGGAGTGGTTTGCCATTTGCTTCTCCATCTCATTTCATAGATGAGGAACTAAGGCAATAAGGGTCACAGTGCTAGTGAGTGTCTGAGGCCAGATTTGAATTTAGGAAGATGAGTCTAGCTGATTTTAGTTTCTTTACCCAGAGAATCCCAAGGAGAACACAAATTATGGAACACAACTAAACAACAACAAAGTTCCTTCTATTTCTAAATCTGTGACCTCATGAATTAATAGTCATCCTTAATAAAATTCCAGCTTTCATCTCTACATAAGCCTCTTGATATTCCTAACTTTTCTGAGGGCTGAAGTACAGTCCCCTTAGAATTCTTGCCTCTTTCCCACCCAATTCTCCAGCCCCTTTGTTTGTGCCCTTTTCCAATTTCTCCCCAGTTACTTTATATAGATTTTTTCCTGTGCCTACTCTTCTATAAGCTCTATATGAGCAGAGACTGTTTCGTTTTGTTTGTGCATCTCAGTAGCCTACCTATCATAGGCATTTGATGATTATTGAATAACTGAATTAAAAAAGCTAATGGGCTCTTTAAGGGAAAAGGTTCACTATACTTTGTTGCTGTCAAAATATTTATGAACCAGTGATACCCAGTAACTCTCTTTTCTTTTCTTTTTTTGCTGAGGCAGTTGGGGTTGAGTTGCCCAGGGTCACTCAACTAGGAAGTGTTGAGTATCTGAGACCAGATTTGAATTTAGGTCCTTCTGACTTCAGGGCTGGTGCTCTATCCACTGTGCCACCTAGCTGCCCCCTGACTCTTTTTTTCTAAGGTGTACAAGGAGAACTAGCACATCTGGGTGAAGACTTGCTGAGTCATTTTCAGGTCTGCTCCTCTGCCTTTGGTATCAGCCCACTCTGACCTGTGGCTCCAAGAAGACACACATGGTGGCTTGTCCCTCCCCACCCCTAAAACTATCTCCAAAGATGTACTAAACCAGACTGAGGATAACCAGCTGGCTTCATGCTATTGGTGCATTTAGGGGGATGTCTACCTTAAGCATCTGAAGGGTAGGATGGGCAAGGAGAACAGTTTGCTTCAGTGGCTGTGAAGGCAGTTGAAGCAGGCGTTGTAGCGCACTGAGAGCTTGGTCCAACAAAAAGATGCCAAGAAGATGCGTGCTGGGCTAAGAGAGATAATCTCGATTTCTGTCTTTCCACTAGACTTCAAAGTCTCTGGAAGAGAGAGTGAGGCTGGTGACTTTGTGCTACTCTGCCTCACTTAAATGCAATTCACTGGAAAGTCAAAACATCACCTGTGGTGTCATTGGTCCTCTTGGAAAACAAAGGACAAACAACAATTAAGCTACAATCAAATTCAGGCTAACACAATGGGCAATAGACATTTCAAAGCTTGGAAAACTTACTTTTTAGCATATAATTTATTGTCAAGATAGTTGAGGCAGCTGGGACTTTGAAAGGGAGGCAAGAAAGAGATCCTCTTGGGAAGACCAAAAAGGCTAAGGGGCATGACAAATAGGCCTGAGATGTGGGCAGAGGGCCCCTATTTGCTTCTTCCTGTGAGCCTGAAGGAGACAGGCAGCTGGCTGGGAAGAACTGCTTGACATCCTGTAAAGTATTGGATTGTCCAAATCTTTTTTAGCTAACATTAGACAGTGCTGCCATATCCAGAGGTAAGTCACAGAATAACATTTAAAATACTATTTATTAAATACCATGTTTTCCATACAGAGTTCTATAGTGACACTAATTTATTTGGCCTACAACCAGCTTTCTTGAGTTTTGACAAGGATAAAGGATGCATGGAGAAGGGAGGAGCTTTCTAAGCTATTATACCCTGATAATTATATCAATAGAATGAAAGAATGGGCACTGAGGTTAATTTGGAATCAATAGAGCTCACAGAGTTGAGGAAAATAGACAAACAACCAGCATTGGGTCAGATTGATCACAGATATTGATTATTTCTTACTAATATTCTCATTATGGCTTTTTTAAAAGTTCTGATTTTGATAGCCTAATATGGTAGCCCAGGTCTAGGAAACAGAGGGGGAAGAGAGTATGGGGAGGTTCAGTGACACCAGGACAGAATGATATTTGGAAAAGTTTGTACAGCACTGATTCCTCAGTCCCACAATTCATTTAAAATATTGAATGACTAAGGATTTTCCCCATTTAGATAGTTCCTTGAAAGATGACAGAGTTCCACTGGGAAATAGAAGGTGGGGTTCAGTCAGCCTTTACCTAACCTTGGAAATGCAACCATTTAACTCCAGAAGTTTAGCTAGATTAAGCCTTTCTCCAAACTGTGCTGCTCTCCAGTGGCCAAACAAAGCTAAGCAAACATAATAGCTGATTTCCTGTTGTCACAGAACCAGAGAGGATTTCATTCACCTACTGATGCCCTGAAAATGAAAGGAGTGAAAGTCCATCGGATATGGCAGACTGGCAATTCCATTTACTTCTCTCTGTCTCTCTCTCCCTCCCTCCCTTTCTCTCTCTCTCTCTCTCTCTCTCTCTCTCTCTCTCTCTCCCTTTAAATGCCATGTTTAGATTTATAGAGCCAGGAATGATCTTAGAGATTATCTAGCCAAACCCCCTTATCTGACAGATAAAACAGAGAGCCTAGTTACATCACTAGGGTTAAAAAGAGACTGAGTTATGAAGATAAGTGTTCAACCCTGCTTTTTGGAGGCAGAAAAAATCATTACAATTCCTTATTATAAGTCCCTCACATGAACATCTTGGGAGCTTGGTAATGTTAATTTGTGATTATACCATCTTTTTTTTAAAGTTATGAATTATTTCTAATAGCTTTTTAGTAGAATCTCTGGGTTTCTCTAAGTATACCATCACATCATCTGCCAAGAATGATAGTTTGGTTTCTCATTACCTACTCTAATTCCTTTAATCTCTTTCTTTATTCTTATTGCCGAGGCTAGTGTTTCTATATACCATTTTTTTTTTAAGGGTTTCTTCTGCATTATAGTTCCATTACTTCATTCAATTGGGGAAAGAGGAGGCAAATACCACTGATTGTTTTCCCATGTTCAGGGTGATGCAAATCAGAGGCAAATGTTTCACACCTTGGTAGAAATGGGAAGAGAATTCCACTTTTGGCATTTTCCACTATCAATTTACCCTGTCTATATCTTATTTGTAGAATTATTTGCATTTTTCTCTCCTACTAGATTATTAATCCCTTTCTTTTTATCCCCTGCACTTAGTATCATATGTAGCACACAGTGACTCTTTTAATAAACACTATTGACTTGCTGAGTGAGCAGAACAGGTTAAAACAGGGAGTTTAATTCTCAAAGCATACCTCTGCAAAGTCTGAACCATTCTGGGCTAGAGCCAGATACAGAAAGAAAAAAAAAAAAAAAAAAGGACAGCAGTTCCTCTCCCACTGGGAATGGAAAGATCTCAAATCTGGGTATTGTCTGTTTTCTATATTGAATATTTCTTTAGAACAGGTGGAGACCAATGGTGCTGAGATAGCATGCTGACATATAGGTCAACTTTTTCCCTCTGGCCCTCTCCCTCACTGGGAAAGAGCCCGGCTAGATAGCTTTCTTGGACAGGTACATCTAGGACCTCAGGGACTGGACATGGACAAGGAATCTGGTAGATTGTCCTGTAATGGGGAGGATTATATAAGACAGAGTCCAAAAAAAAAAAAAAAAAAAAAAAAAGAGAAAGTGCTGAAGGGCCAGCTCAGCACTGTACTATAAAGTATACACTACAGACTATTGAGAGATACTTTGAGAGAATCAAGTTTGCATGTAGCCTTCAGGGAGCAGCATTCTTCCAGAAATTACCAACTACTTTTTAGGACTGCATTTTTAGCAAGAAATATTTTTGGTTTTAAAAGTTAAAAATCAACCCAGAATGCTCTATTTAGATAATTCTTTTCCCCCATAGAGGTTGATTTTTCTCTCCTTGCTTCCATAAATACTTGTAGGTAAGTTGATTAGAAGATGTTCCCATCTGGTTGGGACAATGGGAAGTGCACATTGCACACAGAGAAAATAGGGTAGACAAGTAATAAGGCTGGTTTCTGAGCACAGAAAAAATTTTCATTTCCCTTTATGCCCTTATTACTTTCTTGCCCAGAAAAAAATGCATGTGAAAATTTCCAAAAAGTATTTCCCTAAGAGCAATGTGTCCATTCATTTTGCATTTTTCAAGTTTTAAACACATTTATTATTATTTTTTTTATTATAGCTTTTTATTTACAAGATATATGCATGGGTAATTTTTCAACATTGACAATTGCAAAACCTTTTGTTCCAATTTTTCCCCTCCTTCCCCCTTCCCTTCCCCCTCCCCCAGATGGCAGGTTGACCAATACATGTTAAATATGTTAAAGTATAAGTTAAGTACAATATATGTATATATGTCCATACAGTTATTTTGCTGTACAAAAAGAATTGGACTTTGAAATAGCGTACAATTAGCCTGTGAAGGAAACCAAAGATGTAGGTGGACACAAATAAAGGGATTGGGAATTCTATGTGGTAATTCATACTCATCTTCCAGAGTTCTTTCACTGGGTGTAGCTGGCTCAATTCATTACTGCTCTATTGGAACTGATTTGGTTCATCTCATTGTAGAAGAGAGCCACGACCATCAGAATTGATCATCATATAGTATTGTTGTTGAAGTATATAATGATCTCCTGGTCCTGCTCATTTCACTCAACATCAGTTCATGTAAGTCTCTCCACATTTATTATTTTTTAAAGCATTACTTGTCACTACGATTTTTAAAGTCTGCTGACCTGCATAGGATATGTGACAATTTCACATTTGTGCAAGTTTAAAATCTTACATATAAATTCTTTCCAATATTCTTTGTTCAGTTTATTTCTGAGTCAACTCCTGCCAGGAATTTGAAGAGGCTGGCTAGGTTCCCAACACAAAGAGAAAACTGTTTGAGTTAGCCTAATCAATTAAAACCATCACAAAGGAGAAAAGGAGCCAGATGCTCTGGGCTTTATCTGGACCAGTGGTGGACATACACACGTGACTAGAAAGTTGTTTTTTTTTTGATGGAAAGAAGATTTTTAGACTCTGGAGAATAAGAAAATAAATCTACATTGTCTGTTTTAGTATAGTATAGTACCAAGGTCGGCTCCTTGGCACTTATATCAAATACTATTCACTCAGTGATTCTCAATACCAGAGATTCTGTCACCTCCACTGTTACCTTCTTTCTGATTGCTTGGGTCACACTTTATTTGAGAGACAAGCACAAATAATTTGGAATGTGGTTTTTGAAAAGAAGGATCAAGGTAGACTTTCCCATCCAAAGATGAAAGAAATTAACCCAGAATTTTGTTTAATACAGGAACTGCTTCTGGGTAGATAGTATCATGCCATAGAAACTGTATCAACATTTAGACTCTTTTGGAAAATAAATGATACATTCTGACCAAGAACTCTTGTTACTGGCATCTCCATCTCCATTTCCAAGACTAAAAGAGTCATTTTTTATAGGACCAGTCTTTCTAAGACAGAATCTATAAGGAAAAGAATCCCTATAATTTGGGTTACATTGCAGGACACTGGAAAAGACCATTGGCTCTAGGGTTTGAGGACTTACATTTAAATCTCACCTTTGAAGTACACAATAGTAAGACCCTGGACAAATGACTTAACTTTCCTATTCCTCAATTGGATTAGATGCCCTCTGAGGTTGGTTCCAGCTTTATATTTATCTTATCCTATGAGTCAAAAAGGCAAAAATAAGCAGGCAGAGAGAGGTGTCTTTGTAATCTCACATGGACCTGGCAGTTTATACATCTGATCCAAAAGAATTCTTGGAGATCAGATTTCACACCTCAATTTTCCCATCACTTTACTCAGAGGCAATGAAGGGGATTTACAATGTAGAAGTCACCTCCTCCTACCTCCTGGATCTAATTTCTTCTTATAATAGTTTCTTTTGTTTCCATAAGCAGCAAAGACATTGCTATCCACTCACTATGCAAGGCCAAGCAGTGGTTCCACTGGCTACATCATCCTTCTGTGAATCTCAAACAACTCTGGAGAGCAATAATCTGGAAGTATTCTGGTGGGCTCAGCTGGTGAGTCAAGTAATGTAGGGACCACCATGGAGGACCTACTAGTAGTCCTTGAGTATTTGATGAGAGATGATTCTGTGCCTGAGGACGCAGGAATGAGCTAAGATCCTCAGAAGTCCCTATTTGGCATTTATGGCTTAGAGTTGAGGGACCAAGGACTACAGGAGAGTCAGCCCCTGGATAGAGCAGGGAACATCTAGCACCAGGAAGCATTAAAAGTGGCAGGGAAGCCCTCATTGAGTTAGATACAAGAGAGAGAGCCAGGGAAAAAATAAAACATGGACATAGTATAAATAGAAAAGCATGAAGAGAGAGAAGTTGAAAGAATAAAGGAGAGAGGAAAGAGGAAACAAAAAGGGGTCTATGTATAGTATAGAGAAAATATATAGTAAGCTCTGGCATGCCTGATTGGATATATCTGTGCAGCATGGAGGCACCAAAGGAAGTCATTGAGGATAGCAGGTATGTAGGCAGCTGGTCATGGTACAAGTCCTTCACTTATAGTCAGCAGGTGGAGGGAAAGGAAACAAAGACAAATTATCTATCTACCTATCTATGCCAACCATCCTTACCAAAGTTACCTACCAGGGAACATATAGATTGGTGCCCTTAGGGAAAGAGTTAGTACAAAGGTAAGGGCAGAGATTAGACCAACTAATCCAAGTTAAGAAAAACTGACCTGGAGGTAGGAAAGACTTGGAGAATGACACACATATACCATTGTCCTTTGTGGGGAAGAGTAGCATTACTAATATAGTGATTTTCCTTTAAAGGTGCTCCTTAACAAAGCAGAGACAGAGCAAAGAGACTGACCTTCTTGCCCTTATTTTTACTTCAGGGGTGGGAGGTGGCAATAGAGGGGGGATGGGATGCCAAGGAGACAGGAAATCACTTTCCACCCCGGGGAAGAGCAGGGGTGGGTCCAGGTTGTGACACCATAATGTGGTAGATGGATTCCCGGAAGCGCTGGTCCCGACTTAACCTCTTAGCCACCTCCTTGAGCTCCTCGATGCTGTTGGCCTCCAACTGAGATGTCATGAAGGACTGGGAAGGTTTCACTGAAAAAACAGCAAGACCATTCCATTCTTGTGAGTAAATTCTTCTCCACTGGCTCTGCTCACCATTCCTATGCTTGCTTCTTTCAATTTAAGATAATTATACCAGTATTGCAATTGCATCCACATTAAAGAACTCATTTCAAATCAATTTCTGAATTCTGAGTCTGAAATGGAATTTTTCTAGGAATCCTTTTATCTGGGACAAAAACTGTGTGTGTGTGTGTGTGTGTGTGCATGTGCAACTACCACACACAGTTGGGGGGACACATGGGAGGTAGATGCTTTGGGAGACAGGGTAACATTCCAAATGTTAGGGGGCTGAGGGGAGGGAAACCTTACAACATGGATTCCTAAGTAACAAAATCCTAGGGGTGGGTCAGAATAAGAAAGCAAAGTTTTTCCTCATACTATATCACTGAAGGCCAAAATGTGATTGAGCCTTCTCTTCTCTCCCATCCCATCCCAGTCCAAATCCCACAGGGTAATTTAGAAGGCACTTACTGTCATTCCAAGATGTGCTAGATCTCCTTCGATGGAAACGACAACTCTTGATACGACGGGTAGCAGCCTTGTGAATGTACACTGAGTTCTTCATGATGACTGGCATCTTGGCTTCCAGCTCAGCATTCCGTATACACTCTTCAAAGAACCCTGTGGGTAAGGCCCGTGGCAGAAAGTGATGAGACACCCCAATACCTTGAGCCTCCCATGGAATTCTAGGTCAAATGAGAAAATCAAGGGTTTCTACCCCCTCCCTTAAAAAACTCCCCCAAAACAAAAATAAAAACTCTTACAATACAGAGAATTAGGGGAGTCAGTGGTTAATGATATAGAATTGTTAAATCCTATCTTCTGTCTCACCAAAAGGAAGAAGAAAGGACAAAACTTGCCTTAAGGGTAGATCTTTGATCTGGACCCAGCAGAAGGAGGAAAAAGGGGGAGAAAGCAAAATAGGGAGAGGAGAAGGAGTAGTGGGATGAGAAGCAAAAAAGAGGAAGGAAGAGAACAAAAAAGGAAGGAGAGTTAGAGGAGAAAGAGGAGGAGAGATAGAAGAGGAGAAAAAAAAAGAGGTAGAGGAGAGCCAGTATTTATTTATACAAGGACTTCAGGTTTCCTAAACACTTCATGTACATCATCTCATTTGATCCTCACCTTATCTCCACAAGATAGGTGCTTACAAATATTATTCTCATTTTATAGATAAGGAAATTGAGGTTTAGGGAGGTTATCAAACAAGAACTCTTGGAGGTAGAATTTAAAACCTGATGCACTGTGACTCCAAGGCCTGTCAATTAGCCTATGAGGTTCTAAAAAGGACTATCCAGTGTTCCTTCTGGTCAGGTCTAAGGTTGGGAATCTGGGTTAGCCTCAGGGTAGAGGGAAAGAAAGGAGACCTACTTTTCAGATGGCTGACGTCAGCCCTCATCTTCTCTTCTTTCTCTTTGTTTCGAACCTTGGAGTTGAGTCCTTGTTCCAGGCTCCGCAGGGCTCCTTCTGCCTCCCGAAGCCTCCTCTCCAAGTCCATGCGGACCTTGACCTCAGCCTGAAGTATAGGAGAGACATGGATAGTGAGGAAGCACATCCCACCTCCTCCATGAAACCTTCACTGATCTCTCTTGCTAGGAATGATCCCTCTTTCCACTTTACTCTTATAGCAATTATTATCTGTACTTTTATGTACATCATTTACTACTCTGTGTTATAATTTGTAGATATGCCTCATCTCCCCACTATACTTTAACCTTCTGAAGGGTATCAAGACTCTAGCAGTTCCCTGTTGCCTTTAGAATAAAATACAAATTTCTCAGCTTATCATTTAAAATACTTCACAATTTGGCTCCAACATATCTTTCTAGGCTTATTTCATATTATTTCTTCTGAGACATTTTATGTTCCAGCCAAATTGGCCCACTTTTTATTCTTTAAACTTCCCATTTCATCTCCCACTACCATCTTTTGCACAGGCTGTGGTCCATGTTGTGTAATGAGCTTCCTTATCACCTTTTCTTTTTAGAACCCTTAGCTTCCTCTAAGGCTCAGCTTAGGTGCCATCTCCAAAAGGAAGTTGTTCTTGATTCTATTAGTTATTGGCTTTCTCTCTCTATCCTCTAATGATTAGGTATATACTTATTTTTTTTTTTAACATTATCTCCTGCCACAATAAAATGCCAGCCCCCTGAGGGCAAGACTTTTTCATTTTATCTTTGTATATAGTATATAACAAATTTCATCAGTATATAAAAATTTTGGGGGGTTGGATTGGGTTGAACAAAGAAACTCACATGGGGAGAAGGGAACATGAGGGAATTTATTTTATATTTATATCCCAAAGATAATTTGGGTAAAAAAGACACCTGTGGCCAAGGCTTAGCACCTTGAGGTCCCTCTCAGTCTGCTGCTTTTCCTCTGTCAATTCCTGCAGAGAGTTCTGTAGGGCTTGTGACTGGCTGGAATAGAATTCTCGTTCCTCCTCCAACGCCCGAGATCTTTCTTCATTTTCCTTCATCCTGTCCCAAGGAGGAGAGGCTGTCTCAACTCACCCAGTTCACTCATTTAGTAAGGGAGTTAGGGAGGGCACTTCAGGAAATGACTCAGAGAGAGCATATCCCTGGAAAGGTATGCCTGGGGTTAAGGGTGGGGAAGAGGAGGTATCAGGGAATGCTCCCAGCCCTTTGCACACCTGCCTAGAGAAACTGTATGACCCACAGATTACTTTAGCACCATGATCTTTTATCCCACATTAACTATCAGTAAGGACTGTTCTTATCTCCATTAATCTGATGGGGAAACTGATTCAGAAAGAAAGAAAATTCTTCATCTACTTTGCAGTAAAACTAGTGTCTTAGTTCCCAGCTGAAGTTCTAATTCCCAGATTCCTGCCAATCTTGTATTTACTCTTTCACCTTTTCTCTGCAAGGAGTTTTTCCTCCAGAAGCTGCTGCATCTTCTCCTCAATCTGCCGCAGATTGCAATGGAGACCCCCACTGGGGTAAGGCTGCTCGCTCTGATTGATCAGAGTCTCTGACTGGTTCTCATTCTCTTGAAGCATCTCCAAAGTTCTCTTCTTCTCTATGGAGAGTTCCTAGGGTGGGATCGGAGGAGAAGGAACATAAATGAGGAGTCTCCCTTAGGCAGCCAGCACAGGGGATAAAGAACTGACAATGAAGTCAAGAAGACTCGAGTTCAGATTCAATTGGTTAAGTCATTTAAGCTTTTTTTGCCTCAGGTTTCTTATCTATAAAATGATGGCAATAATAGGGCCTACCTCCCAAACTGTTGTGAAGATAAAATGAAATATGTATAGAGCTTTGTAAACCTTAAAGTATAATATAAATACTATCATTATTTTTATTATTTGTGTCTCCAGAAAGTATTGCTCTTCTTTCCCATTTGTTTCTGAATTTCATTCAGTCTCTTCTTAAATCGTTCTACCGAAGAACCTATTTCATCCCAAATCCTTCTTTTCATGGCTATCGAAAGTGTAACGATTTATATCATCATAGGATCACAGACCTGGAGTCGGAAAGGCCTTGAGAAGTCATCTAGTCTAATCTTCTCATTTTGTTGATAAGAAAATGAAATGATTTGCCCGAGTCACACAGGTAGTTATATAGTAGAGTAAAAATTTGAACCTACAACTCAGATTAATCACTCTTTCCACTGTCTCCATCAAAGACTAATTCAGGAAAGGGGATAGATCACTTTTCCCCCTTTCTTTGGTGAATTTAGCATATTGTTCCATACAGTTTTCAGGGATGAAAATGAAATGGACAAAAGACTGTCCCCCTCATTCCTGGGTCAAGGGGCCCCAGGCTTATAGGAAAATGTTGCTTAAATTAAATTAAGGGAAGTGTTATGTTCAGACAGAATGCTTGCCTAACAAAGTCAGACATACTATAAGCTCCCCAGCATCCCCCCTTCTCAAGCGAGAAGTCAAGTCACTGTTGTAACCACAAGGCAGAATAAGAATTGCTTATAAGTCTGTCTCTATTTGGGTTCGGGGCGGTACTCTACTGAGAGTCTGTCCCGGCCGGTAAATAAACAATAAATGATTTCTAAATTACAAACACCTTGGCTGTCCTGAATTTTATTGCCTGGGCTATTTCAAAAATATCCTCCTTAGTTCCAACCCTTTTACAAGATTGTAGATGGTCCAGCACAACCAATAGTCAAATGGCAATTCTTAGTTGGTAGTCCTAAGCAGTGACCACAGTAGCATGTGGAGGTGAAATGGCAGTGAATTTTAGAATTAGTTTTATTATCAATATTTAGTCAGTAAATTCATTAAACATCTATTCTGTGATAAGCACTGTGTTAGGTTCTGGCGTAAAGAAAGATAAAACACAGTCACAGTCCCTACTCTCCAGAAGATCACAATCTAATGGGGCAAACAATATTAAATATTCAGGTGCAAAAAGATATATACACACACACGATAAATTGGAAATAATCAATATTGGCATGGCAGTAGAATAAAGTAGGATCAAGAAAGGCTTCCATAAAAGAGTGAACTTTTAACTAGCACTTGAAGGAAGCTAGGAGGTAGAGATGAAGAAGGGGAGTCATTCCATGTGTGACAGCTACTCAGTAAAAATGGCAGGAATTGGGACATAGAGTGTCTTATGCAAAGAACAGCAATCCAGTAAGAAGATTGGTGGTTGGGTTACCTTATAACATCCCTTCATGCACAAGTTACTTTGAGGAAATGTGTTTTAGGAGGAAAGTGGCCAATAGACTGGCTACTTTTGTCACTTACTTAGACTACTGGGTTTTTGGATTTTTACTAGGCAATATAACTAATTCCATTGTCCATTTCTACAAATTTAGAATAATATGTGAATTGGCTGGCAATGTTACAGGCCAATGTTCAAGAAGACCTCTCAAAGTAAAAGCCTTTTCTTCTCCTAGTCTCCCTGCCCTTATAAATGCCTAAGTCTCAGTTTCCAAGACACACAACTGAAAAATAATATCAACACTTGTTCTTCCCTGCCAACTAGTTCCTTTCTTACCTCCAGTGTTTGCTGTAAGGATTCAGTCAAGTTTCTCAGCTCTTTCTTCTCTTGCTCCACTCCCTTGAGGCATCTTGCAGTCAGCTCCAACTCCCTAAAGAGACACAGATTTTGATGCCAAAATCCTTCAGGATTTTAAAAGAAAACAAACAAACAAACCCCACCCCCAAACAAAAAAAAACTAACAACCAACCCAAGTGTAAGTTCTTTGAGGACAGATAGCATGTGTCTTAACTTCTATCTCTTTCTTCCTGGATTACCCAGTACCATGATACCATTTATACTATAGCTCCTGAGAGACTTTATGCGTGACTTTATGCCCTAGAGACACCTCCAGTGTAAGTTTATCTGCAAAGTTCTCAAATGTGGCAAATCAGTGATTAGCTGGGACAAATTGATATTCCGTGCTCATATCCAGTGCTTTCAGTGACTCAGTTTAACAAATATTTGTTCAGCATCTACGTGAGGGTTTATGAGATCAAAGTAGTAGGTTTTGACAAAACCACTTTGTTAAATTTAATATGCTTAAAAAACACACTATACCTAACAGAAGTTCACAGTTTTAAAAAAATACAATCATGTTCTTTTTATATATTTAAATGTTTGTATTTATTGATAACTGTAAAGTTCACAATGCTCTATATTTAATGTATTCATCATAGTAATATGATTTTATCAATTGGTGAATTTCCCTGAAGATGCAAATGGCAATTTATCCATATCTATCCATTTTGCACAAGTCTTATCCATATCCTTCCAAAAGTTGACTATTGGGGGTCAGTCCAACATGTTGGAAGCGCTTTCTCTTGATAGCAAAGGATACAAGTGGACCACTCTGACCCATACATCTTTTACTCCTTGTTTTCTCCACCTGACCAGATTATCTTCTCTTTCTCTCATATAGTTGTTTGATGGAATCTACTAAAGTGTCCAATTCTGTGACCCCAGTGGAGGTTTTCTTAGCAAAGATACTGGAATAGTTTGCCATTTGCTTCTCCAGCTCATTTTACAGATGAGGAAACTGAGGCAAACAGGGTTAAATGACTTGCTTAGAGTCACAGGGCTAGTAAGTATCTGAGGCTTCTAAGTATCTGAGGCTTCAAAGTATCTGAGATTCAAACTCAAGATGATAAGTCTTTCTTATTATGTTACAAATAGCTGGGAAGTTAGGAGTCAGTAAAAGTGACTTCTTTAAAAAAAAAAAAAAAAAAATTCCCGGAAGGAATCTATCCAACTCTCTGACTCCTTTTCAACTTTGGATCCAGCTTACTGTCAAACTATTTTATCGGTCCCAGATATATATCTTGTTGGACATGCTCTATTGGGTGTCCTTTAATTTTCATGAATCTGAAATCTGAGCAACAGGCATTCTTCAGTCATTTGATCTTTACGGTGTAGATGAACGAGCCAAACTCCTTTGAATGATTACATATCTTTTCCAGGAAGCTCTACAATTCTTTAGGACTTGCCACAATCAATATGATGTCATCTATAAAAAGAAACATCTGGAAGATTACCATCCATAGGGAATTCTTCTTCAATCTGAAGCTCTGTAATGAGTCTCCTCCACCACCATACCTTTGGCAAGCACTATGCCTCATCTAACATTTATTATCTAAGTGCCATTATCAGAATTTCTTCTGCTATTACAACTTCCAAGCAATCCTAAATGATATGGATGAGAGACACCTTAACATATGAGTCTGTAAAATAGTATTTTATTCTACTGAGTCTAAAGCTCAGGGTAATTAGATTGTGCAGTGGATGGAAAACAAGCTCTGGACTCAGGAGGACTTTGAACTGAGGTCAAATCTGACTTTAGACATTTAATTATTTACTAGCTAGGTAACCCTGGGCAAGTCACTTAACCCTAATTGCTTTGCACACATCACAAAAGTGAGTCTAAATCTTCAAAATGGATAATTATCACAATAGGGTCTTAAATTTCCTACAACTTTTAGTCAGCTAGAAAGTAATAAAACTGTGATCCATTACTTAATAATATTGCTGGAGAAAGCCTGTTTTTTTCCTATTAATACCCCCTGTTCATTTGTAAATAATGCTCATAAATATTTTGTATAAATGGGAGAGTAGGCATATTGATGTCCTCTTGGTTGCTTTTTTATATAAAGAGGTATACGTGTCATTTTCTAAGTTTTCTTTTCTATCCAGGGCACAGCAGAATTTCTCCAGAGGTCCCTCTATCATCATCAGTCACCTTAGAAGTCCACATATTTTATATGGGTCCTAATTATAAAGATCACCTGAAATTTCCTCCAATGAATCCCTGCCCCTGCAAGGGCATTCGTCCTAGAATTCCAAATTCACTCAGTAACAGATCATAGGCTGAGTTAGAGAAGATAACAAAACAAGGTCAAGCAAGCCCAAAATTGGGTTTAGCTTCGGAGAAAAGGAACTAAACACTAAGAATTGATTACTTGGGGTACACAAGTAAACCTTATCCTATGGATTTGCTGGATACACAGTTCTCACAATAATTGTTCCTTAGACATTTTTAGTCATGTCTGACTCTCTAAGATCCCCATTGGGGATTTTCTTGGCTAAGATACTGCAGTGGTTGGCATTCCCTTTTAGTGCATTTTTCAGATGATGAAACTAAAGCAAATAGTTAAGTGACTTGTCCAGAGTTATACAATTAGTAAGTGTCTGAGGCTGGATTTAAACTTGGGTCTACCTAGCTCCAGGCCTGGAAAGCTATTCACTGTATCACCTAATTATCCCTAAAATAATCTCTCTAGATTTATTTTAATTAAACCAGAAAATATGAACATATAGATAGGCACCAGAATTTTAATGATTCTTACTCCATACTGATCAAATTAGAACCAACACAAACAAGGTTTCAGTAATATAGCAAGCAGTACTACTTAATTTTATTTTAACAAATCAACAGAAGAAAAAATTTGCAAAATTATCTTAGATGTGGCTGATTGGTAGGGGCACACACACCAGAAAAAAAAAAAAAACTTTATAACTACAGCCTATTTTTAAAAATTGACTATCTTCCTGGAATTTTTTAAACTAAAATATCCAAAAAAACCAGAAGTCAGAGCTGGAGAATCTTTCTAGAAATCCCTCAAAAGTGAATGACTTAATTTAATCCCCAATGAGGTACCACATTTAAAACAGGTGTGCTCTGTCTCATTCTCCTAGATTTAGGCAGATGTATCTACCAACCCTTCAGGGTTCTAGGGCTATCTTAGGATTTGGAGTATTTTTTCTCTACAGCCATCAGCTCCAGTCTCAATAAAGCAAGAACAAAGTACAAACTTCATCCCCTCCCCTAACTCCTAGGTTCACTTTAAAAAATATTTATTTAAAACTAAATGTAAGATAAGAAAAAAGAAAATAGAAAAAGAAAGAGAAAAAAGAAAAAAATGCCATGTGCATAACAGAACATCAAGGAGAATTTGAAATATATAACAATATATTTCCATTTCAAGAAAGCATATATTATTTAAAAAACATATTTATGATTGGGATACTTTCCTCCTTACATCATTTTAATCTCTAGGAAGAATACAATACAATACAATTCCTACAGAATATTAGTACCTACTGGACTTATATCCCAAAGAGATTATAAAGAAGGGAAAGGGACCTGTATGTGCACGAATGTTTGTGGCAGGTCTCTTTGTAGTGGCTAGAAACTGGAAACTGAATGGATGTCCATCAGTTGGAGAATGGCTGAATAAATTGTGGTATATGAATATTATGGAACATTACTGTTCTGTAAGAAATGACCAACAGGATGATTTCAGAAAGGCCTGGAGAGACTTACACGAACTGATGCTGAGTGAAATGAGCAGGACCAGGAGATCATTATATACTTCAACAACAATACTATATGATGACCAGTTCTGATGGACCTGGCCATCCTCAGCAATGAGATCAACCAAATCATTTCCAATGGAGCAGTAATGAACTGAACCAGCTACGCCCAGAGAAAGAACTCTGGGAGATGACTAAAAACCATTACATTGAATTCCCAATCCCTATATTTATGCACACCTGCATTTTTGATTTCCTTCACAAGCTAATTGTACAATATTTCAGAGTCTGATTCTTTTTGTACAGCAAAATAACGTTTTGGTCATGTATACTTATTGTGTATCTAATTTATATTTTAATGTATTTAACATCTACTCATCATCTTGCCATTTGAGGGGGTGGGGGGTAAGAGGTGAAAAATTGGAACAAGAGGTTTGGCAATTGTTAATGCTGTAAAGTTACCCATGCATATAACCTGTAAATAAAAGGATATTAAATAAAAAAAAATTAGTACCACCAAGTTTATATCTAGATACTTAGCTTTTTTTTTTACTGATCTGACCACTGCATACATTGCCAAATTACTTTTACATTGGTATTAATAACAGTTGAGATTATTTTCATATTTTTAGCATGTTCCCCTCCTTCAGATACCTTTTGGACCATCTCTTAATTGCATGGCCTCCAGTACAGATTGCTTCTATATATACTTTTTCCAGACTTTGTTCTCTTTAGTGCTATTTCTGCTTACTCTATAAGCACCTCAGGGATTGTAGAATACAAGTGTGGTGGTTCCATTATCCTTGATAGAGAAAACAGTTGGTTGAAATGGCTTTTGCAAATCTTTTTCCATTTTTCCTTTGTTTGTATTCCATGTTGCATTTTCATCCTTGGATGCCCTTCAGATGATTTGGCTTAGTCACTTTTTCCTTAACTTAGTTTCATTTTTCACTGTTTTTTATGAGAAAATGTTGCTTATTACTGTTAATCATCCTTCATAAGATTTTTGTTTTTCAATTGTTTTTCAGTCATGTATGATACTTCATGACTTCATTTGGTATTTTATTGGCAAAGATATGAGAGTGGTTTGCCATTGTCTTCTCTAGCACATTTTACAGATGAGGAAACTGAGGCAAACAGGTTAAGTGACTTGTCTAGGTTCACACAGCTAATAAATGTCTGAGGCCAGATTTGAACTCACAAAACTGAGTCTTTTAGACTCTAGGCTGGCACTAAATCCATTGTACCACTTAGCTGCCCTTAGATTTTACATATGAATTGATATTCTCTCTCTCTTTTATCTTTGGCAGTCATCTTTTCAGTCAACAAGTGGTCAGGTTTTTAACTAACCAAGGTGCTTTCTGAACTCTCTGGATCTCTCTGTTGTTACAATTAATTTATATTTGTTTAACTTATGGATAAAATTATTATCCTAGGCATAGATGATATTATATATTTCCCATTTTAAATTTTCAATAGTTTGTTTAAATGATTAAAGGATAAATATTATGTGGATTTATTTTTCTCACAACTGACCTTTCTTCTTATTTATTTCAAATTCAGATCTTACTGTTAATAAATTGATATTATAACTGTGCAGACATAACTGACTGAGAGATAACTCCTCACCCGTTTTAAGTCTTTTCCTATCTTTTAAAATATTAATTTCATTCTTTATGATATTATTTGGAGCTTGCCAAATTTTTTTTAAAAAGAAAATATTCTTGATATAGAGACATGAGGTTTCTGTATAATCTACAAGTCTTTGACTTTTTTATTTCTCCTGATCCATACTTTCCCACATATTTCCATCCAGGAGTATGGCAAATATTTAACAACCATTTTCTTGGGGGAAAGGAGGGAGTGTGTGTATAGGATACACTTTTAACTTTAATCTGCATTATTAACATGTTTTTAGTCCAAGCAATCAGTGAAATAATAAATCAAGTCCTCATTTGTAGCAATTGCTTACTTCCTCTATCCCCTGCCTATGCTCCAAATGCTCATACTGAAAATATTAAGTATCTATTCTGAGAGATGACTGGAGCTGACTCCATCATACTCCTGTTTTTCTCTATCTTCATCTTTCCCCACATTTGCTTTGAAGTCATCAGTGTGTGTTTTAATATGGGGAGTCTTGTCAAAATATTCAAAGAATTTCTCTACTATTCCATCTTCAGCAACTAAGAGTGATCTAGAAGCTGGGATTATTTTCACTGTGGATTCTGCAAATACTTATGATTAGCAAGGGGAAGGAAATAAAGAGTGCCAAGCACAATTATATTTCTCATTTCAAGGTAGTTGCTAGTATGATCCTTATTTTACTGTTGAGGAAAAGAGGCAGATAGAGGCTAAATTACTTGCCCATAGTCATAGAACTACAGCAAGTTCCTAATGATTTAAAGTCAATTCTGCCTGTTGTCCCACCACTGCCTATAGGTGATGATCAAATACCCCATGAAATAAAATTTCTTGTTATCTTTAGATGTGTGATAAAACTCAGTACATCAACTGGACACTGTCTCCCTTGCTTTCATTTGCATTAGTGGCTTTTTGGAGCTCCTCCTGACTCTCAAGGTTCTTCAAGCAAATATGTAATCCCCAGGTTACATGATTAATACGCATGGGATATTGTTTTAGAAACTGAAAAGGACTAAATATATTGAGCTCAATTTGAACTAGTAAGAATCTGAAAATAGTTATGGAGCAATAAACATATAAAGAACTGGCAGACACAATAGAATAGATCCTACTCTTTAAAAAAAAAAAAAAAACATTTATTGTTTTTAAAGCAAAGATTAGAAATTCTCCCAATGGTTTGAGTGTATAAGATTAAATCTATAAACACTCCTTGGCTATCGGGTCAAATGATGAATTTTTTATTAAATAAGTTTGATTGAGGCCCATTCTTTTAAAAGAGGACCTATGTTTGAATTTCTACCTGTTCTTCACTATCTGTGTGAAAACCTTAACTTCTGTGGAACTGAGTTTTCTCTTCTGCAACATGAGAGAGATGAAGGGTAAGATCTCTAAGGCTGCATCCATTTTGTCCTGTGAACTTACCAGTTCAGTCCTGAGTATTGTCAAACTGCATCAATGCCCCAGTACATTAAGAACCCTGCCAACAAATTAATGTATTGCTCCTATTTTTAAGACATAATTCAGGAGCAGAAGATATTCAGCTACCTCAAACATGCCCTCTTCAATCCCAACCTATAAAGTAAGGAGCTTGCTGTAGGAAACTTCCAACTCTATGAACTATATCTCTATACAATCTATGAACTATAAGGAACTAGGACAGTTGCTCTGTCTTAAGTCAGGAGTAAGAACTTGTCTCCCTTTTTTTCTTCCCTTCCAACTATGTTCTTCCTCCATCTTCTTGGGTACTACCATCAAATACCTCTTGATTTGCTCCTGTTCCATCCTCAGCTCCTGAACCACTTCTTCAAACTGCTGCTTCTCAGCCTCCAGGATCTGGTTGAGTCGTTCAAGCTCCTAAAAAGAAACAAAAAGGGAAAGAGGAGTTTCTTTGCAAAATCTATTCAAGTTCTTGTGTCCTTCCTTGATCCACTAAGAGGAGGAGATGCCATGGTTGGCTTGTTATCAAGTTGGACCATTCCTTCTTGGTTTCTATCTCTCAGTCAGTTAACTAGCATTTATTAGAAATCTACTACAGTATATGTCAGAATTGTGCCAGGTACTAGAGATACAAAAAAAGGCAAAAAAACCCCCCAAAACCCCAAACCCCCCCAAAACTCAAACAATCGCACACTCTCATATTTCACACAGTCTAAGGGAAACAACATGCGAATGATTATGCACAAACCAGATATATTCAAAATAATCTGAAAGCAATCTCAGGTGGAAGGTGCTAAAATTAAGGAGAATTTGAAAAGGCTTCTTGCATAAGGTAAGAATTTAGGTGAGACTTGAGGGAAGGCAGGGAAACTAGGAGATGGAGACAGAGAGGGTTTCAGGGATGGGGTACTTCTCTCAGAAGAAATGACAATCCTGTTTGACCTGGCTCCAGGCTTAATTCTTGAAAAGATTCTTCAGAAATCATCCCCTTCAATAGGACTTTGATTCCCTCAGATGTTAGAGCTGACCCTGGCCAAAAATATCATTGTATATATTTTTTGTACATATCTTATATATTTTTTTGGTGTTGTACCCCCTAGAAAAATGAAAGCTTCGGAAGGCAAAGACTATTTCACTTTTGCATTTATAATCCCAGGACCAGCGCAATGTCTCTCTCATTGTAGGTGTTTTTTATTTTTTATTTTTTTATCCCAGTATTTGTTTAATTGATCCCAGCAATTTTTTAATCGGAGAAACTAACACAATTACATTCTTAGAGAACTTGCATGACCTATTGTAAGCCACTGTAATGTTTATTTTCCCCATTTAAAACTTTTTTAAGGCAAAGATCAGAAGGCCTCCTGTTTTTATTAATTTATATCAGAAGAAGTCTTTATACAATGTTGAAACCATAGTATCATAACATTTTTTATTTTTTCTTAAGTTTTATTGATCCCCTTATCATTTTTATACCAGTCATTTCTAGATATACCACTTGTTGCCTTTCCCCTCTTTGTAACAAAAAATAGCAGGTATTTCTACAACAGGGTTTCATTTCTATGAGGAAGAGATGTTCTCACAAGGTAAAAAACCAGGAATAGCAAATTTTATTGCCTGGGCTTGCAGATTCTGAGGATCTCAATTTCCTTTGCTTTTTGGAGATACTTTTTACCCACCATTTTTGGAATGTAGTAAACAGAGACACATGGGAGTAAGAACAAGATTGTCCAAATAGCAGTGAGCTTTGGGAGCATGTTATTCAGTAATAAAGACTAGTGTTGAGACTCGTAAAATGAGCCAATGAGTGACCAGTGATACAAGTTGGAGACCAGTAACTGGAAAATGGTAGTTTCAAAACAAAAACTCTATCATTGAAGAGATGGAGAAGAGGACAGCTCTCTTCCCACCCACCCCCCTTTTCTTTTGATCTGTCTTGCTTGGTCTAGTCATGTATTCCTGATGGGCACAAGGAAAAGACACAAATCAAAATGAACTTTTTGTACTACTGAAGTGCTCCAAGCATCATATGTAGATTCTACCTTTTTTATGGAAGAAAAATAGTTAATCAAAATTAATACACACAAGGTTCTGTCTGAGTAGTCAGTCTTCTGCGCCTCTGTTAACAGAAAGGAGATATGTTTTAATATCTGTTCTTCTGTACAATTATTAACTTTTCAATTGTTCAGAGTTCAGTTTCTTAGAGAGGTGCAAGGGGACTTGACCTAGCTCCCAAACACAGGATGAACAGCAACTGAAACTATATCAATAAATCAATCAGTATTTAATGGGGAGCTAAATGATGCAAAGAATAAAGTACCAGACATAGAGTTAGGAAGAGTCATCTTCCCAACTTCAAATCTGGCCTCAGATACTTACTAGCTGTGTGACTTGGGGCAAATCATTTTTCTGTAAAATGAGCTAAAAATGGAAATGACAAGCCACTCCAGTATCTTTGCTAAGAAAACCCTAAAGGGGTTATGAAGAGTTGAACCTGATTGAAAAAAGTGGACAACATTTATTGAAGACTTCCATGTGCTCAGCAGTTTTCTAGAGCAATAGGTTCTCAAAGTGTGGTCCACCTGAGACCCTTTCAGGGCATCTCTGAGGTAAAAAAAATTTTTTTTTGTAACAATACTAAAAAGTTATTTAACTATTTAGATGCCTTTTCCTTTTCTAACTATACATCTTTGTCATGCCAGTTTTTTTTTTTTTTCATGGACTTCAAGTCAAAACATATCACAACAGATTAAATGCAAGACCAGATATAGGAAACCAGTTATCTTCTATTATAATAGTCATTAAAGAAATTTGCAAAAATATGTGAAATAATGCTGGTCTTCTCATTAAATTTTATTGTTTTGGAAAATATAGTTATTTTTCATTAAAATGTCATGTTAACATGTAATAGGATTGTTATTGTTCTTTTAAGGGAATAAATAAATATTTTAAAATTTTATCCATTTTGATTTCTAACACAATCATTATTGATAGATGTAGTCCACATAGCAAAAGCTATTTGAGGTATTTTATAATTATCAAGGGCATAAAGGGGTTCTGAGATTTAAAAAAAAGATTAAATACTGTTGTCTCAGAATGAGAGAAGAAGCTTGAGGGAAGTTTTATTGGGTGCCAGACCCAGAACTAGACAGCACCTTAGAAATAACCTATTCCAAAGTCTTATTGTGCAAATGAGAAACTTGAGACTCAGAAAGAAATTACTTGTCCAAGTTCATATAGTATTAAGTAGCTGTACAAAGATTCAAACCAAACTCTCTTGACCAAATCTATCACTCTTTCCATTGCATTTTGCTTTCTAGGGTTCTGAAGCATTCTACAAGAGTGTCAAACGTTCCATATTTTTATAAAAAGGATTATTTTTTAAATTGCCAGCATGTATTCATGAATACATTTCATGAACAATATTCACTATTTCTGAATTTAACTCCTTTCCTTCTACTCTTTTAATTTAATGTGCTTATTTTTAGGCTTAGCAGGATATTCCTTCCCAAAAGTATTCAAAGACCTTTTCCAGAGAGAAAAAGGTAAATTTTAGCACTTGATGGCAGAAACAGAAAGGTAGAGACCCACGCAATTAACCATCTGTAAAGTTGCACTCTGTTAAGAAGTTGAAGACTTTATAAGATTAAGAGATGAGGAAATGTAAAAAAAAAAAAAAAAAAAAAAAAAAAAAAGTCCTTTCATAAGTTAAAAAAAATATTCTATACCTTAGGAAATGTTTGAAGTCTGAATATCTCAATTATACATGATGAAATCCATAAAAGAATGAGCTTTCCCCAGGACATATAGCTTAAAACCTCTGTTGCCAATTAATCATCTACATAATATCCAAGAGAAATCTGGAAAGTATAACTCGAGTGACTAGGTTTAGGAAAAAATAGATTCCCTTTCTGAGAAAAACCACCTTTGAACCAGAGCATTGTAGGAAAAAAGAGCCTGTACTTCTCCTAAGTCTGACTTGAAGGTGACAAACCTCTAAGATATTTGGACATTGCTTTCATGGAAGGAGTACCATGACAGTTCCCATGAAAAAAGCCAGAAGATGAAAGTGGTAAGGACTGCCCACCAAAGAATGATCCCAGGAAATCCCCTAGAGATAACAAGCCTTAAAAAGAATTGTAAGGGTCAGAAGACAAAGGTCACATTCAGTGCAACCAGGAAGTAAAAAAGTGGAAAGGCTTGGGTGTAGAGGGCTGAAACTCAATGTCCTGAGGTCAGGACTGCCGAGCGCTTGAGGCTAACTACGACTGGACAATACTCTATGGGCATATGCTTGGAAAATGGTCCTTTCCACTATCCTGTGCTGGCTCAATGATTGGTGTATACAGAGGATTGTAGGAGGGACTAGGAGGTGGAGTAAGATTAGTCAGGGTCACACTCTCGGCAGTAGACCAGGGAGAAGGTGGTCCAGAGAATCTGTTTCCATCGTGCTCAATCCTGCATCTGGGGACTGAGAATAAAGACCAAGGACTTTTGCTTATCCCGACTCCGGCTGATTCTGTGGTGTCCTGGGAGCTAGCGCGGTCGTCACACTTGAGAACCCCAGAAGTAACTACTGTGTACAAAATGAGATTGCTTCTGGGTGGGAACTCTAGCCATGTTGAGGGAGCTTCTTAGTGGGAGTGTCTCCTTCTGGGATTGGCTGTGTGTAACCTCATAGACCCAATTTAAGGGTTCCTCTCTTTAACCTGAGGTTCACCTGGGAGTAGCTGGGAGGTTGGAGGCAGGTTGTGAACTGTTGTTCATGGGTTTCTTTTTGACTTGGTGTTCATCTGGGAGTCAACAAGAGGTCAGGGCAAGATGTGAATACTCAAATAAAAAACTTTTAAGCTTGCATATGGCTGTTCTTGAGCACACTACTGGTTTTTAAACTACAATTCTTTGTGAAATTGTGGCCAGAGACTTCTGAAGACCTCAGAAGGAGGTAAACTGGGTAAAATTAGTTTATGCACTGAAAAAGACAGTAACCAGAGGTTTCTCTGAGGGCCTGGGAGACTGGCAATGTAAAATACAGAATAGTACTAGGGTGCAGATGAAGTGAATGCAATTTTACAAAGAACAATCTGGGACTTTTGCAGAGCCGCCTATCTACCTGGTTTAGTTTGGCAATAGTTCAGTGGCTAAGCAACCTGCTGAATCCAGTTCAGCAGCAGCCTACCCTAGTGAGGAAATTTTATTTTGTAACTATTGTTCTTGCTATATAGCATCTGAGTAAATTTTTATATTAAAGAACTTCTTGAATCTAAAAGGTGTTTCTTAAGGGAAAGCAAACCACTGGGGGCTTGTGTATTATAATGTTAATGGGATTACTACACACAAAGTTACTCCTAGGTTCCCTGAAAGTAATAGCATCTGATTTCTAGGGACCCAAATGACCACTATCAGTGCTGGGAGAGCCCTGAGAAAGTGATACACATGTAAAATAGAAATCCCTCAACATACACCTTCAACATTGCTGTCCTATTTTCTTTTTTTTTTTTCCCCTTTTTATCAGTAATAGTATTGTTATTATCGTCATTTCAGATTCCTGCCCCACTTTACTCCCCCATTCTCCCAGCCTGAATTGTTGATTATAAATTGATATAAATTGTATTTCCTCTCTATTTACTGATCAATTTAACTTAAAAAATTAAATGTGAGTTAGCAATATTATAGTATCAAGGTCTCCCAATTTGCTTTTTAATATAAAGTATTAATAACTTCAAAAACCCCTAAAAATCCATATCTTAGAACATGCAGGAAAACTGTTAGGAATGACAACTGTAACAAGAACAATAAACACATTTCTTACTGGCTTCCAACTCTCTGGGCCAGGATGGGGGAGGCACAATTAGCTATTTGAAAGAGATCTAAGGATTAAAGGGGACAAGCAGCTCAAGATGAATCGGAAGGGGGATTTTGGAAATAAGATTTGGGGCTGTATTAAGACAAGCATTGCTTTCAGAATTCTGACAATCCTTCTGTATTCTGCCCTTATCAGATCTCATCTGTTGTATTGTGCTCAGGACAGTGGGCATTGTGGCTTAAGAAAGGCTTTGATAAGCACCAGAGGAAGGAATCAGCAGAAGGAGAGGATCATTTGAGGATCAAAGGAAGTGGAAACATTGTTTAGAAAAGAAAAGACTCAGAGGGGACGCAAAAAACATGTTCAAATATCTGAAGAGCTAAAAAAATACTTGTTCTGTTTGACACCTGAGGGCAGAACCAGAAGCAGTGGGTCAGAGATACAACAAGCAAATCACCACCAGGGAAAACTTACTAAGAAATAGAATGGTCTGAAAGTGGAATGGGTGATAGGCCCCCCTCATCTTCGATGAGGGTCTTCGAGCAAAGACTGGATGATCATCCCATCAGACATGGTTTTTGGGGGGAGAGTGAATGGGAGGAGAGACTCTTTTAGTGTATAAGTCAGACTAGGTTTTGACTGAAGTCCTTTTCAATTCTAAAGCCTGTGATTCTTAGAATTCACAAGAATGAATTGGCTATTCTGGGAAACCTTGAGAGCTGAGGCAAGGCAATTTGGGAATTGAGGAAATTCTAGTATCCTGAAGGAAAGCTAGATGGTGCAGTGGATAGAGTGCCAGGCCTAGAGTCAGAAAGATCAAATGCAGCCTTAGACACTTATTAGCTGTGCAACCCTGGGAAAATTACTTCAACCCCGTTTGCCTCAGTTTTCTCATCTGTAAAATGAACTGGAGAAGGAAATGACAAGCCATTCTAGTATCTTTGCCAAGAAAAGCTCCTATAGGGTCACAACTTTTGTCCATTTCTTTCTACCCCAGGACAAGTGGACTGATAACCTACTGTGGCACCATCTGGACTTAAGGTTAATATACTTGACACTCTAAAACTACATAATAGGAAGTTCATTTCAGACAGCTCTCATTCAGTATAATATGATTTTTAAATGGGGCCTTTCTGAAATGGGCCACTGCTGCCCTCATTCTATGCCATGAGTCCTAGATGTTCTGTCTAAATTTGCTGCTGCCCCAGATTTTGTAGCTCTGATAGATGAGACTGTCTCTCCTCCTGCCAACGTGTCTGTATCATACACATCTGTCTGTCAGGCTACAATCTTCTTTGCTTCTTGATCACTCAAAGGAAGGAAGGGAATAAGCATTATTTATACAGCTCATACTATGCCAACGCTATACTAAATGATTTGCCAAATATTACCTCATTTAATCCTCGCATGCCTGTGAGGTAAGTGCTATCATTATCTCCACTTTATACTTAAGGAAACTGAGGCAGATAGAGAAAATAACTTGTCCAGGGTCACATAGCTAGTAAGTATAAGGCCTAATTTAAACTCAGATCTCCCTAACTCCAAGATTAGAACACTAGCTGCTTCTGTTTCAGAACTCAACATGGGGCACATTATTTACTTAATAGGTGGTACCACCAAAAGCTAGATCTTAACCAAAAAACAAATGAGATTGGTTTTAGGGGTTATAAGTCAGCCTAAAAAGGGCTGGGCTTCAAGGGGGTTGTCCAAAATCAACATTCTCTTTTGCTTAGAGAGTGGGTAGGAAGAACAAGAGAAAAGAAAGAAAACAGCAAAAGGACCTCTCATGAATGATGCTCCTCATTCATGACTTGGAAATCCTGCCCCTCAATGACACTTGAATAAAAGTGCCAGTGATCCTTCCTATCTGGGTTATTTGAACAAGCTTCTAAGAAGAGCTCAGGCAAATGCCTGGAAATTTGACAAATTCTAGAGGTGGCCAGCTATAAATTTTGTAGAAATAGTACAGTTATTTTATAGGCAAATGCCTGGTTGCTTTCTGAACTGCATCCTGGAAGGTAGAAGAAGTACCCTCAGAAGTCATTTAAAACCAATCTTCTTTCCAGTGCAAGAATTTGTCCTTTGATAGCCAATAGAGATCATCATCCAGCTTAGATACCATCGAATGTTCAGATGTACATAGTTGGAGATAAATCCTCCCTTATCTGTTTACTTTTTTGGGGGTAGGCAATTGGGATTAAGTGACTTGCTTAGGGTCACACAGCTAATAAGTATTTTATGCCTGAGGCTGGATTTGAATTCAGGTCCTTCTGATTCCAGGGCCGGTGCTCTATCTATTGCATCATCTAGTGCCATCCCTCCCTCATCTAAACTATCACAGCCTTTTATGTCTTTCTTAATGCACATTCACATTTTATTTTGCATTATAAATATTTGTGTACATATTTCGTTTTTCCTTTTGGGTCAAATAAACTTCGTGATATCCAGGTCTTTTCCTCCCTCCCTTCTTTCTTTCCCTCCCTCCTTCCTTGCCTCCCTCTCTCCTTCCTTTCTTCCTTCTGTCCTTCCTTTTTCTCTCCTCTTCCTCCCTCCCTCCCTCTCTTCCTTCCTTCTTTCCTTCCCTTCCTTGCTTCCTTTTTTTGCTCCCTTCCTTCCTTTGCTTCCTTCTTTCTTTCCCCTCTACTTCCTAGAATGACATATTGATCATTCAATAAAAATTTGCTGAATGGATGATTTTGCCTGTACCTTCAGTGATGGAGATCTCATTATCTATCAAACCAGCCCATTGCATTGTCATGTGGTTCTAATTCTAAGAAAGTCGTCTAGATCTGGTTGTATTTACTCTCTATTCCCTTGCTCTCTCCCTCCCCCTTGCTCCCATCTCTCAGATAGCTCATAAAAGTAAAACAAGAGTGCAGTGTCTTTAATATATTCTTCTAAGGAGGTGCTAAAAGACATTTTGACCACAGTCCTTTTATGTAACTACTCCCTCTAACCTGGGTCACTGCACACCTGAAACTCTTAGCGCTTAAAACCACCCAAGAAAATATTTGAGCTTTGCTGAAGAGGACTTCATAGATTTAGAGGCCTGAGAGAGAGGGGAGGATTTTGCATAACCATGGCAACTACCTACCTCTCTCTGCTCTCTCTGAAGACACAGTTCTTCAGTTTCTTCCATCAATTTGTCTGCCAGAGCAAGCACATGTACATATGATAAAAATATACACACTCCTAAACAAAAGTGGGATAATAATGGTGCACAGGGACTGGACCCAGAGGCAAACACAGAATTACATGATCTAGAGGTGGAAGGGACCTTAGAGATCATTTTGTCTTCTTTAACCTCTTGGAGAAAGCTTCTAAATCTTAATGTTCATTCTAACCAGAGGGCTAACCAACTCCCTTAAATAGCACACCTGACCTGGGCCTTGAGCATGTTCTCTTGAGTGTTCCTTATTTTTTCTATTTTGATTTAGGGAGGGAGAGCAGAGAATAGATCTAGCCACCATCCTTGCAGGTCAAAAATAAGATATGAGCCAGGATGAACCATTGAGGAAGAACCAATCATTTAGGTCTTACTTTTTTTTTCTCTGTGTAAAAATTAATTAAGTGCTTTAAGGTTCAAAAAGTGCTTTGTATAGCATTAATTCACTTGACCCTCATGAAAACCATGCGAGATAGGTACTATTATTATTCTTATTTTACAGATGAGGAAAGTGAGGCACATAAAAGGTCTTGCCCAGGCTAACACAGATAAAGATAGCTTGTTGTTGGAAGCCTTGACATGAGACTCTAGAATCACTTGATGATAAATTCAAATAGCCTTACTTTGAAACTGTGGACCAAAGCATGTTCAGGCAAGGGGGGAATGGGGTAGCTTTCCCTATCTATGTTTTGAGACAAGTGGAAAATCATCTTTTTGTTGTAGATTAAAAGTAGTATCTGACTATACTTCAAAGTGCTCAAAGTTAAGACTAGTCTTTGGGTTTTCCTTGCCCATGTAGCCCATATTTTACTATAGTTTGTCATCACTGTTACACCAAATACACACCCACTGTGATCACAACTTGTGCAGTTACAGCAAACAGTCCAGTTCCAAACCATCACATAAATCAAAGCATCACCTAAATACTCTTGCTTCTCCTTAGCCAATTGCAGACCCTGGGTCTCTAGGCTCTTTATCATGGCTTCTCCCAGCTGGGCATTCTTCCAAGTCCTGGGGAAAGAGAGCAGATGGGAAGAGAGAGGAGAAAGAGAAACAAGTCCAAGACTTTTTCTAAAAAAAGGCATATTTTGCATATGTCCACCTTATTTCTTTCATAATGTCATCTTGCCAATGCTAATATCTTCTTTCACCTAGCACTCAGAATTGGGATGTGAGTCCATCAAGGTAACTGATGGCAAACCTATGGCATTGTGTTCCCAGTATAAGCAATAAATAAATATAGAAAACTGTACTAAGACTTTTAGACACTGTGGTTAAGAGATTCTTTCTCAAGCTGACCTTGGCCTGAGTAGTGAGGAATAGAACTGGGAGATTTGAATGAAGATAGACTTGGAAGTTTGCAAATTCTTCTTAATCTAAGGATGCCAGAGAGGAGGGGGCTATGTTGGAACTGGAGTGTAGCATGACTTGAAGCATTTGACTGAGAAAGCACTAATCCTAGTTCTTCCTAGGTTCAATCTCAAAGACAAATGAGGATTGAGTAACTGGGACTTTGCCTTAAGGTACTGAATATAAAAATAAGGCTTAGTATCTAGTTAGCAAAATAATTAGTATTCTATGCTGCCAAATGGGATGCACCAGTAGACTGTTTCTCACCCTCCCCCAAATGCTCCATGCTCCCATGATATCTGCCTCTCCCTTCTAAATAGCACCCTTCTAGCAGTGACCTTGAATTTGTATGTTAGAATCTCTCTCTTCCCTACCTTCATGAAGCCATCTTTTATGCCATATATTCCAAGAATCATTTGTGATCATGGCCAGGGCGAAAAAAAAGTTCTAATTATGATTCTATTCATCCATGGGGACAGAAGGCAGCTGGGTCAGGTATGTCAAGTTCTGGTATCTATAGTCTTTGAAGGTCTGTGGCTTCTAGATTTTCTCTGAATGGCAAGAGAGGACAATTTTCTGCTTCCTCTTATGCCGCTGACTCTTCCTGTCTCCTCTTCTCCCTGAGAAGTTTTTTTTTAATCTCTCCTTTACTGCCTCCATCTTCATCCATAGCACCCAACCTCTCCATTGGAAGAGGATGCGAGGTGCATCCTCATGCGTAGGTGTGAGGACCACTTGGTGGAGTTAGGAATGGTAAGGAGGGCAGGCTGGGCAGAGTCTTTGTGAGCTCCTCCTGCACAAGGTTCCCTCCCCCAAAGTTGCCTATCTGGACACTCTCTTCCTCCATCGACCCAGATACTTACACTTTTCCAGACTCTCGTAACATCTCCAGCCACTGGATCTGTTCAAACTCTGATTCTGCAGCAAGCACAATATTACCCTGAGGGAAAAACAAAGCAAGGACAGAAGGAGACACTGAGTTTGGCACATATGGGTCAGTGCACATCAGAAATACTCAGCATCATTGTCTCCTTTAGCTCTCCTTTGTTCTGTACTGGTGTGGAAAGTTAAGGTCATCGCATTCAGCAGGGACAGTAACCATAGTTACACAGTGAGTACTCTTTTAACAGAAGGGTCTGTTCCTGCTTGTGGTCTATGCTTTCTCAAAGTGCCTCAAATCCATGTAAACACACCTTTTTTTTAATTGAAGTTTTTTTTTTCAAAACATATGCAAGGATAATTTTTCAACACTGACCCTTGAAAAATCTTGTGTTCCAATTGCACAAGAAAAATCAAATTAAAAAGTTAAAAAGAGAAAGAAAATAAAATTCAAGCAAACCACAATAAAAAGAATGAAAATACTATGTTGTGATCCATGCTCAGTTCCCTTCTCTCTCTGGGTATAGATGGCTCTCAACCATCACAAGATCATTAGAACTGTAAACACACCTTTTAAAACCTAACACTACTCCACTATCCACATATAGCCTCAATGGTGTTTACTTAGGCAGAGAACAACACTTTTTTTTTTCCTCCTCTCTGATTTCCCCTTAGAGATAAATGTGTGAAGTAAACACTTTTGATCCTTATCCACATTCCTCCACAGCTTTCAAAATACAGGAAATATTGGTAACGTTGTCTATTCCCAGGAGGGGTCACTGACCCATCTTATTTGGCATCCCAAAAAAGAAAGAGAATGAGAGGGTCATAGTGCTTCCTTAATCCACCAATAGTCCTCAGCTAATTATTACATAGAAAACTGATGGACCACAAATCCTTTGGGTATCTTTTGAGAGCAGATGGAGGCCACTGGCATTGCCTGCGTTGTCCCTGAACTGTGGATCTGAAGAATGTCACAGGGGAAACTGGTCCTAGATATTTCCTAGGCAGGGAAGCCAAGGAAGTGGAAGCTTTACTCACGTGGAAGTCTTGATGAGAGATCTTCATCGCATAGGGCATGTTGGGTTCTTCTTTGGCTTCCACAAGACAGCCTCCCAGAGGTATGACACCCTGAGGAACAACCAGAATATATTACCCACCTCAGCCCCAGAATCAGACTGATTGGGACATTCTGTTGAAACATAATAGTTCCAAAGTAATTCCAATAGACTTTGGACAGAAAATGCTATCTACATCCAGAAAAAGAACTATGGAGTTCTTTATTTATTTACTTTCATTTCTTTTTTTTTTTTTTTTTAATGAAATTTTACATTTCATTACTTATTTACATTCAATCAATATTGATTGAATGTAAATCAACACATGCTATGTTCACTTCTTTTTTCTGTTTTTTTTCCTCTCCCATGGTTTTTCCCTTTTGCTTTGATTTTTCTCCCCAACACAATTCATAAAACAATGTGTATTAAAAATAAATAAATTTGATAAAAGAAACATGTAGTACCCTGCCCTGAGGATCCCAGACTACAAACCAGATAGAGGGGACCTTTGGGCAGAGGATTGAGGTTACTGAAATTGAAAAGGAGGGGCCTGAGGAAGAAGTTTAATATACTCTATGACAGCCCTCTGCTCAAATTCCCTATCTTAGGAGGATTTAGCTGCCCCAATTATTCCATAGGTAAGACAGATGGCAGTTCTCAGAGATTTCGTGATTTCCCTATCTCAGACTCCTTCAAGTACAAGATCCTACCCACACCCAAATTCACTTTACCCAATACAAAACAAAGATACATAATCTGTCGAAGGCTGTTAGTTTTGCAAAGGCTCATTAAAAGCACATTTTCCTTATTTTGAAATCAATATTGCTGTGAAAACCCAGGAAATAGACTCTTCACTGCTTCCTACTAAATCTTTTTTCTTCTAACTCTAAACCCCCAATTTTACCCCAGCTCTAAGCATGAAATGCTGATGGCCTCACCTTAGGATGAATGTTGAAATACTTATTGCTTTCGAAGCTTTTCTTTTCGCTTTCAGAGTAGTAAAGCAAAAAGCTCTCTTTGATGATGAAAAACCTGAAGTGGGAAACAGGGAGGAGAGTGCAAGGTAAAGGAAAGAGAACCAAGAAAATAATTTGAGTGCAAAACAACGTATAGGATTGATGCTATAGTGAATGATAGAGATCTTCCATTAACACTATATACCATCTTAGTCCCCAGTAGAAATCACTTCATAAATTTTGGACTGCATTGGATCCCCCAAAGCACCCTGTGTTCAATAACCCCAACCCTAGTAGGTTATTAATATTTCTACTTCATCCCCTAAAAGACAGCCTAGAACCTCTGAGTATCTTAAAATCATGGTTGAAGAAGGAAAATGATAAGCTGGAAATTATCCAGCAGAGGGTAACCAAGATAGCCAAAAAAACCCTTTCAGTCCATGTCACATGAGGACCAACTGAAAGAAATGGGAATGTTTGGCCTGTAGAAAAAATTAATTAGGGGACATGCTGGCTTCAAATACTTGAGGTCATCATGTGCAGAAGGGTTTCACTTTGTTCTTTTTGGCTTGAGGATAAAAGCCTAGAGCAATGGACAGAAATGGAAAAGAGGCAGATATTTTCATTGCCGATGTGAAATCTATTGGAAAGTATACCTTATTTGTGCATGTGGGATCATTCTATGTAATTCATTTAACTATTTAATTAAATTTCATTTCTTTGTTTTGAACAAATGCCTTCTCTGAATTGCTAAAATAAACATACTTTTTCTTTATAACATGACTAATATAGAAATATGTTTTGCATGACTGCATACATATAACATTTATCAAATTGCTTGCCTTCTCAATGATGAAGAAGGAAAGAGAGGTTGAGAAAAAAATTAGAACTTAAAATTGTAAAAAAGAACTTTAAAATTATTTTTAGGTATAATTGGGGAAAATATTAACATTTTTTAAAAATTAAGGAATTAAAAAAACAGAAAAAGGAAAATCGTATATGAAACCAATAATCTATTTATATTCAGATTGGTCATCCTTTTATGTGCATAATAAATTCAATATATAACTTTAAAAAATTCATTTCTAAAAAAAAAAAAAGTAAACACATTGTTGGGAGTTCATAATTGGCAATTTTGAACTGATCCACAAAATGCCTCAAACCTAGATTGGCTTTTCCAGGCTATACTTCAGTTCTCCTTTATGTCCTCATTCATATCTATCACTAACAATATTCATTCATCACACATCTACTATGTGCAGGGCATTGTGCTAGAAAGTTTGGGCAATACATGAATAAAATGAGAGAATTCTTGCTCTCAAGGCACTTGCAATCTAATAGGAGAGTCAATGTAGAGACTCACCAAAAGATAAGTAATGTAATAAAACAGGAATAGAAAATTTCCTTCTTTTTTGTTTTTTCTTCTTCTAGTTTGCAAGAATCAGACAGGGAGGTTGAATACAGAATATACTACAAAGTACATGGCGGTGATAGGGAAAAAAAACAAAACCAAAATACTTCATTCTCTTAAAATTCTGTAGGCCAAAAAGAACCAAGCAGGAATGATTAGGAGATAAAGGGGCTCCTGGGTTTGGGAAAGAAGTCAGTAGAGGAACCTTGAGGGTAGAGAAGGGAAAAACTTCCTGCACCAAGAGGAGATAAGGACAGACCTGTGGAACCAGAGGATTGCAACTGGCAGCAATAAGAGGTGGCAGCTGCAGAAATAGTATAATGCAGCAGCTGTGAAAACAGCAGTCACTTGAAACAGGTGAAATGGCTGACAGATATATGCCATAAGTATACTGTAGGGAAGATTAATGAGAGTCGACCTTGAGCTATTAGAGTTTGTTCCTGTTAGTAGTTTTGGGTCCAAGGATCATTTATCTCCTTATCTGTTTTATAATAAATATTTATGTTAAAAACACTTATCAAATGTTTGCAAACATTTGAATTGATTCAACCATTCTAGAAATAAACTAGATTATGTTAATTTTTGTCTAAAGAGATTATGGGTAGGAGCTCAAGCTAATGAGATGAATTATTAGGAATGTTCCAAATACAGAGCCTTATCTTGACTGGCAAGAGTATAGGGGGTTGGGATCCCCATTTGACATTCAGGTTACATTTGTAATCTAGCACATGAGAAGGGCCCTGCAGAAAAGGGACCTATCTCTGAGGACTGGAGTGATAGGTAAAAGAAAGACTTAGGGAGGGGTTGAACTTGAGCTGGGAAATATTTAAATAGTTGTGGAGAGAGAGAGAGGGAGAGAGAAAGGGAGAGGAAGAGGGAGAAGGAGAAGGAGAAGGAGAAGGAGGAGGAGAGGCAGAGGGACAGGGAGAGGGATAAGAAGAAGAAGAGGAAGAGGGAAAGGAAGAGGGAGAAGAAGAGGGAGAAGAGAGAGAAGGAGAAGAGGGAAAGGGACAGAGACAGGGAGAGGGAAAGGGACAGAGAGAATGTGTGTCTTCTTTATTTTTCACTCCAACAGATATGAGAAACTCAAAGATGAATATTTTTCTTGTACAGGACTTGTCCCAGGGATAACCATGGAATTAGTATGATACAGTGAGCCAGACTCAGAGGTAGAAGAATTACATTTGAATCCTAACTTTGACAAATTAGCTGTGTGACCATGGATAAATTCCTTTATTTCTCAGGCACAGTTTTTTCATCAATAAAATGGAGGCAATCATGTTGGAATGGGCTCCATTAGAGTCACAAGTTTCTACTCAGGCATCTGTTGCTCATTCAGTCAGGTGCAGGAAGTGTGCTGAGAGTTTCAGGGTCTGGAGCCCCAGCAGAAGCTTGTTAGTTCCAAATAATGATTAAAGGGTTACCTTGCTTTGGGAGAAAATCCTTGTCTTATAAATATCAGACAAACTCCTCAGATCAGAGCTCCTTAATGTTCCTTGGTTAAGATAGTAAAGCTCCACTGAATGTGGATCCAAGCATAGTATTTTCACTTTTTACTGGTGTTGTTTGCTTTTTTTCCCTTTTGATCTGATTTTTTTTTTTTTTTTTTGCATAGCATGACAAATATGGAAATATGTTTAGAAGAGCTACACATGTTTAACCTATATTGGATTGTTCGCTGTTTTGGGAAGGGGAGAAGAAGGGAGGAAGGGAGAAAATTTTGTTACACAAGATTTTGCAAAGTTGAATGTTGAATGTTGAAAACTATCTTTGTATGTATTTGGAAAATAAAGTATTATTAAAATCTTTAATTAAAAAAGATAAAGCTCCTTCCTCAGGGAAATTAGTCTGAGTCTCTTGGTAATTTTTAATCTATCAAACCTGCTCTCCCACTGTAGTACCAACAATACCAGTCTTATAGGGTTGTGAGGAAATACCTTTGTAAATATTACAATTTTTAAATAACATTATCATTGTTAAGGTCACTGATTTTTCCTTGGATAAGGAATAATATGAATGCTTATTGTTCAAAGAAACCATCCTAGCTAAAAAAAAGTTCTGTGGGCAAAGTACCCATGTTTTTGCTTAAAATAATATAAAATCAATTCTGAGATCGATATTTCACTGTCTTAGCTGTTTACTTTTGATATCCCAATTTTCTGCTTGGCTTCAATTTCTGGAATGAATGCCATTATATTTGAAATCCCCCAAATTCATTTTAACAAGCATTTATTAATTTCCTATTATGTAGGAGACACTGAGCTAGGTATTGGGAATATAGCAAAAACAATATACATGATAGTCCATCACTCCTCAGTATCTTTGCACTGACTGAACTGTCCTCTTCCCCACCCCCTCTTTCAGGCCTGGAATGAACTTCCTCTTTATCCCCATTGGCTTCCTCAGCTTTTTTTCAAAACTCAGCTAAATTCCCCAGTTCTACAAGAAACTTTTTTCTGGTTTTCCCCTTCTTTCCCTCCTTCCCTCTATTGCATTTCCTCTGAGATTACCTTCTTATATGCACAGAATTGTTTAAATGTTGTCCTCCCTTATCAGAGTATGAACTCCTTGAAGGGAGGGGGAGAGAGAGAAAAAAAGGGAAAGGGGGAAAAAGGGAGAGGGAGAGAAGGAGAAAGAGTGAAAGGGGGGAGAAAGGAAGAGAGGGAGAGGGGGGAGAGAAAATGTATATTCTTTCCTTTGTATCCTCACCCCCAGAGCTCAGCTCAGTGCCTGGAATATATACCAACATATCAATGCTTGTTGACTGATTGAATTGTTTTAGGGGGTTAAAGCACCCAACTGGACACAGCTTTTCTGTTGCCTAGGTCATTCCACTGCCCTCAGAATGAATGAATATACCTTTGAGAAAACATAATGCTAGCTATTATTATTATTATCTCCATGTAGAAACAAGGGGGGGCCGAACCAGTACAGTATCAAGAGTCAATAATAATAAACATCTGTTAAGAGCCTACTATGTGTCAGATACTGTGCTAAATGCTAGGGATACATAGAAAGGTAAAGCACAATTATTCCTATGCTCAAGAAACCCATAGCCTAATGGAGAAGACAACCTGAAAAGAATTATGTACAAACAAGGTATGCATATAGGATAATTTGCTAAGGAAGAACATTAGAATTCAGAGGAATCAGAAGAGACTTCCTGTAGAAGGTGGGAGTTTAATTGGGACTTGAAATAAATCCAGAGGTAGAGGTAAGGCAGGAGAAAATTCCCAGTATTTTCCAGGGAAAATGCCCAGATTTGGGAGAGAGTATCTTGTTTGGGGAACAACAAGGAGGCCTTGATCAAAGAGCATATGGGGAGTATATGCGGTAAGAAAACTGGAAAGATGATAAGGAATAATTTTTGAAGGGCTTTGGATGTCAAGGATTTTAATATTTAATCACAGAGGTAATAGGAATCTATTGAGATTTATTCAATAAGGGGTTAACAGTCAGATCTGCATTTTAGGAAGATCAGTTTGGTCACTGAATAGAGGATAGACTAGAACAAGGAAAGACTTTGGCAGGGATACTAACCATTAGGCTATTGCAATAGTCTAGCCACCTAGCTGCCTCTTATTACTATTAATGACTAATTATTATTAGTATTATTGTTGTTGAGTCATTTTTTAAGTCATGTCTGTGACCCCATTTTGGAGTCATTTCTGGCAAAGATGCTAGAGTAGTTTGTTCCATTTCCTTTTCCAGCTCATTTTACAGATGAGGAACCTGAGGCAAACAAGGTTAAGTCACTTGCTCAGGGTTACACATCTACTATCTGAAGCTAGATTTGAACTCATGAAGATGTGTTTTCCTGATTACAAGCTGGATGCTCTATCAACTGCACCACCTAGCTGCCCATTATTAGTATCAGCCATCATATTAGTATTGTTATGTTCATGAACCAAATCAATTTCCAAGCAGTGTTTGTTGGGGGGGGGGGGGGGAGTGGAGGAAGGAAGATTGCACTTTAGAAGGTGAAAGGAAAAACAAAATCCAGTGGCTTCAGAAAATTTTAAGATTATATCCTAAGACAGGGCCAAGCCAAGGAATTTATAAGAAGATCCAGATCTTGCATGTGCCAAAATGTTTGTGGCAGCCCTTTTTGTAGTGGCTAGAAACTGGAAAATGAATGGATGCCCATCAATTGGAGAATGGTTGGGTAAATTGTGGTATATGAATGTTATGAAATGCTATTGTTCGGTAAGAAATGACCAGCAGGATACATAAGGAGCGGCTTGGAGAGACTTACATGAACTGATGCTAAGTGAAATGAGCAGAACCAGATCATTATATACCTCAACAACAATACTGTATGAGGATGTATTCTGATGGAAGTGAATATCTTAGACAAAGAGAAGATCTAATTCAGTTCCAATATCAATTGGAAACACCCAGAGAAGGAAGACTGGGAAATGAATGTGGACTACTTGCATTTTTGTTTTTCTTCCCAGATTATTTTATCTTCTGAATCCAATTCTTCTTGTGCAACAAGAGAACTGTTTGGTTCTGCACACATATATTGTATCTAGATATACTATAACATATTTAGCATGTATAAGACTGTTTGCCATCTAGGGGAGGGGGTGGAGGGAGGGAAGGGAAAAGTCAGAACAGAAGTGAGTGCAAGGGATAATGTTGTAAAAAATTACCCATGCATATATTCTGTCAATAAAAGTTATAATTAAAAAAAAAAAGATCTAGGTCCTTTGTAGTCCTTTGAAAATATTCAATATTGCAGTTTTGTAACTGGAGAAAGGCCATTTAAATCTCAGAGCTGGAATCAGAATTTCTGGGACGAAAGTCTTTCTTCCTTACCTCTCTGTTTCTCTCTGTAACAAATTTCAACTCATCTTTTTCCTTGAGGAAGAGGGCTTTTCACTCACATACTACTTCAGATTATTAACAGTCCCTTTCTGTGTATCCTCAGTCATCTGGACTACAGGAGAAATCTACTGCTACCCAGCTCCATGGAGATTTTGGGAAGAGGCTTCAGGAACCTGAGGGGAATGCAAAATCCGAGACCTCTGGGAACTGCTTACTTATGAATATTTGCAGCTGGCCCAGCCTCAGCCAGTCTGCTGATTCACTGATTTGCGCAGGAGCTGATCCAGTGCTCTGCCTGGGGTTTCTTTACCAGGCCACACCCACCTCTCTGGCTGTTCACAGCCAAATTAACTCAAAGCATCCTAGATTCAGACCTGGAAGAGATCTTAGAGGTCATTGAGTCCAAGCCTTTCATTTTATAGATGAGGAAACTGAGGTCCAGAGAAGTTGTAATACAGGTATCAAGTAGAAAAGGAAGTAAAAATGGGAATTTGAACTCAAGTCCTCTGAACCCCAAAGGCACTAGTAGTTTTTCCACTAAAACATTCTGTCCCTTCTTTTACAAGGGATTTTTACAAATTATGCAACTATAAATTCACTGTATTTTAAATTCCCAGCATTTCCTCCAATCTTTCTACTATTTCAGAAATAATCTCTTACCTTTATATGAACTGCAAAAGAAACTAATCCCTCAGCAATTTGCCCTCTCCCAGTTCCCACAAATGTATACCTGCTTAGACAGTGATGGAAGAGCTTTCTGTCTGTCTCTCAGTCTTTCTGTCTTTCCCTCTGTGTCTGACTCTATCTCTATTTTTGTCTCTCTATCTCTATCTTTGTTTCTCTTTTTGCTGCTTTTAGGAGAAGGAATTTAACTTAATGAACGTCCAATCACCTTTTCACTTTTTCCTAATGATGGGGGGAAACCTGAAATTGTCCTCTGACTTTGGTAGGGAAGCCATGGAAGAACTCTTGAGAAACTCTCCTCTGGGGGAGGCCTGCCTCAGGGAATCAAGATAAAGGGGCTTCATTCTGTTATTTTGGTGGGACTAGCTAGACCCTCTATTGATTATCTGTACCCTCTATTGAGTTGAAAATAATCCAGGATCACTTCTACTTAGCTCAAACTAAAGTGGTCTCATTCAATTGGAAATCTAGGCCTGGGAGCAGTGACAATATTAAAGGAATCCCATTCAATTGTTCTCTTATAAAAAAGGGCAATTTTAAGCTCATAATTTACAGAGGCCCAAAAGCAAGACCATGCCTTATCAAGGAACCTTTCTCTTTCTCCTTGGCATAGCTGCCTGTCAGGACCCCTACCACTGTGAAGAAATTCTCTTCTCAGATTTAACACTTCTGTTTATCTCTGTGCCAGGATTTCTCTGTTAGGACCTTTATCTCTGCCAGGACTGACTTCTCAGTGACAATAAAACTTCCCTTTTGCCAATCAAACTTTTCAGGTTGGTGAATCCTTTCACACTGAACCTGTACCAACCTGAAGGGGATTCTCACACTTCTCTCACACCTCAACTCTCTGAACCACCTCTAACCGCATCATTTGGTTCCCTAACTGCATCACTAACATATCCTCAGCAGCCAAGGAAGAACAGGGCCACGCCAGAAGCAATTTCAGAAAAGAGGACTAACTAAGGCTACAAAGAGAAACTCAGCCACTAGATCCATCCTGTCCCATTAGTTATTTATGTTTTCTCTTGACATACCAGAGTACTGAACCTTTTAAAGACAAGTGCTCTATCAAGAGGGCATCGATTGTTCTAATGATGCCACTTGTGGCAGTTGTCATGTGGTCACTAATTAGCTAAGGTCTGCTATGGGGAAGGAGGGAAGGAAGGGAGTAAGCCACTCCACTTTACCAAATGGGAGGCAGGATTTTTTCGGTATCTCCAGTCTGTCTGGCAATGCTTGGAAGATTTTTATTTCCTTTCCAAATCCCAAAGGATTATATTTGAAGATTAGAAACTTTCACTCTTCTCTACTCTCCCAAAATTGAGCTTGATGGGATGCTGATGTCTGTGTGGTGGGATGATTCCCTAGAAGAGTTCAAATTATGGGGCTTATCTGTGCTGAGGCCCCTCTCTCTTGCCCGACATAATGTTGGTGAAATCATAAAGCATCATCGTGCAGTAGGAAGAACATGAACAAGATTTAGTTTGTGGATTTGAATCCCAGCTCTGCCACCTGTGTGATCTTGGGCAAATCATTTTACCAGGTCTCAGTTTCTTCACCTGAAAAATGAAGGAATTTCCTGTTCTAATCCTCAATTGATGGATTTTATATTATCACAGGACAATTGAGTTCCTTGGAATCTATAGTGTAAACATGACTAAGTGGCATTGGTCAGAAGGCCGAAGTTTTATAAAGGAGGAAGTATCACCAGGACTAGAAGCAGCATGAAAAAATAATTTTTGGAGGGAGAGTGGATAGGATTTTTTTCCTTGTAACTATGCCAGATGTCTTGAGCAATGCCTCCCCTTTTACTATATTCTAAGCATAGCTTTTGCCTTTGAAAGTCAGAGGAAATCTCTAACCCCAGCAAGTACCATTGCTCATGCAGCCCAACTTAATATGCTTGCTCCATATCTCCCCTACCCCCCTCCCCCCAAAAGTAGCTAGGTAGATAGCATGCAAGTCCTGGAGTCAGGAAAGACTTAGTTAAAATCTGGCCTCAGACACTTAGAAGCTGTGTGACCTTGGGCAAGTCACTTAACCCTATTTGCCTCAGTTTTCCCATCTGTAAAATAGAGAAAATAAAATAGAGAGAGAATAGAAGACCATTCCAGTATCTTTACCAAGAAACCCCAAAATGGGATCATGAAAAGTCAGACATTCCTAAACAACAGCAATAAAAACACCCCTAATTTTTGCATTCAAATGTCAATAAGAAGACCTTTTGACCCCAGGGAAAGCCAGTGATCTGGTGAAAATTCACCCTGCTAATTCATTTTAGATATGGTCCATAAAAAGACTGCCTCCAGGGATTAAAAGGGTTACTTCATTTTAACCTCCACAGGACTTTTCCCCAGCCCCATAGCTAGCTTTCCAAAGATTTCTTGTCAGACCCTCCTTCAGAGTCAAGGTGGGGAGGAAGCAGTCTAATCTCAGTTTTTATACATTACTCCATCCCAAACCTTTAAAAACTATTATTTTCAAAAGCAGATTCTTTCAAATATTGCAATTTATTAATCCTTTGCCTTTTTAAAAAACTAAGGTAAGTTCCCAGTTTGGGGGCATTTGAGAGGAGAGTAAAGATTGAAATGTCCAGTTTAGAGCTGAAACTAGGGTGGGGGAACTTTGTTCCAGGCACCTAAATTTCCTCCTCACGCTGGTCTGGAGACCACCACCACCATCTCCTCTCTTTTCTCTCTGTTCAAGTCCTCTATTAATCGATGGCCCTGAGGGGTTTGGAGAGTGAAGATAGGCCTCAGGAGAGGGCTAATGCAATTGAGGGGAGGGCCAAACTACCACCTCTCCTGGAAGGATTGTATCTGCTTGACTCTCTCTCTTCTAAAATCTGACTGTATACTATCTCTCAACCAACGAAATTTGCCCTAGCTGCCAGAATCCTAGCTATCAGGCTGTCCCTCACAAACATGGACTGAGCCTAGCATATTGGTGCCTGGTGGGGTTTATGAAAGCAGTGAAATCCAGAAGTAGTTTTATAGTGAGGGTCTTTAACTAAAGAACAATTGTTTTTCTAACTCCTCAAGGATATGATGGAATCTCTTTCCATTTCCTCCAAGCAGACTGCTGTCAGCTCAAACCTTCTGTATGAGGTGACCCCAATTCACCGCTAAATAAATGTCTACATTTGGACCACTCCTTCAATCAAAGTATAAATTCTCTTACACCCCCTAAACAGAAATCTGATAGTCCTTTCATTCTAGTAACTTAGAGCACTTGGGGACAAAAATTTTCAAATGTTGAAACTAATTTCCAGATGGGGCAAATAAGGACTGCATAAAGGTGAGGTCAAGGTCATGGAACAAGCAAACTTATTTCAGTTTGAAATAAGTCAAATATCTTGATACTCCTAGTTTATTGTTTAACCAAGGAAAGCTTTCCTCAGAACCAAGACCCTTTTCCTCCCTTGCCTTCTTTTCCTCTCCTTTCACTCGTTCTCCACCCCTGGAGAAAACATGCTTTCTCTCTTTCCTCCATTATTCTCACCCCAGTGAAGCCCCAAGCACCCAGAGAACTCACCTTCTGGACCACTTGGCTGATTGCCTCCCAAAGGGTCTCTTCCAGAGCACGCCATACAGCTGCACTTTGGTGCTGATGTCCAGGGCATCGGCTTCTGCCTGTTCCATGGAAGGGGAGGGAGAAACTGAATTGGATTTGGAAACGAACATTTTCTCTCAGAGGAATTTCCCCCTCCCCTCCCCAAAACTTCCCTGGGTCTGGTTGCTCTGGGGAGTTGACCGAAGACAACAACCCGGAATAACGATGTCTAAGACGGTTGGGAGCCAGAGGCAAGTGAGGAAAGCCTACAGACTGGATCGGTCCTGAGGGTGTTCAAGTCATAGTCGATACTTGCTTCCCTGGCGCAGAGATGAGCAAGGTTTCCTCTCACGGTGTGGTGCATTAAAGCAAAAAAGGTCGACAAGCCAGCCACAGGAGATCAGAGCTTTGCAAAGAACGGAGTAAAAAGTAGAGCAGCCGCCCTCCAGAAAAGGTGGAGTAAGTCAGATTCCTTAAATCTTTTTGATGGGGAAGGCAAAAGGGGAGGTGGAGGGAACGATCCCAGATAGGAGCTCAGGGAAAGACGCTGGAGGTCTGTCGATCTGGTACCCGCTGCACCAAAACAATTCTCCTTTATCGCTCCCTCAGCCCGATCCCCCACTCCCCACCCCGCCGTCATGCACGCACCCCAATTCTGGTGGCCTTTGATTGGTCGGGAGTAAAAGGTAAGTCAGAGCCCACTTTGGATCTTCCAATCACAGTCCCTGAGCCGGTCTCTGAAGGTCTCTCTGCTCCCATTATCAGAAGATCAGAAGATGAATTTCCTTACTGAAATAACCATCCACATTCATAAAGCACTTTATGATTTTTCAAAAAGCGCTTTCCTTACTACTCTGAAGCAAAGGTGCATTATGATGGCTTAGAGATGAGGAACGTGAGGCTCAATAAGTGGGTTTACAAAGGCTGCTGAGCAAACTTCAGCCAATTTATTTAAGTGTGTGTGTGTGTGTGTGTGTGTGTGTGTGTGTGTAGGGGAGGGGTTGGGCGGGGGTGTTGTAGAAGAGTTGTTGACCATGCTGGATAAGGAGGTTTGGACATTTGAAAAGAGCCTTGAAGGGTAGCTGCAGGAGGCTACCCTCTCAGAGTTGTATTTCAACCTAACTTCAAATCAAATCAGCAAGTGTTAAATGCTCACTATTTGCCAGGCACTGCGCTGATACAAAGAAAAGCAAAAACAATTTCTGCCCTTAAGGAGCTCACAGGCCAAAACAGCCCTATCCCATATAGTTAGGGCCTTATAGATAATATAGATAATATAAATGCCTTGTATTTATTGTTGCCTTTTGTTTTTATATCTCACTCATTCTTGGGAATATTCTCTCTCACACTATTTTTACCCTAACCTCAATGATCAACACTCCTTTAATTTTTTAAAATTAAGAAAGCAATTTTCTCTCCTTCCTGTCTCCCCCAACCTCCACTGGGGAAAAAAAAAGAAAAACAAAACAAAACAAAACAAAACACCTTTGCCACAGATATCTATGATCAAGCAAAACAAATTCCTATACTGTTAATGTCCAAAAATCCTGAGTCTCAATCTGCACTGAGTACCAAGTCCTCTCTGTCAGAAGGTGAATAGAGTTCTGTGGAATCATGGTTGATGACTGATCAGAATTCTTAAGTACCTACAGTTTTTTCATCTTTGCAAATTTGTTGTTATTGTGTAAATTGCTTTCCTGATTGTGTTTGCTCTAGTCTGCATCATTTTATACAAGTATTCCCAGGTTTCTGTGCAGCCCTATGCCAATATTTCTTCCATCACAATAAAATAATTTTCTATTCACATACCACAATTTGTTTAGTCATCCCCTGGATACACCCTTAGTTTTGATTTTTTTTTTTTTTTTTTTTTTTTTTTTGCTATCACAAAAAGAGACATTATAAATAAATTTGTGTTTATGGGTCCTTTTCCTCTTTCATTAGTCCTTTGGGAGATAAGCCTACTATTGTATAGTGGGGTCAAAGGGAAAATCATAATTTAGTAACTTTGGCGGGGCATAATTCCAAACTACTTTCTAGAATATCTGGATCAATTCATACCTCCACCTATAAACTGCATATATATATATATATATATATATATATATATATATGTGTGTGTGTGTGTGTATGTTTTCCCATAATCTCTCCAATATTTGATATTTCTCTTTTTTGTCAATTTTGCCAATTAGGAATGAGGTAGAATCAGAGTTTACTATTTTAATATGCATTTCTCCAATAATTATTAATTTGGAGATTTTTCTTAATGTGGCCCTTGATAACTTAGATTTATTATTATTATTTTTTTAGACAACTGAATGTTCATATTTGTTGATCATTATCAATCAATTGAGGAGTGGTCCTTATTTTTATAAAGTTTAATCAGTTTTTTACATATCTTTGAAATTAGATCTGTATTAGAGAAACTTTCTGCAACATTTTTCTCCCAGTTATTTCTTTTCTTATTTTAGCTGCATTGCTTTTGTTCACATAAAATACATTTTATGTAATCAGAATCTTATATTTTATGCAATTTGAATTGTCTATTTTAATTTCTATGATATTTCTAACCCTTGTTTGATCATGAACTCTTCTCCTATCCATCAATCTGAAAGGTACTTTCTTCCTTGTTCCTATAATTTGTTTATTGTCTTCCTTCATATCTAAGACATGAATCCATTTGGAACTTACCTTTGAATATTGCTTCCCATGAACCCTCCTTTTCATACTGATCTTCTTGTCTTGAATCTAAGCGATCTGATAGCTTTATCATTCACCTTTTTAGGATTTCTATACCCAGAGGCATAGATGCTCATATATTATAACTCCATTTTTATATGCTAGCTTTTAAAGTCCCTTTAAGCAAAACTGGGTTAAACCAGTAACCACTTGAGATTCATTCACATTCTCTGAGCTTGTTTGTTCATTAGTAAAACAGAGATAGAACTGGATAATTTTTATAATACTTTCCTAGCTCTAAATATTATAATGTTATGAATCTAAGGGGGCTTGAGTAGTTAGAGAATAATAATAATGATGATAGTAGCATTTATATATTGCCTACTATGTGCTAATAATTTTATCTCAGTTAATCCTCACAACAACTCTAGGAGGTAGATGCTCTTATTATTCGCAGAGGTTAATACCTCTAAAGTTACACAACTAGTAAATGTTTGAGTTCAGATTTGAATTCAAGTCTTCCTAATACCAAGCCTAGTACTTAATACATAACTGTCCAATAGGGTATGGTATCTCTGGGAGCAGGTTATATTGGGAAAGGCAAGTGATATACTAATAGGAAATGCCAATAAAATTTTATTTTAAAAAAGAATTTTCATTCACCTAAACAAAACAAATTTAACTCAGAGATGGATGGCTTTGTAAAATCATAGGATATAGAATGAAATTGACATCCAGAGAAGTTTCTTAAATGACTTGCCTAAAATTACAGAGCCGAGATTTGAATTCAGATTTAGTAACTCTAAATCCAATTTCCTTTCTATTACATGATCACACATCATCTTCACTGCAACTGCTCCAAATCTTACCATCTTATTAAGTCTAACCCTTCTCAATATACTGGACCATACAACAGCCACATCCTCTTTCCCCAGGATGTTGGACAATCGTCTCAAGGTTCAGGGGCAGTGAAAGCTGGCTATGCTGACCTTGCTTAGTTCTGCAGGTTGAGTTCTTCATTTCACGTCTCTAATAAATTTATTATTAGATTACCAAGTCAATAACATGGAAATCCTCTAATCTGGTGAGAGAAGGGATATTAGCTTAGACTATAAAGTGAATGCTAATGCCCAAGTTACCCACCCCATTTACCTGGATTAGAAGGATGAACTGGCCACCAGCAGGATGGGGAAAAGGCAGAACTACGTCCCAAGAAGGAAGATAAGTTCAGTGGTTCCAGAACAAGAATGTGAAGCTCTCTTTTTCTATCAAGCTCCAGCTAAAATTCAATAGGAACCCACTGGCATACTTGGATGAATCTTCATGATTAGACCTGCTGAGGTTGAAGTGGATTTCTTGCTTTAAAAAAGTTAACTCAAACCACCTAGAAGCTTACATTTTCCCTCAAAGACTCCTTAAAATCTACTTTCCCTTCCTATGATTTTTTTTCCATTAAAAAAATTATTGTTTGCTTTCACTGAGTTCATCTAAGGTATTATACTTGTTGTCAGCTTATTTAAGATCCCAAAAGATAATCTGAACCCCAAGATAAATTCCGATGTAGAATAAGTACTATAGACAAATAGATCTGGTTTTCATGGCAGGGGAAGTAATGGGGGATCAAGTATAACAAATCACTGAATCTTGGAGCTACTTCTACAAACCAAAAAGTAAGGAGGTTTTGCAGCTTGAAGGAAGGATTTGAAGATCAAAAAAAATTCAGACTAGAATAAGACAGAAAGTTCTCATTGTAACCCAAGTTTCAAAGTCCATTGGGAGCAAGGTAACAGCTCAACTGAGAAAGAATCCTAGATCTTATCCATAGGAAATTCCCCAAGTCTCTAGTGTAGCAAGCCGGAAATAGGAATATGATGGAGACTGTGGGCTCTTTTCAAGTCTTTCCAGAATTTTTTCCTTCAGAAGCATGAAGTAGAGTTAGCCTTGTCCAACTTCCCTTTGGGAGCTAGAAGCTAGAAACATTCAGAAAAACTTGGATGTCATCCTCAAGAAAATTGGAGAGTTCTCATCTCTTGAGTTCTTTCAACTCTGCTCTGTTCCTCATGTGGGCATTCATGTCTCCCATTGAGGGAAAGAGTTCCATACCAATGGGCTTTATTTTGGAGGGGTTATCCCACTATGTAGCATAAAGGCGTTGTATGGTTCAAAAGAAAGTAGAAAAGATATGTCAAGTCCCTTCTACAAAGGAGATTTTTTATTTTTTGCAAGATCTATTCTAACCAAGGTAGAGACTTCAAGAGCAAGTTACTCAGGGAAATGTTACTTAGGCAAATGCCTTGGCAGATATAAAAAAGACTAAAACAACTCAACTTGACATTTTAACTGCATTATTGAATATATTGGGAACTTTGAGATAAGGATAAAAGGCTTGGTGGAATCAACACATCTCATTTCTAATATGTACAAATATCTCCATCAGGAATGATGTTACACGTAGCACACCATGTTTATTCATATTTGGACAAAAATGACACTTGCCTGAAATTTGTGTTTCAATAACTCAGATGAAGAGGATACAACTATTTATGTCCAGTACATCTCTCTTAATTGAAGGAGAAACTAAGAAATACCCTACCAATTAGCCACAGCTTCAGTTCATATCTGTAACAGAAACAAAAGATGTTATGATTACATATGTTGGACACCTAAGTAATATAGTATTATAATTTTTTAATATGGTTCTTATAAATTATATAGATATAGGTAGTGGTGTTTCAGAATGTTCGTTTATGCACTAGTTCAGACAGCTTTATAAGTTAAAACCGCAGGGAAATAAAAATACATACCAAAATATGAAAAAAAAAAAAAGACATTAAGACATTGTAATACTAGGATTCAACATTAAGACCTTCAACTGAGGAGATTAGAGTTCTGTTGAAGAACACTGGCATTCAAAAGACTCACAAGTTAACTGATTGATAGAATGCTAATCCATGCAAAGTAATTCAGAGACTGGTCAACTTGCCTATTTACAAACTTTGCCTGTTTAGCCCCCAAAAATAGAGAGGGCCCTGTTAGGACTATTCACCATAACTATCTATTGTCCATAGAAGAGTTATCTGGACTTTCTACTGAGAGAACTGATGATTACTCACTCAGATAAAGAGGCAATCTAAGGAGCAGCTAGTTGATGTAGTGGATAGAGTCCCAGCCCTGAAGTCAGGAGGACCTGAGTTCAAATGTGACCTCAGACATTTAATGCTTCCTGGCTGTGTGACCCTGGGCAAGTCACTTAACCTCAATTGCCTCAGCAAAAAAGAGAGAGAGAGAGAGAGAGACAGTCCACCAATTGTATGAAGACTTTCTGACCCAGATATGAGCTCTGAAAGTGATCCAGCCAATGAAGGAAAACAATATATTATCATAGGGTAGGAGAAGTGAACTCTGGGCAACTCCTTTCTTGCTTCAAACTGTTACCAATCCTCAGGGTACAGATTCAATTCATAAAGCTTGAAAATACTGATAGGTAGTCTGGATTAATTGTCAATTTGGGTGTAGATCTACACAGTGATCCTGATATTCAGCCAATATTAACTACAAGCTCTGGCTTACATAGAAAATGAGTTCAGTCAGTGTTAGGAGAACTGGGCCTATTTCCAGATTATTACCAGGCTAAGTTATGATGCTAGGTAAACCTGAAGACATAATTACACATCTCTAAGCAACAATACTAGAGATTACTCTTGTAAAATGTGACTTGCATGTACTTGTATATGTTTCCTGCTGTACCTGTGAATTACTGTATTTGTTGAATATTCTTATTACTTGATTATGTTTTATGTTCTGTTTATGCTATGGAAATGTCTTTTTCAATAATTATGTTATATAAATGCTGTTGCTTATAGATAAATTGTACTTTATATATAGGCCTATTGATAGGATTATTATTGCAGCTAGTTAGCTTAACACTGCTTTGTAAGTTAGCCATGCTAATTGTTTAATTGCTGAGTATTATGGATATGGCTATACATTCCAGTACTGTGTACCATGGATATGCATGTGTTATACCTTGTATTATAGATTATTATTGTTCTGCTGTGTATTATGGATATATATGTTAAAATATTCAGTAGGTAGTTAGACATTGTAATATTCTCTTAGCTAATAGTCTGTATAATGCCATGTCTACTGCACATTCTGGGACAACAGGAAAATCATTTTTGTTGTTTTTCAGCACTGCCTGTTTGTATTTTTATTGTAAACAGGTTTTGGACTTGTTCTAGCTAATCTTTGCAAGGGACTACAAAGAGTTTTGACCCAGGGGAGAAATGTCACCCTGATTGAGCTGAGTTGCCCTGCTCTCAGTGGGTTTTAGAACTATAGTTTTTCTTGGCAAAGATACTGGGTTGATTTGTCATTTTCTTCTCCATTTTACACATGAGGAAACTGCAACAAACAGGGTGAAGTGACTTGCTTAGCATCATTTAGGTAGTAAGTATCTGAGGCTGAATTTGAACTCTTGATTGATGCATTTCCCTGACTAGTTCTAGCATCCTATCTACTGCACCAACTTGCTGACCCAAAGCTTGTCTATTTTCTAGCTTATTCTTTAATTCAATTCACCAAATATTTATTAAACATTTACTATGTTTAAGGCAGTAAGTTTGGTCTCTGGGTCCAACTGTTTCCATGGTTCAGTGATCTATCATACCTCACAACCATTTACTTGCTTTTGTTGGTCTTTCTCTTTTTGTCACACACTCAAAAATGAAAGACTATATTTTCTTAGATTTGTTCACAAAGGGAAAGGGCAGCATATTAAAATATCAAGAATGATGTAGCAAATTATTGGGAATATATATGAGACTATTCAGTACAGACTGGTTTGTACCCAAACTTAGCACCCTTTCCTTTCTACTCATCTAAATTCTAGCTCTCCCTCAAAGCTAAAGTTACGTGAGCTTGGGCCATAAAATTTTATCTATTTAAAGCTTTATACCCTAGACAGACTGCTCTTGTTTTAGCTTGAGAATGATGTCTTTTGAATCAAGTTATTATCCCCATGCAGATTGGGGGTTCATTGACTTGATTCTCTGGATCGAACTCATTTCTTTCTTTTTATTTAAGCTAAAGCAGCAAACAGGAGATATCATTTATATGTGAGTAAAACCACTGCTACTACCACCATTTCTAAGATCCTGATAGAGACTGTCCAGGATTCTTAATGCAAAAGTTCTGAGAATAACAGTGCCCTCCTCCTTCCCCTGACTACCAGCCCTGCTTCCAGACTGGTCTTCATAACTGTCACTGATGAGAATAATCCCTGTAATGGGAGGACCCATCGTTGACCATCCCTGATGGACAGGTAAGTCTAATAGCCCTAAGAGAATTTATGTGCCCCCAGACTCAGTCCTGATTCTAGCCCAGCTGTTAAAGCTACCAGATATGCAAGAGTTTTGGCCTGGCCTGGCAACTGCTTCTGTGAAAAACACAGCTCCTTCTGACCTTCATCAATCACAGATACTAAAGACCCAGAAAATAAAATTCTCAATAGCAAAGTCTTTGGCTTTGTCAAATGTTTTATCACCAGAAACTGATGTGATTTTACCAGCAGAAACAACATTAAAGAAGATGCATTGCCATATGCTTAACCATTCTCTCTAAGGACCATGAGTCCTTAAAACCTGACTTGCAACTAAAATCTTCTATGTGTATTGTCTCCTCCATTAAAATGGGAAGGTTCTTTGAACTTGGAACTTGAAGATAGGAACTGTCTCCATTTTTCTATTTGTATCCTTAGTGTTTAGCAGAACTTTGCACATGATAAGAAATTAACAAGTGCCTTTTTATTCATTCATTTATTCAGCAATTTTGATTGCTGACTGGGTTTATGGTATTATACCTACATTCATACACTGATCTAGTTAGGTTTCTTCTCTCCATCTTTCCCACATTTCCACAGGAAATGTGGATGTGGGAGGAAAAGTCATAAAAAAGTATTACAATTGTGTCCAATTACAAAAATGTCAACTCAACCCCTAAGTTTTTTTCCTTATGTAGGACAACAGAACACTTGGGTGGGGGACCAAGAAAGATAGAGGGTGGGCTCTGAAGACCTTTGCTACCTTTATATTGCTCCAAAGTCACTGTCACTGCAGCCCAGAAATATACCCTGCCTCAAGCAATACAAGACAGTGACATCAGAAAAAAAAAATCAATCCAGACATTGATTCTATTCATTTCTGAATCATTCTCTTACAGTTCAGTGGAGAGAGTCCAGTCTTCAATTATAGGCCAGAAGCTCATTAATAATCATTTGTAACTCAAGTCTGAAATAAAGAAATGCAAATCTATAGTTCTGCAACCTCATTGTCCCATAAATTTGCTAACCACTTAACAAGAATAATAAAAATTAACAGCTTCTCTCAAGTTTCTCTGATGGAATAGTCTTGTTCTCTGGGAGATGATGAGCAGGATGCTCTTAGGAAAAAAAAATCTGGAAAATCCACCATGAACAAAGTGAAATGTACTATATACAAAGTAATAGCAATATTCTGGGATAACCAGCTGTAAATGACTTTGTTATTTTTAATAGCACAATCATCCACAACTATGCTGAAGGACTTATGATGAAAAATCCTATCCATACCCAGACAAGGAAATGAACATGTTTGAATACATATCTAAGCATTCTCTCTCTCTCTCTCTCTCTCTCTCTCTCTCTCTTTTTAATTTAATTTTTCTTGAGGATTTTTATTTCTATTAGGGTGGGAGATTTATGTTTTATTTCATAACTTGACTCATATATATCTTATATAACTTTACACATGATTTCTTAATTGTGGAGATCAGGGAGAGGACTTAGAACTCAAAAAAATCTTAAAAACAAATGTAAAAAAATTGTTTTGAAAATAAACAGCTTTCTGGTTCTACTAGTTCTACTGGTGCTATTAACCAAAAATGAAAGACAGATTCAGAGATAGGAGCTACTTATAAAGTGAAAGTTTATAAAAATGAACTAATATTTAGTGAGCAGCAGCTAGTATAGAGGTATAGAACACTGGGACTGGAGCCAGGAAGATACATCCTCCTGAGTTCAAATTTGGTCTCATACATTTTCTAGCTGTGTGACTCTGAACAAGCCACTTAACCTTGTTTGCTTCATTTTCCACATCTATAAAATGAGTCGGAAAAGGAAATGGCAAATCATTTCAATATCTTTGCCAAGAAAACCTGAGATGTAGGTGAGGAGGAGGGTCACAAAATTTGGACATGACAGATCAAAAATATTAAATGTTCCCTCTCATGGATGATGTGTGAATAACACCCAGAGCCAACTAGGATGGCATAGTACACAGGTCCACATTTTACATGGGGCTTTTGGTGCTATGGGTCCAAATGTCTCTTATTATTTTTATTTATTCACTTAACAAGAAAGGAATCCATAGTGTCTGGTCCCTATGACAGAATCTTAGAATTAGAAGAGGAGACTTTTGAGGAAATATGTTTTTTTTTCTCAGTTAAGGAATTCCTTTTGCTTATTGCTTTGTTAACAATTTAACAAACAAAACTGAGGACCTACTACAAGGGAAAACAGATAAAATTGAAAGCACCTGCCTCAAAGAAATTACATTTCCGTAGGGAGGATATAAATAACAAATAAATACAAGTTAAGGTGAAGGAGAGAACATTTACTGGGAGAATAGGAGAAAAGTATTATGGAGGACACAGACAAGCATTTTGAGAGGTAAAAATGAGAAGGAATTTCAATCAGTCTGTGTGATTCTACTCAATCAAATCCATAGGGCATGATGATATACTTGGGGCAGTCATAGAAAAAAGAAAATCCAAACTCCTGGAAGTTATTTTTATAACACTGCTGACAAGCAGGGCTGTCTTAGAATACTCATAGATGCCACTTATGAGAGACAACTCATTCCACTGTTGGATAGAACTAATTAATAGAAAGTTTCCCCTGGTGTTGATTTCAAACCTATCTACCTGAAACACCTGGGCCACTTTGTTGAGTTCTACGTCTGCCTCCATCCCATCCATGATAACAAGTATCATCTGTCCTGTCTCCTGTATGGGTAGTAGAGAAGACTTATCTGGAAGGATAGAAAGGTAGGGGCTAGATCCCCACAATGACTGAAATACCTGACCTATGATTATCTGGCCTCAAATTGACCCTTAGCTCAATTTCTGATATATTGTAGACTAAATCCATGTGCTAAATCTTGACTTTTGCTCAAAAGCTTTTGCTTTTTTCCACAATTCTTCAAAACTCTAATCAGACATCTAACTGACTTTTCATTCTGCAACTGGAAACTAGGGATTCACTTAACATCACAGAAAATTCCCACCCTAATGCCATAGAATGGGGTTCTGAGCACAAGACAATTATCAAATAAATTTCCTCTTTATATATTTTATTCCTTAAAATAAAAGATTACTATTATATTTTTTCTTCTTCAGTTCCATCATCTCCAGATCTATCAACCATTCTTCAAATGAGATGGTTGGCAGACCCTTTACTATTCTTAATGAATCTCAGGAACTTGAATGACTTATAAATTGTTCCACCTAATGTGTGGCATCCACACCTGAATGTAATGTTCTTATTCACTTTCTTTGGAAGTTAAAATCATAGCAAAATTAGCAGTTGTCTTAGAAATGGAATTTAGGTTTCTATTTTCCTTATTGAGCTGTATCCTATTTTTCATATATTTGTTTCAGAGATAGCTTTATGAAAGGGTTTTGTCTAGAGAAAGTACTTTGTATTCCTTATCTCTGTGTTGACCTCATTTTTACTGATTACAAACCATTATTCTAGTCCAACTTTCACCCCAAAGTGCAAAATACTATACAAATAAAATTGACAGATGGCAAATTGGGTTATTTTTTCTTGAATATATTCTTGAAAAATCAGTTATTTTCTGTCAGAAGGTCTCCTATTATTGAAAGATAAAAAGGAGGATACTAGTAGAAGAACCTACAAAATTAAGAAGAGGTAACCAGCAAGGGATCCTATACAGTAAAAAAGAAAACCATTTGGGCACTCAGGGCTAAGGATATTACAGGTCAAGACTAAGGGACTTGGCAGAATTTAGTAAAACATCACATATTCAGGCAGTCATTGATGAGTTAATGGGGAAAATCTTCACTATAATATACAATATGGTATGATATGATATGATATAAGCAATACAAGCTATAATATTTAAATACTTGGGGCAATTGGATGTCATAGCGGACAGAGAACCCACCCTGGAGTAAGGAAGTCTTGACTTCAAATCCAGTCTCAGATACTTAAGACTTACTAGCTATGTGATCCTGGGCAAGTCACTTAATGCCACTTAACATCACTTAATGCCAATTGCCTTACCAAATATATATTACATATAAATATATGTATACATATACACATATATATATATAGACACACATACCACATATATATTTAACATGTTAATAATCTACTAAGAGAAAATGGTCATTTCTAATCTGGTGCTACCACTTGTAGCATATTTTTTATAATTAAATAAAAAAGGGTATTTAAGCATTATTTTAAGCATCTATAGGTGCTTATGTGCATTGGGGATACAAAGATGAAAAAAAAAATCACTGTCTTCCAGTTCCCTTCTACTGTGGAGAAAAAACTAGGCATAGAGATGGCATTCACCTGTAAAAAATATACAAGATATATACAACAGTATTTGTTGTACAAGATAAGTACAATAAGTGCCTCCATTAGGCACTGAGTTTCCTGATCGTAATAGCATCTATTACCCTTAGTTTTTGAAAGGATCAAATAAGATAGTGCTTAGCACTGTGCCTGGCATAAAATAAATGCTATGTAAATGCTATTGTCATTATTAATTATTATTACTATAGCAACTCTAGTGTTTAGGAAGAATAAAATTAGCAGTGCCCTGGAAAGTTATGTGCATTCTAGGAATCAATGCATTTGGGACAGAGTAACAGGATATTAGAAGCACTTACCATCATTCCATAAAATTTTCCTGAGCATCAGTCACACAGCTATAGAGAATCCATGAAGTTCTTACTCTTGAATTACAAGGGTTTCATTAGATGGTTGATGAAGGCTTTTCCAACTATATGGAGAATGGGCTATAACCTGTTCCACCAGCAGATATAAATATTGCTCCAGTTCAGCATGATAGCAAGTGCTCCAATAGAAAGAGATTTAAGAATCTTGTTTTAAATTTCTGCTCTGAATAAACTTCTTAATCCCTCTAAATATTGCTTACTTCCTTTGTGAAATGAGAAATGATCTATGGTCCCTTCCAACTCTAAATCTTAGGATTCCTGTCAGAGTTGTAACTAGGAATTTCTCACTTTCAAACAAAAATAGGTGAGGTTTTGGGGTTTTGGATATATGTGTTGGGAGGGAGGGTCAGAAGTGGCAGTTTCTAAACAAAAGATGAGGATGCAGTTGTATTGGGAAACACAATGATTGATCATTCCCCAGAGTATTGTCCCTGAAGGAATAAAAAATGGTGGCCTTGATAAAGGGTTATCATGGGTACTAGTAGTCATGGGCACTAAAGCTTGCTGGTGGCAGCCAAGTACCAACTGAAAGAATAGGGATGCATTGTAATGGCACAGACCTCTGGAAGATAAGGAAACACAGGGATAGTGAACACCAACAAATCCCCTATGGACCATTTTCTTTCCCCTATTCTGCGCCTCCCTGTCTATGACCTTAGCTAAACTAGCTACATTTCTGGCAGTTAGTTTTACTAGCTAAACTCATAGTATGTGTTTTAGGGAAAGGAAGCTGGGAATCCAATAAGATACAGACTAGCAAGACAACAGATGTGATACTTTGAAATGGATAAGATATATTGTAAATCATGGGGTAGAAAATTCTCCTCCTGGAGCAGATTGTTTTTTCACTTAGACAAAATTATGTTTATCAGCAAGTTGTTTTACAGCTTTGAACTTCAGTTTCCAAATGAGGCTTACAGTATTGATCTCCCATACCTCCAAACCTACAGCTCCCATTCCAAGGTCTACAAAAACAGCAATAAGTTCTTTGCAGAATCTAGTATACTGGATCAGTAAGTGGTTTACTTAGTGCTTAGTAGTTACTTCCTCTCAAGCTGTTGCCAACAGAATCAATTCCTTTTGGAAGAGTGAAAATATGAAAATGCAGCAGTTAACCTGACTGACTACTTTTTTTTTCCCCTTTAGGAAAACAAGCAGAAAAGGTGGAGGGTATGAAAAATTATTTGTAGTTCCTCCATCATGTGGCTCCCATAAATCTAATATGTAATGTCCTACTGCAGAGAAATAGAAAGGGTAAAATAACTTAAGTTATTTGAGTAATACAAGAGACTACAAACTCTGGAACAAAAACTATCATATAAATAGGTCTAAGGACCTGGCATAAGTCCAATAACAATAAAGCCAAACACAGAAAATTGGAGTTCAGAGGTTTTAGGAGGAAATAGTCAATAATTGAAATAAAAAAAAAATGGATTCCTCTTGAGTGGTTGTTGGGAGTGATTTATTAGAATTATCTTGTATAGACTGAAGCTTAATCACACACATCTGAAGTGAGGTGAATCTCTCTTGAAGTTGATTTGTTATTAGCTGGTATATGGTAACAATACTTATAGTCTGAAATACAAGAACAAGAGACTAGTGCAAGGAATTTAGAACTTTTAACCTTGTTCCTAATGCCCAGAGGAAGTGTTGCTAACCTCTAGAAAGAAACATATCAGTTCTACAAAAAAGCAGATTTATTGCAAGTCAACTAAGGCCTTGATATGAATCTGTTTCCTTTTTTCATGCCTCCCCGACCTTGGAGCCGCATTTTTTTCAGATTCAATTGGTCTAAATAACTACCCATTTTTCAAAGCTTAGCTCACCACCTCTTTTCAATATTAAAAAGATTTTTTCTAGCCTCCAACACTCCCATAGAGTTAGGAGAAAAAAACATTGTTACTTAATAGGCAAGGTTGGAAAATGTACTTTCCAACACATTTACTAGAAGTCTGCTGAAAGCCAAAGAACCTGATTCCACAAAATAAATACCTATGTGACGTGGAAAGCAACATTTTATAGCATTAAATGAATATATATTTGTAAAAAGTAGCATTAAAAGTGTTGTTATAAGAAGTCTTAAAATAATGTGCTGACTTCAGGATGGACTGATATAGGAGAATCTGGTATTTTGTTCAAGATATTGGCAGTAGGCCTTCTACCTAAGTAGCTGGTCTCATGATGGATTATGTTGGGTTTGGAATAAGGAAGATTCAAATTTAAATCTGACTTCAGACATTTTCAATCAATAAATATTTATTATGTGCCTAATAAGTGTTAGATACTGTGCTAAGTGCTGGGATTACAAAAAGAGGCTAAAACATTTTTAGTCTATATCAGATTGATTGTTGTCCAGGGAGAGGGTGGGGAAGAGGGAGAAAAATTTGGAAAATTTGCAGGAGTGAATGCTGAAAATTATCATTGCATGTATTTAGAAATATAAAAAGGTATTTTGAAAAAAAATCAAGGAGTCTCTACTCTTAAGGAACTTACATTTTAATGTGAGACGACAACATGCAAACAAATATAGACAAAATTATTTATATACAATATAAATAGGAAGCAATTAACAGGAGGAAGGCATTAGAGTTAAGAGTGGTTCAGGAGGCTTCCTATAGAAGGTGAGATTTTAGTTGGAACTTAAAGAAGTCATGTAGGTCAGTAGTCAGAGTGGAGGAGGGAGCATTGGAGGCATAGGAGACAGCTAAAAAGAGTGCCCAGAGTTGAGAGATGGAGTGTCTTGTTGGTGGAGCAATTGGGGCCAGTGTCTTGGGGAGTAAAGTGTAACAAGACTGGATGGAAAAGTAAGAGGGATCTAGGTTATGAGCAGGGAGAGATTTGAAGCAGGCAGACCCACCAGCAGACTGCTGTAATAATCTAGGTGTGAGGGTCTGCACCATGGTAGTGGTAGTGTCAGAGTTAAAAAGAAGGCATATTGAGGAGACTATCTGACGAGTGATTCAGAGTAAGGAATTGAGGTTGACTCCTGGCTTGGATGCCTGAGGTACCAAGAGGATGGTGTTGCCTTATACAATAATAGGAAAGTAAGGAGGAGGGAGGGTCTGGGGAAAGAGAATGAGTTTCAAAATGAATCCAAAGGACATTCAGTTTGAGATCTGAAAGTCAGTAGATGTAAGATTGGAGACTCCTAGCTGAGAGCTTGGAGCAGGACACATACTTTTGGGAATGATCAGCATGTAGATGGGAAATAAATTCATGAAACAAGAATGACGAGATCACCAAGTGAAGTTGTACAGAGTGAGGAAAAAAGAGGGCCCAGGATAGAAGACTGAGGGACCCCTATAATTAGAGGGCACAATCTGGATGAGGATTTAGCAATGGAGACAGAAAAGGAGCAGTCAGACAGATGGGAGGAAAACCAGTAGACAGTGGTGTCCCACCCAAGGGAACTGATTAACCTAGGATGTAAACTAGGGAAAGAGTAAGGCTACTTCATCATGTGGGATAGGAATAAAGGAAGAAGGAATAGCAGAAGGCACATTCTATTTGGATGAACCTAGGCAAGACACTTAACTTATGTCTGCCTCTGTTTTCTCAACTGTAAAATGGGGATAGTAAATAGCTTTTATCCCCTTGGGCTGTAAGAATCAAATGAGATATTTGTAAAGTATCGAGTGTATGCAATCAATAACAGTAACTTATAGTTTTGCAAATATTTACCCATTTTCTTAAATTATCAGAGTTATCAACATTAATTGGGCAAAAAGGCCCCAAATAATTGCTTTAATTTCCTCTTCACTGGTAGTGAATTTGCTCCTTTCACTTTTAATGCTGGCAATTTGTTTTTCCTCTTTCTTTTTTTAAAATCAAACTAATCAATAGTTTGTCTATTTTTTTGTTTTGTTTTAATAAAACCAGCTTCTAGTTTTACTTGTTAGTTCAATTTTTTTTCCTACTCTCGATTTTATTAATCTTTCCTTTGATTTTCAGGATTTCTAGCTTGGTATTTAATTGATGATCTTTCATTTGTTCTGCCCAATTCATATATCTCCTCTTTAATCTATTTTATTGATATAAATATTTAGAAAAGATTTTAAAAACATTTTTAATAGGAATGGATGTTGTTTTATGTCAGAAGCTTTTTCTTCATCTATTGAGAGAAGCATGTGATTCCTCTAGGCGCCCTTCTTCTTTTATATGAGACAGCCTACCCCCATTTTGCCTCTCCTTGCCCCCTTCTCCCAATGCATCCCTCTTTCTTGCCTTTTAATTTTATTTTTTTTATTAAGGATGACTATTAATTCATGAGGTCACAGATTTAGAAAACAGAAAGAAAAACTATGGACCAATTTCCCTAATGAATATTAATGCAAAAAATTTAAAATAAATAACACTAGCAAGGAGATTGTAGAATATATCACAAAAATCATACATTATGACCAGGTAGTATTTATGCCAGGAATATAGGAGTGGTCCAATATTAGAAAAATTTTCAGCATAATTGACTATATCAATAACAAAACCACCAAAAACAATGATTCTTTCAATAGATGAAGAAAAAGATTTTGACATAATACAACATTAATTCCTATTAAAAACACTGAAAAACACAAGAAATAAATGCAGATTTCCTTAAAATGATAAGTATTATTTAATCTATAAATCATTAGCAAGTATATCTGACTTTCAAAAATATAAGATTCTAGAGAAGCATCTGTATGGGAAAAAGCTAAAAGTCTTCCCAATGACATTAAGGATAAAGCAAGGATATTTTCATTATCACCACTATTATTCACTATAAAGAAATTAAAAGAATTAGGATAGGCAGTGAGGAAACAAAACTATCATTCTTTGCAGATGATATGATGGTGTAGTTAAAGAATCAACTAAAAACCTAGTTGAAATAATTAACAATTTCAGCAAAATTGCAGGTTATACAATAAGCCCACATAAATAATCAGTACTTCTCTATATTACCAATAAAATTCAGCAGGAAGAGCTAGAAAGAAAAATTCCATTTTAAAATACTGTAGACAATATGAAATACTTGAGATCTACCTGCTAAGACAACCCAGGAATTATATGAATCCAATTAAAAAATACTTTTCACACAAATAAAGTCGGATCTAAACAATTGGAGAAATATTAATTGTTCATGGTTAGATCAAGCCAATATAATAAAAAATGCCAATTCTACCTTAATGTATTTATTATAATGTATACAATATATAATGTAATGTGATCTATCTTAATGTATACTAATCAAAATATCAAAATTATTTTATAGGGCTAGAACAAATAATGACAAAATTTATATGGAAGAATAAAAGGTTAAGAATACCTAGAGAATCAATGGGAAGATGTGAAGGAATGTAGACTAGCATTATTACAAAATGTCCATAATCAAAACAATCTGGTGGATCAGTGGAATAAATTTGTTACACAATACACAGTAATAAATAACCACAATCATCTAGTGCTTGATAAACCTAAAGATCCAAGCTTTTGGGATAAAAACTCACTATTTGACAAAAATTTCTGGAAAAACTGAAAAACAGTTTGGCAGAAATTAGGTATAGATCAACATCTCATGCCATATATATATAAAAGGGTCAAGATGGGTACTTGATTTAGACATAAATGGTGATATCATAAACAAATTTAGGGAGCATGGAATATCTTATCTGTCAGATTTATGGAAGAAAAAATGCATCACACACACACACAGACAGAGAATAAGCATTATAGGAAGTAAAATGGATAATTTTGATTATAGTAAATTTAAAACATTTTGCATAAACGCATCTTATGCAGCCAGGATTAGAAAATAAGCAGAAAAAGGAGGGGGGACATTTTTATAGCAAGTTTTTATGACAAAGGCCTTATTTCTCAGATTTGTAGAGAATTGAGTCAAATCTGTAAGAACAAGACCATCCTTTGATTGATAAATGGGCAACAGATATAAAAAAGCAGTTTTCAGAAAAAGAAGTCAAAGCTATTTATAATCATATTTTAAAATGCTCTAAGTGATTAATAATTAGAGAAATGCAAATTAAAGCAACTCTTAAGTACCACTTCACACCTATCAGATTAGCTAACATGACAGAAAAGGAAAATGTCAAATGTTGGAGGGATTGCAGAAAAATTAAGACATGAATGAACTGCCTGTGGAGTCGTGAATAAATCCAACTATTCAGGAGAACAATTCTGAACTATGCCCAAAGGGCTCTAAAACTGTGCATACATAACCTTTGACCCAGCAATATTTTACTAGGTCTGCATTCCAAAGAGATCAAAGAAAGAGAGGAAGGATATATATATATTGGAGATTGAGAAATGCATATCAATTGGAGAATGGCTGAACAAGTTGTGGAAAATGATTGTAATGGGATACTTACTGTTCCATAAGAAATGATGAGCAGGAAGATTTTAAAAAAACCCTGGAAAGACTTATATGAACTGATACTGAGTGAAGTGAGCAGAACCAGGAGAGCATTGTACATAATAACGGCAATATAATAATAACAATAACATTCAACTGTGAATGACTTAGCAAAGGAATGATACAATTGTGAAGGACTTATGATGAAAAATGCTATGAATACATCTTCAAAGAAAGAATTGATAGAGTCTGAATGCATATCAAGGCTTTTTTTAAAAATTCCTCTATTTTCTTAGAATTTGGGGGTCTTTTTGGTCTTTTTCTTTCAAATATGCTAATATGGATATTTGTTTTGCATAACTGCACATGTACAGTCTATATCAAATTGTTTGCCTTCTCAGGAAGGGATGAGGGAAGAGAAAGAATTGGAACTCAAAAATTTTAAAATGAACGTAATTTTAAAAATATATAAAAATGAAATAAAGGGAAAAGGGAAAAAATAAAATAATACTCAATATCAAGTGCCTGGCAGAAAATGTCTAGGAATTTGGGAGTAGTCTCAGCTGGAATAGTCAGCTATATAACTTTGAGCTGAATCTGACTTACATAGTTAAGCATGAATAAACAATTTAGGCCAATCTGACAGTCAGAGAAATCCCAAAGTAATGCAACTGGGTGAGAAATAAGGAGATGTTTGAAGTGAGGTGTCTCCTTAAATGAAGGCATGGACCCACCCTCCAATCAGAGAGGCAGAGGGTAGCGATGAGGTAGAATACCAATATCAATGAGACACTATCCCAATATTGAACTCATTGAGACATGGTGGGGAAGTTAGAAAAGTCCCACAGTCATGCAGTAAAATGTGTTAAACTTCAAACCTCCATTTGGATTTAACATGCTCTTTTTGGAGTGGGGTTGTGCCAACCACATAGGCTGGTGAATGCAGTTATGACTTGTCAAATTACATCCTGGCCAAGCCCATATTTACTTCTAAACAGAAAAATGAAACAGCCATTACTTGGCAGGAATCCTATTATATAGATATCAGTTCTTTCTATTCATGCTTTTTACTTGATCACTGGAAAGCTCTGCAAGTAAACTACAATAACCCTTTAACGACTTCTCACATACTACTTCAATTACAAACAAGCTTAAGGGACTCTAGAAGGAGAACCAGAATCTTAATTCTAAAGAAAATTATATAATTCAATATCTAGAACAAGTAATATTAGAAGAAATCCTTATTTGTTTAGCACATGAAATATGCAGTTAAGTAACCAGGACAATAATTTATATTCAGTCCTTTTCAGTCATGTCCTTGATGATTTTGTTTAGAATTTCTTGGCAAAGATGTTGAAGTGGTTTGCCATTTCCTTCTCCAGCTCGTTTTACAGTTGAGGAAACTGAGGCAAACAGAATTAAGTGTCTTGCTCAGGGGTCAGATTGCTAGTAAGTATCTGAGACCAAATCTGAATTTACAAAGAAGAGTATTTCTAACTCCAGGCCAGGCAATCAGTAAGACGACCAATAACTCATTTTCTCTTAAATTTCTCATTATCTACTTATTCTTTTCTTATAGACATGCCCAAATCTTCCTGTTTTTAAAATATAAAAACAAAAACTTCCCTTAACCCTGCCATGCCCTCAAACCTTATATCTCCCCTTTTCTCTGTCAAATTCCTACACTCATCTACAATCATAACCTTCATTTCCTCACTCACTCTCAATGCCCTGTAATTGAGCTTTGGACATCATTCTTTTGTAACCAATCTCTCCTGGGTTAGCAAAAATCTGCTTAATAAATCTTAAGAGCTTTTTTGGTCATCTTTCAGCTCTATAGCGTTGAACCTCTCCACAATACTCTCATCTCCCTGGCTTCTTTGACACTGCTCAATCTTGGTTCTCCAGTCTGACCATTATCTAGATAATCATCCATCAGTTACCCTCAAGAGTGGCTATTACCCCAAAGCTCTATCCTGGCTCCTCCTCTCTCCATTTATTCAGTGATCTCATTGGTTCCCATGAATTTAATAATAATTTCTATGCAGATGATTCCTAGATTTATATTTACTCACCTCTCTCCTGAACTCTCCATCCTGATGCTGGCAGAATCAAAATAATCAAAACATAAGTGATTATTTTTCATTCCTAAATCTAACCTTTCCCCCATGGGCTGTCCAGGATTACAACCTCAAAATCATCCATAACTATTTCCTCTCCTTAATTCAGTGTGCATTTATTAAGCACCAACTATATGCCAGACATTTGTACAAAGAGAGTCAAAAGACAATCTTTCTCATAGAGCTCACAATTTAATTGAGGAAACAAGGAAACAAACATACACAAAAAAGTTACCTTCAATAGGTGCCGCCACTTTCTCTCCTCTTATTCTCTTCTCTTACAATCTGGCTTCCAATTTTATCATTGCAAAATTGCTCTTTCCAAAGTTATTAATGATTTAATTGACATATAATGGCCTTTTCTCAGTTTTTGCTCTCCTTGACTTCTCTTCAGCCTTTAACAATACTGATCATTCTTTCCTCCTTGTTACATAGTCTCCTCCTAGCTGTCTGACCAGTCCTCTTTCTTTTGCTGAAACCTCCTCCAGATCACACCCTCTAATTGTAGATGTCCCTCAGGGTATTGTCTGGGTCCTCTTCTCTTCTCCCTCTATACTACTACCTCATCAGCTTTCATGGATTTAATTGCAACCTTTAATGGCAATTTAATTACCATTTTGTTGAGCATTCCCAGATCTACTTAACTTTCTGCTGACCTCCAACCTTATATCTTCAATTGTCTCTCAGACATCTCAAATTGGATGTCCGGTAAATATCTTAAACTCAAAATATCTAAAATGAAACTCATCTTTGCCCCCATAAACCCTACCTTCCAGGTCCTCACCCTTCTATTACCTTCCCTATTACTGGAGAGGGTAGCACCATCCTTTCAGTTACTTGGGCTCAAAACCTACAAGTGATTCTCAATTCCTTACTAGCTGTTACTCGACTAACAAGGCCTGTCAGTTTCACTTTCTAACATCTCTCAAATCCGTCCCTTTCCCTGCTCTGACACTGCCATCACTATAGTGCAGAGCCTCATCATCTCACGCCTGGATTATGGCAATTCTCCATTTAACCACTAACGTGATTTTCCTAAAATGCAGGTCTCATCATGTCACCTCCCTCATTCCTTCCCCCTAACAGACCCGTAATCAACTCCTGTGGCTCCCTATTGTCTCCAGGAGCAAATACAAAATGCTCTTTGTGGAATTTAAAGTCTTTTATAATTTTTCCATGGCCACACTACCTTTCCAGTCTTCTTACATCTTATTTCCAAATACATATTCTTTAATTCAGTGACACAATGACACTGACCTCCTGGCTGTTCCACAAACAAGACACTACATATCTCTGCTCCTGGCATTCTCTCTGGTTGTCCCATATACCCAAAATGATCTCCCTGCTCCATTCTGACTACTGATCTCTCTGACTTCCTTTAATTCCAAATGAAAATCTCACTTTCTACAGGAAGCCTTTCCCAAACCCTATTAATTCTAGCGTTTTCTCTTTTAATTCGCTGTTTACCTAGCATAAAGCTTGTTTTGTCTATATTTGTTTGCAAGTTCTCTCTCCCAAATGTAAGCCCCTTTGGCACAAGATCCTTTGCCTCTTTTTGTATCTCCAGTGTTTAGCACAATGCCTGGCACATAGTAGGCACTTAAATGTTTATTGAATTGAATAAATAAATAAAAGAAAACAATTAGCAAAGTGAAGGCACTAAAATTGAGAGGTTGGGAAAAGCTTCTTGTGAAAGGTGGGATTTTAATTGGGACTTGAACAAATTCAAGTTAGCCAGGAAGCAGAGATGAGGAAGAACATTGCAGGCAGGAATCCATCCAGAGAAAATGCCCAGAGTTGAGAAATGGAGTGTCTTGTTTGAGGAACAGTTAGGAAGCCAATGACCCTGGATCAAAAAAAAAAAAAAAAAAAGAGTACATGGAGGGGAAGTAAGGTATAAAAAGACTGGAAGGGTAGGAGTGGGGTTAGGTTGTGAAGGATTTTGAATACCAAACAAGATTTTGTATTTGATACTGTAAGTGATAGGGAGCCACTGGAGTTTATGGAGTAGGGAAGTGACATAACTTGACCTGCATTTTAGGAAAATAATTTTGGTAGCTGGAGGATGGACTGGAATGGGGAGAGACTCATAGCAGGCAGACTCATAGGCAGGCAATTGCAGTAGGAGGTGATGAAGCCCTGCACCAGGTGGTGGCAATATTAGAGAAAAAGAAGGATGTTGCAAAGATGAAATCCACAGTCCTTGGCCACAGCTCAGATATGGAGATTGAAAAATAGTGAGAAGTTGAGAATAACACCTTAGTTGCAAGTCTAGGGGCCTGGGAGAATGGTGGTGTCTTTGACAGTAATAATAAGGAAGGGAGGTGGTTTTAAGGGGAAAGATAAGTTCAGTTTTGGACATATTAAATTTAAGATGTCTCCTGGACAGACAGTTTGAGATTGGCTAGGATTGGAGTTGCAGATACAAAATTGAATGTCAACAGAAAGGTTAAGGCATTATAGGTAGACACAACAATCATTGGCAAAGAGATGAAAATTAAATCCATGGAAGCTGATGAGACTACCATGTGAAGTTGTTTTTAATGTAAAAAAAAAAAAAACTTGTCTTTTCCTGTATTGGAGGTCCCAATGCCAAAGCTGAAGAAGGCAACTGGTCCTAATTTGTTATGCAATTGGCATGCATTGCTTAATATATCAATCAGCTTGTTCAGAAGCTGGAACCATTGTTTCCTCAGTCAATTCATCTTTCATCCACCACAAGAGCAGTGAAAATGAAAGCACTTAATGTAGATATTCTCAAGAAGCTGAGCCACACTGGGCAAAAAAGATATAGAACAATACTTAGTGAGCCTAAAAGGATCAAATGGGGGTTTTAGGAATCTGAAGAAGATATGGGCATTATATTATATTACAGCAATGGTCAAAGAACCAATAGATAAGGAGAGATTGAAGATAAGTGAGAGAGTGGGGATAACAGAGGGGGAAATCTGTTGGAAGATGGGATGGAATGGAATTGTTTGTGTAGGCACAAAGATTTGTCCTTGTAGGGAATAGAGCCATCTCTTCATATGGGATGGGGAGGAGTAGTGGTAGAAGGCATATGAGTGATGAGGAAGATGGGAGAAAGCTCGGAAGCTCACAGCAAATTATCATTTTTTCTGTAAAATATGAGGCGAAATTTTCAGTTGAGAGAATGGGGAAAGGGGCGCCATAAGAGGCTTAAGGATGGATGAAAAGATTAAAAGCCACATGGAGAATTGAGATGAGTGGATAAGGGAGGTATGGAAGTATGCCTAATTGCAGTGAGGCCTCAGTTGATGTTATGTACATATCTGCAGTGAATGGTTGTAATTTTTCTCCATCTTAGGTCAAGATATATGTAGGAGCAAAGGTGATAGATGGTGGGAATGATCCAAAGCTGTGGCTTGTCAAGGCACTATCAGCAATATAAGGGGACCAAGGACTCAAAAAGACAAAGTAGAGCTGAACTGGTTCACTAAAAGGGTTAAGACAGGGAAAAAGAGGAAAAGTGGCTAAAGTAGAAGTAAAGAACTGAAGATCTGAGGGATTAAAGGTTGTAGTGTGGATAGAATAAAGGTTGTAGTGGTGAGGGAAGGGAGAGGGAGGCGCATAAAGTCAATAAATTATGGTCAAATAAAAGGATTTCAGAATTCTTTGGAACATGGTGATGCAAAACATGGGTTAAAGCAAGATCAAAAGTATGACTATCTTTGTGTGTGGGTGAGGTGAGTTGGAAAAGTAGATCATGGGAAATAAGTTTGAGAAACTGAATGGCTGGAGTGTTTGAAACAGAATGACTATGTACTACATGTCCTCCAGCATGAAAGCAAGTCAGTGAGGAGAAAAACATTTTGAGTCAGACGCTGAACTTGAAGGAATGGAAGTAACTTAAGTCTGTGGAAAACAAATACCAAGGTTTTGCAAAGGGGAAGAAGTTACTGAATGATAGAATAAGAGAAAAAATTAGAAGTGGCATTGGGTAAAGGAATATACCAATTCCCCTGCCTCAACTAATGAGCAGGAAAGGAATGAGTTGAAGGTGCAACCAGTTCTGGAAAAGGTGGAGAGAAAGGCTGTCATTGGGTGGGGGGTGGGGAGAAGAAGAGAGAGATCTGAAAATAGATTAATTGCCAATAGGCAATTCAATAGAATAGGCATTTCAGAGGGCAGAGTAAAAGGGTTAGATGGTCTTTGGAGTGGGGCTATGGGATAAGAGCAGGGGTCCTCAAACTTTTTATAAAAATAGGGGGTCAGTTCACTGTCCCTCAGACTGTTGGAGGGCCAAACTATAGTAACAACAAAAACTTTGTTTTGTGGGTCTTTAAATAAACTTCATAGCCCTGGGTGAGGGGATAATCGTCCTCAGCTGCAGCATCTGGCTCCCCAGGCCGCAGTTTGAGGACCTCTGGAGAGGTTGAAGAAAGGAAATCAGGTGGTGGGAGATGAGTAATGGGGTTTGGATGATGACCTAGAGGGGTTTAGGATCACTGGCATGTATAAGGTATGAGGTATATGAGCATGTTAATTTCTGAATGGAAGACACCATTACTCTGCCCAGAGGACACTGGAAATCAGGCAGGAGACAGGATGGGAGGCACATAACCAGATGGGTTGTTCTCTTCTCTCTGAATACTGAAGATTAAGCAGCACATGGCCCAGAGAAATAGGTCATTCTTCACCCAAAAAAATTTTTTTTTAAACAAACTTTCCATTTCCAGTGCCAAGTTTCATCAATTTTATCATCTCTCACATTTATGTCTTCTTCCACATTCATGGCACTGGTTCAGGCTTGATTCTTAGATTTTTAATTAGTTTCTCTTTTTCCAGTTTTCTTTTTTTTTTTTGGCTGAGGCAATTAAAGTTAATTCAATGACTTGCCCAGAGTCACACAGCTAGAAGTGTTAAGTGTCTGAGACCGATTTGAATTCAGGTCCTCCTGACCAAGGCTGGTGCTCTATCCACTGTCACCTAGCTGCCCCTAGTTTTTTCTCAATACTCAAATGATTTGAGATCTTACTGATGTGAATATTTCCTGAAATGCCACAGATCTCAACTCATTCAAGTCTGAACGTCTTTCTCAATTTTTGCTTGTCTTCCCATAGTTTGCATATTAATTATTCCCCTAAATTCAACATTCCTTTTCCAGTCTCCAATTTATATGCAGTCTCCCATGCCTAGAACTCACACATTCACATATGCCAAGATGATTCAAAGATCAGTTAATTCATGTGCCATCTTCTCTAGGAACCCCTTTATTCCTTTCCAATTTAATGTTCTACCCTCCAAAATTATATGCGTATATTATTCCAACTTACCCCATCTACCTCCAGCAGATGATTTCTTTGAAGATACTCATTTTTGTCTCATGCTGCATTATCAATGTGTTACACAGAGGCTGAACTGTTTGAAATGCTGACCCAATGCTTTTTAAGATACACACTGCTGTCTGCATACTTCTTTAGGATGTACAAAATTTGAATATTTTAAAAAATTCTCCTATTTCTGGGACTCATTTTTTAAATTAACCTGTACAAGCATGCAGAAATTCTTTGTTACTGACTTTGAACTAGGATGTCAAACCTTTTTTGATGTTCTTTAAATATTAACAGAAACGTCAATTTCATTTCTACCTATATTTATATAGGACACTTTTTTTGAAGTCTACTGGGTTTGTGAAGTTCAAATATTTTAAAATTCCCTTTCTATGAGAGTTATCACAATAGCCCTGTTTCCCTGAGCTACATTATCCATATCCTATTGCTGTTTTCATTCCTTTTCTTGACAGTCACTTGTGGTTCCATGTCTGGCCCTTAGTATAGAATAATAATTTTATTGGAACAAGTGAAAAGCCACTCACATAAATAATGCTCTAATAAAAATTTAATATCATAAAACAAATCAAAAACAGCAACTTTTTTTTAAACCATTCACAATTAAGAGTGGAAAAAGACAAAATTATAAGGCAGCCATCCATGGAATGATTTCATGTTTACAAAAGATCAAAAAAAGAAGACATTTTAAAACCACCGTTCAAGCCTTTGAATTAGGGGAACAGCAATGTTATCTCATAGAAATTCAACTTAGTAGAAGATGCTGCCAGAAAAAATAATTAGCCAATATTCTTGGGTTCAGCACTTGTATTATGCTGAGTGTATACTGGAGAGTTACCAAAATATTCTATGTTCCCTTCCCACAAACTTCCAGATTTCCTGAAGCTGACATCAATAAGGTGAAGGAACAAAGATGGCAACATCACTGACTTGATTCACAGCATCTTTTTTTTTTTTTTTTTGGAAACAGTGAATATATTGTAACTAGGCACATATTTAGCACTGCAAGGAAGATTCCTGTAAGAAAAATACAAAGGGTTCCTCCAATTAGCAGTTCTCAATAAGTGTCCTAAGTCTCTCAGATTTATACACACAATAAGCAGGAATGTTCTTTGGGGTTTGTGTTGAGACAGTGATCAAAATCCTGTGCTCAGCATCTCACTACCAACATGTCATGTATTTCAGGTGCTTAAGATAGTCTGATGCTGGTAAGTTGTCCTTGCCAATTCTCATCTATTTAAAAGGGGAAAATCAGGCAGCGTATAGGCTGGTGGGGAAAAAAGCTTTCTCTGTTATCACAAGGAATAGATATTCTAAGCAGCCATTTTTCCTCCTTTCCCAATTGACTAAAAACACAAAAAAGAGCAAAATGGCTGATGTAGTGAGCACGGAGTTAGGATAAAAGGGGTGGGGGAAAGAAAAAGGAGCATGCAGCCTCTGAAGGTAGTGCATTTTCCAATTCTCAGTGTTCCAGTGAAGAATCTGTCTACACTAAAACAACCTAACAATGGAAAATCAAAGCAGAACCAAATTGAACATCAAAGGATCAATACTTCAAAAAGAAGTAGCAATTGATATATGGCTACCTGATAATACTTGATATAATTTTGATTCAAAGACTTTCATTTAAATTGCTAGTCAAGAGAAAATCTTGGATCTGAGCAAAGTCTCGTACCATAAAGAGAGCCAGACTGCAACTAAAATGAACTTTAGCTACTGGTAGGAAAACAATGCTTTTCATTATGTATCTCTTTGGTAGCCTGAAATTCCATCCAAAATCATGGCAGCAACTTCCATATTGCCAATGATTTAATACCTATTATAGTATTAAGGCATCCACATTTAAAGAGGCAGATCAAAATAAGGGAAAAACAGAATTGAAATGTATCATTTAAGTTAAAATCATCATGGCCTCTCCCCCAGTGCAAGTGTCACATTAGTAAAGTTTTTTTCTTTTTTTTTAAACCAACAGATATTGGTTAAATTGCTCTGCTGCATGAAGTGTTTGAGCTCTACAAATTTATTATGGCTATTTTTATCTGCTGACCTTGAATGAAGACAAGGAATTCCTGGGTCAGAAAAACAAAAGTCTAAGAAGAACTACAGACAATGTTCTTAGGAGCTATTAAGTCCTGACAAATGTTAAGGTTGATGTTAAGGTTTAAGATAAAGGTAGATCTGGAAAAGTTTAATCCTTGTTCGTGTCCAAGGCCCTGCATAGCAAGATTCTAGCCAAACTCATAAAGATGATGGCAAGGCACTGCTGAAAGGGTCTTTGGCCAGCAGAGTAATGAATATCTATTCACTGCACAAGAGCTAGATAATACAATTCCCATCCAAATTAAATACCAAAATTGTGCAATTTATCTGATAGCAAAAGTGCAATGTTAGATAGAATTCAAGGCAACCAAGTAATTTTGAAGGACAAGATGAGGCCCTATATCTATCTTGTCTGGCTAAGAAAGTCACATATTTTCTATACAATATCTTCTGAATACTTAAGTATAAGTGATGTAAGGGGGATGGGGAGGAGATAAACTCAGTATTTGGTCTGCAGCCTGGAGGGCTCACAAATCCTTGTTATATATAGCTAATAATTAATAATAATTAGCAAAGAAATCACAAGCATATTATAGCTTATCTGCCAAATATAATTTTATGGGATAAAAAATTTATTTCCTGGAGAAAATAATCTTGTTTCTCTTTATGTAATAACATGTTTGGATCTGGGATTAAAATTAAAAGTTAAAAATACAATAACATTTATTTTCCAATCTTATCAAAGAATTAAGGGGGACTCCAAACATCCAGAGCACTGAGGGCAGAAACTCACTGAGTACTTATTGAATAGTTACAGCTTATTTAAAAAAAAAAAAAAGAAAAAAAAAAAAAAGGTCCAGCATTTTAATTATTGTGTCAAATCTCCATTTAAAGGCTTAGATAATTTGCACTGTATGAAAATTACCTATCTGGAGGAAATGGGAATAGAGTTAAGAGCTAAGGTTCAATACAATCCAAAGAGTAATTATCCTGATGAAAACTAAATCCTGTAGAATTAAGGAGCATCCTTACCACCGAACTGACTATAGAAAGAATGGGGAGGAGAAAAAGGGAAAGATGTCTTTAAGAACTTAGAGGGAAAACTTTTATCTCAGAGGCAAATGTGGAAAAGATCAAGAGACATGATTTTAATTACAAGGAAAACACTTCTCATTTATGCTATTTGACTTTTCCTTACCACAAGAGATGCTTACTTAAAGCATACTTAGCACTCTCAAGATGCACCATTTATTTTTACCATAGGGACTGCTGTTCTACTAACATTAATACTTTTTAAAAACGAGAAAACTCACAACATGGAATTCAGTTATTCTAACTTCAAAAATGATCCAGAGATCTCTCTCCTTAGTATCCATAATTTGTTTAAAGTTTAGTATCTTTTCATTTCTAAAGATACTCTGCAAATCTAAGTCCCTGGAGAGGGCCTAAAGCTGTGCTGTTGCTCCTCAGGAATCCCAACTGAAGGCTGAGATTCTTTCAGGGGGAACTTGGAGAAAAATATTTTACAAAACTGTTCACCTCAGTATAAGGAAACTTCCCCATATTTCATTTCCTGGGATTTTACCTTTTCCTACAGAGAAGCAGAAGCAAGTATTTTCATTGCTTACTAATCTGTGCTACCCCAGTTGTTTCCTCTTTGTGTACTCACCATTTTCTTTTCTCTTTCAACAAACCCTAAATTAAATTACCTTTCAGCATTTAATTCAGGCAAGGGACATAGATGTTATAAGCACCAGTGTCAAAATGGTGAAGACCAAGTTAAAAACAAAAATGAGTTCAGAGATCCCTTAAACTAAAGAGGTTCAATATGTGTTAACCCAGGTATAAAAAGATGAATTCTGAATATTTATCTTCAATAATTATTATTTTAAAGTGAGCAATTAAGTCCTCTACTTTACCTTGAAATCTAAATTTCATTTTTCCTGAGAAGACAGTAATCAAAATCCCAAAACTCAAATATGAAGGGATCTTTTAAAAAACATGAAATAACCAAAGGATTTATACAGGTACATGTAATGTTTTTATGTTAAAAAGCATTTCTAGTACTCTTGAGTTTTACATCATAATCCTCACTGGGCTTCTGAAATATTGGCAGAGCTAGGCAAGGTAAGATGACGAACTGAAGAATTGAGCAGCTGTAATGTGCTATCCACATCAGACTTCTGAAAGACCAAGGACAGAGTCTGGGACCTGAACATTTAATGCTGGTGTCCAATCGACAAAATGAGTGGAATGAGGCAACCCCAAACCAGAGCAGCCACCTCTAGGCGGCTGAGTCCTTTTCCTCCAGCAGAGTCAGGCTTGTGACTGTGACCCAGTCCTCCCACTTCAGGGAGAACATGTACTGTAGCAACATACAGAAATGTCCCAGCAGAGAAAAGCATGGCCACTCCAGTGGCATTGACCTCTGAAAGGGCTTCTTTGCTGCTCTGTGAAATATAAAACAAAATGAGTTTTAATTAGAATTAAATTTATGTATTCAGACAAAAATCACACAGTAAGTAGTCACACAAAAATCCTTCATAATTAGCTCTCACTGAACCAAATAACTAAATTATCATGGACTAAATTACTAGTCATATTAAAGTTTCCAAAGCAGAATTTGGAAGCACACGCTATACATAGTTTTTTTTTTTTTTTTAAACTAATTAAAACAAATTAATATATTTTAACTTTATGTTTACATAAAGACAAAAATAAGTAGATTTTTAATGCTACTTTATCAACACAGAAATATTTATTCCAGAGTTATCACTGAATGAAACGCCTACTACAGAACTGCAAGGCTGTTTTTATTTTTTAATTTTAAATCAAAGACTTTTGTAGACTAGAATAATCAGCTAGGTGACAGAAAAGTCACAGTAGATGAAGAGCTAGACCTTTAGTCAGGAAGACTGGAGCTTACATCTGGGGTCAGACACTTCCTAGATGTGTAACCTTGAATCACTTAATACTGTTTGCCTCAATTTCCTCAAATGTAAAATGGGAATCCATAATAGCACCTACTTCTCAAGAGCTATGTGAGGATAAAATGAGATAATATTTGTAAAGCTCTAAATAAATGCTAACAATAATATTAATGCTACAGGTAAACTGAGTAAAACCTGCAGTGAAGATATTTTATTTCTCCTAATTGTTACATATAACAAACTATAAAAGAACATGGCACAGCAGATAATCTGATCCACTATTGTAAAACTATTTGTTTTCCTTAAATAAGAGTCATGCCTTTATCCTTCTTTTGGTGGCTCTCTTAATCTTGCTTTCTTAGACCAAAAGGACTTCTTTAATAATTGTAAAAGTATCTCAACTATCTATCTCAACTATCAGTATCTAGTCATCGTTTCCATCCTTGAAAAGGGAGATTTTTTCATTATGGTAACAAATGCTGTTAGTTGCATTGTACAAATATTTTCCGTTGAACAATTCCTTCTTTCTCTACTTCTGCCCTTCCTGGTTTTTATTGATCCTGAATTGCCATAGAATGCTGCTGATAGGTTCTTAACAGTATACTCTAAATAGGCCTTAAAAGGTATAGTAACCTAATTTGTATTCTGAGAAATTGAAGATGCTACAAGGTTGAGCAATCCACCTTAATATGCTAATACATTTTTTTCCCCAGTTTGACAAGTTATTTGACACTCTTTCAAACTCCCACCCCTTTCCCCCTAGTAGCAGCAGATGAAATTGATAAATGAGATTCTCCCTGGTTTATCCAAGAACACAGACTATAAAATTCTCCCAAAATACAGTGTAATAACAGACAAAATTTCTCTTTCATGCAAGAATTTTTAAAAAATTCAAACTTAATTACACTAAAGAAAAAGTCATAAACAATGAGATTGATGAAAGTTTAATAATAGTTTTGTTCTGCAAGCTGTTTATGGGAACTGATATAGTGACAGACTCAAGGGCTGGACATGTGATTTTAGAAGAGGAAGCTTCTTTGATCAATGCAGTACTTTCTTTGCAAACTTTTTGGTCTTAGAGAGTAGCTCACAAAACAGAATGGCTTGCCCCAGTGAAGGGAATATAATATACAATTCCCAGAAGTCCAATCACCAAGAATCCAATCAACTAGAACTTTTAATTAATTACCCAACCAGCTCTATCCACCACTCTAAAAGAAACCTATACTTTTCTTTCTGGGAAAAAAAAAATCGAATGATTGAACAAAATTATAGAAAAGATTCCAATGAAACCAAACTAAACACCAAGCCTTCCAAGGCCCCTGGATTCAGTAAACACTAAGCTCAATCTTCTACTCTATCAAAGATCTAAGTATGTTCATCATACTGTTAATAAGGGTGAAGAGGAGAAGAGAAGGCAGACTAAAAATTACTAAGGTAATACTAAGTTATAAAGCATACTGAGTTACATATTTAAGACATCTATCCTGTAAGAATAATGAAGATTTAGTATTTTTTATTCTCTGCTGCTAAGGTCCATCAATTTCATCTTTGCCATTATTCTCAAATAGTGTCTCCTCTGACAATGACAATAATAGTGAAGGCTCTCATCACCTCATTCCTGGATTATTAGAATAGCCTGCCAATGACGCTGCCTGCCTTAAATTTCTCTCCACTCCAATCTATCCTCCATTCAGGCACTAAAGTGATTTTCCTAAAGTGTAGATTTGATCATGTCACCCCCCCTACTCAAAAATCTCCAGTGGCTTCCTACTGTCTCCAGGAGCAAATACAAAATGCTCTAGCATTTAACACTCTTCATATCCTTATGATATGAACACCCCTCCAATCTCTAGTCTTCTTACACTTTACTTCCTGATATATACTCTTCAATCCTTTAACCCTGACCTCCTGGAGGTTCCACAAATAAGATTTTCTATTTTTCTATCTTTCAACTCCAAGCATTTTCTCTGGCTGTTCCCCATACCTGCTCTGCTTCTTGGCTTCCCTGGAAGCTGCTGTTTTTCTTAATTTTAGTCTCATTCTTCTGTTAATTATTTCCGATTTATCCTGCATACAGCTTGCTTGTATATAACTGATATTTTTGTTTGCTTCTTATCTCTCCTATTAAGACTGTGAGCTCCTTGAGGTCAGGGACTGTCTTCGGTCTCTTTCCATATCCTGCTAATAGGCACTTAATAAATATTTATTGACTGATTAAAGCACTATATTAATGTGAATTATTCTTATTTTCATTTTAAATTTTATTTATTTTATTTTATTAAAAAAACAGAATGAGAAAAAAGAAAAATAGAAAAGGAATAAAAAACAAAATAGAACAATATCATATGCTCAGCAGAACATCAGGGAGGATTCAAAATATATAACAACATATTACCAGTTTAACAAAGAACACATATTAATAGAAGAAATTATATTCATGAGTGTCCATTTTTCTTTACTTTCTTATAAATTATTCTTTTGTTCTCTGTTATGCACCTTTTTACTTACTTCTTTTTCCTCCTCTTTTATCCCTCCCACCCCCAGAAATCTAGTTAAGGATATATTTATGTATTCATATGTAGATATACACATACACATACATCCACATCTGTCCTCCCTCTCACATATCTTTCCTATGCCTGCTGACTCTTTGCTTTAATTCTGCTTCTTAATTTGTCTTAATATTACTTAATCTTTCCCCACTCATGGCTCCCTTTGTCTTATTCCCTCACCCTTTGCTTCTCTCTCCTTCCATGCCTCCCCCCTTATTTCTTTAGATTCTGGAGAGTGCTATATCCTTCATGGTATATATGTAGTGTTACCTATTTAACCCATTCCTTATATGGCTAGGTTTTCAGAACTATGAGTCTTCCTCCTCCCTCTAATGCCACTGTGTCTATTCATGCTCTGCACCTCATTTATATAACATGATTATTATTTTTACCTTAACTCTGCCTCAATCTTTCTTTTGAGCTACCTATTGCTGATGTCAATCTTAAGCATGATATACATTTCTCATCTAAAAAAATGAAAACCATTTATCCATGCTGAGTTCCTTGAAACTGATCTTGAATATTGGTTCTTATAATGTTAAATTTTCTATATAGTTCAGGTGTACTTGATATAAAGTCCTGAAAATTTGCAAGTTCATTGAATGTCCATTTTTTTTCTCATTCAATATTATATTGTAGGACCAGTTGTTTTGTGGTCTTTTATTGTGGCTGCTGATTAAGTCCCATATAATTCTAATTGCAGCTCCAGCATATTTGAACTGTTTTTTCCTTGTTTCTTGCAAAATTTTCTCTTTGATCTCAGTTTTGAAATTTGACTGTATTTTCCACAAAGGATTGCTTTGAGGTGATGATCAGTGGATTTTTTTTCTATTTCTACTTTCCCCTCATATCCCCTCCAAGACAATTTTTTTGAATTATTTCTTGCATTATTGCATCAAGGTTCTTTTTTTGGTCACAACTTTCAGCTAGTGCAATTATTCTTATATTTTTTACCTCTTGGCCTATTCTCCAGATCTGTTGTTTTTCTTACAAGATGTTTCTCATTCTGTTCTATTTTTTCATTCTTTAAAATCTGTTTTGTTATTTCTTGGGCTCTCTCATTGCTTCACTGGCTTCCCCTTGCCTAATTCTAATTTTCAGAGTTATTTTCATTATCGAGAATGTATCTCCTTTTCTAATTGGTTAACTTTTTTTCCCCCATAATCTTCTAATTTTTCTTGGTTATTATTATTAGTTTTTCTTATCTTATTTGACTTTTAAATTCTTTTTTTGAGTTCTTCTATAAAACCCTCTCTGGGCAGGGAGACATTTCCCATTCGTTACTCTTTGGGACAGCTTTTTATTTCAGTGGCTGCCTCTGAAGAGGATGTCTGGTATTCCCTATTCCCATAGTAAGTTTTTCTATGGTGGGGTTCTTCTTTCTTCTTTGCCGGTTCATTTTTTCCCCCATAAGACACATTAGTGTAAGAATCTCTAATCACAGGATAGGGTAAAATGATGCCTCAAGTTTCACTTGAGCTCTGACCTGGAATCCCTACCCAAGAGGTCCACCTTCTAGCATGCATACTAAGTCTCTGCCCCACTGCCTCTCCATTCACGGTACTGTTTCCTTCTCACCCAGAGCTGTGTTCCTGCCAGCACTGCTGGGCCTAGCATTCCCAATCAACCACGGTTCACTTGGTCTTACTGGACTCAGATCCCCTACTCTTTACACTGTCCACAAAGTAAGTTTCTGTGGTTCCTGCTGAGGCTCCACACAAATCCCCATTTGATGTTTCTCTGGAGCTAGCCTGGAGATGTTTACACTTCATAGAGATTAATCTTTGGCTTGGGGTCTTTCTTCAAATCTTCTAGGGTTGTACTTGGAGGCCCTCTGTTCTGCCCCAAATCTTCTTGATTTTTCACCAGTCTAATTACCCTGAGGCACAAATTTGTTCTATTGATGGGGAAAATCTGGGGAGCTTGAAATTTACCAAGCTATTCCACCACCTTCCCAGAATTCGCCAGTGAATTATTATTATTAAAGACTTTATATTCCCAGATCTTAGTTCTGACCTGGTAATTTAACTGAAAAATTACTCCTTGGAAAATTTAATGCAGTATAATAATAAATAGTTTGCAAATCTTCCTATAACTGCTGAAGTAAGTAATAAAAGAATCATATTCTTTCCTCTGGAAAACAATTTTACATAACGAGAAGTAGAAAGAAGATGTACTTACCTTACTTAGCCCTAAGTATGTCACCATGGCCATAACAGGTGCTGCCAGTGCAAAGACCAACAAATGCTTTCTGATTCGGTTTCGTTCCAGTCCAGCATGCATTAAGAAGGAAACCAGGCCAAAGGCAGCTGGTGCCTGGAAGAAAATTCTAGTTACTTACTAGAAATTTTATCTCTCTGAAGTTCTGAAGTTTTTGCATGACCTCTGACAAACACAACTCTTCCACCTAACAAATATAAGATATAAAAAGCCATATAGAAGACCTTAGGAAAACTGGATACTAATGAGTAAATGAAGAAGCCTGATGGGGCAACTAGGAATGATTATTATGATTTTTTCATTAATTAATTTAAATAAATTAATAGTTATCCCTTCCACATTGAGAGGATTAGGATCATACTATCTCTGTGATCTAGAAAATCTGAATAAAATGTTTTGGCCTTCCATTAGTACCAGAGAAGTCTTTCAGTTTCACAGATATATTTAATGTATTTCTGAGTTTCTAAAGTTTTTCTGTGTTGTTTGCTGGCATTTGTGTGTAATCTGAGGCTTCTGCAAAACTTCCCCCATATTCCCACTTAATTTTTTTTCACCCCATTTTTAAATGCTTTTATTTTTATTTGTGAAACAAAACAAGTGTTTCCATAACATAGTACAATAAAAAAGATGATTGTATTTGGAACTGCAAATCTATTATATCCAACTTGCTATTCCTTCCTTTTTTTTTTTCCTTATAGCTTTTTATTTACAAAACATATATATGGGTAATTTTTCAACATTGACTAAACCTTCTGTTCCAACTTTTCCCTTCCTTCCTCCCATCCCTTCCCCTAGATGGCAGGTAGTCCAATACAGGTTAAATATGTTAAATCAAATATATGTATACACATATTTACACAATTATCTTGCTGCACAAGAAAAATCGGATCTAGAAAGAAAGAAAAAACCTGAGAATGAAAACAAAAAAGCAAGCAAACGATAACAGAAAGAGGGGAAATGCTATGTTTCCCACTTAATTTCTTACACTGACTCGCGATATATTGAAACCACAATGGGGAAAGTTGCAATGTAGAAGGGACAACTGTAGTTACTAAGCAAGTTTAGTTATATTGTTATTTGATATAGTTTTAAAATTTAAGTATTAAAAGTTGCCATGATACTGTACAGAATTAAAGATTATATAACCTTTTTACAATTTTCTAACAAATAATGGCCATCCCCAAAAGAATCCCTATTATTTCAGCCCTACTACTGCACTTAAGTTTCACAAATCAGAGTAATTAATGTTCCCAGGCAAAATAATTTTAAATATAAACTCATTTGATATCAAATCTTACCCCAAATACTTACCTTATGTAGCATTATTGCCACAAATACAATTAGCTGGACACTAGTTTGTGAAGTAGAAGCTGCTGCTCCCAAAGCAACACCATCAGCTGAATATATAAAAATGAAACAGAAAAATATTCAAGTACATAAATCAGTCCAAAGACTATACATGAAGTGAGTAACTAAAAGAAAGGCTTTTGTTTATTTTATTTTACATATAGAAAACAAAGTGAGGCAGCCAGAACTTCAAATTCTTTATTTCACCAAAAGAATATCTCTCTCATTGATTCTTTATATGTGTGTACATATATATTTATATATCTTTTTATATGTGACCTAAAGTGTATATCAACTGGAATTAGTTTTCATTTTTTCAAAATGAATTTGTCAAACTGAAAAGCTCTAATGTGAAGGTTCTCAAATGAGCCCTCTCCTATCACCTGCCAGGAAGGGCTTCACTAACTCGCTATTTCAAAAGATTCCCACTCTACTCTTAAAAGTTGTGGTTTGAAAGTAGTATTAGGAAAAACTTGGTTTGAAGTAGTATCAGGCTTTCATTTTGGAGCATTCCCCAACAATACCTGAATCTCATAGATAAGTTTTTTTTTACAGAACTGATTCTGATGTATCATGCTGAAATACATGGAAGCTTTTGTGCATCTTTCTAGGGTAATTAGATAGAGGACCTGAAGAAAAGGGTGAAGGGAGAAAGAAGTTGTAGGTCTTTGTACATGATCTGGATGGCAGAGTCTGATAAACAGAGTAATTTCTAATGTTTGTCCATGAGCATATCAGTTTATTTTACAGATGGAAAAATAAAGTCAGGCAACCAGAATTCCAAATTCTTTTTTCACCAAAAGAATATCTCACTTATCGATCCTTTAAAATTATATTCTGTGTGTGTGTGTAAACTGAATATTAACAAACTGAAAACTCCGTCAGTAACCTGATTGGTATGCCCATCCACACAGAAACTTGGTGGTTCAATCCTACCTGCAGCATGAACTACAAGGCCCAATGTAGTAGTGATTTTGGAATTGTTGGATCGAACTGCTTCTGGATCTGAAATGAAAATGAGAATGGCATTTCTTAAGGAAGATGAACTACAAGATAAAAGTATTTGTGAGAGTAACTAATTATATTCTTCCTTATAAAATGGAAAAAAGATCATATTAATATTCATTACGATATTAGATCTGAGTTAAGTTCATGTTCCAACACTAAATTAAACGTGTAACCTAAGCAAGGTACTTCATACTTCTTTCAGAAACCAGACTTTTCCTACCTGTAAAAAAGGAATAATATTATTTGTAGTACCTGTTTTGCACACTGTGAAGAAAGTACTCTGTAACCTTAAGACACTATTTGTCTCCACCGATTCCTCTCAAAACAATCTGAAATCTCTTTCTTAAAATACACAGACAATCCCATCTCTCTTCCTTTGATAATGAAACTCTTCAAGTAAGACATCTCATTAAGAGCTTCTACTTTACTTTCTTTCTTAAAAATTTGTTATTCTTTCACCATTCTTTCACTAATACTCACCAACAATTATTTAAATGTTTTCATTTTTTTGGACTGTTTTTCTATTGCTATTATTTCTTTAGAATCAAAGAATGCTAGAAAACTATTTGGTTCTAATCACAAGTTTCTATGTTGTACTGACTAACTAATCTCATGTGCTTTTTACTCCAATCCCTATTAGCATTCCTAATGCTAAACACCTTTCTTTTTCACTTTATGAAGATTCATTGTTTCATTCTTAATTTCATTTATATCTATATCAGCATTGGTCACCTGAATTCCTATGCCATAACTCCTACATGATACTCTCTTCACTTATCTGTCCTACAGTCATCTCAAACTTATTCAAGATACAGCCTCCTTTTCTGATTTCCCCATTTCTGTCAGAGGCATTCTAGGTTCCCTTTTCATCACTCCCTCTCTTTTTACACTGCCCTCCTCTACCTCCTCACAATCACAATTCATTTTTCTAAAACACTTTTTTAGTGCATCGCTTCATTTCTTAAGAAATTGCAATAGATTCCTAGTGTTTTTCAGGACTGATCTAAACTTTCTGGTCTCACATTCAAATCCTCTATTATTTTACTACTCAATATTTATTTTTACTTCTTTTGAATTCTCTATTCCAGTCATGTTAATCATCTTAGTCTCCTATTCTTCCTCGTTGAATATATTATATTCATTCCTACCCTCACATTTCATGTCCCCTAGAATATTTTAATTTTTCTCTTCTCCATCAATCCAAAACCTGAATTTACTTCAAAGTCTAGTTCAAGAATTCTATTAATCTTTACATACTGATCTCAGTTCACACTTTTTTTTCCCTCTTCATTTTGAAATCTAGTGTGTGAATTTAAGTTTTTAAGCAGAGATTCAGAAATGGAATGGAGGTGAGAGGTACTCTTCTTTGCTAGGTACTAAGAAACTAAGAATACAGATGGTCCTTTTAAGGTAAAATGAAGTTTGATCTAAAAGGCCAAGACTTGTAATTGGAAGACCTGGCTTTGAATTAAACTTCTACTTATGTGATCATTTGGATGTGTTGAGTCTTAGGTTTTATAAATGTAAGATGAAAACAATACATATAAACTAATCTCCTCAAAAGCTTCAATTTATGGAAAATACTTTTAAAACCTTACTGTATTACATAAATAGGGTTTATCATCATTGATAATTATTGTATATATAAAACTATATGCTACGTAGTATGTTAGTATGTATTCTATGTAATTACATAATTATATATATGTAAATATATATAATATAAATAAATAATTGTTTATAGTCTACATTACATTTATATTCTCCAGAAGATTTACATACATCTTATATTTGTCTATCAGCACTTCAAGGGAAGATAAAACACTTAATTTTTTTTTAATCTATTGAAATAGATGTTTGCTAAGTACTTGTTGAATATATATTTTTAAAAATATATTGATATATATATAATTTTTTTTTACCACACAATGATGTTCATAAATATTAAATATATTTAAAATAATAACTAACATTTATATAGCACTCACTATGTGCTTGGTACTGTGCCACACACTTTAAAATTATTATTTCATTTAATCTTACAACTCTAGAAGGTTGTAAGAAGCACCCAGCTAGTAAGTGTCTGAGGAAGAATTTGAATTTAGTTCTTACCGACTCTAGGCCTGAAAAATGGGATGTAACTGATTCTGTCTTGAACAAGGTTAAGAGACAGTTAAGTAGGATAAAGACTGGAGTGCTCATGCGCAATTAGCTTATAAATATTAACTTTCCCTCCTCTAGAGGAGCTAAAGCTCATTTAATTGTCATGCAATGTATGTGGTAGAAGGGGGAACATATCTAGGAATAAATGTTTAACAGGCATCCGAAAAGTTGTACACCCTGCAGTATACAGCAAATGGGGAAACAGAGTAGGAATTTTGTGGCGGGGAAGAGGGATGTAATATTTGCTCTCTCTTCTAAAGTGTGCCTATTCTACAGGACTAAAATGACTTTTAACTTTACCATTCTGAGTCCCAAAGATTTATTTCTCTCTCTCTCTCTTTTTGGGGATGGGGAACTGAGACAACTGGGGTTAAATGACTTGCCCAGAATCACATAGCTGGTAAATATTAAGTATCTTATGCTGGAATTGAACTCAGCTTCTCCTAGCGACTCCTTAGAGTTGCTGCTCTATCCAGCTACCCCTAAGAGGTTTATTTCTCACAGGCCCAGCACTCTATCCAATGTGCCACCTTACATTATTCTACAGATTTGTGTATTTCAAGTAGAGAAGTCAGATTACTTATGAACCAGTTAAAATGGCTAAAGAATGATCAAGTGACAAAATAGAAATAGGTGTTAGTATCAAAATGCCAAGTTAGAAATAGATGAGTCAGTAGTGAAGATGTCAAGATATTTTATTTAAGAAATAACACAGGAGAAAACACTGAAAAGGAAAACAATTATGGTTAAAGAAGCATGAAATCTTATTACAGTCATTTAAATACCTGATTGAAAAACAATCTGGTTAACTCACTGATTCCTTTCACTAGAGCAATAAAGATTTCAAACTCATTTAAAAAAAATCAGAAAAGAATCATCTTATTTTGCTAGGTGATAATGAACTCTAGATTCAATCTTTCTGTTTTCAGTTTACATTCAGGGAACATAAACTAACAATTTGCTTTTAAAACTGAAACATTTTCCCCTTTAAAAATCCATAGGAAAATTTAATCTTTTTGAATGGAACTGACTAGATGAAGTATTTCTCAGCATTGTCACATGATCCTTGTTTCCATTACTGGGACCTTGGGGGTTATTTACTTTCTGGAGGAATAAACCTTGAACCTGAGATATAGAAAGTGACTTGTGAGAGGCAGCCAGCCATTGGTTACGTCCTTTTAGTATATCCAATGAGAAGGCTCGAGTGTTTTGCTTTTAAACCCTGGACAAGCAGGAAGGAGTTCAGGTTCCAGGCATGGAGGGAATTGGGATGGCTCCCAGGTGTGTCTGGGCCTCTCCCTGCAGGGATTAAATAAATGCTTTCTCTTTGTACCTGATGATGTCTCTGATTAATTAATTGGATTGGGAAAGGGGTTTTGCACTGGACCTGTCCCACACATGTTTAACTGATATCATCATAACTGAAGAATTAAATCTTTAATGATTTTTAAAATTCAGGAATCTCCTGAGGAGGTGAAACATGTGACTATGCCTATGAGAATAGCCTTTCATAATTTGGATAGTAGTCCAAGACACCACCACATACAAAGAACTGAACAGAAAGTCACGAATAAATGTTATGTCAGTAAACTATCTCTAGTATACTAGAAAGCTTGAAATAGCTCAAAGGCAAATAAGAATTTTAATGTAAGCCATGGGGAAGTTAAACGGGGCAATAGAGGGGACATTGGCCCTGGAGTTAGAAGGACCTGAGATTAAATTTGGCCTTAGACACTAACACTTCCTAGCTGTGTGACCCTGAACAAGTCATTTAACCCCAAATTCCTTTAAGGGAAAAAAAAGTAAGCTATGAGAAAATTCAATGGCCCCATTGTTTTTTTTTTTGTTTTTTTTTTTTTTTTTTTTATGTCACTAGTGAGAAGGAAGAGCTTCTAGGTTCTGGGAATGTTTCCAAGAGAACAGTGAAGGAAATAAGAAAGAGGTTTCTATCTCTGAAAATATCCTAAATGAATTTGTCAAATTATCTATAGGTGAATTAGATAATCTCTAGTGTCTCCTCCTCCTATTCCACAAGGAATGTTCAAAGGTCCCAAACACAGACCTGGGAAAAGTTAACAACATCCCTTAGTGCAAAAGGGCCCATTTAGTGCTCTCTCTCCCAAATTTTGTATTTATTTTCTTTATATTAAATCACTGTGTTATAAATATATGTATGCAAATATATGTGTGTATACATGTATGTGTTCCCTGTCTCTCTTTCAATAGCTTTTAATAAATCTCATTTGTATATATTTTGTGACTGAGTTCCTTCCTTTGCCTTTTTGTATTATGGATGATTTACCACAAAATCACTTTTACTCATAAAGTCATTTACCACCAAAAGTAAAACAGAAATTGGTAGGATGACTAATTATTTTGATTTTAAGGAGAAAAAAATCCAAAGAACCTAGAAAAATAAAACTAATTCATCAGTAAAAGAAACTACTTACCATGTAAAACAGGAGGAAGAATAGGGACACACACACACCCACACCCACCCACCCACACACCCATTTAAATCCCTTATACAGGAGTAGAGTTGGGCCTCTAAAAGTCATTTTAATTTAAAGTGAAAAGAATTTCAAGAAGCTATAGGCAACTCAGTAATGTAGCTAGACTCAAATATTATCTAGCAGACATGTATTTCTCATTTGAAGTTATGAAGAAGTCATATAAAAACAATGTTTAATTAACTACAATTTTTAGATATTAAAATTGAGTTTACTTAAAAATAGGAATGGAGTGGGACAATAGCAAAGGCAATGAGATACAAAATTCTAAACCAAAGTTTCTTAATTTTTTACATGCCACGAACCCCTTTGTCAGCCTGATGAAAATTATGGATTTCTTAGAATATTTTTAAATGCATAAAATAAGAAATGAATCATATTGAAACATCATCTACCATGGAACCCAGGTTTACAAATTCTGTTCTAGACCTTAGAATCACCTCAATAATGTGACAGTTTTAATGTAAATAAAACAGCTGAAAGATTTGTTCTGTCAATATATTCCATTTCAACAGCCCCTCCCTCAAATAAAGATTTCTCTGGAACCAAAGGAAGAAAATGATGTTCTAAAAGATTTTCTTAGGAATATACAGAATAAGGTAACAACACAAACCAGAATATAATTTATTTGTGATTTTCCCATCTAAATCATTTAATCATTTAGACAATTTCCAGGGCAAACCTAAGGTCACTTACCTTCTGTAGAATGCATATGAGAGCTACCAATCTGGTCCACCAGCAGCATAAAGACAAAGCCTAAGACGAGGGAAACACCAATATATGCATGTAATCTTGTGTGATCATGGCTGTGCTCATGTTCATGTACAAGTGGTTTTTCTACTGCTTTGTCGGATGCAATCACATTCTGTTCCTCATTGGCCTGGTGGTGCTTTCCTAATGCAGGATAAATAAAAAGTGGGAAGGAAAAAGATGCAAAAGAAAAGGCATTTATTTTCCTGTATTTTTATTCCAGATCTGTCCCCAAAAACATTTATGCTATAACCCATCTAAACAAAGTGCCTCAACTAACAAGTCTGAGACACTGAAATTTTCAAGTTTTGTTCTATATGGAAAAACAATTATTTGTCCACAGTATTTCCAAAACTTAGAATAGAGAAGCAAACTCACAAGGGAGCAAGGAAGCTATAACACTTCCCAACAGCCATAACATTCAAAATTAAACATCAAGATAACATTATGCTAACGTCTGGTTTAAAAATATGGAAAGCTTTACTCTGATTGAGATATTTGTCAAGTGAAGAACAGAATCAATTAAAAATTATTACTTCTAGGTGACATAAAAAATGAAAAGCAAATGATCAGTTTTCAATTCTCAAAGCTGTAACCTTAGGGGAATTATTTAAGCTCTTTATACCTGTTTCCTCATCTACAAAATGAAGAATGATCTTCAATGGCTCTATTAGTTTTAATATTGTGCTGTGAATAATTTCAGGTACCATTCATTAGCTGAATACAAGAAGAAAAAAGATAAACATCCTCTAGATCAAATTCTATCCTCTCAAGAAACATTTTTATTCTTGGGGACTCTGAATTGTAGCAAATGAAGGCAAAAAAATCTTATTAAACACCCATTTATCCAGTAACTTGTATGCAAACTCTTGAGGGACCAAGTGCTTCATATCTCACTGAATTTCATTAATCGGCTAATAGAATAGGCAGTTAAAAAGCAAAAACAAGAAGTTCAATTAACATCAAAACGGAACTGTTATACTTTTTGATAAAAAATGATAAATAGTCCTGTTTGTTAAGTCTTGATTTAACTAGTCTTTATTTCTCCAAGTGTTCTTTTTAGGAGGGAACAAAAGAAGTAATCGGCAAATATGAAGCCTTTATATTTTTGTAATTGTTTAAGGATTAAAAAAAAAGATCTGGAGAGATTCTGGGTTCTTCAATCAATATCCCATAAATATACTATGATAGCTGAGATTTGTGCACAAGAAGTCAAATAACGTAAAATACAGATTAAGGCCCTGAACTGTTTATAATCTTTGATAAAATAGCTAAAACTTAAGATATGCATTTATGCAAGTATCTATATAATTTACTAAAAGAAAAAAATATACTCAAATGAAGAATAAAAGACTGTCATCAAAGCCTGAAACAGTATTACTACTGGACAATCTTATTCAATGATCAAAACTTCTGAACTAAATTACAATAAGATAACACACAAAAAAATCAAATCTCATTGGGACAACTTGAGGATAAAATTTTTCCATATTTGTACATCAATTGTTTTATATTAACATTTCTCTAGCTAAGGAAGGCACATAATATTTGTATTTTTTAATTTCATGGACCAGTATAAATTAAGGGGCAATAAATAAATGAACAGCTAAATAAATAAATAAAGGGGGCAAAAAGGATGAATTATTTTGAACATTTCTCTAACAATTTATTAAAAACTTTAAAAATATCAAGGACAGTCATATTCCCCTAGAAGAACCAGGTTCATAATTAGTGGCCATCTATCTGATTACTACAAGGGTAAAACCACCTAGACTCCAAATCTCTCCCCATTTCGGAAGAGAGTGCTGTGTATTCAAATTATTGCTATTCTTAACATTTTCTTTCAAAATTCAAATATGCTTGGAAAGATTTAATGTTAATTTTTATTATATTTTATATACATAGATATGTATATAAAATTAAATGTATTTAATTACCAAGATTAAACTCCAAGTTATTCTATTAATATGTGATAACTGTGGATGGGGAAAGTAAGTCTAATTAGGTAATGCAATGGGTACAGCTTTCTTCTGGGAAGGGGGAGAGGGGGTGAAGAAAAAGAAGAGATTGCAGGGTACTAAAAAGAAAATTTTCCCATAACATAATTTTCCTTAGAATCAACCCAGTCTACTATATTAACAATTTATTAGTAGTAAGCACAAAAAGTAGAAGAGTTCATTTAAAACCCAGATTTTATTAAAGCACTTATGTTAAAACAGCAGAATTTAGTAGTAGTAAATTTTCCTTTGATATTCTACATATCTTCTGTTTTTCCAATTTTATTATTTTATCAAGTTTTATAAAACACTCCCTTGGAAATGATTGGTACAGCCTTAAAAGTATAAACTAATTTGAACAGTATTGTTGTTTTTGACCATATTAGCCTAGTATAGACATAAGTACTGAATAACCCACCAAGTATTTAAGTTATTCTTTATCTCCTTAAAGAGCACTTGATAATTGAATCTTTACAAGTCTTTTGTGTGTTTTGGTAGCTCAATACCCATATATTTTATGCATTTTGTAGTTATTTGGAATGGAATTTAACTTTCTATTAATTCTTTGATTTTGTTTACTTTGCTACAACTATTAGTTGTCTTAATTAGTATCTTCAAGTAATCAATCAAGCAATAAACATATTAAGAGCCACTAAGTGCCTGGCATTGTAAATCATTTTATCATCAGTAAAGAGGGTAGTTTTAGCTTTTATCTCATCTTCATTTCATGTCTTGATTTCACTCTTCTTATTCTAGCTGCTATGGCATTTCCAGAACGATATCAAATAATTATGTTTTATATCTGTACTTATTGGAAGAGGTTCTAGTGTACCTCCATTGCATGTAATACTTGCTTCTAATTTTAGATAGATTTTTTTAATATTAAAAAAAAAAAGGTCCCTCTAGGACTACACTTTGTAGGGCTTTTTAACATAAACTTTGTGAAACATTTTTTTTTTTTGACCTCTATTGAGATGACCATATGGTTCTAGATGCTTTGGTTTTTAATATAAATTTTAGTGACTGTATTCCTAATACTGAATCATCACCATCCTTACATCTTTGTTATAAATCCCACTTGGTCACAATGAATTTTTTGGAATAAATTGCAATAGTTGGTTCAACAGGATATTGTTTTAAAAATTTTAATTGATATTCTTTAATGGCATTGACCTCTAGTTTTCCTTCTGTGTTTAACCTTCCCTTATTTAGGTATTAGAACTATAATTACATTATAGAAAATTTCTGGTAGGGTACTTTCTCAATTTTTTAAGAATAATTTGGTATTATAGGCACTAATTATTTCTTCCTATCATCCCTTACCTCCCAATCTCCAAGCTATCTTTCCATATTTCTTTTAATTTACAGTGAAATCCTGGGCTTAGGGGGGTGGGGGGCAAGGAAGGAGGAAGGGATGAAAGGTGTCTATACAAGTTGCCTCTACTTTTTTTTCCATTTTACTTCTCAACCCCTTTCAATTTGACTTCCCATTCTTATCTCTTCAAAGTTTTCAATGAAATTGCCAAATCTGAGGGCTTTCCCCTCAGTTTTCCTTTTTGAATCTGGCACTACTAGATAGTCTCTTCTACTGAATGCTCCTTTTTTCCCTCTTGATTTTAATGACACTGCTCTATCTTGTTTTCTTTTCAGTTTCTTTTACTAGATCATCATCCATGTCTCATTCTTGAATTGTAGGTCCTCCCCAAAGTTGTTTGTTCTTTGTTCCCACCCCTCCCCCCCTCCCCGCCACATGTTCTCTCTTGGGTGATCTCAGCTACTTTATGAACTCAATTATCCTCTCTAGAACAGGGGTCCAAATTTAACTCTCTTCCTCAACTATCTGGTGGTCAATGAAAAAGAACCAGAAAGTTAAAAAGGAGCTCCTATAACAAAATAGTCCTCTTCCCTAAGCTTAAATCCTTTATTACCAATTGCCTATTAAATAATTCCAAATGACAAATGACCAAAGATATCTCAAACTCAACATGTCCTGTACAAACTGGAATTCAGAATTGCTTGCTTCTTTTAAAGCTGAGCTCAATTGTTACCTCCTATATGAAATCTTCTCTGATTTCCCCTAAATGCTAGTGCTTCTTCTTTTATCAAATTTACCTTGTATTTACTTTATATGTGCACATGTTTCCCTGCAAGGCATCTAACCCACTTGAGAGTAAAGATTATTTCATTTTTGTCTTTATCCAGTGCCTATTTTTATTAAATAATTTGTTGTTGACTAACTGATCTCTAATAATATATTAATAATAATATCCCAAAATATTTATTCTGTGAGGAACTCCCATTTCAACTCATCTGGTGTCTCTTAATCAACTTTGGGTCAAAGAAGAAAGGGAGAGATGAGTGGGGAATAGAAGAAATCCTATGCTCCCATCATTTAACCATATTTTAATAGATCCACAACAGAATAGTTTGTGGAGGGTATAATCTTTTTCTTAATGATTTGACAGGAACTAAATATACAATACTAACAGTGTCAAGATTTTAAAAGGTATAGCAAGAACCAGAAATGTATACAAACTATAGAAAATAGGAAGGAAAACAGATCCAAATGCAGTGAAATTTTAGGAAGATCTGGAAGAGAATAGAGTAAAAGCATTTTGGGTTTTACATAAGATTATGCATTTGTTGTATATATTTATGTGAATGTTTTTGTTTATGGTTATTACCCTTATTATTTAAAATTTAAAAAGTTAAAGGCACATGAAAACATCACAAAAAATTACAAAAAGATAAATCACTGTTTTAAATAATACGATATGGTTATCAAAACACATTTGGAAAAGAAATAAAACTTAATAGCCTATACAAATTAATACTGAAGATATAAGGCATTGTTCAGACTGTTATGAAGGTCAGATTTCCGTGATCTTGGCTTTATAGCTTAAACCTAGATTTTATTTATTAATTTTAAAAATTAATTTTTATTTCTTCCATTGCTTTCCTGTTATGTGTGCCTTTTTTCCCCCACAGTGGTTTCAAATTCCAGTTAAGACAATAAAACTAGCACTACTGCAGTTAAACTCTAAAGAAATTCTCAAAATTGGTGCTACTCCAAAGAAGACATATTTTGCTTACAAACTTGAAATTATGATCATTGAACTAATTAGCAAATCTGTTAGGGCTATATCTCTAAAGGATAGTTTGGAAGTTTCTGTTTATATAAGTTCGGTCACTCTTATTACAGTTGTAGAGCACTGAGATGGGTCTGGTATGGTATGTATGAGCTCCCAAAGAACTATTTTATAAACTAAGATTATAATGTCTAGAGAGGAACACTGGTAATAGGAACATATAACCAAAGACCTTTTTTAAAATCCAGAGGAATACTACTATGATACATAAATAGAAAATGAGAATATAATGAGTAAACCCAATCTTTGTTCTAAGTTCTGGTCAGTCTAGAGACAAAAAGTGCTGGAATACTGAGGCATTTGGAATGAGAAAGTCACGATGTTTAAAGACTATAAGATAAAGTGTATGAGGAAAATTTAAATGAATTAGGATTATTTGTTTTAGAAGTGAAAAAAAAGGTTTTATTACATTCTGAATCAAAATCATTTTATAAAGGCATCTTGGACTAATAAAAACTAATGAAATAAAACAAAAAAAAAATCAATAAAAATTATCATCTAATATAAAGTAGCACAACTTAAATCTATAAGTCCTTAAGAGTTCCCTTTTTTTGATCCAAAAGATTCTGTAGGAACACAGCTGACAATTTTTTTGATTTCCTTTAAGTTATGGTCTAAATGTACTGACTTGTTTTACCATTTTGTTTTGAAAGTTCTTGAAATTATCTTTTTTTATTCTGAATTTACAACATCCTCTGTTGCTGTCTTTTGTTCTTTAAGAAGACTATGACACCAGGAAGGTGATGCCATGACAAGAAAGTGAATGGGATTTAAGTGAGGGAGGGCTGTGGAAGGTCACCTGTGTCACTTTTCCCTCCAGAACTATCTGGGTTCAAAGACAAAACACAGATCAGGATGACTGAAGATGGCCCTGGGTGCAATGGGAGGCCTTGGCCTTTTTAAGCTAAAGTCTTTTAACTGGTTTCAGTTTTGACTGAAGCCACACCCATTTAGTGATTAAAGCTAGATAGGGAGGAATAGAGGCAAAGAATTTTCCACTTTTACCTTGTCAAAAAAAAAAAAGCCTCTCTCTGTAACCAAACAATAATCCTGAGATAAAATCATAAACATTAACTTTTGGATCAGCATTGCTTTTGTCTTAATAGTTAATTAACAGTTTTTTCCCTAAATACTATCAAGCCCTCTACCTCTTAATCACAAATTACAGGAGTATCTCTCACCCAGCAAACAATCTGTGGATGAGGATTTAGGAAATTCCTAAAGAAGAAGAGGAAGAAATTCCTCCAGCTGAGCTCTGTCAAGACAATTATTACATTCCCATTAGTATGCTGATAAGACATCTAAGGAATAATTTTATTATTTTTTTCTCCAACTAGAGGTTTTTATTTAAATCTGGATGACTAATTAAATGATTTAATAGATTAAATTTTATAATAAATTTTTTAGGGTTGGAATCTATGATTTCATCATTAAAAGTTTCCTTTATGAGGAAACTCATCAATACTGTTCTGCAGCTTTTAGTGCTGCAATGTCTAGAAGTCTAGAACTTTAAGACATCAGGTGACTTTCCTGGTCTCACAGCCAGGATATATCAGGAAGGATTCCAATTTTGGTTATACTGACTTGAAGCTGACTATCCATTCTGCCTCTTTATGACAAACTCAGATGGTATTTGTTCCCAACAGTGAGTTTCTGTACTAGTTCAACAAGCCAAAATGCATCAAACAATGAGACCTTATTTTCTTTCTCACCCTCCAGAATATCTTCATAAAGTGCATGTACTCCTTCAGGAACAATGACAGCCAATGCAGTTCCACAGAGAAGCCCAGCACCCAAAACAGTTATCAGCTTTAGTCGCTCCTAGAATCAAACATAAATACTATTAGATTATGGTATTAACAAGGGAGGGAAAAGGAGAGTAAGAGATGGGGAGGAAGCAATTTGAAATATTTATAACTCAGTTTCTTTCTCAAAGATTCTTGAAGCAGCAGGATGGTCCACTAAAGACCGTGCAAAAATCCAGACATCTTTATTGTCTTATCCTGGATTCATGCATCTGGTTTGATTTGTATATGGCTTAATGGGAATCTCATTATTTTATAGAAATGCTGTACTTCATTCTTCTGGTTTAAATTCTTTATTAGTAAGTACAATGGAAATAATTCTAATTACTCCATTATCTTGGACATATCTAATTATGATATTTAAAAAATAATAAAAACACTGCCTATTGGATATTTCTTTCAAATAACCTGAAAGATAAATGCAATACTAACTGATCTGTATATAAAGCTTTACAAAATTATGTTGTTTGATCACTGCAAAAAAAAAAAAAAAGTGTGAATTAAATGGCATACCCATCCAAGAAGAGATCAAAAGGAATTTGTGAAGGGAAACCAAACAAGAGCAGTACTACCAATTTAAAGTTGATGAAAATTTTATTTTAAAAGAATGATATAAAAGAATCGATAAACTTGCTGAAAATAAATGCAAAAAAAGAAAATCAGATTTACAAAGTAAAAAATGAAGACAAAAATGACAACTTAGAAAAAAACATGACATAAAACTTGCCCACTAACTACTTGAAATCTTGTATTATAATGAATTGCCAAACTGAATCAACAAGTTCTCTCTTTCCCCTGAAATTTTTGTAACTTTTAAATTTATTTTAAACTTAAATATAAAATTAGGAAAGAAAAAAAAATACTGTTAAGTATGCAGCAGAACATGAAAAGATTCAATATAAAGCAATAAATTTCCATTTCAATAAAACCTATAATTACTACACTTTTCAATGCTGTCCAGTTTTTCTTTGTTTCCTTGTAGGTTTTCTTTTGTTCTCTGTTGTACATTTTTTAACTCCACACTCCTCCCCCCAAGAAGGCTACAATTAGGTGCAGACACACACACACACACACACACACACACACACACACACACACAGATGTAAATATAAACATAGTTATATACATATTACATAATATATACATATATTACACACATATACATTATATATATGGGTAAACACACTGCAAGTATATATACATCTATACACATGCATATACATTTGATATGTATAAACAGACATATACATCTATAAATAAAAACATAAATACAAACACATTTATGTAAGATTATACTATGCTTGTGGTTGTGTTATCTTTTTCTCTGGAGATGTATAATTTCTTCATTTGTAAGGACATATCTTTCCATTCTTTTTAATTCAACCAATTCATTTCCTAGACTGTCTATAAATGGTTTTTCCCCATTTTTCTACCTTCTTTCTATTCCTGATTATATTGCTGGGAAAGTTACCCTTGGTTGATTGCCCAGATTTACATAAGTGGAAAAAAAATTACTTAAATAGTCTCATTTTAGAAAAAAGAAATTAAATAAGCTATCCATGAACTAAGAAAAAAATTGCAGGGCCAGATAAATTTACAAGTAAACTCTATCAAACATTTAAAATCACTAAGGCAGCTGAGAGGACAGGTTTAGATTCAAGAGAAACTTGAGACAGAACAGTTAGAAGTCTATATATGGATATGAACTGGGGATATATCTATCTGAGTGAAAAGACATGCATATCTGTATTTAATCATAAATAATGTTATGTATTTAGAAACAAGATTTGGTAATGAACTGGATATGTGGGATGAATGAGAGGAAGAATCAAGGAGGCTGTGACCTTTGGTGACTAGGAGGATGATAGCCTCAGGGAAAACAGGACAGTTTGAGGGGAAAGATAATGAGTTTTGCTTTAGAAAATTTAAAGTCTGAGTTACCTTTGTGCTGGTCCTGTTGGTTTAAGATAGCTAAGAGGTAGCCAAGAAACCATTTGATTTAACTAGCTCCTAGTAAATATGGTATAGTGAACATTATTAAATTTTTTGAGTATGAGGAAAAAAGCGAGACAGAGCTGACACTTCTGTTTCATTAATAGCAGGATTTCAAAAAAAATCTCTTCACGTTTTCCAAAGAGCACAAAGTATTTCAGTTATTACCTAAGCTTTTCAAATGTTTTTTAAAACAAATTAACCTATTTTGCTAAATATCAAAATATTCTCTAGTTCTCAGTTATTAAATATGCAACTGATAGCTAGATAGTAAAAGCAAAACTATTGTAGGCTTTTTTCTTTTTAAAATTTATCTCTTCTAACCTGATCCTTTTAGATAGACTCAATGGAATTTATTTCAAGCACTAGATGATGTGTGGGTCAATATTAATTTGTGTGACTGTCTTTTCTCATTCATTCTCATAACTTGAGTTGTGTGTATATCACTGCAAACAGAAAGCAGACAAATTCCTTCCCTGCTTATGGAAAATCATTTAGGTGATTTTTTGAGAGATTACAAGGATCTCTTTGCTAGCACTGAGGGCAATTTCAAGAGCTTGTAGCCACAGTAAAGTGGGGATTACTGTCATTTAAAAAAAAAAAGGTAACAGGAATAGTTTATAAAACAAAATTGGCTAAATGGAAAAAGAGAAACAAAAATTCACTGAAAAAAATAACTTCTTAAAAAGTAGATTTGCCCAAGTGGAAAAAGAGGTACAAAAGCTCACTGAAGATAATTCCTGGAAAATTAGAATGGAGCAAACAAAAACTAATGACTATATGAGAAATCAAGAAACAACAAAACCAAAAGAATGAAAAAACAGAAGACAATGTAAACTCTCTGACTAGGAAAATAGATCCATGTTATGATTCTTACAAGGTGCTAAGTCACTGGAACTGATAGGCACTTTGGGAGATTCACAAGTCCAGGAGATTCACAAGTTCAGTGGAGGAGATTCACAAGTCACAGCTCCCACAATCCCACTCTTGGAGGAGGAGTTAACCTTTGAGTTCACACCTTTAAGAGATTATACATATACAAGGAGCTCCCCACAAGCCAACTAAAGACTTTTGGGAGATTGAGAAGTTAGGATTCAGTTGCGCCGAACGAAGGATTCAGAGAGAGCTGGAGGCTGAAGCTGGCAGAGGCAAAGGATTAGCAACAAGAGCTCTCAGAACCAAGGAAAGCTAACCGGGCTATTTTGAAGGAGACAATAAAGGATTGAACTTTTAACTCCTGGCTGTACTTGAGATGATTATTACTTTGAACTGAAATTAAGGCTGCCTCCAGAAGCTCCCCAAGAAACCTGTTCCCAGAGAATGAAGTAATTTAGAGGAGAGAACATTACAGATCCAGGAAAGAATTTTGTTATGATCAAAAAAATGAACCTGGATATAATCTTTTAAGAAACTGTCAAGGAAAACTCTGATATTCTAGAATCAGAGTGCAAAATAAACATTGAAAAAATTTACCTATTATCTCCTGAAAGACCACAAAATGAAAACTCCCAGTAATATTAGGTCAAGGAGAATATATTGCAAGCAGCCAGAAACAATTTAAGTATTGTGGAGCCACAGTCAGCATAACACAAGATTTAGCAGCTTCTAAGTTAGAGGATAGGAGGGGTTTGGAATATATTAGAGGGCAAAGGAGCTGGAATTACCATCAAGAATCATCTACCTCGGATACTGAGTATAATCTTGGAGGGGAGGGGAATGAATATTCAATAAAATAATGGACTTACAAGCATTTTGAAAAGATCAGAACTGAATAGAAAATATAACTTTCAAATACAAGACTCAAAAGCATAAAAAGGTAAACAGAAAAGGGAAAATCATAAGGGACTTAATAATGCTAAACTGTTTATGCCTACATGGGAAGATGATACTTGTACCTCATAAGTTTCTCATTAGTGCACTTAGAAGGAGAATAGATAATAAGAGGGCATGGGTGAACTAAATATGAAGAGATATCTTTAAAAATGAAATTAAACAGTGAGGGGAATATACTGGGAGAAAAGAAAAAAGATGGAATGGAATAAATTATCTAACATGAAAGATGGAAGAAAAACCTTTTACAGTGGAGGGGAGAAGGGAAGAAATGAGGGGGAGTGAGTGAATCTTACTCTCCACAGAACTGGCTCAAAGAGGGAACAAAAGAAAAAGTGATGATAAAAGAGAAGGCAGATTGGGGGAAGGAGGTAGTCAGAAGCAAAACATTTTTGAGGGGGGAATAGTGTTACAGTTGTAACCTGTTAGTGGCTGCTGGGGATCTAATTCTAACCAGTAGAATAGATCCCTTCATGTGAGCAGATGATAACAATACAAGGAGAATGAAAGGCAGTTGCATTCTCTGACTTCTGTCCGATTCCCTGCAATTTATTTCATTCCCAATCCACAATCAACAGCACTATCAAAGTCTTTTCCCTCCTATTCCTCTGGATGGTTGCAGGGTGAGATGCTATAGCAGGTGTTGAATCTTGTGAGATGTCATGGAGGCAAACTTTCTGACAAATGGAGAGGACTGTAGTCAGAACCGGCATTTTTCATAAGTCTTTCATCAGTCTCCTAGTCGGCCCCTTGATGTGTTGGCACATTTAATTATCCCGACTGAAAAACTCTTACCAGGTCTCTTCTCCCTTTCCTTCCCCATGTGTTACCGAAAAAATTCTCCTGGGAGGATCCTACTCACGAACAGCTCTCAAGCGCTGCTGTTTCTTTGTCCCTGTTTAAGCGCCATTTGTTATGGGAACAACCTGCTAGTGGCTGCTGAGGATCTATTCTGACAAGCAGAATAGATTCCTTCATGTGAGAGGATAATAACGATACAAGGAGACTAAGAGGCAGTCTCAGCAGTTGCATTCTCTGACCTCTCTCCTCTTGCCTCCAATTTATTTCATTCCCAATCTACAAACATCATCTGTGTCAGTAAAGGCTGATTTGCAGTTCCTTCAAGTGTGTTGTGATTCACAGTTATGGGGGCTGCCTCTTCACACTTAGTATGAAAGGAGAAAGAGAAAAAACAGGAAAAATGAGACGTGTATAGGAAGGAAGTAAATACAGTTAGCAATAGTAACTGTGGAAAAAAATTCTGAAGCAAGTTTCTAATAAAGGCCTCATTTTTCTCTCTCTCTTTCTCTTTCTCTCTTTCTGAAGCTTTTTATTTTCAAAACATATGCAAGGATAATTTTTCACCACTGACCCTTGAAAAACCCTTGTGTTCCAAATTCCCTTTCTCCCACCCCCTCTCCTACATGGCAAGTAATCCAATATATGTTAAACATGGTAAAAATATATGTAAATCCAATATAGGCATACAAACTTATACAATTATCTTGCTGCACAAGAAGAATCAGATCAAAAAGTAAAAAAAATAAAATTCAAGCAAACAACAACAACAACAAAAATGAAAATGCTATGTTGTGATTCATACTCAGTTCCCACAGTCCTCTCTCTGGGTTTAGATAGTTCTCCTCATCACAAGATTATTAGAACTGAAAGGCCTCATTTTTCAAAACAGAGCCAAAAATAAGAGCCATTCTCCAACTGATAAATGATCAGAAGATAGGAATAGTTTTCAGATGAAGTAATTAAAGCCATCTTTAGTCATATGAAAAAATAGTTTAACTCACTATTGACTGGAAAAATTAAAATAATTCTGAGGTACTGTTTCACACCTATTAGACTGGTTAATAGGACAGAAAAAGGAAAATGACAAGTGGTAAAGGGGATGTGGGGAAAATGAAACATTAACGCAGTGTTGGTGGAGTTGTGGACTGACATAGCAATTCTGTAGAGCAATTTGGAACGATGCCCAAATGACTATAAAGCCATTTTTTTCTCTTTTTCCTTTATCCTTTTTACCACTATAGGACTGTGTGTCAAAAGAGATAAAAAATAAAAAGGAAAAGAACTTATATGTACAAAAATACTTCCAGCAACTCTTTTCTGGGAACAAAGAAATGGAAATTGGGAGGATACCCATCAATTGGGGAATGGTTGAACAAATTGTTGTATGTGATTGTAATGAAATAATTTATTGTGCTATAATAAATGAGTAGGATGCTCTCAGAAAAACTTGGAATGGCTTATATAAGCTGATGTGAAGTGAAACTACTATGTATAAATTAACAGTAATATTGTGAAATTTCAGCTATGAATGACTTAACTATTCTCAGCACTACAATGAATCAAGACAACTCTTTAGGACTTAACGATGAAAAATGCTAACCATACCCAGAGAAAGAACATGTGGTTTCTGAATACAGATTGAAGCATACTTTCTTTTACTTTTTTTTTTTAGTTTTTTTTTAATGTTTTCTTTCACAACATGACTACTATGAAAATGTTTTGCATGATAATACACGTAACCTATATCAAACTGTTTGCCTTCTCAATGAAAGAGGAAGAGAAAGAATCTGGTTATTGGGGGGAAATAAAATACAAAAATAAATTGCTCCCAAAATTACAAGGTTAAACTAGATAACATGTTTAGATAACTTAAACCTCTTAAACTACCTTACACAAAACTCTCCCAAGTCTTCCTCATCTGACACGACATATTACACAGTTGAGAGAAAAACTATATAATTTCCTTCCAAAACAAAAGGCAAGTTGTCTTAAAAAGTATACATAACATCTTTGTTGTCCAAAGTAAATGATACTCTAAAAACTCTACGCACCAAAGAGAAAATATATTAGGGACCAACTATTGCTCTGAGTTTTTCCTATGGATTTCTTTTAAAGAGACCTAATTCAAAAAAAGATCAATGTCAAATCAATAGTAGACCTACCTGCTAAGAATGTCAGCAAAAGATATAGGAAAAAAAACTTAATCAACTTCTAACTTGAATCAAGTTCTACCCCTTAAAATTGAGACAAAGAACTCAAAGCTTCAAACTAGAGGGGAAAAAAAAAACAAACAAAAACCTGGACATGTGTTTATATAGTCTTAGAAAAAAACAGTGTTGGACTTAGGAAGTCCACAGAAGACTTTTCTTTCCAACTTTTTTGAGATAAGACCAAATCTTTAAAAGGCAGTGACAAAATACTACTTAATGGCTACTTAAGTAATTTATCTCTACCAAATAATTTTAAATTCCAAAGCTCTAGAAATTTAATTCTTACAAACTATTTCCGAATAAAAATAAAAACAAGCAAAGAAATCATAAGTGGTTGTTCATTGTGTTCTGATAAGCATGAAGGTCATATATAAAAGCAAGATAAATACCAAAGAATGTAATTCTCTTAAAGTGATAGGTAGGTTAGTACTTGAACAAAAAGACTTCTTTAGACACAACAAACCTTTCACTTTGCACTTATTGAATCCTTATGCCCCAATTGTTATATTCAAATACTTTCAAAATTTTATTAAGAATTAAAAGGGCTAAAAAGAAAAAGAAGAGGGGAGGAAGAAGTGTTATTCTTCACCAACTTATATAATGGAAAATTTCAAGACATTTACAATCAATTCCGCACTTAAATGTTTTCTGTGCTAAAATGGCAAAAACATCAATACAAAATACAACAATTTCTGTTTTCTAAAAAGTTTCCTACATTGTCACTACTTTTTCATATCCTCCTTATTGGAAAAATGTAAACCAAAGTTCTTGTAGAGATTATGTTAATATGCCTTCTATAACTGTCTTGTATTTATTTGTATTATTTATCAATTCAGTGGTTATTTCCTTGCAATTTTATTAATCTCAATTTTCAGAATTTGTATTTTGGTGTTTAGTTAAATGGCTTGATTTTTGTATCTTCTTCTAATTACATTCCCAATTCATTCACCTTCTTTTTTTTTTTTGGGCTGATAAGAGTTTTTGTCTCATTGCTGGTGACTGACATTATCTTTTCCTATGATTTTTTGAGTAACTATTTTCCTTTTTATTTTTGCTTTATTCTGAATTTAAACAAATAACATATTTCCATTTAAAACATAAAGTAGGAAGAGTATCCATAAAACTGTGAATATTATATAGTTTGCTTTTCTTTTTAAAGCATATAATAAAATTAATATATAATTTTCAAAACTATGCTGCTTATTGGTGATTCCTTATGGGTTTTTTGGGGGGAGCAGGAGAGGTATGCAAATCTTATTTCTAATTCCTCTTAAAATTTCTTTCTCTTCTTATGGGTGAAAAGTCAAAATCCTTGTAATATCAAGCAAAATAAAACTGTCTCATTCTATAGTGAGTCCATCATCTTGTCAAGAACCCACAATTACTCTAAGATTTAAGTTATATACTTTCCAATTAATTTTAATGCTTTCTTCAAAAGACCTTTACTGAATACAATTTTTATTGTAGTTATAGTCAGTAAAGATTGTTTGATATTTTTCTACACGTCTGTGAAATTTTTATGGTCTGATGTCTTCATTTTTTGTAAAAGTACAAATACTCTAGTTATAACAGCACTCCTTACTATTTCCACTTGGTAAACCCGAGAGAGAGAGAGAGAGGGTGACATATCATTTTTTAAATTTATATTTGGGCTCTTAATGTATTTCTCATCTTTTTGTTAAGTTTGTCTAGGTCTAAAAGCGGCATATTAATATCTATTATAATATTGATGTCCATTTCTTCTTGTAAATCACATAAATTTTCCTTCCAATATTTATATCCTGTTTTATTTTGAGTTCATAATTCCTTTTATATGGTAACTTGAGGGATGTAATTTCCCTGTTTATTTTAGTTCGGTCTACTCTCACTGTTGAACTGTCTGAGATTATGATTGCTCTGTTTTTCTAAATAAATCTAAATAAATAAAATAACAGATTTTGTTCCTGTTCTTTATTACTATGTGAATATCTATTTTTCAAGTATATTTCTATTTTTCATGAAAACATTTTTGAACATGTTTTTAATTCTAATTCACTTTTACTTTTCTGTTTTAAAGGTGAATTTATCCCATTTGTGTTCATAATTATGTTTATGTACTTCACTCCACTTTATTCTTTTTCCTCTCTATAGTCCTACCCAGTTCTTTATATGGAAGAAAAAAGGATGGAGAGGCCTGTATTCACCACTGGTGATTGAAAACTGATAGAATCTACTTCTGTTGCTGAACCTCTTCTTTTCTTTCCCAGATTTATCTGATCATTGGTTTTTACCTTTTCTCCCCCTCTAAGATTTTTAAAGTTTAGGAACAATCCATTGACACTTGTTTGTTTTGGTTATGACTAATCCCTCTTAATTTATTCCCTCTTTTTACTTACCCAACCCAATTCCCAACTGATTTTAATATATTTCTACACCAAACTTTGTGTCTATAAATGTTTTCTACCATCTTGATTCTGCTTCTGATGGAAGTAAGTTTTTTGTCTCCCTCTTCTTTTTCCATTCTCATTTATTTTTGAGTTGTGTGTGTTTTCAACCTTCTGCTTCTCTTTCCCCCATATTTTTCAAGTTTTTTTCTTTTCACAAAACTTAATGGAGATTGTTCTTACTTGTTCTTCCTTGAGATCTTCTTTCTCCTCTTTTCTTTTTTCTCTCAAGATAATTAAAACATAGCAAAACCACTTCCAAGTCTGTCTTACTAAATTCCCTCTATGATCCTTAATTATAACAGAGTTCTAAGGTGACAAATTTTTTTTTCTCTACTTACTGAGGTGGGGGGGAAGGGAAGGAGCAGAAGGGAATAAGAATTTAAATAGTACCTACTATGTGCCAGATGCCAATTAAAGCATCTTTTATAAATATATCTCATATACAAATTATCTCATTTGAAGTTTACAACAACCCTTCAAGGCAGGTGCTATTATTATACTTATTTTGTAGTTGAGTTGAAGCAAACAGAAGTTCAGTGACTTGCCCAGAATCACACAAGTTAAGTGTTCTAGACTAGATTTAAACTTGACCTTCCTGACTCCAGGTTCAACAGTATTATCTACTACTCCACTAGCACCTCTCTTAGGAACTAAGTACTTCATACTTATATGATGGATATATAGATCTATAGTCACTATATAGTCACATAGTTCTCTCCAATTGCTCAAATTACCTTTTAGTCTTTATCCTGACTCTTCTGTTTCCATTTGAAAGTTTTCCTTTAGGAAAGGGACCAGTATGTGCCAAAATGTTTGTGGCAGCCCTGTTTGTAGTGGCCAGAAGCTGGAAAATGAAGGGATGCCCATCAATTGGAGAATGGTTGAGTAAATTGTGGTATATGAATGTTATGGAATATTATTGTTCTGTAAGAAATGACCAGCAGGACGAATACAGAGAGCATTGGCGAGACCTACATGAACTGATGCTGAGCGAAATGAGCAGAATCAGGAAATCATTATATACCTCAACAACGATACTGTATGAGGATGTATTCTGATGGAAGTGGATTTCTTCAACAAAGACAAGATCTAACTTAGTTTCAATTGATCAAGGATGGACAGAAGCAGATACACCCAAAGAAAGAACACTAGGAAAGAATGTAAACTGCTTGCATTTTTGTTCTTCTTCCCAGGTTATTTATACCTTCTAAATCCAATTCTCCCTGAGCAACAAGAAAACTGTTCGGTTCTGCACACATACATTGTATCCAAGATCTACTGTAATCTATTTAACATGTATAGGACTGCTTGCCATCTTGGGGAGAGGGTGGAGGGAAGGAGGGGAAAAATCGGAACAGAAGTGAGTGCAAGGGATAATGTAAAAAATTACCCTGGCATTGGGTTCTGTCAATAAAAAGTTATTAAAAAAAAAAAATAAAAATAAAGTTTTCCTTAGGTTTGGCATTTTCATCAGAAATACCACTGTTTCTACCAGGAATAGTCCATTAAAGTCCTATTCTTTACTCCCCACCCCTCATATTAGTTTTGCTGGCTGATTGATTCTTGGTTGTGAACCCTTATCTTCCTGAGAATCAGATTTTAGAAACTCTTTTTCTATAGTGGCATTTGTCAAGTTTTAGGTAACTTTCAGCGGAGCTCTTTGATATTCAAGCTCTTTCTTTCTGACTACTTGCAGTATTTTTTTCTTTGACTGGAAAGCTCTGAATTTTGTCTCAGGGTATGACTGGTGCATTATACCTATTTTCCAAATTGTCCTTTATTGTTGTTGCTGTTGTTGAGGCAACTGGGGTTAAGTGACTTGCCCAAGGTCACACAGCTAGGAAGTGTTAAGTGTCCAGATTTTAAGAGATCAGATTTGAACTCAAGTCCTCCTGACTTCAGTGATGGTGCTCTATCTACTGCGCCACCGAGCTGCTCCACTGTCCTTAATTTCTAAGAGATCCAGGCAATTTTTCAATCATCATTTCTTGAAATGTGTTCTCCAGGCTTATATTTTTTCAGTTACACTTTTTGGGTAGTTCAAAGGCGACTACATCTCCCTTGTTTTCTAGGTTGTTTTTGATAGGATGTAACCTATTTTCTGACTTTTCATGATCTTTGATTTTGCTCTAGTATTTATCTCAGTCAATTTTTGTTCAATACTTTCTCATTTTCAAGGAGTTTGTTATTTATGTAAGTTCTTCTCTCTTTCAGTCTTTCTTCTAGAGTTTGCGTTTTATTTGAGATATCATTTTGTAAAATTTTTTGTTTCATTTCTACACATAATTTTAGGTGTTCTTGTGGCTAAGCTGTGTTTTTGAATGAAGCTTTGCTTGTAGATGTTTTAGAGGTATTCTCCTTTTCTTGGTTTATTTATGTCTTGGGCAACCTTGAATTCATAGTATTACTTTACGTTTGATATTTTATCAATTCTCCTAGCTAATTCCTTGAATTGGAGCTTTGCAACAGAACCAGGTTCTGAATACTCCTGGAAGGAATGGTCTCTATTATCAGTATGGAAGTCTTCACCAATTCTGACCAATAAAATTATAGACTTGCCCCCGATTCTTATTCCTTGGTCTGAGAATATAGCTTAAGCTGTGGTTAGAAACTTCTGCAACTCTGAATCAGAACCAGAACTGAGCACTTCCTCAGAACTGAGTAGTGACAAAGCTCAACTTTGATCCAAGTTATCTTATTCTGTACAAAACTACAGGCCACAGAAATAGTCTGTAAGACTTTTGTGCCCATGTCCCTGATTAGCCCCCTCCCTAAGAACTACAGGCTTTTTTGTCTCACCTTGCTGGCAAAAGCACTCACTGCATTTAAGAATACATTTAAGAATACAAATTATACTGATAAAGTTATCAAGATATTTTTCTTAAAAACAAGATCACAAATCTATTTAAAAACCTGGTCTAAATGTATATTTAAACATGAAATTAGGAAAGGTTCACAACATTTTAAAGCAAGGCATTTATTACAACAGTAACATTTATGTAGTGCTTACTTACTATGTGTTAGGCATTGGGCTAAGCATTTTAATTATTATCTCATTTAATCTTTACAATAACCCTTGGAGGGATATGCTATTCCCCCCATTTTACAGATGAGAAAACTAAGACAAAAACCAGATAAGTGACTAACCCAGGATTATATAGTTAGACCTATATGAAGCTATATTAGAACTCAGATCTTTCTGATTCTAGACCCAGTGTTTAAATCCACTGCACTGTATTTCAGAAGAGTTGATATATTATCTTAAATTAAAATCTGCATGCCTTTAATATTATTTTATAAAGAAATGACACATAGAAGCATTGCCGCCCCCCCCCCCCAAAAAAAAAACTATCACTTCTAGAGTTATTGGTTTTATCCTAGTTTTCACTTGTTTATGTTGAAGGGAAAACATGCTAGAGCATGGGGGGGAAAACAGATTAAGTCACCACTAGGCTAATTTTATACTAGGTAATAATGAACTTAAGAACCTTGAAGTTACATATTTGGTAATACTAAACAGAGACAATAAGAATGATCATAACTGAATCTGAATGATAAAGACTGCCATGCTAGTACAGTCCAAATCACTTTATAGGGAGAGCTATCCTTACATAGCATGACTTCTGTTATAACTTTTATTCCCTCATATTTTCTCACTAATACTTATCTATGGTTGAGCTGATTTTGCTTATATGAAAAATATAAAGAAATCAGCACTAACAATTTTTTAAAAAATTATTTAATGGAGAAAGGAGAAGTAGATGGTATTTCATTTTGGGGACCCAAATTTAGGTGGTTTTTAAAACAGGGCAGAACAACAAATGCCAAATGAAAGCCAAAAAGATACAGATGTCAGGTAGACAGAAAGACAACATCAATCACAATGGATCAAAAATGGCACTGACATTAAAGAGAGGATTTCAGTTTAGGCGTGAGTCAGAATAGATGACATCTGAGGTCCCTTAAAACTCCAAGATTTTGAGATTTTGCTATAAAAAGATAAATATCAAGAACATTTTAATAGAATACAGGTTTCTAGAGAGTAAGGATTGTCTCACTTTTTAATAAATATCTCAGACCTAATTCTGTGTCTGAAACATAGCAAAGAGGTACTCAAGAAATTCTTATTTATTGAAGGAACATCAAGAGTAACATAGCATGTGACAGGTGAAAGGTACTAGAATACAAAGGACAACAGGAATGCCACATAGGCAACCTTAAAACCCTTTGAATAGTGGAATATGGTAGAAAGGTGTCGTTCACATTTGAATAACTATCTTTTCCTAATGAAAATTAGCTTTCAACTCTTATCTTGCAAGGCTTCAACTCAGAAAAATATCAGTAACAGAGAATAAGATAGGTAATACACAATATATAATACAAACAAGTTAATTGTACTCAGTGATCCCTTATCAATAAGACAGACAATGAGAAAAGGCGAATTAAATCAAAAAGAAATTAATGTTCTTATTTACATGTTTATGTTTTTTTTTTTTTTTTTGTTCTTTTATGTTCTTATTACAATGCTAAGGAACTAAAGATGCAAAAGAAACAAGTACCTGTAGTCAAGGGGCTTAATTCTATTGGGGAAACAAAACTTACACACTAAAAAATAATACAGGGCAATTGTGAGAGTATAGACTTAATAATTGAGAAGAACCAGTTAGGGCTCATAAAAGTTATATTACTTAAGATGAGTCTTAAAGAAAACTAGGATTTCTAAGAGTCAATCCATTCTAGGTGTGGAAAATATTATTTGTAAAAGCAGTGAAATGGGTCAGTATAGTGAAAGGAAGAAAAGGAAATCAAGTTAGGCCTGAATGGAATATGTAAAATGGAGGAAGAGAATGATAACTATAATTAACTTGCAAAAATAAATTGGACCACTGGAGTCAGATTGTAAAGGGTTTTAAATGCTAAACAGAAAAGCTTATATTTAGTATTAAAGAGAACAGAAAGGGAGCCATTGGATTTTACTGAATCAGGGAATAATGAAGATCTAATGCTTTAGAAATTGGCAAATGTGATGATGAACTGAGACAGACAGAGTGAGATCAACTAGGAGAGTATTGCAGTGGTCTAGAGAAGAGATGTTATGGATCTGAATTAGGGTGGAAGTTATGTGAACAGAGAAGGGAACAGGTGAGAGATGGCTGGGTAAGTGAAACAGATAAGGCTTGACAATTGATAATAACTTCAGAGTAAATTAGAGTGGGGTTGCTGACTCTAAGGTTTGGGAACCTGAGTGACTGAGAAATGCCCCCAACAGATATATAGAAGTTTGGAACATGGGTAGATTGGCGGTAAGGGAGGAGACATGGAGATAAATGAACCTATGAAGATAACTAGAAAATGGAACCCAGGACAGAGTTTTCAAAATGTAGGGGGTGGAATATGTATAATGAACCCACAAAGAAGGTAAGCAACAATCAGATAGGTAGATGAATTGCAAAAACATGAAATGAAAACAAAGAGTACTAAATCACTGTATAATTCCAGTAAATATTTCCCTGACACAAAGGAATGCACTGTTAGTTCACTTGTTTCAATCATACCAGTCATTCAGTTATATTCATTTGTATAGCGGTTTTCTTGGCAGAAATATTGGAATGGTTTGCCATTTCCTTCTCCAGTTCATTTTACAGGCAAACAGGCTTAAGTGATGTGTCCAGAGTCAATACATCTACTGAGGGGCAGCTAGGTGGTGCAGTGGATAGAGCACCAGCCCTCAAGTCAGGAGGACCTGAGTTCAAACTTGACCTCAGACACTAACATTTCCTAACTGTGACTCTAGGGCAAGTCACTTAATTCCAATTGCCTCAGCAAAAACAAACAAACAAACAAACATAAATAAATAAATGAATAAATACAACACATCTATTGAGTGCTGAGACCAGATCAGACCTCACAAAGATGAATCCCTCTGGGACAGCACACTCTCCATTTTGTCACTTAGAACTGCCCTTGTATTAAGAATTTCAGTAAATATTTCCTATATACAAATGAATGCACTGTATCATTTTTACTTTTTTGTTTCCCTTCTAAATGGAAATTTCCCAGTGCATTTATTTTATATTTAGAGGATAATTTTCTCAAAGAGAGCTACATAATTCCTGAGACGGTCTGTCAATATTTAAAATGTCTAGACAAGAGTTACATTTGTCTGTGTTGGATCTAACCGATGTGTTCCCTTTTAACAATTCTAAATGCATTTATTTCTATTGTGTGTAACACTAATCAGACATTAAGAACCATCATAGTATTTGGAAAAGAAATTAACAGTAGGCCATCACTGGAAAAAGATGCTCTCAATGTTTCTATTAATTGGATTGACTTATAAGCAACATCACAAACAGAACCTAATTATTTACTTTTAGTGTAATATAAATGAAATTTCTTACCAATTTAGTACAAAATAAACAACTTAACTGATAACTCAGAAAAATGTTGAGTTTGAGAAAGATCTAACCATTTTGGAAAATGCTTAATGCTTATTTAATTCAACTAAATAATATTTATAATTGTGACTGAAATGATATTTAAGTACAAAGTTTAGATAAACTGAAGGGCTTTTGTTCTGTGCAGTATGGCCTTTTTACATATTTCCTTGGATTTAAGTTCTTTTATTCTGTCATGAGCCCCTTCTCATAATATTTTTAAATGGGTGACATAAAATACATTATAAAAGAAATCAAAGTATTTAATATTGAACATATATATGTAAACATATATATATTTAAATAGTTTAAAAAACCTCAATTTTTAAAATCCATGGGCTTTCTTAAATCTATGAATTTGGGAGGGTGGAGTGGGAGGTTGGGAGAGGAGGATCCCAGATTAAGAACCCTTGTTTTAGAAAAATCACTTTGGGATGCAATTTCTTTATATTGCCCATATAATAATAATCTAGTCTTTGGCTTAATGGGGAAGTTCTTGGGAGTAGCCGTTGGCCTTCTAATAAAAGGTTTTCCACCTGAATCATAATCCCAACAATTGGGAGTTGTTACTCCCAATAGTACTGATTCAATTCCAATTCTTAAGACACTGAGCAGTATGGAGGCAGACTGAAAGCGTTCACAACTTCCTCTTTAGGTAGGCTAGTACCTTATAGTCCCTCAAAAGAGATTAATTTTAATTTCCTCTGCCCATTTTTTTGTTCAAGTTTTTCTTTTTTACCTGAAGTGAAAGCTCATCTCTTTCCTGTAGCAATAAAAACCAGGTCTTTTACATTTCTACATTACTTTGTACTACACAGTGTAACACTTTTTAAATTTTTTTTTTTTTTTTTTACTGATTATTTAGTAAGTTTTTATCTCCACATCTAAGCAATATGCTTCTTAAAGATTGGGATTACGTATTACACTATTTCTCTATGGACAGTTATCTAACACAGAACTGGCATTTCACATTTGCTTTTTTCTTGTCCCTTTTCTCTTTTATTTCTGGCAGTGATTTTGCCTAAAACCGGTTTTTAATAAAAATTTTCACAACGAAAAAAAAAATGTGGCCTAAACTCAAAATCCTATCCACTCTGACCAACTAAAGAACCAATATATTCTTATATTTGCAGATTTTTCATTTTGTGAATTATACATAACATTTTAAGAAATCTATGCTATGTCTATATTCTCAGTATGTTCAGGGTCTGAAATATAAACTTAATGTTTGCCTAAATATTACAAAAAGAATAGATTTCTAAAACAAAATTTCCAAATCCCACTCTTTAAATATCAGTACTTCTATCACCCTATTAGCAGCATACTTTAAAAAAAATTCTATCTCTGAGATTTATTCAGAAATATTGTTGAGAAAAGCTAACAATCCCAAAAATTAAACTGGCATTTTTTCCCCCAAGACAACGAAACAGCCTGGTTTTAACTGGAATCAGAACAATTAGCACTTTTAAAATCTTGAAGATAATTTTGCACTACTGTTAGTAGTACCGAAGGTTTAGTGTTAAATACTTCTGGCATTTTAAAGTTTGTCCAGCAAGAAGTCTTTGGTCCAGACACCCTCTAGGGAGTCTATCCATCACAATGCTACTTTACACCAATTACCTTGAAAACTGAGGGATTATTGAGATGTCTTACCTCGGAGAAATTAACAGCCAAGGGAATGATTCCAGCCACGTAACATCCTACCAGCATGGCCAGCGACAGAAGACTAATGGAGATGAAATCATCCATTTTCTTGTCCTTTAGTTATCCCAAAGGACATCCAACTACTACTCCTGCCCCCCACCCCACCCCCACCCCCTTGGGGTTTCAAAAGGTGCTTAAACACTTGTCGTGGCTTCAAAAGAAGAGACTTCGGGCATCAACTTCTCGGATTAGCTCTTTAGGCCTCCCACCGACGGCAGGTTTAGGTCAGTTACTTCTTCCTGGTCTACTTCTAGGGAGAATTAGTGGTTGCTGGTAAGAGTACCAGTGTGGGTTTTTGGCGGCCTTATCCACAACCTTTAATCCACAAGTGATAAGAGTTAAAAAGATTTCTGTGGTTGAATTCGTTGTTACACGGGGAAAAAGTCAAAAAAGGGAATGATGCTGTGTGAGGGATGATTTCTTCAATCGGAAAGCTCTAAAATTGCTGGGGTTTGGAATGGGGGCAGTAGTGGAGAGGGCATACACTGCGAGGCAAGAAAACCTCTCAGCTCCGCGAGGGCTTCTGCCTCCTGAGTACGTACGCCGCCAGGGACCTCCCCCCTTAGGGCCCAGAGCAGCCCACCAGCACCGGCCAACTCTCCTCCGTGTCTAGAGGGCTGGGGAACGTAGGCCGCAGTTCTCTAACTGGAACCTCGGAGGAGAACTCAGCAAGCGCGTGTACAGAAGTCAGTCTCTGGTCTATACCCAGGGGCTCCCCTGGCTTCCCAGCCTCGGCCGGGAGCCTCCACCTCCGCCGCCATTGCAGCCATTGCCGCCAAGTGGCACCTCCTCCAAACATTTACTTCCGGATCTCGGCATTTCCCTCCCCGCCCCCGCGCCCTCCTCTTCTAAACGTCGTTTCCGGGTCACAACCGTCCTCTCCTAGACACAACCTACTTTTGGTTCTCCTCGACCCAGCCAGCCGCCATCTTTGAGTTGGGCTTGTGGGATTGGATCTCTGTCGCTCCGTGAGCAGCTGGTCCCTTGGAATGGATGTCTGATCATAGAAGTCTAATATTCAGCGTCCTGGAGAAAACAAGATCTGCCTTGAAGTCGAAAGGTCCCTCGGCTGTCTTTCCTCCCTCATCAAAGATGGCCAGTCAGGCGTCAACAACTCCTTTGAAGGTATGGGTCTCTAGTCTCCGAGGGGGTGCTCTCGCGTTGCGGCGGCGCCGACTTCCGGTGCCTCTTCTCGCGGGGATTGGCTGTTAGCGGTGTTGCGGCTCAGCTCGTGTGCAGTGGCTGTGGCGGCGGCAGCGGCGGAGCTCAGCACTATGGTGAGAGAGGCCTCGGCGGCCGCCCCCGACCCCAAATTCTAATCCTAGGCCGGAAGGGCCGAACCGGAGGCTCCCCTAACCCTTATGATTCTACCCTTCCCCCGGCTTCGGGGACTGGTCCCCAGCCCCCCCGTTCCCGCATTGTGGCCGAGCGAACCACCCCCACCCCCACTCCCCTTCTCGCTACTCACACCCGCCGGGGAGCGGCCCCGCGCTTGGCTCGGGGCCACTCTCGGAATCCCCTTCCTTGACTTGGGCCGCCTCGAGAGCAGCAGCTGCCAGGTGCGAGGCGGGCACGCACCAGTCCCGGGGGAGCGAGGTGAGGCCTCGGCCATGGCTCGCTCCGCGGTGGCGCGCTTTGGGGATGATGGGGATGAGCCCAGTTTTCTGGCCCCCCCCACCCCCCACACGTCTCCGAGGCTGCTACGATTGTTGGGAATGTTTCCCTCCAAAAGCTGCCGAGGGCATTAGAAGCAATGCGTGTGTTTTGTAGGGAAGCCACTAAACTGACCTTGGAGTTGGAGTGGCCACTCCTCACGGATGAGTGCTGCTGCTGCTGCTGTTTTTTTCTTATTGTGATAATTTAATTCATCATTTCCATAGTGCTCTTATTTTTTTCCTCTTCACAGGCTAAAGTCAACCTCTTCTATTTTATTACCTATGCCCTTCCCAAATCAGTGTTATCTAAAGAAATGTATAATTTAAGAGTTTGCAAATCAAGTGAGCTTATTTTCGTTAGATGTTAAATAAGTGCCCTTTATTCTCTATCCCTTGAGTTTTAAGATTCGGAGGATCTTGGTATATACAAGTGCAAATTAAGCCTAGGTTCAATATTGAACAATAAGCCTAGGTTCAATATCTTAAAATTGGTAGGTAGGCGGTTATTAAATCCTTGCTGAGTTAAAACAAAAATAATCTCAGCACTGGAAAATAATTTACATCTTTGTGAAATCTTTAATATTTCTCGTTTTTATTGAATATCTTAAATATCTGTTGTGTTAATAGTATAAACTATTTTAAAAACGAAGATATCCCTGACAACTTATTTCTGACATGCCCATTGGAGCCATCTAGTCTGATTAGAATTTAAAATGGAAATTGGTAGCAAAATTGAATTAGCTTTGTTCTGAAAAAGAAAAATTTGCTTTTGTATTTCTTGACTAGATTGAACAACATTTTTAAAGAATTTTTGAGTTTTTGTTCGGTGGCCTAAGCTACTACTCTATCTGCCTGGCACTTTGCAGGGCATTTCGAAATAGAAAACTGCACTGTATTCAAGCTTGAGCCTAGATGCTTGCTTGTTAGTAATCAAGTGGTAATGTTCAGTGCTGTATTTTAAATACATTAGGGAATTGAACAATTTATTGTGATTAAAAGTTAGTATCAGGAAAACTTTGTGGAGATGGGATTTGAGTTGGGTTTTAAAGAATAGTAGAAATGTAAGAAATATTTTGAAACTTAAAAAAAAAAAGGTTAGTCTTTTTTATATTAGATTATATTTTAGAAGGGAAGATGGAAAAATGAACTAGCAATGCCAGAATGAATTAAAATTAACCAGACTTGGAGATGTTGGGAGTATCATTCAGAGTGCAAATGAAAGATTTTTCTAAACTTTTTAATGAGATAGCTATTAGTTTTCTCAGCTTTGACATCAGCATAGCTTTTACTGTAATCCATAGTAAAAAAGAAAAAAAATTGCAGCTTTGTGTTGGTTAAAACTCAAAAAATGTTCATGAGGAATGCTGGAAAACACATTTGCCCAATAAAGGGAATACAACTGGATTTGAGTCTAATGCAATTGTATTTAAAGTGATATACCTCCAGAAAGCTCTGGAAATGGTTCTGGTATGAAGAAAGTGAAATTTTTAAAAGTTAGTATCCTATGATAGCAAAAAAAAAAAATAATAATCTTTATTCTGAAAATAACAAAATTGTACTACTTATTTGTTAAAATATATTCAGACAAATTAAGTTCCATGAGGAATTTAGAATTGGATATACTAATAAACGGTTTTTTGAGCCTATAAGCAAGAAGTAATAGAACTATCGAAGTTCAGGTCTCAAAGCAATTTTGGGATTGGATATCAAATGATTTTATGAAGTTGGCATTTGATCCTGATTGTTGAATGAAAGGGAATATTTTGATAAGAAAAGCTGTATAGGTAGGAAGAGTGGCAGAGAACATAATCCAATGTATGGGGAACAAGCCTTTTTATATAAAATAAGGGGAGTAGTGAGAAAGGATGGTGAAAAAATAGATTGCAGCAATATTATGGAATGTATTGAATGCCAAGAGAACTAAAAGAAAAAATTAAATTTAGCCTCTTATTTACAGCAAGCCATTAGCACTATTTTAACCTATGTTCAGTGTGATGGTACTAATTATCATATTTAATGTATGGGACAAATCCATATGCACATATTCTTTTTATTGATCTTAAGTTTTATTTGTTAATCTCATCCCCCTCCCATATTGACATTTCCTTCATATAACAAAAGGGGGGGGGGTAAGGAAAACAATACACACTGACAATGTCTTATACTGCTGCACTTCTTGAGCTTTGGTTCATGGAACTTCCCAGGAGCCCTGACACTCTTTTAGGGGAACCAAGAGGTTACACTTATAATAATGTTAAGATTTTATTTCCTTTTAAAAATGTTTTCTTTTTTCATTTACCTATCTGTGTGAGGCCGATTTTTCTTCACTTAATTCATGTCAGACAACATATATAAATACATTATCCTTAACGTTTTTTGTTGTTGTTGTTGTTGTTATTTTGGAACATGTTAGGAATTTTTTCTTAAAAAAAAAAAAAAAGATTATTAGCATGTAATAAGTTTTTTTTTAATGAATTAAATGAATACTTTAAAATTCATCAGTTTTTGTTTTTCATATGGTAAATGTTGTTATTAAACATAGATTATTCTCACTTTTCAACAGTGTAAAATTTGAGAACTGCTGTTATAGTGTATGTAATATTTCGCATCCATAGTGCCCTTTCTCTTCCTCTTCTTCAGGACCAAGGATTAATAATTATTATTATATAGGATAGAATTTCATTTTATTATTTTGGTTTTTGTACTCATTGCATTTTCCTGGTTATATGCCACTGTTCATCAGTTCTTAGATAGTTTAATTATTATAGACAAAGGATATGAATAATTTAATCACTTCACATAATTCAAAAATATTTTCCATGATAGATATATCAGTTCATAACTCTACCAACAATGTTAGTGTATATATCATCCCATAGCCTTTCCAAAATGAAGTGGGTCTGTTATTTGTCATCCTTGGCAGTTTGCTGGATATGAGATAAAACCTCAAAGTTGTTTTGATTTATCTTTTAATTATTAGTAGTTTGGTTCTTAATAGTTTGCAAGTTCTTTTTTTGAGAATTGTTTGTTCATATACTTAAAACAGTTTTCTACTGGGGAATGCAATTTGATTTTATACCTTAGTATTATTAATTCCTTCTGTTTCTTAAATAACAGATATAGGGCAGATGTAATTGATATAAAGATATTTTTAATCTTTTAATCAAATTTACTATATTTTAGTTTCATTGATTTTGTTGATGGAAAAAATTTTTATTTCATGTAATTGAAATTGTTTTTTATATCTATTTCTTGCTTAAGATTTTTTCCCTCTAGTTATGATTGTGAAAGGTGTGTTGACTTCTATCCTCTTCCATTTTTTTAAAATAAGGTGACCTTTTATATTTTCATTCTTTAAGCAGCAATCCATTTGGAACTTAGTTTTGGTATATTGTGTTAGATATGTTCATCTAAATTTTTTTTTCTTTTTGCTAATTTATTTCTGTATTGTGAAATAGGATTTCCTTCTCTAAATAGTTTGATGTCTTGCTTTTATCTCTTCACCAGCTTACCTTTATGAGATAAAGTATGATTTTATTAATTAAACCAGGGAGGAATAAAGCAAGTAAAGACAATTACTGCCATTATCAGTGTATTATTAAGCAAAAAGTTTAAATAAAATCTTGAGAAAAGACTCAAAATTATTTGCTGATAATCATGATTTATGCCATGGTGCAAGTATGGTTCAAAATTAGTTTCAGGTTAACCTGAAAAGATGCAGAACAATCCTCTTGAAAACACAAATGCCAAAAACTTTTATAAGCATAGGCTTTTCTGCCTGTGATCCATTCTTTTAATATTAGAAATGTATATAAGCCAAAACCACAAGCATAATTTGAAATGGAGACACCAAAAACCTTCTGTGACATAGGACTAATGCAAAGCTGTCCTGTCCTCTCTGCTGTTGACACAGTTCTCAAAATTTTATAAGACATGAAAAAGAATCTGAAGTTATAAGCAGTGGCAGTGAAGGAACAAAATTATATGTGAAAGTAGATGACATGATGATTGCTTAGGAAAGCTTAGTCAACAAAGCAACTAAGGGAGACAATGTGGAAGGCTGAAAATGAAATTCACACATAAATTAATATTTCTGTAGAGCAGTAACAAAATCTAGGAAGAAATGGTAGATAAACAAAAGCCATTTGAAATTACAAAGTCCAGGATTCGTTTTACTCAGACACCCTTAAGATTTATAGGACACTGAAGAGAAATAAAAGGAGGATTTAAATAATTGGAAAACTTTTTGTTGCTTATAGTTGGATTGTAACGATATAAGAAAAAAATGATATTGCTTACCTTAACTTATAGGTTTAGTGTTGTATCAGTTAAATTATTTAAAAATGTAAAATGAAAGGGGAAAGAACAAATCTGAATACCACATAATTATAATTATCAAGATTGGTCCTTGAGAGTTGAGAAATGTGCTTATTTCCCTCTTTTGTGAGGTGGGGAACTATGGTTGTGGAATATTGCATAGTTAATGTTTTGGTAGATTTTTCTGGACTGCTTTTTAATTTAATTTTTTTTTAAATCTTAGTTACAAGGGATGACTTGTTGAGTAACGGAGGGAGCGATTTACATTTGGAAATGAAGGTGATGTAAAAACAAAAGATGTCAGTAAAGCTAAGATTTTTTTTTTAAGTGAACCTCAGAATATCAGCAAAAGGAATTATCTAAGTCAAATATTAGCTACAGTAAAGTAGCAAGATATAAATCCACAAGTCATTTTTATTTTATATTGTAATAATAAAAAACATGAGGAAATGATAGAGAAGTCCCATTCAAAATAACTACAAAAATACAGAATATATCTGGGAGGGTTAATCTTATCAAAACACTGAAGACATAAACATAATTAGAAAACACTGTAGAAGTAAAGGAACACTTAACAATTGCAGGATAGGTATTGTTCATTTTGGGACCGTGTCAATATTAAAATTCTAATTTGCAGATTTATTGCTATACCAATCTTATTGCCAAAGAGTTAATTTATAGAACAATCAAAGGAATAAAGTTCATATGAAGAAAAAGGTCTAGAATTTCTAGGAAATGGCAAAAGTAATAATAAAAAAGTTGGGGAATTGCACTTCCACACCTCAAACTATGTTATAAAACAACGATCATCAGAACTACTGGGTCCTGATTAAAAATTAGATTAATAGAACAGACTAGCTAAATCTGTGCTGCTGCTTCTGCTGGTGACTGTTCTTCTTAACTCCTGGTAAGAAAGATCTTTCTACCAATACAGTTCAGATGTTCCACAATTTATAGTCTTAAATGTAGGATAGGAGACTAAGTAAGGAATTAAAACACTTGTAGTTACATAGATAGTATCTGTCAGAAGCTGAATTTGAATCCAGGTCTTCTTGGCTCTGAGATAGGCTTTCTAGTCCCTATACCATTCTGCCAGTACTCTTCAATAAAACATTTTGTTTGTGAAAAGTTCGGTTTAGATAGGGAAATTTGTTTCTGTCAAACTACCCAATTGCACTTCAAGCACCTAAATATAAAAACTAACCTTTCTCTCTTCAAAATAACACTCATAATAGAGTTGGAAGGGAAAGATGGTTATAGGGATTAATAATCAATTGATCAATAAAATATCTCCTGTGGGTAGCAAAGTGCTTTACCAGAGATATGTGGGACATAGAGAAAGAAAATATCATTCCTGGCCTCAAAGAACATGATCTGTTAGGCAGAGTATGATACACAAATAGCTAATACCAAAATGTAGATCAGTGCTTCTTTTAAACTTTTTCTACTCACAACCCCTTTTTGCCCAAGAAATTTTTACACAACCCTGGGTGTATAGGTATACAAATCAAATCTTTACTTATAATAAAATATAATTTCACAGTCTACACATTCATGTGACCCACATTTTAAGAAATACTAGGCTGTAGTATGAAGTAAGGTTAGAAAAGATAGGCTGATGCTTGATTACAGAGGGCTTTGAAGGTTACATGAAAGAATTTAAGTCAACCAAGGGTCAGCAAATTTCTGCCCAATTTTAGGGTTGTTTTTATAGAACCCTCAGCTTGAGAATTTTCACATTTAAAAATATGACAATTATATTTAAAATATAAAACCCCTTCTTAGCTTACAAGTAAGCACAACATGATTTCTTTACTCCTGCTGTAGACCCTGGGGAGCCACTGAAGGTTTTTATGCTTAAGGAGACATGAGAAGTAATAGTTAAGCTTCCTAAAATGTCAGTGTATGTAAGATGGATAGGGAGCTGTGAGAAATTGTAGATGGAGAGTTGTTAGTCTTTTGTAACTTCCTGGGAGATTGACTATGAGTTGGGTTAAGGTGGTGACAAGAAAACAAAAAGGAAAAAACATGTCAGATAATTCTTTGGGAGAATAACAAGATTTTAGCTTCAGAATACAGGATCTAATTTCAAGAAATGATTGGTTACTTTTTTTTTTTTTTTTTTGCCAAGTAATGGTCTCATGGAACTTCAATATGAAGTGCCTAAATTTTATGTTATATGCAGTTGCATAAATATTTAGGAAATGAAATATAACACTCTTTTATATGTTTTTTAACAGTTTTAAACTTGAACATGCGTTTCAGATTATACTTTATTCAAATTTTACTAAGAAACTATATTGAATTTGCCTTTTTTTTTTTTCCTGCAGTCTCATACTATTTTGTTGGTACAACCTACCAAGAGGCCTGAAGGCCGAACTTATGCTGATTACGAATCAGTGAATGAATGTATGGAAGGTAAGTTAGCACTAGTTGAAGGAGTTCCCTCCCCTGCAAAACTTACTTTATATATACAGGATGAAAAGTTATGGGACTGGATTTTTTTTTTTTTTTCTTTAAATACTGTTATTGAAATTTTTTGGTTTTACCTTCCATATATTCCATCCTCTCAAAGAATCACCTTTCTAAAAGAATTTATTTTATGTTTTACATTACCAAGAAGAAAGGAAGGGGGAGGGTATAAAAAACTAGTGAACATATTTTTTAAAAAAAGATTATGACCTTGTATGTAATGTTCTCCACTTATGGATTGATATTTGTAAAGTTTATGCTATCCTCGTTGCAGCTCCTCACTTGTGTTGCCTTGATTACTCCAATATTTTTCCACCTGGAATATAAACTTTGCATATATTAGTTTTTTAAAAGAAAGCCTTTAGTGATTAGCATTATTGAATTTAATAATTCTTTATTCATTAAAGATCTGTGGATTCATTGATATGAATCCCTTAACTAGCAAATCACAACCACCCTTTGATTTAGTAGATGGTCTTTATGAATCATTCCACCCTATGACCAGCCTATCGATGAGCCTTTGAAATTTCTTTTTTTTTGTTATAGTCAGTCTGGCTCATACATAAAGTACTACAGCTTGATGAAACTGTTAAAAGCTTATGTTCTGCTGACATAGTCTTCAAGAACCTAGAGTATCATCAGGGAAGGATTTTACTTTCTAAAATAGTAGATTGAATGTTGTGCATTCTGAGAGTCTTTTGACAGTCATAACTGTCTTTTGGTAAGTTGTTAGTTGAATGGTTTATCCAAATTGCATTATAACGGGAGTTGATAAATTAGCCACCTCTTTGCAGCTGATGCCTTCATTAGCTTGAACATATTATTACATAATTAAACTTAACAGCTAAGGGAATGAGAATATGACATACTTTTTCCAAACTAAATGAATTCCAAATTCATTCAGTAGAAAATAAGCAACTTTGGGGTAAGATTTTTTTGTATTTGTAGCCCCAGGACCTGTTAATTGAGTTGATTGTCTCATTACACTAAAGAAACCTTAGAAGTAGGAGTGTGTTGGGGGGGGAACAGCCTTATTCCTTCTATTGTGGAGATGATTCCCTTTATTCTGCTAATTGATTTGAATTTAATTTGATGGGGATGAATTGCAATTGTCTCATTACACTAAAGAAACCTTAGAAGTAGGAGTGTGTTGGGGGGGAACAGCCTTATTCCTTCTATTGTGGAGATGATTCCCTTTATTCTGCTAATTGATTTGAATTTAATTTGATGGGGATGAATTGCTTTGTAAAGTTTTAAAATTTCATTATCTTTTAAAAGCAAAACAGAACCTGTCCAGCACACTATATTTTATTTGTTGAGATAGTACAATAGCTGATGTTTGTTTTGTACTTTAAAGTTGCAAACTACTTTACATAGATGTATTATTTCACTTGACAGTAATAACAACCCTGTGAGGTATATAGTAGAGTTGGCTGTTGTCTTTAATTTTATAGATTAGGAAACTAATCTATAAACTAACCTTTCTCTCTTCAAAATAACACTCATAATAGAGTTGGTTACATACTTAGTAAATAACAGATGTACTTTACCCCTATTAAGTGATTTATTAATGCTTTTTTCTTATGCTTCCATGTACCCAACCCTGCATTAGAACCTTCCTTTTATTTTTCTTTTGGTTGAATGTAGTTAAAGCAAAGCAAAACATATTGGTCATGTCTGAAAATGTGTTTCAGTTCACACCTGTGGTCTGTCTCTTCTACTGAGAGATAGAAGGCTTTATCTTTCTCAGAAGTCACAATTTGACACTATATTGATCAAAATTTTGAAGTCTTTTGATATTTTCCTTACCTTATTGTGGTTATAATTCATTCTCCCACTTCTGCTGTTAGTCTCCAGTCAATTCACATGAACTTTTCCATATTTCTCCAAGTTCACTCTTTGAGAAATTAATGATTTTTATAACACAACAATACTGTCATATACCACAATTTGTTCATTCAAGAGACATTATTTGTTTCCATTGTTTTTTGCTATTACAAGTAGTTCTGGGGTTATGTGTATATACTTGCACATATGACCTTCTGTCATCTCTGGTCTGCTTGGTATGTGGGCCTATCTGTGATACTTCTGGGTCAAACAATATATGTTCAGTTTAGTGTTGGATATATCTTTAGCAGTACAATTCATTGTGAGATGAGAGAATAAAATTAATATTCCAGGCTGTTTGATCTACTGAATAATGAATCCCTTTACTCAAACCTCTATACTCTGACCTCACTGTCATTGACTGTCAATAAAGACATTGAACAGTTAATATTGTAATGAATTCATAAAAGTAAGTTGCATTTAAAAGTGGGAGAACACTAAGAAACCTTGTGCCAATCAAAATAAATTCAAAATATCTTGGGTCTTTTTAAACTTTACATTTACAGCTCAAACTGCGAAATTTGTATAAGATCTTATTTTTCTCTTTCTAGGAGTTTGTAAAATGTATGAAGAGCATCTGAAGAGAATGAATCCCAACAGTCCCTCCATCACATATGATATCAGTCAGTTGTTTGATTTCATTGATGATCTGGCAGACCTGAGCTGCCTTGTGTAAGTATCATCTGCCATTATAAATAAAAAATTTTATTCTTTTTTTCTAGTTTTCCTTCTTCCCTCTTAGTCACTGATTCAATTTAATACTGTAATTCTGTGCATTATCTCAGTCTACCATTTAAGTAAGAATGATCATTCCATTTTATGCTTTAGAATTGGAGGCACTGAAAGTTTCTAAAGATTTGCCCATTAAATGAGTAAGCAGAGAGAACTCACATTAAAATTTAACATTCTCCCCATTTTTGTTTGTATATCACAGAGTTCATCAGAGTTTTTGTTCAAAGGCATTCTGGGTTGCTGTTGATAAAAACTATGTTATTCTTTAATACCATGTAATTAAAGAATAGATCAAATGCATACCTTTTGATCTAGTAATACCCCCAGAAACATTCATAAAAGGATAAGGCCTATTTGTACAAAAAATATTTATAGCAGCTCTTATTTATGGTGTAGCTAAGAATTGGAAATTGAATTCATGTACATCAATTGGGAAATGGCTAAATAAGCTGTGGCATATAATTGTAATGAAACATTATTGTACTATAAAAAAGGATCAGCAGGATCTCAGAAAAACTTGGAAAGACTTATATGAATTAATGCAAAGTGAAGAACTTGAATGACTTTACTATTCTCAGCAATACAAAGATCCAAGACAATCCCAAAAGATTAATGAAACATACTATCTGCCTCCAGAGTAAGAACTTATAAGCCTAACTCATGTTATTTTTCACTTTCTTTTTTCCCCCTTTTATTTGAATCTTCTTGTACAAAATGAATAATGTAATGTTTTACATAATTGAACTTGTATGATTACTTATCAGGGAGATAAGGGAGTGAGGGGGGGGAAAGATAGAATTTAGAACTCAAAACTTTTAAATAAAAATGTTTAAAAATTGAAAAAATGCATAGGAGCAGAATGGAATTTATGTGATACTAGCTTTAGCAGCCTTTTTTATATACATTTTGTCTGATATCTAAATATGAAGGCTGATCTTCTGGCCTAGTAGTATGTAACAGTCTACTCTGTTTATTATTCCCTCTTTTGTTCCTCACAATTCTTCAAACATTTTTGTCACTTTGCCCCCCAATAATAATTTATATATACATAGTATTTTGAAGTTTGCGAAGAACTTTTCTCTTCATAGCTTGATCCAGTAGTTCAAGTACCCCATTTTACAAATGAGAAAACTGGGGATTGGTTAAATGACACAAAAGTAGCAGAACTGGAGGGTGACTGGTTGTTCTTAATTATACTTCCCACTACCTTGTTACCCACACGTAAATTATAAATTTGTAGTTATTCAAATAAATGTCCTCACCCATCTCAGTTCCTCAGAACATTTCAACATCATCTATTTTTTCTTCTTTCCCTCTAGCATATTTCATTTGTATTTTTATTTGTATGGGGATTCTGTTTCCTTCTATCTCCCTTTCTGCTTATAGTCATATCTTCCAAGTTCTTGCTCCTTTTTTCATTATCTACTACTCTTTTTTTAAAGGGTTTATTTGTATATATTAATGCATGCATGTATATATGCACATGTGAACTTTCTAATAATTAGACTCTCAAAACCTCTCCTTATAACAAAGAAAAACAAGAAAATTAAAAATTTGCCCAATAAAGTGGAAACCTAGCTATGAATATTTTAAAATTTATGTGCTAAGTTATCAGCTCATTCTTTGGTTAGTCTGATTCTCCTCCCTCTTCCCCCCCCCCCCCCCCCCCCCCCCCCCTATTTTTTTTTATATATTCATTTTTTACTTATTTCTATATGAATCATGTTGAGAGAAAAAAATAAGAATAAAAGGGGGAAAATGCAGGGGGGGAAAGGTGCACATAGTATGTTTTCAAATGGGAAAATGACAGAAAAGCAATGGTTATAGCACTAATAGAGATTTTTAGGTTTGGGGGTGAGAGTAGTTTTCTTTATTTTAGAATGCACTTTAGATTCAAAGCCTTAGTTGTGACATTTTAAAAGTTGTCTCCCTTTTTTTTATACAGATGAAATTTCATGCTGAGTATCTAGTTGAACATAAATATTATGTTGGCAAGGTACTGTGCTAGGGGCTTTGTGAGGTGCAAAAATGAGTAAAACAATCTCCACTGTAGAATAAGAAGTCTAAAAGGTTGATGTAGATTTGGAAATACTTCATGAAAGAAAATAACATTTGACTGAGGCCTTAAAGGACGGAATTATCAGTCCTTTTTGGAAGATATATGGGATGAGAGAAAGGCAATTAAGTTGGAAGAAACTGTATGATGAGACAAGGAAATGAGAGAGGGCATGTTTAGAGAATGATGTATTAATTATTTAGCAGATGCCTAGGATATTGATGCAACTATGCTTATATATTTCTTGTGTAGGAATAGGTCACAGGGATTTTCAGTGCAGCCGTATATCAATGACAATAGATAAGCACACACATGCTAACTGATTAAAAAGATTTTTTTTTCTTTTTTGAAGCAATCAGGATTAAGTAACTTGCCCAAAATCACAAAGTGTCTTAGGTGCCAGATTTGAACTCAGATCCTCAACTTCAGGGCTAGTGCTCTGTCCACTGCTTTTAAATGCTTATATCTTAACTATTTCAAGTTAACGTTCTTTGGGGCAGTAATTTTAAGTAGAGGGTGATATATTTCCTACCCTCACAGATCCACCTTCTTTATTAGAATGTATGCTTCTTGAAGGGAAACTCTTTTTCATTTTGCAGTGTCCTGGGATTCAAAAGCCAGTGTTTCATGTTTTCTCCATTACCTAACACAATACATTGCTCCTTGTGGGCACCTAAATATTTGACTATATGAGGAAATTTAAAGTAATGAGAGATTAAGATAGAACGGTTTAGGGAATATATTGAGAACCTTGAGCTTTAGGACTTGGATCTTTTCGATGGTTAATCATTGAAGATAATTGATTAGAGTATGGGAGAGTTAAATGATTGAATCATAAATATACTTTAGCAAAAGTTAAATGATTATCTGTAAAAATGGGTTAAAGATGGGAGAGACGGAAAGTGAGGAAGTTGGAATTGTCCAGGTGAGGTTAATAAAGGTGGCGATTTTGAGAAAGTGAAAGATAAAAGATCATGGAAATAGCACAAGATTGTTAGCTGGAAGGAATCAAATAAAATGACTCCAGAGTTTCAGGATTGAGTGAAAGAAAGATGGCATTATTAATAATTTAAAAAGAGGTCAGAAGAAAGCTCATTTTAAGGGAGATATTTTCAGTTTTGAACAGATGACATTTACATGGAATTGTCTGCCAGATGATGGAAATGTAGAACTAAAAGTTTGGACCAGAGATAGAAATGTCTTAAGTTTTTTGCTTAGAAGTTATACAACTACAGGACAAAGAACCTTGAGAATTGTCTACTTTTATAAAGAATAGACTATTAAAAAGAAGAGAAGTCAGAGCAATAGGAGGAGAATGTGATTTGTGCAGGGTGTGATATAGATTAGAAGCTGAGGGAAGATAGGAATAAATGAAAAAATGTATTGCTGTGTAATTTCTGGATAGATTTTTAATTTTTTTCAAAAATTTTTCATCTCTAAAGCCCGTAGAAAACTGCATCCACCAATCGGCAGTGCTTATTAAATGCCTAGTGTTTTTTAAGCACTATAATATATAATAGGGCTTACTTAATAACAAAAATTAAAGTCCCTGCCCTTAAGGAGTTTGTGTCTCTGCTTTCAATATTTCCTTTCCTAAAATGGGACTAATTGAGTTCATAAAATTGACATTTGTTCCCTTGATTGGAAATAATATAAAAAGGAGATTTTTGAAAGAAACAAAGGAATTGAAAGGTTAAAGATGATTTTCACTGGATAAGCCCAGGTATACTCAAGGCGAACTAGTTATTCTGCATATTCATCATATTCCCACCAGATGGTATACAGTGCTTGTGAAATGCTCATTCTTCATTACATTTCATGGATTATCCCTACTTGCCTGATAGCTATTTTTCACGTTGTGAAATTTAATATAAATAATTAATTTAAAATAAGCTGTTTCACTTTTGATCAACTTAAATATTTCTCCCTTTTCTTAGAGACTTCCAAAGCTCTAAGTTGGCACTTCAAGTTTTAAAAACCCTCTTGACTATGAATTAGACATTGCTGCTAATGATAGTCCTTATCCCTACTATTTTTCCTTTTTCATTTTAATATTTTTCTCCTCAATGACATGTAAAAACAATTTTAATATAATACATGCAAAAAACATGTTTCCGTATTAGTCTGTGTTGTTGTAAGAGAACATATATCAAAAAACCCAAGCAAAGAAGTATGCTTTCATCTGCATTCATTTGACTTTCCAGGTTTTTCTGGGCACATCTTGCTCATATTTTACATATAATAAATAATAATAATATTCCATTGCAATCATGTCATCACAATTTGCCATTCCTCATTTGATGGCTGTCACCTCAACTTCCAGTTCTGTGTCACCACAAAAAGACCGGCTATACATGTTCTCGAAACATAGGTTATTTTCTTTTTTTGTCTTTTCCCTCTTTGGGATCCAGACCTAATACTGGTATTGCTGGATCAAAAGGTAGGCAATTTTATAGCCTTTTGGACACAGTTTCAAATTTGTCTACAGAATGGTTGAATCAATTCACAATTCCACCAAAAGTGCATTAGTATCCCATTTTTCCCATATCTCCTTCAATATTTACTATTTTCCTTTTCCTGGCGTATTAGCCACTCTGGTAGGTTTGGAGTGACAACTCATTTGTTTTTATTTGCATTTCCATAAGAGTTTTTTGTTGTTGTTTTGATGGTTTATAGATTTTGGTTTTTTACTACCCCAGACAATATATAGTTCTTGAATTTTTAAAAACGTTTTCCAAGGCAGATGGTAAAAACTGACATCAGCATTTTTATTGGTCAGTTTCACTGTTAGTTACATCTCTGCTGGCTTCTATTAGCCTGGTTCGATGACTCTATTTCTATTGGGAGAGAGTAACAGTAATCCCTGCTTTTTGGATTTTCAGGTACCGAGCGGACACTCAGACATACCAGCCCTATAACAAAGATTGGATCAAAGAGAAGATCTACGTGCTTCTCCGTCGGCAGGCCCAACAAGCCGGCAAATAATCCAAGTGGCAGCCTTGGGGGGGATGTGGGGAGGGCTTGGAAAACAGGTGTGTACAGCGTGCTGTAGTGAGAGCTTTGTATTATAGAAGTCCTCTTTCCATTTTGTTACAATCTAGCCAAGGCTGAATGTATTAGATTTTTGTCTTGTTCAATCTGAAGCCCCTGTCCCTCCCTACTTTCTTTTTCTTTTTTACTAAAAAGTAGCTGAAAATTTGTCTTCACTCAGTTAGCACTTGGTTACAGTTCTTCCCAGCTGTTCATATCTGCTTCATAATGTTCATTGTACTTATACCCTTCTGTGTGAAGGTTTTCCAAAATTTAGTTACGTCCTCAAAACTCAAAGGCTTAGTAGAAAATACAATAAATGCTCTTTAGTTAAGCTTTCTCTGGGTTCATTTTTTGTCTATGAGCATATATTCCTGTAAAACATAATTTTTGTGGCAAAAGGAAAAATTGCACTTTGACTGAACTGTATGTCTTGGTTAGGTTATATCATTCAAGAAGCTTTTATCTCATTTCTGTGGCATAGTAAGTGCCAAATATATAGTGAGCAGGTTTTCAAATAATGCTCTGAATTTGATTCCTAGTGAAGTCACATTATGCATCAACAACCAATTTATATTTTTTGTTCATCTAATTTGTTCAGGTATTCTTGTTAATGAATTAATTTCCTGGCTACACAACTTGGAGCTTTCAGGATTTCAGCACTAATTACCTACTACTATATAGAAAATGAGAGAATAGCAACAAACCATTAAAAGAATAAGTGATAAATTTATCATTTCTTAGACTTACTCTGAGGTGTGCTTACACTGTCAATTTATCATTTTCCTAATAACCATATCTTCCTAGCTCTGTTTCCAAGCTTTAGAAACTAGGGGGACTTTCTCTAAATCTGCTACATTATTTTGACTTTAAAAATCATAATCAAGTGGCAAATAAGGTCACCACAAAATTGGCAGCTAACAAAATCTTAGTAGTAGGTCGGGGTCAACAAACTATAGCCTGGTGAGCCAGCTAAAAATGCTTTTTACATTTTAATATAAACATTTGTTGTGTTATAAAGACCAAATGATTTGCTAATTAGTGCAGTGCCTGGCACATAGTAAACACTATACTAATGTTAATTTTTTTTATTCTAAAAATTCCTAAAAAGAACATTCTTCAGAGATTTGGTTGTTGATTTACTAACTTCTCTACAGGCTGACTGGCTAATGAGTGAATGGCCTAGTCTTCATTAACTGAGTAAAGAACCAAAATGTAAACTATTAATACAAAGTGATGATTCTATAGGAAATCAATATTGCTAACAAAATTATCCCGTTAATGTTCCCTTGACTTTGTTTTCCATATTTTTATTAATGTTCTTTTGATTTTATATTTATCACAACGCACTAACTTCCTTGCCAAATAGGAGTCTTCCCTTTCAACAAATATAACCAAATAAAAATAGTTGTACCTGAAAATTAATGCTATTATGCTACACCTCCAGTTTGTCAACTTTCCAGGTGTGATGAGACCTTCCTTTCTGTCTTCCAATCTAGACCAGAAAGAAATAATGACAACTGCTTTAGTTGTCAGTTGAAAACCTTAAATAGGCTCCATCTTATTATCAAAAATGTTGGCCATTGTTTTGACTTTCTCAAACTAGTGGGCTGAGGTGGGAAGGGGAAGAGATTAGAAAAGACATCCCTCCTTGTTTTGCTCTTGACATTTGATGAAGGGGGTAGGATTTGACTCATGCTGGTCTGGTAGTTCATGTCATTGGAATAACAGTTAACAAGAAAGCTTACTTAATCATAACCGGAAATTTTCTGAAGGGAACTAGGCAAGACTAATAACCAGTAATCTCTGGGTGGGAGGTTACAAAAGGGCACCAGAAAAAATTCTAAACCACCTTTCCAGTTCACTGCTTCCTTTCAACTTCTACTGTGACAGTTTGGAAACAATGTCCTTGACTAGTAACTGCAGCTATCCAGACCTTGTCCTAAAGGGATCCTATTGACCTTTGAGGCTGCCAAATTTTCAAAATATTCTTGCCTGTAACGTGTAATAACTTCAGTCACTTTCACAAAGTGTATGGTAGCTGGTACAGGTAAATGTGCCTTCCCATTGCCATCCCCAGCACCAGGTACATGAACTGGACTTGAAATTGGCTCGAATTTGAGATTTGGGGGACTAAAATCCATCCACTTTCTAACTCCAAAGTATCTTTATTTACCAACTGTCTTTGGAATATCTTTCTTGACAGTCTGAAACAGAAGAGCTATTTTGTGAAAGAGAGAGCTCTGCTAAGTACCTGGAGAAACTAAATAGGACAAAGAACTACTTTTAGCAAACTGAATGGAATGGGAAAGCTTTCTTGACAAATCTAGGGAAAGACATGTTAACCTTGTTACAAATAATGCCTTAAGAATTTTGAAAGCTAATCTCCCCTTAGAGGATGATCACTGACTATATCTCCTGTTCAACTGGACCAGATTATGCAAGAAGCAACTGGTAAAGGCAAACCAAGATTTAACCAAAGGCACAGAGAGAATGAAGATGTTCAAAATCTCAATCCCTGAAGGATTAGAGCTACCTGAGGAGCCTCTCACTTGCTGATTCTTGCCTCAATTATTTGATGAGATTTTAGACCTACATTCAGGTGAATCAACAATGATCTGGATGAGGACTCAATGCATAGATAGCAAAGATAACCTAGACCATAGAAGCCAGTGCCCTGAAGGAAAGACTTTTCTAAGAGATTTAGGACAAAGTTTATTTAAAGTAGTGGGTCCATAAGAAATCATTGTACACAGCAACATCAATATTATGCCACAATCAATTCTGATGAATGGGACTCCCCCCTCCCTTAGACTGCAAGTAATCCAACATATGTTAAATGTGCAATTCTATACATATTTTTACATTTATCATGCTATACAAGAAAAATCAGATCAAAAAGGGAAAAAAATGAGAAAAAATGTAAAAAAAAAGTGAAAAACTATGTTGTGATCCACACTTGGACTGTCTTTTGCCTTTTTTTGTTTCCCTAGTGATTAGCACAGTACTTGGTACATGGTAAGCTCATAATAAATGTTTATTGACTGCTTGAGTTTGAGAATCACTATTTTATGTGAAATTATTAGTCCAGTCTATATTCTTATTAAAAGTAATTAATTTTTTTATTTTTCAAAGATGAGCTTTTCCTCTTCTCCCCACTCTCCATTAAGAAAGCAAAAAAGAAAAAGAAGAAATCCGTTACAAGTATGTATAGTTAAGCAAAACAAATTTTTGTACAGGCTACATTGTCATGTTTTTCTTCTTTAAAATAGTAATGGTTCTCTCTGGGAGCAGGTTTCTTGGGGAGGTTTTCTGGAGGCAGCCTTCCTTTCAGTTAAAAGTAATAATTACTCCAAATGCAACCAGGTAATAAAAGTTCAGATCTTTTATTTGCTTACACCAAAATACCCCAGTTAGTTTTCTTGGTGGCCTCTCTCAATGCTTGGTTCCAAGAGCTTTTGCAGCTAGTCCTTTGCCTCTGCCTCTCTTCAGCCTCCAGCCAGCACAAAGATGGAATGAATCTCTCTTGCCTCCGAGAGAGGGCTTGTGGACTTCCTCCCAGAGTACTCCTTTCTGATTCCTGGGAATGTTCCCAAGTAACTAACTCGAGTGGCTCACTGAAGCTCTATGCTGGGTATAAAAGAGAGTGGGATTATGGGTTTCCTCCCAGAGTACTCTCTGGCCCTAAGAGCTTGCTTATATGAGCTCTCTAAAGGTGTGAACACAAGCATTATTGTCTATCAGTTCTACTTAATACTTTGTTTCAGGTTCTGGCCCAAAACATCTCCTTGTAAGATCAGATCAATTATACTGAGCCATGGTAAATTAGATAATTATTGTCTCTATCAATCCTAATGAGTTAACACTTCGTAAGGATTCCAACACTACATCTAAAAACTTATGTCCCAGTCTGCACCCTGAATGTATCAGCTCTGTTAAAAAGTGAGTGGCATGAGCCCCTAGGATTTGTGGATGGTCATGAGGTTGATCAGAGTTCCTAAGCTGTTTTTTCAGGGCAGCTAAATAATGCAGTGAATAGAGCACCAGCCCTGAAGTCAGGTATCATATCAAATCTGGCCTCAGTCACTTAACTCTTCCTAGCTGTGTGATCCTGGGCAAGTCACTTAACCCTGATTACCTCAGGGGAAAAAAAAAGGTCTTAATCAGTTAAAATTCACCTTTTTACTGTCTCACTCCATCTCCTATTGAGAATCCCAAGAAAAACCAAACCTATTAAGAACAGTTATAGTCAATCAAAATAAATTTTCATGTTAGGTAGGTCCAAAAAAATATTTGTCTCATTCTACATTCTGAGACCCTCATTTCTTTTTCAATAGTTAGGTGTACCAAGTTTCATCATTATTCCTCTGGAATTCTGGCTGGTCTTTATGCTGCTATTGATATTTTATTGCGTTGTGTACAACAGAATTCCACTACATTCATATTTGCAAACACAATTTGTTTATTAATTCCCCAATTTAGGGGGAGTCTCTCAGATTCCAATACTTCAAAAGATAGAAATTTTTTTGGTATCCTTAGACTTTGTTTTGTTAGGACTAATCCATCCTTTAATCTACTCTTTCATTCACCTCCCTTCTCCTTTTTTCCTATTTCTTTGTTTAGTGAAATGTAATTTTTTAAAAATTTAAATACATTTATTATTTATCTTTAATATTGCTTTCCCAAAAAAATTCTTAATTATCAGGCTTCCTATGACTCCCAACCACTGAGAAAACAATGTGATGTCAAATATGCATGTGAAATAACGCAAAACATTTCCACATTAGCCATATTGCAAAGTGAAAAGCAAGAAAAATAAAATGAAAAAAATTAAGCTTCAATTTGCTCCCAGAATTCATCAGTTCTCTCTCTGGAGGTGGATAATATTTTTATCCTGAATCCTTCACCATTATCTTGGATCATCATATTAATCAGACTGAGTTTTTCACAGCTGATCATAGTTACAATAATGTTATTATGTAGTGTTCCTCTGGTTTTACTCGCTTCATTTTACATCAGTTCATATAAGTCTTCTCAGGTTTTTTTGAAGCCATTCCTCTCATAATTTCTTGTAACATAACAGTATTCCAGCACAGCTTGTTCAGCCATTCCCCAATTGATGATCATTGCTTTAATTTCTAATTCTTTGCCATCATAAAAAGAGCTGCTATAAATATTTTTGTACATATAGGTCCCTTTCCTTGTCCTTTTATCTTTTTGGGATACAGTGCTATTGATGAGTCAAAGGGTCATAATCTTATAGACCTTTGGGCATTGTTCCATATTGTTTTCCAGAATGGTTAGACCAGTCCACAACTCTACCAACAGTATTACAGTGTCCCAATTTTTCCATATTCCCTCCAAGATTTGTCATTTTACTTTCATCTTAGCCAATTTTATGGATATGTGTTGGCATCTCAAAATTATTTTCATTTGAACTTCTCTAGTCAATAGTGATTTAGGAAACTTTTTCACATGACTTTAGATATCTTTGGTTTCTTCTTCTGAAAATTGCCTAATCACATCCTTTGACATATCGTTTGACCATTTTGTTAATTGCAAATGACTTTTTATAAATTTGATTCGGTTCCCTATATTTGAGAAATAAGATCTTTATCAGAGAAATTTACTATAAATATTTCCCCCCAGTTTCCTACTTTCCTTCTAATCTTGGCTGCATTGGTTTTGTTTGTATAAATCCTTTTTAATTTAATGGAATTAAAATTACCCATATTATTCTCATGGCCCTCTATGTCTTTTGTTTGGTCATAAGTTCTCAGCCTACCCTCACTCTGTGACTGGATAGTTGGCATTAAAGCTGACAATTTACTTCTCTCCTCATGGCAGTGACATGGTATGGTTCTGTATGGTTCTCTGCAGTGAGTCTGAGGCCTCCTGTTGTCTCAGTTCACAAGCTTTCCCTGTATGTTCCCCTCCATTTTTAGTGTGCTCTTAGCTTAACCTATCCCATGTCCAAGGACCTTTCTGTTTATCTTCCTATATCGATCTGGGTTGGACAAGACTCATTGAGATTTTTCCTGTATTTTCCTATTAGAACTTTTTTCTAGATCTGTTTAAATAACCTGGAGTTCACCACGTTGTGTCTTACCACTCTCCCATCTTGATTCTGCCCTCCCATAGCAGGCACAAATTAACTCAGGTTAACAAAGCATTTATAATACTTGTTGTAGGGTAGATGGCTAAACATATGCTTTCACACTGGGCAATTCTCTAAGACAATAGGAAGTATATAATTTAGCACATATATGAAATAAAGAATTTGATCTATTACTATCAAGATTTCTGTTCCCTATTTTTGCTATACTAAAAAAGCACTTCTTAAAAAGCTTGTCCTACTACTTTCACAAGGTTTGCATTTATTGGGAGACAGTAGAAGACAAAGAGCTAGTCTTAGAATCAGGAAAGGTGCAAATCCTGCTTCTAGGCTATGGGTCCCAAGGGAGGTCATGTCACCTCTCAATGTTAACTTTTTGAGAAGGTGCTGACTTACACTTATAGTGCAATAAAATCAGTCCCTAGCTGGGTTCCTAAGAAAGTGATTGAGATATATTGCCTTTCCCAATCATTCCAAAGAATGCAAAAAGAAATGGGAAAAGACGTTTTCTAATTAGTCTGCTTGGTGCTTAAAGCCTCACAAGACCACAAGCTTAAACTTGGAAGCACTACAGCTTTCATTCTTTTTTATTTTGACTAGCCACAAATGCACTGTCCCTCTAACACAGTATACCTGAAAGCTGAGCTGTGTTAAACATACTTTTAAAATGTATAGTTCCAGGTCTGTAAGATGGTCTCAATCACTTCATCTATTACATTCTACTCAAATAACAATGCAAATGAGTTGCTTTCTCAATCTTGTCCTGTGATGGTGACCTGAATGCAATTTGCAAAGCCATGTAAAGAAATTTCTACTATGTCTGTATCCCAAAGAGATTATTAAAAAAGGGAAAGAACCCACATGTGCAAAACTATTTTTGTAGTGGCAAAGAACTGGAAAGTGAGTGGATGTCCATCAGTGGGGGAAAGGCTGAATAAGTTGGTATGGTATATGGATATAATGGAATATTACTGTTTTATAAAAAATGATGAGCAGGCTGATCTCAGAAAAGCCTGGAAAGACTTATATGAACTGATGCTAAGTGAAGTGAGTAGCATTAACAATATTGTACATACCAACAAGATTATGTGATGATCAACTGTGATGGACTTGGCTGTTTTCAACAGTGAAGTAATTCAAGGCAATTCCAATAGACTTGTGATAGAAAGAGTCATCTGCATCCAGAAAGAGCACTATGGAGACTGAGTGTGGATCAAAGCATTGTATTTTCACCTTTGTCTTTGTTGTTTGTTTGTTTGTTTTTCTTTCTTGCCTTTTTTCCCTTTTGATCTTATTTTTCTTGTGCAGCAGTAAATTCATTTCTCCCAGTACGAAAGGACAAGAGAAATAGATTCAACGTCCCTGATAAGCCCTAGAACCAACATATGAATCCATCTCAATATCCTAACTCAATTTCTAACACCCCCAAGAACAGGGCTGTTAAGGTGGCAGAGTTGGTAATTGCATAAAGTTTAAGCCTTTTAGATAATTTAGAATTGTACATGTTTAACATATATTGGACTGCTTGCTATCTAGGGAAAGAGGGGAGGGAGGAAAGGAGAAAAATTGGGAACACAAGGTTTTGCAAAGGTGAATATTAAAAATTAGCTTTGCATGTATTTTCAAAAATAAAAAGCTATTAAAAAAAAAAAAGAAATCCTGAATATCAGGAAGTAAAAAAACTGCTAATTGTGGCAGTGATTGCTTCAGGTTTAAAAGGCAGATTTTTTTTTTTTCACATATTGAAGGGTCTATGGTCATTTTGGCTTTTTCAAAGCATTTCATTTACATATCTTGGTTGTTCCTGATGAAAAGTCAACCCTCCTAGGTTGTTCACCACTACAGAATTCAGTGGACAATAAATTATAATCCTGTGGAGTGCTGAGAGCTTAATTGGACATCAAAGATGTCAAAGTCATCCACTGCATCTTGAGTCATTGCCAGTCATCTTGACTTTTGTCCTGCCACTGGACTTCTATGACTCAGGAGGAGACTTAGGAGGCTGATAATTGTACAAGTCTACTTCACTTAAATTCAATTCATGTGCAAGTCAAGATATCACTGGTGATGTCATTGGTTGTCTTAGGGGGGAAAAAAAGGATGAATAGCAACAACAAACTAATCCAATTTGATTTCTATACAACCCCAGGATTTTTTATGTTTGCACTACCATGTAGAATAACTAGACAAATAACTAATCCTATTCTCCTGTCACAGTGTTCTCTCTGAAAAATTGAGCTCGGGAATGTTTGAGGCATCAGGAGAGCTTTTGCTTCCTGAATTTTCTTTCACAACTAAGAAGGGAGAAGCATGCCCATAAACAGAATTGGGCCAGATGTGTCAGACAGCCTTTTAGCAGCTCTATTGACTGTCAGATTCTGCAATAATCTATGGCAGACAATGTTCATTTCCATGGAATCTGTATTTCTGACACATGCTAATGGGCTTCAGCATGGGATGAAAATATAGAAATCCAAACCCAAATCTGAATTTTAATAACTTAAGTTATCTCAGTGTTCTCTCCAACTGCTTCTGACCTGAAACAGTCTAATGATACAAAAGAGACAATTCTCATTTGTTGGTAACTTTGCAAAGCTGTCCAAAAAACTATCATCTCATCCTGCCCTCAGAGTAGACATCCTCATAGGATAAAGTTCCACAGGTTTTTGGAATGCAGAGTCCTAGGGCCCCTGAGTGGACTCATTCATTTTTACCCATTCCATTTTGGTCAGTAACTGACTAAATAAATTGCAGTCTCTATCTGAATTGCCTCTAAAGGTGTCCTGAGAATTTGTGATAGAATTGGATAAGGTTGGAGGCAACATAACGACTCAATAAACTGATTCTTGGCAGCTGTTTTTGTCAGACTTCTTTTGCACAATGAAAACGTTTCCCCTGATCTTTAAGAACTATAAGTTTCCAAGGTAAAAGTAGTCTTTGCTTATTTGCATAATTAAGTCTTTATGGAATTAATCAATTTTTAAGTGCCCATGCCTGCTTAGTCCCAGGGCTAAAATGATGAAGTAAGCAACTGGGAGCCAAGGAAGATTTTTTAAAATCTTAAGTGATCAAAGTCATGGGTTTTAATTTCCTTGGTGGCTGGTAGCACTTTTACCTGGGTCAGCCCTCTTGTAAATAATGTTTTCTGTTCATTACAGGGGAAACAATAGTTATTTGCAAAGCTCTTTACACAGATTATTTATTTGACCCTCACAACAATTCTGTGAGATAATGACTATAAGTATTATTTCTACTTTATGGATTAGGAAATCCATAGGAAATATGAATTAGGAAATCTTAGAGATGCTTCAGGAGCTTGTCCTCAATCACACAGCTAGTCAATTTCAAATTCACTAGGTCCAGTGCTTTATTTTTCAATGAATTGTGATGAAAAGTATTTCCTTAATGTAGGACAAACAATTTGGAACTCAGTGGCTACTAATGGTGAGAGAGCAGTTTCATGTGCACTTCATGGCAGTTTATTTGCCAAGAAAATCCCAAATGGGCCCCCAAAGAGTCAGACTCTACTGAAATGACTGAACAATAATAGCAACAAATCTAGTTAGTTCAGTGACTATCTTCTCTTTTTTCTCCATCATGATTATCATAATTTCTAGCCTCTTCTGATTAAAGTTTGTAAAGATGGCCATTCAATTTGTAATGCTCCTCATTCCAGGAGTGTCTCCATTATGCACTGGCTGGAAATGGTGAATAAGCTAGCTTCTTTGAGTTCATCGTGGGCCAGAATTTCTCCAGGCCTCATCTTAGTTCCACATGTAAGCCATCATTCTCTCAGCCTAGGCCCTCATGCTATGAGTGCACCTGGCAGGGGATCCTGGTGATCCCTCTCCCGGTTCTATGGTGAAGTAAATCTAGGTCACTGGTAATCGCTGAGTAAAAGAAATATAGAATAGATAAAACAAATTACAGCTTTTAGGGAAGCAATAACATTTAACTTTAAAATTGTTTCATCACTGAATAGATAGATGTCCATCAGTTTAGGGAATGGCTATGTAAGTTATGGAATATTATGGTTCTATAAGAAATGATCAGCAGGATGCTTTCAGAAAGGCCTAGAGAGACTTACATGAACTGATGCTAAGTGAAGTGAGCACAATCAAGAGAACACTGTACACAGCAACAGCAAGATTATATAATGATCAATTCTGATGAACCTGGCTCTTTTCAACAATGAGGCAATTCAGGCCAGTTCCAATGGACTTGGGATGGAGAGAGCCTTCTGCATCGAGAGCGAGAACTATGGGGACTGAATGTGGATCACAACATAGTATTTTCACTTTTTTTTTGTTATTAGCTTGTTTTTTTCCTCTCATTTTTTCCCCTTTTGATCTGATTTTTCTTGTATAGCATGATAAATGTAGAAATGTGCTTAGAAGAATTGTACATGTTTAATCTATATTGGATTACTTGCAGTCTAGGGGAGGGAGGGAGAAAAATTGGTTACGGAAGCTTTTGCAAGGGTGAATGTTGAAAACTATCTTTGCATATATTTTGAAAAATATTCTTCCTGATCCCATTTGGAATTTTCTTGGCACAGATACTAAAGTGGTTTGTCATTTCCTTCACCAGCTCATTTTACAGATGAGGAAATTGAAATGAATCAGGCTAAGTGACTTGCCCACGGTCACATAACTAGTGTGTGAGACTATATTTGAATTTAGGTCTTGCTAACACCAGGCCTGGAGCTCTATCCACTGTGTAAAAATAATAACGATTTCTGTTTTGCAAAATTAGATATATCCCTGAACAAAATCCTTGTGAAGAGGTCAGCTCTAACCATAGGCAATTGTAACTTTTCATATTCTAGTTGCCAGTTTACCCTAAATAATTCCTTCATGTTGTTTTTTAAACCCAGTTTTTAGATCTGTTTTCTAATTAGATTAGTTTCTCTGCTGTATCTTTGCTAAAGTAGCATTCTGGCTCTCTTACATTGTTCAACCAAGCCCAAATTTGATATTAACTTGCAAATGCTAGGACTCCTGTGTATAATGAAGAGTTATTTTCCCTAGGACTTACCTCACAGATTACATGAAAATCTAAATATCATCTGCCAATTTTGAAACAAAAAAACAAAGAATAATTTTACTTCCACTTCAGATATTATTCTCCAAGATCAAGAACTCTCAGAGATAAGTGAAAACAAGAGCTTCTATTGACTTCCCAACCTTGGGCTGTATTGCCGGACTAAAGCTGGTATTGCAACTATTTGTGTGCCTATGTAAGATTTCCAGTGAATAAGTGAATTTTAAAAATCACTTATTAAGAACTTAACTATATGCCAAGCATGATACCATGTGCTTGGGATAAAAACTCAAAAGGAATGTAGTTCCTGTTCTCATGAGGAACTTAAATTCTACTAGGGAAATGCAATTTCCATTCTATTGTCTGGGCAAGGAGTCAAGAAGTCTCATCTTCCTGAATTCAAATCTGACCTCAAACACTTATTAGCTGTGTGACCCTGGGTAAATCACTTAACTCTGTCTCAGTTTCCTCATTTGTAAAATGAGCTAAAAAAGGAAGCAAACCACTACAGCATCTTTGCAAAGAAAACCCCATATGGTGTCACAAAGAGTTGGACATGATTGTAAAAGACAAGCAGCAATAACAAAGAAAGTTGGAAAGACAGAGAGAGAGCAACAGAGGCTGCATGTACATGCTGTCATGATCTGGAGAGAATCACAACTTTCCCTCCCTTACTCCTTCTCTCCCTTCCTCCCTTCATCCATAGCGCTCTCTCTCTCTCTCTCTCTCTCTCTCTCACACACACACACACACACACACACGCACGCACGCACACACACACACATTCTCGCTCTCTGCTCCACCCAGTCTTTCTTTTTTTCTCCTTTTAAAATCTGTACAATCTTTCATTCATGACCTCATCTCTCTAGAATCATGTCCTTATCATTAATCAATATGGTTCCATCAGCACTGAATAGATGAGGTGCACCATAGGTTTTTGGCTCATAAATAGCCTTCAGTGCATCATAAAAACACTTTAAATTGTTACTCTTAGCACAAAACTTAATTTCAACTGCCTTCTTAAACATGAACAGTGTACAGCATCATGCCAGGAAACGGAATTGCTTGCATTTGAATTGTCTTAAGAATATTCTGAAGATCACCTGGTAAGATAAGGTACCAGACACTGAGGTCCTTTCTTGAACTAAACTGCCAATCATTCCAACTCTCCTGCAGAGAGCACAACTCTGAGGAGCTGGCCATGTTTTTCAATGCCAAATGCTCGCTTGCCAAAAAGATTATTTTACAGAGAACTCAAAAGGGGGTCAGAAAAAGTGATACAAGGACATCTCAAGTTCTCTCTTAAGAACTTTAGAACTGCTTTATGACATGGAAGATGTTGGTACTGGACTGCGCAGCGTGGCGTGCCCACATCAAAGAAAGAGCTGTGCTCTGTGAGTAAAGCAGAATCGAATTGGCTCAGAAGAAACACGAAATTCACAAAGTTAGAGAGTCCACCCCAAGTGTTCTATTTGTGTCCAATCTGTGGCAGAGCATTCTGAACTTGCATTGTTCTGATCAGCCACAGTTGGACACATTAGCTTCCCTCTAACATGGTGATGTCAGTTTGGTCTTCTTCAAAAATGAAGGACTACAACCATGACCTCATCGCTTCCTAGACGATGATTTCAGGATCCCTATGTTCACTTTCAGTTCTTCTCATACCATATAACCAACACATTCAGCAATCCAAATCTCATTCTGTCCTCTTTTCATATCTCATGCATAGCTTGCTTTCTCATCCTTTGCCTAGCCCATTTCCTTAGGTCAGGCTGAGATCACTTCTGACCTGTACTATTGCAATAACTTCCTATTACAATTCCTTGATTCAAATCTTATTCTCTCCAGTCTATCATCCTCTGACCTGGGTGAGGCTCCCAGTTACCTCTAGGATCAAATAGAAAATCTTCTATTTTGCTCTTAAAAGCTTTTCATATATTAGTCTTTCCAACTATTTAATCTTCTCACAGACTGTTCTCTTCCCCACACAATAAAACGCAGCCACAACGGCGTACTTGCTATTCTAAATATAGAATATTTCATCCCATCTCAAGTCTTTGCCCTAGCTGTCTTCCATATCTAGAATACATTTTCTCTTCATGTCTCAGAATCCTTGATTTTTTCTTCAAAACTGAATTCCAAGTGCTACCTGCTTACAGGAAGTCTTTTCTGAGCCTCTGAAATTACTTTGTTTCAATTTTATAAACAATACCAGTTAACATTTATGTGGTATTTACTCTGTGCCAAGCACCATGCTAAGTGCTCTATAATTATTATCTCATTTGAGCTTTATAACAACCCTGGAAGATAGGTGTTATTATTATCCTCACTTTACAGATGAGGAAACTGAGAAGTTTATCTTTTTTCCTTTTTAACATTTATATAGTGCTTAGTATGTGCCAGGTACTGTGTTTTATTATACTTACAAAGTTTTATTTTTTATTTTATTTATTATATTTATTATTTTATATAAATAAACAAATTTATTTTATTTATTATAAAATTATAAAATACTTTATAATTATTATCTTATTTGGTCCTCACATCAACTCTGAAAGGAAGGTGCTATTATTGCTCCCTTTTAGAGATGAGGAAATGACACACAATTAAGTCTCTAATCCTCCTGATTCTAGACCTAGTGCTCTATCCAATTTGCCACTTATTACATAAATATGCTTATATTACAAATATATTTTTATACATACATATATATTTGTATGTATGTATGTATGTTTTAGAATATAAGCTTCCTAAAAACTGTTTGCAAGTTCCTTGACAGCAGAAATGGTCTTAATTGTGTTTTATATACCCAGAAATGAATGCATAGTAGTAGCTCATGAGCACGTCAAGCTTGTTGATTGATTGATTTTCTTTCTTTCTTTCTTTTTTTTTTGGTCTAGATTTGTCTAGATATCAGCGTAGGGGACTCACAATGAAGAAACTCATATAACAAATGTAGACCATGACATGGAAGTGAATTGGATTGAAGTGAGGCAGGACTTTGCAGTCAACAGCCTCATTCTCTCCACTGGAGCCATTTGGAAAAGACCAAATGTAGTGGAGACCTTGGTCCTTTTTCACAACCAGTGTGTGTCACAGGAAAATTTGAGACCTCTTCCTGACTCTAAGGTTGGTTCCTTATGAACTCTATCTCAACAGTCTTTTTACTGTGATTGTTAATATTTAACAAAATGATTAAAAGTTACAGTTAGAGCCTCCTTTCCTAGGTTCCCTTTGGGCTTCACTATCCTAAAAAAAACAAAAAACAACAGTTCAAAAAGCTCAACATTAATAATACTGAGTTCTGACAGTTTTATTTAAAGGATATGGCAACAAAAAACAAGAATGGATACTAGTAAAGTGCTCAGTAGTTCAAAAAAAGCTATTGATTCCACATTCTGAGACCATCCAACATTGATCAGCCAATCATCATGGCTAAATTCACTCTGCCTTTCCCCAGAATTCTCCTGGGGGAAATATAGCCAAATTCAATCCTGCCCTGAGAGTCTGCAATACCTTTGTATTCTCAAGTGGACCTTTGGGGGCCTTGACAGAATATATCCCACCCCATTTCTTTTCAACTTTTTATTCCAGGTTTAAGTCTTATGTGATTGTCTTTATCCTTTAAGGCAGAATTCTGCAAATGTCTTGGTTTGAGTACCCCATTAGCAGAAAAAATTTTTAGGTAGATATACTTAATGTGGCACAATAGATAGAGCACTGGCTTGGAATCAGGAAGACATCTTCATTAGTTCAAAATCAACCTCAGACACTTACTGTGTGACCCTGGGTAATTTAACACTTTTTGCCTTAGCTTCACATCTATTAAATGAGTAGGAGGAGGAAATGGTAAACTGCTTCACTATCTTTGATAGGAAACCCCAAATGGGATCATGAACAGTAGGATACAACTGAAACAAATGAACAACAATAACACCTAATATATGTTCTTTTACCTATTAATATGTTGTATATGAATGAGATGAGGTGAGATCTCTCAAGACAGTTGTGAAAATCGAAGACTTTATCTGTTTCAGAGTTGGAGTAGGCCTGAAGGTCCTTGGGCATTGATTCACCTAAATCCCCTCCCTGCTATACTCCCATGATATCATTTTCTCTCTACTTCTATCAAATTTGGGCAACTATGTACTTATTGGCCAAGTTCAATTTCTTGGGTAGTTCCTGCGTTTAGAATATAAGACCCTCAGCCAATGAGGATGATGGTCAGTGGGGGGAAGGATGGTTGCATTAGGGACTACTTAAAGTGTAAAACCTATCCTAAAAGGTGTCTCCTCCTTTCCATTGCTTGCTAGTCAGGAGTGAAGTCTGCTTTTCGCCAGAATGCACAATAAACTTTTGCTTTGTTCCTAAAGATCTCTCCAGCTTTTTATTATATGGTGACCACTCACCATTCTGAGTCACACAGTTTTGGGGGCTCGTCCGGATCACATAACTTGGTGAGTAGGAGAACTCTTGGGTGGTAGAAGGGTGGCGCCCTGCCCTGATTTACACAGCCTGCCAGCATCCAGGGGCTTTTCTTGGCTCCCCAAGGTAAAGTGGGCCTGAAGTGGAGAGACTCAGGACAAAGCAAAAGGGAGAAACTCCGCAGTAAAAATTCCAACCAGCTCCCTGTGAGGACAAATTAGTCAAGCAATTTGCTGTGCAGCAACCCAGAGGGAAGCCCCCTGGGTAGCCCCTTGAGTCGAGTTAGACTCTGGAGGGGTGCTCTGGACAGCATAGAATAGGCCTTCTTGGGTGACTGAGGTCAATTGGTGACAATTGACGAATTAGATTCTATCCAAATTTAATAAAAATCAATTAACTCTAAGCAACAATGTTCCTCTGGGGGAGGAGGTGGGATGGGGGGATGGTTCTGTTCCAAAGGACAAAAGAAGGCAGGATTAAGATTATGATTTTGGGTGATTACTAGATCATCCTTTTCTGATAATATTGCCTCATATTTCAAAATTCTGGAATCTGGGAGCCATCTCCCAGCCCTCTGATTTAGTATTGTCCTTACTTGGTGTAGGACACTTACTATAAGACTGCCTCTAAAGGTGAGCTTCCTACTCTCTTCTACCAATAGAGCGGTAGCAGCTACTGCTTATATACAGGTTAGCCATCCTTTGGCTACAGAATCTTTAGAACCACTTTAGAAAGGAAAGCCATTGGTCTTCTCTGCTCCCCTCTTATTTGAGCAAGAACTCCCAGAGCCACCCCTCCCTCAACATTGACAAACAGGTGGAAAGATTTTTTTCCAAGATGGGGAGAGCCAGTATACATGGTAAAATTAACAAACACCTTAGGTCCTCAAATTTCTGCTCACTCTCCAGATTCCACATGATAGAATTTTGACCTTCCTCCAGCAGGTGCTTATACAAGGGCTTAGGGACAGCAGCAAAAGAATCTATCCATGCCCGACAATATCCTACTAACCCCAGAAATTTGCGAAGCTCTTTTCTTTGTTTTAGGTTTGGGTGTGTGTAATGTTCCCTCAGTTCTGGCAGGGTCCAATCTCTTGCTGCCTTCACTAATCAAATGCCCTAAATATTTCACCTTCCTCTCCACAAACTGCAATTTCTCTTTTGATACTCTTAAACCCCAATCCTCCCAGGAAATTTAATAGATCCATGGTACAACTACTGGTGTGTTCCCTTGTATCCCTCACTATTAGTAGATCATCTACATACTGTAACACCCAGGTTCCCATTACTGGCGTGAAGATGTTAGGCAGGAATGGGTAGGGTTCAGAGTGAAAGACTTCGCTAAACCCAAAGGCTATTATTGTTAAATAGCTTTGTTCTTATTGTTATATTGTTATTGTAAAAAGCTTTATTGTTAAAGAAATACCAAGAAGGATTCTCTTGAAGCATATCATTCTCAAGAAAGAAGTGATCTGCAAAGAGTCACTTTCTGAAGACCCATTTTATGCATGAGTCTGAGGGAAATCTCAGGTGAATGTGAAAATCTTGCCTGGAGTTGTGACTTCCCCCCAAGAAAATGTAATGCCGGAAAAACTGAGCAAGACAGAGACTAGAGACCAATTTAATAGTTTATTAAATGGAGAGATATACTGGGACTAAACAGATCCATAGTTGGTTCCAGGGCTGGACAAGACTATTGTCTCAAAGAATCCAGCCTTGAGTATTAGAAAGCAAGATTTTTTAATAGGATAACAAGGACAATGACATAATGGGGAAGGTACCTGGATGGGGATAACCTAATGGGGGGAGGCACCTAGGATGACACAATGGAGCTCCCTCCTCTCCAACCTGGAGAGGTTACTGATATTCTAATGGTGTCTAAAATGGATAGACCTTTAACCTGTCAAACATTAAGAAGGAATGATTATAACCTAAAGATAAAACTTTTTTCTCATCAACATTAAGAGGGAAAAGTCATAACCTGAGGCAGAGTAACTAAATAGGACAATGGGGAAACTGGGTCAGGACATTAAAAGGGAACTGTGGCATAACAAGCTTATCTTGGTCTGAGAGGATGCAAGACCATTTGGGTTTGTAGATCAAAGGAGATATTTTTTTGTGTGTGATTTTACATAATTTTACAAGTCATACATAGTTTTACTCTCAGTTGAAAATCTCCTGTGCAATTTTCAACAATTTGACCAAACAAATTCAGGGACTCAGAATAGCCTTGGGGTTTAACATTTCATTTGCTGCTTCTTCCAGTTTCTGGATCTTCCCATTGAAAAGCAAAAGAGGTTTCTACTACTCTCCTACAAAGGGCAGCTCTTCAGATCCAATACACTGAACCACTTAGCAGAACTAGGAATCTGGCCCAGAATGGTATATGGTGGGAATCTCTGCTCTGCTTGGATTGTCAGGTTCTGCCAAAACCTCAAAGTATATCCTAGTCTACTCTTCTTCATTCATTAGTGCCATTCTACTGGGGTATGTTCTGGGTCCATTTGAAATAAATCTCTCCCCAACAAGTTTACTCCTGCTTCTAAGATGAGCAGAAATCTGCCCAATGTTCCCCTTTTCCCCATATAAATACAAGAAAATGTTCTCCTTTAACCCCAGAAATCACCAGGATCTCCTTAGATAATTTAACCCCCTCAGGCAAACAGGTCACTGAAGATCTTGATGATGTTCCCATGTCTTTTAAGAACACAACAGTCTCCTGGTAGGGTCCCATCCTTAAATTTACCAAGGGTTCTGGGTGGGAATCTTTCAAGAACCCCTGACTCCCCTAATTTTCATCAAGCTCAATAAGGAAGATATCTGCTGTTCCACCCTCTGCTTTTGATATCCCCAATATCTCAAAAGCTTTCTACTGTCAGGAACAGCAGGCCTCCTGTTCCTTCTTGAATATCTGTCTCCTTTTCTTGAGGCTTTGTCCTGTAGGCTTTTCTGCATTCTTTGCAATTCCCTGTACCATCTAGACTAAGATTTTGGCTTAGTGTTTTTGTTTCTTATCATCCCTCCTAACATACATCTTGGTGGCTTCCTCCAGTAGATTGGAAAGGCTCTTATTATTCCATATTGTGATCCCAATTTGGATCTACTAAAGGGTATTTCTAGTCAGCTGGGACTACTACTGCCATTGGAGGGTGTCTCCTGTCCCACTCCTTCATAGCTGCTCCTCTAACTAGTCCCCTCTCCTCTTGTGAGAGTGTTGTGCCACAGTCCCCTTTTAATGTTCTGACCCAGTTTCCCTAATTGACCTAATCACTCTGCCTCAGGTTATAACCATTCCCTCTTAATGTTTGATAGGATAACGGTCTTATATCTTAGACCTCAGGCTATAATCATTCCCTCTTAAAGTTTGATGGGATAAAGATTTTTAATCATTTTAGACATCATTAGAATTATCAGGAGCCATGGATTCATTTGATCCCAGTAAATCTCTCCCTTTCAAATATTGAATTGTCTCCAATCTCCATCCTACCTCCGGCATTACAAGAGGAGAGAATTCAAAATAAGTTCTCTCCAAGTAAAAAGATTAAGACCAAGGAATTGATCAGATTGTTCTGCTAGCCTGGTGGGATTTTCTATTAAGGGCCTTATTTCCTTCTTAAAGATCCTGACTTCTGTGGTGCTCAGGGGAACATATCCTTTATCTCCCTGAGCCAGGGTAATTTCTCTTAAGGGATACAATTTAGAACTTGGGGTTTTGGTGTAATGCTGAAGAAACTGAGCAAGACAGAGTTTAGAGACCAATTCAATATTTTATTAAATGGAAAGAGATACTGGGACCAATGGATCCATGGTTGGTCCCAGGGCTGGACCAGACTATCATCTCAAAGAGTCAGCCTCAAAGTATTCAGAGGGCAAGCCTTTTATGGGATAACAAGAACAATGATACAATGGGGGAGGTACCTGGGTGGGGATAACCTAATGGGAGGAGGTTCCTATAGTGACACAATGGAGGGAGGTTACTGATATTCTAGTGGATAAACCTTTATCCTGTCAAACATTAAGAAGGAATGTCTATAACCTAAAGATATAAAACTTTTATCTCATCAACCACTTAATAGGGAATGCTTATAGCCTGGGGTTTTAGGGCAGAGCAACTGAGGTAGACCTTTATCTCATCAAACATTAAGAGGGAAAGGTTATAACTTGAAGCAGAATAACTCAATAGGACAATTGGAGAAACTGGGCAATGACATTAAAAGAAACTGGGTCACAACATTAAAAGGGAACTTTGGTACAACATTGGGATCTAGAAGAGGGTCCCTTGAATCATCCCAAAGGTTGTTTTCATGTTCTGTGCCTTTGGCACTGCATTTCAAATTCTCATAATTATGATAACGACAGACTTGGAAAATAGATCTAGGAGAGATAATCTGAGGATTATTGGACTTTCCGAAAACTATGATGAAAAAAAGAGCCTAGATACTATTTTACAAGAAATCATCAAAGAGTACTGCCCAGATGTAATAGAACTAGAAGGTAAATAGGCATTGAAAGAATTCACTCTAACACCTTCTGAAAGAAACCCTAAAATAAAACCCCAAGGAATATTGTAGGCAAATTCTCAGAACTATCAGATTAAGGAAAAAATTTTACAAGCAGCAAAAAAACCATTTAAATACCGAAGTGCCACAATAAGGATCACCCAAGATCTGGCTGCCTCTACATTAAAGGAAAGAAGGGCCTGAATATGATATTCAAAGGCACAAGAACTTGGATGCAGCCAAGAATAAACTACCCAGCTAAGCTGAGCATTTTCTTCCAGGAAAGAAGATGGATATTTAATGAAACAAATGAATTCCATTTGTTTCTGAAGAAAAACCAGAACTAAACAAAAATTTGATCTCCAACCATAGAACTCAAGACATGCAGAAAAGGTAAAAATAACTCTTGAGAATTGTATTTCTGTTGTGGATATACAAAAGAATACATGTATAATTTGATTGTACTGATATAACATAAAAAGGGAAGTAGATATGGAAAAGGGATGATGGCAGAATAAGGTGGGAAGGAGGGATAAAAAGAGGGAAACCACATCCCACAAAGAGGCAAAGGAAACTTATCTGAGGGAACTTAGAGAGGGGGGAGGAACATTGTGTGAATCTTACTCTCATCAGAGTTGGCTCAAAGAAAAAATAATTGACATTTGTTTTAGAGAAAATTCCTCTCACTATTAAAAACGGGGAGAGGAAAAGGGAAAAAGAGTAATAAGGGAAGGAAGGGGAAAGACTCAAAGGGGGGAGGGAGGGATTATAAAGAGGATAAGCATTGTGATACAAGAGGGGTACATAAGTTTAAAAGGGGGAAAGAGGGTTGGGGGAGGCAAGAATAAGTAAAGCATAATCTGGGGTTATTAGGATGGCAGGAAATACAAATTTAGTAATTCTAACCGTAAATGTGAATGGGATGAACTCCCCCATAAAGAGGAGGCAGATAGCAGACTGGATCAAAAGTCAGAACCCTACAATATGTTGTTTACAAGAAACACATTTAAAGCAGGGAGATACATGTAGAGTAAAGGTAAAAGGCTGGAGCAAAATCTATTATGCTTCAGGTGAAGTCAAAAAAGCAGGGTAGCCATCCTTATCTCAAATCAAGCAAAAGTAAAAATTGATCTAATTAAAAGAGATAAGGAAGGAAACTACATCCTGCTAAAGGGTAGCATAAACAACGAGCAATATCAATATTAAACATATATGCACCAAGTGGTATGGCATCCAACTTCCTAAAGGAGAAGTTAAGAGAGTTGCAAGAAGAAATAGACAACAAAACTGTAATAGTAGGAGATCTCAACCTTGCACTCTCAGAATTAAACAAATCAAACCACAAAACAAATAAGAAAGAAATTAAAGAAGTAAATAGAATATTAGAAAAATTAGGTATGTTGGATCTTTGGAGAAAATTGAATGGAGATAGAAAGGAATATACTTTCTTCTCAGCAGTTCATGGAACCTATTCAAAAATTGACCATATATTAGGACATAAAGACCTCAAAATTAAATGCAAGAAAGCAGAAATAGTAAATGCTTTCTTTTCAGATCATGATGCAATAAAACTACATTCAACATAAAGTTAGGGGAAATAGACCAAAAGTAATTGGAAACTAAACAATCTCATCTTAAAGAATGATTGGGTGAAGCAGCAAATTATAGATACAATTAATAATTTCACTCAAGATAATGACAATGATGAGACATCATACCAAAATTTGTGGGATGCAGCCAAAGCGGTAATAAGAGGGAATTTTATATCCTTAGAGGCTTACTTGAATAAAACAGAGAAAGAAAAGATTAATGAATTGGGCTTGCAACTAAAAAACTAAAAAAAGACCAAATTAAAAACCCCCAATCAAACACTAAATTTGAAATTTTAAATTAAAAGGAGAAATTAAAAATATTGAAAGTAAAAAAAAAACCTATTGAACTAATTAATAAAACTAAGAGTTGGTTCTATGAAAAGCCAATAAAATAGATAAGCCTTTGGTAAATCTGATTAGAAAAGGAGAGAAGAAAATGAAATTAGTAGTCTTAAAATGAAAAGGGAGAACTTTCCACCAATGAAGAGGAAATTAGAGAAATAATAAGGAGTTATTTTGCTCAACTTTATGTCAATAAATTTGATAACCTAAGTGAAATGGATGACTACCTCCAAAAATATAGACTTCCCAGACTAACAGAGGAGGAAGCAAATGCTTGAATAGTCCCATTTCAGAAAAAGAAATAGAACAGGCAATTAAACAACTCCCTAAGAAAAAATCCCCAGGACCAGATGGATTTACATCTGAATTTTACCAAACATTTAAAGAACAATTGGCCCCAATGCTATATAAATTATTTGATAAAATAGGGAATGAAGGAATCCTACCAAATTCCTTCTATGACACAGACATGGTACTGATACCTAAACCAGATAGGCTGAAAACAGAGAAAGAAAATTATAGACCAATCTCCCTAATGAATATTGATGCTAAAATCTTAAATAAGATATTAGCAAAAAGACTACAGAAAATCATCTCCAAGATAATACACTATGATCAAGTAGGATTTATACCAGGAATGCAGGGCTGGTTCAATATTAGGAAAACTATCAATATAATTGGCCATGTTAATAACCAAATTAACAAAACCATATGATCATCTCAATAGATGCAGAAAAGCATTTGATAAAATCCAACATCCATTCCTATTAAAAACACTTGAGAGTATAGGAATAAATGGACTTTTCCTTAAAATAATCAGCAGCATCTATTTAAAACCATCAGTAAGCATCATATGTAATGGAGACAAACTGCAACCATTCCCAATAAGATCTGAGTAAAACAAGGTTGCCCACTATCACCAAGCTACTATTTAATATTGTATTAGAAACGCTTAGGTATAGCAATAAGAGCTGAGAAAGAGATTAAAGGAATAAGAATAGGCAATGAGGAAACCAAATTATCACTCTTGCCGATGACATGATGGTATACTTAGAGAACCCCTAGAGATTCTGCCAAAAAAGTTATTAGAAATAATCCACAACTTTAGCAAAGTTGCTGGTTATAAAATAAACCCACATAAGTCATCAGCATTCTTATATATCACTAACAAAATCCAAGAGTCAGAGTTACAAAGAGAAATTCCATTTAAAGTAACTACTGATAATATAAAATATTTAGGAATTTATCTGCCAAGGGAAAATCAGAAACTTTCTGAGCAAAATTACAGACCACTTTTCACACAAATTAAGTCTGATCTAACCAATTGGAAAACTATTAAATGCTCTTGGATAGGGCGAGCAAATATAATAAAGATGACAATATTACCTAAACTAATCTATTTATTTAGCGCTATACCAATCAGACTCCCAAAAACTATTTTAATGACCTAGAAAAATAACAACAAAGTTCATATGGAAAAACAAAAGGTCAAGAATTTCAAGGGAATTAATGGAAAAAAAATCAAATGAAGGTGGCTTAGCTGTACCAGATCTAAAATTATATTATAGAGCAGCAGTTACCAAAACTATTTGGTATTGGCTAAGGAATAGATTAGTTGATCAGTGGAATAGATTAGGTTCAAGGGATAAAACAGTCAACAAATATAGCAACCTAGTCTTTGACAAACCCAAAGACCCCAGCTTTTGGGATAAGAACTTACTGTTTGATAAAAATTGCTGGGAAAATTGGAAACTAATATGGCAGAAACTAGGCATTGATCCATACTTAACGCTGTACACCAAGATAAGGTCAAAATGGGTTCATGACCTAGGCATAAAGAATGAAATTATTAATAAATTAGAGGAACACAGGATAGTTTACCTCTCAGACCTGTGGAAGGGGAAGGTCTTATGACTAAAGAGAACTAGAGATCATTACTGATCACAAAATACAAAATTTCGATTATACTAAACTGAAAAGTTTTTGTACAAACAAAACTAATGCAGACAAGATTAGAAGGGAAGAATAAATTGGGAAAAATATTTTTACAGTCAAAGGTTCTGATAAAGGCCTCATTTCCAAAATATATAGAGAATTAACTCTAATTTATAAAAATCAAGCTTCATTCTCCAATTGAAAATGGTCAAAGGATATGAACAGAGAATTCTCAGATGAAGAAATTGAAACTATTTCTAGTCATATGAAAAGATGGTCCAAGTCATTATTAATCAGAGAAATGCAAATTAAGACAACTCTAAGATACCACTACACACCTGTCAGATTGGCTAAGATGACAGGAAAAAATAATGATGATTGTTGGAGGGGATGCAGGAAAACTGGGACATTGATGCATTGTTGGTGGAGTTGTGAACGTATCCAACCATTTTGGAGAGTAGTTTGGAACTATGCTCAAAAAGTTATCAAACTGTGCATGCCCTTTGATCCAGCAGTGTTACTACTGGGATTATATCCCAAAGAGATTATAAAGAAGGGAAAGGGACCTGTATGTGCACTGAATGTTTGTGGCAGCCCTTTTGTAGTGGCTAAAACTGGAAACTGAATGGATGTCCATCAGTTGGAGAATGGCTGAATAAATTGTGGTATATGAATATTATGGAATATTACTGTTCTGTAAGAAATGACCAACAGGATGATTTCAGAAAGGCCTGGAGAGACTTACATGAACTGATGCTGAGTGAAATGAGCAGGACCAGAGATCATTATATACTTCAACAACAATACTATATGATGACCAGTTCTGATGGACCTGGCCATCCTCAGCAATGAGATCAACCAAATCATTTCTAATGGAGCAGTAATGAACTGAACTAGCTATGCCCAGAGAAAGAACTCTGGGAGATGACTAAAAACCATTACATTGAATTCTAATCCCTATATTTATGCACACCTGCATTTTTGATTTCCTTCACAATTTAATTGTACAATATTTCAGAGTCTGATTCTTTTTGTACAGCAAAATAACGTTTTGGTCATGTATACTTATTGTGTGTCTAATTTATATTTTAATATATTTAACATCTACTGGTCATCCTGCCATCTAGGGAGGGGGTATGTGGGTAAGAGGTGAAAAATTGGAACAAGAGGTTTGGCAATTGTTAATGCTGTAAAGTTACCCATGTATATATCCTGTAAATAAAAGGCTATTAAATTAAAAAAAAAATAAATAAATATATAATTATTAATTCTCTAAGATCCCTCATACTTCTGTGATCTACAGGGTTAGAGAAGCAAATGGCCCTTTGTGGGAACTGAATGGCCTTAATTGAATTAAGTCCTTCTGTGCCCACAGGGCCCCTGGAGGGGCTGATTGAATTAAGTCCTGTCCTTCCCTTTCAAATGTGGAAGCCATGGCTTCCTGAGGTGGGGCTAAGTATAGAGGAGGGAGAGATAATAATGGGTCCCATTGTTGTGTCTTTAAAGTCTCTTCCTTTATGTCATTTTCACTTTGATTCTTACTTAACATTATGGGCCCTGGAGAGCCATAGTCCCATATATTGCCTACTTAGGATTAACAGATTCTTTACTATTAATGTACAAATTTAGTTTTTGGCACACCCAGTCTTAATGGGGGCCATACTTAGGCCAAATGGTGCCTCCACCAATATCATTGTTACCCCAGACAAAACAACAATACCTTAATCATCTTTTTCTTGCTTTTTCCTTTATACTTTGGTAGTTTGTTCCAATTACTTATCTCCCAAGGGACTATCTACTGGTATTTTCTGATCATTTTTCTCCATGAAGGATGGCTGTGACTGGGCCACACCCATTGAATTTGGATGGAATCTAAATTCCAAAATGCACAAACACGTCAATTGTCTCCAATTGGCCTCAGTCACCCAAGAAGGCCTGTCCTGTTGATAAGGTCTAGATCAGTGGTTCTCAAAGTATGGTCTAGAGAATCCTGGGGATCTCTGAAACCCTTTTAAGAGGGTCTACAAATTCAAAAATAGTTTTTATTTCCAATATGGTAAATGTTTATAAATATAACCCAGATAAACAAAAATGCTTTGGAGAGATCCTCAATAATTTTTAATTGGATAAAGATACTGACAACAAAAGTTTGAGAACCACTGGTCTAGATTTAGGGAACCAAAATGAGATTAGGGTTTCTGGTTGCCAGGGAGTTAAATGATAAGATCTAGTGGCAGGTTTGGGATTCAGGAAACCAGATGGAGAGGTTTGGCTCCCCTGCACCCCCTTGGGATTCGGGGTAAGGGTAGGGAGTTTGGGGGACTCCCTTCTGGCAGCGCAGAAATTCTCTGTAAAGGAATTTACAAACCCCAAAATCTCAATTGATAAAAGAGGTTTATTATAGGAATTGGGAAGTAAGATTAGAAATCCTGACAAAGAGGCATAAAGTCTAGTTAGGGAAATAGGTGAGGGTAAAGAGAGGGTGGCACGGGAAAAAAATATTCCAGTGGATAGAGGCTCCTTGGCATACCAAGCATGGCATAGCTGGAATATTTGGAACTTCTGCAAAGAAAGAACTCTTTTATATTGAGTGTCTTAGTGGGGGCTGGAACAGCCCAAGTTGGCTCATCAGCTTGGGCTGGGATTTGAATAGAATTCAATGAGTTTCAGGACTGAACCAACCCCACCTGAGGCAGAGTTGAAGGAGATTTTCTCCTGTCCAGAGCACCCCTCCAGAGTCTGTAACTCAAAATCAAGGGGCTCCCCAGGGAGCTTATCTCTGGGTTGCTGTGCAGCAAATTGCTTGACTGATCTGTCCTCACACTGAGCCAGTCAGAATTTTTACTGCGGAATTTCTCCCTTTTGCTTTGTCCTGAGTCTCTCCACTTCAGGCCCACTTTACCTTGGGGAGCCAAGAGAAGCCCCTGGACGCTGGCAGGCTGTGTAAATCAGGGCAGGGCGCCACCCCTCTAGCACCCAAGAGTTTGCCTACTCACCAAGTTATGTGATCTGGACCAACCCCCAAAACTATGTGGCTCAGAATGGTGAGTGGTCACCATATAATAAAAAGCTGGAGAGATCACTAGGAGCAAAGCAAAAGTTTATTGTGCATTCTGGCGAGAAGCAGGAGTCACTCCCAACTAGCAAGTAATGAAAAGGAGTGTATGGAATGGAGAGATAAGGTGAAGAACTTCCAGGAATGTTTAAATTCTTTTTCTATATTTTATTATTCATTATTTCTATATCTCTGTGACCTACATAAGTATGTTGTGTTAGCCAATATGTACTTAAACTTAGATATATTTACTTAACCTGAAATAATGACATTTATCACTATTCAATGTTATCAATATTTAGACTATTAGTTCAATGCTGTTAGTTTAGTAATCTAAATTTTGAAGGTCTATTGGCACCCATGTCTAACATTCAATTAAGGGGAGAGGGCACCTATTTTCTTACTGCTCCCCAACCTATGATGTAATTCTTTGTAACCAAACCTATTAAAAACTGTATATCTTTCCTAATTCTTTAGCCTTCCTACCGCGAGTTTTCTTTTTCTTATCTTGTGATGAGACGGCTCATCGTCCAGAGGTTTTTAATAAACAACTTTTCTGCTTTCTACTGAGTGATCTTTGAGTAGTCATTTTGAGTAAGGGTCTTCTACATCCCTCACAGGAGGAAGCACCTTCTGGGACAGGTTTTACACTTTAAATAGTCCCTAACACAACCACCCTTCCCATCACTGTCCATCATCCTCATTGGCTGAGGGTCTTACATTCTAAATGCGGGAACTACCCAAGAAATTGAACTTGGCCAATAAGTACATAGTTGCCCATATTTGATTGAAGTAGGGAGATGCTGATGTCATGGGTGTATAGCAGGGAGGGGATTTAGGTGTGCCCTTGAGTCAATGCCCAAGGACCTTCAGGCCTACTCCAACTCTGAAGTAGATGAAGCCTTATTCGATTTTCACAACTGTCTTGAGAGAGTTCACCTCATCTCTTTCATATACATAAATGTACTAAAGTAAAATTTATAAAAGGATGAGATGAAGAAGAAATAATATTTGATCCTATATTCAATAAAGAAGCATTAAGATTTATTGAGTGAGAAAATGACGATTAAATTTGCGCTTTAAGAATAATTCTTTGCCAACTGCCTAAAAGATGATTTAGAGGGAAGAGAGGGTTGAGTTAGGAAAACCAATAAAAATTTTATTGCAATAGTCCTGGTGAAAGGGAATGAGTGCCTAAACAAAGATAGTAGCTATGTGAATGAAGAAAAGGGGACAGATGTGAGAAATGTCAGGCTGTCAGTCAAAAGCATTCATTATGGATTGTCCTATGTTCTGGGGATACAAAGAAAGGGAAAAATAGTCCCTGAAAGGAGAGAAAGTAGACAAAAAAATTGTAGATTTGTACATAATTCCACTGGGTTGGAACTAGTAACCATGTTATAACTTCAAATAGTTCACATTTGAATACATGTGGTTATTTCAGGAAATTAATTTTTCTCTCACTACTTTGGACCTAGCTAATATATTTGAGTAGAGGTATTTACTCCATCTGATTTGCCCAAATGTCCAGCTACAGGAGCCTTCTATTCCCAGAAGCATCTATTTTGCTCATGCTCCTGGTTTTACCCTCTGGGGTCGAGGATGTCATCACTTTGGCTAATTTACCTGCCAGATTGGCAGGCTCCTTTTTAAGACATGTGACCATCCATATGCTTAATAATTACCTGTACAAGGATATCTTTATAGGAGACTAAGCAGCAATTTGGAAATGGATGTTTCTAATCTTGGCAGCTACCTTATGAGCCTGAGAAGTCCAAGTGCTGGTTACTCATAAAGGGATACTTCATTCTGCTATACTTTTCTTGGAGGAGATGACTATTATCAAGAGGATAACATATTAATGTTTGGCTGGTCAGAAGTTGTTCCTCAGATACATCTTAGTTGAAAGTAAAAATGCCTATTTACTAATCCCTTAGGTGTCCTATGAGTCTTAATCTCCTGGAAAAGCATAATAGGAATCAGATTATTGTGACATATTTTAAATATCTATCAGTGTATACTTGTGTGCGTTCTTAATATTATAAGCATTTTTGTCATGGAGAAAATAAATGTGAATATTTTAATATATTTTGAATGTATAGTGAATATTTTGTACATTGAATAATTTCTTTAGAAGGAATTCTTTTAAAATCTTTTGATCTTATCCTAATTATGTGTCAATATTTTAATATGTTTTCCTGGAGTAACTCCAGGTATTGGCGTAACAAACTAGAAAATGTAAGAAAAGTTTGATTCTCTATTTTTGGATTCAAGCTTTCCTAAGACTCCTAAGAAAAGAGTCAGGCTAGAACTCCTACTTGGAAGAGGCTGTCTTCCACAAGGACACAACTAAGAGCTCTCAAAGGATCAGTGAGAGAGAAAGACTAAAATTCTGTCTTCTTTTAAGACAGACACAGTCAATCTCTTTAGTTCAGCTTCCTTCTCTTTAACATAGGGAACAAGAGATCATTCAGGAGTTACTGGTTGCTCTTACTCTTCAGGAAGAGGTGTTAAGTGCTATTTTTGGCTCAACTACGGCTAATCGATCCTGATTTCTAGGTCTAATCAGACAAACTCTGGCAAATATTATAAATCTTACCTCTGTTTTGAGGTCTCCAGAATCCTCCAGCCACTATCTCATATGGACACAGTTTGAGCACAATAGAGCACTGGAGAATTTTGACAGGCAAGCTATTCATGTATTTTTATATTTTTATTTATTTTTTTATATTTATATTTTATTTTTATTATTTTATTATATTATATTTTATATTATTATTTATTCATGTAGTTTACACCTCACTCTAAGGCCTCCTGCACTCTCTTAGTATCTCTCCCCAAGGCCAAGCTCTAGATGAAGAAGGACTAGACCATTCTTTTCCACCTCTTTTCCTTTCCACCTTTCTAAGTAGTTCTGCAAAAGAATATGTGTATTTTTCAGCACTACATGGAACTTTTACAAAAATTCACCCTATATTAAGGTACAAAGATATTAAGTATAAAAAGACAGAAATACTAAATACATCTTTTCCTCTGTTTTGAAAGGCTTTTCTCCTGGCTGCTTGTAGAGTTTGGTGTTTTCTGGATTGTATCAATGAATTCTTTCTACAGGTATTTCCTTTTCTGTGTTCCAAAGTTCTGGGTAGTTTTCTTGTATTATTTTTCTTGCAGTATTGCAAGTATGTTCCCAGTTTGTTGGTTTGTTTTTTCGGGGGAGATCTGTACTCCTTAGATCGTCTCTAACATTCTGTTTCAAGATCATTGTTTTGCTTGAATAGAGAACATATTTTCTTTTAATATTTTCACTTTTGTTTTTCTTCTTTTAGATTGTCCTTTACTTCTGTGTATTTTCATTCTCAATCAGTTGTCCTCGCTTTTGTTTCTTTGGTGAGATCTGTCATCACAGATTCAAGTTTTTCTATCCTACCAATTATTTCTGCTAGCTAGGCCTTAAAATCTGGTCTCATAATTCTCATTTATTTTTAAAACTATTCAGGAACTGCAATGTTATAACTGCAATGTTCCATGTCTTCCTCAAATTCTCAAGGTCCACTGACTTATCAAGTGTTGAGTCATTTTCCTCTTTTTTCCTCTAGTATTTATTTATAAAGGCCTGAACTTGTTAACTCTCTACAGAAGCCATATTTCTTAGTTCTTTGTACTATTAATGGTTTTTTTATTGACTAATTCACCTGTGCTCAAGGTCTTTGAGTTTTCTCTCTCCTGAGATCTTTGGTAATTTCAGGTTTTTTTCTCCTTCTTTTCCCTTATTGCTCACTTTCTGATTTCCTCCCTCCTAATGGTGGTTTCCCTAAGAGATAAATATCAAAATGTCTCAGCTTTCTCCTATACTGGACAATTCACAGTTCACCAGCCTAGATCTCTGTTCCAAGTGACTTTTGGGGAAATAGCATTGGACCCAAATGGATGCTGAATTCTTTCCCTCAGTCTGACTGGAGTGCCACATAGCTCCCCTTCCACAACTCCCACCAGGGCCTGTCCCATTCCTTTTGTCCCTCAGTTCTCTGAGTACAGAATGCTGCCCAGCTGGTGTTATTGCAACTTAGAATGATTTGTCATTTGGAGATCTCCACGGTTCTGGGAAGCAGGTGGCAAGGAATTGTCAAGCTCTGTTTCAAGGCCTGACATGTGTCCTGCCCCATTCTCTCTGTTCCTTTATTGTCCTGTGGAGATTTTCTGTAGTATAGAATGCTGACCTGCTGCTGGCTATTGAAATTTCAGCATATTTCTGCAGTTTGGAGCTTGGATCTTCACAAAACTAAAAAGAAGGAGGGAAAACCTGAATGTGAGGTTTGTTGCAAGCTTATGAGTCAGATAGCTAGTACAGTTTCACAGTCAGTAGAGGAGTAGAAGAGGTTGTGCTAAATGAGCACTTAAGTTTAAAAAAAATTCCTTTTGGGATCCCTGGGTCTTCTGGTCCAAAAGACAGCTAAAGTTATTTTATCTTTGGTGCATAATTTCTGTTCTGGAGAAGCTTGAAAGGTGATGAAGGTCAAAGAAAATTTCTAGCCTAGCATTTTTGGGGGCCATTATGGTCCAGAAGTGGAGATGGAAGAAGACAACGCTGAAAAAAGAACTGAAAAAGTGAGGGGGTGCCCAGCCCAGGGATATGGCAGAGAAAGTACTGTGGAATCATCAGTGCTGCTTGGAGACAAATGAAGGAATCTTTGACCTGGGCCTCCTATTAAACTAGAGGTTATGGGAGGAACCAGCCAATCAGAAAATAGGGCCTCAAAAATGGAGAGTATTAACAATACTATATGATGATCAGTTCTGATGGACCTGGCCATCTTCAGCAATGAGATCAACCAAATCAGTTCCAATGGAGCAGTAATGAACTGAACCAGCTACGCCCAGAGAAAGAACTCTGGGAGATGACTAAGAACCATTACATTGAACTCCCAATCCCTATATTTTTGCCTGCCTGCATTTCTGATTTCCTTCACAGGCTAATTGTACAATATTTCAGAGTCCGATTCTTTTTGTACAGCAAAATAATGGTTTGGTCATGTATACTTATTGTGTATCTAATTTATAATTTAATGTATTTAACATCTACTAGTCATCCTGCCATCTAGGGGAGGGGATGGGGGGAAGGAGGGGAAAAATTGGAACAAAAGGTTTGGCAATTGTCAATGTTGTGAAATTACCCATGCATATAACTTATAAATGAAAAACTATGAAATAAAAAAAAAATGGAGAATGTCTTTTTTTTTTTAAATCCACACAGATTCTTTATTTTTATTTTTTGTTAATTAAAAAAAAGATTTCCGTTTCCTCTCTTTGCTTTCCCACCTATTGAGAAGGCAAGAAATGCAATGCCCATTATACATATAAAGTCATGAAACATACACTTCTACATTAGCCTTGTTAAGAGAGAAAAAAGCAAGAAAAAAAAACACATGAAAAAATGATTCTATACTCTCTCTGGGGCTAGAGAGTATTTTTTATCATGTGGCCTTTAGTACTGTCATTGGATCATTGTACTAATCAGAGTAGCTAAGTTTCTCACAATTGATTATCATTATAATATTGCTAATAAGGTGTACAATATTCTAGTTCTATTTGCCTTCCTTTGCATCAGCTCATTTATCTTTTCAGGTTTTTCATCATTTTTTTTAATAGCACAATAGTATTCCATTGCATTCATATACAGTAATTTATTCAAATATTCTCCAATTTGTAGGCATTGCTTCAATTTCCAATTCTTTGCTACCACAAAAGGAAATGCTATTTTATTTATTTATTTTTTTTTACATAGGTCTCCTTTTTCTTTCATATCTCTGCGGTACATACCTAGTAGCAATGTGACTGCATTAACAGTTATGCACAGTTTTTGTTTCGCTCTTTGGGTAGAGGGCAGAGGGTATTTCCAATGTGAGAATTGTTCAGGGATAGAATGAGTTACCAGGATGAAATAGAGAAAGTCCTTACAGAAGAGTCAGCATTGCAGCAAATTCCTAGTTTCTTGCATTTTCTCACCTCTGACCACCGCTCTTGAATCCCTAGAGCATCTTGTATAACTCACCTATTTTATATTACCCTAATGGTTAATTCCTACAGGCTGTTGCAGCTGTAGGGAGAAAAAAACCTGGGAGACCTGCTTTTGTACAGCAATCCAGAAAGAATCAGAATGGGCACATTTGGTGAAAATAAATAAGAAATAAAGTTAACTATTTTATGAGTACCCAAGATAACTGAGGGTTAATAAAATTTATGAGTGACTACATGAGTCTCACGTAATCCCATTGAAGATCATGGAATTAAATGATAAAGTGATTTGGGGGCATGATGTACTGAAAAATAAGATTCAACTGAGACAAGTCCAAAGCTAATATCTGAGGAGGAAACATCGATAATACAGATTCTTAACAATTTGGAAAGCAATAACAGTGACCAAGTCTTAGGGGGATGAAGAAACAGCAGAGCAAATTAAATGTGAATTGGCCAAACCAGATGACTTGAGAACATCAGAAAGAGGGAGATCATTGTGTGCCTTCACCTGGGTATCACTGCTTTGCATATTTGAAGGGTAGTTCTAATAAGAATGTTAAAACTTGAAAAAAGTATGCAGAATAACAGACTTAAAGTAAAAAAATCTGGATCCACTCACTTCTCTGAATCTGTTTCATCTGTGAGAGCCTGTGGAGTAGAAGAAAGAGCACTAAATTTGATATCAGAGGACCTGGGTCCAAATGATAACTTTGCTGCTTATTACTACCTATATAAAGCTTGAGTCCTTAAGGAGTACTCCTTGACCTCTTGACTTGTCTCACTTCTCATGGTTTGGTATTCTTCTGCTCTTACTGCTAATCCTTTAAGGATAAAGGAAGGAAAGAGAATTGGTTTGATGAAACAAAGCTCCTATACCCTTGTGGTTAAAGTCTCAAACTCTTACATATATTTCCATTTGACTCTGGCCCAGATTCTTTAATATTACGGATAATTAATTATCTTTCCTTCCTAATAGCTTTTTCCTATTCCAATAATCACAGTGTCATCTGGCCCATGGGACAAAATGTCTCTATCCAATTGTTTTTTTCCTCATCTGATATGTCCACTCAGCTGGCATGAACATCATGAACATCAAGTTCCTAGAATCATCTTAGCATCAAATTCCATAGCTTGCAGTATGAGGAGATGACACTCATCTTATAGAGTTCATTAAATCCTTGGCTACCTTGGGTACTGGTAAAAATAAAACTAATTATTTTTAGTTAATGATTCTACCCACCTCTGATGAGCCCATCCTTTTTAGAACTGGTCAAAATGTGGATTATCAGTGGATTATTGTCTATCCAAAATTAAAATTTAGCTCCAAACACAGTTGTTTGAGCATCTCATTGTCTGATCAACTCAAAGTCAAGAATTCCAGTTTGTGTATGAGAAACTGAGCCTCATTATCAAGAAATCCTCTACTGGCAAATGCAACAAGTTTCTGTTGAGTTGGTATCTATAATTTAGCACAAATACAAAATTAATGAATATATATTATGCTTGTGTCTACATAGGACAATATTGCTTAAATGACTGCAAATGAGAAATCGTTGACCAAATCCTTGAAAACTTCAGTGTTATTCTTCTGCTTTTGGTTCTTTCTAAAATATAGGAATTTATAGTAATATCCATGACTGAGATTAATACGTGGTTGAGCAATAGCAACATAATTCTTTTTTGTTTCAAGGTTAAATGACTTATTTGTTTATTTTTAAATGTCCAATAGTATTTTATTTTACAAATATATGTAAAGATAGTTTTCAATATTTGTTTTTGTGAGACTTTATTTCAAATTTTTTGCCCTTCCTTCACCCTTTGCCTCCCCTTTCCCCAAGACAGCAAATAATCTGATATCAATTAAATATGTGCAATTCTTTTAAACATATTTCCACATCTGGCATATAATACAAGGAAAAATTAGCTTAAAAAGGAAAAACCATTAGAAACAAAAAAACAAAAAATAAAAATACTATGCTTCAATCCATATTCAATTTCCATTATTCTCTCACTGGATGCAGATATTTTCCTTTCCAAATCTATTGGAATTGCCTTGAATCACCACATTGTTGAGAAGAGCCAAGTCCATCATAGTTGATCATCACATAATATTGTTATTGTGTACACTGTTCTTTGGTTCTGCTTACTTCACTCAGCTTTTGCTCATGTAAGTCTTTCCAAGTTTTTTTGAAATCAGCATGCTCCTCATTTTCTTTTTGTTATTTTTATTTTCCCCAATTACATGTAAAACAACATTTTTGGCGTTATACATGTACATTCTTTTTTTTTTTTTTTTTTTACATATTTCAAAATCAGAAAAAGGGAAAAACCATGAGAAAAAAACAGGAGGAAAAAAAAAGTGAACAAAGCATGTCTCTATAGTTCTCTCTTAGGATGCAGATGGGCATTTTCCATTTAGAATTTATTGGGATTGCCTTGGATCACTGAACCACTGAAAAAAACCCAAGTCTATCACAACTGATCATTGCTCGATTTTGCTGTTGCTGTACAATGTTTTCCTGGTTCTGTTTGTTTCACTCGGCATTAGTTAATGTAAATTTTTCTATGGCTTTCTAAAAAATTAACCTGTTCAACATTTCTTACAGAACAATAATATTCCATGACATTCATATACCATAGCTTATTCAGCTATTCTTCAATTAATGGGCATCCATTCAGTTTCCAGTTCCTTGCCACTACAAAAAGGACTGCTACAAATGGTTTTGCACATGTGGATCTTTTCTCCTCCTTTATGATCTCTATGGGATACAGAGCCAATGGTAAGACTGCTAGATCAAAGGGTATGTACAGTTTTATAACCTTTTGGACAACATAATTCTTAACACATTTGAAATAATAACCATCAAGTCATAATAAATTCCTTAGTTCTTGAAGATCTACTGGACATGACCAGCTAACAACTACCTTAATATTCTCTGGGTCAATTCTCACTTTGCTAAATTATTATGTGATCTATATACTTGAAAGAGGCTTTGTAAAACTGGAAATTGTTATCTAACAGCTTCAAAATGGCTTCCTCCAGCCAACCCATCACTTTCTTCAGTCATTTCACATGTTATTCCAATATCTTTCCAAAGGCATCAAGGTTACCTAGTTTCACCAATTGTCACACATAATTTATCTCTCCAACTATCATTTCCATAAGCCATTAAAAAGTTACCTTGGCAAGATCCAGCTACTGCTTATTGTTGTCTATGACAGAACTCTGGTAGCAGCCACTGTGTAAATCAATACTGAAAGTAATTAATTGACTAGCATAAGGTAATTATGAACTCATGATATCATATATTGGTCATTCTCTTGTTTATAATCAATTCTCTTGTTTAAAGTCTGGTAATTGACTCGATATATATCTGTCTTTTTAGTTTTCTATAATAATACTATTAGATAGCTAATATAGTAGATAAAACACTGGACCTGGACACAGGAAGACTTGCGTTCAAATTCAAATATTAGCTGGTGATCTTGGGCAAATCACTTAATCTTTGTCCATCTCAGTTTCTTTAGCTTCATTAAAATAGTAGCACTTACTTCATAGGATTGTTTTGATAATAAAATGAGTAATATTTTAAAGTGCTGTATAAATGATAACTTGTATTATCATCATTATATGCATTTACACTGCTGAGTCCTCTGATACCTTTTACAATCAATTCTTTCAGATGGTTTCCATTACAAATAAGGGAATCTTTTTTTTCCCCATTTAATAATTATTTATTAAGCACTTATTCTTTTTCTGCACTGGGTTAGGAGAGGATATAAAAAACAAAACAAAAAGTTGCTGCCCTCAAAAATCTTTCAGTCCAGTGTTCTCTTTGCATAAAATATCAAAAAAAGAGAATGATCATTGCTTTATTTCTGAGGGAGTGCCCAATGCCCAGTTAAAATTATTCTTTCTGCATCCATGACCATAGGAGCTATGTGAAACCTTTTAAATTTGGTCTAGTTTCCATTGTTTTGGATTTCCCATGCTCTATTTCTTTCTTTCCCTTTTTCTCTTTTTTTAAAGTCAAAATCTATTTTTTTTTATTTTTTTCTAGTTAATAGTATTTTATTTTTTCAATTACATGTAAGAATAATTTCCTTTATTTATTTATTTATTTATTATTTGTTTATCTATCTATCTATCTATCTATTTATTTATTTACTGAGGCAATTGGGGTTAAGTGACTTGCCCAGGGTCATACAGCTAGAAAGTGTTAAATTTCTGAGGTCAGATTTGAACTCGGTCCTCCTAACTTAAGAGCTGGTGCTCTATTCACTGCACCGCCTAGCTGCCCCTCCATATGTACTTTTATAAAGTTTTGAACTTTAATTCTTTTCTCCCTTCTCCGAGACAATCTGATATGTTAATAATTATATTAAACATATTTCCATATTAGTCATGTTGTGAAGGAATAATCAGAACAAAAGGGGAAAAATGGAATTAGTATGCTTCAATCTGTATTCAGACTCCATAGTTGTTGGGTTTTTTTCTAGATATGAATAGCATCATGAGATTTTGGAATTGTCTTAGGTTATTATATTGCTGAGAAGAATTAAATCTGACAAAGTTGATCATCTCACAATGTTGCTATTATATGTACAATGTTCTTCTGATTTTGCTTATTTCACTCAGCATCAGTTCATGTAAATTTTTCCAGTTTTTTCCTGACACTCACCTGCTTACCATTTCTTATAGCACAATAGTATTCTATTACATCCATATACCACAATTTGTTTAGCCATTCCCCAATGAATGGGCATCCCCTCAATTTCTAATATTTTGCCACCACAAAAAAACTGGTATAGATATTTTTGTACATGTGGGTTCTTTTCCATTTTTTATGATCTCTTTGGGATTCAGACCTAATATTGCTGGATCAAAGGGTATGTACAGTTTGGTTGCCCTTTGGGCATAATTCCAAATGACTCTCCATGGATCAGTTTACAACTTTAGCAACAATGCATTATTGCTCCAATTCTTATCTTCCTAAAAAGGTCAGCAATTGGTGAGTATTTTCCACATCCCACTCAAAACAGTGAGCACATCCTATAGACCTTATCTCTCAACTGGTTCTTTCTATTCTTCAAGTACTGAAAAGTCACCAGTTTCAAATTCTTCAAGAGATACTCTTGAATTGAAAGAATCAGTAGGATGTCCTCTGCTATTATTTTTCTGTAAGCTTGCAGAGCATGGGAGTGGTTACAAGTGGTCAATATACTAAGCACTAGATAGGTGCTTGCAATGTGTTCATGTGTCTTGCTAATCCCTTGTGGAATGTCAATGCCTAGTAACTTTTAAGCACACTCTTTTTAAAAGTGTTTTATTTTTTTCTCTTTTTACATGTATATTAAACATTTTAAATACACATTTCTTCATGAATCGTTTTGGGAGAGAAAAGTCAGAACAAAAGGGAAAAACCACGAGAGAGAAAGAAAAAAACAAAACAAAACAAAAAAAAGTGAATGTGTCAATATACATTCAATTTCCATAGTTTTCTTTCTGGACTTAGATGGTGTTTTCTATCCAAAGTTTATTGGGATTGCCTTTCGATCATTGAACCAATGAGAAGAAGCAAGCGTTTCATAACTGATCATCACACAATCTTGCTGTTACAGTGTATAATGTATTCCTGGTTCTGCTTTTTTCACTCAGCATCAGTTCATATAAATCTTTCCAGGCCTTTTAAAAAACTTATTCAGCTATTCCTCAATTGATGGGCATCTACTCATATTCCAATTCTTTGCTACCACATAAAAACCTGCTACAAACATTTTTGCACCTGTGGGTCCTTTTCTCTCCTTTATGATTTCCTTGGAGTGCAATTCCTGTGTCAAAAAGTATGCACAGTTTTTTAATCACATTCTTGGACAAACTTACAAAATCCGTGCCTCCTTTGTCTGTTACTTGCTCATTTCCTTATATATTTCTTACTGTGTTCAAAGATAGTCTAAAAGATAGATCTGTAATCTATCTTTAGGAAGACTTTCTGGAATATAATTATCAAAATTATATTTGAAAAACCCAAATTGAAAACATTTTTTCTAATTGATTCAACCTCTACCTTAGAGTAATTGAGAAGAATGAGAGAAGACTCTCACAGGGATAGTCAATCTCACCTCTCTCAATCTCCAACTACAAACTGATATAGTAGTTAAACATAGCTGTTAAACAAAATAACAAATATGAATACATATTTAAATAAGATATAAAAAATTACAATGGGGCAAAGCCAGAGTCATTTCAGTGCTATAAGAAAGCAGAAAAAAATGGTATTGCTGATTAGAATTCCCTTCACTGACTGCCACCAACTATCCTACCTTCTGGTTCCCTCTACTTCTTAGCTATTTGTCTAAATCCTCTTCTTTGGCTTTCTGGTCCAAATATTTGGGCTCACTCTCACCTCTCTATTTCCTCAGATGGTGCTTTAAAACTTGAAAGAAAGTTCCTCCCTCAAGCTCCAAAGAGAACAAATTGTCCTGGAGAAATTGGATTTTGCTCAGAATGTCTGTTATAGGGCAGCTAGGGAACACAGTGAGTGGAGAGAGTGCCAGGCCTGGAGTCAAGTAGATCTAAGTTCAGATATAACTTTATCCATTTACTGTGTAAACTTTGGCAAGTCACTTAATCTATTTACCTAAGTTTCCTCATTTGTTAAAATGAGAATTATAATAGTACTTACTTCCCAGGATTGTTGTATCAAAAGAAGCATAATGCGTAGCATATAGTAAGTACTATGTAAATGTTCCTAATTATGATTAATAATCAAATTTTCCTCAAAATGTCTATTATAAATCTAGGCCAAAGATTCTCTAGTCTCCAGGAAAAATGTCCAAAGTCTTTGGTCCTCTTAAATTAGTCATCCAAAGGCTCTATGAATCTGTTAAAAGAACAGTATTGGTTTCCTAGATTTCAGCAACTTAAGGCTCTACTTGAACAGTTGATTCAACTCAATGTTGATAATCCAGAGATAGTTTAGAATCAAACACCCTGAAGCCAAAGTGTCCACTTTCACCTCTATTTTGACATTAATGACCTATAACCTCGTAAAAGTTATTTTTAAAGAATTAGTCTAACTTTTAAAAGATCAGATACACCAAAATAAAATAAATTATAGCTTAAAAACAAAAGGGCTTCCAAAGATGGAGATCCCAAATGAGCCCCCACACTACTGCAATTTGGGCAAGTCTAACTTGCAGGCCAGTGTGTTTGGGGGTACCTTAGTGGATTCAACATTCTGTGTATTTGCATCTTCTCAAAATCATAGGCTATAAGCCTGTTCCACTTTATCTAAATCAGAAATTCTTATTGAAATGGAGGGGTGGGAGAGAACTGGATGATGCTAGGAACTTTAAAAATTTATAAATATTTTAATAATTATATTTTAAAAATATATTTATATTAATAATTACATTTCCTTTGTAATCATATGATTTCTATTTTATGCATTTAAAAACATTATCCTGAGAAAGCTTCACCAGACTGTCAGAACAGTCCAGTCACAAAACAGATCAAGAATCGCTTATCTAAATATACAGAAAAAGGATAGAGAGGAAGAGAAAGAAGATGTTTCTCAGTCTTTTGGTTTCCCAGATGAAGAGAGAGAGTTCATTATCCTTCAGACCTTTCCTTCAATTAGTTTGCTGCAATCCAGAATGCCTGAACAAATGTGTAATTCCATTCATAAGCTTCCAGAGAGGAATCCACTATCTCCAAAGCAGGGCTTCTTGGAGACTTCTGTTCAGTCTCTGTAGGATATTTGTGGTCAAGAAGAGTAGAAAGGCAGCAACTTCAAGCCACAGAGAACTGGACACAGTGCAGAGACTGTGTGATGGAGAGGAAAACAACCAAGCTTCCCCTGAAGTGACTGGCAATGTGTTCTCCTTCTTAGCTGTGGAGCACTGAAGCTGAGGAGGGTTGCTTTCTTTTCCTTCTCTACTCTGTTTTCTCCAACCATTTCCCTTCCATAACTGCTGATGGACTTTGTAAGGCTAATTCTCATTTTACAAATTAGTTCACTTCTATTGTCTGAGGACGTCCAAGTAAGCATGGAGGGTTGAACCTTGGTACTTTCTCATATGAATCTCAGTACTTTCTCATATATAATATGTGTATGTGTGTGTGTGTGTGTGTGTGTGTGTGTGTCTGTCTGTCTGTCTGTTTATAAAGTATCCACTCTAGCATCCTACAATTCTAGTATGAGAGATTAAAATAGTTGCTTCCACCCCAAGGAAGTCTTAATTTCCTCGTCAGTAAAATGGAAATAATAATACTTATTTCTCTGGTTATTGTGAGGATCAAATGGGATAATATTTGTAAAAGCACTTTGCAAAAAGTAGGATGAATCTCATTAGGACTGCAAATAATTATAGGGACTGAAAAAGTTTGGGTATCTCTGACAGACTATATGGAATTATAGAACTGGAAGAGTCCTTAGAATATAAAATAGAGAATATCAGAGAAGCTTAGAAAATTGAATTTCTGAACTAGAAAGGCCTCAGATCAGAGAACAAAGAACTCAGAATTGAATTTGAGTTAACTATGGGATTCTAGAGAAAATGTAATTACATCTTAATTTTATAGATGGGGAAACTAAAGCCTTGAGAGGGGCAGAAATTTGCCATAATAACACAACATGTATTAAGATCTTATATTCCTTCTGTTTCCCATATTTGGCTCATTGGTGTAAAAACAACTTTTTTTTTTTTAGTAAGAAAATATTTTTATTTACAGAAGGCAGGCCGCTAGAAGTGGTAATAGAGTGAAAGGTTTCTCTATGTTTCCAGTTTCAAGACAAGCTTAAGGTGGTAATTACAAACATGTAACATCATTTTTTCTTATTTCTGTATTGGAAGACTTTGGTCTGGAATTGGTGGTCCAGAATTGAATAAAAGTGGAATTTCATTGTTGTTATTGTTGTTGTTGGTGTAATTTCTTTTTCTAGCTTAGGCATTATGTATATAATTTTTTTATTATAGCTTTTTATTGACAGAACATATGCACGGGTAATGTTTCAACATTGTCCCTTGCAATCACTTCTGTTCCAACTTTTCCCTTCCCTCCCTCCACCCCTTCCCCTAGATGGCAGGCAGTCTCATACATGTTAAATGTTAAATATATGGTAACATTATATCTTAAATACAATATATGTATACACATCCGTATAGTTCTCTTGTTGCACAAGAAAAATTGGATTTAGAAAGGTAAAAATAACCTGTGAAGAAAAACAAAAATGCAAGTAGTTCACATTCATTTCCTAGTGTTCTTTCTCTGGGTGTAGCTGGTTCTGTCCGTCATTGATAACTGGAACTGAATTGGATCTTCTCATTGTCGAAAATACCCATTTCTATTAGAATATATCCTCATATAGTATTGAAAACTCATTTTTGTTGTACTTTAAAGTGTAGAAAATATTCTCTCATATTCTTGTGAGGTAGGCAGTCCTGTGAGGCAGAACTATTATTATTTCCATTTTATAAGTGAAGAAACTATGACCCCAAAATAACTTGATCAAATTTCCACAGACTTCAGAGTCATTATTGATGCATTAAAAATAGTTTGGTCTTTAAAAAATTATTGAAATATTCAAATAGATTTCATCCTTCCAGTAATTCAGGTAGCAACTCATCCATGTCATTTCCTCACTTACTCCTGACATATGGAAGTTACCAGTGGAACATGCTGATTGCCCATCTGTCATGCCTTGTTCTTGCTACCTGACACACTCAGATGTGTCACTTCCTACATGCATATCCTTTTTGAAATCTTTTATCCCTCAGGCACTTTCTAACTGTGTACTTACTAACTACTAACTTCAGCAAGTTACCTAAGCTCTATCTATCTCAGTTTCTTCATTTGTAAAATGGAAATATTAATAGTACCTATCTCTCAAGGTTGTTTTGAGCATCAAATGAAATAATATTTGTAAAGCTTTTAGCACAGTACCTGGTACATAGGAAGTGCTGTATAAATGTTAGCTATTATTATATACACATTGTGTGTATATATACACCACTGTATAATCCTGGGGCAAATCATTTAACCCTTCAGTTTCAGTTTCCTTTTCTGCAAATGGAAGGCCTTGTAAAGCACATATAAAAACCAACTTTTTGTTGTTTCCCTGCACAGTTCATCTAGGTAGTGATGTGTCTCAGCTTTCTACCCCCTCAGCTGCCTTCTGTTCCCCATCTTCCTTGGTCCACTCCCTTATTCTCTCTTCTTCTCTTTTTCCACCCCAGTCTGGGGTCCTGCTTAGCAAATATTGTTATCATTCATTTTCAATTGCTTCCTGAACACCTATATCTGGTTGGACTTTGGTAATATTGACTGCCCTCACTATCTCTGCTCTGGAATAGTTTTTTTGGCTTTGGGGCTAAATCAACCCTCTTGATATTCCTTTCTCTCTGTCTCCTTCCGCTCCATCCTCATCCCATCTCCAACACATAGTTTTTAATGCTAGCACACTTTACTAGTACATGACTTTCTAATTAAGGCTAAGCTAAGTCTATAGCACCCCCTGCTGATCTCATTGGTCTTTGTTTGAAGGCCAGTTCAAACTGCTCTCCAAACCTCCTTCCTCCCATCTCAAGTTATCCCCAATTCCTTTATCAAAAGTGACACCCAAATTCTTCATCTTTACAAGTGCATCAATGACTAATAATACTTTAAATGAATTTAGTCAAACTTAAAAACAAAGGGAGTGGTGGTGGTACTGTATACTTAAGGATCCTTGCAGATTGTATATTGACATATAAAACCAAATATTTACATTATTTATGTTCTATTGTATTTTTTAATTTAAAAAAATATTTTCCAGTTACTTAATTTGGTTTGAGGTGTGTTTGGCCTTAATGTGCCTGCTGGTTGAGTGTCACATATGTTTATCTCTTAGGTTTATCTGAATATTTAATGGAATAAAAAGTCGAATTAATGATTGGGTTTCAGGAGAATTTGTGATTGATTTTTTGAAGGAGAAAGAAAGGTTGGTGCTCACCCCTTCTCTGTTTCTCCACCTCCAATCCCTTGTAATCTATGCCTTTTTATCTATCAGTTGTTCCACTCACTTCAGTCAGAGCAACTTTGGCAATCCAATGCAATGAGGCAATTCAATCCTAACCTCTGCTCAGAGACAACTATAGGTGATTCTTAGATCTTTTCCCTAGTGTGAACCAGAGGAAAATGCAAAGAGGCTGAAAGTCAGAGGAGGAACAGAAACCTGTTAAAAAGTACTAAATGATCATCAGGCATGTGCTAAGGAATTTGACTCCAGGATTGACCTGTAGTAATTATTTAAGGACTACTTAGTATTCAGATGACTTAAATTGGAAGGAGTCTTTGTAAGTAATCCTAGTGAGTAAGGAATCTTAAGTGAGTCTCAGCCATGTCTTTTGAGTAACTTTTTGCTGAGAACATGAGAACATCATGCAGTTATCTGAGGGAATACCAGGAAAGCACAAAGAATTTGAAAGACCATCCTTTCTTGTACATTAATCAATGAGTATCTTTTATTGCAGGCCTATATTTATCCTGGAAACCTGGACAGTTTCTTGAGTAAACACAGTCCTCCTAAAGGAATGAACAAATTTTCTCTCTGGTGGGCCTCTTGTGATGGAGCATCCTGTACCTGTGAGGCTGCTATGTCTCAAGAGTCAAGTATCAAATGAGAATCAAATGAGTCTAGTCTGATCTAACCAATTGGAAAAATATTAAATGCTCTTGGATAGGGCGAGCAAATATAATAAAGATGACAATATTATCTAAACTAATCTATTTATTTAGCGCTATATCAATCAGACTCCCAAAAATGGCCTATTTTAATGGCCTAGAAAAAATAACAACAAAATTCATATGGAAAAACAAAAGGTCAAGAATTTCAAGGGAATTAATGAAAAAATTAATGAAAAAAAACATCAAATGAAGGTGGCTTAGCTGTACCTGATCTAAAATTATATTATAGAGCAGCAGTTACCAAAACCATTTGGTATTGGCTAAGGAATAGATTAGTTGATCAGTGGAATAGGTTAGGTTCAAGGGACAAAACAGTCAACAACTATAGCAACCTAGTCTTTGACAAACCGAAAGACCCCAGCTTTTGGGATAAGAACTTACTGTTTGACAAAAATTGCTGGGAAAATTGGAAACTAATATGGCAGCAACTAGGCATTGATCCACACTTAATACCGTACACCAAGATAAGGTCAAAATGGGTTCATGACCTAGGCATAAAGAATGAAATTATTAATAAATTAGAGGAACACAGGATAGTTTACCTCTCAGACCTGTGGAAGGGGAAGGAATTTATGACCAAAGAAGAACTAGAGGTCATTACTGATCACAAAATAGAAAATTTTGACTATACCAAACTGAAAAGTTTTTGTACAAACAAAACTAATGCAGACAAGATTAGAAGGGAAGCAATAAACTGGGAAAATATTTTTACAGTCAAAGGTTCTGATAAAGGCCTCATTTCCAAAATATATAGAGAATTAACTCTAATTTATAAAAAATCAAGCCATTCTCCAATTGAAAAATGGTCAAAGGGATATGAACAGACAATTCTCAGATGAAGAAATTGAAACTATTTCTAGTCATATGAAAAGATGGTCCAAGTCATTATTAATCAGAGAAATGCAAATTAAGACAACTCTAAGATACCACTACACACCTGTCAGATTGGCTAAGATGACAGGAAAAAATAATGATGATTGTTGAAGGGGATGCGGAAAAACTGGGACATTGATGCATTGTTGGTGGAGTTGTGAACGAATCCAACCATTCTGGAGAGCAGTTTGGAACTATGCTCAAAAAAGTTATCAAACTGTGCATTGTAATGGGCTGAGGTTTGAGTTGATGCACTGAGGTCCCAAGCACGTGAGGCTAAATAGTAATTGGGCTATACTCTATTAATATACATGATTGGATAAAGAATGATCCCTGCCCACTCTCTGTGCAAGTCCTGATGTGTTGTATAGGAAATGACGATTTTGGGTGGGTGGAGGCAGAGAGAGACAGGAAGAGAGGCTGGGAGAGATTGGGCCTGGGTTCGATACTCCTAGCTGCTGGTCATGTGGCTGCTGGTCTAGCTGGCTTCTTGACTCAGCTGCACACGTTGCTATCGCCGATTCTCTTCCACCTGCGATCCTTCTTCACTGAGAAAAAAGACTGACGATTTTCCCCTAACCTGAATTCCTGACTCCTACTGATTTAAAAATACGCGATCTTCACAGTGCATACCCTTTGATCCAGCAGTGTTACTACTGGGCTTATATCCCAAAGAGATACTAAATAAGGGAAAGGGACCTGTATGTGCACGAATGTTTGTGGCAGCCCTCTTTGTAGTGGCCCAGAAACTGGAAACTGAGTGGATGCCCATCAGTTGGAGAATGGCTGAATAAATTGTGGTATATGAATATTATGGAATATTACTGTTCTGTAAGAAATGACCAACAGGATGATTTCAGAAAGGCCTGGAGAGACTTACATGAACTGATGCTGAGTGAAATGAGCAGGACCAGGAGATCGTTATATACTTCAAGAACAATACTATATGATGACCAGTTCTGATGGAACTGGCCATCATCAGCAATGAGATCAACCAAATCATTTCCAATGGAGCAGTAATGAACTGAACCAGCTACGCCCAGAGAAAGAACTCTGGGAGATGACTAAAAACCATTACATTGAATTCCCAATCCCTATATTTATGCCCACCTGCATTTTTGATTTCCTTCACAAGCTAATTGTACAATATTTCAGAGTCTGATTCTTTTTGTACAGAAAAATAGCGGTTTGGTCATGTATACTTATTGTGTATCTAATTTATATTTTAATATATTTAACATCTACTGGTCATCCTGCCATCTGGGGGAGGGGGTAGGGGGTAAGAGGTGAAAAATTGGAACAAGAGGTTTGGCAATTGTCAGTGCTGTAAAGTTACATATAACCTGTTTGTTAAATACATATAACCTGTAAATACATATAACATAAATACATATAACCTGTAAATAAAAGGCTATTAAATTTAAAAAAAAAAAAAAAAAAAAAAAGAGAGAGAGAATACTTAGTCTAGTGCCTTCTTTGTTCTCAGCCTATAAAAACCCCTTAGTGGAAAGGAACTTTAAGGATTTAGGGCTAGGAAGTTTTGTATACCTTGCTTAGCAATGACTCCTACTCAATACTCTGAATATCTGTGACCATGAGTTCTCCCAGCCAAGGAATTCATATGTTGGTGCTTCCTCAGAGTGGTAATGATTTATGTTGTATGTTGTTTATTTGTTATAGTGGACACTGTTTGTTAATTGTGTATAACTTTTGTGCTATGAGTTTCCTCTTCCCTTATGCTTTATTTAATTCAAGGTTCTGAGCAGTAATAAACTTGTACTCACCCTCTTAAGACTGTGTCTGTTGAATGTGAATTCTTAATCTAGATTAAGCCTTAAAGAGATTTAGAGAGGAGGAAAGAAAAATAAATAAAAATAAATCTTCCTAGACAGTATTCTGTGTCATTTTCATTTATTAGGAAGGGATCAAATTTAGGATTAAGGTGATAGGTAGGCAGTGAATAGAATACCAGGCCTGGACTCAAGACTCCTCTTCCTGAGTTCAAAACTGACTTCAATACTAGCTGTGTGATTGGGCAACTCCCTTAACCCTGTTTTCCTCAGTTTCCTCATCTGTAAAATTAATTGTAGAAGGAAATGGGAAACCACCCCAGTAGCTTTGCCAAGAAAACCCCAAAAGGGTTCACAAAGAATTGGATAGGACTAAACAGCAAAAACAACAAGGTGATGGGATTCCTTCCTTGAGAATAGGGTGAGCCTACAGAGACATTTACCATGATATGGATAGACTTATTACTTGTGTGTCCTTGTGTGACCAAATCATTTCATCTTGATGAGCCTGAGTTCTCTCATCTAAAAAATGAGGGGGATTGTACTAGATGACCACTCTATGATCCTTTCCATTTGAATTGCTTGAACCTCTAAGGTCCTCTAAACAGGGCTTCTTAAACTTTTTCCTCTCACAACCTCTTTTTGCCTGGAAAAATTTTATATGACCTTGGCGTATAAGATATATAAAATAGGTATACAAATCAGACATTTGCTGATAATAAATTATAATTTTACAACCTCCATATTCAGTTATGATATTCCATATGGGGTGACTAACCAGTTTAAGAATGTGGGCCCTTAGGGACCTCCAACCTTCCTTCCAAGGGAAAAGATTCATTCCAAGATTTTGCCACTTATTAGCTCTGTGACCTTGAATCTTTATAAGCCTCAGCTGTAAAATGGAAATAATCAGAAATGCATTACACACCCACAGGATTGTTGTGAAAATCTAAATTAGATAAGGTACAGAGAGTGACTTTTTGCTTAAAAACTATAATCATCACAGTATCTTCCATTTGTCTTCTGGACTCCTCTGAGTAAAGAGGGGGAGGATGAAGATGGGCTAACTGAAATACACCAAGATTTAACAAGATGCCCCTAATCACAGAGTAATTGGCAAAGCTGCTTATGTAGATTTAGACTTTGTGCAGCTCTGCTTCACTTAAATGGAATTTATCCACAAGACAAGACTCTAATACTAATCATTTTATACATATTACCTCATTTAAACTTCATAATAACCCTATGAGGTAGATTCTACAAGTTTGTTTGTTTTGGACTGGACCTATGATTTCCCTGGCCTAAGAAATTCCCATTAAGGATACTGAGACACTGAAAGTCACACATTTCATCCCATTTCATCCATGGCCATCTCCAGTCATCTTGATCTGTGTCTTGCCACTGGATCCATTGGCTCTGGAGGGTAAAGTGAAGCAGGTGACCTTGCCCAGCCCTCCATCACTCAAATCCAATTCAGTTGCATGTCATGGAGGAACCTCCTGATGTCATGGCTCTTGGAGAATGAAGCATAAACAACATATTGGGGGCACTGAGACTTTAGTAATTTGCTGAGGTCATTTAGCTAATTAATAGGCATTAGAGGCAGCACTTGACCAAATTATTTTTCACTAAGGTAGAATTATTATCCCCATTTTACAGATGATAAAACTGAGACTCAGGGAGCTTAAATAATTTGCTCACAATCCCACTGTTGGTTAAGTGTCCCAGGCAGCCTTTGAACAGAGGGGTTTTTGATCCTCTTGCAGCTCCCCATCTACTTTAACAGGCTGCTTTTTGTTATCTTTTAAAGGCAAAATACCAAGTAGTTAGGAATAATGCAGTCAGGGCCAGGACAAAAAAAGTTTTACAGTTGTCATCATCATTGGCAAAAGACATTTATTTCTTAAGTGTCAAACAATGTGTTACTATTAGAAGACTAAAAAAGACACTTCCTTATCCTCCAAAGCTTATGTTGTAATATGTAATTTAGTGGTTTGAAGGACCAGCCTCTTAATAAGAAAACCTGGTTTTAACTTTTGCCTTTAACATTGGATAAGCAAATCATTTAACCCATATGACCTAATACAAATTGCTAATTTGCCTCTCACCAGAGAGTTCTTCATACCGACAAAATTGAAAATTAGGACCAATCTTCACTTTTCCTCCCAAGAAAAAGGAATTGAATTAGAATTGTACAAGTACTAAAAAAAAAAAAATAATAATAATGTAAAATTAAACCAGTAATAAGAGATGGAAAGTCTAAATTCTGAGGCATGTGGGGAAAGTGTAGTGGGTCCATTCCTCTATAAATGAAGAAGAAATTCTATTTGTGTGATTAACTCATATGTAATCAATTATTGTGATTCAATTACTCTTTTACAGAGAGATGTTGGCTGAGAGGGCTGAGTGGAAAGAGCCTGTATGAAAACTGAAATAAAGACCCATGGCGGCCACCATGGCTGGCATCCAAAGCTTATTTTAGACAAATAATTTTTGCTCCTGGCAAATGACTCCTTTATTTCAGCTACAGAATAGGCAATCTTCTTTGATTAATACCTGTGTATGTAAGTTAAATAGGTGTGGTTTCATTATGTATTTTAAAAAAATTTTATTGATGCCTTTTATTTAAAAATAATAGGATGCAAACTCCTTGACAACAGCAATGGTTAATTCTTTTCTTTTTAACCACAGAGTTTAGCAAAGTGCCTGGTACTTGGTAGGTGCTTAATAAGTGTATATTGATAGATTATCAAACATACCTCTTTCTGCACAGAACCTACTGCTGTAACAAAGGAAAATTATTAAGCAAAGACAACAGTGATTGAGTCTAACAACAAATGACAACATATAAAACTACCACTAGCAGTAAACTAGCATTTTAAAGTTTACAAAGCACTTTATAGATATTATTGCAATTTATTCCTGTAACAACTCTAGGTTATTCAGTTCGGTCCAACTTTTCATGACCCCATAACCCATAGCATATTAATACTGTTCATGAGATTTTCTTGGCAAGGATACTAGAGTCATTTCCTTCTTCAGTAGATTAAGGTAAACAGGTTTTGAACTCAAATATTCCTGACTCCCAGGTCCAGCATTCCATCCACCGGGTCACCTACATGTTATTATTATTCTCATTTTATAGTTGAGAAAACTAGGGCAAACAGAAATTCTTCACTGACCACAATTTCAGCCATTATCCATTCAATGGACATCTAGGATTAAGTGACTTCCCTAGGGTCACATAGCTAGTGTACTGAGCTACTCAGCTGCCCTATATGTTGGGTATGTATATACCTACATGTGTGTCTATATAACATATCTATATGTATATGTGTATGTGTATACACCTATATGTATATGTGTGTATATATATGTTTATACATATGTATGTGTGTATGTTTGCCTCAGTTTCCTCATCTGTAAAATGAGTTGGAGAAGGAAATGTATTTGGTATCTTGGCCAGGAAAACCCAAAAATGGAATCACAAAAAATTTAAGATAACTGAAAAATGGCTAAGATAAATATATACATATATGCAGATGCACAAACATACAATATATGAAATTAACAAATGCTATAGCCCTGAGGACAAAAAAGTCAGCATAAGTATGTATATACATATGAATGTTTATATGTTTTTATGCATAGGTGCATGCATATATGTATAAATGATGTCTATATATGTATGTGTATGGATATACTTATACATATATGTGAGTATGTATAAAAATAAAATCACATATAGATAGACATGTTTTCCTCCTGATAGGATAAAAGCTCCTCTAGGATAGACCTTATTTTGTTTTGTTTTGGTTTTTTTTATCCCAAGAAAACTAGCACAGTGCTTGACACTTAATTGTAGTTCATTGACTGTACTCATAGACTTATAGTAATAAATGTTATATTTAATTGAATTACTATACATCAATGTACAAATAAAATATATAAAAAATAAGTCCAAGATAGAGAGGAAGCTTGATGTAGTGTATATGAGGTGACTTCAAAGACTTGACAAGTACTAGATGTAACTTAATCTCTGTATGGTCTTCTAAGCAACTTTCTAAGACTATGTAGGTTGCGGAGAAGGTGGTGTTTTACATTGGTAGGAGGAGGACTTCGTATACATAGGAATTCTCTATATGAGTGAAATAAGTTCTAGTCCCTAACCCTAAATACAAGATTGGAGTGGTAGTGGTGGCTGGGGAGGAGATGCACTGGCTTTTAGGGATTTAGAGGAACACAAAAGGATTTGTGTAGAAGGTAGTTTTGGTTGAATTTTTCAGGAGACAGACAGTAAAAAGCACAAAGATGGAAGATCCAATGGAAATGGAATGTATGGGGAAAATTAATTTGGCTAAAAAGCAAAGAAAATTAATTTGGCTGAAGCATAAAAGAATATATTAAGGCTAAGAAGGGTAGATTTTGTGCAAGTTATAAAGGGCTTTAAATGCCAAATAAAGGAGTTTTTACTTGATCATTGACTCTGTTACTGCCCTGCCCTTGTCTCCAATAAATAAAACTTTTGAAAAAATGTGTAACTAAATACAGAATTTTAGAAAAGCCAGGGGAAATGGACTGGACTTGGGAAGGATGGGATTTGGATGAAGAGCCTTGACTAAAGAGTCTCTAGGTCAGACTTGTATTTATAAAAGCCAACCTGTATATATTTGTATGGATCAGCTAGGTGGAACAGTGGATAGAGTGCTGAACATAGAGTCAGGTCAAGATCTGAGTTCAAATCTAACCCCAGATACTTTGTGATCCTGAGCAAGTCACTTAACCCTATTTGCCTCAGTTTCCTCATCTGTAAAATGAGCTGGAGAAGGAAATGACAAACCACTCCAGTATCTTTGCCAAGAAAACTCCAAAATGGAATCATAAAGAATTGGACAACTGAAAAATGCCAAAGATAAGTAAATATAGACATATATGTATACATACAATATATGAATTTAACAAACACTATAGCTCTGAGGGAAAAAAGGCAGTACAAATATGTATGTACTTGTGTGTGTGTGTGTGTGTATTCATATATGTATAGATAATGTATATTCAGGACAAATGGAAGGAGGATGTGCTATAGCTGCGATGGCTTTCCTGGGGTGTTTGATGAGGAGGCTACATTTCTGAGGCCAGAGTTCTAGGAACAACTTAAGAAGGTCTCCAAATCAGAGAATCTGATGATGCCTCCCAGTTCATTTTGGAAAGGTATGATATTTATTTTTACCTGGGTTAGTCCAGTTTCAGAATAGTTAAGTGGTTTCCCTAGTGGTTTCCATGGAAACACAGCAAGAACAGCTGTTATCCATTCAAATTAAGCTAGAATAGTTAGTTTCTTCCTGGAATTATTCTGATATTTTTCTCCTCTGAGGATGCTATAGGAAAGAGAGATTGTCATGACTGGATTCCCATCCACCTCTTCCCCAATCTCCCCTCATTTCTTGATTCTAAGGTCACAAGGAGAAAGAGAGACTTGCTTAGACATTGCTTCCCTAAACTAGGATCTTTTCAGATAAAAGCCTGGAAATCACTTTTAGAGGGCTTCTCAAAGGCTTTGCAGAGTAGGATTGCAGAAGGGAAGTTAGAGAAGAGTGATCTTTGGGGGAATCCCTGAAACCAAAGGGTTGATCCCTCACTTTGTTTCTGATAGATCACCTTCAAAATAGTAAGATTTTAAAACCAATGCTACAATCTGAATCCAGACTCTTGAGTTCTCATCCAAGATCTGTCATTAATACAGAGAGAGACCTTCAACAGTCAGACTATACCATTCATGATACACTCAACAAATTGCCAGAAAATGTGGGATAGATAAAAAAGAGAGACTCTTGAAATGTTAGAATTGGGAAGATCTTTGAATTCTGGTACAGAACAGATACTTACTAAATGTTTATTGACTGAATTAAATTAAACAAGAATGTATTAAGTGCTTACTTTGGACCAGGAATTATGCTAGTTGTTGGGACCTCTGTCCTCAACAATGTTACTAGGAAAATAGTTTATGTACAGATAGATAAATATTGAGAGCTATTATGTTGTAGTTAGAGGAGCAGGATGAAGAACTTGCCTGTTTAAATCCTGCTTCTGACCCACACTGAGCTGTATGACTCTAGGCAAGTCATTTAATCTCTATATCTCAGAGAAGTCTTTTGAGTTGTACATTATACAATCTGCATGTTAGATGGAATTTCCTAACTGGTCATTCCTTAAATCAATGTCTGTTTATTTACAAACACACATACACACACATACTCAAGCCCATGGAAAGTGGGAAACACTAATAATTAGGAGGTCAAAAAAAGGGTGTTTTTTAGAGGTAACATTTGAGTTAAGTCTAAAGGCAGGTGGATGAGGCAGCCCAACCTGAAATGGGAAGGCCCGAGTTCAAATATACCTCCAACACTTAGGAGCTGGGCAAATCACTTACCCTGTTTGTTTTAGTTTTCTCATCTGTAAAATAGGGCTAAGTAAGTATCAAATGAAATAATAATAGTAAAATGTTTAGCACAATAACTGGCACATAGTAAGCACTATATAAAAATGTTAGCAATTGAAGACTGAAGAAGTTAGAAATTGTAAGAGACAGAGATGAAAAGGAAGAGCATTCTAGGCATAAGAGATGAGCAATCTGTGTACAGAGGCAGATGTGGGGAAGATAGGATTTCACATCTTAGTGGGCTGCAAGTAAAATGGTTGGACAAGACTTCAGACTGTATGAGGAATAATTCTAAATCAATCTAGAAAAAGAAGTTGGACCCTGATTAGACTTTAAATGCCTAGGGCAGCTAGATAGTGCAGGGGATAGAGTGCTGAGCACAGAGCCAAGAAGTCCTATCTTACTGAGTTTGAATCTGACCTCAGACATTTACTAGCTATGTGGCCTTGGACAAGTCACTTAACCCTGTTTACCTTAGTTTCCTCATCTTTGAAATAAGCTGGAGAAGAAAAAAAGCAAATCACTCCAGTATGAAAATGCCAAGAAAGCCCCAAATAGGGTCATAAAGAATCAGATAGCACTGAAAAACAACTGCACAGCAACAAAAGGACAGAAAAATCTGTTTTATTCAGTGATTGGATGAAGTATTTCTTAGTATTGAGTCACATGACCTTTGGGGTTTTAAGCAGGAGGTATCAAAGAAGTTACCAGAGGGATGACTGAGCACCTCTAAGTCAGAATCCCCCCATCCCTGTTTCCAGAACTGGGACCTTGGGAGATCATTTGGTCTCTGGAGGGATGAACCCGGAAATATAAAAAAGTTGCAGGACATGACATGACCTGTGGGAGGCAGCCAGCATTGGTGACCATTGTTCAAGGATGGTTACGTCCTTTTAGTCTATCCAATAAGAAGACTCAAGTCTTTTGCTTTTAAGTCCTGGATAAGGCAGAAGTTGGCCAGGTTCTAGGAGCACATGGCGGGAATTGGGATGGCTCCCAGGTGTGTATGGGCCTCTCCCTGCAGGGATCAAATAAATGCTTTCTCGTTGCACCTGAAGATGTCTCTGATTAGTTAATTAGGGAAAGGGGATCTTGCACCTGACCTGTCTCACACAGTTTATGGGGACTTTGCCCAGGCTCTGACTTCCCAGAGATGACTGGGATCCTGAGTCAAGGTAGGCGCTAGGCTGGGTTCTCCAAGCTACCTTGAGATCAGATTCTGAGCCTCCCTCTCTGTGAAGAATGGGCCTAGGAGAGACAAGCCACTCAGATACAAACAGAAGGCACACAAGTCTTCGAAGATGAAACCCAGGTGAGAGAGAGCAGGTAACTTATGCATGCGTGATCCTAGAGGCACTATCTGTTAATGTGCCCTTGAACTATCCTTATGGATCCTGGGATGGTCAAATCTTGGGTGATCCAGATTAAGGGGTGAGAGCCAGGAAAAGGGGTTCTGTTAACGGCACAGGATAGGGGTATGAGGCATGTAGAAGACCCTTTCCCAAAATGATTACTCAGAGATCACTCAAGCTGAAAAGTTGTTTATTGAAAACCTCTGGAGGATGAGAAAGAGAAAGCTCTTGGTAGAAGGGCTAAAGAAGTAGTAAAGCTTTTATACAAGAAATTACATCACAAGTAAGAGAACATTGAGAAGGGGAGAGGGAGGCATCTAATTGGTTGCTGCTATTTGGGGAGATTGGAATGGAAGGTTTCTGTTTCCCTGAAATCTCCTGATTTCTAGGAAACAGAAAATCAGGCCTTCAGGCTTAATCAAGCAGATAGTGGTCCAGCTAATAGACTAAATATCGATAAATGTCAAATACCAATAAATGTCATCAGCTCAGGTTAAGTAAATACGTTTCTAGCTGGCCAAGCTCAAATAGATATGAGCCTGCACATATTATACAGGTCATAGGGGAGATACAGAAATAATAAAATACAGAAAAAGAATTCATACATTCCTGTAAGTTCTTCACCTTATCTCTCTATTCCCCACAGGGGCTTTCTATGGTTGGCTATGAAGGTAGGCAACTCCTTCTGACCCTGGTCTGCCAAACAACCCTTGGAGGGGTTCAGCTGTACATTTGCTGGAGACCAAGGGTGAGAGGGGGCAATCCAACTCAAATCTTTGTAGCAAAAAGGAAAAAAAAAAGTGCACTTGGGTATTTCTGTTGTATGTGATTTTTGTCTGTGTGTGTCTTTGTGCAGAATATCTTTGTAATGTTTGTTCCGTGAACTAGATTTTGTTAGGAAAGGAAAAAAAAAGAGAAGGGTCTGACTTTTCTGAAGGCTTCAACTCTAGCCAAAATTGGAGCTAAGGAAAAGTCCATTGGTAATAATGGCCACATGGGGCCAGAGGGAGAGAAAGAAACTATGCTGTTTAGTGAAATTCATTATTTGAAATATGATAGCAAAAGCAATTTTATATTATTGGGAATTTAAAGCTATATTTGATTGGACTTTAAGTTAAAATATAGGTTATTAAAACAAAATGCCAATAGCTTACCTTAAGGGAGGTCATTTTTGTATCTCCCTACTTAGATGGTATGTTGCTTTCTAGAAGTACTGAATAATTTGTAAACTATGAGTTATGCCTTAAAAATTTGTTAGCTCTATTGGGTATATGTATAAGTTTCATGAAATTTGGTTCAAAGTTATTTGAGAATCTTGAAGTTTAAAGTTAAAAAAAAAAAAGATTTAAAGACAAGGGACAAGAGAGATTGATTTGTAAAAGCAAATAGTAGTTTAAATGGAGCATCTACTCAGAAGGGTTATTGGTTTGGGAATGTTTAAAGTATGTTGGAGAAGGTTTGAGCAAGTAGGCATTGGGAGAAGAGACATAGAGATGGGACAGGAAGAGATGATGTGAGAGGAGGAAGAAAGAGAAAAATGGCTTTCCAGAAATGGGGAACAAAAAGGCACAAATTCTTAATGAATTTGTCATTTGACATGGGAAAGGAAATACCCCATGAGGTTCGGGCCTATCTTTAGCTGGCAAATTGGATCCTGGAGGAAATGGCACCCTAAAAAGCTGTGAGAAGTTGGTAGGGAAGCATGGTTGAATGGGGGAAGGGCAACCATGTGGAAAGGGGCTTTGTTAGGAATCTAATCCCCCTGCCCCCATCAAAAGAACAGACTACATGGTGTTAATAACTGAATGTTTTATTTTTATTTTTTCAAGTGTGTAGCTGCTCTAAGAAGTTTGTTGGAACTATAAGTTTTCTGAAAGCAATTTATTTCTACTAAGATATCCCATCTGTCTTCAGCAAATTATTTAATGTTTATTTAAGTGCATAATAATTTGCTGAAGGAATATGATTAAAAAAAAAAAAACAAACCTAGAGCAAGATTTTAATCTGATCTGATAATTTTATATGGTTATTTCCAAAAGTTTATTTTTTTTTTTTAGAATGAAGAGAGTATTAATGTTAAAACTGAAAATTTCTTTTATGTGGAAACAGGATGAATAATAAGCAATTTAGAATTTTTCTCTGTATTGAATATTTTAAAAGCAAAATGATTTGTATAATGTTGAACTTTGAATGAAATACTTAGATTATGAAAGATAAGCTGTATAAGCTGTGAATTTTCTAGGATGAATCTCTTACTGTGATCCTTGGGAGCTAGATTCATCTGAAGCTTTGATTAATGATAATTGCTGTAGGAGATAAAGTCTTTTGGGACTGCAGCTGATATTTATTTGGAGTTTCAAATTCAGGTATGACTGGTCATCAAACTGGGGCTCCACCATCTGAAAGGAATATGCCACAAGCTACTCAGTTTGGGAAAGAATTAAAAGGACGATCTTGGTCTCAAGTAAAGATAAGATCCTTCTCACTCAATTTCCCAGTGGTGTTCTTTTGAATGAGAACCCAGCTGATTATTCCTGAGTAAAGGTGGAATGGTTAAAAATTAGGACAGTTACCTGAAGTAAAACTGAAGTAAAAAAAATCTCTAGAGTCTATTACATTGTAGATGGAAGTTACCAGAGGGATGAGTGAATGCCTCTAAGTCAGAATCCCCCTTATCCCTGTTTCCAGGACTGGAACCTTGGGAGGTCCTTGGGTCTCTGAAACCCCAATCTTAGACCCCTGATTTATTTATCAAAGATCTATACTGACTTCAAATGCATTTTTCATGTTTTGCATGATCATGGGGGACTATATGGAAAGAGAATTTTTGACACCCAAATAATTCCCCATTAAGTAGGGAGAAAAAATGATGACTGCCAGTTATCCATAGACCTAGAGAGGTTTCTGTTGTTTCTTAAATGAAGGTGTTGTGCCACAGTTCTCTTTTAATGTCCTGACCCAGTTTCCCTAATTGTCCTATTCAGTTACTCTGCCTCAGGTTATAACCATTCCCTCTTAATGTTAGGATAAAGGTCCTATATCTTAGACCTTAGGCTATACTTATTCCCTCTTAATGTTTAATGGGATAAAGGTCTTTATCCATTTTAGACATCATTAGAATATCAGGAGCCTCTCCAGTATGTTATTCTTTTTTTTTTTTTTTTTTTTTTTTAAATTTAATAGCCTTTTATTTACAGGATATATACATGGGTAACTTTACAGCATTAACAATTGCCAAACCTCTTGTTCCAATTTTTCACCTCTTACCCCCCCACCCCCTCCCCTAAATGGCAGGATGACCAGTAGATGTTAAATATATTAAAATATAACCCAGATACATAATAAGTATACATGACCAAAACATTATTTTGCTGTACAAAAAGAATCAGACTCTGAATTATTGTACAATTAGCTTGTGAAGGAAATCAAAGATGCAGGTGGGCATAAATATAGGGATTGGGAATTCAATGTAATGGTTTTTAGTCATCTCCCAGAGTTCTTTTTCTGGGTATAGCTGGTTCAGTTCATTACTGCTCCATTAGAAATGATTTGAAATTTTGAAATGAAATGAGCAGGACCAGGAGATCATTATATACTTCAACAACAATACTGGATGATGACCAGTTCTGATGGATCAGGCCATCCTCAGCAACAAGATCAACCAAATCATTTCTAATGGAGCAGTATGTTATTCTTATCCTAGGTTCCTCCCCTCATTAGGTTATCCCCATCCAGGCGCCTCTCCCATTATGTCATTGGTCTTGTTACCCTATAAAAGAGCCTTGCTCTCTAATGCTCAGGGCTGGATTCTTTGAGATGATAGTTTTGTCCAACCCTGGGACCACATGGATCCATTGGTCCCAGTGTATCTCTCCATTTAATAAATTATTAAATTGGTCTCTAATCTCTATCTTGCTCAGTTTCTCCAGCATTACAGTATGAAAATAAAAACCAAATATTTGTGAATAAATAAGGCAGTAGTTTCCTTGGAAAGGAATGATGTTTATATAAAGCTTTAGAATTTACAATGCATTTCTGATAAATTATCTCCTTTCAGTCTTACAACAATCCTATGGGGATTATGATTCCCATTATACATGTGAAAAAAATTGAGATTTAGAGAGAGGTTGTGATTTGCCCAGAGCTAACTAGTATGTATTTGAGGGAGGATTAGAAACATGTCTCCCTGATTCCAAATTCAGCCTTGTATGCACTTTATGGCCTCACCAGGTAATCTGAAGTAGAGGCTGAAATGGTAATATTTGGCAAACTAGGTTGTCTTCTTGGGATCCTGAATTAAATCTAGACCAGTGTAAGTATTTATGGGCAGCTAGGGGGAGCAGTGGATCTATTCTGGCACTAGTGCTGGTCCTCTAGTCAGAAAATTCGTCCTCCTGAGTTTCAATCTGACCACAGACTCTAGTTGTGTATCCTGGGCAAGCCATTTTACTTGTTTGCCTCTGTTTTCAAATCTATAAAATGAGCTGGAGAAGAAAATGGCAAACCACTCCAGGATCTCTACTTTATTGTAAATCAAAGTCTTCCTTCGTTTTACTTCCACTCAATAAAGCTAACTCTGAGCTTTGGGGCTTAATAGACATCTACTCTGTTTTCTTCATAATTCCCAGTTTTTTCTAATCTATTTTCCAGGTGGCACGGTAGATGAAATATAGGAGTTGGTGTCAGGAAAACTTATTTTCCCGAGTTCAAATTTGGCCTCAGGTACTTCCTAGCTGTGTGATGCTGGTCAAATCACTTAAACACTGCTTCATTCTCCTTTTCTGTAAAATAAAAAGAAAATGGAAATGTAGGAAAAGGAATTTGTAGCCCTTCATCTATATCCTAACTTTCCTTGTGCCCCTGACAAGGGGAAGACAAACAAAAAATACAAAGCAGGTACGGGTGATCCTGTCCCTTCAAAGATATCAGAATTTAACCTGTCAGGTACCTCACAGGTACCCCATTCCCAGCTCCGCTACATCCTTACTTCAGATTACCAAAGATCCCTCCTTTCCTTATACTTGCTGCTATTAGATGTAAAGGAACCACATGGGGACCTTCGAGCTTCAGTTTGCAACAGGCTCCTGTAAAATGTAATAGAGTGGCTTGGAGTTCACAGATGGTTCCCAATCCTGACATTATTATGATTTTATATGGATTCTCCCTGGGTCAGGGGTCATTCTGCCATCTTTCAACCCCAGAGGAAAGTCAGATTTTTATTTTGACCTTGTCACAACCCCATTTGTGTATTCTGGAATCAGTCATGTAGCCTATGTCCCAGCTTCCTTGTTTATAAAAAGTCTTACCACCCTTGTGTTACTGTTGTGAGAATCAAACAAGAGGTCACTTCTAGTTGTTGCAAGGAATCATTTATTATCATTGTCATCATTGTTATTCTCAAACCTTCTCTGTACCACTGGATTCCAGGAATTATGTAACAATCAATAATGTCATTTGTAAAACACTATAGGAACCCCTCCCAGAGGCATTGGGGTATCAGTGAGGGACATAAGGGCAAGAAGCAACTAACTGCCAACCAATGTCAGATATTCCTGGCCAGGGCAATAGGGAGCCAAGGAAGGTGGTGCACACATATATTTGAGAGGGTTTTATTCCAGATGTTCATAGAGACAAGTTCCCCAAGGACAGCTAAGTAGCACATGCTTTGCTCAAGAAGAATGGAAACAAAGTGGCTCTGAGCCTTCGGATATGTTTGGTGGGAACAAATTTGGGACCCTTGGAGTCAACCCATTGGATAGAATTATTTTCTCATCACATCAATCCAAACTCTACCTAAGGACTGTTTACTCCTACAACCTAACCTGAAATGCTTCAGAACTTTATTCATTTTTATACTAAACCTGTAGTCCAAATCAAATGAAGGCTGTTCATTGTGTTGAGAGCACTTAGTAGGGGCATGATGCATGTTTGTTGAATGAACTTGGATTGGTTTAGACTGGATTGGGTGGTGTTAATTCACCTGGAGGGACAAGGATGGATGAAGCAACATTTGACACTGGGTCCATGGGTAAACACACCATACTGCTATCTGAGAGGTATGGGACTAATGCAGTTAGACCACTCTCTAGCAGTGGCTGGGAAGACATTCCTGTAACATAAATATGAGAGGACACTGACAACATTCCCCTAAAGTTGGGAAATATCCTTGAAAGTGATAGTTCAGAAAAAGAAAGATTTGTTGAGACATTCCTTCATATAATTACAGATATTTGCTCTCAGAGAACCTTTGGATGATGAATGATACAGGGAGTAGATGTGATAACTCAGTATGCTATAGACATCAAGAAGAAAGTAAAATGAGGGTACTTCAAAAAGAGCTTGTGTTTTCTATCTAGAAAGGTCCAGAGCTGGACAGAGCTAATGTTTATTTGTTTTGTTTTGCAGGCCCTTGTAGTACCTGGGTAATACCTAAGACCAGAAGGAAGACAGCTATATGGAGATTGGTTCCAAGAGAATCATGGGAGACTAGAAAGTAGACACACAATCTTTGGCCACCAGAGAGATCCCCTAAGGATATACCCTCCTGGCAAAGGGGAAGGAGGAACTCTACAAGGAGGCCAACGTGTAGAGGAGGGAAGGAAGTGGGAGCTTCTTTTCTCAACCAGAGCTCCCAAGACTGGCTCTTCTATATCATTCCTTCAATAACAGCAGGGCTTGGAGTAGCCTTGGGCCTTCTGGAAGGAGACAGTTATTATTCATACCGTGCAAAGGAGCCCCATTCCTTCTACTCCAAGATAACATCCTCCTTATAAAGAAATATGACCTTTCAGAAGGCACAAGTCATAGTCGGAGAATGGGGGAAAGTGCTGGGTAGGGAGGAGAGCTAGAATGCATATGTTAGTAGTCATTTAAATTTTTTCAGAGTCCAGCTTCTTTCAAGAGTGTCTCCAAAGTGGGGTGTGGACCCTGGGGTGTGCATGGCATTATCCCAAAGGAGCTGGGGACAGGGGAGGGCTTGACTTTGGCCAACCAATGGTAGGAAGGTGGGTCAGATCTCATCTTCCTCATGATAGCCAAATGTGGGGCTTGTCTCTAACACAACCACACTTGCCCTTCACTCTTCATAGTATAGCATCAGCCCCTCAGAGCAATTATAATTTAACTATCACTTGGTATCCAAAGTAGTTGCTGCATAGATTCCATTGGAAACTGTCTCCTCCCCCTAGAATAACTACCATTTTATTTTTTAAAAAAGGTTATTGTTTTTCTTTTTTAAACTTAAAAGGATGCGAGATTAAAAAAATTTGGAGACCACTGTCCTAGAGGATTCCAGCATAGGAAATTGGGGTTAAAAAATTAATACCAAGAGGAAATTGTCCAAGTCCTAAAGGAAGAATCACCAAGAACAATTTAACAAACTGGCCTTCCAAGCCTTCTTACTAAAAGGCCTTTTTTAACCTGACAGAAATTTAAACACCAAAGTTCTATTAGAAGCTCTCAACTCAGAAGATCCAGGAAGGTATTGACAAGGGAGTAACTACCTTAAAGGAAAGGATTTTATCTTTTGTCTATTTTACTCCTTTCAGCAACTTAATCATTTTTCTGGCTTCTCGGATTGCATTTTCATACATTTTATACATTCATTTCATACACATACATGTGATTCTGGGATTTCTTCTGTGTAGATTCTGGGCTTTTCCCTCATCCTTTACCCATCTCTTCTGATGGTTATCCCATTTTTTAGTCATTTCTTTCCCATATCATGGTTCTCTTCCACCCCTCCCATTCCATTACTTCATAATCTTTCTGTAGCCTAGGACCCCAGTTAGGAGCCAGCTACGCCATAGAGAAGGAATTAGACCTTCCTGTCCCCACACAACAACATCATCCACATGTTCACAAACAAGCCATTGTCCCTCCTTGTGGGTAAACTAGGCTTGGGGACACAGGGGTCAGGGATGTTTATAGGGATGGGAAATAAGAAAAGGGCAAAGTACCACCCCCAACTCTGCCCAATCTTTGAGTCACAGTCCAAAGTCTGTACCATTTCCATTACCGTAAGTAAGGCTAGGAGTACAGGTAGAACTGGTAGGGGAAGGGAGTCCGTGGATGTACCACTGCCTCCCTCCTCCCCCCAACATGAGCTTTGAAAAAACACTTAACATGGTGGTGATGTTTGTTAATGATCCCAACAGAAACATTGACAAGATGAAAACAGCCCAGTTTGACACTCCCCCACCCTAACCCCATTCCAGCCCCAAAGTCTCATGCAAAAAAGGAATGATGAGGTCCTTGGGGCTACCATCATGTAGTTTGTATTAGTTCCCACTGTTGGGCAGGTGAATCCACTTGGCATAGTCCAGTCACCACCTGTGGGGGTTGGTTCTCCAAACAGAGGCCACTGACAAAGTGCTGGATAAAAGAACCTTTCATCTTCCATTTCTAGTAGGAGAAAGAAAGAGAAAAAAGCAGGTTTTTCTTTTTAAATAACCCTAACTGGGCATTTATATGGCATATTTTGTACATGTCCACTACCATACTCTCCAGTTTCAGAATCACTTTATGTCCAGGATGTTTTAAAAATCTGAGTGTTATTTTTAGCTATAAAGATTTTTAAGTTACTATAACACTTGAGACAATCTGTCTAGCATTTCTCTTTAGGGGGTGACACGTTCAGTGAGCTGTTTATTCACCCACCACTTAAACAGACCAGATCTTTGCTATGAGTGGCAGTCTGGGAGAGGATCATTGCAGAGCCTAAAAGACCCTCTACATTCAAACCCTGCCTCTGCTACATATTTACCCTGTGATCATGGATAAGTTACCCAATTTTTCTATGCCTTCAGACAATTCTATAAGATTATATCAGGGGTAAGAATTTACATATTGGAATTCCCATAATCAAAAAAAATCACAGATCTAGACCAGTCTTCCCCCTCCAAAAAAGTCTATTATTAAAAATGAAATGGCTACTCCCTGGTGCCAAGTATCCTTAGAGTTTAGTTTCATCTTTTATAAACTATATGAAATTTTAGTCTATTTGAATCTTTTACTTCCCAAAATAAAGACACACTACCTTCTGCACTTTGTACCACATGTCTGTGGATTTGAGGTCAATTTTTTTTAGTTCTCCCATGGGAATAACCCTGTCACCTTGGTTAAGAGGACAGCTTGGGTTATGAGTAATGTGAAGAAGAGCTGGGTTTCTTTCTTGGCCCCATTATAGATTCATCAGGGACATCTGAAACTACTTGTTCACTTCCTGGTGTCTCAGTTTTCTCCAGTCTAATAATGAAAGAAAACAGCTGGAAAATATCTGGGAAGTGGCTTGTCCTCAGGAAGAAAGAGATATCATCAGGAAACCAAGAGAAAACTTGGGGCTTTGATCTACGTTAGAGCACAATGCTATTCAATGGCTCAAGATGGAAGTAGGAATGCATGCCAAATTTTGTATCTAGTTCTCTTGCCTTACTCCCTAATCAATCAATCAAATTTTGGGGCACTTTCTATGTGCCAAGCACTGTGCTAGGTGAAGGAGATACAAAGACAAAAATGAACCCCCTTACTTTAAAGAGTTTACATTTTATTTGGGGGAAACAACATGTACACATTTAAATCTTTGAAAAAATATATACAATATAAATTTGAGTATTTTGAAATGATGGAAGGGATTAGGGAAGAAAGAGAAGGAAATAAGCATTTATATAGTGCCCAAGTGCCAGGTGCTGTGCTAAGTACCTTTTTAAAAATGTATTGTCATTTTGATCCTCATATTTTACAATTGGAGAAACTGAAGCAGATAGAAAGAAGTGAAGTGACTTGCCCAGTGTCACACAGCTAGTAAATGTCTGAGGCAGAATTTGAACTCAAATCTTTCCAACTCCAGGCCCAGTACTGTACTGGGAAGTAGTCCCATTTTCCTTAGGAAGAAATGATTGATGCTAACCACATCATTTGGCTCAGTAATGTGAAGAAGCATCTCCAAGGCTGAGTACAAGTATTCATGCTGTCATTTTTGCATATGAAGGAGCCAGGGAAAGAGGTAATAAAGCAATGATGATCTACATTAATTGTGAGAGTAAGAGATGAGTGAATGCAATGTGAAGATTAGGGAGCAAAGGCTGAGCAGAGGGGAGTCTACACTGGTATTTCCATGCAATAAAATGCTAAGTGGAACTGAAAAGAGGACTTTTGTAGGACTACACACAACCTTGGCTCTGGAAGAGCAGGGAATGTAAATTTTAGGAAATAATTCTTTTAAAAAATTTTTTTATTCAAATTTTTTAATTTTGAAAACATGCAAGGATGATTTTTCAACATTGACTATTAAAAACCTTGCATTATAATTTCCCCCTTTCCCCATCCCCTTCCCTAGATGGCAAGGGGATATATTCCTATATATGTTTTAAACAAGGAATATAGAACAATTCTTTTTTTTAAAAAATTAAGATATTTATTTTTAATTCTAAATTCTCTCCTTCCTCCCATTCTTTTTTTTTTTTTTTTTAATCAAGAAGGCAAAAAAACATGATGGGAATGATTCTTCAATGGAATTATCCAGGGACCTTTGTACAGGGACATCAGAGAGCTGACAGTGAATAGAGAAGAAATAATTTGAGAGGAAACGGCTGGCACCACCTGATTCCTTAGGATATCTCGTTGTATATTTTCCACTCCTGACATTCACAACATGCTATAAATTTCCACTGCCTTGTAGTAAGGAGTCTTGTAGTTAAGTCCCAGTTCTGCCACTAATAAGTTGCAGGACTAGGGACAAACCATTTAAACTCAGTTTTCTTATCCACAAATAAAGGATTGGACTAGATATTCCCTACCAGCCTAAATAATCTACAAATATTACATATGAACTTGAGTTAAAAAACCTGTTCATCAGTTATAATATATCCACTGTTTGTTTTACCCTTGACCAGTCCAGTAAGAATTCTATAAATTGACGGTCTCGAGGCCAACTGGTCTTCTCTCAACTCAATCAACTTCTCTATGAACTGACCAATTCCAGGAAGCTCTGAAGATGAATACTGTCTTGAATGTGTATGGCATTTTTTCCAACTTTTTCAAGATATTTTCCACATCTAAATTTGGTTTCCAAGTACTTTTGTATGATAGGTAAGAAGGATCTTATCTCCTAACTTAAACAATGAGGAAACCAAGGATTAAGGGAAGGGGACGATTACTTGTCTATAGTCACATAACCAACAGTATAAAAATGTGATTTAGAATCTAGGTGTTTGTGTGCTGGGTAGCTAGGTGGCTCAATGGAGAGCACTGAACTTAGAATCAAGAAGTCTTATCTTCACAAGTTCAAATCCAGTCTCACACACTTACTAGCTATATGATCCTGGGCAAGTCACTTAACTCTGTTTATCTCAGTTTCCTTTTCTGTAAAATGAGCTAAAGAAGGAAACAAACTACTCCAATATCTTTGCCAAGAAAACTCCAAATAGGGTCATAAAAAATTGGTCATGACTGACACAGTTAAATGACAAACTTTTGTTTGCTAGCTCATTGGTTTTTCTACTCTACCATGCTGCCTTCATCATTCTACACAAGTATACCAGATCCTCTTGGATTTGTGAAATCTGAGATGACTTGGAAATGAAGAGTTGGAAGATAGGAATGAAGGAGAAGATTCTGTGGTCTTAGGTAAAAAAAATCCTGGAGAACTGCATGGTCCTTCACTCCTAATAACTCTGTCCAGATCAGGACATAGAGAAATTTTCTGGACCAAGAAGCAAGAGAACATGTTGTATAGAGGCAGAGGCTTCATCTTAACTACTGTGTGTACAGAAACAGGAGCCATGGTAGACATAGGGAAAAACCCTAAATTCAATGTACTTTAACTGGAGATAAGAGGAAGAAGTATCAGCCTGAAAGTAAACAACTAATGAAGTGACTGTGAAAATTCTTCTATTACTCTAGATGCAATAGAGAGGATATAATTACAATACAGTGGTGGTGGTGGTGGGGGGAAACAATGAATGCTTCTTCCATCCACTAAGGGATAGGAATGCCTTTGTTGGACTGGAAAGGGGCAAGGTAGATTGGGACTTAGAAGGCTCTATATTAGGAGTGGAAGGAAGATGGGGAAGGTTTGTTACAATGAGAGACTGATAAGTCGGAGAGCAGCCCTCTAAAGGTAAGCAACCAAGATGGTGAAAGGGCTGAGGCTGAGGAAAAAGGGGTTGTTGAGCCTAGAAAAGAAAAAACTTAATGGGATGACATGATAGATGTTTTTAAATATTTGAAGGAAGATAGATGAGACTTGCTTTGCTTGGATTCCAGAAGGGGAAAACTAGAAGCAATGGGTAGAAATTATAAAGAGAGAGATTTTGGCTAGATGTGAGGAAAAACTTTCCAGTGATAGAACTATGCTAAAAGTGGAATGGTTTGTTTCTGGAGGTAGTGGTTTCTCCCTTCTTAGAGGTCTTAGAACAGAGACTGGATGAATACTTCTTGATGATAATATAAGAGATCCTTGTACAGTTATAGGTTGGATCTGGTGGCCTCTGAGTTTCTTCCAACTCAGATTCTGTGTGATCTTGTGTGACAGAAAGTCCCTGTCCAAAGTTCCCAGTCAATGGGCACTCATTTGTTGCATCTCCCACAAAGGGGGTATCAAGAAGGCAAACGAGAAACAGCAATTTAGATGGGAAAAGGAACATTGGCTTGGGAGTTAGGAGATAAAGGTTCTATTCTCAGTTCTATTACCAAGTTATGTAATTCTGGCCAAACCATTTCACTTTTGTGCTTCAGTATTCTCATCTATAATGGATTAATGATATCTGGCTTAACTTAAAAAAAAGGGGCACTATGAAAACAATACTATCTAGTATCTATTTAGTGCTTTAAGGGCTTGCAAAGCACATTACATATGTTATCTCTTTTGAACCTCTCAACAAATCTGTGACATAAGTGCCATTATTTTTTACAATTGTATTTTTTACAACTTTTACAAGGTTAATAATCTTCCTGGAGTCAAAAACAAATAAGGACATGAACTTATGTCCATCTCACAGTTTTGTAAACTGTGAATATAGGGATCACAAAATTATGATTTATTATCAGCAAATATTTAATTTGTTTACTTATTTTATATGTCTATATACCTTGAGATCATGTAGAAATTTCTGAGGCAAAAAAGGGTCGCGAATGGAAAAAGTTTAAGAGAAGCCCTGCTCTATAATTTAGAATTATGTCCAAAGGACTATAAAACTGCATATCCTTTGATCCATAAGTGTCTGGATCCCTGGGCCCATATCCCAAAAAAGACCATAAAAAAGGGAAAAGGACTCACATATGCAAAAATGGTTGTAGCAGCCCTTTTTGTAGTGGCAAGAAACTGGAAATTGAAGGGATGCCCTTTAGTTGGGGAATGGCTGAATAAGTTATGATATATGAATGTAATGGAATATTATTGTTCTACAAGAAATGATTTCAGAAAAGCCTGGAAAGACTTCACTAAGTGAAGTGACCAGAACTAAGAGAACATTGTACACAGCAACAACAAGATTATGTGATAATCAACTTGATGAATTTGGTTCTTTTCAACAATGAGGTGATTCAAGGCAATTCCAATAGATTTATGATAGAAAGGGCCACATACACAGAGAGAACTATGAAGACTGAACAGTATCTTTTTGCTTTTTTATTGCTTGTTTATTTTTTTCTTGTGTTTTTATCCTTTTGATATGATATTTTCTTTTGCTCAGTATGACAAATATGGAAATATGTTTAGAAGAATTGTACACATTTAACCTTTATAAGATTGCTAGCTATCTTGGGAAGGGGAGGAAAGAGAAGTAGAAAAATTTGGAGCACATGGTTTTGCAAAGGTGAATAGAGAAAACTGTCTTTGTATGTATTTAGAAAAATAAAAAAAAAACTATTAAAAATAAAATAAAGATAACTTGCTAAAAAAAAAAAAAAGAAGAAGAAGCCCTACTCTACATCACCAAACTTCCCCTATATAGATTAAAAGAGATCACTGAAGCATTGAAATGGAGAGTTATCCCCATCAGATGTGCCACAGCCAACTGTAATGGTCCTGAAGAGGTTATTGTTAAATTTTCAGTATGAGCTTTTAAACCTTAGAAGTAGGCAAACATTATAAATCAGAGCTTGCTCTACTGTTTTGTTGATTTTTGTCATTCAGTTGTAGCAGCCACCTTTAACTCTTTACTACTCCATTTAGGGCTTTTCTTGGCAAAAATAATGAAGTGATTTGCCATTTCTGTCTCCAGCTTATTTTACAAATGAGAAAACTGAGACAAATAGAGCTAAATGACTTGCCCAGTTCACATAATTAGTAAGTCTCTGAGGTAAAATTTGAACTCAGATCTTCCTGTTTCCAGGCCACTGTACTACTTTGCTGTCGACTGTACAGACTTAAAGTGTTATTAATGCAGATTACATGTAAAAGTTTGTGAGGTGTATTTTTTTTCCTGGAGAAATGTTATTAAACATTTGCCATACTTTGGTTGTAAAGGAATCTTCAGGACTCCACATTTTACAGATGAAGAAACTATGGACCCACAGAAATCAAGGGATTTGCCCAAAGTCACACAATTAGTTCATGTTAGAACCAGGATTAGAAATCAGAATATTGACTCCCAGGTTCTTTCCATTACAACATGGTATTTACTCTGAAAGGAAGACAGAGAGAGATCTATTCACTAATCAGAGTATTAGCTGAGTTTCAAGAAAGATTTGGGTGACAATAATAGGTATAGTGTGTATGAAAGCTTTTGTAAGTGGTTAGATCAATATAAAGGTAAGGTGCTATTATTACCACAATAGAATAAGTCCCTTTCTTTTTCTGAATCTCAATTTTCTTAGCTGAAAAATAAGGGAAGTGAATTTGATGATGCATAAGATCCCTTCCAGTGCAAACATTCAATGATATAATTCCCTAACCTTTACCTTGGTCTACTCAAAAGAATTCCCAGCCTGAAGTTCCCCCTGATAATAGCCCTCATATAGCCTCTGTCCATTAGAAGGCTTTATTTATTTCATCTCATGTTGTGAAAGATAATAATAGCTTTGCTGTTTGGGCAAGGGATGACAGAATCATCCACAGGAATAAGAGAAAGGCTATGATTTACATGCTGCCACATACCTGTCTATCATCTTTCTGATTGCAGACCTCCAAAGTGACTTGGGACCCTGTGGAAAAAGATGTGATGGAGAGACACTTGTCTTGTTGCCTGATAACAGGATCACTGAATACCCACTCCTACAAGGTAGAAAAAATAAGAATCTCGTTAGCATTAGGACTAAGACTCTTTGACTGATGGTTATCTTTTTTATTGTTTACACAAACAAAATGGGTTTGTAATATACTCAGTACTTATATCTATTTTCTTGTTTCTGTGCTTATAAAATTTCAAATATTCCACTTGACCAATGGGAGAATCCCATCCAAGTATTTTGCTCTCTTCCCTTGATTTTCCAGGGCCTACCACCTCTGGTAGGTTCACTCAATTGACTGCCCTAACAAGGATATTCCATAAGCACAGAATGGATATATCCATATATGACTAAAATAAAATATTTGAAAGGACCAAGTTGTCATAGCCTTTAAGAGGATTATGAGAATTGGAATTACAATGTTCTTCTTTTCTAAAATATGATCGTTCTCTGCAAGCAGGTTTCTTGGAGGTTTCTGGAGGTATCCTTAGATTCACTTCAGAGTAATAACCATCTCAAGTGCAGCCAGGAGTTAAAATCAAAATCCTTTATTGTCTCCTTCAAAATAGCCCGGTTAGCTTTCCTTGGTTCCAAGAGCTTTTGTTGCTAGTCCTTTGCCTCTACCAGCTTCAGCTTCCAGCTCTCTCTGAATCCTTCATTCTGTCCAACTGAATCCTGGCTTCTCAATCTCCCTGAGTGCTTCTAGGCTGAGGCTTCAAGAGCTTCTAGTGAGCTTGTCCTTTTATAGCTCTTTTAGAGGTGTGAACTCAAAGGTTGACTCCTCCTCCACGAGTGGGATTGTAGGCTTCTGATTTGTGAATCTCCTGGACTCCTCTCTGACTTGTGAATCTTGTAGAACTCCAATGAGTACTAAATACATTAGTGAGTCAGAGAACTGCTAAGCACGATGCTAAAATTAGACAACTGACTTAGCACCTTGTAAGAATCCTAACAGGAACAATTTGACATTTCCTTTTCCAGATCATTTTACAGATAAAGAAACTAAGGCAAATAGGGTTAAGTGACTTGACCAAGGTCACATTGCTAAAGTGACTGAGACCAGATTTGAACTCATGAAGATGAGTCTTCCTGATTCCAGACCCAGCACTCTATCCACTGTACTACCTAGTTGCTCACATATAGATGTACATTTTAAAAATATATATATATTGAGGAAGAGAGAGAGAATTTTGTAATGTTTGTAATAAGTGCTTTGGATATTTTAAGGTATCTGCTCATTACTTCCTATGTTATAGAGTTAATAGAATAACTAGAGAGGGGATCATTGTACACAGTAAAAGCAATATCATAATAATAATCAACTGTGAAAGATTTGGCTGACCAATATAGTGCTTCAAGACAATTCCAAAGGATTCATGAAAAATACTATCCACCTCCAGAAAGAACGCCTAGACTCTAAATGTAGATTAAAACATACTTTTTTTTTTTTTTTTTACTTTCTTTTTCCTTTTTTTTCCAGCAACATGGTTAATTTGTAAATATGTTTGCATGACTTTACATGTACAATTCATATCATATTGTTTGCCTTTGATAGGGAAAAGCAGAGAGGGATGGGAAAATTTGGACTCAAAGTTTTGAAAAATAAATGCTAAAAATGAACAAATGAATGAATAAAAAGTTAATGTATAAGATATTAAGGGTGGCTATTTAGAGAGGAAGGTGGAAGAATTAATACAGAGGAACTAAGGAATTGAGTGGTGGAGCAAGACGCTTGGGTTCACTTCTCAGTAATTCTACCTTCTCTGAGATTCTATGAGTCCTAGAATATATTTATTCATGAAAGGTATATGCATTTATTTGGTAGCATTCATAGAGAATTTTTTTGCCTTCAGGATGAATTACACAGACTGATTCATAGAAGGAGGGTATTAACTGGCACTCAGAAGATAGCTGCTGGGAAGTTGATGGGGATACAGCAGGAAAGATGGGAAGAAAGTCTTAGTGGTGATGGACTTCTTGGGGAAATGGATGTGAGGATTCTAGATGGAGAAAGAGGAAGTGGATTGGATGAAGAACCCCATGTTTCTATAGCAACTTTGCTATTAAAACATCACCTAGAGCTTTTCTCATACTTTCATCCCACTTTGTCTGGGGGATGAGGCCACCTGGATCAGAGTTCAGAAGAATGGAACCAACTTGCCAAGAAGCTCACCTGGGTCATGAGAGGATTATTTGAAGTCCCTTTGCAGCCCCCCATAACAACCAGATTGTTTCCTGCTGTGTCCTGACCCTGAGACTCCAAGCAATTTGTTCCTTGCTTAATGATCCCAGGAATCACCTCTTTTTCAGGGATCCTGAAAGAAAAGGACATTCAGTTGTGTTAACATGAGTGCTGCCTTTGGAATTTCCCACCTACGTAATAGGAAGAACACTGGCTATTGAGTCAAGGGACCTGGATTCAAATTCCATTTTATTAGCTATACAGCTATGGGTGGCACTTAATCTCTCAGTGCCTCAGTTTCCTTCTCTGTAAAATGTATATACATAACCTATAATACTTATTTCATAGAATGCTGCAAGGAAACTGATCTGCATATCTTGAAGTACTTAATAAATACAGCTAATAATCATAATGTATTAATAATTATAAGATTATCAATTAATGATTATTTAAAAAACAAAAGTATTTAATTATTGTTGTCATTGTTGTTGTTACTATTACTACAGCCTTCTAGCTTAAGGTATCTCTTCTTGTATGCTTCCCTATTATGGGAAGGGAACTGAGACTTCTTACTGCCAGGGATCTTAGACAAAGGCACACCCTTTGGGAGGGGTAGTCCAAATCTGAGGAGAAAATATGCTGTAAGGGGAGAAGGCTATCAGGAGAACTCATAAGTGTAAACAAAAAGATCTTCAGGAAGGACCCCAAACCACCACAATTGTTTCCTCATTCTACCAATAACTTCTTATTGTATCCCCTGTGTAACTTATGAACACAAAATTATGTTGGTCATTTTCCTCAAAATACACCAGCTTTTTTTTTTTACTCTTTTTCTAAATATCTTGATTACTATAGTGCCAGGAACACTGAGGTCACACAAGTAGGGATCAGCAAAACTAAGATTTAATCCAGATCCCGCCTTCAAATCTCATGTCCCTTCTAGCTTGGTGAATACAACACCATTCTCTACCATCATACACCTTCCTTGAGCCCTTCCCTTCTTTCTCCTTCCTTTGTAGGAACTTCCTATCCAAATAGCAGACAAGGTGAAACTACTGAGGGCAGCTAGGTAATAGGTGGAATTCTGAAATTGGAATCAATAAGACCTGAATTCAAATTCTATCCCCATCTGCCTCAGTTTCCTCATCTGTAAAATTAGGATAATAACATCCACTTATTATTGTTATTATTATTATAAAAACAAGAATCACTTTTAAACAAACACATCATAAGCTATTCATCCAAAAGAAATATTTCCTTTAGAGCAGTCCCTTGAGGGGAGGGAGAGGAGGGACATGTTCCTGCCAACAAAACTGCTCAGAACATTTATGAAATTTTTCTTTTGAAGATGCCTTCAGAGTCAGTTTAAGAGCTGTACAAGAAAAAAGGCTTTGTTCCATTTTTTTTCCAAGGGATGATTTGGGGGGTGGTGGTGATGGTGGAGGTTAGGATATAGACATTGTGTGATGACTGTTTAAAAAAATAAAGAGTATCAATAGAACGTGCTCCATCCATAGAATATAAGCTCCTTCCATTTGATTCCCTTCAATAAATATTAAAGTACAACCAATGGGCCTTGCACTGCAGTAGATGAGGGGATAAAGACACAAAAGAAACAATCTTTGACCTCAAGGAACTTACCATCCATTAGGAGGAAACAGTATGGACACAAATAAGTAAAAATAAATATATACCAAATAAATATAAAGTCATTTTGGAGGGTAATGGTAGAGAGCACTACAAACTGGGGAGAATCCTGAAATACTTTTTGAGGAAGGTAGTAGCATTTAAACTGAGCCTTGAAGAGAACAAGAAATTCCTCTGGGTGGAGTTGAAAAGAGAAGACATTTCAGGTGTCTGTACAAAGGCAAAAAAGGTGAGAAATGGAATCTTAAGGACTTAAGTAGACCAATGTGATCAGAACACAGTAAGTTGAGAATGTAATGTGAAATCAAGGGCAGGAACTGCACTACATTTCCTTTATACCTAGAATCGTATGATATTGGTGCTTAATAAATCTTTGTAAAAAGAAGGAATGGGGTGCAGTGCATAAAGTACCAGGCCTGGAGTCAGGAAGATCCATTTTCCTGAGTACAAATCTGGCCTCAGACTCTTACTCTCTGTATGATCCTGGGCAAGTCACAATTCTATCTGCCTAAGTTTCCTTATCTATAAAATAAGCTGGTGAAGGAAATGTTAAACCACTCTAGCATCTTTGCTGAGAAAATCCCAAATGGGATCACAAAGAGTTGGACGTGATTGAAACGATTGAACAACAATAAAAAGAAAGAAAGAAACAAGGAGAAAAGGAAGAAGGGAAGGGTTTGAAGAGGAGGGGAGGGGAAGGAAAAGGAGGGGAGAAGAGCAGTAAACAACAGTCAATGAAAATAATTGCCAAGAACTTTGGGAAATATTTTGTCTCTGGACCATCCCATCTAGAAAAAAAATTATTGACTATGTGGGTGCCTGCTATGAAATAGTTAAAGCTCATTTGAATATTAGAAAACCTAGAATGTTTCATTACAAATCAATCTCACAACTTTTTTATTTCTATCTCTTCTTTTCTCCAGTTTTTTACTTTTATATCACAACTTCCCCACAGCCTTTACTCTGCTCTCTGTAGCTAGGGGCTGGTAGGGAGTTCAAGACTAAGAGCAAAGAGGCCAGCCACCTGGGATGATACTTATGGACACAGGGAGGACTTAAAGAGGAAGGGGAAAGAAGAATGTCACTAAACATCAACCATCCCCGGACCCTTTTCTTTTCTAGGTTCCCATAAAATGATCATCCCAGACGCTATTACAAGTAGCACAGGAGATTGCCCCACTAGACTTCTTTTTTACAACTTATCATAAATAGTTTATGGTCAAATATTATATAAACTGGAGAGATTTACTCACTTGAGCTCTGGATAGACATTCTCCAGGTACCACTGGAAGGACTTGCAGTTCATCTTCTTCCTCTGCTCTTCTCGGTCAGCTATACTGAAAGGAGAATTCAGTTCAATTTGACAAGCACTTATTAGAAGTCAAAGAACAGAACTGTGGGGGGAGCAGGAAAATGTTACTCTGAAGAATAAAGGAGATCCTCATTGCTAGGAGATATCTAGCAAGCACAAATAGGCCTAGGGTCTGAACCTACTCACTCTTGCTCTATTAAATCTGGCCTCAGATACTTACAAATCATGAACAAGTCACTTAATTTATTTGCCTCATTTTCCTCATCTGTAAAATGAGGTAAAGAAAGAAATAGCAAATCACTCCAGTATCTTTGCCAAGAAAACCCCAAATGGGAGTCATAAAGGGTTGGACTCAATTGAAATGAGAGAACAACAATAAGAAGTTCATGGGATTTAGAAGTAGGATTTTCAAATTAAGGAGTTGGATTAAATAAATCCAACTCCTTGATTTGAAAAATGACAACACTGAAGCCCAGAGAGGTTGTCACACAGCTAGTATCAAGTTCATATTGAAATCCAGGTCGCTGAAAGTTTTTTAACTTGAATAAATTACCAAAATTAGGTTATTCGCCTCTTTTCCTTCAATATGGGGTACAAAAACATTTAGTTTTGAAATTTCCATTTTATTATGATTTCCTCGTTGGGAGACAAAAGTTGAGAAAAGACCAGAGATTGCAATGTGTAGGATTGTTTCTGAGTTTTTGTTATACCTAGAGCTTGGGATATAAGCCATTTGTCTGTATATTCTCCAGAGGAACTGGCACTATCTTTGTTAAGAATTATTTTTATTTATATTATTAAATATTTCCCAATGACATATAAAAAATTTTCAACAATCATTTTTTTAAAATTCAAGTTCCAAATTCTCTCCCTCTCCTCTGTCTCTTACCCATTCTTGAAAAGGTAAGCAATTTGATGTTGAATATACACATGAAACCATACAAAACATATTTTCATATGTTTTGTTGGTCATGTTGGCCCTGACTATCTTAACTAAGCACTCTGATAGCTAAGAGATGCTTTTGTATGATACTTCTTGTATGATACCTCCTACTATTCACTCCATTCCATCACTTCTATCTGTTTTAATTTCCTCAACTATAAAATGGAGATCATAACAGCAACCATCTCCCATAATGAATGTGAGGATCAAATAAGATAGTAATTTGTAAGGTATTTACCATAGTGCCTGGAACATAGTAATGTTTGTTCTCTTCCCCCTTCTCCCAGAGCTCTTTTTGCTGAGTCAAATATCTTTCCTTTGTCATATGTAGCTGAGAAGAATTGCATTTTGACTATTTAAGATGAAGAGCTTTTTCCTGCATTGTTATTATTGGGGTAACTGAAGAAGTTGTGTTGGGCCAGGTGGTTGTTTTTTTTTGTTTTTTTTTTTAGTTATTTTCAGTCATGTCCAATTCTTTGTGACCCTATTTTGGGGAGTTTTCTTGGCAAAGATACTGGAGTGGTTTGCCATTTCCTTCTCCAGCTTATTTTACAGATGGAAATGAAGGCAAATAGGATTAAATGATTTGCCAGGGTTAAATTCAGGAGGAGGAGGAATTTCCTGACTACAGACCCTGCACTCTATCTACTGTGCAACCTAACTGCCCTGTTGGTTGTAAAATTATTAACCTCCCCCAACCTCTTCCACAAAGGTCCCTTGCAGAACAATGAATGGACACACCATCCAAAGCTTACCTGCCGAAGGATTTTCCAATGGCAGATGGCCGGGCTTCATAGTAATATTGTTTGTATTCGTCCATCCAAACCTCTGCAGTGCGCTTGGTATTCCTGAAAAAGCCAAAGAAGGTGTTAGAGAAAGACATAAATAAATACAGGAGTCTGTCTGAAGGTCAGCTTTATAGAGCAAGGGGAACATAGGCATCTGTTACTCTGTCACATTTTGGGAGTTGCTCTATCATGGGCTTGGGGTGGCAGGGGAAATAAAGTTCTTAAAAAACAAACAGGTTTTAATCATTTTGGGCTTTTGATAAAATATTAAGTGCTTTAGATGGTTGGTGAATAGCCATCGGCTTCATTTACATGGTATTTTGGATAGAATAATTTTTTTTTATAAAGTTGTCTTTCATATACATTATTAACACTACTGACTCACAATCATTAATGGCATAAGTGTAGAGTTGTTTTTCTGGAAGGAGGGTAGTTTTGTGGTGATCTCACCATACTGTCATGCTCAGTTCTTTAATGACCAAGGCTTGGGTCAGAACTTGTGTCACTGCACAGGTGCACAGGGTCAGAACTTGTGTCAATACACAGGCACTGAACCCCTGAGCAGAGTGTCTTTAAGCATGAAACTTAAAAAAAAATTTTTAATTTGGTGTTTATTTTATTTTATTACCCTGGCATGAGTTCTGTCAATATTAAGTTGGTGTTAATGGACATCCTGTCCTCCCATACATACAACACATAGGGATCTATGGATAAATTTCAAGGGATTACATTCTTAACTCCTATGATGTACACATATTATAGATGAAATCTCTTATATCTGTTAAGTTCCTCCATTATAATGTAATTATAATGAACTTATTACCCCCTGAACTTAATGGGAAAATTATGTCTTTATTTCAATGTAGTTAATTTTCTTTGTAATCTTATGTATTTTATTTTATAGATTTAAAAACATTACTCTCAGAAGGATTCTAGTGACTTCACTAGACCACCAAAGGAGCTCTTGATTCCATTAAAAATTAAGAACCCTGGTCTAGACAAAAGAGTTATCTATGAATGACTAGTTGCTTATGGATCATTTTATGGGAAATGATCTGGGGAAAGACCAAATAGATCACAGGGTTAATTTGATAGTTGTGCAGGAGTGAGAGATCTAGTGAGACAGCATATGGAGAAGGTGGAGGAATCTCACTATTGTTAAAGAAGAGAGAAAAGAACACTGTAGGGTATGCAGACAAACAACAACACAGGTGGTACCTCATGCTATATGGAGAGTGGACTGTTTACCAGGACAGCACGAAGGCTAAGGGAAACAACTGAATTGGATAGAACCACTGGGCACTCAAAGCCTAGGGGTCTGGTGTATATTGGATTGAACCAGCCTATATATGCGGGTTATATACATTTATAGCCAGAATAACAGAGGAAATGTTTAATCTGGGAGGTAGTTAGACCTTTGGGGTTTTTTTCATCTCATTTCATCAATATGGTTTCCTGAGGTGAGTTAACAGGTTCTCTGTTGGTACTGAGTCACATGGTTCATGTTGCCACAGGGACCATACCAGAATTGGAAAAGTAAGTGGTGATGGACATTTGGGGGCAGGTCCAGACAAGGTTTGTCTGAATTGTTTTTACTTCTAATTTCCCATCCCTAGGAATGGCAGGCATAGGTAACATCTGCCATCTTCCTTGCCTTATCCCTATCTCTCCAAATGGTTAGAATGGCATGGTAACTCTAAACCCAATTCTTGCTCTATAAGCCAGGTATTACAAGAACTTATTTTTGGAAGCTGATGAGGTAATTACTCATGTCTACTAAGTCTTTCAAAGCAAAATGGAAAGAGAGGAATTAGAGGGAAAACTGTTAGGTTCCTTCCCCCGACCCCATCCTCAGATCCTTTCTGCCTCTTTCCAGGGTACCTACTTTATGTATGTGAGGGCATTACCCTCAGGGAAGTCATATGGGTGTCGCTTCCTGAAGACATGGCCCACTCGGCTGCAGGGGACAATCTCTAAGCTGCCACCACACATCCACACCCGGAAAGAGAGCTCTGCAAAAGACCTCAGTGGTTAGCAGGAATTGGTCAGAGGGTGGTAAAAGGTAAAAGGTAAGTGCACTTGATTTCCCTCCCCTCCTAACTCTTATGATGTAGGAATCTCCTATATCTGTTAAGTCTCCTATTAGAACATAAGCCCTTTGAGAGAATAATGATCTACTTTTCTATTTTTTCCCAGTGCTTAGTACTAATAAAGCTTTTCACTTATTCTTGTTGGATATACCCACTTGTGTTCAGTTTAAATCACCTATCTGTATACAAATATATATAAAACACACATATACCCAGGATGAATATCCAAATCTGGACTACTGGCAGTAACAAGGTAAGTGATGAGCAAAAGAAGAACTGTTTAAAAGGAGGGAACATTTAACCACATAGGATAACTTTGCCTCTGCATTATTTCCAGTCTCTGTCCAGGAGGCATATTCTAGACATGAGTAAGGCATGTCTAGAACAAATCACCCTTGTTGGTCAGTTCCTGAGACATATAAAGTCTGATTAGCTGGGGGAAGCCACCCAAGCCACATTTTTCTTACTAATCCAGATGGCATCTCCTCAGTTGGCTCCAGATTTTCCTCTCTTCTGAGGTGGCTCCTGTTCATTGGCTGCTACTTTGATCAAAGCTCTGTATCACATCCCTTCCCATCCTTGAAAACCTCCTTTGGGGTTTCTAGTATGTTCACTCTCAAAAACACTCTACTTCCTCTCCTCACAACATTACTTAACCCTTCGCTACCTGGTTTCCAACTTTATTGAAAAGGGCTCCAAAGTTACTAATGGTGTCTTAATGGACAAATCTAATAGTCTTTCCTCAGCCCTCATCCATCTTAGGCCCTTTCCTTCACTTGCCACTAATCACTAGCCCCCTATTCTAGATATGCTTTTTTTCTTTGGGTTTTTAAAACATTATCCTCTCTAATATTATCTTCCTGGCTGTCTGACTGTTCCTTCTCAGTCTTTTTTTGCTGTATCACATCCCAAGTGGACCCCAAAGTTTTGTCTTGAGATCTCCACTAAAACCTCTCACTTTGTGACCTCACCTATCCTTGAGGGTTTTGTTGTTGTTCAATCATTTGAGTTGTACCTGATTTTGTGACCCCATTTGGAGTTTTCTTGGCAAACATACTGGAATGGTTTGCCATTTCTTTTCTCCAGCTCATTTTACAGATGAGGAAATTGAGGCAAACAGGGTTAACTAACTTGCCCAGGATTACATAGTTAGTAAGTGTCTGATGCTTGGATTTGACTCAGAAAGATAAGTCCTGAATTCGGGTTCAGCAATCTATCCACTTCTTCTAGTTGTTATTGTTATCTTTCCTATATCTGAATAATGAATAATTAATGAAATAATTGAATAAATGAATGAATAAAATCTGAATAATCAATGTGGCAGAAGTTATTTTCCAACTCACCAAAATTCTCCCCACCCCAGATGTCCATCTGAGTATCGTATTTTCCCAAGTGGTTAAACCAGGACTTGTCAATCACAAAGATCCCTCCAGCTATGACGGGTGTTCTGGGAGTAAAAGGGAAAAAGAATCCACAAAATCTGCAAAGAATCCATGAGGGTGCCTACAAAACAAGAGCACCCTCTCTCTACCCCTTTTCCCACTCAGTGATCTTTCATACAGCATCACCCACATACTAATCATCACAGCTTCCCAAAGAGGAGGGTTACTAACATACACAGCAGTTCTTTTGTCCTCTCATTGCTAAAAGCTCATGTTACCTACTTATTGTCCTTTCCAAGCATGTCAACCTAACTTAGGTATAGATTATTTAAAAGAGAACATTTGAACCAAACTTTGGAGGAGCTAAGAAACCCAGCCCTGAATTTCCTGAAACTAATGTGTCCTCATCTTTACCCTGGCTGTTTTTCCACACTTCTGTGTGTTCATAAGGAAAACCTTCCAAACCAACTCTTCATAGATCATACCCTGAAGGAGTTAAGATATTTAACCCTGAACCTTCCAGGACTATGTCCCTATCTTCACCCTGTTTATTTTCTGCCCTGTCTGCCCCAGACCTACTTCTCATTTCCTACTTTCTGCTTCTTCCTTAGAGAACTTTAATCAAATCATTACTACTATTGCCTCTAGAAAAGACACATCAATTGATGGCCTATTGCTACATTCAAAATTCTGGTGACTTTCCAGACCAAAACATCTCTCCATGGCCACCATTCCTTTGACCTATATGTACTGTTTTTCTTTATAATAACCTTAAGGTGGGATAACTAGTTGGTGTAGTAGATAGAACCCCATCCCTGAACTCAGGAGGATCTGAGTTCAAATTGGCCTCAGACACTTAACACTTCCTGGCTGTGTGACACTGCCACTTAATCCCAGTTGCCTCAGCAAATAATAATAATAATAATATCCTTAAGATAAAGGACTCTATTTCATTTCTGCATCTGTAATGTCAGTGCTTAGCACAATATTTGACATATAGTAAACTTGACTTGATAAATGCTTTTTTATTCATTCATTCATTCACTCCTTCCTTCCTTCCTCCTTCCCTTTTTTCCTTCTTCCCTCCCCCTATCTCCCTTCCTTCTTTCTTTCCTTCCTTCCTTCTTTCCTCCCTCCCTCGCTCCCTTCCTTCCTTCCTTCCTTCCTTCCTTCCTTTTGATATCTTTGAGGCTCAAAGCCCAGAAACAAGAGAGAAGCCAACCTACCGAATTGGCTGGGTGGGATCTGTTCGGGACATCTTCTGCTCTATAGGAATTTGCTCCCATTTGAAATGAAGACTCCAGTCAAATCCTGAGGAGGACAAATAGTTAGGGAAGAAGGATCCAACAAAGCAGACACCGGACCATATATCCCTGGACTATATTCATTTCAATTTCTCTCCTGCATCAGGAACATTAATTAACCAATAAACTATTAAGAAGCTAATATAAGGGGGTGGGGGGGGAGGGGATAAGGAGGCAGGGCACTGAGGAAATAGATAAGATTAATAAGGCATGGTCCTCTCCCTCATGGATTTTACAATCTATAAGAATGCATTTTGTAAAGTTAAAAGTGGCATAGAAGTCATCATTATTTTTATAATAATTACTAGCAATAAGAATAATAATTAAAATAACAATTTTAAGAACAGTAAGTAAAATACAATTTTCCCTCTCCCCAGCTTCTTGACCACTACTTACCTGTAGAGACTATAGCTTTTATCTTAGGCAATCCTTGTTAAACCAGGTCTTCAAAATTATTATACTTTTCAAAATTTTTATACTCCCTATGATGAATATTACTGGGATGTGAAGAAGTTTCTTAGGAAATCATTGGAAGGCTACCAAATCAGAGACTTCTAATTTCCATGGCTGAGGGTTCCTCCCAGGAAAACTGTACCCACCTCCCCGAAGGTCAGCAGATGCTGCCAGGTATGCAAAGTTATCCAGGCTGATGACATCAATGATGGGGCTGACCACCCGTGTGTAGTCCTGAAGAAAAACAGAGGTGGACTAAGGAACTAAGTAAAGGGGATGGCTGCTGGGAAACAGAGACTGGACACCAAGAAAAGTGCATGACTGTTGGGGAAACAGAGGCTGGACACCAGCCATCTTCAGGAAAGAGGATGGTTTCTGGGGAAAACTGTAAGACCTACATCCTACAGAAAAGCTTAGGCTGCCCATCAGAGAAAAAAAAATGCTGATGGGATTGCGAGAATGAGATCTTAAGTAAATACTTGTCAGCATAAACTATACCGATCCTGGAATGTTCATGCAAATCACCATGGGTCCCCTCTTTTTGTTGGTATGGTCATTCCCAATATTTTTGGCAAATGTGACTTTTTCTGGTTCTCTTATAACTTCTCTCTGACTTTAGCACTCCTCACCATCTCCCTAACACCTATACAAATATTATTTGTCTTTCAGGACCAAAGGAACACTGCCAGTTTCACTTAGGCCAGGGCAACCCTGAGAAGAGGCAGGGGAGCTTGGTGGTGGAGATAGGTGCCCTGAGAGGGGAAGGACCTCATGAGCTCTCCCCACTCTGAGTTGGCCCCCCTAAGACAAATCTTTAGTCTCAGCTCTGTTCAAGAGCTAGATCAAGTTCCATCTCTTCCATGAAGCCTTCCCTGATCATTCCTTTGCCTCCTCTGATCATTCCTCTGCCTCCTCTGATCTTCTTCCATAGCCATGGTAGCCATTAGGGAAGGGGAAGGAGGAAGGGGCAAGGGAATAAGTATTTATTAAACTCCTACTATGTGCCAGGCACATGCTAAGCACTTCATAAAAATTATCTCATTTGATCCTCCCAACCATTTTGGGAGGCAGATGTTCTTATTATCACCCCCATTTTATAGAGGAGAAAACTTGGGAAAATAGAGACTAAGGGACGCACAACCAGTAATGTCAGAGGTTGGATTTGAACTTGTTTACCTGATTCTGTGCATTATGGCACTCTCTAGCTTTCTTTTTACAAGCTGTGGGGCAATTAATTGTGTATTATCTTGGGTTATCATTCCCATCTTGCAGGTACGCTCACCTCCTTCACTCTCTGAAGCATGGGCTGAAGCCACTCACTGTTTACCTCACAGTGGCTGTCCAGGAAGGTAAGGATATCTGCTGTTGCCACCTCTGCCCCTCGAACACGGGAACGGATCAACCCTGCAATTGAGGAAAGGAGGGATAGTGAGAAAGAGAGCAGCTACTAACCTCAGAACTTCTCAAGTTCATTAGAAAAGAAGACTTCTAAATCCAAAGATTTAAATGTGTTCCAACCAGGGAATAATAGACCCATTTTTCAAAAAGAAACACTAAAGCACAGATTTGACAAAGGTTACACAATAAATTGGTGGCAGAACCAGGAGTAGAACACAGATCCACTTGATGAATTCCTTTTAGCTCTACCTCTGAAATCACTGCTTCTGGGTAAGAAGCTTTATTATTTTTTATATGCTTGAGTGTCAAAGATGGTCATTAAAATTATGAGCAAGACAAAGAACTGGAAGCCAGAACTAGCTACATTTCCCTAGGAACTAGCTACAGTTTGGCTTGCTTCAATTCCACCATGTCTCTAAAGGTTTATTGGTGGCAGAGTAAGCTGTTGTCCACCCACTGACCTACACAGCCCAAAGGACACTATCAACTTTAGGACTTTTATTCTGTTCCACCCTCAGCATCTCCCATATCAAAGGAAGAAGAAGCCCCAAGAGATGCTGCAAGTGGTGAAACTGAGTGCAAGTGCCTAACTGAGAATGTAGCAGACATCTCCCATTGGGATGAGACAAGTCCTTTGGGGCCCAAGACAAAGGCAGGACCAGAAGGTCCCAACTGAGAGTAGGCAGGCTTGTCAAATCAGAGCACAAGGAACCAGCCTCAGGAGGGAAGGGAAAGGACAGATGGAGAAAGGGAAAGCACAAGAGGGTATGGCCCAAGGGGCTCACCTTCACGCCGATCATTGCGTAGACATTTGATTTTGGGGATCCTGGTCAGGAGCAGGCAGTCTTCAGCTATAAAGGAGTTCCAAGTGAGGACAACATAGTCACACAATGTCAAAGCATGAGCGGTAAAGACAAAGTTTTGGCAGTTTCCACACTTTCTATTCTGAAAGCTATTAATAATTTACTGATGTTCCTTTAATAAAAACCAGACTTCAGAGCACTGGTGTCTCCTACATCCTTCTCAGTCTTTTTGAGAAGGAAGTTTTGCAGCAGCCAGTACAGAAAATAAATGAAGGCGTTTTCCCCTTTAAATCATGATCAGATAAAGTCTTCTTATGAATAAAAATTGCTACAAAAACATTAAAGGTCTCTAATTTTATTTAACCAGCAGGGATTGGGTAAGGGTTCTGCAATTTAAAAGCTGCTTGAAGCAAGGAGAGGTTGAGCAATTCGCTGACACACAGCCAGTGAAAGGATTGGAAAAAAAAAAAACATGTAAAAACTTATTCGTATTCCAGGTACTGTGCTAAGCAATGGAGATACAAATACAATCAAACAGTGTGGTCCCTGACCTCAAGGGGCTTACTTCCAAATAAGGGAAGATAACATATGTAGGGAAACGGTGGCCCGGGAGGAGTGTTTTAAGCAGGGAATGGTGGTTGGAGTCACAGAGCAAATTAATTAGCCTTTGCAGGAATGTTAATGCTGATTTGATTACTGTTCCCATAGTTACAGTTGGTAAGGAGTGGGGGAGAGTATTTACACATACACATTGGGTGTGGAGATGGCCAGGAAGTGAATCCATGAATCTGCAAAGTAAAGTCCAATAAGGACCTAGGATCATTATATGTGTTAAAGGCGAGATTAGCATAGAAAATAAAATGCTGGACTTGCAGTCACAAAGACCTGAGTTTGGATACTTTTTACAACTCTGGGCCAGAAATCACTTACCTTTTGTCAGCCTCAGATTTCTCATCTGTAAAATGGGGAAAATGAAGCGATTGTTGTGAGGCTCAAACCTTGAAGCTACCTGCTACTAGTATTTGAGCCCCATTCTCTTGAATCCAAGGCCAACTCTAACCACTATTTTTTTCATGTTGTCCACCACTGTCTCTCTCTCATATTGTCTCTCCAAAAACAGTGGATTTTTTTTTTAAAGATGAGAAAAATTGAATCATATCCCCAATGGTTTTAAATAGCTTTGGAAAGGGGGGTTGGGAGGAAATTGAGGGGAGGGAGAAGCTCTGTAAATACCAGTTATAATTATTATTAATGTTAACAATAATAAATATCGTTGAGAATTCAGCAAATAAACTATATTGGAATTGGACAAGACTGCTCAGATATAGCAATGATTCATGCAAATTTAGGAATGTTTTCAATAGATGTCTTTATACCAAATACTCAATATCTTCAGACTACTTGGAATGAAAAGCCTAATGAAAGAATTTGAAGCCATCTGGGGAGAGGAAAAGGAGCATCGAATGCCTGTCATTGTATCTGCCAGTAGAGGTGTTTTTCAGATGCTATCAGGGAATCTACAAAAGATGAGCTTACATCTCCAATTCTTATTCAATTACAAAAAGCAATCTTTTTATCTACCTGTGCAATGATTCACAAAACATTTAACATAAAATTATACTAGCAAAAGAGAGACTTATTCACAAACTGTTTCTGTCCAAAAAAAAAATGAGAGATTTTCTTGGCAAAAATATTGAAGTGGTATTCCATTTTTACAAATGAGGAAATGAGGCAGTTAAATGACTTGCTCAGAGTCACACAGCTAATAAGTGCCTGAGGCTGGATTTGACCCAAGTCTTCCTGATTCCGGGCCTAGCATTCTAGTATGCCACCTAGCTGCTGCTCTATTACTACTACTACTACTACTACTACTACTACTACTACTACTACTACTACTACTATTACTACTACTACTACTACTACTACTACTATTACTATTACTACTACTACTACTACTACTACTAACTATTGCTACTACTAAATTAAGGATTCTTTGGTTCAGCCTTTTTACAGAGAGTGAAGGAACACTGGACATAAATTCTTGGTGTCTCTCAAAATCCAAATGTGGCTGACTTCTCAAGCCTCCCTTTTCAGGGATCTAACCACAATGGTGCTGACAAAAAGTGGAGGAAATTTCCCCTTCCCGAGAAAGAGGGAAGGGGCTCATGAAAAAGGAATTGGGTACTTACGATCAGAACTAAAGTCATCCACTAAAATGATCTCCTGGATCAGGTTGGCAGGGGTGCGATTCAGAACACTAAAGCAGGGAGGAAGTAGAAGGGAAGGTCCTCATTAGGCATGGCTGCTCTGCTCAAGAGCTGAAAATCCTATTGTGACACCTATGCCCAATTTTACCTCCAGGCTTTCTTTCTACCAGGCTCATCTGTCAGCTCACTGAAGCTCTACTCTATAGCAGCTTTGCCTGTCATATGTGAGCAGCTGAGATGCCATCCATCCCTCGGATATTTCTTAGTGCCAATCCTGGTTTTTCCTAACTAGTCCTCCTGCCAATAAGCAACAATGATCATCATACAGTCTCTACATTCAAGTATCCAAGGACTAACCACCAAAACATCTGCTACAAGTAAACTAAATAAAGGGGGGAGGAAGGGGAGAAAGGAAAAGGAAAAAACAAAGAGAAAAAAAGAAGAAGAAAAGTCGAGACCGGTAATTGTTTTTCAGGAAGCAAGAAATCAATCGGGATAAATTTTTTCTTTTTATGGTCCCTCTTCCCTTCTTCCATCCCCTTCAAGCCTCTAAACTTTTCTAACCTCATGGAATATATGGGAAAAATCATGAAGAATTCCTATCCTGTGAGGGTGGGAAGACTACCTGTCTTGGTTATCCTGGAGATTAACACATGTCTGGATGGAGCACAGTAAGAAAGCTCCCTAGTTGAACAATCAGGGTTAACTTTTGCAAGCAGGTCTGGTTTTTATGCAGTTGATTCTCAAATCTAATTATCTAGCCTTCACTGTCTCCTTCTCTTCAACTTACATTTCACCTCTTCAGCTGTTGATTGAACATCACAAACCACATGTCTTATAATTATCTTTAATTCAACATGTTCAGAATTTAATTCATCATTTCCTGCTCCCAAAACGTCTTAGCATCCTTATTACTGCTGAGGGTAGTCCCAACTTCCTGGTCACCTAGGCTTAGAACACAGGTGTCATCCTCACTCTCTCACTCCTCACATCCAATGTGTTGCAAAGTCCTGTTGATTCCTCTTTAGTAAAAACTCTTTTACCTTTCCCTTCTCTGGTGCTGTTTCTATCCTGGAGCAGACATTCATCCATCACCTCACATTTCTATTATCTGAATAGCTGATTGGTATACCGATCACAAGTTTTTCTCTTTTCTAATCCAACCTGCTGCTGTCAAGTTCATCTTCCTAAAACTTAAATTGAGCATCATAATGTCTGACTACCTCCCTGTTCAATAAACTCCAGCGGCTCCCTCTTTTCTCTAGGGTCAAATATAAAACCTTTTGTTTGGCTTTGAATGCTTTTCATAACCTGGCTCCTTCTTACCTTTCTGTTTTTTCTGTACCTTACTGCCCTCCACAGCCATGATGACTCAGTGACTTTGGGCTCCTTGCACACATATTCTTATCTCCTGACTTTGTGTCTTTTCAGTGCCTGTCCCCCATGCCTGGACTATTCTCCCTCCTCATTTCAATTTCCTGGGTTCCCTGATTTCCTTCAAGTCCCAACTAAAATTCCATCTTCTACAAGAAGCTTTTCCTAATCCCCTTCAATACTACTAGTACCTTCCTTCTGTTGATTATTTCCAATCTTCCAATTTCCAATCCAATATATGTTATATAGACAAACATATATTATATATGTGTATATATATTATATACATTGTTGTACGTAATTAATTGTATTATCTCTCTCAGAAGATTGTTGAGTTCCTTGAGGATAGGAACTGTTATTTACCTTTCTTTGAATTCCCATTGCTTAGCACAGTACCTGGTACACAGTAGGTGCTTAATAAATGCTTGTTGATCTTTTAAAGATCTCCAAATGTTTTTCTTTGTGTTAGAATATCTGTCTATCCCAATGACATAGGTCCTGGCCAATGAAAGTTTGGCCTCTTTGCATATTTACTGGGTCTGCCTTTTCTCAGGTCCTTTCCTAAGGAGCTAAGAAATCTACTTCTGAAAAAGCATTTCAATGTATAAGGGACAAGCCCCCTGCTAACTGTTACTCTATGGCATGAACTCATGATCTTACCATTAATAAATTATTTCAATCCCTGAGATCCCCTCAGATCCTGACTCCTGCACATTTTACCTTGGTAAACTGACCATGATCTCCACTTAATGGTTTTCCTTTTGTGTATCTTAATCTTAAACTGTGCTTTGACTCTTACCCCTTGATATTTCATGACCTCCCACCCAATCACCCACAACTGGTGGGTGGTTCATACAGACCTTCATACAGACTGGTTGTATCTCAGCCTCCCTGACCCAGCTAGTTTCCCAGAGGTCCTGAATATTCTAAAGATTGGTTGTTTTTGTTTGTTTGGAGAGGTGTTCTACCAGTGTGGGATCACATACAGGTGTAGTAGATGGCAGTTTCTATTCTCCAAGATCCCTACCTCTTCACTGTTCTCAGAAGGGTAGATCGGGCTTCATTATGAAAAGTAATAACAATGCTGGTAGCCGGTAGGTCTGAGGCATAGTGGACAGATGTACATCTGCAAAGGAAATAAATTGAAAGTGCAGAATAAAGTTTATGGGAACGAATCACACAAAAGTAGACATGGCAATACAGGAATCCAGACCATAACCCCATTGTGTTTAGATGTACCACTCAGAACAAACAATGAAAAACAAATGTAAATACATAAACCAGGATTCCTTCTTCCTTCCTTCCCTCCCTCCTTCTCTCCCTTCTTTTCTCTCTCTCTCTGTCTCTCTCCCCCTTTCTTTCAGAGGTTATTCACAGCACAATCCCTCTCTTATTGCCATGGAGTTTTTGATATGCCCTATTTTCCCACCTGACCCACTTGACCCTTCTGGTCACTCCAAGAGTCATCATAATAATGCCAGTCTTAGTGAGAATATCTAACTGGCTTTGCCCATGGCAGCTTTGAGATAAACTGGTCCGGCAGCTTTTGTCTCCTCATACCTAGAATTATTTCCTACCATACTTGACTACAAACTGGGATTCCTTAAAGGGGCATGGGACAGTAGGCTATACTTAGTGATCCCCAAGAATCTCTTGTTCTTTTCCATTTCCTGCAGAGCAGGGATCATCTTTTGCCTGTCTTTGAACAGTTTAACTCAGTGTCTAGTACATAGTAGGCATTTAATAAATGCTTACTGACTGACTGATTTTACAAAAGATTTTTAAACAAAAAAAATCTTTATACCCTTTTAAAAAGTTTCTCTACCCTCCCCCTCATTAAAAGTTGGTGGTATAGGTAAGATGGGAGCTGTGAGTAGATATTTGAATATTTGCATCTCTTCCTCCTTACAAATTAACTATGGCCTTTCCATCCTTCAGTGATATTTTATTTAGGTAGTGATTTATTAGCAATAGGAACTGACACATGTTGTTTTAAGGTTTTCCCAGCATTTAAATATATTTTCTCATGTGAGTCTCATAACTGTTGTTGTATAATTACTATAATACTACAATACTGTATAGTACAGCTACTATAGATATCGCCATTCTATAGAAGAGAAAACCAAAAAGATCAGGTTAAATAACTTAACTATGATTACATAGTTAGTAAATTTGAATCTAATTACTTCAGACCCAGCACAGCACATTACTTCCCAGTGTTGGAGTAAGTGAGATATAGGGTAACAACACAAGTACAAAGTATTCCTGAATATACTTTCCTCAAAGCTAGAAACACAGTTCCATTTGAGTTCTACCTAGGAAGCCTCAGCCCTGGACACTCTGAAAAGCCCACTCCTTCTTCTTCCAAAAGGAATTCCTGGCTTTCCCACTTACATTCTGGCCTACCTCTATTGACCCTCAGAGATACCAGGTTTTTACTCCTTCTTAATGTCAAGGAGAACAAAAACTATTTTGTCTTTTCGGTCCCTCAATGTGTTTTTTTTTTTTTTTTTTCTTTTTTCAGTAGTTGCATTTACTTTCTCATTAGACCAATGAGGCAACCACTGCTATATCTTTATGGCCATTTTTATTACAATTGCTTTATGACTATTCCGAGCACTGACTATTTTTTCATTACAGCATTTATTACAGTGACAGAAACTTATTATAACAATTTTTGAGCTCATTTTCTACATTAAAAAACAGCCTGAGCCAAGAAGGCAGGAGTGGCTTTCCAGCATATTAGCCCCAGAGGACAAATCCTGGGTCCCTTTAAAATTATTCTTTTCTATCTTTCCCATCTCCTTTGCAGAGATGTGTGTGGTGTATATAATGTAAGGTCTTTTCCTTATGTTTTGCCGTTTTTTTGTCTTCTTCCTTTTCTTGTCCTTACAAAAATTTTTCATAAAATTCTTTTGTGAACCAGATTCTTGAATTATAAATTCTTTTGTTAGAAGCAAAAGTTCTTAACTTTTTTGTGTCATGAACCTTTCTATGAAGTCTGGTGAAGCCCATGGACTCTTTATCAGAAGAATGTTTTTAAATTAATAAAATATACAGGATTACAGAGGAAACCAATCTTATTGAAATGTTTTAAAAAATAAGTTTATGAACCCCAAGGTAAAAGCCCTTGGTTATAAGGAATGGCTTTCTGGAAGGGAGGAAGGGCAGTGATATGGAAGGAAAAATAAAAGATATCAATAATAATATATTTTTTAAAATAATTCTCTCTGAAGATATGAAAGATAATTAGGAGCACAAGAGGGAAACTCTGAATGATGTTTATGTGGAGAGTTGTTTGTGCCAAAAAAACACAGAAATTCATGAATTGTGATGGAGTGGAAAAATTCAATCTGTCTTCCTAACAACATTTTCCAAGTAGTTTTCTACCAATTAGGGAGCAGATATAAGAAGGAAGAAGCAGAGAGCAACAAGTAATGGTTTGACAGAGGAGAAATATTGTTCAGAGCTAAAATTCCAATGTTTTCAATCTACTGACTATTTTCACTGAGTTCACTCATCTATTTCCACTATCACGATGGAAAGATGCTGAAATAGTGGCCCATTTTTAAATTCCATCCACAAAGGTTCTGACTCTCCCCTTAGTATGTCTCTTAGTCATTTGTGGGCATAGAAGAATTAAAGATTTACCTCTCCCCCATATTAATTCTCTCCCTGAATTTCTTTTGAGGTGCAACCATCTTTGAGGACAGATGGTCTTCCTAGAATCCTACATTTAAAACACTTTCTCAATCCCCAACATCCCAGGGACATGACTAAGTCTATCTTGGTAGTATTTTTCCCTTACTCACTTGGGTTAAAACTTTTTTCTGCACCAAGTAATTAATTTTGGCCAAATCACATAACCTCTCTAAGTCTCAGTTTCCTTACCTAAAAAATGAAGAGATAGTTCTGGATTACTCAGTGGGTCCTTCCATTTATGATCTTATCCAGTGATTATCAGCTACCAAATGAGTGAGAATGAGAGGATAGGCAACTGAGAAAAAGAATGGAAGTTAAGAAGGGCTCTGAGAATATGGAGAAAATGTCCTGGATCATGGGGGAGGAAATGGAAATGAATGAAATAATTATTGTTCATTTGCTTCAGCCATGTCCAACTCTTCATGACCCCCTCTGGGCTGTATCCCAGGGAATAGGGCTGACTGGGTACCTGACATTCCCTACCCTTCCTTGCCTGGCCCTGAACTAACATAAGTATGGTGATAATGAATGACCTCAATCTCCTTAACCGCTTGTTCAGGTTAAATGGGTCAGTTATGGGAAAAGAACAGAGTGTAATGAAAAGAACATGTCTCCTTAATCAAATCACTTTACTTGCCTTGTCTCACTTTCCTCTTTCTTATAAAATGAGCATGTTGGGAAGTTGAATTCTGAGTAAATGAAAAACCAATGAAAGCCCTGGAAGAGAGGTAATGTAATATCTTTCCCTTACAGCAGAAGGGTACCCTATTAGGGTGGAATGTTGTATATATGTCAGATAAGATTTCTGTATTGGATATTTTTCTGTTGTCACTAAAAAGGGTTCCATTTGGGGATGGGTGAATCAAATGAAATGAAATGAGTCAAAAAATCTTTTAAAAATAAAATGAACAAGGTGAAATAAACAATCTTTAAGCTTTCTGTTACTCTTAACATTCTATGGCACGACAGCATTTATCACAGAGAGTGACCTGAAGTATAAAGTGGTTGCAATTATATATTAATAAATAAAAGTCACACAAGAAATTTAAATAAGAGCTTCTTAACTTACTTGAAAGGGAGAGGAGAAATGGAATTTTCTGAAAATAAGGGTTATAGAAAGAACACTAAGTAAGTATAACCTTACCTATCTCCTTCGGTTGGGTTTCCAATCCTACTCTCTCAGATATTTTTCTCTAGTCTTAAGACTGATCTGCAAATCTCTTTCCAAACGAAAAATTAAGGACCAAAAGCAGAAGGGCAGGGGTCACAGCTACAAGATTTGGTGGGCAAAAGGAGGAGGATCTGCTGGTACCTGTAATGGCGGGTGTCCCGGATGGGGCGGTCACTGCTTAGCTTGTCACTCTCCAGCTGGTTGAAGGCATGTTGCCTGTAGGGATCCTCTCCAGCCTTGAGCAGCTTGGAGGCTAGGTATGCTTTCTCATCAAAGCCTCTTGTAGGGATTTTGGTGACCTGAAAAGGAGAATGGGAAGGGGTAGGGGGAAACACATGGATACATATGGAGGAAATGATACCTGCCATGAGACCCTATCATCAAGCTAAACCCCAACTCTAAGGGACAGAGACTGGAAGCCCTCCTGAAGCCAGAGAGGGCCCCATGGATATAGCATGCAGAGTAGTGGGTGACTAGCACAGTGCTCGGCCCACATTTGTCACATGATAAATATGTGATGGATTTGATCAGCAGGCTAAGGGTAAAACACTGCAAAGGTATGGACAAGGGGAACTTGTCCACATCGGAGCTGCATTTGAATACAAATGAGTGCTCATAGGTTTGATGTCAGAGCTGCCTGGCCCTCAAGACAAAGAAGAGATTGTACTTTCCTTTGGATAGTTTCTTGCTTCTGAAATAGCCTCTTGTCAAAGCTTCTGGGTTATATAGCATGAAGTTTTATAAAACCAATGAGGAATAGACAAGTGAGCACAGCTTTCCTACTTATTTTCTCATAATCCCACAGCAGTGCTTGAAGTGGGAGAAAAATTGGAAAGGGATAGCTGGTCAATGGTAATAGGATGATTTCCCAAAGGGGAAATAGGATCCCCCCCTCATCCAGGTCCCCTCTTCCATCCTAACAAGTCAAGCATTTAGGAAGTGTGTTGAGATGAAACTCCTAAATAAATCTGAAGCAATTTATGTGTGTAATACTGGAAAGGAGTACACATAAGGGGATGCCTCTTCAACTTCTCATAATCTCCACATTAGCATGCTTGCACTTTAAATTTCACTTTCTGTGGAACTATACTGCCTCCAATTTAATTCAGTATGTATTAAGTGTCTGCTGAGATGAGGCCTTGGGGTCTGGATAACTTGTGATCATAAGCAATTTCTCCCACTTCTACTTCTACCCTTCAATGCTTCAAGTATAATCTCAATTACAAATTACAAATTTACAAATTACAATTACAAATCAAATGCTGACTCAATTCTCATACAGAATTACCTATACCTACAAAATCATATCTTAGCAAATATATAAATATATAGGTGAATAAACATGTACATATGTTGTAATGGGCTGAGGTTTGAGCTGATGCACTGAGGTCCCAAGTACATGAGGCTAGATAGTAATTGGGCTATACTCTATTAATATACATGATTGGATAAAGAATGGTCCCTGCCCACTCTCCGTGCAAGTCCTGATGTGTTGTATAGGAAATGACGATTTTGGTGGGTGGAGGCAGAGAGAGAGGGAAGAAGACAAGCTGGGAGAGATTGGGCTGAGTTCGAGACTCCGAGCTGCTGGTTGTGCTGCTGTGGTTTGAGCTGATGCACTGAGGTCCCAAGTACAATATGTGAATATACACATGTTACAGGATACTGTGCTTGGTAGCAGGGATATAAAAATTTTAAAAATGAAACAGTCCCTCTTTTCAAGGAACTTTACATTCTTCTGCTTAAGTTTTTCACTTCTCCCACTGCCTTCTATTCCACACAAACTCTCCTTTCCACTTCATTATGGTCTCTCATTACTTAAGTTCCTCCCTATTACTCATTCCATATATCACACCTCTGCCATAGCTTGCTTCCATAGATAGACTTGAACTTATTGTCAGTCATTTTAATGATCCATTTAATGATTCATCAGATAGCAATCTAGAGCCCCCATCACCACTACCACTATTATCCTTAGGCCTTTTGCCATTCCTGATCTGCTGATCCCCATCCCTGGGTAATCCATACCATTTGATTTTGGGTTTCTTTTTTCTCTTTTTTTGCTGATAGTCTTCCCAAACTCCTATTAATTCTAGGGCTTTCCCTCTATCAATTATTTTTCATCTATTCTGTAAATAGCTTGCTTTATATATATTTGTTTGCATGTTGACTCTTTCATGAGATTGTAAACTTCTCAAAGGCAAGGACTGTCTTTCTCCTCTTTTTATATTTCTAGCATTTAGCATGGTGCCTGGCACATAAGTTCTTAATAAAACTTTATCACATTTGATTGTATTTTCCCAGTTAGCTAAGCAATAATGAAGAAAACAATGAAAGGTACAAAATCTTAAGGTTCTTCCCTGCTTTTTACCAGTGTTAGCTTGTCAGCTTATTTTCCACAATAATTTTTCCAAATTGTTTCCTCACTTCTCAATACAACAAACTCATGCCTATCCCCCTTACTTCTAGAAATGACCCTAGCCTTGTACTTCATTGAAAAGATTGAGGCCATTTACCTCAACCCCACTCTTGTAGAAATCAAAGAAATCAAACATTATCAAGTGCCTACTATATGCCAGAAGCATCAACAACCACTATCTTTCTCTTTCCTTCTTTCCCAAGGGAAGAAGTAACCCTGCACCTTGCTAAAGAATTAATGCCTGTGCCCTTGATACCTCCAGAAGCTTTCTTCATTAGTCATTTATTCAAATGCCTGCATTTGTCTTCTTTCCACAACTTTTCTCCATCTACCTGGACTCACAATTTGTCCTTCCCAGTCCTAAAACGGTTTCTCCTTGAATTCCATTAGGTCCTATCTCATCCTCTTCCTCACCAGAGTTACAAAATTTTTAGGGGGGTGGATTGTCTATAATTCTTCATTGGCAACAAGGTGGTGCAGGGATTAGAGTGCTGGGTCTGTAGTCAGGAAAACTCATCTTCCTGAGTTCAAATCTAGCTTCAGACATTTACTAACTGTGTGATCCTAGGCAAGTCACATAACTTTGCCTCAGTTTCTTCATCTGTAAAATGAACTGGTGAAGAGATGGCAAACCATTTCAGTATCCTTATCAAGAAAACTCCAAATGGGGTCATGAAGAATTAGACTCAACAAAAGCAAAACATATTTCCTCACTACCTTTTCTGTTTCTGGTAATCTACTAAAACTGATCTTTAATGACATCTTATTTGCCAAATCCACAGGTTTGTTCTGTGTCCCCATTATTGCTGATCTTTCTACAGCATTTGATACTATCAGATACCCTCTCCTGAATATTCTTTTCCCCTTTTGCATTAAAGATACACCAATTCTTTTAATTCTTTAAACATTCTTTCTCTTTACTGGTTTCTCTTCTAAATCCCATAAAGTGGAAAGACTTTGGAATATTCCTTCTCTTTTCTCACTAATACCATCTTCCTTGACAATGGAGAACTATTATCTCTATGCAGATAAGTCTCAAATTTATATTTCTAGCACTGGCCTCTGCTCTGAACTCCCAACCAACATCCCCATCTGTCAGCAAGATTTTTCTACAAGATATCCCATCAGTATCTCATACTCCAGCTAACAACTAGGCAGGTACAAATATATAGTCAGAGTAGATGAAAGGGATTCTGAGAGAACTGGTAAAAAACCTTTTGGAATAAATGGGATTTGTGCTGAGTCTTAAAAGAAATCAGAGAAACTAAGAGATGGAGGTGAAAAGTATAGTATTTTAGGTGTAAAGAAATATCATATTCAAGGAATTGAAAGGAGGCCAATAGTGCTGGTACACAGAATGTATTGAGTATAGGGAGCCAATGAATTATATCGAGCTAGGGAGGTGACATAGTCAAACTTAAGTCATAAATCACCTTGACAGCTCTTTTAGTGGAAAATAGATTGGACTGGAGTAGGGAGACTAATCAGAAGGCCTTTGCAATAGTGCAAGAGTGAGGTGATGAGGACCTGAACTAGGTATGTGGCTATCTATATAGGAGTAGAAAGAAGAGAACATATACAAGAGATGATATGACACTAGAACAAATAAATTTAGCAATGATTTGTATATGTAAGAAAAGAGTGAGTGAGGAATGAATGATGACACTGATGTTAGAGGCCTGGGTAATTAGAACAATGGTGCCCTTGATGCTCATAAACTGGGAAGAGGGAAAGTTTTGGAGGAAAGATGACTTATTTTTTGGACATGTTGAGTTTAAGATGCCCAAAAGATATCCAATTTGATATGTTCAAAAACCATTTGGAAATGGAGCTCAGGAGAGAGCTGGGTATATAATAATAACACTATTAACTAGGATGCTTATAGCAATTTAAGGTTTGTGAGAAACACTTTACAAATTTTTTTTCATATCATTCTCACAAAACATTGGGAGGAAGGTACAATTATTATCCACATTTTACAGATGAGGAAAGTGAGGGAGACAAGCTAAATGACTTGTCCAAGGTCATATAGCCAGTAAGTACAAGCAGTTCTGCTATAACATATTATTCTCCAAAAGAACCTTCTTATGGGAAACTGAGTAATAAAAAAAATCTACAGATCTTAAAGGGGAAATGGGATTAAGTCACAATGCTAAAAAAACAAACAAAAACAACTTTATAAATAACACACTAAAAAAGATAGAAACCTAATAAAAATGGTAGCATAGTTTTATGCATGATAAATGGTTAAGAAATACATAAAGAATACAATAAATAATGTCTTAGGCTTTAGTCAGAGTCCTTTCCCACTCTCAGTACTCTGACTCTGCCCCTGCCTCAGTCGATCTCCTGTCACTGAGTCATGTGTATATATGTCATTGAGAACTCAACATTGTTTGCTGGATTCTTGAAGATGATAGTCTCATTCAGCCCTGGGACCAAACCATGGATCCATTTGGTCCCAGTAAATCTCTCCCTTTTAAATAAAATATTAAATACTCTCTAATCTCTATCTTGTCTCAGTTTCTCTGGCATTACAGTATAGAAAGAAAAGAGAAGAAAGAGCCTTGATAGGCAGGGTTAGTTGCTTGGAATTGGAAAAGATCTAGCAAGGCAAATTGAGAAGAATAAGTCGAAAGGAGGAGGACCAGGAGAACGTAGGCTCATGAAAACCTAGTAAGGAGAGACTATCCAGGAGATCAACAGTGTCAAATGTGTTTATTCACTCATCCGTCATTCTTTCTGATCAGCGTGCTTTGGTTCATGCAATTCCTGGTATACCCTCCCCTTTCCACCCAAAGCCTCTTTTTCACTTTACCCCCAGTCAATGCCTACTAACCCTTTAAAATCTCCTCAAATGCCACTTCTTTTATGAGTAAATTTTGAAGATGGTGTGGAAAGACCAGAATACTAATGCATTGTTGATGGAGTTGTGAATTAGTACAATCATTCTAGAAAGCAATTTAGAATCATGTAAAGAAAGTGGCTAAAATGTTTTGACCCAGAGATTCCAGGTATATATCCCCAAGGAAGTGATTGACAAAAAGGTATATACATTAAAATATTTATAGCAGCACTTTTTTGTGGTAATAAAGAACTGAAAATAAAATAAATGCCCATTGTTGGGGAAATGCAAAACAAAATGTGATAACATGAATGTAAAGCTTCTTATTTTGTAAGAAACAATAAACAAGATCAATATAGTGAATCAGCAGGAAAAGACTTAAATGAATTGATATAATTCAAAAGCAAAGCCAAGGAAATAATATACACAATGATTACCATAGTGTAAATAAAAAGAACAACCCCCAAATAATTTAAAATGAATGTTGTGAAATTTTAAAAAAATAAACAACCTTGGCCTCAGAGAAGAGATATAAGGAAAAACCATCCCCTGATTCTTTGCAAAGGTGAGGGCTACATCCATTGATGTATTGTGAATAGTCACATATAACATCAAATCTTTTCCATGTATTGACTGGTTTTGCTGATTGGTTTTGGACTCTTTCCCTCTTTTTTTCTTAAAAAAAAAAAAAAAAAAACTTTGCTAAAAGATATAGCTCTCTCTCTCTCTCTCTCTCTTTCTTTCTTTCTCTCTCTGTCTCTCTCTCTCTTTCTCTCTCTCTTTTTCTCTCTCTCTCTGTCTCTCTCTCTTTCTTTCTTTCTCTCTCTGTCTCTCTCTCTCTTTCTCTCTCTCTCTGTCTCTCTCTCTCTTTCTTTCTTTCTCTCTCTCTGTCTCTCTCTGTCTCTCTCTCTCTTTCTCTCCCCCTCCCTCCCTCCATATATATATATAATTTTTTTAAGCCATGTAAAGAATTTCCTTCTCTTTTCTTAGTCAAGAACAATCAGTCCTTCCTTAAATCAATCTTATATTCAAGTGAGCTCCTTTAGGACAGGAACCATGTTTTTGCCCTTTGCATCCACAGGCCTCAATAAATGCTTGTTGACTGTCACAGTGCATGAACTGAAATCTCTTTGTTAATTTTCCACATTTTATTATTATTCTAGCTACACTTATTTGTATATTGGTCATTTTCTTCTTTTTTAGTATAAATCCACATGAACAGTTTAGCTCAGGGCACTGTATATAGTACTAAAACAGGTGAAATTCTCTGCCATTGAGGTATTTTATAATACATTTGGAAAGGTAAGACTAACATACATGATATTGCCTACAAAACAGATTACATATACCCTGGGATCTCCAGACATGAGACCACAAGTCCAAGATTTTCTTAGACAATCTTGATTTCAAGTACTTTGTCCTCTTGTTCCCCCTAACCAAGGAAATATCACAAACATGCCAACATTTTGGCAAATAGTATTGGAATGTGTGATGTCAGTAAATGTTATAATAAAAATACACATAAGCCACGGAGGAATGTGAACTACAAAAGGAAAATCTCGGGAGAAAGCAAAAGCATGATTTTGGAGGAGATTTGGACCAGACCTGTGATATCATCATTTTTTGGTTGTTGTTCAGTCATATCCAGTTCTTCAAGACCAGGTAGACCATACTATCTATGGGGTTTACTTGCCAAAGATACTGCAGTGATTTGTCATTTTCTTCTACTCTTAAGGGGGAAGACTGAAGAGGGGGAGCTGTAGGTGAAGCATTGAAGGGGGGACTTTAAGTAGGAGTATCACCTCTAAAGGGGTACTGAGAGGTTAACTACTTGTTCAGGGTGACACACCCAGTTATCAGAGGTAACTTTGGCACTTGGGTCTTCCTGGCTTTATTCTATGCTAACTTAATTCATAATTATTAATTAATTCATATTATGATTATTTATTATTAATATTCATGTCAGTGAATGTGTACTGTAGTATATCTACATGGGATATATGATGGCCTACATATAGAATAGGTGTTATGGCAATGATTATGATTACCTCAACTTTTCTAGTCATGATCAATCAATTAATCAATCAATGAATAAGCATTTATTCAGCTCTACAATGTACCAGATACTATACTAAGGATACTAAAAGAAACAAAAGATAGTTTTCTCCCTAAAGAACTTATCATTTTTTTCGTTTTAAAATTATTTTTAATAATAGCTTTTTTATTTTCAAAAATATATGCAGAGTGTTTTCATCATTCACTCTTGCAAAACCTTGTGTTCCAAATTTTTTCTCCCTTCCTTCCTCTCATTCCTTCTCCTAGACAGCAAATAATATATGTTAAAATTGTGCAATTCTTGTATAGATATTTCCACAATTACCATGCTGCACAAGAAAAATCAGATTAAAAGGAAAACAAAAAACAAGCAAACAATAACAAAAAGGTGAAAATACTGTGTTGTGATCCATATTCAGTCCCCATAGTCCTCTTTCTGGATGCATATCCAACACAAATCTATTAGAACTGACCTGAATCACCTCATTGTTGAAAAGAGCCACAACTGTCAGAATTGATCACTGTATAATTTTGCTGTTCTGAGTACAATGTTCTACTCACTTCACTTAGCATCACTTCATATAAGTCTCTCCAGGCCTTCCTGAAATCATCCTGCTAATTGTTTCTTATAGAAAATAATATTCTATAACATTCATATATCATAACTTATTCAGCCATTCTCCACCTGATGGTTATCCATTCAGTTTTCAATTCCTTTCCACTACAAAAAGAACTACTACAAACATTTTTGCACATGGGGGTCTTTTCCCTTTTTTATGATTTCCGTGGGTTACAGGCCCAGCAGGGACACTGTTAGATCAAAGGGTATGCACAGTTTGGTAGCCTTTTGGGCCCAGGCCCAAATTGCTCTCCAGAATGGTTGAATTAAATTCACAGCTCCACTAACAATGTATTAGTGTCCCAGGTTTCCCACATTCTCACCAACATCTATTATTATCTTTTCTTGTCATCTTAACCTATCTGAGAGATATGTAATGGTACCATTATATACCTCAGAGTTGTCTTAATTTGTATTTGTCTGATCAATAGTAATTTAAAGCATTGTTTCACATGACTAGAAATGTTTTTCATTTCTTCATCTGAAAATTGTTCATATCCCTTGACCATTTATCAATTGAGGAATGACTTGTATTCTTATAAATTTGAGTCAATTCTCTATATAATTTAAAAATGAGGTCTTTATCATAACTCTTGGATGTTAAATATTTTCCCCCAATTTTCTGATTCCCTTCCAATCATATCTACATTGGTTTTGTTTGTACAAAAACTTTTTAACTTAATATAATCAAAATTATCCATATTGCATTTCATACTGTATTCTAAGAATTTATAACCTAATAGGAGAGAGAGTACACAAACAATATATATATATCTGACTCTGCTCTTTCTCCCCCAACTTTTCCCAGTCTCTTTTGCAATCTTGCTTCTCCCACATATGTTTGACCAAGGGTAACATGTTTATGCCAATCCTTTTGATGAATAATAATAAAAATTTCATCAAAAATAAATGACTATTTAGAGTATTTTTCAGGGCAAACAATTGGAAACTGAGGAAAAAGCAAACAACACAGAAAGTCCTACAATAGAGAATTAGGGGCACTTCAAATCCAGATGGTATCCACTGGGTATGCATGAGTTATCCACACATTTCAGCCATTTCCAGCCAAGCTATATGCATTTCAACCATCACTTTTGACCCCAATATCAAACCCATTGCCTTGAGAGACCTCAGGTTTCTGATGGGTAAGCCTTCCCCTTATCCAACCCAAACATATACTCATCATGCCATTTTCTGTCATTTTATGCTGTAAAATGCTGTAAGAGCATTTCATCCTCTTATATACATCCGTATATATACATCATTACATCATACAAACAAATAATGTTTGTAGTGGTTCTTTTTGTAGTGGAAAGGAATTGAAAACTGAATGGATAACCATCAGGTGGAGAATGGCTGAATAAGTTATGGTATATGAATGTTATAGAATATTATTTTCTATAAGAAACAATTAGCAGGATGATTCAGAAAGGCCTGGAGAGACTTCTATGCAGTGATGCTAAGTGAAGTGAGTAGAACATTGTATTTAGAACAGCAAGATTATACAGTGATCAAGATATATATATCTTACATCCTTCCCCCCCTTTTGTTTCCAGAAATGTCATGTGCTCTGCACCTTCCATTCCTCACCTCCCATTCCTCACCTCAAGTCAATGCTACTATAGTCCAGGGACATAGAATAAAGATGGAGATTTAGTTTCTCATATTGCCTCACTAGGTGAAACTGCTAGGAGTAGATTTCTTGGTAACCCTGTGCAGAACAAGACTCTCAGCTACCTACCTTACTATAAAATCCAGTCCCTCCAGCTTTAGACCAAATAAAATCAACATTACCATCCCTAGGAATGGCATGTCAATCAATGACTCCATTCACCATTTCCTTTGACTTCTTCTCCAAAACTTTCCTCCCTGGCTACTACTCCCCTTAAGTTTGGTGTCTTTCCCTATTAGAAAGTAAGTGCCTCAAAGGGAGGGGTTGTCTTACTTATATTTATGTCCCTAGTCTTTAGAACAGTACCTGGCACATCATAAGTACTTAATAAATGCTTTTTTCATTTAATCTCTAATTCCTTCATTAATGCAACACCAGCCTGCCCCACAAAATACCTTTAAGGCTTTGCCAACACACATTTCAGGGATAAGAAGGCAGTAGAAATGTTTTATTTCCTCCAAACCAATGCTGCTGCAACTCAGAAACAAAATCGGGATGAAAGTTTGCATTTCTTCATGTCGCTTAAATGAGACAGAAAATTGCTAGTTGTAGGCTCACTTGTTACCTCAGTGCAGAGTAAGACTCTTAAGCCCTCCTCTCCCCCCATTGTAATGAAATTGAATTCCTCTAGTTTTCAACCAAAGCCAGTTAATGGCTGGTGCTTCAGGGCTCTGCAAAGAAAAAAGGGAGCAAGTTTTTAAATCTGGTCTCCAAATTCAGCATCATTCCTCGGCTTAAAGATGATCTCATTTCATGGCTCAGTTGGGAATTTGCCTGATGCTGTCATGTTTTGGACTGAGAGTGAGCTTAGAAAGGCTGCTGTGCTTGCTACTCCAAAGAACGTGAAAGTTGGGGGGAGAGGTTGGGGGAGAACAAAAACCAAAAAAACCCAATCAACAGCAACAAACCAGCTTAAGATGTTCAGTCCCGATGAACAGTATCCAGGCAATGTTGGGGAGGGAGGAGCATGTCAGCCCCTTCACCTCATTGCAACAATCACATAGAAGATCCAGTGAGATCTGGGATACTCAATGTATCTTCTCAGCCATGCTAACCTCCAAATCATCCAACCCCTTCAGCAAGCAGAGGCAATCTCTAATAGTGAAGGGAGGGAATAACTGGGTCATTCCTTCTTTAGAATACACATTTATTCAGAAGCATAGGATCACTCCTAGATCTGAAGCTGGCAGTATCCTTATACACTCTCTAGTTCAATACTTTCATTTTACAGAGAGAAAACTGAGCCCCAGAGAGATTGAATGCTCTATTCCAAACCACACAAGTAGTAAGTGGGACCTAGGAGGCTGCTGCATGATAGAGAGAAAAAAGAGTGGAATTAGAGGTTCTAGGTTCGAATTCTGCCTCTGATGTTGATCTTTTATGTGACTGAGTCATTTAACTTTCTGAAAGCATAGTTATCTTATCTATAAATGAAAAAAAATGGTCTTAGGTGGATTGTGAGACCCTCTTAGGCTCGGTGCTTTAGTAACTATAGTCTTTTACTTCATAATCCATGTCTCATTCCATTTCTCATAATGTTTAGATATGGCAGCTAGATGGACTTGGATCTGAAGTCAGAAAGACCAAAGTTCAAATTCTCCCTTAGATGCTTACTAACTGTGTGACCCTGGTCAGGTCTCAGCTTGTTTTCTCAACTGCAAAATGGGGGTAATAAAAGCACATGTCTCCCAGGATTATAGTGAGATTTTAAATGAGATAATATAAGTAAATACTTTTGCAAATCTTAAAGTTAAGTATCTTTATTAAGATTTATTGTTGTTGTCCTTACTACTAACAAAAATGTTCAGTGGCCAAGGACATCCCAGAGATAATACAATCTTTTTCCAAGAAACACTCACAAGTTCTAAATGAAATTTGGTAAAATGGAATAGCAAGAAAAATGTAGAAAGAGGAAGCAATCACAAAAGAGTAGCCTGGAGAAAGAGGTGAGGTGGGATTGGGTGGGAGGACAGAAGATGGGAAGGAAGTCACAGATTATAAAATATAGAATTGGATGAGACTTTATATAATCGTTAGTCCGATTTCCTTATTTTAGAATTGATTAAACTGAAACCAAGAGATTAATCTCTGTGATTTTCCAGTAAGCCAAAATTTAAATTCAGGACATGAGATTTCAAGTGGAGTGTCCCTTCCACTATACAACACATTTTTTTTTCCTGCCCAGTACATAAACTGGGGAAGCTAGGTGGTGAAGTGGATAGAGTACCAGGAAGACTTGTCTTTGTGAATTCAAATCCAGCCTCAGATATTTATTAGCTATGTGACCCTGGGCAAATTAATTAACCCAGTTTGCCTCAGTTTCCTCATTTGTAAAATGAGCTGGAGAAGGAAATGGCAAACTATTCTGGTATCACCATAAAGACAACTTCAAATAAAGTCATGTCTGAACAACAACAATAAATATAAGAAATGTTGTCTTAGCATAAGGAAGGAATTGCTGTTTGCTGATCAACTCCCTGAATCATTGCCCACCAAGATAGCCAGATAATTGGCTCCCTAGCCTCCCAGGTTCTAGCAATAGCAGCATTTCTTCTGGAGTCCGACAGCCACAATGCAGCTGCAGCAGCCTGAGCCACTACCACAGCTAAATGTAGAGGGTGCACAGTGGAAGACTCAGAGGAACCTGAGTTCAGGCATTTAGTGATGGTATTTCCTTAGGCAAAGAATCTTAACCTCTCTGAACTTCATCTTTCTCAGCTATATAGTGGTAGTAATAGCATTTTCTCTCATAGAGTGGTTGTAAGGCTGAAACCTTTAAAAGTTGTGTACAGATCAGTTATTTATGTTAATGTTGTTATTTAGGTTCTGTTTGACAGTGGGTTCTAATTTGCCTCGCCAAATGTCTATAGTTCCAAGGGTGGACTTAGGTCTTGGAAAGGGACATCTACTACTGGTCATATCTTACTGGAACTGTAATCTTACAGGGAACTTACTGGGAACTGTCCCAGTCTTAGTTTCTACATCACTGCCTTTGACCTCTCTCATCCCATCCTTCAGTCATTCTTCTGTTTTCATGAGTTTTCTTTGTTGTTGTTTTTTCCAATTAGAGCAGCTATCCTAGTATACCTCTTCCACATATGAGTCATCTCCTAACCTGGAAGAGAAGTACTCTTTTGTGGCTCTCCCCATCTAAGATATCAGTTATAAGCATCAATTCTAATTTTCCATACTTGTTCAATTCCAAAATCTTTTTTTTTTAACCCACAAAAATCTTTTCAGTTCCTTCATTATCTGTCTTATGACAAGAATGGTTCTGTATATATACCATATTTATACAAATGTTACACACATTCATACCATTGGTCCTGTTGGTTATTGGACACCAGAATCCTAGTAGTTAATAGTACCAAGTTCCATTCTGATCCACTAATGGACTTTAAAATCTTTGATTTAACAAAATTAAATTAGTGAAATAAATTAGATTGCATTATTTCATATTACTTCCTTTTACACACTCTAAGGCCAGACCAAGAAGTCAGTTAGGTGGCAAGTGAAGAAGATTCATTTTCCTGAATTCAAATGTGGCCACAGACTTTTATTGGTTATGTGACCTGAGCAAGTCATTGAATCCTGTTTTGTCTTAGTTTCCTCCTCTGTAAAATAAACAAGAGATGGAAATGGCAAACCATTCCAATATCTTTGCCAAGAAACCCCCCAAGTGGGGTCATGAAGAGTCATACACAATGAATAACAAGGCCAAACCAAACTGTACTTCTTATTCTTTCTCATGGAAAATACTCCATATCTCCCAGGTCTCTGTTATCTTCTATGTCTGGAATATTCTTGATCCTCAACTACATTTCTTAACATCAATTTCCTCCAAGATTCAGTTCAAGCATCACCTTTCCTGATCCCCTTAGTAGCTAAGTACTCCCTCCCTCTAAAGTAATCTGTATAAATTATATAAATATTATATGCATATATTTATAATACTTATACTTTCTTTAAACAACTTAGGCTTGAGTTGTTTCAACTGTGTGCTATATATTTTTCTCATTATTATTCTTTCTTACTGTTTTTTATTCATTCTGATCTTAGCTCTGATGAATCAGTGAATCTGATGAATATACACACAGCTGATTCAAGGATAACTTCTAAGTTGATAACAAATCTTTTCCTATTAAAATAAAATCTGTTTAATTCTTTGTAGCATTATCCATGGAATTCTATTTCATCAAAAGATGGGGCAGTATTTATTTATCAATGCCTTAACTTGTTTACAAGATCTGGAGACCTTTTCCTGTTATTAATATTTTCCTTCTTAATTTATCTACTTATATTCAAGATTTTTCAGTTTCATTCTTCCCAAGATTTTTGGTAATTTCATCTTTTTTCCTTATTCACTTTCTGGTCTTATCCTCTCTGGGTCTCAAAGTGTCTTAGCCACCTCCCACACTGGGCAATTCATGGTTCAACCAATCTAGACCAGCCAAAACACAAACATAGGGAAAGGAAATCTGGGTGTACCAGGAATCAAGGGAAGGTAGAAGTACAATAGCTGATACCCTTAGGCTACTTTCCTTTGCATCTAAAACCCCACCTTCCTCAAGAAGCTTTTTCTGATCCCCTTTTCATGCTGGTCCTCTGTAGATTAGGTCCAATTTATTCTGCCTACATCTTATTCATACATAATTCTTTGCATGTTGTCTCTCCATTTGACTGTTAACTCCTTGGGAGCAGAGACTGGATTTTTTGTTTGTTTGTTTTTGTTTTTGTCTTTCTTTTTATTTACATACATATTTATATGTCTGCCACATAGTAGGAATTTAAATGCTTATTGACTCAAAGAAGAGTTGGGGGTAGGATACTGGCACTTAAATTTTTTTTTAAATGGAACAGGCTGACTGGAATTTAGAAACAGGTTGTCTTTTTTCCCCCCTTCAACACAAATGGAGACACAAATTGATAGCTATGGATGTGCATTCCAAAATGCTAATTGTTGCTCTCAGCCACTTCTTGTGGTATTATTAGAGATACGTAGGTAGTTATGGCAAGAATAGGACTGCTGTAACACTTTTGCCAGCTTCCAGGATTTCCTGTAGTATTTTGGGTCTGGGTACCTTTATTAAGTTCCTACCATGTGTCCAGCACTGTGCTAAGCACTAGAAATACAAATATGAAAAAGAAAGACAATCCTTACCTTCAGGGAAGTTACAATCTAATGGAGGAAGATACCTTAGAAAAGAAAGCTGAGAAAAGGGGCAGTGGGCAGTGGGGGTAATAGGGGAAAGTATCTACATACCTTCATGTAGACTTGGCTGGTTGTGACCTGCCAAAAAGACGGGATAGCTTTACTCTTACAACTGAAAGGGAAATTATCCATGACATCAAGGAGAAGCTATGCTATATTGCCCTGGACCTCAACAAGAGATGGCCCCTGCTGAAGGTCACTGTCAATGAGAGATTCAGGTGGCCAGAGCCCCTTTCCAGTCATCATTCCTGGGTCTGGAATCCTGTAGCAGTCGTGAGACTACTTTCAATTTTTATCATGAAGTGTGATGTTGATAACTGAAGGCTCTCTATCTGGTGACACTGCCATGGACTAGTATTGCCAACAGAATGCAGAAAGAAATTACAGTCCCAACACTAACACAATGAAAATTAAGATCATCATTGCCTCTGAACATAAGTATTCTGTCTGGATTGGTGGCTGCATTCTGACTTCTGTCTACCTTCCAGCAGTTGTGGATCAGCAAGCAGGAACAGACCATCATGAAGGCTTCTTAATGGACTGCTAGCAGATGTAGAACACGTGTTGCATGAGTATTCACAAAGCATAAATATTTCCTGGCAAATATATACCTCATGTTAGCCCCATGAAACCGGAATAAGCCTTCTTTAAAAAGACAAACATCTGGACTTTTTAGATTGTTAAACCATTACTGATTTGATCTCACATTCAAGTTATCAGTTGTTCCCTTGCTGTACATTTTAGCATACTTTAGACTTATCTTTGATCTAACTTCTAAATTCTATCACTTCTTGCTTTAGTTAAGGCTAAGAGTAAACTTCCATAAATTTTTTTGTTTGCTTTTTTTCTTTTTTTCTTTTTTTTTGCGGAGGCAATTGAGGTTAAATGGCTTGCCCAGAGTTACACAGCTACTAAGTGTTAGGTATCTGAGGCAGAATTTGAACTCAGGTCCTTCTTACTCTAGGATCAGTGCTTTATCCACTGCACCATCTAGCTGTCCCAACTTCTATAGAATATTGACCTGATAATATAGCATATTATCTCTGTGACCTTCTCTGTTTTGAAATCTTGCATAATGTTCATTCATGTCCCAAAGTATTTTATAAACTTAAAGCACTACATAAATATCAGTTGTTATTACTATTTTTATATAATCTTTCTGGTTGGTTAACTAACATTCATCAGCTATACAAATATCTGACCTGTTGTGTAATTTTCAGTAATGTTTGACTCTTTGTCACCACATTTAAGGTTTTCTTTGCAAAGATACTGGATTAGTGCGCCACTTCCTTCTTCAGTTCATTTTATAGATGAGGAAACTGAGGCAAGCAAGATTGAGTGATTTACCCAGGGTCACATAGCTAGTAAGTGTTTGAGACCAAATTCGAACTCAGCAAGATGAGTCTTTCTGATTTCAGGTCTAGCACTCTATCCATTACACCACCTAACTGTTGATATCAAATCTCTATAGGGTACATAAAAGTCAGATTTTTAGTATCTAAAAGAGTTGATTTGCAGAATTTCTCTAGAAAGGCTGGCAAGAGTTTATTAACTGTTTGTTGTATCTTGCCAATATCCTAGCATCATTGCATCCAATGCTAACAAATTGAATCTAAACCTTAAGAACCAGTGGTGTTTTTTCTTAACTCAGTTTCCCCCAATATCATAAGGCTAAGTTACAAAAATGTTTGCATTTGCAACTTGTAAATTTGTACATCTAGTTAATTTATGCAAGATTTTTGTACATGCCCTTACTGTTCTCAAATGACATTAGAATGCCCAAATTTGCAAATCATCCTAGAGCAGAAAATTGTAATTAATATCCAACATGTCATTGTATAAGAAAAAATAAAAGTGCCCAAATAAACTGAAAAAAAAGTGGGACCATGTAGAATCTATGAAGAGAGACTTCTTCCTTTTGGATTTCAAATAGAACTTGCCCATTAACATTATGAAGACCTTTGGTAAGTATGTATCTCAATTATTACTACTAAGAAGACTATTAAACAATGATCTCTGTGGCCTCCTATCTTGAAATTTTGTATGGTGCCCACCCCCCCAAAGTAGTTTGTAAACCTTAAAATAAACCTTAAAATACTATATAAATGTCAGTTGTTATTACTATTGTGTAAAATCTATTATTATTCTTTTTTTTAAAAAATTTGTGTGGGAGGTATTTTGTTTAAGGAAAATCTTTAACATTGTATTTTGCTCTAGTAAGTCAAATGTTTTTTTTAATCACAAAATAATAGACACAGTGGGATCTTATTTTCTCTGGCACTCAGTCAATTGGGTGGTTGTGAAAATGTGGCTTGCTGCAGAAAATTGTCTTAAAAGACTGCCTATTCAGTAAATGGCTTGTTTTTTGTCATAGGACCTTCTCAATGAGAACCATGAGCACTCAAAAAAAAAAAAAAAAGTCAGCTTGGCCATCCAAAGGAAAAAAAAAAAAAAGATGATGCCCCAGTTATATTATAGAGTTGAATATTGAGTTAGTCCACTGGTGTCTCTGTCTCTCTCTCTTTGTTTCTTTCTCTCTTGTTCTCTCTGCATATATATATATATATATATATATATGGGTTTTTTGTTGTTTTTTTTTTTTTTTTACTTATGAACAAGGAGCTGGGCACAGAATTGAATAGGAAGAGGAGGAAGAAGAAGAGCAGAAGAATGGGCTTGGTTAACTGCAGTATTTTCAGTGATCCCAAAATGTTCTCCGCATAAAAACCTATCATTTAAATGTCTTTTCCCAGGATGTTATGAAGTCAGGGATCACAGAATACCATAATGTTGGAAAGATAACAATTTCAGGTGACACAGATGTCAGGAGAAATCTATATGAGAGGTATAAATAGGTTGGAAAACTTTACCAAAAAAAGCAACACGAAAGACTTCAAGGATATGTATGACTGAAAAAGGAGGTAGATTAGTCTTATAGCAAGAGGAAGAGATGATAAATAGACAACCTACATTTTGCAATTATATCACTGAATTAAGGATCCCTTCAAGGTGGGAATTCCCCTTACCAAGGTAGAAAAAAAAAATCTACATAAAAGTTTTAATTTAAAGAGTATACTGAGGTTCACTTGCCCATGGTCATCCAGCTAATATGTGTCAGAGTCAGGATTTGAACCCAAGATTCTGTGACCCCACACCCAGCATTTTATCCCTATTGCCACATTGCATTGATATCTACAGAATATTGAAAAAAGCAAAAGAAGGCTCCTAGTGTTCAGTCTCCTATGTAATATCTACAGAAAAACATGGACAAGAATTGTACTGGATGAGATGGTATCCTTGGGCTGTGATCTATAGTAGAAGGAAAAGCCAATTACAGATTTACTGAAGGAAGGAGGATATTTTTTCCTAATAGCTCTTCAAAGCTTCATTAAGCTTGAGTGTTTTGATGAGTATGTATTCTAAGTAATTAGCAAAGACTAATCGAGGAAACTGTTTCCCCACTGCATGTATACCTTGGCTTTTGGTTATTCTACTCTCCACTTGAGGTACTTAGTGTGGTATAGAAGATAGTAGATAGTGTTGGACCTGAAGTCAGGAAGCTTGAATTTAAATCCTCCGTTGCCAAGTTCTATCAATGTTACCTTCATAGCATCTGTCATATATGCCCCTTTTCTTTTCTTCCATCACCCTGGGGCAGGCTCTTGTCATTTCACATCTGGACTACTGCTGATCTCTCTGTCTCAAGTTCATTCTCCACTCCAGTGGTTCCCTATCACTTCCAGGACTGAATGAAAAATCTTCTCTTTGGAATTAAAACCTTTCATAACTTGACACTCTTCTACTTTCCAGTGTTCTTCCACTTTACTCTCCCATGCTCTACTAACTTATATACTCTGATGTGGTGCTGCTTCTCCTCATTTTTCCAACAGCTGCTCTGCTTGGTTTTGACTCCTTGAACAACATGATTTTCCTCTAAATAAGTTACTCATCAGAAATCTCATCATCTTGAAGATCACTTCATCTTTAATACTCAATAACCTCTTCAATATCCTTAGTTGCTGGCTTCCCTCTGACTGGAGGGTTCAAAGGCAGAGCAAAAAAAAAAAAAAAAAAAAAAACTCCTCTGAAAGCCTCCCCTTATTTAAAACTCCCTTTATTTAAAAAAAAATAAAACTTCATTTAAAAAAAAAAGAATTTCCAACTCTTCATTTCTTTTTTGTTTTTTTTAACTTTTTTTAATATTAACTTTTTATTTTCAGAATAAATGCAAAAGTAGTTTTCAACATTCACCCTTGCAAAACTTTGTGTTCCAAATTTTTCTCCCCTCTCTTCTCCTATCTCCTTCCCCTAGAAGACAAGTAAACCAATGTAGGTTAAACTGTTGTGCCACAGTTCTCTTTTAATGTCCTGACCCAAAATTGTGGTATATGAATGTTATGGAACATTATTGTTCTGTAAGAAATGACCAGTAGGATGAATACAGAGAGAATTGGCAAGACTTACAGGAACTGATGCTAAGTGAAATGAGCAGGACCAGGAGATCATTATATATTTCAACAACGATACTGTTTGAGGATGTATTCTGATGGAAGTGGATTTCTTTGACAAAGAGAAGATCTAACTCAGTTTCAATTGATCAATGATGGACAGTAGCAATTACACCCAAAGAAAGAACACTGGGAAATGAATGTAAACTGCTTGCATTTTTGTTTTTCTTCCCGGGTTATTTTTACCTTCTGAATCCAATTCTTCCTGTGCAACAAGAGAACTGTTTGGTTCTGCACACATATATTGTATCTAGGATATACTGTGATATATTTAACATGTATAGGACTGCTTGCCATCTGAGGGAGGGGATGGAGGGAGGGAGGGGAAAAATCGGAACAGAAGTGAGTGCAAGGGATAATGTAAAAAATTACACAGGCATGGGCTCTGTCAATAAAAAGTTATAATTATTTTAAAAAAAATTGAAGGGTAACTTGTAGTAATATTGATTTTACGTCTATAAAAATGCAATAAATTGACAAAAAAAAATGTCCTGACTTAGTTTTCCTAATTGTCCTATTTAGTTATTCTGCCTCAGGTTATAACCTTTCCCTCTTAAAGTTTGATGAAACCTGAGGTCTACCTCAATTGTTCTGTCCCAAAACCCAAGCTACAATCATTCCCTCTTAAATGGTTGATGAGATAAAGATTTTATATCTTTAGGCTATAATTATTCCTTCTTAATGTTTGACAGGATAAAGGTCTATCCATTTTAGACATCATTAGAATATCAGTAACCTCTCCAGTACCTCCCTCCATTGTGTCATCCTAGGTGCCTCCCCCCATTGGGTTATCCCCATCTAGGTATCTCCCCTATTATGTCATTGTTCTTGTTATCCTATAAAAATCTTGCTGTCCCAATACTCAGGGCTGCACTCTTTGAGACAATAGTCTCGTTCAGCCCTGGGACCAACCATGGATCCATTTGGTCCCAGTAAATCTCTCCATTTAATAAACTTTTAAATTGTTCTATAATCTCTGTCTTGCTCAGTTTCTCTGGCATTACAAAACATGTACAATTCTATACATATTTCCACAATTATCTTGTTGGACAAGAAAAATCAGATCAAAAAGGAGAAAAAATTAGAAAAAAGCAAGCAAACAACACAAAAAAGGTTGAAAATACTATGTCGTGATCCACATTCAATCCCCACAGTTCTCTCTTTGGAGACAGATGGCTGTCTTTATTATAAAACCACTGGAATTGGCCTGATGTACCTTACTATTGAAAAGAGTCATGTCCATTAGCAATTCTTCACTTTTTACCTGCTACTCTGTTTGGTTTTGACTCCATGAAAATAATGCCCCAACATGGGGGTAACCTTGAAGAGGGGACCCCAAAACTCTAAAGATCCTTGAAGGAGAAAATCTCCTTTAACCCTGCCTCAGTGAGAGCCTGCCCCAGGGAATCAGATAAAGTGCTTTACCTCAGTGGGGCTGGTTGAGTCTTGGGCTAGAGAATTCCAACCCTATTCAAATGTAGATCTTCCATTCAATTCAACTCAAGCTGTACTCAGCCCCATGAACAGCAACCTCCAGCTCATAGCCAACTTGAGCTGTCCCAGCCCCCACTAAGACACTCAATATAAAAGAGCCAAACTAAAATCTTCTCTTTTCAGAGGTTCCAAACATGACAGCTGTGCTATGCTTAGGATGCCAAGGAGCCTCTGTCCACTGTAACATTCTTTTCCACTGCCATCCTCTCTTTACCCTCATCTATTTCCCTAACGAGACTGTGTCTCTCTGTCAGGATTTCTAACCTAACTTCCAATCCCCATAATAAACCTCTTTTATCAATCTAGTTTTTTGGGTCTGTAAATTCCTTTATAGAGAAACTCTGTGCTGCCAGAAAGGAGCCCCCAAAACTCCCTACCCTTGTGCCAAGTCCCAAGGGGTTACAGGGGAGCCAAACTTCTCCATTTGGTTCCCTGAAACCTGAACCTGCCACTAGACCTTATCATTTAACTCCCTGATCACATTTTGGTTCCCTAAATTTAAACCTTATTGATGCGGGAAAGATTCCTTTCTTTGGGCTGGGACAGCTCAAGTTGCCCCCCCCCCCCCCCCCCCCCCCCAGTTAATGTAATTATCCTTTGACTCACAAATCCTGGTCCCTTTGTATTCCAATAGAAGATCTGTCCCAGCCCCAGCCAGATCTGAGCCAACACGGGGCTACACCCAAAAGCCCCTCTAGCTAAATCTCCCATTATAAAAAGAACACACTGGGACTCCCTCTTCACAGAGATCCCAAACATGCTAGCCATGTCAGGACTAGCACTGGACCCTCTGTCTGGTGCCCTTCTTATCTCTACCTTCGCCTATACTTTAAACTTGCTTCCAAACCCAATAATAAACCTCTTTTATCAATCTAGCTTTTCGGGCCGATAAATGCTTTTATTGGGGACTCAGGCCACTACTAGACCTTATTTACCGCCGTATCATTGCGCCGAATCCAAGGGGTTTCTGGGGGGGGGGGGGGGGGAGGTCTATTTGACTCCCTGTATCCTGGACCTGCCACTAGACCTCAACTAAACCCTAATTTCATTTAGATACCCCAAATCTAAATCTCATCATTAGCATCCTCTGCTTATTCCTCTATCTTTTTGGTTTCCTTTTGTGCACTGTTTTTCACCAGTAGATTATAAGCTTCTTCTCTTTCTTTTTTCTTAATTTATATCCTCAGTGCTTACATAGTACAGTGCCTAACACATAACAGGTGCTTAATAAATGTTTATTGACTATAAGACTGCTTCTTCTACAAGACACTCCATCTTCTGATTGAGCATTTTGATTGGCTATACCTGGAATGTACCCTAAATATGAAATGCTCTTGCTCCTCCTCTCTGCTTCCTGGCTTTCTTCAAGTCATCTAAAAATTTCATCTTCTACAAAAAGTTTTTTTTTATTATTCCCATTAATATTAGTGTCTTTCCTTTGTTAAGTATCTCCATTTTATACAGGAAATATCATTTTTGTGCACAAATGTTTGCATGTTGTCTTCCTGTTAGAATGCAAGTGTCTTGAGAGCGCCAACTTTTTGCCCTTTCCTATATATCAGCAAATGAAACATTGCCTAGCACATAATAAGCACTTAATAAATGCTTGTGGGGGCAACTAGATGGCACAGTGGCTTCAGTTTCCTCATCTGTCAAATGTGTTGGAGAAGAAAATGGCAAACCACTCCAGCATCTTTGCCAAGAAAACTCCAAATAGGGTTATAAGTGCCAAATATGATTGACACACACAATACCAACACACACACACACACACACACACACACACACATATATATATATATATATATATATATATAAAACATCCTCAGACTTAGCCCATTGCAGGACATGTGGCAAACACTTAATACCTGCTTTGTGATGTATTGTCAGGATCTGTGTTACACAGATAGAGATAAGGAAAGGAGAAAAAAAGGTGTTAGATAGCTGGGTTTCAATTCCAGCCTGGTTTTGTTACATATCCAACTGAGGAGACGTGAGTATTCTTCTATATACAGATCAACTGAATCACTTTGCTGCATCAAGATAAAAAGGGGTCAGAAGAAGGGACAGGGTAGATTCCATCCTAACTCATATTGTCTCCACATGCTTTTCTTACGTGTGTCCATCCTTCTCACTGATAGTGTGTCTATTTAAGGGAAAATATGTCTCAGGCTTATAGGGAAATGTTATACTACTACTTTTCTTATTAAATACTTTGAACTAATCAAACTAATAGAAAAGCAGACATATCTGGGGAGTCCATGATCCATGGTTTTCGATGAATATGGGCTCTCAGAGTACCTTGAACTTGAAGTAGCCTTGTTTGGGGGACCCACTATGTGAATTGAGAGGGGTGTCCCAAGTGCTCCATGAAAAAGAAAGAAATTTGCCTTGAATCCTCAATAATGACTCTGTTGCCCATTTCCACTTCTTTCCCTAGACTTACATGATCTAATAACCTCAAACCTTCAAATTCAAGCCTTCAGGATCAAAAGGAGATCCTAACAGAGAAAGCTTCTAATCAGAGGGCATTTATATGTGCTCTTAGTAGCACTTCCTCCACTTTCCTTTTTCATGGTTTTTACATGCAGGAAGTATGAACAGGGAATTCTGACTTGTATACATCTTATTCTCTGACATGGCAGGATTAATATAAAAAGAGAACACAGTCAAGAGCAAAATCTTCCTCTCAGGATGAGGAATTTGAATATGAGAGAAGCAGAAAACCACAGGGTCCTCAAAAACTTCTTTGATGAATAAGCAATCAGCTCTAAACCATCCATCTAGGCCTCTGAGCAGTAATGCAAAGGTACAAAGCCTGTTAAGCTATGGGGTTCCTGAAAGCTGCTGAAGAGATCTTCCCACCTGAGATTTTTGTTGCTTTAATTCAGTTCAACCATCATCCATAATGACACTTGAATGGAAGGATTTTCCCATCTAATTCTATATAATTAGGCCTGTAATGGGAACTTTATTCTCTCTTCTCCTGCCTCCCCCCAATTTTCAAGGGTTGTCAGTTTTCTGAAGCAATTTATCACTTGGGAACAGATTCAATTCTTAATATAGAGGTAAAACATACAGATTTCCCTGCCTGTCTGAGGGTGGGAAGATAACTCTCTCCAAACAGCCACTCTCTTATGCAGACTTTGCAATCAAATTTTTGAATATCATCTTGGAGTTAGCAAAAAACCTTGGCATTCTTGCTGCTTTTTTCATTCTTCTGTTTTAAAACAACTCTCAGGGAAAACAAAGGGGGAAAAATCTGCTTTAGCATGATGTCTGGACTCCTATTTTATAGACACAAGGTCAGACAATGCAAGGAGAGGATGCCTGCAGAAATAGTTACAATCTCTGAGAAAGGGTTTTCAAGTCGAACAAGGTCTGAATTGCTTCTTCTTCCTTCAGACTGATAGTACAATTCAAAATACTGACTCTTTGAAGGAAGGGATTTTGTTTTTTCTGTGCTATACAGAATGCTAATATAGAATTAACATTATGCAAAATTTAAGGATTTTGTTTTGTTTTGGTCTGAACTCATGATTTCATCAGTTTAAGGAACTCCTAGTATGGGAACCCTTTCTGTCAGGGCAAATTAGCAACTATTCTGAAAGTTAAAATAATTGAATTATAGATTTAGAACCTCAGAGGTCCTCTTGTCCAATCACCCCATTTTTAGATGATAAAACAGAGACCTAAAGAGATTGTGATTTACCTACAACAATGCAAGTTTAGTAAGTGACAGGACCAGAATTAAGCCCCTTAAGATACTATACCACATTGCTTATTTATTTATTTAGGTTAAACATTGCAATTCTTCTAAACATATTTCCCTATTCACCATGCTATGCAAGAAAAATCAGATCAAAAGATGAAATAAAGGAAAAAAAACACAAGCAAACAAACACCACCATCAAAAAAGGTGAAAATACTACACTTTAATACACATTTAGTCTCCATCATTTTCTCTCTGTATGCAGATGGAACTTTCCATCTCAAGTATATTGGAATTGCCTTGAATCACCTCATTGTTGAAAAGAGTCACTAGAATTGATCATCCCATAATCTTGTTGTGTGTGCAATATCTTTTGGTTCTGCTCACTTAACATCAGTTTATGCAAGTATTTCCAGGCTTATCTATAATCAGCCTGCTCATGATTTCTTATAGAATAATAATATTCCATTCTATTCATATACCATAACTTATTCAGCCATTTCTCCAACAGATGGGCATCCGCTCAATTTCCAGTTCCTTGCCACCACAAAAAGGGCTGCTGTGAACATTTTTGCACCTATGGGTCCCTTTCCCTACTTTAAGATCTCTTTGGGATACAGGTTCAGTAGAGATACTGTTGGATCAAAGGGTATGAACAGTTTTATAACTCTTTGGGCATAGTTCCAAATTGTTCTCCAGAGTGGTTGGATCAGTTGGATCATCAACATTACTATGATCTTTGTTGGAATATATATATGTATTGCTCTTTCCAAACACACACACACACACACACACACACACAAATTGTATTGCTCTTTCCAACATAGCATCCTGTTTTCCAACTTGAGATACTTGAACAGAGAGGTTAAGGGTTTTATCCATGGTTATACTGCCATTGTATGTCAAAGGAAGGACTTGAATGCTAGACTTCCTAACTCCAAGATTATGATTCTATTCACTATTTCATCCTGACTCTCTATGTAAGTTTAAAATGGACTTTAGGCTTGGAGGCTGCTTGCCTGGGTGGGAAGCTGAGTTAGCTAGAGAGATCTGGAGAGGAGAAAACAACTTCATTCCTCCTTTAAGAGACACACATATTCCAGACTCTATTCTTTTTTTATTTTGTGAGGAAATTGATGTTTGACTCACCCAAAATCATACAGCTACTAAGTGTCTGAATCCAGATTTGAACTCAGGTCTTCCTGACTCCCAAGGCTAGTACACTATACATTGCACCATCTAGCTGTCCCTCCAGACTCTTTTCACCTAAAGAAAGAACAGACTTTGGAAGGCAGACATATAGGAGAAAGCTGGATTTCCAGCTTGTTTCCCTGGAGACCCTCGGGAATGAGTGAGATGATCTCTCTCTCTCTCTCTCTCTCTCTCTCTCTCTCTCTGTCTCTTTATCTCTCTCTCTTATTATTCCCAACGGGAGAATTTTTTCTCTCATTCTAATTCTCTTGTTTCTACTTGCTATCTATGTGGATGACTATGTGTACTTGCTTATTCACTGTGATGATTTTTTATATTTAACTAGTGTTTAGTGGGAAGAAGTCAAGCCTGTAGATAGAAGCTTAGGGTACCCCTTTGTAGAGGGCTGGAACTCTGGAAAGGTATACTTAAAGATACTTATAGCATTTTCGTGCTATATACCTTTCCAGAGTTCAGGTATACTTAAAGATACTTATAGCAGGGTGTTTACTCAGTGTGATTGATGAGATAATGGTTCTCTACTTAACATATACTTAGTATGATATGGTGATATAATGGTTCTACGGTTGGCACATGCTCAGTGTACAGTAGTGATGTAATCATACTGAGGTATTTAAGAACTGAGAGGACTGGGAACTCAAAGTCACAGACACAGAGAAGACTCTGGACTTTATCCTTGACCAGCCTTGTGGTGGCTCTCCTGCCTTCATCACTTCTCCAGCTAAAGATCAAGGCCCATCCAGAGAACCTCCAGAAAGCTTGTCTAGACATTACATTCTGGCATCCAAGATGTGAAGCCCTAGATGTGAGGCTCTGGACATAAGGACCTACTGACAGCAGTTCAACTAACGCGATCATAAGCTCAATGGAGAAGTTCCTGTGACCCAGAAATAGGGTGAGTACAAAAATAGACAAGTGGGAAACTTTGATAAGGGGTAAACTAGTCTTTCGTTTTTCAGCTGAAATGGGGCAAATATTAAGAAAAGAGCCTCCTCCACCCCAAGGGAAGTGTGTATAACACATAGTTAGGTTAATGAAGAAGCAAGGTTTATTGATAAGTTGGAAGCAGATCATGGGGATTTTAAATATATTAGAGTGCATATCTCCTTGGCTCTCTAAGGAAGAAAAATTAGAGCCAGATATGTGAAAAATAGTGGAAGAGCAACTAATTGAATATTACAAAGCTATGGGTCCTGATTCAATTCTTGAGGAAACATTCCTTATGTACAATATAATACAATTGGCTTTAAAGAATCCCACAAAAAAAGGGGAAAAATTTAATGTGGACATCCAGACAAGGAAATGTAAGGAGAAAGAGCAGGATGAGAATGGTACTGACGAAGCAGTTGAAAAACATAAAGAATTGGACAACAAAGGAAACTGAAACGACTCAGTTTCATCTCCACCTCCACCTGAGCAGGCACTCTTAGGGCATTCTTCATCTCCTGACCTTCCTCCCTCAATTTATCCTTGGTGGGTGGAGGGAGAAGGAGTGGGAGGGACAGTGACACCATCACCACCCATGCAGCAGCTTTGTCCACCCCCTATGATAGGATTACAAAAGGCACTAGTTAAAGTTAAAGAGGAAGGACAAGATATATCTGATTTAAGAATAAAAGCATACCCTGTGATGGAAGAATTTGATTTTTCAGGTCAAGCCAAGAGAAGATATACTCCTTTTGATCTGGAAATTATCAAAGATCTGAAAAAGGTTTGCACTCTTTATGGGGCTACATCATCTTATGTTAAGATGGTATTTGAGAATTTGGCTTTTGAAATTTTAACCCCTAGTGATTGGAAATCTATAGCAAGGACATGTTTAGAACCTGGACAAAACTTGTGGCTTTCACAATATAGTGAACTCTGTAGAATACAAAACCAATGAAACAGCAAACTGGAGTTAATATATCAATCCCCTTTGATCAACTAGCAGGTATAGGTCCTTATGCAGACATTTAAGTGCAGATTAATTACCCTTTGTCAGCATTTGAGCAAATTGCTTCTGCTGCTATCAAAGCATGGGGCACCATTTCAGGAAAACAAGATAGAATGGAAGCTTTCACGAAAATACAGCAAGGTCAAAATGAACCCTTTGCTGATTTCATAGGACGTTTGCAGACAGCTATCATACAGACTATTGGTGAAAATGCAGCAACAAGAATAATGATTTGCTAAAGAAAATGCTAATGAGGTTTGTAAAAGAATTATACTAGGACTACACAAGGATGCTCCTTTAAAGGAGATCATAAAACACTGTGCCACAATGGGCACAAATACCTTTTATACCCAGGCTATGACACAGAACATGGGAAGACAGGGTCCCTTTTGGCAAGGGACTTCCAGAGAGACTCGTCGATGCTTTCAATGTGGTAAAGTAGGGCATTTGAAAGCTCAATGTTGGCATAAAAACAGAGTGAAAAAACAGGTTAGAGAACAAGACCCAAAACCCTATATCCAAAATGCAACAAAGACTTCTATTAGGCATCAGAATGTAGATTGACTCAGGGAAATGGGAAGCAGGGCTTGGCTCCAGGCCCCCAGGGAAAAAACACTTGGGGCATGATGGCAGCCGATGTTACACCCAGAGAGTCTTTAGAAGTTCAGTACTCCAACATGATCAATCGGCCAAGAAGCAAACTGATGGAAGAAAGGAATTACAATTGGGGAGAATAGAGTTGTATGTAGCTGGGACTACTGAGATATATGTTGGAGAGGTGAAATCTATCCCTGTCCAGATTATAGATCCCTTGCTTCCAGGCACAGTAGGCTTGACCATTTCACCTCCTGATAGTGCTTACAAAACAGTGTCCATTCATATACTGATTTGGGAATGTGTAGCTAATATCCCAGTAACTAATGCAGGTATAATAATGTGGGACTTATCACTCAGGAGAAGAAATAGTATCAGGTTTACTGATACAGCCTCCTAATAGGCAATTTGGTGATATTTGCATAGATTTTGACTCCCAACAACGGAATCCATGAATATTTTGGACTGTAGCTGTTACAGCTGATCATCCTATGCTCACTATCTATGTAAATAGCATACCATTAAAAGGGTTGGTAGATATGGGTACAGATCATACAGTCATTAGAGGTGCCAGTTGGCCCAGTCATTGGCCAAAGATGAAGGCGGACACATACATGTCTGGTATAGGAGAATCAATAGCAGCTGAAGTTAGTGCTACTCTTTTGATTTGGATATTTGAAGGTGAAACAGGTTTTGTAGTTGAAAAATCCCCATCAACCTATGGGGAAGAGACATCTTACAATAGTTAGGATTACAATTGAGTACTTTGGCTTTTTAGGCAGGGCTGCTGTTGAAGGCCTGCCAACACTCTCAATGGAAAGAACTAAGAACTACAAATTGCATATAGCTCCAGAAAAAAATTTAGACATGCTCCTTTTCAATATTTAGGATATGAAGTATATCCTAAGGTGCTTACAGTACAAAAACTTTCCTTAAGAACAGAGAAGCTAACCACCTTAAATGACTTTCAGAAATTGATAGGAGATATACAATAGATGCATCCAGTGTTAAGCTTGACTACCTATCAATTGTAACCATTATATGACATTTTAAGGGGAGACAGTGCTTTAAACTTACCACACCAGCTTACAAAAGAAGCTTAAGAGGCTTTGAGAGAAGTTGAACTGGCTTTATCCAATGTGGTTGAAAGAGTCACTCAAAAACCCTTGGAAATATCAGTTTTTGCTACAAAAGAGGCACCCACAGCAGTCCTTCATCAAGGAGACAGTGTGATAGAGTGGGTGAATCTCCTGGCACAACTAAAACAAAGCCTTACTCTTTACCCAGTGCTTGTGGCTAGAATTTTATTAAAGGCCATTAAGAGGGTAGTACATTTATCTGGGATAAGACCTGACAAGAAATACACCTTTTATACTAATGTACAAATTAATGCATGCTGTGAAACTATTCCAGAATGGCAAATTTTATTGGGCACAGCTCCAAATTTTACACACGGGTATCCATCAAAAATAACCTGGCTATTACATAATTGGCAATGGATTTTTGAAGAAAAGGTTTCTAAGGTTCCTCTTAAAGGACCAACTATCTTTACAGATGCATCCAAACATAACATTTGTGCTGTATACTCTCATGACAATTACAAAGAGAGTAGTCAGAACTCCTTTTCAGTCCACTCAGCAGAATGAATTGTATGCAATCATTCTAGCTCTTCCTTATTATCCTTTATATCTTGCATGTCCACTCTCATAAGGGACTTCCAGGTCCTATTTTTTTATGGAAATTTAAAGGCAGATAGCCTTCTAACCATGTAGCCAATACTCCTTTATTTTAGGCAGCCCAAGAATCTCATTCTAAATATTATCAGCTGCTCAAACTTTATGTTTGCAATTTGGAATAACAAAAGAAGCTAGGAGCATAGTAAAAGCCTGTATAGCTTGCCTTCCTTTCCACGCTCCTACGCTGCCTCTAGGGAAAAACCCTTGTGGCTTGAGACCCAATGAAATTTGGCAAATGGATGTGACCTATTTATTATAAATCTTTTGGTCGTCTGTCTTTTATCCCTGTTGTAGTAAGACACCTTTTCAGAATTCACTTTTGCAATACCAACAGCAAAAGAGACTGAATGGTCACTAAATTCCTTATACAAGCTTTTGCAATTATGGGTGTTCCACAAGCAATAAAAACATATAATGGACCTGTATATACTTCTAAACATTTTGTACATTTTTGAGCACAATATCAGATTTTACACACCACTGGCATATCTTTTAATCTTCAAGGTCAGGCAATAGTAGAGAGAAAAAACAAAGACATTAAGATTCTCCTCCAAAAACAAAAGAAAGGGGGAGCCATAGGTAACCCTAGAGAACTTTTAAATTTAGCTCTTTACACTATTAATTTTTTTGATTTTTGATAAAGATGCATTGGCTCCGGCAGGCAGGTTTTATAACCCACCGGAAGGGCAGTGTCCAGTGCGAGCAGCTCCACTATCTTTAGATAATTGCCTAATAATTAGATAATTATCTAATTGATAATTTAGATGTGGAGAGATCCAGAAAGTGGTGAATGGAAGGGACAAGATAGGTTAACTGTTTGGGGGAGAGGGTTTGCTTATATCTCTACAGATCGAGAAGGAATCAGATGCATGCCACCGAGCCATATTCGCCTTGTCCATTGAAGAGAGATGGAGCAGATTCTTGAAACGAAGGAAAAGACCCAGGAAACATCAGATGGTTCTATCTCTGACTACATGTGCCTCTGAAAAAGCATGGCTGTTAACCCAGTGTATATGGCAATTAACCCATGAACATCAAAAATTGTTGATGAGATTGCTATAGGACTTCAAAACCTACAGGAATCATTGGATTCCCTGACACATGAAGTAATGGACAACAGATTGGTTTTGGATTATCTCTTGACTGCTGAAGGAGGCATATGTGTAATTGTTATTTATATACTCTCCTTATAGGACTTATGGACATGTATAATTCCCCATGTTGATTCATGTTGTTTGTTACATCACTACTAACCTGTGTTTTATTACTATGGACTTGTTTAATACCTCCCATGCTGATGGATTTATGCATACCTGTTTCAACTTCAGCCCAGAGGAAGCTTGCTAATAATATCTGGTTTGATTCCCCATTTCCCTTTGATGTTCTCACCTTCCTTTCTGAGAAGTCAGGAGGGTGTGATCACCTGTGTTCTAAAACAAAAGAAAGCAGGAGGTGTAGAAGGCCAGAACTCTGGAAAGATACACTTAAATATACTTACAGCAGGATGTTTACTCAGTGTGATTGATGAGATAATGGTTCTATTTAACATATACTTAGAATGATATGGTGATGTGATGGTTCTATAGTTGGCACTGCTCAATGTACAATAGTGATATAATCGTACTGAGGTATTTAAGACTGAGAGGACTGAGAACTCAGTCTCAGACACTGACACAGAAAAGACTCTGGACTGCATCCTTGACCAGCCTTGTAGTGGCTCTCCTGCCTTCATCACTTGTCCACCTAAAGACCAAGGCCCATCCAGAGAACCTCCAGAAAGCTAGTCCAGACATTACATCCCTCTCCATTTAAGGAATAGCAACCACAAGAGTATCTTGAATCTAAAAACATCATACCCTTCAATCAACAACACTGAAGAGGGCTGATTAACACAATCCTCTCAGAAGATTGCAAAATGTCCGGTCTCATGGCTCCTTCTCCTGCTCCCTTCAGACAGGAATCAAAGTCCTCCATTTAGACTATGCATGGGGACTCATACATAAACTAAATGGGCAGCACAAGCCTTACATAAATATGAATGTTCAATATATGTCAATAAAGATCATGGTAGCAATGCATTTTCAAAGCCCCTCTTACCCAGAGATCTCAACCGTTTCTCACTCTATGTGTAGTCAAGCCTGCCAAAATGCTTCAGAAATTTTCTGCAGGAAGTACCTGAACAGAACTAGAATTTCTTCCCACTGATTCTTTGGGGCAGGAATCTCTTTTGCCCAAGGGCTATGGGAGAAGCAGGGGAATTTTTCAAAAAGAAGAAAAATGAGGGCAGGCAAGGAGATGTGGATAAGATATCAGGGAGGTGAAAATAGGTGGAGCGGCAAACAACTGTATTGTGATTTTGCTGAGGTACAGAGAGTGCTGATCTCTTCTGATAAGGTAATAAATAACAGAATGGGCTCTGAAATATGGCCTAAAAAGAGAACTATCCAGGAAAACAGGATATTACACATACTAGGTCAGGACATACTGAGAATCGATGCTTTTTTCTTCTCTGTTGCTGGCTTTCACCCAGGTAGAGAATCACAGAATCTCTGAGGTGGAAGGATCTCAAACAAAGCAATCAAACCCTTACTTGGTGAATGAGTGAAAAGCTCTAGAACATGCAGCCAGGTGCTTCTCTGGGCTGCTTAAACCGAGATGATGATGATTAAGAGCTCACTCTTTTTTCAGGTAGCTTAATCTCTTTGTTAGAAAATAGATTCTCATACTGAGTCATATTCAACCTCCCTGTACCTTCCACTCTTTGGTTTTAGCTCTGCCCCCTGGGACTAAGGGAAATAAACCTAATCCTTCTTCCATGTGACAGCTCTTCAAATATTTTGGAGACTGAAATCATGACTCCTTTAGGCCTTCTCTTCTTCAGACTAAACATCAATAGTTCCTTCAATCAATTTTGTATCATATGTCTTTTACATTCCCTCATTATTCTGGTTGCTTCATTATAGATGTGCTCTAGTTTGTCAATGTCACTTCTAATATGTGCTGCCCCAAATTGAACACAGTGCTCTAGGTATAGTCTGGTCAGGACAAAATACAGTAGGATTATCAGTTTAATCACTATAGATGTTTTTGGTCTGAATTAATATTGTCTACCTTACTGGGACAGATAGATGGTGCAGAAGATAAAGTGCCACATTTCTCACCTTCTTGAGTTCAAATCTGGCTTCAGATACTTCCTAGCTGTATGATCCTGAATAAGTCACTTAATTCTATCTGCCTCAATTTCCTAATCTAAAAAATGAGCTGGAGAAAGAAATAGCAAACTATTACAATATATTTGCCAAGAAACCCCAAATGGCAAAACAAAGAGTTAAATACAATTGAAAATAACTAAACAATAAGAACATGAAATCATTATCTTCTCTAGCAGGTATATCAGGTTGCAATCCAGTAAAACCAATGTCTTTTTTTCACATAAATACTTGTCTAGTCACACAGCCCTCATCAACAGATGTGTGTGTGTGTGTGTGTGCAGAACTAGATAGAAGTCTAGGCTTAGAGTTAGGAAGATCTGAATTAAAATCTGGCCTCAGACACTGACTTATCTATGTCACCCTGGTCATGATTGCCTTCATCTACATTTTTCATCTGTAAAATGGGAACACACTGAAGAAGGAGATTGAAAACCATTTGCCAAGAAAACCCTGTGGACAAGTCAATCAGTTCATGAAGAGTCACACAACTAAACAACTGAACAACAACAAGAAAAATTTTATATTTGTTAAGCCATAGGATTGCCAAGTTGAAAATGACTTTTGAAGAAGGAATCTCATCTACAACATTCTCAGCTAGTAGTTAACCAGTTCCCATTTAAAGATATCCAATGGTTAGAAAGTCAAATACTGACAAAGTACTCTTTTCCATCAGAGAAGATTGAACCCTAATAATCAAGGAAAGGATAGAAATCCACCCATATTCTTCTTTCTTTCAAGCACATGGGCCCCCCACCAGGGAGTTGAAGACTTAATAACCATGTGTTTCAGAATCCTTAGTGGAAAAGTCTTAGAGGTCATTTCATCTCATTAGGTCCAGCTCATCCTTGCAGTCTGTTGAGATATTTTAAAATTTTTAACTTTACTAAATTTAAAAATTCTGGTTCTATCATGCAATATTTTATCCCTACAAATTTCAAGTCATTTGTACATTTGATCATGCCTTATGTTGAAGAAATTAGCTGTTTGTGAATAGTGATAGAAAACAATTTTTTAAAGAAAGCACTAATAAAACTACATAATAACAATACATAAAAGACAAAAAGTTCAAGGAATACATAATCAAAACAAATTTTGTGACTACTTTGTGATATGTTCTTTAAAAAAAATAATCTATGCTCTCAGTTTCTTATATAATCTTTTTTTACTTTTCTATATATTGAAAAGTATATGATTATATTTTGTTGTTTTTCAGTCATGTCTGATTCTTCTTGACCCCATTTGGAGGAGTTCTTTTGCAAGGCAATTGCAGATAAGTGATTTGCTCAGGGTCACTCAGCTAAGTAGTATTAAATGTCTAAGGCAAGATTTGAACTCAGGTCCTTCTGATTCCAAAGCTAATATTCTGTCCACTGTGCCATCCAGCTGCTCCTCCAGCCCACTTGGGATCTTCTTGGCAAAGATAATGGAGTGGTCTGCTGTTTCCTTATCCCACTCATTTGATAGATGAGGAAACTGAGGTAAACAGAATTAAATGATTTGCCTAGAGTACACAGCCAGATTTGAATTCAGGAAGTTGAATATCCCTGACTCCAGGCCTGGCGCTATGTCTACTGTTCCATTTAGTTCCATTTAGCAGCCCTGATGATTTTTTAAGCTCATATTAAAAATGAGAATTTTTTTTAAATTAAAATTTAATTTTGAAAAAAATCAGGCTGAGAACAGAACTGATATTCAATTCTATTTGGCTTAGATTGTTTAAGGAGTTATGTAGCTCCACAGAACACTACTATCATCTATATCAAATCTCTCCATCTTGTCCACAAATATATCATGTATAGCTTTGCAAATGGTTGCTAAAATCCAGATATACTGTGCATTTAGAAATCTCCTAATCTACCTACCAAGGAAGGAAATTAGAACAGTATGGCATAATTTTGTACTTATGGAATAATTTTGTACTTACTGAAATATGGCTCTTAGTGATGCCTCTTAAAAATTTTGCATGCCATATGTTTAATATGTTTATATTATATGGGTATATGAATATGTTTAATAATCCATTCTAGAATTTTGCTCAGAATGGGTATCAAACTCACTGGTATATAGCTTGGTAAATCCATCATCTCTCCTTTTAAGAAAATCCAGCCATTTTCTTCCCTCCAGTATAATGGCATTTTCCCCATTTTCTATGATTCCCCAAAGATCAATGATGTTGTTTCAGCAACCATGTCTCCAAGTAGAAGTAATTTCTCTAAGTCAGGTGCCTTGAATTCATTTAAAGCCGTAAGCTGCTATCTCCTCACTTATTTTAAGTTTCAATTTTCTTTAAATTATTTTTTGTGTAAAGAAGGCAAAAACAAATGGAAATTAACTAATTGTACTTTTTCTTCATCATCCTCTAAAAGCTCTCCATCTGCTTTCATACTGTCCCTTCCTTATTCTTGCTCTGAACATTGTTTTGTTTTCTGAACAAAATTATTTCTTTAGTGTCCTTGTTGTTTCAGTCACATCCAACCCTTTGTGACCCCACTTGGGGGGTTTTCTTTTTTCTTTCTTTCTTTTTTTTATTTATTATAATAACTTTTTATTGACAGAATCCATGCCAGGGTAATTTTTTTACAACATTATCCCTTGCACTCTCTTCTGTTTCAATTTTTCCCCTCTCTCCTTCCACCTCCTCCCCTAGATGGCAAGCAGTCCTATATATGTTGAATATGTCACAATATGTCCTAGATACAATGTATGTGTGCAGAACCAAACAGTTCTCTTGTTGCACAGGGAGAATTGGATTCAGAAGGTAAAAATAATCCAGGAAGAAAAACAAAAATGCAAGCAGTTTACATTCATTTCCCAGTGTTCTTTCTTTGGGTGTAGCTGCTTCTGTCCATCATTGATCAGTTGAAACTGAGTTAGATCTTCTCTTTGTCAAAGAAATCCACTTCCATCAGAATATATCCTCATACAGTATCATTGTTGAGATATATAATGATCTCCTGGCTCTGATCATTTCACTCAGCATCAGTTCATGTAAGTCTCTCCAAGTCTCTCTGTATTCATCCTGCTGGTCATTTCTTACAGAACAATAATATTCCATAACATTCATATACCACAATTTACCCAACCATTCTCCAATTGATGGGCATCCATTCATTTTCCAGTTTCTAGCCACTACAAACAGGGCTGCCATAAACATTTTGGCACATACAGGTCCCTTTCCTTTCTTTAGTATCTCCTTGGAGTATAAGCCCAGTAGTAGCACTGCTGGATCAAAGGGTATGCACAGTTTGATGATTTTGGGGCATAATTCCAGATTGCTCTCCAGAATGGTTGGATTCGTTCACAGCTCCACCAACAATGCATCAGTGTCCCAGTTTTCCCGCATCCCCTCCAACATTCAGAGAGTTTTCTTGACAAAGATAATGGAATGGTTTGTCATTTCCTTCTTCAGATCATTTTACAGATGAGGAAACTGAGGCAAAAAGCATTCAATGACTTGTTTCTTATGAGAGGCAGCTATAATGGAAAGTACTGGGCTTGGAATCAAGAAGAGTCATCTTGCTGAGTTCAAACTTGCCCTAAGACACTTCTAATTTTGTGGCCTTATGTCACAGAACCCTTTTTGCCTCAGTTTTCTCATCTGTCAAATGAGCTAGAGAAAGAAATGGCAAATAATTCCAGTAATAGGGTATCTGTGATGAGTGAAAGATGAAATAACTGAGGAAATGGAGGTTCAATCTTCCAAGAATACCAATTTATTGAATATGGCAATTACTCAACTGGAGCCAGACCTCCTAAACTTAGGCCTGGACTCCAAATACTGGGGGAGACCAAGTTTTACACATTAATTATATAAGGCCAACTAGTTGAAATGAAACAACAAAACATTAGATAATCTACTTTCTAATTGGACCAAAAATTTGGGATTTTCCAAGTTGGGAGGGGGAGAACAAACAAAAACTGGGAGGGGGAGAACAATATAGGGCCAGTTTTCAGATAAGATATATGAATTGCTCAGGAGGTATAATTGTATCAATCTTTGGATCTGACTGAGTTTCTAGTCAGCATAATTTAAGTCTTAGAGGTGGTCTAGTCACTCAGCCAAGCAGGGATAGGTTTAAACAACGCAATAAGGTTTTCTCCCAATTCCCATAAATGAATAAAGTTTCTCACAAGAAAGAATTTGAACTACACCCATAATTGAATAGAAACTAAACTAACTTCAGCATTGAGACAAAAGACAGAATTAGTGTGATTCACTCAATTCTGACAATTAACCACTTACTGTCCTAATCCCCTCATCAAAAAAAGTAGGACACAACTGAAAACAACCAGCAAAACACAGCTGGTAAATGTCTGAAACCAAATTTGAACTCATATGGGCCTTTGTAGAGGGCTGAAACTATTAAGTTGAGGCACTGAGGTCAGGACAGCTGAGCACTTGAGGCTAATTACTGATTGGACAATACTCTATGGGCATATGCTTGGAAAATGGTCCTTTCCACTATCCGTGCTGGCTCAATGATTGGTGTATACAGAGGATTGTAGGAGGGACTAGGAGGTGGAGTAAGACAAGCCAGAGTCACACTTGGGCAGTAGACAAGGAAGAAGGTGGTTGTGGAGAATCTGCTTCCATCCTGTTCAATCCTGCGTCTAAGACCAAGAATAAAGATGGACTTTTGCTTATCCTGACTCTGGCTGATTCTGAGATGTCCTGGGTGCTAGTGCGGTCATCACAGGCCTTCCTGAATATAGGGATACATAATGAATTTCCAAATGTATCCATTGCTTTAGCACCCCAAACTGATAGCTATCACAAAATCTGAATTCAAATATGACCTCAGACTAGCTACGTGATCCTGGAAAAGTCACTTAATCTAATTCTAATTTTTCTCATGTAAAATCAGGGTAATAATAACACATACCACAGTTGTTGGGAAGATCAAATAAAATAATATTTAATATGCACCTGGTATATAGTGGTTATTTAATAAAATGCTTAAAATGGAAATATGTTTAAAAGTATTACACAAATATAACCTATATCAGAGATTGCTTGCTGTCTTGGGGCAGGAGGAAGTAAGGGAAAAAAGAAGAAAAAAATCTTTTTTTAAGGCAAAAATACTATATTCTGATCCACATTAAGTCTCCATAGTTCTCTTTCTGGATGCAGATGGCTGTCTCCATCCTTACAAGTCTATTGGAATCATTTCATTGTTGAAAAGAGCTAAATCGATCACAGTTGATCATCATATAATTTTGTTGTTGCTATGTACAATGGTTCTGTTCATTTCACTCAGTATCAGTTCATGTTAAGTCTCTTCAGGCCTTTCTAAAATCATCCTGCTGATCATTTCTTATAGAACAATAATATTCCACTATAGTCACATAACTTATTCAGCCATTCTCCAACTGATGGACATCCACTCAATTTTCAGTTCCTTACCATTACAAAAAAAGACTGCTACAAATATTTTTGCACATGTGGGTACTTTCCTCTATTTCATGATCTACTGGACCTGTTACAGGTCCAGTAGTGACACTGCTGGATCAAAGGATATGCCCATTTTGATAGTCCTTTGGTCATAGGTTCAAACTGCTCTCCAGAATGGTTGGATCAGTTCAGAACTCCACCAACAATGTATTGGTGGAACACAAAAATCTTATACAAATGATGAAAATTATCTTTACATGTTTTTATAAAAATAAAATTCTATTGAGAAAAGAATAAAATACTTGTTTTCCCTTCACTATATCTTGGAGGTTTGTCTAAGTTTTTTTGTTGTTCTTGTTATTGTTGTTCAGTCATGTCTAACTTTATGTGACCCCTGAAGACCACATTGTCCATGAGGTTTCCTTGGCAAAGATACTAGAATGTTTTGCTATTTCCATCTCCAGTGGACTGAGGCAAACAGAGGTTAAGTGTGCTCAGGATCATACAGCTAGTAAGCATCTGAATTCTCATTTGAATTCAAGCCTTCCTGACTCCAGGCCCAGCACTCTATACACTGACTCATCTAGCTACCTTGTAGGTCCATAAAAAAGTAACTGAACTAGCAAATTCAATTTCTACTCTTTGATAGACAAAACTTATTTTGCTGTTAGCGGCTTGTACTGTTTTTACTTTTTCCTACTAGTTTTTAAGGTTTAGAATAGATACACAGTCAACAAGAAAGAAAAGAGTCTATTGGAATCTTATACAGTTACAACTCCCCTAAGAAGGAAATGAATTATATTGTACTGCTTGTGAACTACTGATCTACTGTGACTATTTAGCTATTCTCAGCAATACAGTTCTGAAGGATTTATGATGAAAGGTGCTGTTCATCTCCAGAGAAAGAATTAGTGGAATCTGAATGCAGATTGAACATATTTTTTCTTTACTTTCTTCATTTTTCTAAGTTTTTTGTTTGTGTTTTCTTTCATAGCATGATTTACATGAAAACATGTTTTGTATGATTCCACATGTATAACTTACTTGCTTGCAGTAAAAATTGCTTGCTTTCTCAATAAGGGGGGGAAGGGAAGGGAGAGAGATAATTTGGAATTCAAAATCCGAAAAAAAGAATGTTAATTAAGTGTTTTTACATGTAATTGGAGGAAAATAAAATATTAAAATAATTTTTTTAAAGAAGGAAAATAATTTAGATGTGCTAAATTTACTAGAAACTCCATGTTAGTCTTCCTTTTGAATATAGTCTAAACCAAAGAGTGGTGCACTGAGTCTGAATGGGTTTCTGCAGGGAAGAAGAGACACATTTGTGAGGGAGGAGATTTGCATCCATAGTTTTCTGCATTCTGTCTGTGTGGTGAAATAAAGGCTACCCTGTACCAAATAGTTTCACCAAGAATTAGCTTTAAAATGACCTCGAATATCCTTCCCTATCTATCTTATTTCCCTCATTTGCAAAATGGGCAATTGGATGAGGTGGTCTTTTTAGGTCTCTTTCAAGCTCCAAAATTCTAGGATTTTACTTACTAGACTTTCAGTCTTCCCTCATAATTTGGTATATGTACTCAGAAGAGCCAATAACAAATTTTTTTCTTTCTCTTTTACACCAGAATCTCCTACACCAAAGAATTACATGTTGATGCATTTGAGAAAGATAATTTTTCAGCATTTTGGAAAAATAGAAAAATGAAAAGAGTACTTTATCGAGAGACAGGAAGATTTGGATTTAAATCTGACCTCAGATACTTACTACCTATATCAGCCAATGCAAACTCTTGCCTGCCTCAGTTTTCTCATATGTAAAATGGGAATAATAATAGCACTTCCCTGACAGCAGTGTTCTGAAAATTAAATGAGATGATATTTATAAAGTGTTTTGCAAGAGACTAAAGGAGAAGCTTTTTAAAATCTTCATGTAACTAGTCAGAAAGCACTATGGATCAAGAACAGATTTTTTCATTATTTCTAGGGTTAGCAGGTAGGGTTGGAGATTTCAAGGTAATTAATTCTTCCTCCCAGAATGACCAGGAGCTTCTAGCCTTGTCTTTAAAATTTCTGGATAAGAGTAAGGATGACCTGAATAAGAGAAAGACTGACCAGAAGAGAAGGCAGCAACAAGAGATAGCAAGAGGCAGTTTGGCAAAAAAAAGCCAAGTGATGACATGAACTCCACTTCCCACATGTAGGCTGCTGCTCCCACACAGGAATAACAACTTCCAGCCAAACTGTGCCCCACGTGAGAACCAAGAGCACTCATCTCCTAGCAACCACAGCAGGCAGAACACAGGGCACAGAGAGGAAAGGACTTGGAAAATAGAGCCAGCGGCCACACAAATAATGCGCAGGGTCCTTTGGATCGCCTGCTAGGTGAGAGAAGGCTACACTAGGCAGTGGGTCACCACCAATAATAATAGCTAGCATGTCTATAGCTTAAGCTTTATAAAGCAATTTACATGTATTATCTCCTTTAGACGTAACAACAGCCTTGGGAAGTAGATGATATTATTATCCCCACTTTACATCTGAGGAAACTGAGGCAGACAGAGATTACATGACAGCTATATCAAGAAGTTGTGATTTCCCCAGGGTGGGAATTCCCTCCACAACTCCCTTGTAGCTTTGTACCATAAAATCTTGGAGAGCTTCCTGAAGATTAGAACTTAAAACCAGACAGGTTAAAAAATAGCAGAGGCAAGATTTGATCTCGGGTCTTATTTAGATCTGAAGCGGGTTGTGGTCCCTTTAAGAAATTGTATTTCCTATTGATTTGTGATTCCTTTCAGATTCCCAGCCCCTCCTGGCTGAGGCATTTCAGTCCAGGAAGCCAGGGCCTTTGAGTCACAAATCCTGGTCAAAAGCATCCCTTTGAATTCCAATAGGAGATCCGGGCTTGTCCTAGCCCCCATCAGATCTGAGTCAACTTGGGCTCTCCCAGCCCCCACTGGTTCTGATCTCCTCCAGTTGTCCCAGCCCCCATTCTGATGATCTGCTCCGGTTTCCCAATCTCCACCAAGACAAGAAATATAATGAGCTTCCATCAACTAAGGCCTTTGTAGATGGACCTCAGTGGCTTACTCAGCCACCAAGACTTTCTGTCCACTGAGAACTGCATTCTCAGTGCAAAACTCCATTTCCCATAGATCTGCCCGCTGGAATAATATTCTTTTCCAGTGCCATCTTCTCTTTACCCTCCCCTATTTCCCTAACCAGATTTTATGCTTCCAATCCCCGTAATAAACCTCTTTTATCAATCTAGGTTTTGGGGTCTGTAAATTCCTTTACAGAGAACCTCTGCACCGTCAGAAGGGAGTTGCCAAAACTCCCTACCCTTGCGCCAAATCCCAGGGGGGTGCAGGGAAGCCAAACCTCTCCCTTTGATTCCCTGAACCCCAAACCTGCCACTAGATTTTATTATTAAACTCCCTGACCACCAGAAACCCTAATTTCATTTGGGTTCCCTAAATCTAAACCTCATCAGATCTACCAGGATATTCATTAAGTCATGCCATCTCAAAAGCAGAAAATAACTTAAGGAAATTTTCCTTGAATCATAGACAATTGCTTCCCATCCTTTTTTGGATTCCTTTACTTAAGGTCTCATCTAAAAATCTAGTACCTACTAGAAGCCCTTCCCAAAACTACTTAATGCTAGTGGCTACCCTTTGAGATTATCGCCAATTTATTCTGTTTCTGTCCTGTTTGCCTATTATCTCCTCCATTCAACTATAAGTTCCTTGATAGCTTGTTGTTGTTCAGTTGTTTCCGATTTTTAGTGACCCCCATCTGGCGTTTTCTTACCAAAGATTTTGGAATAGTCTACTATTTCCTTTTCCAGATCATTCTATAGATGAGGAAAGTGAAGGGTTAAGTGATTTGCCCAGAGTTATGCAGCTAGTAAATGTCTGAGGCCAGATTTGAACTCAGGAAGTTGGGTTGTCCTGACCCCAGATCCTGCCCTCCATCCACACATAGAAGGGATTGCTTTTTGCCTTTCTTCATATCCTTAGTGCTTTAGCATCATGACTGGCACATAGTGATGCTTCCTAAATGCCAGTTAACTTGATTAGACTCCCATGAATCTTATGAAGTAAAGTCTTATATGACTTTCAGAATGAATCTACATAAATTCCTTCCTTTAAATAATCTTCCTCAGGTGGTATAGGCAGAATCTTGGTAAATTTTCTTCTCTGAGCAGGCCTTTAGGATGAACCACACCATGAAATTTATTAAAATTAATCATCACAGTTCTTTTTCTTTGAAGGGCTTTGCCCTTACCAGCAGAGATTAATTGCATAATGAATATTGCTTTTCTGATGACAGACTTCATATTTTGCATTTTAAACAAACCATGGGTAGGCATGGCCCCAGGAGTGCTTTTTAGCGTGTTATCTTCCCATTGAGTGTAATCAGTGAAATAAAGCAGAAATGTCATTGTGTGTCCACTGTGGTGCTCTCAAGATAAGTGAAGTTCAAATTCTGGGAATCTTGAACATCTCTAAACTGAATCTTTGGACTTACAACCTGCTATCAGTGACAAGTCAGACAATATGTGGATTAGTGTCTATTGTGAAGAGCCCAGTATTAGGTGCCATGTTAAGAAACAAATATAATACATTAAAATGTCACCACAACACATTCTACTACAGTGTGGATCTCAGTATTATTATAAAGGCAAAATGTTGGGGAATGGAGTTTAAGTCAATGGAAAAGTATGCATAAAACAGCAACAGAAAACACAATCTCATGGCATGGAGGGAAAGAGGAAGGAAGAAACAAAGGAGAAATTAAGGAAGAAAGGAGAGAGAAAGGAAGAAAGAGGGAAACAGGAAAAGAAGGGAGGGAGGGAGGAAGAAAGATGGAAGGAAAGAAGGAAAGGAGGAAGTAAAGAGGAAGAGAAACAAGAATGGAAGGAACAAAGAACTATCAAAGTAATATTTTAAGAACATAAAATGGCTAGTTTTCCTGAGAGCTGAGGTAAGATAAGTGCTAAGTAGAAAGAGTACATGTGTGTGTATATAAAATATGTGCATTATTATGTACAGATGCAATTCATCTGTCATGTGAAACCCATACTGATTTATTAATGAGGTCTTGTGAAACCTTAAGCCACTCTCATTACCTCTATCTTTTTCAAAGATCCATATTTATCAAAAGCAAAATTTAACTACACTTTTCCTATGCACATAGGTAGAGTACAGTTTTTGAAATAGGTACAGATCTCTTCTAAGGAGTTCTTCAAGGTTGCAAGGCTTAATGTGACTAATATGGTATCATCCCATAAACTGGAGCATCTACAGGACCTCAACATCCCCAGGGAATCTATCTGGATCTTCTCCATCAGTGGAATAAATAACTCTGACAAGCACATATCTCTCTGTTTTATTCCTTGCCTGATATCTGTGGTAGGAGGATTTTTCAACAAGATTCTATTGTTATATCTTTCGAGAAATCTTGAATAATTCTGAAGAATAATTCTGGGAGTCACCTTATTAGAGAAGAGTCTTTAATGCAGTGTTTTGTTCTACCAAATCAAATAATTTTTTATAATTAACAAACAATAAGAGCAATTGATTATTATTCTCTATATCTTTCAATTGCATAAAAGCAAAAATGTGGTTTACTGTAGATGACCACTTATAAAAGCTTGTCACAAGCTAATGTCAAGCTAATTGAAAATACTCTTGATGGATGAATGAGATGAAGTGAGATCTTTCAAGACAGTTGTAAAAATCGAGTAAAGTTTCATCTACTTCAGAGTTTGAGTAGGCCTGAAGGACTTTGAAAATTGAGTCAAGGGCATACTTAAGTCCCCTTCCTGATAACCTCTATGACATCAGTGTCTCCCTATTTCAGTCAAATATGGGCAACTATGTACTTATTGGTCAAGTTCAATTTCTTGGGTAGTTTAGAATGTAAGATCCTCAGCCAATAAGGATGAGGGTCAGTGATGGGAGGGGGTATTTGCGTTAGGGATTAAAAGTGTTGATCCTGCCTCCTGACAGGTGCTTCCTCCCTTCCATTGTCTGCTCAAAGGGTGGGATGCCCTTCTCTAGAGAATGTATAATAAACTTTGCTCAGCTTCTAGAGATCTCTCCAGCTTTTTTATTAAATGATGACCCCTCACCATTTCTGAACAACACAATGGAAATATCAGATGAATGTCAAAAAAAAAAAAAAATTAAAGACTATTTCATTAGTTAAATGTTTAAAGGATATGAAACACTTTGGAACTATTCCGTAGAATTATTGCTAAACCGCACCTATTTTTTTGATTCAAAGATATCACTACTGAGCAAATATCCCCAAATACATAAAAGACAAGGAGAAAGTCTTCATATATACAAAAATGGTTATAGTAGCACAAAAATTATTGTGGCAAAGAAATGGGATCCAAGGAAGTTTCCACTAATTAGGGAATTGCTGAACAAATTATAGTGATATATAAATAATGAAATATTATTGTGCCATAAGACATGATGAAAGGGATGGATTCAGAGAAACCTAGGAAGCCTTTAATAGGCAAAAGGAAGCTGCAGAGTAATGTGGTCCTTAGTATCAGACTCTAGGATGGGAATTAAGTGAACGAATTAAGCAAGAGTTATGCCTGAATTGGTGCTGAGTTTCTGAGATTCCTCTACCCCTCAAGCATCAGATCTAACTAGTGACTATTGTAATTTTCTTTCTCCTCTTTACTCCTCATCCCTTGAGATGGTGTGTGCCAGTAAACTGAAATTCTCCATTTGTTTACCTTTTTGCATACTTAGTCTTTTGAGTATGATAAATAAGATTAACTATCATGTTGCTGATCTATCTTTGTCCTTGATCAGATTCAGTAGAAAGAAACTATAATGGAGAAGAGAGAAATAGATTTCACTATAGTATATTTTGCCAGAAAATTTTTGACTGGGGGGGGAGGGGTTCAGAGCATAATAGAAACAGAATTATTGATTTTTTAAAATACTTTCTCAGAATATAGAGTGACTTATAGTTAGATCTTTCTATCTAGGCAATTAGTCAATTTAGCTGGGATAATGAGGTTGCTACTGGCTGGCATTGGGAGGTAGGGATATTCCATTTTTCTTCCTGTTCCTTCTAAATCCTTATTTAAAAAGAAAAAATGCCTTTCCAGAAGGAAAGAGCCAAGGAAGCAGTTAAAGAGAAAATCACAAATGAGAGGTGGAACCCAGGAGTTCCTAGAGAGGAACAGTTTGACTCAGAGAAGGGTGGGAGAATTAAGAATGTCACCTTCAATAGTGGGACATCATATGTCCACCTCATCATCAATGATAGAAAAGAGGGCAGCTAGGTCGTGTAATGGATAAAATTCTGGGCTTGGAATCATGAAGGCTCATATTCCTGAGTTCAAATCTGGTCTTAGATACTGTGTGATCCCTATTCAAATCACTTAACCTTGCTTGTCTCAGTTTACTTATGTGTAAAACAAACTAGAGAAGGAAATGGTAAAATGCTCCAGAATCTTTGCCCTCCCCCAAAAAAAAGAAAAGAAAAAAAAAAGGGCTCATGAAGAATAGAACATGAATGAAAAACTGAACAACAACTTCTGCTAAGGTGATATAGTTACAAAATGGGATGAGAATCCATGTCTCCTTACTCAGTGCTTTTTCCACACTTGCTTTCTTGGATTATTGCTATTTTTGAGAAAATGATAGATCAGGAGACATGAGGAAGGACAGATAATTAAGAGGTTCTTGCAATATTAGTACAGAAAATAGATAGTAAAGATTTGAATTAGAGTGATAATGGTAAAAATGGGAAAGGAGAGACAAAAGGAAAAGAGACATGTTGGAAGATTTGATCATTAAATGGATGTGAGAGAATATTAGGTGACACTAAGATTTTTAGGCCTGGATAAGTTAAAAGAATAAATTCACAGTTAACAAATAGGGGAACAAAAAAAGAGGAATTTATTGGGTGGGGGCTCAGAGGAAATGAGTTTTTAAGGGGGAAATGAGTTTTTAGAATATAATTAAATTCAACTGAACAAACTTTTATTATAATGAGGTTTTTTTTGGGGGGGGGGCAAGAAGAGAAACAAGGCAATCAGGAGTAAGTGACTTGCCTAGGTCACATAGCCCTCTAACTAGTCATGTGATATGGCATAGGAAAATTAGACAATCCTAGAGACTCACCCCCATCTTGTTTAGTAAAATGTGTGAACTACAGAACTGGAGAGAACCATGAGAACCAGCAGGAATCTAAATGTAGAGCCTATAATAGTTGGGAAGCCAATAGTTGTAGGCAGCAAGATTAGACCTAGAATTAACATTCAAACTCCCAATTATTAGTTTCAGTTTTTTTCCAAAAGGTTTTATTTGACTTTTGTTTTTACACAACAATCTTTTATCCTTTGCTCCATCATGCATACCTATACATTGAACCTCTTGTAACAAAAAGAAAACACTTTAGCAAAGCCAATCAATACAATGACTGCACTTATTTAAGTTTTTATTTTGATATCTTGTTTCTTACATCATCTTAGTTATCCCGAGTTTCCTTTCTTCTTCCAGAGAGCCATTCCACATCTTTTTAAAAAAGGAAACAATCTACACAGTTGATCAGTACACTGAGAAAGTCCAAAAACATGTGTATTGTATAACACCTGTGGCCCTCCCACCTCCACAAAAGTATAGATTGTGAGTGTCCTCTCATGTCTCTTTTTGAGTATGTTTGATCTTTTTATTATTTTGGTTTTTTTTAACTTTTGATTTTTTTTGTATGTGGGTTTTCTTTCCATTTACATTATTATAGTTGATATGTACATTATTTTCTTCTGTTTACTTCATTTAGCATCCCAGAAATTTTGGTGTAATGTTTCATGATTTTAATTTAGTTAGTGGAGACAGAGCCAAGATGTCAGAGTAAAGGCAGGTATTCTCCCAATCTCTCTCCCCACCAAACCACTGCAAATTCCTTTAAATAATGACTCTAATGTTCAATGAGAGGAATTTCCATAATTCTTACTTAGGAAAACTAATGGGCAAGCATTTGATATTCTAATTAATTAAACAAAAAATTCATGTAACAAAAAAAGACTAAGTGATACATTAATGTTCACATGCTAGAAAGAGGCACTTTTCCTTTAAAAGTCTTGCCTTTTCATGAAGAAAACAATTATGGACAAAATCATGAAATGGGTTGGGGGGTATAAGGGAGGAGTTGCAAGCAAAAAGGGTAAAAGAAACAGATCTAGACAAGTGGAAAGGGGAAATTTTCAATCTAAAGACCGTGAGAGATTAACAACGTAAAATTAAGGAGTCTTGATTTGAAGAAGGTAAGAAGGGAACATCTGACCAAGGAAATGAGAATAGAATGTTTCTAGCAAATAATGATAATAATAATAATAATAATAGTTGTTGTTGTTTTAAATGACTGTAAACAAACTTTAGAGCATCAGAACACTCAAAAAGATGAAGTGGAACATTTTAATTTATAGTTATTAGTTGTTTCATGAGTTGCTCTTTGATCCATTCATTATTTAGAATTTCATTATTAAATCTCTATTTGGGTTTGTAGCTTTTGTTTGAAGTCCTTGAATCAATTACATTTTTATTGTGCTATTGTCTATAAAGGTTGTATTAACTATTTATACCTTTTTTGCATTTAAAAAATATCCCTGTGCTTGGCCAATTTGTTGTAAAAGTTCATATGATACTGAAGGGGGAGGGAAACTGTTCCCTTTACTGAAAACTGTGTTCCCTTTAAGATTATCATTCTTAAACTGTGTTCCCTTTTGATCTGTGATCCCTTTTGGAGTCTCCCCCCAGATAAGTTATCTTTTGGGGATGCCAGGCCCTTTGATTCAATTAGAAATCCTGGTCAAAAAGCACCCCTTTGAAGTGTTGTTAATTCCAATAGGCGATCTGGGCCAGATACTGATAAGCATCCCTGGGAACTTGGCTTCTTTTCAGCCTGAAGCCGCAAGACTCCTCTTAAAGGACAGTTTCTAAACTCACTCTTTGCAGGAGGTCCAAAGCAGCTGCTAGGACCCTGCCCACTGAGAAGGCATTCTCTTCTCAGTGTCAGCCTCCATCTCTAAATGGACTACTAAAGAAGTCAGTCTCTTAACAAAACTGGTTTCCTATTCACAATAAACTTTCATTTTTGCCAATTAATAATTTGCCTTTCATGAATTCTTTCATGAAGAACCTCTGTGCTGACCAAAAGGGGATTTTAACAACTTTCTGACCACCACTAACCTCATCATTCTGTGACAACCGGGAAATCCCCGAAAACCTGGACAAGGTAAAACAAACAAACCAACAACCTTTTTTGTCTATTCTATAGTTAGACACTCAAACACCTGGGAAGGTTTGAGTCGTTGGGGTCCTAGACTCAAGCAGAATTCTCTCAGGGACATTTGAAATGCAAATTCCTACATTCTCTGACAATTCTCCCTTAGTCAGGGAGCATTTTGTCATCTTCATTTCTAGAGATGAACAAGGAGCTATAGAATTGGGGAACCTAAGGGTTTTTTCCTGGCAAAAATGAGACAAAACACCCCTGCTTCTAAAAATCCTTCCTTAAGCAGAGATCAATTCGGCTTGAAAAAGCTCAAAATTGGAAAACTGAAATTTGCTGGACGGTAATCAGACTCCCTCCATCCAGCAGCTCCATAGACAAAGGAGCCTTCCTTTGCATCTCAATGCACTCCTAAATCCCCTTTTCTCTCACCTGAACTAAATCCTGGTACTTCTAGCTTTTCCCAGGATGCTGATTTTAACCTCTTCCCTTGGGCAGAAATGGCTGAGACACTCAGCGCAGAAGTGCCTCTTTCAAAGCTGAATCCCTCCCAGACTGAGGAAAAACCTGGCTATTCTGGGAACCTCACCCAACTTTTTGAGGGGTCCAACGCCAACACCTTCCTTGATCTGTCCTTGGAAGATAAACAGAGGAAACTGGAGAAGCCAATTTTGAATCCTCAAGTTTCTCCCACTTCAATGTTACAAACAGCTTTGGAGTTGGAGTCTTTAATGACAGGAATCAGACTTTAGGCAAGGAGAGAGGTCACGAAATTAGAGCAAGATTTGGAGAAATGTCTCCACTCTTAACTGCTATTCTGGGAACTACAGAGATTGCCCACAGGGGTTGAGCTGTCTCCCCAATATCCTATCCTCTGGTAGAAGTTTGGAGATTGATTGAGCTCCCCCTCCCTCCCATTCCAACACGACATCAACAGCCGGTAAAAAAAGAAAAAAAAAATCTGCAACTCTGGTCTTTCCTCCCCTTTCCCCATAGAGTGGGGACAGTAGGGAGGCTCAAGAACTGTCTCAAGACCTCTCCTCTGCCTTGCCAGCTTGTTAATTTGTCCTTTAAATGCTCCTATCCTATTCCCTTATTGGGGTACTATTTAATGGTGAGATTAGGGACTCAATCTTCTCTTCTCAGATCTCCAGAAAAATTTTTCACCCACGAACTTTTAGTTACACTAAGTTAAGAGATCTTGAGAAGTTTACCTGCAGTCCAGACAAGCAGGGCCACGCTCATTCCAGACCCCTTGTCTATCTCTTAAAGGAGTCAGAGCTGCTAGCCCTTTTAGAAAGCATGCTTATCCCATACATTTTAAAACTGGACTCAGTTTCCCTGGCTTGGCCATCCTGACTTAGTTCAGTGACTGCCACAGCCCTTTTATTGAAGAAGCCTCACAAATAACTTTGGGACAGCCATTAAAGATTTTAACTTTTTAACTCCCCACCGGGTCCAGAGCATTTTAGAAGCCAAAGGATTGGCTTGGTGGGAGACCTACTAGATATCAGGATCTCCTACCTGAGCTGATTTTCTGGATGTGTCACACCCTTGACCCTGCCACCTTGCTCCCTGAAAATGGGGATAGAAAGGCAGGATATATTCTGTGGTGACTCTCACTGGAGCCTGAAGGCTAAACCATTGCCTCTTGGGACCTCTGCCTTTACCAGAGCTCTGGAACTGGGGGAGGGAATGAGAGTGAACACTTACTGACTCCAAATATGCTTTTTATATTTAGCATGCTCACAGGGCTGTCTGGAAAGAAAGGGGATTCCAAACTGCTTTTTGCTACCTCAGGGCACTTGCTAAGCCTACCTCCGCTCCTGACAGAGAGATAAACAGCCTAGCTTTTACTTCTTAGGAGCACTCTAGAGGAAGTAGAATGAAGTTGTCTGTGTCCTTTCTCTCACTCTCCTACCTAACTTTTCTCACTCCAAAGAGGAGAACTTTTTGTTCCTAGCATTTTCTTTCCTAATTTTCTTGAATAGCATTCTATGCTCCTGCCTGTAATTACCTCCTTAATTACTTTCAGCTAGGGAGCTCTGTGGGCAGTGGGGCTTGTTCAGCATATTGGGATGGGCTATCAGCATTCTTAAAGCAGCCCACAGATGGGACCTATGCATTTTCTGCAAATAGCCCCATTCCCAAACATCCATCCAATTCTGGATGACACCCCACTTTTAATTTGCTCCTGAGATCTGTTTTCTCTAGGCTTCAAACTCCTAATTTTCAACTTCCCTCCAGCCTGCAGATCATGGGACTACTGATTGGGACACACAACACCCCTTAGATACCCTACTGCTGTTTTCAGATCTCACACCTTCCCTCTTGGCTGGAATCCCACAGTATCTCTACGACCCTTGTCAGCTTGAAGTAGCTACATGAAGTTTGAGATCTTTGTCCTTTTCCCCCCAAATGAATTTGGGTGATAACTGCTTGAGGGTGGGGGGGATACAAGGGAAGGGAAACTGTTCCCTTTACTGAAAACTGTGTTCCCTTTAAGATTATCACTCTGAAACTGTGTTCCCTTTAAGATTATCACGCTGAAACTATGTTCCCTTTAAAATTATCACTCTGAAACTGTGTTCCCTTTTGATCTGTGATCCCTTTTGAAATCTCCCCCAGATAAGTTATATTTTGGGATGCCAGACCCTTTGATTCAATTAGTAATCCTGATCAAAAAGCACCCCTTTGAAGTGTTGTTAATTCCAATTGGAGATCTGGACTAGATACTGATAAGCATCTAGGCCTGGGAACTTGGCTTCCTTTTAAGCCTGAAGCCTCAAGACTCCTTTTAAAGGGCAGTTTCTAAACTCACTCTTTGCAGGAGGTCAAAAGCAGCTGCTAGGACCCTGCCCACTGAGAAAGCATTCTCTTCTCAGTGTCAGCCTCCATTTCCCTAATAGGACTTTGCTACTAAAGAAGTCAGTTTTAACAAAACTGGTTTTTTATTCACAAAAAAATTTCATTTTTGCCAATTAATAATTTGGGTTTCATGAATTTTTCATGAAGAACCTCTGCGCCGACCATAAGGGGCTTTTAACCACTCTCTGACCACCACTAACCTCATTAATACTAACAAACATACACATTCTTTTGATGTTTTGATAATGTTGATGCAAGACACTGTAAGTCTTTTAACACTTTTAATACTAATTTCTTCAGGAATTTGTTGATTTCCATTTACTCCTTTTTGCCTATTTTTCTATTAAACTTATCCAAAGCTGAGAGGATTTTGAAATATCTTGTCACTGTTGTGTTATATCAGGCCTCCCTTATGAATCTGGATGCTAAAGCTTTGTTACTGATATTTGTTGTCTATGGTTCCATTTAGGATAATACAGTTTTTTCTTTTCTTTTTTTTTTTTTTTTTGAATGTTTGTTTTTGCTTTGTGCATAAATGCTACTCCTGCTTTTTCACATTCATTTGATGAATAGCAAATTATTTTCCATCTCCGAAGTTTTATTTTGTATACATCTTTGTTTTTAAAAAGTGTTTCTTGTAAGCAACAGATTGTAGGGTTTTTGCTTTCTTATCCAATCTGTCACTCTTTTTCATTTTATTTGATTGTTTCATTCACTCACATTTAAAGTTATGAGAGTTAGAATTATTTTTTCCTCCATCTGTCTCTAATATAGGGATGTTTTTTAAAAAAGTTATAATCCCCCCCTTCTGCTATAAAGATAAACTATTTTCCTTCAGTTATTTTTTTTAACTTTTGCTTGTGTTCTCAGAATCAATTACTATTTTTATAGTGTTCTTCACTTACTTTTTCAGTTCATCTTTTTTAAGTTAAGATTTTTTAAGACTCCCCTGGTTCTCTTCTTTCCTTTCCTTCAACTAATCTGTTCATTAGTTTTTTTTAATTTCATTTTTTCATCCTCTTCCAAAAAGGATTTCTCTCACTTTTTACACATAGGGTCCTTTCCCCTCCTTTATGATATGGGACACAGACCCAGTAATGGCACTGCTGGATTAATAAATAAAAATATTTAACAGAGTTTATCATTATTTGATTCAGTTCCTTATTTCAGTATTCAAAACTTAGTAATGAAAAATTCTAAAGATGATTTTAAAAATACATTAATGATCATTAATCATCATAATATATAAAGGTTAATAACTTACTATACAAGGAAAGGAATTCTTCATATTTTCAATTAGGAAGATATAAAATAACTCAGCATATGCTTATATGTATTTTCTTTTCTTTTTTTTTTTATCCATCCTCTATTTATTCTAAACTCTCATTTTCTGATTCATGATCCCTCTCTTCTAATGATCCAGTATCTCTTCTCTGTATTCCTCATGAATCAAAGCTTCCAAGAAAGTCATCAAAGTTCTCCCCTTAGTCATTTTCTGCCATTGTCTTATAGAGTTTGCCTCATGGATTCTCTTTTTCCATTGTACCACATGTCACAAGTTTTTAAAATTTCCTTTCCTTGGTATTTGAGGATCATTTCCTTGATAATTTATTAAACTTGTTTCTGAATTGAATTAGTGAGTTTACAGCCTTGTTTTGGTTTTTTTTTCCCCCCGGGAGTTGATCTATAAATTCTTCCAATTAGTGCTCTATTCTCTGTGTTCAGAAGTCCTGGACAATTCTCTTTTTTTTATTTGCTGCATTATGGTGCTAAGGTTTTTTTGTTCTGTTATGTTCTTCTGGGAGACCTATGATTTTTAGGTTGCCTATAAGCATTCTGCTTTGTGATTACTTTGCTTACACAGTGAGCATATTTTCTTTTAATGTTTTTTTTTTTTTGCTTTTCTTTTCTTTTTTTTTTTTTTAGATTGTCCTTCATTTCTGTATATTTGCATTCTCAATCTGTTGTTCTTTCTTTTGATTCTTTGGCAAGATTTGCCATTGCAGATTCTGGTTTTTCTATTCTGTCCATTATTTTTGCCATGGAGATCATAAATTCTATTCTCATAATTTTCATTTCTTTTGAACCACTTGTGACAAATGAAAAACCTCAAAAGACAGTTAGTGGATAATTAATAATCAATTTATTGACTAGAGGTTAGCTAATAATCAATAAACTGATGGACATCAGTTGACAAAAAATATAGCTTTAAATAATCCTTGAAAAGGAATTTTCTTAACAAATGAAAATCAATCCTGATTCGTGGGCATTTAATAAAGAGGCAGGCTAGAAGTCTCTAGCTCCTGCTGCCAAGAACATGGCTTCATCATGAGACTCAACCACCCCTGTAATCTGTACAGGGGAATCCATCTCCATCCAGATTACTCTGGTTGGTTTTCTCTGTCACAAGCTGGATTCATTCTAAACTCTAATGGAAAAGTATAAGGACGGAACTCTTTTTTTCTCAGAATTAGCTCCTCTAAAATGGATTTTGGTTATGCTCTGAACAGAATTAAGCTGTCCTATTTGGATGGAACCTGGCCCAAGATCCAAGAGCATGTTCCCCAAAGGTTAGGGGTAATCTCAATCAGGTATGTTCTTCAGAGACTGACATTCCACAGGAACTGGGCCTCAATAAAGAAATAGAAAAGTCTGAGTCCCAATCTAACGATTATTAATATAATAATAAGATAATTTCTCTCATACTCAAGTAATAGCATATTGTGGTTCTGTGTTCTCACATTCCATGAGGTCCATTTATCTCATCAAATGTTGGAGGATTTTTCTTTGTCTTGTAGTATTTGTTAATAGATGCCTGAACTTGTTTACTAGATCTGAAGACTATATTTCCTTCTTCTATTAATGTTTTTCCTGTTGGTTTATCTACTTGTATTCAAGGTTTTTGAATTTTCTTCTTCCTGAGGTCTTTGGTAATTTTGGTTTCCCCCCCTCCTTAATTTTCCCATATTCACTTTTTGACCCTATTCCCTCTGAGGTAATTTCCCTGAGGGCTAGATTTTAAAGCATCTTTATCTCCTTTCTACTAAGGAATAGATGGTTTGCCAGTCTAGGTCTCTGACCAATTTACTTTTGTGTGGTTAAGACTAGCCCCAGCTGGATGCTATGTTCTTTCTCTTAGGCTTGGTGGAGTGGAGTGCTGCAGAGCCTCTCAGAGACTCAGTGTCCTATCCTTCCTCTGTTCTTCAGTTCTCTAGCTCAGCATTGGCAATCTATAATTCTGTAGTGCTAGTACTATGGGGTTGCAACAAGCTTTTGCTCCTGAAGGGATATGGCCATGTTCACTGCTGGCAGCATGGCAGGTGAGTGAAGGGTGCTGGTGGGCACAGAGCCAATGATCATCAATCAGCTCCTGAATTTGGTCTATTTGTTTTTCTAATCTTTTGAATTCAAGGTGTCCCAGACAAGAAAACAGCTAACATTGCTTTATTTTTGATGAATAATTTCAGTTTTGGAGAGTTTTGAGAGATCATATGAATCAAAGAAAATGTCTAGTTCTTCACTTATTGCTCACATAACCCAGAAGTGCCAAAGTGACTTCATTAAAACTACATTCTATTTCTTCTAAGCTTCAACTCTCATCCTAAAGGAGAGAAGTATGTTTCATAATTATTTCTCAAGGATGGAGATTGTTCCTTGCAATTTGGTATGATAGCTTCAGTGATTTTCGATGCTATTATCTCTTATTATGTAAAAGGGGACTGGCCATTGAAGGCTCAGTCCTGGAAACATTCCTTAATCAATGGGGTACCTGCTTTGTTTATAATCTTTTGCCAAGATAAAGAGGGGTCCTATGAATGTTGTTATATAATATCAGGGATGTTCCCTATTGCAGATAACGTATAAAAATTTTTTCTGTCCCTGTCCTTGGAGTAACTACTCTTATAATTCCTGGCTTTAAACTTCCTATGCTTATTTCTTTCTAATCCTGTCCATATTTATAGCTATTTTCATAACCTTTTTTTCTTTTTGTTTATTTTGATCAGAAACTGTTATGATATTGGGGTCTCCTAATGAAACTCTCTTTTGCCAATGTAGCTCTCCACTTGTTGTGCAATTCAAGAGTTTTTTGAGAATTTCCAGGAGGCAACTTTGAGGTTAAATGACCTGCCCAAGTTCATGTAGCTAAATCCACAGCCAGTTCTCAATCCATTATGTTGCTTCTCTGATTCCCATAACCTTTCACATAGCATTCCCACATACTCCCGGATTGCTTTTCTTTGCCTTATTCTGTCTTATTCTCAAGTTTTCTTGTTTTATTTAAGGATATTTTATTAGCCAGCCTGGTTAAAGATTGTGCCATATGGACGGTGGGAAAAATTTCTACTATCAATTCCCCCAACTCATTCTATATGTAGCCAAAATTAAGTGACCTCAAGAGTGGAATAAATCCATAGACTCAGGAAAAATCTCTAGCATCAACAATACCAGGGACCTTTCTTGTCTCCAGAGACCTGACTATTTTTGAGTAATGAAAGGCCAAGGGACTTCTTTAAGGGAATGAATCCTTCTGCTAGCTCCACCTACCTTGCTCTGGTTTTTTGTAACTAAACTGAGAGTCTCCTTAGTCATTTTTATTAATTTAAAAAAGCCAGGCCAAGCCAAAAGAGAAATATATCAAACATATCAAAGAATGAGATTTCTAGAATTATTCAAAGAGTAATATGCAGATAAATTTACTCTATGAAACTCATGTTTCTCTTCCTCTTTAAGTTGATTTCTTTATTTTAAAAAACCTATTAACTTTTTAATGGATTTTCCTTCACTCTACATCTATAATTTCATCAGCTTGATCTGCTAAAACCTATCTCTTTAATCACTTTTCAGGATAAAATTGCTGTTTGAGATGGTTAATTTCTTTAATTTTGCTTCAAAATTAGTATCTTTGGTGAGAGGAGAGCATGGAAGGAGAAGGGAAGGAGACTTACTATCAGAGTCAAGACTTTAGAGTTAAACATTTAAGGGGAATTTGGCAAGAAAGACAATGTAAAGATCTTTGGTGCAGTACCATCCCTTCCATGCCAATTCATCTTCCCCTGTATGGAAGCAATAAAATGGACTCTGAGTTCAAATCTTAGCCCTGATGATTTTTACCTAAGTGACCTGAGGCTTCCCTAGGCTTCAGTTTCTTCATCTGTAAAATGAAGTTGAGAACAATTTATACCAAAACAACACTATAAAACTTAATAACTCTGAAAGAATTAAACACTCTCTATCAGTGCAATGGCCAACTATTCCAGGGCACAGAAACCCACCTTCTGATAGAGGTCAGATATGAAGAATAAGACAAACATTTTTTGAAATGGACCATGTGAGAATTTGTTTTGTTTAAATATAAAGTAATTTCAAGGGTTTGGGTTCTGCTTTTTTTTTCTTTTTGGTTTTTATCTTGTTTTGATTTGATTTCTCTCCCCCCCACCTCCACCCCCATGAGGAGCAAGGAAGAAGGAATGAGAGAAGACAAATGGTTAATTGGGAAAAATTTAATTAAAAAATAAATAAAACGAAAGAGATGAGACTATTGGCTTCAGAAATCCTTTCTAGCCTAGAACTATACGCCTATGAAAAGAGAAGAACAGGGATGGTGTTTATTTACCAGTCTCTGCCCTATAGTTCGCAGCACTCCTGCTGAGGGATGCCTGCCAGGGCCATGAGGGACAGTATGTAAGGAGTTTGTTAGCTGGAAGAAGCAGAGCAGTTAGGAAAATTTTGCCCGTGCAACTGGAGTCACAATTATATCATTACCATCCTGCATGACCCATCCATGATGGAGCAAGGAATAGTTAGGAGGATTTATCCTGATAGGAGACCAGCTATGGAGGGTGGGAGGGAGGAGAGGAAAGAGAAGAGAGGGAGCAGAGTGACGAAAGCTGTGGAAAATGGATATAAGAATTTTATATAATAAATAGTATTTGTTATTCAATCACTTCAGTTGTGTCCAATTCTTCATGACCACCTTTTGAGAGTTTTCTTAGCAAAGATAAAACCCTCAAAAGGTGGTGGTTTGCCATTTCCTTCTCTAGTTCATTTTATAGATGAGAAAAACAAAGCATTTTTTAAGTGATTTGCCCATGGTCACAGTAAGTGACCCAGAAGAAGTATCTGAAGCTATGTTTGAACTCAGAAAGATGAGTCCTTCCTAACTTCAGGTTTGGTACTCTTAACTACTGTACCACTTAACTCCCCTGTCTGGCATATTGTAGGTGCTTAATAAATGTTTATCCACTATTGAAGTAAAAGGGAGCAGAATAGGGTTTCATTAAATCCAAGCCCCAGTTTTTGGCCAGAATTTAGCCCATACAGCATGAAATATGGAGTCTCAGACCAGTAGCATAAAACAACTTGTCAGGTAATATTAGGTCAAGGAATTACATAAGATACACAAAGCCAGAATGGAATCCATGGAACAAAGGAGAATTATATTTGTTCATGAGTTACTGGGTGCCATTTGTTTTTTCCATCTCACCTTTCCCATGAAAAGTGATAATCCTCTATCATCATTAACACTGCTGAATATAAGTGCTTTGTTAGATCACAAAATTTAAGTAGGGCTTTTTTTTTTTTTTTTTTTTTTTTTTAATGAGGCTAAGTTTAATTGGTAGAGACTTTTCAAGTGTTTTGTCTTCCACGGTTCTTCTCACCTTTGAAACTAGCTCAAACTATAGGAAACTATGCTCATCTATGAGAACCCTCCCCCCCTCAGCAATATCTTAATTGTGTTCAACCAGAAGCATCACACGGCTCTTCAGCAGCTGGCTCCAAAGGTTATTTAGGACTCAGACCTCAGTTTCAGAATCATTGGATTAAGCTGTCTTGTCACTCACTTCATGGGCAGTGATCAATACTGTAGCTGTCCACTACCACCATAGGAACAGCAGGCATTTCAGGGCACCCACTTGGAAAATGATACGCTGCAGCATAAGATTAATATTTTGGCAAATAGAGAGATAGAAAAACACAACCAGTCAGCTGTTATGTGATGAAGCAGGCTTACAGAACAATCCTTGACCTCTCAGACAATTTAAACTCTCTCAAACACAAGAAGCTGAGCAGGCAGTGAGCTAGATAAAGTTATGGCCTAGAGATTATTTTCTACTTCTAATTTACTTTTAATATTAACTCTTCTCTGGATTCTTTCAGCCCTTAAAAGCCAATAGCCCTCCACCTAAAATCCCACTCCCAGTATGTGTTTGAATCTTACCTATTATTAAAAGCTAGGTGACTCAGTGAATAGAGCATTGTGCCTAGAATTAGGAAGAACTAAGTTCGAATCACAAATCCAGTCTCAGGCAAGAGTTGAGATGCTGGGTGGCATAGTGGATAGAATCAGAGCCTGGAATTGGAAAGACTCATCTTGAGTTCAAATCTGGCCTCAGACACTTACCAGTTGTGTGATCTTGGCCAAATAACTTAACCCTGTTTGCCTCAATTTCCTCATCTATAAAATGAGCTGGAGAAGGAAATGGCCATACTACTCCGGTATCTTTACCAAAAAACCCACCCACTCCACTCCTCAGACATGACTGAAAATGACTAAATGACTACAAACTTAGCTTTATTTTTTCAAAAGCCTGTATAAAACATCTTAATATTAATAACATATAATAATATGTTAATAACAGTATGTACATATGTCTAGCCAGAATATAAAATGAATACTTGGTAGTTTGGGGAAGCAGCTAAAAGAGCAGGAAAACTTTATGTAGATGGTAGTTCTTAAGCTGAGTTAAAAAAAAAAAAAAACAGGAATGAGAAGAGGTGGAGTAAAAGAAAGAAAGCATTCCATGCATGAGGGATGAATGATGTGCAAAGCAAAAGAAATGGGAGGAACAGGAAGTAGACCAATATGGCTAAAAGCTGGGATGCTTTGATTGACAGTCAAAAAAAAAAAAAAAAAAAAAACCTTGGAAGGTAGAAAGAACAAGGCCATGGAAAGCTTTAAATGCTAGACAGAAAAGTAAAAGTTGATTCTAGAGAGAATAGAGAATCCAGTTGTTGTGAAGTTTGTTTTAACATCAAGCCTAAGGCACTTTGCTGCTTCTATCTATGGCATTTGGTTCATTTGTTTAAGGCCAAATTAAACCAGTGACTGAAGATACTTCCTGGCTACTCAGTTAGCCAGACCAACAACCTGTCCCCACAGTGCTCACTTTGGCAGCACATATACTAAAATTGGAACAATTACAGAGAAGATTAACACGGCCCCTGTGCAAGGATGACACGCAAATTGGTGAAGTGTTCTGTATTTAAAAAAAAAAAAAAAGACTGTCCCCACAAGGCTCAGGCCTCTGAAAGTCTTCATACCACCTACTCCACCAAATCCACTCCAAGTATCAAAGCTTCAAAAGGGATTCAGAAACCCAAACCCCATTTCTACATAGCCACCGCCACATTATTATCTTAAAACAGACCAGATTTCTTGAAGGAGCTGATTAAACACTGGAAAGAATGGATTAGATGAGAAAAAGCCCATGTGAAAAGCAAGAGGCAAGACTGTCATGTGGTCAGTGATGTATCTGTCCTTTCCTTGCTGCACCTTCTCCTAGTGCTCTGGTTCCTCTTCTGCAAATGCACTTTAAAACCAATGAAGATGCAGAAGGGATTTTGAAAAGAGAAAATGAGGCAAACTTTGGCTTTAATAGAGTGGGATGATTAGGTCTCACACCAGGAAATCTATTTGATGGGAGTGAACTCTGAAACTAGTTGCGGGATCTCAGACCCTGAAAAGTCTGAAAAAAGCATACTTTCCCAGACAAGTCTTTTCTAAGTGGTCATTCAATTGGAGATCTTTTCAAATCACCCTCCATTGATTTTTTTGGGGTGTCCCAGATCCTCTTCAGGAAATACCAGGCTCTGAGAAAAAGCCTTCAAAATGATTTTATTCAGTTGGAGATCTGGGCCTGACAATTTTGAACTCCAAATCTCTGCAAAAGTCCAATAGGATTATACTTTGCCAAGGGACTTCTCTTTTTGGCTTAGCTGCCTGCCAGGACTCTTACCTGCTATGAAGATACCCTCTTCTCAGTGATAACCTTTGTTATTTCTCTGACAAGACCTTGCTACTGAGGAGTCTGTCTACCTAGCAAAGCTGGCTTTCTCAGTGCCAATAAAATCCCTTTTGCCATTCAGACTTTTCAGGTTTACAAGTTTGTTTTGGATCTGCATGCCAACCAGAGGGGATTCTCACCTCAATTCTCTACCACTAGCACCACATCATATTCAGTTTTCACAATAATAGTTAACAAATGATCCAACAACTACTGCATTCATCCTTTAATAAATGATAAACTGGAATTATTGATTTTATTTCTTTGCTTCCTACTAGAGAAAATTTCAAATCACTCCACTCATTCATTCATCAAATATTTATTAAGCTTATACTATATACCAAGCATTATGGTGGATTTCTTTTTTTTTTTTTTTTTTTTTTTGGCCCTGACCCATGATTTCATCAGTATGAGGATTTCCTAGTATAGAAACTTCCAACCCTTGATTGCAAGTGGGCAACTTGACTCTAACTCACAGTATTAAAGACCCTGCCTGGAACAATTGTGAAAAATGATTAAGATATAGGATCATGCCTTCATGTACCATATCATTTATCAGGGAAATAAGGCATGAAGAGAGAGGGTAATAATTAGGCTTCTAACAAGCTTACAAAGGAATGGTGTTCAAAGATGCAAAAACTTTCCTTTCCAAATACTTAGCGGTAATAGTCAATGATCAGCTAATAAGTATTTATTAAGCATTACTATATTCTAGGCACTGTTCTAAATACTGGATATTCAAAAAGAGGCAAAAGACAGAACTTATCCTTAAGGAGCTCACAATTTTATGAGGGAGACAGCATGCAAACAACTATGTATAAACAACCTATATGTAGGATAAATAGGAAAAAATTCAAGAGAAAGAAGAAATTAGAATTTAGAGGGGTTGGTGAAGTTTTCCTGAAGAAAGTGCGATTGTAGGTAGGGCTTAAAGGAAAATAAGATAGCCATGGAATAGCTAAAGAAAATGCCTAGAGTTAAGAGTTGGAGTGTCTTCTTCAAAGAACAGCAAGGAAACGAGTGTCAGAAGATTTAAAAGGATGTGGTAGGCTGTAAGGTTTTTAAAAGCTGGAAAGTTGAGAAAGAGGAGCTTTGTAATAAATGACTTCGATTGCTAAAGATTTTATTCTTGATCCAGAAGCTGACAGGGAGCCTCTGGAAACTCCGTGTGTGGGAGTGGGGAGGAGGATGTTGAATCTACACTTTGGAAAAACTTTAAGATTAATAAAGTACCACTGGAATGTTTCAGAGATGGACGAGATTAAACATCCTTAATTAACTAGTTTGCTGACTTGGTTCTAGTCTAAAGGACATTGGGGCCTTAAGCCCACATTCTAGATTCAACATGCAAAGCAATGAATTAAGTGTTGGTGATACAAAGTTGAAATGCAAACATAGAAACATAGGAAGAAAGGCAAATGTATTTGTGCAACATTCTAATAGAAAGAGAAGAAACAACGTCTTAAAACTTTATAATTTAAAAGATTACAAAGAGAGTTAAATGACAGGTGAAGGAGTAATTTGTTCTGTTTTGATATCCTTAAAAAAGAAAAGGGAGATAAAAAAGAAATATGCTAGGAAAGAAAGGGGGAGAAAGAAAATGTTACCAGTTATCTGATACAGTAAGGATACATTACCAAAAAAAAAAAAATTATACAAATTTGGAAGAAGAAATAGGTGTAACATGAACCTCACATTTATCTCAACATGACATAGGAAAGTCAGAGATGACCTTACAAACAGTTTGATGTAGAAATACATTCAATTCAACAGAGAATGAAAAAAAAAAAAAAGAACAGGGACTGAGAAGTAGGAAATTAAGAGGAAGGAAAGATTCACTGAGATAGATGTAAAGAGAAAAAATAGTGGTACGCCCATGATATGCCAATAATTTAAATGAAATGGATGAATGCCTACAAAAATATAAAATACTCAGATTACAGAAAAAGAAATTAAAGGTTTAAATATTCCAAGCATGGGATGTGGGAGTAGAGAAGCCATAGCTAAATTCCCAAAAGAAATAAAAATTCCAGGATCAAAGGGATTTACATGTGAATTTTATAAAACATTCAAAGAACAATTAATTCCGTTCTTGCACAAATTGTTTGCAAAGCAGGAAAAAGCCAAAACCCTGCTAGATTTCTTTTATGATACAAATATGGCCTTGATACCTAAACTTAAGAAGAGAGAAAGAATATTATAGACCAATATCTCTAATAAATACCAAGGCAAAATTTTAAAACAAAATATTGGTAAAGAAGCCAATATATCAAACATATCAAAGCAACATATCAAAAAGATTATATAATATGAGCCAATTTAATTTGCCAAGATTGCCAAGATTGCAAGTTCAATATCAGGAATAACATGAACAAAACAGACTTTTTTTAATAGCAAAAACAATAAAAATCATATGATAAAACATATTATCCATTTCTATTTTTAAAAAGCTTTAAAGCACTTTTCCTTTAAAAGAATAAAGAGTATCTCTGAACCAAGAACCAACATTATTTATATGAAAACATGATAGAAGTCTTTCAAATAGGAAATTAAAAAACCAAAAATTAAAAAAAAAATTTTTTTAATTCAAATAGGAGAAGCAGCAGCTAGGTGGCACAGTGGATAGAGCAGCAGTCCAGAAATCAGGAGGACCTAAGTTCAAATTTGGTCTCAGATTCTTAATACTTCCTAGCTGTGTGACCCTGGGCAAGTCACTTAACCTCAATTGCCTCAGCCAAAAAAAAAATTCAAATAGGATTAGAAGAGGTCCATTATCATTCACCATTATTGATAATTCAAACTAAAGCTATGAAACAAGAAAAAGAATTTATTAGAATACACATAGACAAAGAGAAAGCAAAACTAAAACTTTTTATATATGTTTTGATATTCTGTTAAGAATACCTTAAAGGGATATGAACAGACAATTCTCAGATGAAGAAATTGAAACTATTTCTAGTCATATGAAAAGATGCTCCAAGTCATTATTAATCAGAGAAATGCAAATTAAGACAACTCTAAGATACCACTACACACCTGTCAGATTGGCTAAGATGACAGGAAAAAATAATGATGATTGTTGGAGGGGATGTGGGAAAACTGGGACATTGATTCATTGTTGGTGGAGTTGTGAACGAATCCAACCATTTTGGAGAGTAGTTTGGAACTATGCTCAAAAAGTTATCAAACTGTGCATGCCCTTTGATCCAGCAGTGTTACTACTGGGATTATATCCCAAAGAGATTATAAAGAAGGGAAAGGGACCTGTATGTGCACGAATGTTTGTGGCAGCCCTTTTGTAGTGGCTAGAAACTGAAACTGAATGGATGTCCATCAGTTGAGAATGGCTGAATAAATTGTGGTATATGAAAATTATGGAATATTACTGTTCTGTAAGAAATGACCAACAGGATGATTTCAGAAAGGCCTGAGAGACTTACACAACTGATGCGGAGTGAAATGAGCAGGACCAGGAGATCATTATATACTTCAACAACAATACTAGATGATGACCAGTTCTGATGGATCAGGCCATCCTCAGCAACAAGATCAACCAAATCATTTCTAATGGAGCAGTAATGAACTGAACCAGCTATACCCAGAAAAAGAACTCTGGGAGATGACTAAAAACCATTACATTGAATTCTAATCCCTATATTTATGCACACCTGCATTTTTGATTTCCTTCACAAGCTAATTGTACAATAATTCAGAGTCTGATTCTTTTTGTACAGCAAAATAATGTTTTGGTCATGTATACTTATTATGTATCTAAGTTATATTTTAATATATTTAACATCTACTGGTCATCCTGCCATTTAGGGAGGGGGGGGGGGGTAAGAGGTGAAAAATTGGAACAAGAGGTTTGGCAATTGTTAATGCTGTAAAGTTACCCATGTATATATCCTGTAAATAAAAGGCTATTAAATTTAAAAAAAAAAAAAAAAAAGAATACCTTAAAGATTCAACTAAAAAATTAATTGAAATAATAAATTCAGCAAAGTTACAAGATATAAAATAAGCTAATATAATCAGCTTTTCTGAATAATAACAAAAAAGAGAGATTCCATTCAAAATAATTATAGAATTATTAAATATTTGGAAATCTACCTACAAGACAAATGCTACAGCCACCTGAATACAACTGCAAAACACTTTAAAAAATAAAGACAGACAAATATTAGAAGAAATATTAATTGTTCATGGCTGGGTTATGCTAATATAATAAAAATAACAATACTACTTAAATTAATTCGCTTATTCATACCAACAAAGTTAACTAATTTGTAATAGAAATCAAGTAATCCAAAAAGGTTCCTTTATAAAGCTAGCAAAACATTACAAAATTCATGTAGAGGAATAAAAGGTCAAGAAGCAAGAGAAATAATGAAAAAAAAAGTAATGCTCTGGCACACAGACTCACAAATACATTTAGTGACATTTATTTATCTATCTATCTATATTTGCCCAGATCTATGATTTCATTACTACAAAAAATTGCATATGTGGAAGCTCCATATGCCACTGCAGACCAGTAATCTTTATGTAATTTTTCATTTTAGAGAATTGTCTAATAGGGATTATTCCAATTTAGAGAGTTTCAGGGGTGGAGAAGTCAATCAACTTGTCTATGGTAATTCAACTAATATATGTTGTTGTTCAGTCATCCCAGTCATGTCAGACTCTTTGTGACGCCTCTTTGTGGGGCTTATTTGGTAAAGATACTACAATGGCTTGCCATTTCCTTCTCCAGCTCATTTTATTGATAATGAACTGGCAAACAAGGTTAAATGATTTGCCTAGGGTCACACAGCTAGTAAGTGTCTGAGACTGGATTTGAACTTAGGTCCTCTTGACTCCAGGCTCAGTGCTCTATTCATTGTACCATTTAGCTGTCCTAATATGTGGAAAAGATAAACTTAAAATCAAGGTCTTTATTCCTCCATCCCTTGATGTCTCTTGTCATGTGTTGGTCTATTCCTGGGAAACAACATGATACTTAATACAACTGCAAATTCCACTTTTATCATTTATATCTTAGCAGAGAGGTCTTTATATGTGATATATATATATTTTTAAATGATTAATTTATCAGATCCCTAGTATAATGGATATATACCAGCAATATGACATCTATTGCACAATATAGCCCACAGATGCATTTAAATTATTCATCTTTTGACTTGTTTCACAGTCTTCCAATCCATTGATCACACAAATTCATAGGAATTTCTCTCACACAAAGGAAGGGGATTTCCAACCCCACATTTGCTGTTCCTAAAACTTTGCCCTTCTTCAGTCTACATATTTATGATACCTAGGAAAACAAGTAACTATTTGATATATATTCTATTTGGGAAATTTCTAAATTTTAAGATATCAAATAACATAAAAAATAATATCCTAATATATCAATTCTGTGTTCATTATTTTTCATATCAAGATTTAATATAATGTAGTAGAAATCCACCTGGGTAAGGAATTAAAGAATTATATATATGTATATATATATGCATTGGAAAATCATCAAATATTTTAAGGAGCATAAATTTAATAATAATTACTATTACTCAAAATAAAGATCACATAAAATGGATAAAATTGCATTTAAAAGTTTACAATTATCCCTTAAGTGGGAGCATAAACTTCATATTGAATTCACCATTCAAGCTTGAGCTATTCTTTTTTAACATGATTAAAATTATTTAAAAGTTTGTATTATATTACAGAAATTCTTTTCTTTGCATAAAAAGTAGCATTCTCCCATGCTTATACTTATTTCTTTTTTATTTTTATTTTTTTAAAGAAATAGGTAAATATTATGAGAATATTAAGAATGTGTCCTAAGTCAGAAGACAGAATCCCTTTGAAACTAATTTGGCTGTACTATCTACTTTTAAATCAAATTTTTGTTGTGAAATGTTATTAATCAGCCAAAGAGCCCATATAAATTATGATGTATTTAAGTTATTTGTACAGGTTATTAAGAGAATCTTTTTGTTTTGTTTTGAAATTTTGTAAATCTTTTGTTGATGCTTTTCTTGCTTTTACATCACCCTTACTTTTTTACTCTCTCCCTATCTTCTCCATTTATAAACCACATAACTTTCTCTTAAAACAAGGCAAAACAGTTAAGCAAAACAAACCAACAGAAGAACTATGTCTGATGACATTTGCAACAGTCTACACTAATTCTCTTCCAAGTGGAGGGAAATATGTTTCATAGTCATCCTTCTGGAACTAAGATTGGTTATTTCATTTAATCAGAATTGTGATGTCTTTTTCATTATGATGATCACTGTACATACTGATCCCTTGGTTCTGCCTTCTTCACAACAGTTCAAATATATCTTTCAATATTTCTTCATATTCCTTCTGCTATTGTGTAGTGCACACATATTCCCAGGAATCCTAGGAATATATATGTGTTTATGTATATTTATTGTTTTATACATATATAATGTATATGTCATATGTGCATATATATACATATGTGTATATATATTTATATCCCTTTATTTTATTTATATTTTATATGTATATATACATATATCTTTATATCCTTTTATTGCTTATATACATATATATAATATATAATATCACATACATTTTTTTATCTCAAAAGTTTGGTTTTGAGGATAAAGACAAGTTTTATATATTTTTTGAAAGTTTCACAGGAATAAAGGGAAGAACAGTAAGTATCCTATGGGAAATTTAGATAGCTTCTACAATGGCTCTGAAATAAATTTCCTCCTTCAATTAAAAGAATACAAAAGAAAACTGTAAAAAAATAACTAATACTTTTGGTTTTTTTTTATAATTACAAATAAATGAGAAAAAGCAGGGCCAGGAGAATAAAGTACATACTAATAATGACCATATGAGAGGAAAAGGGAAGAAGAAGGAATACCAAAAAAACTTGATGAAAACCTTCAATAACTGAAAAATTATGACATTTTATGCACTAGAATCATTACAAAATTTGTTTATCTAAGTTGCATGGATATTTAATATTATTTATAATTAATTCCAAAAGATCAAAAATATTTATAGTTGCGCTATTACTCAACAAAAGATTGCATAATATATAATTAAAAGAAAGAACTTGATAGTTAAACACACTAAGTGTATAATCTTATAAAGGGGGAAAAACAACATAACCACGATCCCCAAGGTATTAGAATCCTTTCAGTAGACCTATACAGAGTAAAATACTGGGTCAATCATGAGAATATCAGACAACTGAGTTATGAAAGAATTCTTCCTTTCTTCAATAGATTTATACTTAAGAAAAGTACCCTAATGGTAGTAATGTACTTCAATGAGCTACTAAAAATAGGACCATAGATTTGAAATTGAAATGAAAACTCAGAGGGCTTTTAGTCAAAGTTCTACACTATCTTCTAAATGTGAATATATCTACTTCTAGCAATACTTTAGTGACAAATAGCTTTTCAGAGCAATTCTGGTTCAAAAGTCAACCAGAAGCCCATTATTTGTTCACACCAGAATCCCTCAACACTGTGATTATGTCTCAATACACAATAAAACCTACCACCCTTCCTTCTCTAATCCTGCTTGGGAGAAATATAACTCTACTGGGGAAAAGTTCCTGAGTACTAATGATTAATTCTGCTACCAATTCATGCCATTCTGTGGAATGGGGGTGTGGGTGGGGAAACATCTTACTGTTGCAGAGTAATCCTTTTCATTTTTTTTAAGATTGTAGATCCCATTCCCCATTAGTAGAGTCCATCCACATTATTTTCACTTTTCTCATTTGACAGTTCATGACCCTATTTGGGATTTTCTTGGCAAAGACATTGCAATGGTTTCCCATTTCCTTTTTACAACTCATTTTATAGATGAGAAAACTGAGGCAAACTTAACTGAGGTTAAGTAACTTGCCCAGGGTTTCACAGCTAGTAAGTGTCTGAGGCCAAATTTGAAATCAAGATGAGTCTTCTTGACTCCAGACTCTGACTACATCCACACTGTCACTCAGCACCCCTACCCTTGACTTATTCCTAACTCTTACTTTAAGTAGATGACTTCCTCATTTTCATATGCCTCCTCTAAAACTTTGATGTCACTATAATGATGATTACTATTTCACTTGTGTCCTTCATCCCTTCCCTTACTCCCTTCTGAATTTTTGCTTTTATGATTAATACTGGTGAGAATGTACTATGTTATCTAAAAAGATACAAAAAATCTTTCATATTGATATGAAAGATTATAAAATGTGATCCTTGCCTTTTAGGAACTTTTAATCTAACTAGGCATGCAAGACAGATATAAAATGATAGCAAATATATACAACATATAATTAAGTACCTAATCATTTTGTGGAAAAGATGACAAGTATTATACATATTCACAGAAGAAATCAGTCATGGGATAAATTATACAAAGGACTATCATAAATGGTAGATATTTTCATTTATAGACAGGTAACAAACACTCTTGATACCTTCAAATTGCTGGTAAATGCTTAACTTCAGATTTTTTTAAAAGATGGGGAGAATTCAAGTCTCTCTCTGTCTCTCTCTGTCTCTGTCTCTCTTTCTCTCTATATATATATATTCTATGAACCTCTTATTTCTAAAGGGATTTTTTTTGGACTTATGGTTTGAGAAGGGAGAATGAGAGTAATCATAACAGCTCTGCTTTTAAGATATAGTAATTTTAATCTTTTTAAATTATGTAATCCAATCTTATTACAGAGCTTTATTTTTTTTCCTCCAGGATAGCATGCTCTGAATTCTACAACATAAACTTCCCAGAAGCAAAATATATTTTGAAGAAATAATAATCTAAGAAGCACTGTTCTGTGAAACACTTGAATCTTCATAAATCAAGGTAAATTCCAGAGTAGACAAAAGTCCTCCAAAATGACCCACATTCTATAGAGATTAAATTCTATATGCCTAAAGCATTTCTAGTTTGAAAGCTTATAAACTTACAAGCCTGAGATTCTGGAGGTACATATTTGTAGAGCACAGGTCTTCCAGAAGTCACTAGCATCAACAACAAAGCTTGAGGAGGCAAGAATAGAGAAGTTACTAAAATTTCTTTTTCATTTAATAAGGGAAGCAGCACAGCTTTTAAAAAATAACATACTACTTTTAAAAGTTACTGCTCTAGGGACAGCTAGATGGTGCAGTGGATAGAGCATCAGCCCTGAAGTCAAGAGGACCTGAGTTCAAATGTGACTTCAGACACTTAATACTTCCTAGCTGTATGACCCCAATTGCCTCAGCAAAGAAAAAAAAAAAGTAATTGTCCCAAAAAAGACAAAACTCTTCTGTATTCCTTCCTGAACAAGCTCAAATCTACAACTTATTTTTTTCCTGAATGTCTATGTGGTGTGATGAAAGATCAAGTTCAAATCCTGGTTCTTCCTCTTAATAAGGGAGCTCCTGTCTTATAAAATGGGGATACAAATACTTGTTCTCTTATGCCTATCAGAGTTGTTGCAAGGGTTAGATAAGATAATGTATTTTCTAAACAAGAACACAGTAAACTTTTGTTATTGTCTGGCTCCCAAAATACAGATGCTTCTTTTAGCGTGAATGAATAAGTTGGCCTCAAAAGGTAGGACTGCCTAAGTCATATTTCTAATATATAGAACTGATCATGTCCTTACTCTACTCAATGTCTTTGTATTGTCTCCACATTCCAAATCCAACCAATCTTCCCAAATTATTTTACAATCTGCATAAGCCTTGGTATTAACAAATAACAAGATCCTGGCTTGTCCTATATTTAATGTATTATTAGTCTGAATGCTTGCATGGGAACTGAAGGTCCTTTTACCATTTTTTTTTAGAGATCTAAATATGAGCTATATTCTGATATTCTCATGGAAGATGATGGATGGGAACAATACAATTTAAATTATGATGCTCTTCTCAGTCTTGTTATTTGCTTGCATTTTGTTTTCTTTATCAGTTTTTCTTTTTCTTCCTTCTTGATCTGATTTTTCTTGTGCAGCAAGATAACTGTATAAATATGTATACATATATTGGATTTAACATGTATTTCAACATATTTAACATGTATTGGACTACCTGCCAGCTAGGGGAGGGGGGAAGGGCAAATTTGGAACAAAAGGTTTTACAAGGTTCAATATTGGAAAATTTACCCATGCATATGCTTTGTAAATAAAAAGCTTTAATAAACAAATAAATTATGATGCTCTCAGAGGAAATCATGATAGGGAACACAAATCAAAAAGACATTCAGGGAGGTATTCCTAAAGCTAATCCAGTCCATAAAAAGTCAGAACTTCAGTTCTAGTTTATGAATTCCACATCTAAAAAAAAAAAAAGTCCCCAGGGTTTAGTGGACTATAAGTCTAGTATATGTCAATCAAATGACTTGATAATTAGTAAAGTTGACATAAATTTAAGCTGTGTTAAAAAGAAGTATTGGTTTCAGAACAAGAGCAGTACTCATGGGTATTCTTCCCTGGTCAGACTGCGATTGCTATTTCATTCAGGCTTAGGTGCCAATCCTGAAGAGCAGGGTCCAGTCAGAATGGAAAAGGTGCTATAAATCATGTCTATTTGAGGACTGGTTGAAGAAATGGAGACATTTACATAGGGGCAATATGACAGCTTTCTCCAAGGACTGTCATGCTATAAGTATTTTATGTGAATCTACAAATAGAACTAGGAATCACAGATAGAAGTTGCAGAGGAACAAAAATTTGGAAAAAAAATTTATAAAAATTGAATGATTTCAAATGATGAGAGACTAGATGATCATTTATCAGGAATATAGGAAAGGTTCTTGCTCAAACATATTTGGAACTAGATGACTTTTTAAGTCACTTTCAACAGAGGAGAAACCATAATTTAATAATAACTAGGATTTACGTAGCATTTAAAAGTTTGAAAAGCACAATATATATGTTAGATCATTTTATCCTTAACAATAGCACTGTAGGGTAGGTACTATTATCAAAGAAACTGAGGCACAGAGGGACTATGTGACTTGTCCAGGGTCACATGATTAGTGTCTGAGGCAGGATTTAGGTCTCCCTGAAACCAAGAACCTCTTGATTTATCTAAAAATTCACCACCTGGCTACCTAATTATTTTGCAAATTATGTTATGTCAAAGTCCCAAATATAACATTCTGAGTTGCCCACAAAGAAACAATGTCTGTATCTTCTTTTGGCTCTTATATAGACACCAAAGTCGAAAATTTGAAAAGACAAAATTCAATTAGTGATTTCATATGGAGATGGGATGGATGTCAGAAGGAGGAAAACAAATATTAAATTCTTACTAAAAGCCAGATACTTTACTAAGCAATTTACAAATATTATTTCATTTAATCCTCACAAAAACCCAGTGAGGTATAGGTGCTGCTATTATCTCCATTTTACCTCTAAAGAAACTGAGGCAGAAGTCCAGATGGTCCAGTTTTTATAAAGGAGTTATACTGAGAAAATGGGAATCCAGACTCCTAGAACATGTTATTAAGTTAGGAAAAAATAGGCTGCACATTAGATTACTTATTCATTCATTCATTATTTAACTTTTATTAAGTATCTACTTTGTATGATGCACCTTGCTAGATGCTAAAAGAGGTACAAGAATAAATTCCCTCTCTTCATGTGCATTTGGCACATTTTTGTACTTCTTCCTGGAAGGCAATGATGACTGCTACATTTTTTCTGCCTCTCACCATCAGCTGGCAGTACATAGGTCTGAAACATCCTCATGAAGTATTTTTACTTAACTAGCCAGGAAAATAACTTGGACACAAAGAGAATGAAATCAGTAGTTTCCAAACTTCAGGAAGAGAGGAAAATCTTTGCTGCATCTGCAACTTGTAAGAGAGTTTAATACCCAGAGAGAGTGCTGGTATTATTTATCTGGTTAACTTCAAAGATCCCAGCTCTAGGAGAATCAGTTCAAGCCAGGGTGGCATGAAATGAAAAGCTGAGGAACGTGACCCATGGATTCAAGGGCCAGAGACCCTGGGGGAGTAAGGGAATCAAAAGGGCCCATCAATGCCTGATTGCTGTCTCTCTGCCCCCCCCCCCCCCCCCCCCAGCATCTCATATCTGCCTGTTATTTTTCCCCATCTCTAGCTTCCTTTTTCATTCTCTACTTCTCACATTCTTCGTGAAAGTGAAGCCTCTTGAGACTTTATTATCCCATTAATTTAACAAATGCTAAGCACTGCTATGTGTATAGACACATGGACCCAGGAAACTGAACAGCAAAACAATATAAGAAATGCAATAAGGCAGTATGATAATCGGTGTCAAAGGAGTGGTACAGACAATTAGTGCTATAAATATTTGTTGACTAAATGAATGAATGAATTCAGAGGACATTAGAGATCACAGCTTGGAGAAGACTTTTCAGTCTTCTCTAAATTTAGCATCCCTTTCCCCTTGATCTTACTTTTCTCCCAATCATTTTTCCAATGCCTGGATTTGAATAAATCTACTTTCCAAACCCATTGCTCTATATCTATTTTGTAACAATACATTTAAGATTTGCTCTAATCTGGCCCTAACCTATAGAGATTAGAGAAAATCCCTTCCTAAAAAGAAATTTGGCCAATCAAAAATCCAGCTCACCATCTTTAGGGGACTTTCAGCAGGACTTGGGCAAGATTCCAGGCTAACCAGACAGGAAATTCAAAGAGCAGTGAGTAGGGATAGGGGTGAGGACAAAAGAGAAGAATTTGAAACCAAAGCCTTCCAAGATGCAGAAAATCTAAAAGATAAAAATTTTGTCAAGACCCAGATCCAGGATCTTTTAAGCAGTAAGGCTGAAACATTTCTCTTCCTCTTTCCTCCTTTAGCCCATTTCCTTCTCTCTGCACCATGGAGAGGGGTACAGCATTTCGTTGTAAATATTTATCACATCCAATGGAAATTATATGCTGAAAGAGCTAGAGATCGAGAATCAGGTCTCTTTGTCCCTACAGCGTTTAAGAGCAGACCCAAATGCTGTTCAGGAAAATTAAGAGTAGCCAAATGATTCTACTGGACTTCGGGGGCTATTATTTTGGTTCATTTTGTTGGGATTTATCTTGGATCTGGAACACTGAAACATTTTTTTTCTTTAGCACCTTCCCCTCCCTAATAATCAACATAAATAGGGTTTTATCGTTAAAATCATTCTACCAGATATGAGGAAAACTGGGACACAAAAAAGGTACCAAGTCACCCTTGGAAGAGACACTTAGAGAACTAAGAAGGGTACGTTCAGGGTACTCACATTCAGAGTACTTGTCTCTGTACACGTCCACTATGCCTCCCAAGTCAAAAAATCTAGATTGCTATTATTTGTTGAAATGGAAAAACCCCTACAGCAGTTGTAGAAAGGGAAAGGCTCTCAAGGCACTTTTCAATTGTCCTTCCTGTTCACTAGGTGAAGTGAGTGAGTGGCATTTAAACTCCGGGCTTTAGTGTTTCTTGAATTTCTTGAATCCCCTTCCAGTTTTCTTCTCTTCCTTTCATAGAAAATGCTCTTTTCAGATTCTCCACGTCCCCAGTTCTTTCCTTTCCCATCTCCTCTTGCTTCTTCCCTTTCCTATCTCTGGTAATACTCTTTGCTTCAACCCCCCGCCGGGGTTCCATTTCTTCTACTTCTCCAGCTCCCTCCGGAACTGGAAGCGTCTTAAGGATGCCTACAACTTCATAACGGGGGCGAGGGCGGCCCAAGCCTGCTTTTCCCACCAGTGTGTTTGGCCTTCCAGCACATCGAACCCACCAAAGGGTCGAGGGCATCAGTAGATGCCCCCCGGAGGTCAGCTAAGGGCTTTGAACTAACGGAGGGCCTCGAGACGGATCAGACAGAGGAGACGGAGCTAGGGCCGCATCCCCTCGCCGTCCTGATGCCCTCCCCGCCGTGTCCCTCCGGCCTAGACCACGCTGTCTTTGTTTCCAAGTTTCTTTTGACGTTTCAGACCCGATCTCCTGTGGAGTGAATCATGTGGAGGGGCCACACACACACACACACACACACACTCGCATCTCACACTGCTGCAACCCATGGGCGCCCCCCGAGGCTTCGCAGGGTAGGAGAGGAGAGAGTCGAGGATGCAAAGTCCTCTAAGCCAAAGAATTTCTGTCCGTATAGCTCTATCTAACTGGGAGACTGGAGGAAAGCGGAATAAGGACGAAGAAACCCCCCGTCTCAGACCCTCTTCATTAAACACAGAAGCACGCGTGCGCGAACACACACCCTCGGCAGTTAAGTGGGTCTCTCTGCAGAAATAGGGAAAAGTTGGGAACGGATGGGAAGACGAGGATGCAGAAGAGGATGCTCGAGTTTGCAGGGCTCTATCCTGCGAACAAGCGTAGTACCGGTTCCAAACGTCCTAGCGACAAGCCGAGCTGACGAGGGGAATGCCGTCCTAGCTGCGATCTACCCGCTCAGTCTGGCAGGGCCTCCTGGCCGGGAGGCTCCTCTGATGGAGCGCAGAGCCAACTCCACGCACAGAACATTTTGTCTTCTCCCACGGACTAGGGCCCAGGATGCCGCGGTCTCCGGTGAATCTCGTGCCATTGCAGCCAGCATTTGGAGAGCCGGCGCAGGCAAAATCCAGCCGGCGGCCAAGGAGGCGCGCTGTGCTCAGTGCGTCCCCGCGGTCTCCCCCTCCCTCCTCTCTGCGCCTGGGAGAGCTGCCACATCTTTCTCCCGAGCAGCAGCAACCCGTGCAAGTCTGGCCCGCCAAACTCACAAGACACTTTTTTCTCCAGCCTGTCAATTCTTTCCTTCCTTCCACCCCTATTCTCTAGTCACTTTTTCCTTCAAAATCAGTGGCACTGTCCCTCCTTTGGGCCACCCTTACCTCCCCCCCCACCTCCCCACCCCGGCCCCACACACAAACACACACAATTCTCTTCTTCCCAATCCCCAGGCCCACCCCTTTCCATCATTGTAAATGTTGCCATAACAACGGGCAGGAATTATCCAACATATACAAAGATGTCCAGGCAAAGCTCGCAGCTGCCCCCGCCCACACTAGCTCTCTTGTCAAACGGGGCCCGGTTGTCCCTCGGGATAGCACCTCGCACTGGGACCGCCCTACTCTATGCAATTTCTCAGCGACTGGGGGGAAGGGTACGGCGGGAGGAGTGGAGAATGGAATGAACCTAGGGGGAAAGAAGGGAGTGAGACCGGGCTCTATCTCGCCTTCTCTTGCCAACTGGGTCTTACTCACAATGAGGGGAATAGTCCGGTCTTCTCTGTGGAGTTCCAGCCTACCAGCTGGTCTCTGTCCGTTCCTGCCACCTCCGCCGATGCTAGGAGATCGGCTGGAGGATGCTGAATGGGATCTGTTGTCCTGCCATAAGTAATAGAAAGTGCCCAAGATCCAGGCGACCGTCAGGATTGCGATGGCATTAGCGCGGATCCTTCTCATGTTGAAAAGCCCAGTGCTGCGAGCCGGGAGTAAACTAAAGATGTGGCTTGGTAGGTTAGGGTAAGTGGGGGTGGGGGGGTAGAAGGAGTTGGGGAGGGAGGGAAGGAAAGAAGAGGGTGGATAGTGGGGGGGGGGCAATATGGATAGGGTTTTCTGTTTCTTCCGAGCTTTGGCTGGCTCTCTCAGTCACAGCTGTTTGTTTTAGCTCTTGTCTCACTGCTCAGTCCTGCAGAGCAGAAAAAGGAGAGAGGTGGAGGGGGTGGGGGGAAGAGATAGAAGGAGAGTAGAAGAGATCCTCACGGTCCTAATGCCCTTCAGACCACGAGTCTGGCCCTTACAAAAGAGCACACCATTTCCAAACTCTCCCCAACACCCTATGGTCTAGCGAACCGGGAACTCCTTTAGTTTCCCATGGTCCCTCAGAGGGGCAAGACAGGTGGCAAGAAGAGGTTCCTTAAAAAGAGCAAAGTTTCCGTGGGGCGGATGGATGGGCTTAATATTCACTGAGACATAGAATGTTAGAGCCGGAAAGTACCTCAGAGATTTTAACTCTTCCAATCCCTTCATTTTCCTACAAATCAGGATTTCTTCTTTGCCGTTACTCTACCTTGATTATATTTATATAATTGGGGAAGGAGAGAACAAGCCTTTTATATAGTACCTACTATGTGTCAGACACTGTATCTAAGTACTTTACAAATATTATTTCATTTGATTCTCATGACCACCCTCCCAGATAGGTACACCCTTATTTTACAGTTGAATAAACTGAAGAAATTAAGTGTCACCCCCTACTCATTAAGTTCTGAGACTGAATTTGAACTCAGCTTTTACTAACTCTACACCCAGTGCTTTTATCTACTACACCACGCAGCTGCTTCTAATTGGTATACAAGTCGCATACCTACCAATAGGATTGGGACCCTGGAGGTCAGACACTGAACTGGTTTTCATCTTTGAACTGACAGATTCTAGCACAAAGTAGACGGTTAATAAATGTTTCTGAATTTGATTTTACAAATTAAAAAAAAAAAAAAACAGGTCCAAAAGTGGCTTAGATTAGGATTTCTATGAGACCTTTGGGAAGGAACCTGGTTCGCCAGGACTTCGTGAGGAAGATTGCTGACTTTGCCAGAGGGATTTCTACTTGGGATCAGAATCTTTTCCTTCCCTAGGAAGCAAAGCAGTGTCTTCCATGCCATGCTTTCCTGAAGGATCACGCGGGATATGGAAGTTAAAGAATACCAGGAAGATTTCAGTTAAGTGAGAGTCCTGAATCTCACTTTAGATGTGGTGTTATTTCAGTCACACGTGGCTCTGGTTTCTCACCCCCTCCCCCTCTGGAATTTTACACTGAAATAGTGTGACCTATCAGTCCTGTTATTTATTCTTAAAAACTAAGAGAGGGTGAAACTGTAGATAGAGCATTTGCCTTGGAATCAGGAGGACCTGAGTTCAAATTTGTCCTCAGATGCTTAATGCTTGCTAGCTGGGTAACCTGAATTGCCTTAGACACACATACACACCCCCACACACCCACCCCCCCCCTGAATTGCCTTAGACACACATACACACCCCCACACACCCACCCCCCCCCCCACACACACAGGGAAAAAAATTGGGGAAAAATAAGGGAGGGAATGAAAAAGCCAGACTGTGATTGAGTATAGCTGGGATGCTTTAAAAATATGATCGGCTCCCACACCAAGGATATATCAGAAATCTAGGGAAATTCTCATCTTGTGTTCCCTTTTACACATCCCAATTGTAAATTCCTGTTCCCCTAACTGTTAACTTACTTTTAAACTTCTCGAAAATCGCTCTCCTTTCACCTTTTACCCCCTTTCCAGACCAATGCCATGGTTTAAAGAAAAAACCTTTCTGCTTTGCAGGACATGAAAATTTCAGAATCTGAGCTAGAATAAGAGCTCCAACATTTCTAAATCCCTCTCTCTCTCTCCCAACCCCACTCATATAAAAAGTCACCTCTTGTCACCTTTCTTGTTCCAGGGGAGGACATAACTCTATACCTGGAAAACTTTTGCCTACATTCCTGGCATTATTCTGAATCCCTTTTGATTTGAGGTGAGAAACTGGCAACTTGGCTTATTATCTCAGAACCCAAATTTAATTTTTAGTTCTGTCCCCAAACCATGTCACCAAAAACTTTTTCTTCTCTTTTCTCTCCTCCTTTAAGTATAATTCTTAGAAAGTCTCCCCCTTTTCATTTTTCTCCTTTTCTTCTGCAACCTCCAAGCTCCCCAAAACCTTCCCAATATCTGCCCCTCTGTACTTCCCTCCTTTGACAAACTTTAGCATCTGAAAGCACTCCTTTCCAGAAAGTTGTTGCCATTTTTAGGTTCTAAGGAGGTAACCTTGTGGGCCTGAGCTAACATTATACATAGTTCTCAAGTTCCTGATTATCAGGCAACAAGGAAAAAAAATCATTATTAGCAAAGGCATTTATGAAAATGTCATAGTAAGAACAGTAGCTGCCAAATGTTACCCCCCACACAAACTTGAGGCTAACTTTCCCGGAAATATATGCAAAACACATTCAAGTTGGCACAAATTTAAAGTATAATGGGCACTCACAGCTGTTAGCACTGCAGGGCCTAAAAAAATCCTTTTTCTATTCATATCTTCAAAGTTTCCAGTTAGGTGCTGCATGTCAGATGGATGAATTTCTCAGAAGGGGTCCCAGAGTTTGCTGTCTCCACAGCTGAACTCTTCCTCACCAGAACTGTGTCTGTCTTGAGTCTATAGCTAGCTTTTTACTCTACTACCAAGAGTCCTATTCATTAAAGCAACTTCTTCCCTTGAAAAATTGAATTTTTGTAACTATCTCTGTTTGGAGTATATGTCTATTCCCTGAACTCTGTATTTTTTAAAATTAAATGTTATTTATTTTTCAATCATCAAAAATTCATCTTCCCTCCATCTCACACCTCCACTACTCTCTAAATTAAAATGAAGAACAAACTCCCTATTACAAATATATAGTCAAAACAAATTTCCACATTGTCAATGTCCAATATGTCTTATTCTCTACATCCTTTACCTCTGTCAGGATGTGGATAGCATACATTATCAATAGTAAGTTGTTTGATATATTGGACTACTTGCCATCTAGGGGAAGGGGTGGAGGAAAGGGAGGAAAATTAGAATACAAGGTTTTATAATGATTAATGTTGAAGAATTATCCATGCATATATTTTGAAAAATAAAAAGCTTTAAGAAGAAAAAATAGTAAGTTGTTCTTATAAAACAATTGTCATTATATAAATCATTCTCTTATCTCACTCTGCATCAACTCTTAAAAGTTTTTTCAGATTTCTATGAAATTATGTCCTGCATACTTTCTTATAATCCAACAGTACTCTACTGCTGTTATATACTATAATTTGTTTAGCCATTCTCTAATTGATGAGTCCCCAATTCTTTGCTACAGCAAAAAAGAACTATAAATATTTTTGCAATCCTTAGAACTTGTTTTGCATAAACTATTACCTTCCTTACTATAGTAATATTAATTAATTAAATTAAATTAATATTCCTTTCTTTTCCTTTCTCTATTCTACCTTTTCCCTCCTGTTTCCCTATAAATTAAAATATTTTTCCGTATCCAAGTATATGAATGTATTCTTCCATCCCTCGATGAGTTCAGATGAGAATGAGCTTCAAATGTCATTTTCTACTTGTACTCCCTGTCTCAGTATTGAAGCATCAAAGTGACAATCTCCAGTTGCTGGATGAGAGTAAACAAATTATTAAACACCATGGTTAATTGGGGGTGGGGAGAGAAATCCTCCTCCCTGGGGTCTAGCCTCAGGAAAACTTGTTCTCCTGCAAACTCATTAACTCTTCTGAAGGTTTAGATATTTAAAGCCCTGCTAAGACATGTCCAGTTTTTGTCCAATGAGCTGACTCCCTTTAATTCACTCAAGAGACTTGTTTATACCTCATAAAGGGATTACCCTGGAGTTAATACCTTGTTAACAAATTAACACCCCATTACCTCTGTTATTGTCATTTGAATTTAGAGAAAGCTAAATCCTGCCTTATACCTCTTAAATCACATCAGCTTAATACTTGGACCAACTTCCTTGACCCTCTATTTCTACTGCCATATGTGTCAGTAAGAAGGGAATAGAATATAAACATAGCATTTATGCTTAGGCTAGTACATCCAGAAAATCTCAGACCCAGGCAATTACTTCCGGTGATAATACCCTTCTTCCTATTTGATAGGCACCTTTCCAAATTCTTCCTACCCCAAACAGAGCTGGCTAGGCCAATGCCTCATGCTGCATTTTGTGGGTTAGAGATAGTGCCAGCTGTGAGGCAGATCCAAGCTAGTCAAGAGCAGCAGGTACAGATCCTTCATTTACACAATGTCACAACACAATCTTTGTGATTTTGTCTCAAACATTGACCTCTTTGAGGATTGTACCTGTAGAGCTTACTCATTCCCTTAATCTAATGGACCAATCCCTTATCCCAAACCACAGAGGGATATAAGCACAAAGATATTAGCTTTAAGAACTAGTCCAGCCTAATTCTAGCATGTGATCTTAGATATTTCAAAGGTCAGAAACCTAAAACTGAGAGTCCATTGAAACTATCTCGATTATCTTGGCCAGCTCTCTGATCACAATACCTATAAATCATTGGGGAATCCCACTTTTTCTTTTTATATACAGTGGAGAAAATATCCATGCTCTCCGTGTTTCTATAATGTCAGAATAATAATGAACAATGGAATCCACAGCTGGACATGACTTTAAGATAATTATTTGAGAGATGAAGAAACTGAAGTCCATTGAAGTTAGTAACTCACACAACTACTTATCGACAGGCTGGAGACAAAAATCCAGGCTTTTTGATTTCTTATGTTTTTTCCACTGTCATACTTGTCATTGATCCACATTGCTGCAATACTGAGCTTCCAGAAAGAAATGTAACACTTTCTCTTACAGTATTTGTTGGTTTTCAGGGACATTTTACCCTGTTGCAGGAATTAGAAAAACCTCAAATGGGCTTCTAGATCTCATGTGTCTATACCTACTTGGACACCTAGCAGGTATGGAGATTGCCTTTATATACTTGGTTGCACAGGTGTAAGTGATAATAAATGTGTACTTGCTATAAATATAGCCCTGAATGCATACACACACACACACACACACACACACACACACATATACACATGTCATCTGTCCTTTCTATAAGAAGCATGGCTGTTTTCACTCAGGCGGAGAGTTAAAGAGGCTCCAGTCACCCATTTAGAGGAAGTCAAGCTAGTAGACCCAGCATAGCTCAGAAATTGCAGCTTAGTATGGGAAGCAAGAGAAATAATGATGTACCAAGGGAAAGGGGAGGAGACATGGCAGACTAACAGTGTAGACAAGAAAAAGGAATAGCATGATACAATGTTATCTCCAGGCATGAAAAACTTACTTATTCTCTTCTGGCCATCATCTGGCCCACATCTTTCCATCCATCAGGATGAGAGGGCATATGTCATCAACCTTTGTCTCTTTAACTTTTAGGGAACAACTTTGAGTCAAGAGATAACTATCTCTTGATAGTTATCTTGATAGTTGATGGTTGTCAGGAACAGCTAGATGGAGTAGTATATAGAACACTGACCCTGGAATAAGGAGGACCTGAGCTCAAATCCAACCTCAGATACTTAACATTTACTAGCTGTGTGACCCTGGGCAACTCACTTAATCTTAATTGCTTAGCCAAAAAAGAAAGAAAAAAGATGTTACCCAGAGGTAACATCTCTTTCAAACCTTTTCTATATTTTTCACCTCCTATGTTGAGTTCAGAACTGCACTCCATGGCCCACTAATTTCTTTGACCATAGCTTTGGGATGTGGCAAGCTTTAAGGACTTCTCTTCGGAGTCCAGTCACAGAACTCAAATGAGAGAAATAGTAAAAAAAAAAAAAAAAAGCACTTGAAAAAACAGTAGTTATATTGTTGTTCAGGTGTGTCTGATTCTTTGTTGAGGTTATTTGGAATTTCTTTATAAAGATATTGGAATGGTTTGCCATTTCTTTCTCCAGTAAAGAGAGAAAATCAGTAATTATTTTACTGATGAGGAAACTGGGGCAAACAAAATTAAAGTGACTTGCCTAGCTTAATAAGTGTTTGAAGCCAGATATGAGCCTCTTTATATATGATCTCCCAAAGGTTAACTCCTCCTTCTGGAGGCAGGGATTAAGGGAGGTGTGAATTCGGATATCAGGAAAATAAGTCTTCCTAACTTCGGCTCAGCCCTCTTAACCACTTTGTCACCTAGTTGCCCATCCAGAATCATACTAGCTAAGTAGCCTTAGAAGCAGAATAATGAGTGATTTTATATTTTTAATATGCTCCTCTATTTATGATTTCATTTTGTCCTCTAGACAATCCTAGGGTGCTAAGAATAGTTGTCAATATTTCTATCCTACAAATAGAAAAAGAAAACATAAAAGATGAATGATTTACTAGACAAAGGAAATAAGCATTAATTAAGCACCTATTACATACTTAGATGGCTTACAAATATTATTTCATTTGATTCACACAACAACCCTGTTAGGTAGGTCCTGTTTTTATCCCCTTTCTACAAATGAGGAAACTAAACAGAGAAATTAAGTGATTTGCACGGGATCACACAACTAATAAGGGTCTGAAGCTCTATTTGAACCTGAATCCAGGCCCAACTCTAACCAGTACAGCACCCTGATATCTTTTTAGCCATACATTTACACAAATATAGTTAGTAGACAGAGCCAAGTCTCTTGACTCAGTTGTCCACTAGGCTGATCTAAAATAATATGGAAAGTGGAAAACAGCCTTTATATTCTTATGTGCAAAGTTATAAACCCTTTGATTCAGCAATATCACAGCAATGTCTGTATACCAAAGAGATCATTAAAAAAGGGAAAAGGACCCACATGTACAAAAATGTTTATAGCATTTCTTTTTGTGGTAGCAAAGAATTGGAAATTGAGGGGATGCCTATCAGTTGGGGAATGGCTGAATAAGTTATGGTATATGAATGCAATAGAATATTATTGCTCTATAAGAAACAATGAGCAGGCAGATTTCAGAAAACCTTGGAAAGACTTAAATGAACTAATGCTCAGTGAAGTGAGCAAAAGCAGGAGAACATTGTACATTAGTAATAGTAACATTGTGTTGTGATCGACTTTGGTAGACTTAGCTCTTTTCAGCAATACAACGATCTAAGACAACTCCCAAAGACTCATGCTGGAAAATACTATGCAGAGAAAGAACCATGGAGTCTGAATGCAGATTGAAACAATATTGTCACTTTTTTTTGCTTTTCTTTCTTACACTTTTACCCTTTTGTTCTGATTCTTCTTTTACAATATGACTAAGGTGGAAATATTTTTATTATAATTGTATATTTATAATCTATAACTAATTGCTTGCTCTATTGGGGAGGAAGAGGGAAAAGAAAAAAAATTTGGAACTCAAAATCTTAGAAGTGAATTTGAAAACTATCTTTATATGTAATTGGAAAAAAAATAAAATACTATATGATTACATGGAGAATAAAAAGGGGGGGAGGGAAGCCTTTGGGTTCAAAGCAAAGAGCACGAAAAGAATTAATTGAAAAATGAGGCCAAAGAGAAACTTCTAATGCTCTAACAGGTTAATCAAAAGGAAGGAGATAAGCATTTAAATGCCTACTATATGCTGAGCACTATGCTAAATGGTTTAAAAATATCTCATTTAATCTGCACAAGAAGCCTAAGAGGTAGGTATTATTTCCATTTTACAAACAAGGAAACTGAGACAGACAGAGGTTAAGTGACTTGCCCTGGGGCAACAGAGTTAGCACTCTACATGCTTAGTAAAATAATAAGATATTCCATCTTATTCCAGGGTTATAGGGTATATTTAGGAAAGGACTAACCACTGGTATGAGGGGGTGCTGAGCCATTTTCAGGGCTATTTTCCACCTCTGGTGTGCACCTGATTCACCCAACTCTCACCTATGGCTCCCAGAAGCTGTAGTGACCATGTGACTATGCCCCAAGAAACTGTTTTGGCAAATAAGCTAAATCAGGTCAAAGGTAACCAAAGGGTTTCAAATTCTTCAGTGAAATGAGAGGGGCTGTCTGAAGGGATGGGCAGATGAGAACAATTTGTTCCATGAAGGCAATTTTAGAAGACACTGTGGTGTGCTTAGAGCTTGGTTAGACATAAAAACACAAATTCATCTACTGCATCCTGAGCCACGGTTATTTTGAATTTGTCTCTCTGCTGACCTCTGATGACTGTAAGAAAGAGTGCGGTCAATGACTTTGCCCAATTCTGTTTCATTTAAATCCAATTTATGGGAAAATAAAAAAAAAAAAATCACCTATACTATTTATACCTATCTCAAAGCCCTGTGGCAACAGACAAGTGTCAAAGCATCAGGTGTGGATACACCAAGAGCTATTGTGACAACCCTGCTCACAGGTGACCCCGGACATAGGGATGTGCTCTCAGTGGAAGCAGCAGTGGGATTTGACAGCCCTCTGGGTGAAGGAACAGCCTTTTAAGAACTGCCCTGCTCACTTCCTGGTGTTCCACACTGAATGGACTATTTGTGTTCAGCCTCTCATAAAGCTTCCTGAGCTTGTATTGGTCTGATCAGTCAGTCACATATCCTGTACCTTGATTCCAATATAGTGATGCCATTTTGGGTTCTCTTCATGAAGGACAGACAACAAATCAACCAACCAAGATAGTCCATTTTCTCCTTTGTATAGATTATCCAGAGGGCCATCACTTAACTTCTAGATTAATATCTTGCCACTGGCCTCAGATGACTGTGGAAGAGAGAATGAGGCTGATGAGTTTGCATACATACTCCTGCTCACTTAAATCTGATCCACTTGCAAATCAAGACATCACTTCTGGGATATCATTGGTTCTCTTCCAGAATGAAGGATGAATAACAATCTGTGAAGTTATCCACCATCCCTGGAATACTCTTCCCTTCTCACCTGTGACTCATGGAATCCCTAGAAATAATCCAGACATTTCAAGTACCAGCACCTGTTCCCTCTTCATTGTTACTAATTCTTTCCTTCCCTGAAATTGTTCTGCATTTGTATGTATACATGTGTACATATGGTTTCCTCTCAGTAAAATATAAGCCCCTTGAGAGTAGGGACTATAATTATTTTGCTTGCATCTCCAGACTTTGGCATAGGTTCAATACACAATAAATCCATAATAAATCTTTAGAAACAGCTAGGTGTTGCAGTGAATTGAGTCCTGACTTAGAGTCAGGAAGACCTAAGTTCAAATCTCTATAAACACAGGAAATTATTGAATGAGTATGAAAAATGAACCCTATCTCTACCATTTCCTGTCCACTGCTGACTACAGGAAAAATGCAATTCCACTCAAAGACGAATAAATAACAAAAATGGGCTTGCTTCAGCTACATATATACAAAAATAAAAATGATACCAAAAAAAGTACCATGACTTCTGAACAAAGATGACACACAAGATTCAGGAAACAATCCATGTTTATAAAGGCAAGAAAATTTCACCAATGAAACATTTTAAAATATATAAAAGAAAAAAACAGTGAAATAGGCCAGTTCTGTTATTATCATGTTAGATTTAATAGAAACGTTTAAAAATGGCATGACAGAGGTTCAGAATTAAATATATGACCCTCTTTTCTGTTCTCTTGTTTATTGAAACATTGATGTTTATGAAATCAGTTAAGTTCACAATACAGTTTTTTAAAAAAAGAAACAAGAAAATTCATTTAGATCCAACCAAGAAAAGGACCTCCTATCTAATCACTGCTGGATTCTGATGACTTTGAACACATTTGGAAGAAATGGAGGAACTTTTCCCAAAGAGTAGAAAGGAAATTGATTTTCACTTGATTTTTTCCTTTTGCTCTGTTTCTTCTTTCACAACATGACTAACATGAAAATATGTTTTATATGATTGTACATATATAACCTATATCACATAACTTGCTATTTTAGGAAAAAGGAAGAGGAGGGAGGAAAATTTGAAATTCAGAATTTTATAAAAATGAATATTAAAAACTTTTCACATATAATTGTGAGAAACAAAAATAAGTATTAAAATGAGGGTGTTGGACTTGAAGAAATCTCTATTGTTCCTTCTAGTTCTAAAACTCTTGTGAACTAATATTATAAACAAATTAATATATTCCGAAGAGGTCAATGATGAGAAGATATTTTCATTATATTTATGGCAGCAAAAAGTATTAACAAAGAATTGGAATCAAGTAGGAAGGTATCCATTGCTTGAAGAATAGCTAAATAAGTACATAAATATAAAGAGAGATTGCCATCATATTAAATTTTATATAGAGAGTGTTCCAAAAATCTTAGTGCAATTTACAGTTTCAGCTACTCATTTAAACTACAAAAGCTTAAATTTTGAAACTGCATAAAGACTTTTGGGATTTCCCTGTACAGTTAAATAAGTTTCATATACTCTTTGTATATGGAAATGTTCATGTGCATTGACCTTTGTCAAATATAATAAAAAAAAAAGAAAACAAAAAAAGATGTATTGTTTTGTGAGAAATGATGAATATAAAGAAAAAATGGAAAGACATACAAACTGATACAAGAAAAAAAAGAACCAGGGAAACAATATATACGACAAAAATAACACTTATATGTATAGTGAGTATCTTATTTCTTGGCTTCTCTTGGGGGAAAAGCTGAAAGGAGGGAAAGAATTTGGAATCGAAAATAAAAAATTAAAATACCTGAATTCTATAAAATTAAAATCATCCAGTTTGGCCCCAAAGAAGAGACATGGGAAAGTATTTTCTTTGTTGTGGAATTAGGGATTATGGGTACAGAATACTAATATTAGTTCTTTTTGAGGGATTAATTGGTTTTGATGGCCTATTTGGTTTGTTTTCTATTTATTCTTAGTTATAAGGGACAGTTCTTTGGGAGGGTGAAGAAAATTAGGTATTTTGGGAAATGAAGGTGATACAAAATTTATTTTAAAATTTAAAAATAAATTATATGTTGTCTTTTGCAAATAAAAATGATGCTCTGCACCACCAAACTCATCAACAGAGTATAGTTTTGAATTGTTTGTCCAAGCATAGCTTTGGATTTGTGTTATACTTTCTTAGCCACTAGCTTGAACACTCCAGCTCACTGCTGTTCCTTTCCATTCCTGTCCTATATCTTTAGCTTCTAATTTCCTCCATATCTTTTATAATGAGCAGCATTGCTGGGCAAACCATAAGGAAGAACTAAGCAAGGGTCATTACATTTATCCAAACATCATAGGACTCTTGGGTATTTGGCTTACACCTTCCCTGATGCTCCCAACCAATGCGTCTTCCCCTTATATTTACTTGATATTTTAAAAAATTGCTTATACCTATATTTGTTGTATGTGGTTCCCAAGTCTCCTTAGCACCCACTTGCATCCCTCACCCAGAATCAGGATGTGTGTTTGTTGTCATTGTATCCTCGGTGCTTATCACAATTGCAGGCCCAGAGCTGACACTTAACAAATGATTGCTGATTTGTTCACTGTTACAAGTCCTTCCTGATTGAGCCCAGAAAAACTGAATGGCTAGAAGAAAAGGACAGATACAGAGACTGGACCTGGGATTTCATTGGTATAAAGAATTCTCAGAGGGAGAAATGCCCTCTACCAGTATAGATAATTTTTTACATTAGTTTTTAAAACTTTGAGTATCAGATTAGTAGTGACTTGGCCAGCATCAGTCATCAGAGGTGGTATATACTTCAATCCAGGTCGTCTTGACTCTGAGACCAATATACTAGCTGCCCAGTACTGCTTCCCTTTTTTGGGAAATTTCTATACTGATACTTGTTCTCCCTATTTGACTTACTAAATATCCTTAGTGTCTCCCCAACTCCAACATCAGAAGGAGGAAATTAATCAGATGAGAATCTGTTCTTGACCTCCCCTCTTTTAAACCTCCAGCTTTATTCTACCCTGACTTGGAGGAGATTAAGGACACGTGTCCCAGACTTAGAGGGAGATTATTTGACTAGATTTGGGTGTTCCAAATCTGGGGGAAGCCTTAGGGAAACCTGTAAGTCATCAAACTGTTGAAGCATATTGAAATACTTTGTCTTCATTCTCTTTTCATGTGAATAGTTCCAAGGACAGATATGAATATTCCCAAAAGTGTCTCAAGAGAAGATTGTTATTACTGAAAGTTCTTGAGACACACCATGCAGAGATGGGGTTCAGATCCTAACTTTGCCTCTTCTGTGACCCAATAGACCTCAATTTCTTTAAGTATAAAATGAAGGAATTGGACTAAATCAGAGGTATGATTTAGTAACTCACCTGTACCTGCACACTGCCCACCAAACTCCATAGTACTGCATGAATCATATTAAAATGTAATTGGAAAATATTTAACAAATATAATACAATACAGATGGTGTTAATTTTTGGTTTTCTAAGTTAATATATAGCCCACATAGGTCTGTTTCTGTTTAAGTTTCACCTTGAAGGTTTCACTCAGCTCTAAGTTTATGTCCTTATAATTCTATGGAGAGTAAGGACATCACAGCAGATGGAAAGATGGCCACGATGTTAAGAAGACCTGATGTTAGAGGTGGGCCTGTTCAGACTGGCACCTAAAACTTATGCTGGGTTGAAATGAGGCACTGATATGGTCATTAAACAATTTATATATTAACAATATATTAGCTAAGATTTCCTTAGCACTAACATAGAAAAGATAGTAAATTAGGGTATAGTAGTATTTAATTACAGTAAAGGGGGTCCCTTTTTCTCTATATGGAAATGGCTCTGGTCAGCAAGGCAGGGTTTGGTGATTTGAGAGGTCTTGAGAGATTCACCAAGTCTCAAGGATCCCCATTTCACATATATGGGTTATATAAGGTGACTAGGAAGCCATATGAGCAGAGGCTATCTGAAAGACATGATACCAAAGAACTGGAAATTAAGATGGAATTGAGATGGAAAATGAGCCCATCATTTGGGGAATAGCTAAATAGATTGTAGTATGTGATTATGATGGAATACTATTGTGTTATAAGAAATGATGAGCTGGATGCTCTCAAAAAAACCTGAAAAGTCCTCCATGAGTTCATCAAAGTGAAATGTGCTATGTACCTTCGTCACAGTAATATTGTAAGATGATCAGCTGTGAATGACTTTGCTATTCTTAGCAATACAATGATCTACGAATATTCTGAAGGACTTATGAAAAATGTCATCTATACCCAAAGAAAGAACCGATTATGTCTGAATACAGATTGGAACCTACTTTTTTTTTTTTTACTTTATTTTTCTTAAGGGTTTTTTTTTTTTTTTTTTGGCAGTAGGGGGAGGAAATATATGTTTCTTTCACAGCATGATTTTTAAGGAAATGTTTTGTATAATTTCACATGTGCCTATTCAATGGGGCTAAGGTGGAGAGGAAGGAAGAGAGAGAATCTGAAACTTGAGGTTTTAAATAGGCATAACACCTGTAAGGAAGCCAACTTGAGCTTGCTTTACCCCCAGTTCAATCTTTTTTAACTTTTAGGGAAAACTAGTTTAATTCTTGTTGTAGGAAAGAGAGAGGAACTCTGGTAGTTCCAGATAGATAATGGTCCTAACACACCTGGGTTCAAATTCCACCCTTGCCACTTAACTCTCATTCTCTTCCAATCAATCATCCTTCTATCATCCTGATTCTATTTCTATCTTCAGTTTCTCCTTATTGATATATTGGCTCATTCTTCACTGCCTATGAACATGCCCATATTTCTCCCATCCTAAAAATACTCTCACTTGATTCTTCCATCTGTGTTACCTATCAAAACTGTAACTCTTCTTCTTTAGTGGCTAATCTCCTTGAAAAGGCTATCTACAATAAGTATTTCCATTTTTTCCTGTTACTCTTTTTGCAATCTGATTTCCAATCTCATTCATGCATTGCAATGGTTCTCTCCAAAGTCAGTAATGTTCTCTTGACTGCCAAATTCAATAGTTTTTTTTTTTCCCCCAAATCAACATTCTTTGTTCATGAGTCAATTGCAAACCAGACATTGTCAGCAGGTTCCCTCTGGGCTGAAGCGTCTTATACCTTAGCCAGAGTTCCCCCGTTATCTTCAGCCCTCTACAATTCTTCTAAATGTCTCTGAAGCTTTTGACACTGTTAGCACCTCTCTCTCCCCTCGATATTCAGGACCTCCTGAATCAGGAGGTTCTCTGCCCACTATTTTTCAACCTCTTTTGCTTGATCCTCCTTCAGATCATGCTCTCTGGTCCCATATCTGAGCCCTCTTTTCTTTTCCCTTTATCTTTACTTAGCGATCTCATCAGTTCCCATGAATTTAATTGCCATATCTATATTGATGCTTCTCAAATCTGCCTTTCCTGTCCCAACCTGCTTTGCCCTCCCTCTTGTTTTCAACTACCTCTCAGGAATCTCAAACCAAATGTCCCATAGACATCTTAAACTCATATCCAAAACTGAATTCATTATCTTTCCCCCAAAGACTCTCCCCTCCTACTTTTTCCTATTAATATAAAGGACAACACCATCCTCTCAGTCTCTCAAGTTCACAATCTAAGAATCATTCTGGACACTTCACTATCTCTCACCACCCAACCCCTATATGTAATTTGTTGTAAAGGGCTGTCAATTTAACCTCTGCAGCATTTCTCAAGTATATCGTTCTTTCCTCTGACACTGAGATGTGCAACTCACCTCATGCCTTGATTATTACAACAGCCTGTTTGAGGATCTGCCTGTCTCTTTCCCCACTTCCAATTCATCCTCCATTCAGCCACTAATGTGGTTTTCCAAAAACAGATCCAGTCATGTCACCTCCCTACTCAATAAACTCTAGTGCCTTCCTATTGCTTCTAGGAGCAAACACAAAATGCTCTGTTTGGCTTTCAAAGCCCTTCCTAATTTAATTCCCTTCTTACCTTTTCAATATTCCTATACCTTACTCCCCAAGATATATTCTTCTATGCATTGATAATGGCCTCCAGGCTGTTTTTGAGTGATACTCTATCTCTTGGTTCCTGACATTTTTTCTGGTGATCCCTCATGTCTAGGACACTCTCCTTCCTCCATTCTGACTACTGATCTCACTGACTTTAGTCCTAAATAAAATCCCACTTTCTCCAAGAAGCTTTCTCCAACCTTCTTAGTTCTAGAGACTTCCCACTGTTATTATTTTCTATTTATCTTTTATGTATCTTGCTTTGAATGTATTTGTATGCATACTGTCTCCACCATTAGATTGGGACTATTGTCTCTTTTTGTATCTCTAAGGCTTAACACAATATTTGGCAAATAGTAGGCACTTAAGAAATGTTTACTGATTGATTGGTGCCCTGGCAACTCTCTAAGACTATACATAGCCAGATCTGCTCTGATGGAGGTCATTTCCCACTAGAAGTTCCTAATACCAGTGAAATTACAAGTCTGGTAAAAAACAAACAAACAAAAAAAAACCCTGTGATTCTTCATTCCCTCCTGGCTGTGCTTCTGATTTTCCAAGCTTCAACACTACACTCTGAAGTCTCACCTGCATCATCAGTCCCTGCAGCCATCTTATCCTGGAACTTCCCTCTGCTAGGGTGGCCCCCTATTCCTATTTGGAGGTTCCTCTTCCGGCCTCTTGTTTTGTGCTAATGCTTCTGACTTTTTGAACTTCAACCTGTCCTATACCAGGTACCTTTACTTCTCTCCACTTCTTTTTCTTCTGTGCATTCTTCTTCCATTAGACTTGACAGAAAGAACTTTTTCCTTTGGCCTGTATTGTAAGGGTACACAGTAAGTACTTAATAAATGCTTGTTGCCTTGCTTTGCCTATGATCCCACTGATACCTTGGTTTGAGGATAGGGGAAGTGGGCAGAGAAAATTCCTTTCTGTAACAATAAAATGTATGTTTTGCCATGACACCATCACAGGATACTACTTTTCAAGGATAGAGCAAAATCGGGAAGACCTGTGAAGTTTTTATGAATGTTCCTTTATGACAGGGACCATGCCTTATCCAAAGAGCTTCTTCTCTAAGCTCCAAGAGCTTAGAACAATGTTCTACACAAAATAGGAACTTAATCTATGTTGAGTTGAATTAATATCCCTGTGTGGGTCATTAGTTTTCCTCATTCAGCATATGGTGTACCACAGGTCCTTTTTTTTTTCTGTCTTCAAGGCCAGATCTTGGTCTTCTGTTAGTTATCTTTTCAGTTCTGGAGCTGCCATCAAATCCTTTCCTTGGACTGAGTCTCAGTTACACCAACTCTCTTATGGATAAAAAATGCAGGTCCTTTCCTTCCTTCTGTCTGTCCCTAATCCAAGCATACAACTCTTTTTAGTTTGTCTTTTCCACCACAGGAAAGTATTTAAGGGAAGGAAGTTCACAGTTCCTAGAGTCCTATATCAGTCCTGTGATTTTGTCAATGTTTGTGTGCAATCTCCACTGACACGTTTCTCCCTTCCCATTACTCTCCAGTGTCCATTTTATTGAGTTGCTATGGCCAAAATATTCACCACCTATATGATCAACTTGATGATAATGAGCCTCTCTGCATTCAGCTAAGCTGCCCGTTAGTCAACAGACACTCAGTCTGTCACCAGATCTAAAAGTGAAGCCTTTCCACATTAATATGATCTGACACATCTTTTATTTGGATTGAACCATAGGATACCTCCATTTTATCAGAGTAGCACTTTGGTATTTTTTTGTTTAGTTGTACCCAACTCTGTGATCTGTTTTTGGAGGATTTTCTGGGCAGAGATAGGTTTGCCATTTCCTTCTGTGAGGGATGTAGAAGACCCTTACCCAAGATGAGTACTCAAAGATCACTCAGTAGAAAAGTTGTTTATTAAAAACCTCCAGAGAATGAGCCTTCCCATCACGAGATAAGAAAGAGAAAGCTTGAGGTAGGAAGGTTAAAGAAGTAGTAAAGATACACAGCTTTTATACAAGAGATTGCATCACAAGTAAGAGAGCATTGAGAAGGAGAGGGGGAGGCACCTAACTAGTTGTTGCTATTTGGAGATATTGGAATGGAAGGTTTCTGTTTCCCGAAATCACCTGATTTCTAGGAAACAGAATATCAGGTCTTCAGGCTTAGTCAAGCAGATAGTAGTCAAGCTAATAGACTTAAATATCGATAAATGTCAAATGTTGATAAATGTCATCAGCTCAGGTTAAGTAAATATGTTTATAGCTGGCCAAGGCTCAAGTAAATATGAGCCTGCACATCTTATACAGGTCATGGGGGAAACACAGAAATAATTAAAATAAAATACAGAAAAAGAATTCATACATTCCTGAAGTTCTTCACCTTATCTCTCTATTCCACATACTTCTCCAGCTCATTTTATAGGTAGCAAGCTGAAGGCAAACAGGGTCAAGTGACTTGCCCAGAGTCACATAGCTAGTAAGTGTCTGAGGCAAGATTTGAACTCATGAGTTTCCAATTTCAGGCCCAACATTCTGCCTACCCCTCAATCTAGTTGCTCCTAGTAGTAATAGTAGTAGTAGCAGCAGCAGGAGCAGTAGGAGAAGTAGCTGCAACAGCAGGAGCAGCAGCAACAGCAGAAGTAACAGTAGCAGCAGTAATAGTAATAATAATAATAGTAGCAGCAACAGTAGCAGTAATAGAAGTAGCAACAGCAGCAACAACAGTAATAGCAGCCAGAAGCAGTAGTAGTAGCAGTGGCAGTACTTATACCGGTACTAATAGTACTATAACTACTCTTTCCAACCATTATCCACACAACCGCCACATTAATATTCCTGAAACATAATTCTGACCATGTTGGCCATCTGCTTAAAATCTTTAATGACTCCCTATTGCCTCCAAGATAAAATGCAAAAATCATCAACTAGGCATATAAAGTCTTATCCATCTGGGTCCTACATACGTTCTCTGTCATATTTTTCATCCGTCCCCTAACTGTTGCCACTACTCTAGTTAATATTGCCTATTAAAATGGTTCTCATACATTCCATTTCATCTCCTGTCTTCATGCTTTTTGTACAAGTGCTCTACCATATCAGGGTTGCAGTTTTCTTTTCAACTTTAAAGAATCCTTGGGGTATATGGAATATTCAGGGAGATTTAGTACCTCTAATATGGAGGATATGAAGTATTCAGTGAGGACTAATATCTCTGATATGAGGGGGTATGGATTATTTAGGGAGGGTTAGTGATGGTTGAGCCCTTTTCAGGACTACTCATCCACCTTTGGTATCCATCTTTCACCTAATTCTCACCTGGATTCCCAGAAGCTATAGCATGCTCAGCAGCCACACCAATAAAACCATATCAGCAGATGGGCTAGACCAGTTTGAGAATAACTGATAGGACTCAAACCCATCCAAATAAAAGTGAGTAGGGGAATGTCTACCCCAAACATATGAAAACTTACCCCAGCAAAATGAGCAGATGAGAACAAAGTTGTCTCCAATTTGCCATGGAGATGCTGAAGCAGGGAATTTGGAACACTTAGAGTTTAGTTCAGACATTGGAGAGGCTGTCATCCACTGCCACTTGGGCCATTCCCAATTATTTTGCTTTTGTTCTGCCATTGGATTTCAATGGCTCTGGAAAAAAGAATAACGACTTTGCCCTTAAATCCAATTCATGTACAAATCAAGACACCATCTATTATTTTAGCCCAACATTGTGATGTCATTGGTCAAACAACAGTAGCTGTTAAAAGGCTTTTCAATGCCATATAGTAAGATAACAAGCAACAGTCAAGATTCTTGCACACACTGTGTGCAAGAGGGGGGTGGGAAGGAGCCTCCATCCTATCATATATTTATGGAAACAGGCTCGCCAAACCTCCACATGAGTTGAAATCAGACAAAACAATGTATGTTCTAAGTACTGAGACTTCTTTGGTAATTCCTCACATTACACTAATGATCTGATAAATTGAATAGTAGACAGAGAAACTTATAATGTAATTTGGGGTCATTCATATTGTCTGTGACTAAAGGACTGCATATTTTCAATATCATTATAATCAAGGGTAGAACTCATTAGGAACCAGATTCTCCTTAATTAATGCTGGAGAAGGGCAATGCCAGAAGGGAGACATGGGTTTCTGTTAGAGCAAAAGCCCTACCTTGAGCTAGTCCCTTTTATTTTCTATAATGAAAGTCTTTAATAATAGTCATTTGCCTGTGATTCTTAGAAGATAGGCTCCCAGATATTTAACATGTTATGTAGATTTTTTATATGAAATTTCTTTTTCTATTTCTGCCTGCTAGGTATCTTTGTTGATAATATGCATAAAAAGTGATGATTTTTGAGGGTTTATTTTATGTCCTATTTGATAATTTTAATTGAATTTCTAGGACTCTTTAAATAATAATTTATTCTATCAATTATAAAAAGTAATAATTATTTTCTTTTCATTGTAAATTTAATCCCTCAATTTCTTTTCTTGATCTTATTGCTATAGCTAACATATATAGAATAATATCAAATTACAGAGATGACAATATATATCCTTATTTTTCTCCATTATGGATCATTCCAACTCATGGTTTTAAATACACACACACACACACACACACACATTTTTATATATGTATATATATTTACTGCTAACAAAAAATCCACTAGTTCCTGTTTTAAAATGTTTTTAACATAATGTTTTATCAAAAGTATTTTTCTGCACCTATTGATATAATCATGTAGGGGGTATTAAACCATTTTTATAATTAATCTGATCTATTTTGTTCATAATTTTTTTTGGATACTGAACTGTGTTGCACTAACCTGGTCGTAGTAATTTCTCTAAGATGTTGCTGAGCTAACCACAGTCAGCCTGTTGTGAAGCCTCTTTAAGAATATTTTTTCCAATTTCTTTTGTTAATTTACATTAGTCTCTAGTTTTCTTTCTCTCTTGTGTCTTTTTCTGGTTCAGGTACCAAGACTCCATACATTTCAAAAGTTATTTGATAGGATCCCTTCTTTCCCTCTTTTAGTAAATAATTTGTGTAATATCAGAATTATGATTAGACCTAAAGCAGGAAGGAACCCTAAAGGTTATCTAGTTCAGCCTTCAGATTTTACATATATATATATTTGCTGAGGCAATTGAGGTTAAATGACTTGTTCAGGGTCACACAGGCTAGGAAATGTTAAGTGTCTGAGACCAGATTTGAACTCAGGTCCTCCTAACTTCAGGGCTGGTGCTCTATTCACTGCATCACCTAGCTGTCCCCAGATATATTCTTTTAATGTTTTATATATTCATTTATAAATTCATCTGATCTGATTGCTTCTTTTGAATTCCTTTATAACTTGTTCAATTTATTTTTCTGAGATTGGATTATTTAAATTTTCTATCCCTAGTTCTATAAATCTAATAAATATAACATACATTTCACTTAAGTTGCCTGTTTTAGAGGCAACTAACTAGCTCTTCATTTGTTATCAATTCTCCTTTTTCATTTTTTGAGATTGATAAACCGGTATTTCCCTTTTAATCAGACTACCTAATGACTTTTTCATTTTGGAACCTCTAATGGTATTTATCGACCTATTTTTATACTTTAAGTTTTCCTTATTTTTTATTTGGTTTTTTTTTTCAGAATTTCTACTTTTGTGATTAATTGATGCTAACTTTCCCATGTAAATTAGGCTAGAGTTTTTTTTTCTTTTACTTTTTTATTAAAGGTATTGAAAGAGTCCTTGAGATTTAATTGACTTGGGGGATTTAAGATCAGAGCCATTGACATAGTTTCCTAGTCTCATTACTAAAAGACCAGGCCACAAAAGACTGGAGCTCCTCCCTCAGGCTTGGAAGCACAGATACATGAACAACAGTAAAAACTAAATTGATATTTTAATCATTGAATGAACATGTCTTCCCTGCTCAAATATTCTTCTCTTGCTATAGAGGGGTGTGTGTGTGTGTGTGTGTGTGTGTGTGTGTGTGCGTATTACCATATGAGTATGTCTAATTTTGTTTCAAAGAATCATTTCTTCTGCATGCTCTTTGATTTTGATTCCTGTCGAGAAGGTAAGCAGGTAGCTTGCCCCAGAAGCTGGCCAATATTCTCTGAGAAAGGGTACAGGGCTTCAATTATATCTCTCTTGCTCCACCTTCAATATTGTTAGTCTAGTGATGACAAATTTTTATATTTAAGTTGAGTTCCTGATCACTATTCCTTTATGGAGAAAGATTATCAGAGATATTTCATATCTAACTTTTCTAAAACTCTATTCAGATACTTAACTTCTTTCTTGTTACTCTTTTGTCAGATTTGTCTAAGTCAAAAAGGAGCACACAGTTTTTTATATGTCTATATGTTCCTATAATTCGATTAACTTTTTCGTTGAGTAGTTAAATGCTATGCAGTTTGGTGCACATATATTAAGTATTGATATTGTTTTATTATCTATTTTGCCTTTAATATGGAAGAAAAATATTAGTATTCTTTTCTTTAGGTTTTAAGATGTCAGAAACATTATTTATATGTTTACAGGCATTGCTGTTTGGAAGAAGATCAAGCAATAGAATTATTCTATGATGATTGAAATTCTCCTTTTTTAAGCAAAATATTCATATGTTTTATAGTATTTAGGAACAAAGCAAGAGTCAGAATTTAATGACAATCTGATTTTTCAACAACAAAAAAAAAATGGTAATTTAAAATGTCAGCACATACTGGAAAATCATTCCCCTAATGTGGTCAAAGCATGGGGAAAGGAGGACTTGAGCAAAATCAGGAGAAAAATTATATAATAAAAACAGTATTGAAAGGAAAAGCAACTAAGTGAAATGAGCAGAACCAAGAGATCATTATATACTTCAATAACAATATTGTATGAGGATATATTCTGATGGAAGTGGATTTCTTTGACAAAGAGACCTACTACAGTTTCAATTGATCAATGATGGACAGAAGCAGCTACACCCAAAGAAAGAACATTGGGAAATGAATGTAAACTGTTTGCAGTTTTGTTTTTCTTCCCAGGTTATTTTTACCTTCTGAATCCAATTCTTCCTGTGAAACAAGAGAACTGTTCGGTTCTGCACACATATATTGTATCTAGGATATACTGTGACATATTTCATATGTATAGAACTGCTTGCCATCTAGGGGAAGGGGTGGAGGGAGGGAGGGGAAAAATCGGAACAGAAGTGAGTGCAAGGGATAATGTTGTAAAAAAAAGTATCCAGGCTTGGATTCTGTCAATAAAAAGTTATAATTATTAAAAAAAAAAAAAAAAAAGGAAAAGCAACTTTGTAGATTTAAGAATTCTGATGATTTTAATGACCAACAATGATCCCATGGGATAGAATGCTCTCTATCTCCTAACAGAAACATTATGGATTCAAGATACAGAAAAAAATACCCATTGTTGGACATAAACAATATGAAATTTTATTTTCCTTGAGTATGTATATTTAAGTGATTTTTTTTCCCATTTAAATTGAGAGGGAAAGGCATTTAGATCACACAGTAGATAGATGACTGGCTCTGAAATCTGGAGCACTTGATTTCAAAACCAGCCTCAGATACTTAATACTTATTAGCTGTCACTCAACCCAAATTGTTTTACCAAGATAAAGATACCCAGTAAATAAATTGGGAGGGAAAAATAAGCCAAATAATATAAAGATATTATTTTGAAAATAACGTAATATGAAGAGTGAGGAAGAGAAAAGGAAGGCTGCTTACTTTGATTGTGGATTAATCAAAGTGGCTTCTGCCCTTGTCTGGTTACTACTCTGATTTTATCTTTAGGAAGATCAAAGTTTTCCCTTGAACTTTAATGTGGTTTCACTTTAGAAACTGGTTAAGTCTTTTAAAAGAATATTACTAAAGGAATTTAGTCTAGGATATTGTCAATATTTCTAAGAGAAGAGAGGAGGTAAGCTGAGGGAATTTAGCATACTTCCATAAGATTAACATAATTTATTTTCTTAGCTCTTTTAACCATGTCTACTTTTATTGTTGCTTTATCTGAGATTATGATTGCTACCCCAATTTTTTTGAGTTCACTGAGGCATAATAAATTCAGCTACAGCTTTTCATCTTAACACTCTAATAAGCTTTATGTTACAAATGTATTTCTTAGAAATATCATATTCTTAGAAAAAGCATGGATTCTGCTTTCTAATTCATTCTGCTTCCATTTCATGGGTGAATTTAACCCATTCATGTTCAGAGTTGTGATTATTAATTTTATTTTTCCTTTAATCATATTCTTTTACATTTTTCCCTTTTTGATCCCTTCTCTCAATAATTTATAATTGAAGTAATCCATTTCTACTCCACTGCCTTCCTCTTTTCATTTTTGCTAGAACCTGATGACAAGTTCTTATTTTTTCTGTTTTTTCTTGAAACCTCCCTTTTATGATCTATAATCTAAAGTTAAAGTTAATTCTGCTTATTTCTATTCATCCCTCCCTGATTCTATTCTGTCTTTAAAATTCCCTCTTCTCTCATTGTTTTCTTTTTTCACAGATGAATTTAATATATGTCTACATCAAATACTTTGTGTTTCTCTAGATGTTTACCCTTTCTTTGTCTCTTTTATATAAGAGTGAAGTAGCTCCCTCCACTCCTGTTGTCTATATTTTTATACTTTTCTTCTCATAAACACCAGTTATAAGTTCTTCTTCATTTCTTCCCTAATGTATTTTTTCCTCCCTCAATTTACATTTTTTCTTAAAACAACAAAAGCACCCTCTGCCAAATCCTAGGATGCTTATCTTTCTTTACTTCTTCTGTAATGCTTAAAGATAGTAAGATCCTAAGGGGGCATGTGTACTTTCACTATCTTTTAGAATATAAAGTTAGGACCTGAAAAGAGTTTTAGAAAAATTAGAAATGATAGATTTATTGTAATCAGTAAACAGGAATAGAAAGAGTATATATATACACATATATATGAAAATATATATGTATATAATACTCAGCAATGTGTGGCACCAAAAACTGCCCATATATTTGGGCACAAAAATTTCATAACTATTGCAAAAAAGCAGAATTGTTAAACATATGTTTTCATTGATACTAATATAAAAATTATATTCAATATAACAGTTCTTATGCTTAATGCAATTTTGGGGTTTTTTTATTTGTTTTTTAATTTGAAAAAAGAGTAAAAAAAATAGAAAAATAGAAAAGTAATAAAAAATAAAATAAAACAAGACAAAAGAGAACATTGTTATGTGCCTAGCAGGAATCAAGGAGGATTCAAAATATATAACAACAAATTACCAGATCAAGAAAGTGTGTACATATATAATTAGTAGAAGAAATTATATTCATTAATGTCCACCTTTTCTTTATTTACTTGTAAATTGTTCTTTGTTTCTCTGCTGCACTCCTTATTTACTTTATTCTTTCCCCCCTCTCATTCTCCCAAGCAAGATAAGAAAATATATATTTATGCATACATATGTAGATATATACATACACACATACACATCGCACATACATACACATCTTTCCTCATCCCCACTGACTCTTTAATTAAATTCTGCTTTTAATTTTCCTTGCTATTACTTAACTTCCCCCCACCTAAGGACTCCTGCCTTGTCTTCTTCCTTCATCCTTTGCTTCCCCATCTGCCTAGTCCCCCTTCCCCGCTTATTTATTTACAGATTTTGGAAGGTGCTTTGGTTATCATGGTATATATATATATGTATGTGTGTGTGTGTGTGTGTATATATATATATATATATACCATCATGGTATATATGGTATAATGCCTATTGAACGCATTCCCGATGTGAGTAGGTTTTCAGAACTATGAGTCCTCCTTACCCTTTTAATGCCTCTGTGTCTATTCTTCCTCTGTACCTCATTTATATAATATGATTACTATTTTTATCTCAACTCTGCCAATCATTCTTTTGAGCTACCCTCTTATTGATGTGAATCTTAAAAAAAGTATACATTTCCCATGTAAAAATAACATAAACAATTTGTCCATGTTAAAGCAGTTGGTCCAGGTTGAGGTTCTTTGTGAAGTCCAGGTTAAACCCCAGAGGCCTCAGAATCAGCCAGAGTCAGGATAAGCAAAAATCCTTGGTCTTTAGGGGGAGAAGTGAAGGGGATGGACAAGACTACCACAAGCTCTTCACAACTTCCCTTCTCTTCATCCACTAACAAAGTGATTCTGGCTCATCCCACTCCACCTCCTAATCCCTCCTTACAATTCTCTTTATCCCAAGCATTGAGTTAGCATTAACTGTGAGAAGAGAAATTCCAAATATGCTAATAGAGTTATTGTCCAATAGGTAATTAGCCTTAAGTGCTTGGTTGTCTGATTCAAGTGCATTATTCAAGGTTTCAGCCCTTTACAATTCTTAAAATTGATCTTTGTTGAAAATTTTTCTCTTTGATCTGGGGGTTTCAAAATTTGGTGATAATATTCTTGTGTGTTTTGACAAAGTATCTTATTTTTTTTTTAGTTTATTTATTTTTAATACACATTGTTTTATGAATTATGGTAGGAGAGAAAAATTAGAGCAAAAGGGAACCATGGGAGAAATAATAATAATAAAAAAACAGAAAAAAGAAGTGAACATAGCATGTGTTGATTTACATACGGTATCCTTAGTTTTTTTTCTGGATGTATCTGCATCCAGATTTTCTATCCAAATCTGGATGTAGATTTTCTATCCAAAATCTATTGGGATTTCTTTGGATAACTGAACTACTGAGAACCCCCCAGCCTTTCATAGTTGGTCATCACACATTCTTGCTGTTATTGTGTACAATGTATTTCTGGTTCTGCTTTTTTCACTCAGCATCAGTTCATATAAGTCTTTCCAGCTCTTAGTATAATCAGCTTGTTCATCATTTTTTTATAGAACAATAATATTCCATTATCTTCATGTACCACAACTTGTTTAGGCATTCCCCAATTCATGGGCATCTATTCATTTTCCAATTCTTTGCTACTACAAAAAAAAAAAAAAGTCGCTACAAACATTTTTGCATGTATGGGTCCTTTTCCCTCTTTTATGATTTCCCTGGGATACAGACCCAGTAATGGCACTGCTGGATCAAAGAATATACAGTTTTATAGCTCTTTGTTTCCATTTTGTTCTCCCAAATGTTTGGATCATTTCATAACTCCACCAATAATGCATTAGTGTTCCAGTTTTCCCACATCCCCTCCAACATTTATCATTATTCTTTCCTGTCATCTTAACCAATCTGAGGGGTATGAGGTGGTAACTCAGAGTTGTTTTAATTTGCATTTCTCTAATCAATTTAGGTCATTTTTTCATATAACTATAAGTGGCTTTAATTTCACCACCTGAAAATTGTCTGTTCATATCCTTTCACCATTTATCAATTGAGGAATAATGTGTATTACTATAAATTTGACATGGTTCTTTATATATTTTACAAATGAGACCTTTATCAGAAATATTGGCTGTGAAGATTTTCCCCCAGCTTTGTACTTTCCTTTTAATCTTGTTTCTGTTGTTTTTGTTTGTGCAAAAACTTTTTAATTTAATGTAATCAGAGTTGTCCATTTTGCCTTTCATAATGTTCTCTAGTTTTTTGGTCATAAATTCCTCCCTTCTCCAAAGATCTGATAGATAAGTTAAACTTTGTTCTCCTAGTTTGTATATGGTATCATCCTTTATGCCCAGATCATATCAAAATGTATCCATTTTGACCTTATTTTGATATGATATGTGAGATATAGGTTTATGCCAAGTTTCTGATATTATTTTCCAGTTTTCCCAGCAATTTTTGCCCAATAGTAAGTTCTTATTCCAGAAGTTGAAGTTTGGAGATTTATCAAATATTAGATTGCTATAGGCCTTACTTATCATGTCATTTGTATCCAATTTAATCTATTAGATACCACTCTATTTCTTAGCCAGTACCAAATGGTTTTGATGACTACTGCTTTATTATATTAGGTTTGGTACTGCTATGCCACCATCTTTGTATTTTTTTCCATTAATTTTCTTGATATTCATGATCTTTTGTTCTTCCAGATGAATTTTGTTATTATTTTTTCTAGTTTTCCACTAAAGATTCAGAATACCAAAATAAAAAACAGATGATTTAAATAACCCAATATGAGGAAAATAAATTGAACATGCTACAAACATCTAGCCCCATTTTAAAATAAAACGCCCAAGACTAAGTGTATTTCAAGTGACTTCTACCAAACATTAAAAGAATAATTGATACCAACATCATATAAATAGGAAAAGAAGGATCTTTCCTGTTATGGGCCAGAACTCTGAAACAAGGATTCTTACAAGGTGTTAAGTCAGTGGAATTGATAATACAATGGTTATCTACTTTAGATGGTGCTTAATAGTTCTCTAAGTTCAGTATGATTGATTTAATCTTACAACAAATAATGGTTTCCTAATGATATTGGTTTATTCTCAGTGTAGAGCATATAAGCTGGGACTTGGATTCAGAGCGGAAGAAGACAGAGGACTGGAGATGGGAGCTCAAGCTCTCAGACTCAGAGAGATTCATTTCCATCTTCATCAGCCTCGTGGTAGTTGGCCTGGCCTCCTGCACTTCTCCACTGAAACCAAGACTCCTGAAGGACCTCCAGAAAGCTAGCTGAAGCCTCAGGCAAGGAAACTAGATTGTAAAGAAGATAATAAAGAATTTGGACTTTAACACCTGGCTATTCTTGTGGTGGTTACTGAGCTGAAATGAAGGTTGCTCCCAGAGACCTCCAGAAAACCAAAATAACATTACACTTTCAAAAGTCTTTTGATACAAATGTGACTTTAAATCTAAACCCAAAAAAAGTCAAAGCAGAGAAAGAAAACTATAGGCCAATGTTCCTCATGAATATTAACACAAAAATATTGAAAAACTAGCAAAGAGATTCCAGCAACATATTAAAAAGACAGTAATCTGACTAGGTTCATTTCAAGATACAGGATTGGTTCAATATGAGGAAATCCATAAGCTTAAGAGTATATGTAACAAAAATGATTTTGTTAAAACATGATTGTATCAGTGGATACTGAAAAAATCTTTGACAAAATCTAACACTCATTTCTGTTAGGAAGACTAGAAAATATAGGCATAAAATGGCCTTTCAAATAAGATCAAAGGAAAAGCAAGAGTGTCTACTAGAGTTTCTAGAAATATTTACTGTATTAATAGGACAAAAAATAAAATTCAGAGAAAAATAGAGGCAAAGAGGAAATAAAACTATACATTTTTATAGATTATATTTTGGTCTATCTAGAGAAACTAAGCGTCAACTAAAATTAATTAAAACAATTAACAATTTCAATGCAGGATATAAAATGAATCCCCATAAATCATAAACATTTCTGTATTTTATCAACAGAAGATAGTAGAAAGATATATTAATGATAACTATATATTATATGACTTATTCAGGAGTCTGCCTACCAAGATACATAGAAACTCTTTGCTGAAATAAAAGAAAACTTAAATAATTGGAAAAATATTAATTGTGCTAGAGTTGGTCAAACCAATATAAGTCCAATGTTACTTAAATTATTTTTTTCAGTGACATGGAGCTGGAAAAAAATAACATAATTCACCTTGGGAAATAAAAGATAAAGAATATAAAAAAATGAGGGCAGAAAGAAGGAAGAAAAGTACTTAGCAGTACCAGCTCTCCACCTATATTACAAAGTAGTAATCACCAAAAGAATTTAGAATTGGTTAAAAATTAAACAAGTCAATTAGCAGAACAGATGAAATCATAACATACAGAAGAAAATTAATATAATTGCATAATGCTTGGTAAACCCAAAAATTCCTAACTACTGGGGTGATGATTCACTGTTCAACAAAAACTGCTAGGAAAACTAGATAGTCTGGCATAAATTAGGTATAAACCACCAAGAGAAGCTTCAAATGGATATATAACATCTGAAAGATCAATTGTTTTTCCTATGTGATATTTCATATTTTCTTTTATTTTTCAATGAACTTTGACTTACTATTTCTTGATGTTTTATGGAGTTACTAGCTTCCATTTGGCCAATTCTAATTTTCAATCAGTTATTTTCTTCAGTATTTATGCCTGTTTACCAAACAATTCTTTTCTCATATCTTTCTTGCATAGCTTTTATTTCTTTTCCATTTTTTCCCTTCTACCACTCTTATTTAGTTTTTTTTTTTTTTTTTTTGCTCTTTAAAACCCCACCACAAAACTCTTTCCTTAACAATTCTAGGAATTCTTGTTGGGCTTGTATTTAATCTGCATATTTTATTTATAGGTATTTTGAAGTCAATTTCCTATTCTCTATTTATGACTTGATTTTCCCTATCTTCAGAGTAGCTCTTAATAGTTGGGGTTTTTTTGTTGGTTTGTCCATTACTTCAGTTTATTTCTTGACTTTGAACTTTCTATTGTATTAGGATCTGTGTATTTCTTGGTGAAGCAAAATGCCTGGCTTGAGCTTCTGTCCATTTATGTCATTCAGTTGTTTTTACAGCTCAGTCTGGAGGCCAACAAGTTTTCAGTACTTCCAAAGTGATGTGATTTGAGGAGAGGTAGTTCCAGAACTGGATTTGGGTCTGCCAGCATGCATATGGTTGAATTTCATTAGATTGCTGCTAGACTCAATCATTGTTAGGCCACTGTGAATTTCTGCAGATTCAAAGCTTAATGAACTACTGGGTGGCTGTCCTAGTTATTCCATAGTAGGTTTAAGCACTAAGCTAAAACCTAGAACTGAGATGCTCTGCTCCTGGATTCAGAGCCACACAGCTGCTTTAAAACTTGTTCCTTGCTCAGTGCTCCTCTAAGACCCTCATCTCCACCCTAAATCTCACAGAACTGTCAGATGGTACCATTCCTGAATTTAATTGTAGTTCAGGGAATCTCCTGGATTCTCTATTTCACACTTCCTCTTCTGTGTTCATTTTTAGGTAACCTATCTTGAACCCTTTTACAAAAGTTCCAAGCCTCTGGAATTGCCCATCCCGGTATCAGTAGATCTCTGACTATTTCATTGAAGTGTCCTGGACTGGGAAAAAAGGACTCACTATGATATTTTCTTTGTTTTCCTCATAAGAACTCAGTCTGTCACATTTTCTGGGTTGTTGTGGAGGAAGAATAGAGGGTAAGCAAAAATGCTTCCTCTCACTCAGCCCTCTTGACTCTGCCCCAGGACATCTTATTTCAAAGAGACCTTTTAATCTTTTAAAAATCTCCACTGATTCCAGTATAGGCTGAGGGAAAACAAAAAGATACAGAAGAGCAGCTGGAAGCTTTCTGCCATCTTTGTAGTCTTAAATCATTGTGGTTGAGTTGCTAGGGCACTATTTTTCCCTAATCCTTATGACAAGGATTAGAAACAAACCAGTTTGGTTTACCAAGTCTTGTATACAAAAAGCAAATGCTTCCCTGTTAGAGAAATTTATCAGCAAATTTTCACATCTCTTTTGGCCTGAAATCTTAGACCATTTCAAATAAGATATTCTTACAAGAATGCTTTCTCTGTTCAAGTCCATGTTTCCTGGGCCATCTAAGTTTCAACCTATAGGTGAATGGTCACTGACTGATCCTTTTGGGTGAATTTCAAAACATGAATTAGTTTGAACTAGAGTCTGAACACATAGACATCAAAACAAACACTGGAGAAGTGTCTGGTTATGCAGCAGTACAAATGCAAAACAGAACTGTGTAGGGAAGAACCCCTGGGCCTGAGAAGGCCCTGTTGGCTGTGGGTTGGAAGCTATTAATTAGTTACTTGTTTTTGCATATGGGGAGAGTTCTGGACCCAGACAAGTTTCTGGGACCACCTAAAAACCCAAGGTTGCTTTCTTTGCTGTTTGGTCCAGGGGATTGATCAGGCTAGCCACAAGTAGAATAAATTATACCCCTGCCTTTCCATTAGCTCATGTAGCCAGCAACCACAGCTAACCACAATGGGGACAAGGACAAAAATGAATTATACCCACATCTCTTCACCCTCATCAGCGTCTATCTAGTAAGATTCTCTCTGTCCTGTCTTTTTGCTAAGAGTAAGAAGGAGACACCTTTCTCCTGCCTAATTCTCTCTTTATTATCTTCTTTTTACAAAAGATTTGAAACTGGATTCAATTTGTTTAGTAAACCAAGCTTTCTGCCTGTAGCCAGAACAGATCCTTGCAAGAGAGAGGACTGAGTCTATTTTGTTTCTTCATGTTTTTATAAGGTAATCAGGCATGATCAAAGATAAGAGAGAGATACATAAGAGGTGTCTCATTTTAAGCAATAGCTATATTCCTGAAACAGTTATTTATAAATTGAAATCATAGGAGCTGGTTAAGAAAATCTCTGCTGAATCTCATTGCTATAAACTATTTACTCTTTGATTTATCCATTTTGCAGGTTTGGATTTGTGTGTTTATTTTCTGCAAGTGTGGAATTACCTCTATGTTATGTAACATTTGCTTCTGAAGATATACTTAAGGACAGGTATTTATCAACCCATTTTTTAAATGAAGAAATTAAGGCACATAGAAGGAAATGACATACCCAGAAGTCTATTAAATTATGAAGAGTTTAAGGCCAAATATTCTAACATCCAGGTTTTTACCCTTTTTCTCTAAATGACCTTTCTTACTCACAGGGATAAGAGCCAAATAAACAAAGTGGTAAAGGGAGTAAAAGGGAAGGTGGTGAGGGAAGGGAAAAAAATTCCTTCACCTGAAGGACAGCAGATCACTGATAGAAGCCAAAAATTTAAATTACTTTGGGCTTGGGTGCCTACTTTCAGGAACTGTAAACATTATCACTTAACATGAAATGATCTAGCTGTTATATTTGGGAATAATAAATGGAATTTCAGAGGATAATTAGAAATGTGGCAAATTCTTTTTTTAACAGCAAGTAATTAAAACAAATGGATATAACAGTAAAACTGCATGGGGAACATGGCAAAAAAATCTCTTTCTAAGCTTTGGTTCCATTTTAATTTCTTCCTTTCTACTTCCCTCTTCTTCTGAACCCTTAAGAACTTATATCTAAGGTTGTGGAGCAAAGTCAAAAGACAGAGTTCCATGAAGCATACCAGACAGACTGCCAATATGATAAGCTACTAAACAGAGATTCTGGATTCTGGGTCACTGCTACTCCCCTCCGACCTCTTCCAAAGCACAAAAAGCAAAATTTACCAGGAAAATTACCTATTGTTTTCTGGATGTAATTCAATCTTACTGAGTAGGCCACACAAAAAACATCTATTGATAGTCTGAGCATGGATCTTTTTAGAGGTGTAAAATGTACTTCTGGACCTAGAGATAAAAAGACAGGGATGGCCTGTCAGACAGGATTCTGCAGAAAGGGACCACTTGAAGGGCATTTTTAGAGTAGCTAATTCCAGCCCTTTGACTCCATTATCTGTCAAGAGCTATTCAGCTATGCAAATTACTACTGGGAAAAAGAAAGAAAGAAATGGAGCAAGAAAAGAAGGAAGGAAGGAAAGAAAGAAGAAAGGAAAGAAGGAAGGAAGGAAGGAAGAAGGAAAGAACAAAGGGAGGGAGGGAAGGAGGGAGGAAAGAAGAAAGGAAGGAAGAAAGGAAGGAAGACAGGAAAAAAGAAGGAAGGAAGGTAGCAGGAAAGAAAAAAGAAGGAAGGAAGGAAGGAAGGAAGGAAGGAAGGAAGGAAGGAATCAAGGAAGGAAGAAACAATGAAGGAAGGAAGGAGGGAAGGGGGGACAGAAGAAAAAAAGGAAGGAGGGAAGGAAGGGATGAAAGGAGGGAAGGGAAGAAGGGAAGGAAGGAAGAGAAGAAAAGAAGGAAAGGAAGGGAAGAAGGAAAGAAGGATGGAAAGAAGGAAGGAATGAGGGAAGGAGGAAGTGAGAAAGAAAGGAAGGAATAAGGGAAGGAAGGATGGAAAGAAGGAGGGTGAAAAAGAGGAGGGAGGAAAGGAGGAAGGGAAGAAAGGAATGAAAAAACAAAGGAAAGAAGGAAGGAAAAAAGGAAGGAAGGAAGCAGGGAGGAAATGAAGAAAGATTGGAAAGGGAAAGAAGGATGGAAGGGAAGAAAGGAGAAAAAAGAAGGTAAAGAAGTGAGGGAGGGAAGGGAAGGAAGAAAACAAAGAAGGAAGATGTTATGGGCCAGAACTCTGAACTTGAAACAAAGGATTCTTACAAGGTACTAAGTCAGTGGAATTAATAGAGACAATAGTTATCTAATTTAACATGGTTCAGTATGATTGATTTAATCCCACAAGGAGATGTTATGGGCCTGAATTTGAAACAAGGTATTAAGTGAAATTGAGGAGACAATGGCTAAATCTAATTTAGCATTGATTTAATCCTACAATAAATAATGATTTCCTAGTGATATAATGATTGGTATATACTCAGTATGGGTCATATAAGCAAGAAGCTCTCAGAGCCAGAAGAACAAGTGCACTAGAAGCTCTCAAAGCCTCAGCCAGGATTCAGTCAGGGAGATTCAGAAGCCAGAGAAGGCAGGCAGCAGCTTAAGCTCTTGGAATCAAGGAGAGAGATAGGCCTCTAAGAAAGGTAATCAGGCCCCAAGAAAGGAGACAAGATTTGAAAAGAGACAATAAAGGATTTGGACATTAATCCCTGGCTGCACTTGTGATTACTGAAATGAAACTAAGGCTGCCTCCCGAAGCCCCCCCAAGAAACCATCTCCCAGAGAACATTACATTTTAGAGAAGAATACTACAGGAAGAGAAGGAAGAAAGGGCAGAAAGGAAGGAAGCAAAGAATGAAGGAAAGATAAAACAAAGGAAGGAAGATAAAACAAAGGGTCTCCTGAAGTGCATCCTGGTTGAAGCTCCTAGCTTATATATGTTCTTTTAAAGGTGTGAATCTTGTGGAACTCTAATAAGTGTTAAGTACATTTAGAGACCTGTTAAGCACCCTGGTAAACAACCATTGTCTCTGTCAATTCCACTGACTTAGTACCTTGTAAGAATTCTAACAGGAAGGAAAAAAGGAAGGAAGGAAAGAATGAAGGAAGGAAGAATGGATGGAAGAAAGAAAGGATGGAAAAGAGGAAGGAAAGATGGAAGAAAGAAAAAAGGAAGGAAGGACAGAAAGAAGGAAGAGAGGAAGAAAGGAAGGAAGGAAAGAAGAATGGAAGGAAAAAGGGAAGGAAGGAGGAATCGAAGAAAGGAAAATGGGACAGAAAGAAGGAAGAAAGATGGAAAGAAAGGAAGGAAAAAAGAAGAAAGGAAGGAAGGAGGAAAAGAAGGGAGGAGGGAAGGAAGGAAAAGGGAAAGAAGGAAGGATGGAAAAGAAAAAGGAAGGAAGGGAGGAAGGAAGAAAGGATGGAAGGAAGAAAAGAAAAAAGGAAAAAGAAAGGAAGGAAGGAAAGAAAAGAAGAAAGAAAGAAGGGAGAAAGGAAGAAGGGGAGGAAGGAAGGAAGGAAGGAAAAAGGAGGAAAGAGGAAGGGAGAGAGGAAAAGAAGGAAAAAGAAAAGGAATGAAGGAAGGAAAAAGAGAAAAAAGGAAGGAAAGGAAGAGGAGAACGAAAGAGGGAAGGAGAAAGGAGAATGAGAAAGAAAGGAAAAAAGGGAAAGAAAGAGGGAAGGAGAGAAAAAGCAAAGGAAAAAAGGAAGGGAAATAGGAGGGAAAGAAGTAAGGAATGAAGATGGAGGGAAGGAAAGAGGGAAGAAAGGAAAGAAGAAGGATGGAGGAATGGAAGGGGAAAAGGAAGGAGGAAGGAAAGATGGAAAAAAGAGGAGGAAAGGAGAGAAAAGCAAAGGGAAGAAAGGAAGAAGGAGGAAGGGAGAAAAAAGAAAGGAAGGAAAAAGGGATGGAAGGAAGAGAAAAGGAAAGAATGAAGGGACAAAGGAAGGAAGGATGGAAGGAAGGAAGGGGGAAAAGGAAGGAAGGAGGGAAGGAAAGATGGAAAAAAGAGGGAGGAAAGGAAAAGGGAGGAAGAGTGGGAAAGAAAGAAGGAAGGAAAGGAAAAAGGGAGGAAGGAGAAAAAAGGGGAGGGATGAAGGAAAGAAAAGAAAGAATGAAGGACAGAAGGAAGGAAGGATGGAAGGATGGAAAGGAGGGAGAGAAGGAAGGAATGAAGGATGGAGGGAAGAAAGGAAGGAAAGAAGGAAGGACTAAAGGAAAAAGGGAAAAAAGGAGGGAGAGGAAGGAGAGAAAAGAAAGGAAGGAAAGGAAGGGGAAGGAAGGAAAGAAGAAGGAAGGAAGATAGGAAAGAAGGGAGGTGAAAGAAAAGGAGGAAGGAAGAAAGAATCAAAGAAAGAAAGGAAGGAATGGAGGAAGGGAGGGAAAAAGGAAGGAAGAAATAAGGGACAGAAGGAAAAAAGGGAGGAAGGAAGAAGGTAAAGAAGGAAGAAAGGAGGAAGGAAGGAGGTAAAGAAGGAAGAAAGAAGGAAGGAAGGAGGAAAGGAAGAAAGAAAAAAGGAAGGAAGGAAGGAAGGAAGGAAGGAAGGAAAGAAGGAAGGAAGGAAAAAGATGGAAAGAAGGGAGTGAAAGAGACAAAGGAGGGAAGGAAGAAAAGAAGCAAAGAAAGAAGGGAAAGAAGGAAGGAAGGAGGTAAAGAAGGAAGAAAGAAGGAAGGAAAGAAGGAAGGAAGGAAGAAGGAAGCAAAGAAAGAAGGGAAGGAAGGAAGAGAAGGAAGGAAAAGAAAAAAGGAAGGAAAAAAGGGAGAAAAGAAGGAACGAATAAAGGAAGGAAAGAAGGAAGGGAAGGGAAGGAAGGGATGGAAGGAGAAAAGGGAAGAAGGGAAGGAAGGAAGAAAAGAAGAGAAAGAAGGGAAGGGAAGGAAAAAAGGAAGGGGGGAAGGAAGGGAAAAAAGAAGGAAGGAAGGAAGGAGGGAAAGAGGAAGAAAGGAAGAAAGGAAGGAATAAGGAAAGGAAGGACAGAAAGAAGGGGGGAGAAAAAGAGAAGGGAGGAAAGGAGGAAGGGAAGGAAGGAATGAAAAAACAAAGAAAAAAGAAAGGAAGGAAAAAAGAAGGTAAGGAAGGAAGACAAGGAAGGAAGGAAAGAAGGAGAGAAGGGAGGGGGGAAAAAGGAAGGAAGGATGGAAGCAAAGAAGGAAGGAAGGAAGATAGGGAAGAAGAAAGGAAGGAAGAATGGAAGGAAGGAAGAAAGGAAAGGAAGGAGGGAAGCAAAGTAGGAAAGAAAAAAGGGAGGAAGTAAGGAAGAGAGGAAAGAAGAAAGGAAGGAAAGAAAGAGGGAAGGAAGAAAAGAAGGAAGAATGGAAGGAAGGAAGAAAGGAAAGAGGAAGGAAGTAATAAGGAACAGAAGGGAGGAAAGAAAGAGATAAGGCAGAAAGGAAGGAAGAATGGATGGAAGGAAGGAAGAAGAGAAGGAAAGAAGGAAGGAAGGAAGGAGGGAGGAAAGGAAGAAAGGAGGAAGGAGAGGAGGAAGAAAGGAAATAAATAAAGGACTTAGTCAGGAGATGAGCAAGGATAAAACAACTGAAAAAGAGGGACCAACAAAGGACATAGTGAGATAAGGAAGTTATCAAAAGAAAGGAGGGACAGAACTGAATAATTTTTAGAAAGTCTAAAAAGTACAGGACTGAATAGAAGATAAACATTGTATTAATTGCTTGCTCCATTGGGAACACAGGTGAGGAGATGGAAGGAAAATAATGAAACCAGAAAAGGAATGTTAAATTGTTTTACATGGAAGGAAGAAAAGAGAATACTAAACAGATTTTTTAAAAGGAAAGGATAGTAAAGTCTAAATAAGATGAAAAAAGGAAATGCAAATCGAAGCACCTGGGAGGAACTCATACTGAAATTCCCAGAAAGATAGTGAAGAAGGGAAACAAATTTGGAAAGTCTAGAAAGGAAAAGTAAGCTGTAGGACATTGCAGACCCTGGAAGGAATAAGCCAATGAAAGTTTTGTTTGACTATCTATTCAAAGGGATGGGAAGAAATCTACTAGTCAGTATAGGAAGGAAGGCATTAGGATTTTAAAAATCTAACTATTATGACAGGAAAGGAGATAATGATGAATGTTGAGGGATGGGAAGAACTAGGATATGATATATGGGTGAGTGAACTCAACTGATTCTGAGAGCAGTTTAGAACTATACCCAAAGCACTACAATAATATACTGATCAGCAATGTCTCTACTGGGTCTGTTATGACAAAAATCACTGAAAAGAGAAAATAGACCTACATGGAAAAATGTATAGAGTCCTTTTGAGTTATCAAAACTAGAAATTGAGGGATCAATCAGTAATACTAAGTGTTATATATATAAGTCAAATATGTTTCCATGCTAATTTATCTTTTTTGGTATTTATAGACGATTCTTGCCATGTCTCATTGAGTCGACACGTCGGATTGGTGTTCAAATTAACTAGTGAAACTCATTTTCTTAAAACTAATGTTATAAATTGTTCCATTTACATTGGAACTGAACTTCTAAAAATGAGTTTCATTGATTTCTTCATTTTATTAATTTGTTTTCAGATTTTTTCTTTACAATTTCACAAATCTATTTTTTAAAATGGTTTTCTTCAAGTAATGATTTTTTTCCCATTTCAAGAATATGCAAATCAAAGCAACTGGAGTTTAACTCATACCCCTGCAAATTCCCCAAAATGTGAAAATGAAACAAATTTGGAATTCAGACAAATTGCCCCTGTGAAATTGAGACCCCCCTGGAAAGAATCCATAGCCAATGAAAGTTTTGTTTGACTATCTATTCAAATAGTGGATGAAGAACATCTACTAGTCAGCTTATAAAATACATTTAGATTTTTTTTAAAAATCTAACTTTATTTATGACAGGAAAAGATAATGATGAATGTTGGAGGGGATGTGGGAAAACTAGGATATTGATATATTGTGGGTGGAGTTGTGAACTCTCCAACTATTCTGGAGAGCAGTTTAGAACTATACCCAAAGCACTACAAAATGTGCATACCTTTTGATCCAGCAATGTCTCTACTGGGTCTGTTATGACAAAAAGATCATAAAAGAGAGAAAAGTACCCACATGGAAAAATGTTTGTAGCAGTCCTTTTTGTAGTGTCAAGAAACTAGAAATTGAGTGGATGCCCATCAGTTATGTAATGACTAAGTAAGTTATGATATATGAATGTAATAGTATATTTTGCATTTTTTTCTTTTTTTGGTTTTGTTAGACCGATTCTTGATGTCTCATTGAGTCATTCACTTCCATTTGTTCAATTCTAACTTTTAGTGAATTATTTTCTTCAACTAGCTTTTTTAAAGTTCCATTTGCATTTGGCCAACTGAACTTCTAAATGAGTTTCATTGGATTTCTTTTCCATTTTATTAATTCTGTTTTTCAAATTGTTTTCTTTTACAATTTCACCAAATCTATTTTTTAAGAAGTGGTTTTCTTCAGTATGATTTTTTTCCCATTTCACCAGTTATATTTTTTAAGGAGTTTTCTTCACATAATTTCCGTGTTTCCTTTTCCAGACTCTGCTGCAAAGCTTTCATTTCCTTTCCTCATTTTTCTTTTCTCTTTTAAGATTCTTTCTTGGACTTCTGGCCAAGATGGCGAAGAGGAGGCACATATCTATTTAAGCTCCATGTTTTCTCTCAGAATTTATTTCACGACAAGCCTCAAAATCTGTAATGTTCTCTTCTCTAATATATAATCGTTCTCTGAGAGCAGGTTTCTTGGAGGGCTTCTGGAGGCAGCCTTAGTTTCAGTTCCAAGTAATAATCACCTCAAATGTAGCCAGGAGTTAAAGTCCAATCCTTTATTGTCTCCTTCAAAATAGCCGGTTAGTTTTCTTAGAGGCCTCTTTCTCTCCTTCATTCCAAGACTCCTGTTGCTAGTCCTTTTCCTCTTCCAGCTTCAGCCTCTCTTCTCCCAAATCCTTCGTTCTGCCCAACTGAATCCTGGCTTCTCAATCTCCCCAACTGATCCCTGGCTGAGGCTCGTTCTTTTATATGCTTTTTTAGAGGTGTGAACTCAAAGGTTGACTCCTCCTCCAAGCAAGTGGGATTGTGGGTTCCTGACTTGTGAATCTCCTGGACTTGTGAATCTCCCAACTGAATCCTGACTTGTGAATCTCAAATGCTAATGTGTGAACTAATGTGTGAACTCTTAAAGGTGTGAACTAAGTACATAAGCATTGTTTCTATCAATTCCAATGAGTTAGCACCTTGTTTCAAGTTCTGGCCTGTAACAGGAATCTGTGCTTGACTGAAAAAACCCCCATAAATAATTACCAAGAGAAGACATCTTTGAAATTCACCAGGAAAGGTCTGTTTTTGCTCAAGGGCAGGGACGGTTTTAGATCTGGCACAGGCTGAGGGCAGGCAGCAGCAGCAAGAGCATAGCAGGCAGCTCACAGCTGAGCAGACTGGAGGAGGTAGGGTGTAATCTCAGCTGCCTCTGTGGGGAGAGCTTTACTACAGTATTGGATACTTTGCCCTGGCAGCAAGCCAGTAGAAAAGCAGAAAAGCTAAAAACACAGGGGGTGAAGACTATAACCTTGAAAAGCTAGGGTCTCTCAGGACCTGGCCACACCCACCACAGTGTCTCAGCACACTCTCCGAGTCTCAGAGTGCAGACACAGCGCAGCCATTGCTGTCCTGCTAGTGCTTCGCTGCTGCCCCCTGCAGTCTGGAGAGGAAGCTTGGTAATACCATCTAGCCCTACCCCCCCTAAAAAAAGCAGGCCATTCATTTTTCTTGTTAGTTTGTTTTCTTTAACTCTTCTTTGACAAAATGAGCAAAAAATTTAAATGGACCCTAACCATTGATAGCTTCTATATGGATAGAGAGCAGACTTTAAACCCTGAGGAGACTAAAAATAGACTGTCTCCAGATGAATCCCCAAAGAGGGATATGATCTGGTCCTCAACACAAAGACTCTCTTTTTTTTTTTTTTTTTTAAAGGTTCCTGGCTTGGTTTTTTTTTTTTTTTTTTTTTTTTTAATTTAATAGCCTTTTATTTACAGGTTATACACATAGGTAACTTTACAGCATTAACAATTGCCAAACCTCTTGTTCCAATTTTTCACCTCTTACCCCCCACCCCCTCCCCCATATGGCAGGATGACCAGTAGATGTTAAATACATTAAAATATAAATTAGATAAAATAATAAGTATACATGACCAAAAGTTATTTTGCTGTAGAAAAAGAATCAGACTCTGAAAATTGTACAATTAGCTTGTGAAGGAAATCAAAAGCAGGTGGCATAAATATGGGGATTGGAATTCAATGTAATGGTTTTAGTCATCTACCAGAGTTCTTTTCTGGGTGTAGTTGGTTCAGTTCATTACTGCTCCACTGAAAATGATTTGGTTGATCTCGTTGTTGAGGATGGCCAGGTCCATCAGAGCTGGTCATCAATATAATTGTGTTGAAGTATATAATGATCTCCCTGGTCCTGCCATTTCACTCAGCATCAGTTCTGATGTCGCCTCAGCCTTCTGAAATCATCCTGTTGGTCATTTCTTACAGAAAAAATATTCCAAATATCTATACTACAATTTATTCAGCCATTCTCCAACTGATGGACATCCATTCAGTTTCCAGTTTCTAGCCACTACAAAAAGGGCTGCCACAAACATTCGTGCACATACAGATCCCTTTCCCTTCTTTATAATATCTTTGTGATATAAGCCCAGTAGTAACACTGCTGGATCAAAGGGTATGCACAGTTTGATAACTTTTTGAGCATAGTTCCAAACTACTCTCCAGAATGGTTGGATTTGTTCACAACTCCACCAACAATGCATCAATGTCCCAGTTTTCCCACATCCCCTCCAACAATCATCATTATTTTTTCCTGTCATCTTAGCCAATCTGACAGGTGTGTAGTGGTATCTTAGAGTTGTCTTAAACAAATGACTCTCATAGAAGAAACTAAAAACCCTTTTACAAGAGAGCTAGAAGAAAAGTGGGAAAAGGAAAGGGAAGCTTGGCAAGAGAGTCGGGATAAGTCATCCCACTCATTTAAAGACAGAGGGGATAAAGAAATCAAATCCTTGAAAAACAGAATTAGTGAACTGGAAAAAGAAAATAGCTCTCTAAAAAATGAAATGGGTGAAATGGAAAAAATTCCATAGAACAAAACAACTCACTTAAAAACTCAACTAGACAATTAGAAAAAGATATAAAAAAGTGAGTGAAGAAAATACTTCATTGAAAATCAGAATCAAACAAATGGAATTGAATGACTTCAAGAGACACCAAGAGTCAGTCAAGCAAAACCAAAAAAATGAAACAATGGGAAAAAATGTCAAATACCTTTTTGGGAAAACAACAGACCTGGAAAATAGATCTAGGAGAGACAATCTGAGAATTATTGCTCTCCCTGAAAAATATGAGGAAAAAAAGAGCCTATACACTATTTTCCAGGAAATTATCAAAGAGAACTGCCCGGAAGTTATAGAAACAGAGGGTAAAATAGAAATAGAAAGAATTCATTGATCACCTACTGAAAGGGACCCTAAAATTAAAACACCAAGAAATACAGTGGCCAAAGTCCAGAATTATCAGACATAGGAAAAATTACTGCAAATGGCTAGAAAAAATCAATTCAAATACAGAGGAGCCACAATAAGGATTATTCAAGACCCAACAGCGTCCACATGAAAGGATTGAAGGGCCTGGAATATGATATTCTGAAAGGCTAAGAAACTTGGTATGCAACCAAAAATAACTTATCCAGCCAAAATGAGCATCTTTTTCCAGGGAAGAAGATGGAATTAAAAATAAGGAATTTCACCATTTTTTGAGAAAAAATGGAACTAAAAACAAAAAGTTTGATCTAAAAAATATAAAAACTCAAGAGAAACCAAAAAAGGAAAAAGAAATTGAAACTATATTTCCAAATAAAGATATATAAAGAAAACATATATATTTGTTCTAGAAAGAGGGGGGAAAGGAAATTTTTTGGGGGTAAAACATCTACGAGGCAAAGAAAACCTATTATATCTGAAAGAAAAAATGGAAGGGGATAAAATTATATGTATCTTATCCATGAATTCTTTAAAGAGAAAAATTTTAGACATATTGATTTATGATGAAACTTTCCCACCCATTGAAAAGTAGGGGAAAGGAAAAAGGGAAGGAATAAGCTAAGCTAAAGGGAATACAGAAATTGTGAGGAAAAGGAGTAAGATGGGGGAGGAACTTTAAGGTGGAAGGAGGGATACTAAAAAGGGAGGGCTGTGAGAAGCAAATGATGCTCACAAGTTTAATACTGGGGAGAGAGTTAAGGGGGAAGGAAGAGAGAAAAGTATAAACAGGGGTTAACAAGATGGTAAGTAATACAGAATTGGTAATTTTAATCATAAACGTGGTGGGGGTAACCCCCTAAAAGAGGGAGCAAGAATGGATTAAAAGCCAGAAACTAAATAGTTGTTTATAGGAAAACACGGAAGCAAAGAGGATAATACAGAGAAAGGTAAAAGACTGGAGCAGAATCACTATGTTGGGTGATGTCAAAAAGTAGGGGTAGCCATCCTGATCTCAGATCAAAAAAAGCAAAAACTGATCTAATTAAAAGAGATAAGGAAGGCACTATTCCTAAAGGGTAGATAGATAATGAAGCAAATAATATTAAAACATATAGACCAAGTAGTGTAGCAAAATTTTAAAAGAGAAATTGGAGCTACAAGAAGAAATAGACAGCAAAAAATAATAGGGAGATCTCAGCCTTATACCTAGAATTAGATAAATTAAACCACAAAATAAATAAGAAAGAGGTCAAAGAGGTAAATAGAATACTAAAAAGGTTGATATGATAGATCTTTGAGAAAACTAAATGGAGACAGAAATGTACATTTTTTCTTAGCAGTTCATGGAACCATGAAAAATTGACCATATTTAGACATAAAAACCAAACTCAAATGAGAAAGGCAGAAATAGTAAATGCATCCTTTTCAGACCACAATGAAAAAAATTACCTTAATAAAAAAGCCAGGGGAAAATAGACCAAAAAAAATTGAAACAAATAATCTGTTAAAGAATGATTGGGTGAAAAAAATAGAATAATTAATAACTTCACCAAACAAATGAAATAGTGGGACTTCTACCAAAATGTGGATGCAGCCAAAGGGTAATAAGGGAAATTTCATTCTAGAGGCCCATTTGATAAAAAGAGAAAGAGAAGGTCAATGAATTGGGCTTGCAATTAAAAATGCTAGAAAAGGAACAAATTAAAGACCCCCAGTCAAACACTAAACTTGAAATTCTAAAAATAAAAGGAGAGATCAATAAAATTGAAAGTAAAAAAAAAAACATTGAATTAATTAATAAAAATAAGAGATGGTTCTAAGAAAAAACAACAAAAAAGACAAACCCTTAGTAAATCTGATTAAAAAAGGAAAGAGGAAAATCAAATTGTTAGTCTTAAAAATGAAAAGGGAAAATTCGCCATTAATGAAGAGGAAATTAGAGCAATAATTAGGAGTTACTTTGCCCAACTTTATGCCAATAAATTCGATCACTTAAATGAAATGGAAGAAACCCTTTTAAAAATATAGCTTGCCCAGATTAACAGAAGAAGAAGTAAATAGACTAAACAGTTCCATTTCAGAAAAAGAAATAGAAAAAACTATTAATCAACTCCTAAGAAAAAATCCCTAGGATCAGATGGATTTACATGTGAATTTTACCCAAACATTTAAAGAACAATTAGCCTCAATGCTATATAAACTATTTGAAAAAATAGGGAATGCAGGAGTCCTACCAAATTCCTTTTATGACACAGACATGGTACTGATTAGTTCCCTAAACTAATCTATTTATTTAGTGTTATACCAATCAGACTCCCAAGAAACTATTTTAATGTAACAACAAAATTCAAAAGGTCGAGAATCTCAAGGGAATTAATGAAAAAAAAAAAATCAAAAGAAGGTGGTCTAGCTGTACCTGATCTAAAACTATATTATAAAGCAGCAATCACCAAAACCATTTGGTATTGGCTAAGAAATAGATTAGTTGATCAGTAGACTAGGTTAGGTTCACAAGACAAAATAGACAATAACTATAGCAACCTAATGTTTGACAAACTCAACGATCCCAACTTTTGGGATAAGAATTCATTATTTGACAAAACCTTCTGGGAAAAATGGAAATTAGTATGGCAGGAGTTAGGCATGAACCCACTGTACATCAAGATAAGATGAAAATGGGTCCATGATTTAGGTATAAAGAACGAGATTATAAATAAATTAGAGGAACATTTTAGTTTACCTCTCAGACTTGTGGCGGAGGAAGGAATTTGTGACCAAAGATGAACTAGAGTCCATTATTGATCACAAAATAGAAAATTTAGATTATATCAAATTAAAAAGCCTTTGTACAAACAAAATTAATGCAAACAAGATTAGAAGGGAAGCAACAAACTGGGAAAACATTTTCACAAAGGTTCTGATAAAGGCCTCATTTTCAAAATACATAGAGAATTGACTCTAATTTATAAGAAATCAAGACATTCTCTAATTCATAAATGGTCAAAGGATATGAACAGACAATTTTCAGATGATGAAATTGAAACTATTTCCACTCACATGAAAGCGTGTTCCAAATCACTATTGATCAGACAAATTGATCTGAGAATCAGAATAAATTAAGACAACTCTGAGATACCACTACACACCTGTCAAATGACAGAAAAAAATAATGATAAATGTTGAAGGGGATGTGGGAAAACTGGGACACTGATGCATTGTTGGTGGAGTTGTGAACGGATCCAACCATTCTGGAGAGCAATTTGGAATTATGCCCAAAAAAGTTATCAAACTGTGCATACCCTTTGATCCAGCAGTGTTACTACTGGGCTTATATCCCAAAGAGATACTAAAGAAGGGAAAGGGACCTGAAATGTTTGTGGCAGCCCTGTTTGTAGTGGCTAGAAACTGGAAAATGAATGGATACCCATCAATTGGAAAATGGTTGGGTAAGTTGTGGTATATGAATGTTATGGAATATTATTGTTCTCTAAGAAATGACCAGCAGGATGAATACAGAGAGGCTTGGAGAGACTTACATGAACTGATGCTAAGTGAAATGAGCAGAACCAGGAGATCATTATATACTTCAACAACAATACTGTATGAGAATGTATTCTGATGGAAGTGGATTTCTTTGACAAAGAGAAGATCTAACTCAGTTTCAATTGATCAATGATGGACAGAAGCAGCTACACCCAAAGAAAGAACACTGAGACATAAAGATAAACTGTTTGCATTTTTGTTTATCTTCCTGGGTTATTTTTACCTTCTGAATCCAACTCTTCCTGTACAACAAGAACTGTTTGGTTCTGCACACATATATTGTATCTAGGAAATACTCTGACATATTTAACATGTATAGGACTGCTTGCTATCTGGGAGAGGGGGTGGAAGTAGAGAGGGGAAAAGTCGGAAAGAAGTGAGTGCAAGGGATAATGTAAAAAATTATCCAGGCATGGGTTCTGTCAATAAAAAGTTATAATTGTTTAAAAGAAAGAAAGAAAGAAAGAAAGAAAGAAAGAAAATTAAAAAACAAAATTTTATTTAAAAAAAAAAAGATTCTTTCTTGAATTCTTCCAAGAGAGCTTTTTGCATTGGAAACCAGTTCATATCTCCCTTTGGAATTTCATATGGAGGTATTTTGCTTTTAGTGTCCTCAGGTTTTGATGTCTGTTCTTCCCTGTTTCCATAGCTGATGCTATGGTCACAGGTCTTTTTGCTTTTTTTTTTGCTCATTTTAAAAAGTTGAGGTCTGCAAAGGGGAGATTATCCCAACCTTTCTCTACAGGGCAGACAAGGGTTTTATACTGCCCTGGAGCCAGTAGTACTGCCGGCTTCCTCCCAGAATTAGGTGGGCTTGGCAAAGTTCCACTTATTATGCTGGAGTTCAGGGGCTCAGTATTTGTCTTCTGTGGTTGCATTAGTGGTCTCACAGCTAGTCTGAATCAGGACAGAAGAGTGCTCGTATTTTGGCTAAGAGATTCCCACTAGATTCCTTGCATGGGGTCTCTCCACCCTGGGCTTCCCTGGGCTGTGCCTGCCTGTCTCCCTCCTGCCTGATTGAAGTAAACCTTTCTTGAAATCCTTTAAAGATATCTTCTTCTGGAAACTTGCTACATTCCAAATATTAGTGGGTTCTGTCACTCCAAAATCCATTCAGAGGTTTGATCTGGTGTTGATTATGAGGGAAATCAGGAAAAACTCAGGCACAGTCCTGTCTACTCTTTGCCTTCTTATCTCTGCCCCCAATGTAATGGAACATTCTTGTTCTATAAGAAATGGTCAGCAGGCTGATCTCAGAAAAGCTTGGAAAAACTTACATGAACTAACGCTAAGTGAAGTGAGCAGAACCAAGAGAACATTGTACACAGCAACAATAAGATTATGTTCAATTGTGATGCACATGTCTCTTTTCAATGATGAAGTGATTCAGGCCAACTCCAACAGACTTGTGATGGAAAATGCCATCCATATCCAGAGAGAAAACTATGAAGACAATGTGGATCAAAACATAATATTTTTACTTTTTGTTATAGTTGTTTTATTTGTTTGCTTGTTTTTTTCCCCCTTTCTTGTGTTATTTTTTCCCTTTTGATTTGATTTTCTTTTGTTCAGCATGACAGATATGGAAATATGTTTAGAAGAATTGCACATATTTAACCTATATCAGATTACTTGCTATCTTGGGGAGGAGAGATGGAGGAAGAGAGGGAGAAAAATTTGGAATACAATGTTTTCCAAAAGTGAATGTTGAAAACTATATTTGCATATATTTGGAAAAATAAAATACCATTAGCTACATGAATTAACTTTAGGAAATTATAGAGCTCTCTTAATGAGCCCAAACTTCAGCCCCTTCCCCCAAAAAAAGAAGTCCATATTTTTATTATCAATATTCTACAAATGTTATCCTATGGTTGAGAAACATGGAACACATCTGAAAAACTGAAAATAATTATTACACAAAGTGTAATGTTGGAGAAACTGAGCAAGATAGAGATTAGAGAACAATTTAATAGTTTATTAAATGGAGAGATTTACTGGCTCCAAATGATCCATGTTTGGAGTATCAGACAGCAAGATTTTTTATAGGATGACATAATGGGGGAGATACTTGGATGGGGATAACCTAAGGGGGCGGCACCTAGGATGACATAATAGTACTAGAGAGGTTACTGATATTCTAATGATGGATAGACCTTTATCCTGTCAAACATTAAGAAGGAATGATTTTAGCCTAAAGATATAAAACCTTTATCTCATCAAACATTGAGAGGGAAAGCTTATAACTGAGGCAGAGTAACTAAATAGGAACTAACAAGGAAACTGGGTCAGGACATTAAAAGAGAACTGTGGCACAATAAAAGGATGATAGAAAGACATAAGAAAGGTGTCAACAGACTGCAAACAAACAACTTCATCAAAGAATAGGAACAAAATCTATTATCAGGGAAAGATATGATAGAGAAAAAAAAATGGGCCAGTCATATGACAAGAGTGAGAGAAGATAGAAGGACAATCTCATATTCCTCTGATATTTTCATAATGTCAAGAGAAAGTAGGAAAATCCAAGAGTATGATTGGTGGACCTTCAGTGGTATATTTATGGGGCAAAATATAAAAGAACTGTATAGGATGGACAGGCAGGAATGGGGTTTTTTCTGGTGGTTGAAGGGAACATCCAAGTCAATGAGATCAGAGATCTGAGTACTTTGAGATCCAGCCACGAGGGCTATTTTCTTAAATTATCACATAGCCTTAGCTAAGAAGACTGCTATAAAATAGGCTTCCATATAGTTAGTTAAGCAGGATCATAATATAAAGGTGTGGTCACTGAGTAAATTTAAAGTAATAAGGATTAATCAACCAATCTTAATATGCAACTCTCTTTGACCTAAATGTGAAAACCCCTTAAAACTAAAGTGTTAAGGACATGAATCTGTTCAGAAAGACCAAGGAAAGTTGGTTATGTCCAATTAGCAAACTAGTTTAGGAGCAGAATCATTCTAGAAATTGGATCAAATGTGACATTCCAATTAAACCCTCTACAAAAGGATCACTTGGAGGAAGAAGAGAAGCCTTGACTTCAGCCTCAGCCTAGGCCTTTTTTGCCCTGAGGAGACCCATCTCTTTGGTCTCCCAAGTTTCTTCACACACTGAATCTTCCACTCAGCTACTAAAATGACCTTCCTAAAGCCCAGATCTGACTCATGTCACTCTGCTCTACGATGGCTCCTTATCACCTTGAGGATCAAATATAAAATCCTCCCCAGTGTTCAGTGTTCTTCATCAGCTCTATCAATCTTTCCAGTCCTTCTCCCACTATTCCTAGCCATGAACTCTGGGATCCAGTGGCATTGGTCTCCATACCATTTCCCACACAAGACACAAGACACTTCATCCCCTGATGCCAGAAATTTTCATTGGCTATCCCCCGGGTTTGGAATTCTCTCCTCTTTCAATTCTAACTTCTTGGCTTCCTTGAAGTGCCAGATAAAACCATGCCTTCTAAAATAAGTCTTCTCCTATCCCCATTAATTCTAATGCCTTTCTTTTGTTCACTACTTCCAATTTATCCTACAAATATCTCTCATCTGTACCTAGTTTTTAAAATTATTTATCTCCCTCACTGTAATGCCAAAGAAACTGAGCAAGACAGAGGTTAGAGACCAATTCAATAGTTTATTAAATGGAGAGAGATACTGGGACCAGATGGATCTTGAGACCTAAGTACTGGGACAGCAAGCTTTTTTATAGTATAACAAGAACAGTGACATAATGGAGGTACCTACTTGGGGATAACCTAATGGTGGGGGAGACACAATGGAGGGAGGTTACTGATATTCTCATGACATCTAAAATGGATAAACCTTTATCCTGTCAAACATTAAGAAGGAATGTCTATAACCTAAAGATATAAAATCTTCATCTCATCAACCATTTAAGAGGGAATGATTATAGCCTGGGGTTTTGGGGCAGAGCAACTGAGGTAGACCTTTATCTCATCAAACATTAAGAGGGAAAGGTTATAACCTGAGGCAGAATAACTAAATAGGACAATTGGAGAAACTGGGTCACCACATTAAAAGGGAACTTTGGTACAACATCACCAGATTGTGAGTTCCTTGAGAGCAGAGATTATCCTTTACCTTTTTGTATTACTAGTATTTAGCACACTTACCACACATAGTAGGCCCTTAATAAATGTTTACTGATTCTGATTGCACATTTTGAAGGATCTGGAGAATGTTAGAACTCCCATTTTCTCATTAATGTCTTAGTGACATTCCTGGATCAGTGGATGGCATTGTTTGAATTGGAAACCAAAGACAAATCAATGCAGTTTCATAGTACTGTCAAGGGCCCAGCAAAGAAGAATTTCTTGAATATTCCACAAATGAAAGAAAAGGACTTCCAAAACCAGAAACTATGAGTCATTTTCCCCTAGGAAGCAAATCTACTTATAGGAGAATGTGTCACAGACCTTTGGGGGATATTTGTATGAACTGTTCTTATTGTTATTGTTGTTCAGTCACATCCAATCTTTCATGACCATGTGGACCATAGCATTCCAATGCTATTCATGGCAAAAATATTGCAATAGTTTGATATTTCCTTCTTCAGTGGATTAAGGCAAATAGCTAATAAGTGTCTGAGGCTAAATTTGAACTCAGACCTTCTTGACTCCAGGCCCAAAGCTCTATCCACTGAGCCACTTAGTTTACTTTATTTAATGTTTTTACTGTACTCCATTAGTAGATACCGCTTTCTAAAAAGATTCTCCAAAGCTGACTGACTAAAATGATCAACTAACAATTTTGGGTGGAAGCACAATGGCAAAGGCTCAAGTCAATTATATTAAGAGAATCCCAAACTATCAAAGATATCCTTAGAACTCTTAAGGAAAGATGTAGTATTGCCCATGGACCTGAGACTGATCTTTGAGAGTGGAAATTGAGATAAGGATGCTTGAAGTTTATGTGGGCAACAATAGGGTTTAACATTAGAAGGACAACTAATGATTATCTAATCTAGTGGTTTCCATTCTGTGGGCTATGGATCTTTGTGAAATATCTGAATGTTTGTATTCAGTATGCAGAAAGTCTCTCATAAGTATATGAGTTATTTCTAAAGAATATGTAGATATTGTTGTGATTAATAAAATTTAGATTCATTAAAAATAAAGTAATGATGTAAGTGATTCAAAGATATTAGATAGCTTAAGGGTGGGACTAGCTTGTGGTTGTATTGCATCCAAAATATTAAGATAATTTACTTGAACATTTTCCCATCCCTGTAGCTATCTAGATTCATCAGAAAAACTGAAGAGAAATAAACAAAGAGAATTCAGCTTGAGGCAGATATAAAGAAGTATGAGAAACATATGAACATTATTAGTGGGGGAAAAAAAAGCTTGAAGTAGTCAATATTCAAAACAGAAGGCAAAAGTTAGGATAGCAGCAGATAGAAGTAAAAATGTTAAAGTAAAGGTAAGAGTATATAGGGTGTTCAAGGAAGACCAGCACCTCTGGTGTGAGGGCTTACTGAGCCTTTTTTTTTTTTTAAATAGCCTTTTATTTACAGGTTATATGCATGGGTAACTTTTCAGCGTTAACAATTGCCAAACCTCTTGTTCCAATTTTTCACCTTTTATCCCCCACCCCCTCCCCCAGATGGCAGGATGACCAGTAGATGTTAAATATATTAAAATATAAATTAGATACACAATAAGTATACATGACCAAAACGTTATTTTGCTGTAGAAAAAGAATCAGACTCTGAAATATTGTACAATTAGCTTGTGAAGGAAATCAAAAATGTAGGTGGGCATGAATATAGGGATTGGGAATTCAATGTAATGGTTCTTAGTCATTTCCCAGAGTTCTTTCTCTGGGTGTAGCTGGTTCAGTTCATTACTGCTCCATTGGAAATGATTTGGTTGATCTCGTTGCTGAGGATGGCCAGGTCCATCAGAACTGGTCATCATATAGTATTGTTGTTGAAGTATATAATGATCTCCTGGTCCTGCTCATTTCATTCAGCATCAAGTTCATGTAAGTCTCTCCAGGCCTTTCTGAAATCATCCTGTTGGTCATTTCTTACAGAACAATAATATTCCATAATATTCATATACCACAATTTATTCAGCCATTCTCCAACTGATGGGCATCCACTCAGTTTCCAGTTTCTAGCCACTACAAAGAGGGCTGCCACAAACATTCGTGCACATACAGGTCCCTTTCCCTTCTTTATGATCTCTTTGGGATATAAGCCCAGTTTACTGAGCCCTTTTCAAGGTGCTCATCTACCATTGGTATTCATCTGATTCACCCAAATCTCACCTGAGGCTCCAAGAAGCTGCGTACAGCAGCCACATCATAGTAAAACCATCTCATCAGATAGATTAACCAAGTTCGAGAGTAATTGAGAGGCCTCAAATGCAGCAGGGAGTTAAGGGTTGTAAATCCCAAGCATATAAAGACTTCTCCTTTCAGAATGGGTGGATGAGAATAATCTGTTCCACCAGCCATGAAGGTGACTAAAGCAAGGGATATGGAGCACTTAGAGCTTGGTCAGACTTTGAAGAAGCTAAGGTCATTCACTGCATCCTGGGCCATTACCAGTAATCTTGACTTTTGTCTTATCACTGGATTTTAATGATTCTGGAAAAGAATGTGAGGCTGACAACTTTGTGCAACTCTATCTCACTTAAATCCAATTCATGAGCAAATTAAGACTCAATAAACTATGAGTATTCCCTACCTTTTTACAAGTAGGTGAACTTCCTAAGAAACCAAAAAAGGAGTATTAAATTACATAATAAAGAAAGATATTCTGCTTAATCCTACAATCTACTATTCCAACCATCTGTCTATCCCTACATATCAAACATATGTAATATATAAAAGCTATATAGTGCTTTAAGGTTTGCCGAGTCCTTTAGAAAAAACAATTTCATTTCACTATCAGAACAAGCCTGGGAAGCAGATGCTCTTATTATTCCCATTTTACCAATAAGGAAATTGAGGCAGATAGAGGGTAAATAACTTGCTCGGTGTCACAATAAATGTGAGTGAAGTTTTGAACTCAAGACTTCCTCATCTCAAGTCCAAGATTCCATGTGCTATGTTGCTTAGCTATTCTAGCCTCCTTGTCTCCCCTCTATCATGTCATTCCTGTCAAGGAATAAGGAAAGCCTGGATATCATAATGCAACAAAAAGTACAAAGCCCTGAATTAAAATCCCAATTTTACTACTTGATATCTAGAAGATCTTGGACAAGCCTATTAACCTCTGCATGTTCTCATCTATAAAACAAGGAAGGACTAGATGACACTTCCCAGTTCTAAATATATGCCCCTTTGGCAGCATGATGGATATATCTTTCATAGCATGCCCATCTGCTGAGAATGGCCAGATGGCTTTTTATAACTCTGGCTTAGCCTGTCCCTCACAGAATCACAGGATGGGATGGAATCTTATAGGACATCTATTCCAATTGCTGCTTCATATAGGAAAGGAGTCCTTTCATAAAATTTCTAGCAGATGGTTACTAAGTCTCAACTTAGTTTAACACTTTTTTTTAATTTTTTTTTTTTTGGCAAGGAAATGGGGTTAAGTGACTTACCCAGGGTTACACAGCTAGACAGTGTTAAGTGTCTTGAAATTGGATTTGAACTCAGGTTCTCCTGATTCCAGGGCTGGTATTCTATCCTGCCCCTTAAATACTTTTCATAGCAAAGAACACAATACTTCATATAACAGCCTCTTGCATTTTTAACAGCTATAATCACCAAGAAGTTTTTCATTACATTGAACTGAAAGAAACCTCCTGAAATTTCCACATTTTGCTGTTACATGACTTTTTTGAGAGATAATATATCTCTGAGAAGACCTGAGCAAATATACATGACAGAATAAAATCATGTTGTAAATAACATGATTTAAAAGGTATTGGGGAGGGAGAGAGGGAGAAGGTAGAGTCAAGATGGCAAAGTGATAGGAAACATGTTGGGCTCCTCTTTACAAGTTCCTCCATGCAGGTCCCCTGATGGGGACCAAATCCTGATGAGGAAGTCCAGAAAAAGTCACAGTAAGTCTTTTGTCCAGCCCAGCTCAGCATAGGGTAAAAACATAGAGAGACTGTGTTCAAGACACTGGGAAGAGAGTTGGGGCAGGATCACACTGGACAGAACACTCAGGGCCCAGGGAGAGGGTCCTTCAGAGCAAAACAAAGTCTTAGACTATTCTGGGGCTTTACCAGATTGACACCAGAGCACCATGATAGGGTCAAATGTCAATTGGCAGAACCTCAGTTCTGGGTCACAAATCCACAGTGGAATGAGAGGACCTGAGAACAGGAATGTCAATACCAAACAATACCTGGGCTGTGTATGGAAAAAGGAGTAAGTTCAGAAACCAGCAGGAGCAACAGCAGTGGTATTTCTCAGATTCCAAGGTCTCACTTCCAGTATCTAGTCTAGCCTCCAAAGAATAACCAAGGTAGGAAGTCCAAATCAAAGGCAAGTTTACAATTCTGCTACTCTAAAACAACAGAACTTTTTAGCTGTCTGAGAGGAGCACAGTCTAGCAGCAATTTACTTTTGCAAAGACCCAAATGTAAGAGGGGAACTTGCCGAGATTATACAGGCAGAAATCAGACTTTGTCCTGGTTCAGATTACTTTGGAAGCACTGAAGCTTTTAGGTCCCCAGCATGTCTTTTTTTTTTTTTTGCAGAGGCAATTGGGTTTAAGTGACTTGCCCAAGGTCACACAGCTAGGAAGTGTTTAGTGTCTAAGGCTAGATTTGAACTCAGTCCTTCTGACTTCAGGGCTGATGCTCTATCCACTATGCCACCTAACTGCCCCCCAGCATGTCTTTAAATAACAAACATTCCATATCCCAAGGAAGCAGCCTGTTAAAATCTTTCCTCCAAAAGTATGGCAGAACTCAGCTTCAACATCAAGTTTGGAGTCAGAAAGTATCCTGCAAGAATGAGCAAATTAAAAAGAGAATCCTACTGATTATTATGGAGACAGAAATGGTCAAGACAACAAAAGAAGAAAATTACTTTAAAATGGGCATAAGCTCAGCTAAGTTACTAGAAGAAATTAAATAAATTAATAAAGAAATTAAATAAAAGTTCAAGAAAGAGTTTAAAATATTTTTATAAGTGAGATGAGAGAGGGTGTGAGTGGGGGGATAGACATAAAATAACTATGAAAGAAAGCATTGGAAAGGAATAACATTTGTAAGAAGAGGCATACAATGTTGCTCAAAGAACAAACTTTTTGAAAACTAAAATGGATCAAATAAAAGACAATGAGTTTATGAAGCAATAAGAAATATTAAAACATAGTCAAGAAAGCAGAAAAATGGAAGAAAATGTAAGGAATTTCAAAGGACAAGAATTGACTTGGAAAATAGATTAAGGAGAAAAAAAATACAAGAATTATTGATGACAAGGTAAAAAAGGGAGTGTATACATTTTACTTAAATAAATCTTAAAATTTCTGTCCCAACAAAGAGAAAATAGCAATCCACTAGTTACCCCATAAAATAAACCCCCAAATAAAAACTGACAAGAACATTCTAGTCAAAATCCATAGCTTCTGAGTCAAAGAAAAAATACTGCAATCAGTCAGAAAAAAATGAATTGAAGTATTCATGGAGCCATAGTCAGGATCACACAGGATTTTATAGTCATGACAATAAAGAAACAGAAAACTTGGAATATGCTATTACAAAAGGCAAAGACTTAGTCAGAAAAACTGAGTATAATGCTACAGGGAGAAAAATAGATCTTTGACGAGTAGAAGACCTCCAAATATTCCTGATTTAAAAAATAAGACCAGACCTGGAAGGAAACTTTAAAGTTCAAACACAAGAATAAAAAGAAACATAAAAAGGTAAAGATGAATGAATAATGATAAGACTAACCAAGGATATACTACTCACATTCAAATATGAAATATATACAAGTATGGGAATGATACATGTGGTTCCTTAGAATTCTATCATCATCAGGATTCATAGAATGAGTTCAATTAAACAAGGCTTGAGAGTGATTTTCTTAGGAATGGGAAAAAGAAAGGAAGGTGAATACATTTGGGTAGAGGGAGAAGGAAAATGAAAGAGAAAATTATCTAACATAATTTGGCTGCGTAAGTAGACATCTATAAAAAGATATCAAAACAAATAAGGAAGAGGGAGATAGAAACAGATGAACTTGTACTTCACTTTCATTGGAATTGGTCAGAAGAAGGAAGAATATACATACATAGTAGTGTAAACCAAAATATATTTGACTCAAAAAGAAAAAAGAAGAAAAAAGGGTTAGGGTTAGGGTTTAGAGAGATTTAGAGAGAGAATAGGTTAAGGGAGACATTAGTTCTAATTAAAATAAATCCTAAGAATGTACTAAAAAAATTATCATTCCTTTTGAAGTGGCAAAGAATGAGAATCTGACTAGGTCCTGATAAATTGAGGAATGGATGAACAAATTATGATATATAAATATGATGGAAGACTATTGTGTTGAACTTTTATCAGTGTAATGATCAACCAGTATTCCAGAAGACTAATTATAAAACATGCTACTCATCTCTTCAAGACACATAAAGGATTCAGAATGCAGAATAAGATGATTTTTTGGACATAGCTCATGTGGAAATTTGTTTTGATTTTATATATGTATATGCATGTACATATACATACATATATATTTAAATGAATTTCATTTTCCTTGTATTCTCAATTGGGAAGAGGGGAGAATCAAGTATGGGTGGGTTAGAAGAAAAATTTTTAGCTGATTAAAACAAATAAAATAGAAGACATTTGGGAATGAATTTTCAATATATATCAAAGAGAAAATTCAAAAAATAATGAAAAATCTCACAGATGTTGACTAAATGACACTGGCTACCACTTATCCAAAAGCTTACTTCTTCACCTCTGTTAAATTTTTGTGAGAATGGTCTACATATGATACATCAAGGATAAACACAAAAATATGAGAAGAGATAGATTTTTTTAGAAATGATAATTTTATTTACAGTCATACAATTTGCTAACATGTAGAAAAATATAAGCCCTCACTGTGTTTATTTATTGATTCTAAGAAATCATTTTATTTAGTAAAAGAAAATGTAGCCTTGAAAGCTCTGCTTATGTAAGCTGCACATTAAAATCCTGTAAATGGAGAGTGACTAGACAAATTGTGATACGTTAATGTGATGGAATATTATTACACTGTAAGAAATAATGATTGTAATGAATATAGAACAGCATGACAAGATCTACATGAACTGACGCAGAGTGAAATAATCAGAGCCAAGAAAAAATAAACACAATTACTATAACAATGTACATAAGAGGAAAACTACACACAAATACACACATACATACACACACAAGTAAATGTGTTGTGAAATTAGAAAGAACAGGCTCAAAAAAAGATGTGAGAAAACATACATATTTCATTGCTTTTTAAAAATGTATCAATTATGCATTTTTGTTTTTCTTCCCGGGTTATTTATACCTTCTGAATCCAATTCTCCCTGTGCAACAAGAGAACTGTTCGGTTCTGCACACATATATTGTATCTAAGATATATTGTAACCTATTTAACATGTATAGAACTGCTTGCCATCTGGGGGAGGGGGTGGAGGGAGGGAGGGAAAAAATCGGAACAGAAGTGAGTGCAAGGGATAATGTTGTAAAAAATTACCCTGGCATGGGTTCTGTCAATAAAAAGTTATTAAAAAAACAAACCAACAAAAAAACCAAAGAAAAAATGTATCAATTAGTTATGCTGATTTTTCAAATACTTTTTGCTTTTTATAGCAGCCCTTTTTGTAGTGGCAAGGAACTGGAAATTGAATGGATGCCCCTCTGTTGGGGAATAGCTGAATAAGTTATGGTATATTAATTGAATTGAATTGAATATTATTGTCCTATTAGAAATGATGAGCAGGCTGATTTCAGAAAATCCTGGAAAGACTTACATGAGCTGATGCTAAAGGAAGTGAGTAGAGCCAAGAAAATATTGTACACAGCAACAAGATTATGTGATGATCAACTGTGATAGACTTGACTCTTTTCAACAATGAGATGATTCAAAGCAATTCCAACATACTTGTGATGGAAAGTACCATCCGTATTCAGAGAGAAAATTGTAGATACTGAATGTGGATAAAAGCATAGTATTTTCACTTTTATTATTTGTTTGCGTGTGTTTTTTTCTTTCTCATGTTTTTTCCCTTTTGATCTGACTTTTCTTGCACAGCATGATGAATATGGACATATGTTTAGAATAATTACACTTATTTAATCTAGGGGAGGAGTGAGAAGAAGAGAGAGGGACAAAAATTTGGAACATAAGATTTTGCAAAACCAAATGTTGAAAACTATCTTTGCATGTATTTGGAAAAATAAAAAGCTGTTAAAAATAATATTTGCTAATAATTATCATATTTGCTACATAGATTGGCTTTCTGGGAAAGGGAGAAGGAGGGATACTTGGGGAAACTTAATGACTTTGGCTTGGTTTGGCTTAAGAGCCAAGTAGATAATAGGTTTATGGAGCATGAGTGCAATTTGTGTCTTCCTTAACTACAATGTAATCCAGTACTGTATCTCTACATTACCTCATATATTTAGAGTTGGGAAAGACCTTTGTTAGAAGTAATCCCTCCATTTTATACAGGTAAGACACTGACCATCAGGGAGGAGAAGGGACTTATTCAAAATTATACCAGTTGCAGGAAATAGTGGCAGTTTGAACATAGAGCCTCTTGATACAGTTGGTACAGTACAGCTTCTTGGAAAGACTTATTATCTGTATGGCCTCCAGCAAAACACTTCAATTTTCTAGGCTTCAGTTTTTCTGAGGAAGTTGAGTGTCAGCAGGAACCAAGCAAAATACATCTAATTTCCTCTAATGGATAACAATTCTTCATATTTCTGACAATAACTATTATGATCCTATGTAGGTCTGGTTCTAAGAAGTAGAAAAGTAAAAGAGATATGACAAAAAATGATGGAAGAGAATGATAGGAAAAAACAGATCAATTCTAAATGTATTAATGGTAATTCTTGGTCCAGCCTTTTTCTTACTATACCTATGAAATCTGCCTTTGTCCTGTGTAACATCTAAACAAAAGGATTCCCTTTCAATAGGCAATTAGTTGGTACAGATATGTTGAATCAGGAGTCAGGAAGATCTGAGTTCAAATTTGGCTTCAAATTTTAGTTGTGTGATTGTGGACATCTTATCTTCTTTTGTTTCAGTTTCCTCATCTATAAAATGGAGATAATAAATACCTACTTTTCTAGAGTTGTTATGAGGATCACAACATAAGATGAGATAATATTTGTAAAACATTTAGCACAGTGCCTGGCACACAGTAGGCACTTAATAAATGTTTGTTCTTTTCTCTTTCCAGTAGTGAGATTTTTGAAATACCTCAATTTGCAGAAGACAACATACTACTTGAATGATACTCCAAACAATACAAAACTTCCTCAGTGAAATACACAGCACTGCAAAAAGAGGTTCAACCATTTGTATTGAAAAACTCAATCAGGACAAACTGCTAGACAGAAAGACTCTCAAAACAAGTCCATCAGCATATATGTATGGATAAATGCTATAGATGGACAAATAACTGAGCCCAGGAGTAAGAAGAAAAAATTGAGCTCAGTTGTATTTAGAAAAATATCATAGTGCTTCCATTGATTCCCAAACTACTCACAGCTACAAAAGTTTTTCTGATCAACTCCAGAGAATCAGAGGAAATTATGAAATGAAGTGAATCAAAATGGCATAAAAGTCAAACAATATCAGAACAATGCATGGTTGGTATAAAACATTATTGGTATAGTACATTATTGGTAGTCAAGATGTAAAAATTCATTTCTGAGGGTGTTTGACTTAGCCAAAGAGGCAGATTAATCACATAGTAAAAGTCACAACAGGTAAGTCAACATTAATTCTGAGATATTAAGAGAAAAAAAATTGAAGAGGAAAAAGGTCTACCCTATGACATGATGAGCTTTCTCTTTCTCTTTCTCTTAATATCTCATGTGCACAAACAAATTATCCCCTCCTTCAGTAAATTTCAATCTTTTTGAGAGGACTAGTTGTTTTTCATATTTATATCTCTGAATTTTGTACTGTTTTGTGTATAGTAAATATTTAATAAATATTTGTTGAATTTCATTGTATATAGACAAGAATCACAAAAAATGAAAAAGCATAGTGTAATAGTAATCTTGTATTCATAGAGATATTCCCCACACCTATTCAGAGATCCAACAAAATACAAAATTCACTTCTGGGAAGGGATTAGTCCATAATATTGAGTCATGATGGTGAATCAAAAAAAGTATTCACCCATATTTTCTAAGGGTATTCCTGACCATGAACCCTAGTGTTTCAGAATTTAAATCAGCTATTTTCTTTATCTATGCAGATGTAAATATTAATGGAATCAGGCCATTCCACCAAAGGAAAGTAGTTAAAAGGAAGGGAAAGAAATTGCCCAGAAGCCACAGAAGGGGCAGTGAAAGTGAAAACTAATATTATGTACATAGCAGAATGAGCAAAAACCAAATAAGAAAGAAAGAAAATAAAAAGAGAAAGAAAATCATCTTCAGGAAAAGGGAGACAGGAAAAGGGGCAAAAATGAAACCAGGATGTTTTGAAAAGAAAACTTTAATGAATAACAGAGGACAAGTAAGGTTAATCTTGATAAAGTAAGGGTAGGAGATAGGGGAAGGTGACAGGAGGAACGGTCCAATATAAATCACATAGAAGTCTCTTGTTTTTGGAGAACTTGCAGGTTCAGGATTGTGGGTTAAAGGAAGCAGAATATGTTCTGAGAATCTTTATCCCACTTCTACTCTCACAAATTAGTTGGATTTCTTAAAGAAGCCTACATCTTCTTCTTAGGGTTCTAAAGTTGCTCTTGAGAGGTCAGAATGATTCTCTTCTAATGCTATTGGATATACTTTTAAATAATAACTGGAATGATGAATTTCTCTGTACCCTTTAACTAATTACCACCAATTAGTTTTCACAAAAGGATATTTACTGAGAAGATATATTAAGAATAGAAATGTAAACCATTTCACCCCTATAATTAGAGCCACACTCCACCCTCTACCATCTCAGTCTCTATTTAAGAAGCCAGTTCTGGTTTTCTTTCAAATATCTCTTTATTATTTAACGTCCATCCTTTTTCATTTATGATTAAACTTAAATTTGCAAGATAGGTTACTCTGGGCTCTATGTTCTACTGTTCTTTGGAACACATTATTCCATTCCTTCCTACATTTAATGGTGAGTATAGAATAGTCTTGTGTTATTTGAGTTTTCTTTTCCTTGTATTTGAAGTTCTCTCACTTGATTGCTTGCAGAACTCGTTTCTGAATTGAATGGTTAATTTTTTTTCCCTGAGGCAATTGGGATTAAGTTACTTGCCCAGGATCACACAGCTAGAAAGTGTTATTTCCTTTACAGGCTAATTGTACAATATTTCAGAGTCTGATTCTTTTTGTACAGCAAAATAACGGTTTGGTCATGTATACTTATTTTGTATTTAATTTATACTTTAATATATTTAACATGTATTGGTCATCCTGCCATCTAGGGAAGGGAGTGGAGGGAAGGAGGGGAAAAATTGGAACAAAAGGTTTGGCAGTTGTCAATGCTGTAAAATTACCCATGCATATAACTTGTAAATAAAAAATTATAAAATAAAATAAAAGATTATGTGATCAATTCTGATAGTCATGTCTCTTTTCTATGTTTAGAAGAATTGCATATCTTTAACCTATATTGGATTACTTGCTATCTAGGAGAGGGTGGAGGTGGAGAGGAAGATCAATTTGGAATACAAGGTTTTCAAGGGTGAATATTGAAAACTATTTTTGCATGTATTTTGAAAAATAAAAAGCTATTATTATTTTTGAAGTTTTTCTGTATTCTGAAGAGATCATAAAAAAGGAAAAAGAACTCACATGTAAAAAATATTTGAAGCGGCTTTTTAAAAATAAAAGCTTTTTATTTTCAAAATGTATGCAAAAATAGTTTTCAACCTTCACCCTCACAAAACCTTGTGTTCCAAATTCTCTCTCCCTCCCTTTCCTCCACCCCTTCCCTCAGACATCAGGTAATTCAATATAGGTTAAACATGTGCAATTCATGTGCAATTCTATACATTCTGTACAAGAAAAATGAGATCAAAAAGAAAAAAAAGAGAAAGAAAACAAAATCAAGCAAACAATAACAAAAAAGATGAAAATAACTATCTTGTGATCCACATTTAGTCCCCATAGTTCTCTCTGAATGCAGATGGCTCTCTCCCATTATGTCTATTGGAATTGACCTGAATCACCTCATTGTTGAAAAGAGCCATGTCCATCAGATTTGATTATCACATAATCTTATTGCTGTGTACAATGTTCTCTTGATTCTACTCACATTACTTAGCATCAGTTCATATAAGTTTCTCCAGGTCTTTCTGAAATCACCCTACTGATTATTTCTTATAGAACAATAATATTCCATTCATATACTATAACTTGTTCAGCCATTCTCCAATTGATGGACACTTCTTGCCACTACAAAAAGGGCTACTACAAATATTTTTGCACATGAGGGTTCTTTTCCCTTTTTTATGATTTCTTTGAGATACAGGCCTAATAGAGATACTGCTGAATCAAAGAGTATGCACAATTTGATAGCCCTTTGGACATAGTTCCAAATTACTTTCCAGAATGGTTGAATAAGTTCACAACTCAACCAACAATGATTTAGTGTTCAGCTTTCCCATATCCCCACTAATATTTATCATTATCTTTTCCTGCCATTTTAGTCAATCTGAGAAGTATATAAATGATAACTCAGAGTTGTCTTAATTTGCATTTCTCTGATTGATAGTTATTTAGACATTTTTTCATATGACTAGAAATGATTTTAATTTCTTCATCTGAAAATTGTCTGTTTATATCCTTTGACCATTTATCAAATGGAAAATTGCTTGTATTCTTATAAATCTGAGTCAGTTCTCTATATTAGAAATTAAGCCTTTATCAGAACCCTTAGATGTAAAAATTTTTCCCCAGTTTTCTGCTTTCCTTCTAACTTGCTCTGCATTGGTTTTATTTGCATAATTTTTTTTAACTTAATACAATCAAAATTATTCATTTTGCATTTTATAATGTACTCTAGTTCTTCTTTGGCCATAAATTCTTTCCTTCTCCACAGATCTAAGAGGTAGGCTAGCCTTTGTTCTTCTAATTTGCTTATAGTATTACACTTTATGTCTAAATTATGAACCTATTTCAACCTTATCTTGGTATAGGGTGTTAGGTATTGGTCAATGCTGAAGCAGTTTGTTTTTTTTTTTTTGGTGGTGGTAAAGAATTGGAAATTTAGGGGATGCCCACCAATTGGGGAATGGCTGAGTAAGTTGTGGTATAAGAATATAATGAAATACTATTGTTCCACAAGAAATGATGAGTAAGTAGAGTTCACATAAACTTGGAAAGACTTACATGAATTGATGCTGAGTGATATGAACAGAACCAGAAGAACATTGTACACAGTAACAGCAAGATTGTATGATGAATAACTATGATAGATTTAGCTATTCTTAGCTGTTTCCAGATACAATGATCTAAAACAGTTACAAAAGAGTTATGTTGGAAAATGTCATCCACATCCAGAGAAAGAACTATGTAGATCAAAGGATACTATTTTCACTTTTTTTTCTTTCTCATGGTTTTCCTGATTTTTCTTTCACAACATGACTAATGTGAAAATATGATTAGATATGTATAATCTAGATCCAATTGCTTGCTGTCTTGGGGAGATGGGAGAAAGAGGGAGAAAAAATCCAGAACTCAGAAATCTTACAAAAATAAATGTTGAAAATTATCTTTACATGTTATTGGAAAAAATTAAATAGTTGTTAATTTTTTTTTAAGTTCTGTTTTGTTTGTTTGTTTTGCTTTTTAGATTGTCCTTCACTTCTGTATATATATTTACATTCACAATCCATTGTTCTCTTTTTGTTTATTTGGTGAGAATTGCCATTGTAAATTCTAATTTTTCTATTCTCCCATTATTTTGCCATGGAGGCCACAAATTATGTTCTCATAATACTTATTTTGCTTTTGAATCACTCAAATAACAGGATATTGTGTTTCCATGTTCTCAAATTCTACAGGAGTTTCTGTCTCATCAAACGTTGGATCATTTTCCTTTGTTTTGCAGTAGTTATTTATAGATGTCTGAACTTGTTTACTAGACCTAGAGGTTATATTTCCTCTTTTTGTTAACATTTTCCCTGATTTATATTCAAGGTTTTTGAGTTTTCTTCTTCTTGAAATCTTTGGTAATTTCAAACCTTTTTATTTCTCCCCCCCGCCCCCCACTCATTTTCTCTATTCACTTTCTGATTCTGTAAATAATTTCCTTGAGGATTCCATCTCAAAACATCTCATCTTAAGCAATTCTCTGCCTCATATGACTTTCGGATGGTCAGAACTGCCCCCAGCTGGATGCTGTGCTCTGTCCCTCAGGCTTAGTGGAATGTTACACAGCCTTCTCCCCATATTGTGTCCTGTCCTGGTTTCCTGTCCTGCTTTATCAATTCCTAAGTTCACTGGCAGTTCAGAGATCTGCCACACTGGTGCTACAGGGTTGTGCACCCCACATTACATTTAGAACCCAATTCAGGAATTCTGTATTAATGAGATCTTAGAAACAATTATGAAAAACATGAAAACATAAACAATTGGAAATAAAGTTGGGAAAGAAGCATCTACTCGGGACCTAAGATCCTCCAAAAGTAACAGTTCCCTATTGTGATCTAGGATGGTAATAACCACAATCAGAATAAAACCCTGCTTTCTCTTACTGCTTTGCCCAAGAGAAGATAGAGCACCATGGGGAGCATTGTTCCAGAACTAAGACCTTTCAGTAATCAAACGTTTAATGCAATAAAAAGTTTCTTCCATGCCCTATCTCCAACCAATTTAACTAAACTTCTGAATACATTAATGTAATATTGGATGCAGTTCTAAGAAACGGCTTACTCATTCCCTCCATGCTGATGAAGACTCCTTGGCTTCATTTGAGCCAGTCATAAAGCAGATGCTGCCTACATGTACCAGCTGCTCTAGGGAGATGCTTTTCCTAATGATGTATTGGGATGGAACTGGTGATTTGATTACTGTTAGTCAAGGGATGCAAAGTGAAGGACACAAAAGGTCAAAGTTTTAGAACCTAAGGAAATTCATTTGAAACTTGAACTGGATTAAAGGAAACTTGAACATGAAGGGATATACTTCCTCTTCTAGTGCAGTAGATCTTTGCTAAGTACTAATCAGAAAGGAAAAAAAGACAAAAACAAGTCCATAAAATGAGTTAACTCAGAAAGCAGACCTCTCATGTGTCTCCTATAAGGACAAGATTTGAGATCAAAGAATGGAGAGACATAGGACTCTACATCATAATGGGGTGCTTGAAGGAAGACGTCTTCCAACCTTTGCTCAAAAGATCAAGAGTAATAGGTACCCTCTTATTTGGCGCTAGTGCTCTTATGATGACTGAGATATAATTTAATAAGGTTGAATAAAAATGTAGTCCATTTTATATAACAGATGCATTCCTAAAATTAACTGTAAATGAAATTTTAAATGCACTAGAGAATTTGGCTTTTTAAAAGAAACTTATATAAATCTTTCTGCAAAGTAAAAGATCCTTTATAAAGCAAATGATCATTCCCTAATTCAGTGGTTCTCAAAGTATGGTCTAAAGAATCCTGGGGATCTCTGAAATCCTTTTAGAGGGTCTACAAATTCAAAAATAGTTTTTATTTCCAATATAGTAAATGTCTATAAATATAATCCAGATAAACAAAAATGCTTTGGAGACATACTCAATAATTTTTAATAGGATAAAGATACTGAAAACAAAAGTTTGAGAACCATTGCCGTAATTTATGAATGGGCAACCCAGATTTCTAGCTTCTGTTTTTCTTAAACTAAAGCTTGCCTTTTTGATTTGTAGGCTGTGATTAAATTATTTTTTTAAAAATCTGCTTACAAGACTTTTTGCAATTATTTAATCACAATCTAAAAATCAAACAATGGGTTTACTTCAGTTTAACAAAAATGAGCCACCAATGATCTAAATTTTCCTCATTCTTAAATTTTAGCTATAAAAGTTGCATAGAGTCCTGATATAAATAGCTGGTTAGCTCATGGAAAGGGTGAGCCATGGAAGGTGGAGTTGAAGCAGAAAAAAATTTTTGGCAGAGATGAAAATTTAAAACAAAAAAAGGAAAATAACCCTATTAGAAGAGTGGAGGTAAATTTAGAGACCAAAGAAACTCTTAGCGAAAATATCTTTGATTGTGAAAAAGCACTGAGAAATGAAATTTTGGCTAACAACCAAGAAAAAAATCTGTTACTGTTTTTTTTTTTTTTTAAACCTTTAACCATAGAAAGGTTATGAAGCCCAAGAACGAGGAAAACAAAGACAAGAAGATGGTGAGTGGCAAGGCCATCTTCTTAGACCATTAGAGAAGCACTCCATCCCCTTTTCTCAGGATTTTATCATTTCCCTGCTATGTGCTCAAAGCATAAATACTTTAGTACACAGCCATCATTTCTAGACTACTATTTCTTTATGCAGTGAGCTAGCAAGAAAAACCAAATCATTTTAAAAGCCCTCCACTTCTGTGTACAATAAGCAGAGAATTGACTTTTGAGAGACTGGACTAATGTCCCAGAGCATATTGTTGTTTTCAGAAAGCAACTTTGTTCAGACTTTGGTTTCCTCTACTTGCTCTTTGGAAAACACCCCCAGTGCATGTGCTTTTAGTTAAGCATTCCATGACTGGAACGCAGCTCTGTGTTGAAAGCCTGAGAGGAAGCAGCAAAAACTCAGCCAAGATCAAGCTAAGTTAGATGGTTAGAAGAGTGGAACATGACAAAGAGATGAGTTTTTTCAAAATCTAACCCCCAAATCACATCATTTGAGCTCTTTTCCTGAGCCAACATCAGTTCTGTTGCAAAATACCAAGGATTCAGGTAGAAGTTTGTTTGTTTACTATCAGGAACTATAAGTTTTAATAGATAATAACTACAAGATTAATAGAATGTGTCTATTTAGATTTGCTAAAACTCCAAATTTAAGAGCCAAACTCTTGATCTAAAAGAAAGGCCAATCAGTTGAAAAAGCTGTTTAGAATTGGATTAGGCCTGTGTCATGTAGCCAAAGGATTTCAAAATATACAATAGGCAAAGTAATATACTATTGAGAGAGTTATAAAGTGATCCATCCATTCTATAAAATATTTTGGAATTATGAGAGGAAAAAAAATCATTAAAGTATTGATTTTATTTGACCTACAAATCCCAAAGAATAAAAGATAGAAAGAGAAGCTTTATATATTTAAAAGATATCTTCATAACAGCATTCTTGTGATAGCAAAAAGATAAAAAACAAAATAAATTATTATTGATTGATAGATGACTAAATAATGTTATAGCAACAGAATTTAATATTATTATACAACAAATATAAGGAACTGTGAAATTTTTATGAGTTATAGAACAAAATGAAAAAAAAGTACATGATTACAATAATGTGAACATTTTTTTAAAACCCTAAAATGAATCCAATTGGCCATTGTGTAATGGCCATAACCAAATTTGTTACCATAAAAGATATGAAGAATTATATTTCCCTCCTTTATTTGGAAAGGCGACTATGGGTGAAGAATGTTGCATGCATAGTCTTTCAGACATGGTTTCTGTGTAAGTTGGTTTTCTTACTTGTTTTTCTTTGTTGCTTGGTGGGCATTTATCAGGAAATCTATCTGGATTATCTGGAAATTTATTTGGAAAAGACTGACAAAACCAAAACAAAAGGCATCAATAAAACTTTACTTTAAAAAAAAATTAAGCTTTATTGAGACATATGTAATTATGTGCTAGCATCCTATGTTAAATACCTAATTGCATATATATTTTTCAGAAAAATCCATCTGTTCTAATTTATAAGGAAAGAATAGAGTTTGGATCTGAGCTTAGCTATTTGATATAGAAAAAGTTTCAAGTTCTGCATGTTTTTTATGGTAGAAGTGGCACCAGTTTCATATAAGCTGGGCTGGTTTCCTTTTAAAGAATTTGATCAACATTGATTTGGCTTCCTGGTCACCTGTGACATAAAAGGCCCAGTCAATGGGGGACTGGGGATCAGAGTTCTATGCCAGGGGAGAATAACTCTTTGATCTAATATATGGTAAATACAGAGATAGAGGGGAGTAGTCAATTTATCAAAATTACTACTTTTTTCCAGTCTTAAAAATTGTTAGTTTAAAGATATTTCATTGCACTTTTAGGTTCACAGGAGTTTCATTTCAATCTCAAGCCTGAATCACTGAACTGGTCCAAGTTAGATCTGCACCTATCAAGGTGTGGTTGGCAAAGATTGTTTACAATAGCTTACAAGTTAAATTCTCTGTGGAAGAGCAGGAAGGGTGATATAGAAGAAATAACTTATGGTCTAATTATATATCCAGATATAGGATTTTGCAGCTTCGAAGAGTGTAAGTCATCCCTTTTTAATAGGATAAGGATAATGTTAGTACTAGTTTTGTGCTAAAGCAATACATTAGTGTAATACATGTTAAAAGAACTTGATATAGAAAATTAAAATATAACAAAATTAAGTATTTCTTGAATCTTATTAATAAGTTTTAGGAAAAACTAGATCACCAATATAAGGAAAATAGATGTTATGAAGATAAATCTCCTTTAGAAGTGGCCATTAGAATACCAAGATAATACCTAGTAGACAGAAGAATAGTCTATGGATCTAGTAATAATGGTGACTGATGGGTTACAGACAGGAAGCATGATCTCTGACTCAGAGATCTATGTTACACACATAGAATGGAAGGGAATAGGAATAGGAGTGAGAATGTGTATTGGAAAAAAAGCTACAGGCTTGTCCTCTAACTCACAAATAAGACTGCCTGTCTTATTACTACCCTTACTACCCATACTTTTTCCTCTCTACCACCAAAAATCTGAAGAAGTAACCGAAGTTTAAACAGCAATTTTTGAGAGCCAAAGTTTACCCAGAGGATCTATCTAGTTTAACTGTAGGACCAAAAGGGGATCCAGTGTGATTTAGAAAGGGAATCACCAGTTATAGAAGTAGCTGCTTGATATCTGCAACCAAGTTATTATTTTACCGGGGGACCCTCAAGAAATCCATGATGAGTATCTCAGTTTCTATCATGCATTTGAAGGGGAAAACTACTGAGGAAAAAAGGAGAAACATTTTCTCAGGTAGAGGTAGAAAGAAGTCCTGCTTAGTTGAAGTGGCTAATCAAGAGTATATTATGGGTATTGATATGAGTCCTTGAGAGTCAGTACCTATACAGGTCCTCTCTGTCTGGTATTGTGACAAGGGCTAAATTAACTATCTCATATAATTAATATTAAATAATATTGAGTTGGGGAATTTATATGTGTGTAATATTTTCTCTCATAATAGAAATGAAGATGACTATATTATTTTGCCAATAAAAGTAGTTTTGTAGCAAAATATTCTAGTCATCTTGTGGTCAGTGAAGAAGGTGGATGACACCTATCATATTATGGTAAATTATTTAGAGCTAAATAAAGTGATTAGGGTAATTGCTACATCCTATAACCTTGTCTATATGGCAGAACTGAAGGTCTGGACAATAGATCTGGGGCTACCTGATCTTGTTTCTACTTTTTTCTTTATTTCCATGTTTGAAACTAGTTAAGAGGACCTTACTTTTACCTGAAGAGTTCTGCATGTCTTTTCCAACCTTCAGGTTCAAGGTTACTTGAATTCTATTTCATATTGTCACGACTCTGTTGTTTGTCCTTCATTCTCAAAGATGATATGCAAGAGAGCTGGATTTGAATGAGGGAGGGCTGGGGAAGTCACCTGCCTCTTCTGCCACTTTCTCCTTCAAATCCATCAAGCTCTAATGGCCAGACACAGATCAGGATAACTGGAGCTGTCCCTGGATGCAGTGGGAGTCCTTGGCCTTTTTAAGCTAAGATCTTTAACAGTTCTCAGTTTGATTAAGGCAAACCATAATTCAGGCTAGGTAAGAAAGAAAAAAAAATGGCCTTTTTTACCTACTCAAAAATTATTTTTTTAAAAAGGAATCAATCTGGAAAGGGAAAACCCTCACAGAATTTCTGGTCAAAACAACAATTGCTATTTACATTCATTTTATAGCAATCAGGGTCAAAACAAAGACCAAGTGGGCTTGGCCTGCAACTTTTTGTTAGGCAGTCAATGAGAGTGAGAGTGATTTGGATTTAAGGCATGATCTTTAAGAAATAAATTGATCCTCCAATCCAAGAAGGGAAGGAAGGAATGGAAGGAGAGAGGAAAGATGGATATTAGCTATGTGTGTTGCTCCATTATCAGTGGGACAGCTTCTACTCACAAAGTTATTTGTTCTTTGTTTGTTTAAAGGACCATGACATAAGGAGGCGAAGTCATGACATGCAAAAGAATTGGATTTGAGGGAAGGAGGACTGTGCAAAGTCACTAGCCTCACTTTTCCCTCTGTAACTATCAAGGTCCACGATCAGGACAACTGGAGATGGCTTTCCAAAGCTTGGTGAACAGCAACCTGAAAGGAAGTCCTACTTTTTGAAGGCATTGATATCTATCTAGTAACATTTGATGTTATATTGACTGGGCCAGAAGAAGCCACAGTTGCAAACACCCTTAATCATATGAGGGGAAAGGAGTGAAAGATCAAACCTAAAAAATTCAGTGTTCAACCTATTAAGTTTTTCCCCTGGATGGGGAACACCTAGATGCAGTCCATATTAAATTATTGACACTTCCTAACCCACAGTTTAAAAAGGAAATTCAGAGGGTTTTTGGATTCTTTAGGTTCTGAAGAAACCATATTTTTTCAATTGGGTATCTTGATGACCCCCCATTTACTGAGTTGAGTATAAGTCTTTCTTTTGAGTGGGGCCCAGTCCAGCAGTCTGCCTCTGGGTCCTGAAGTCTATAATATTAGAGATATCTGTCCATAAGGACTAGACTAAGTAATGACTTTGTCAGGCACCAAGAAATGGGCAGGCTAAACAGTTACTGGTTTTCTGGAGCCATAACATCTTTGAAGCATTTGCTTGCTATGAACCACTTTTGAATAAACAAGTTGCTTAATACTTGATGAGACATGTATATTTTTGTACATAGCCAATACTGGAATTTATTTTGCTTGTTTATGTATATTTTTACAAAGGTTTTGCATTTCTTTTTCTTCTTTTTGAAATAAGGGAGGAAGGCAACTGAAAAAAAAATTAGATAAAATTTTAAAAACCCAGTTGTTTGCCTTTTATTGGGCTCTAGTTGGTAGTAAACAGATAACACAGGGCCATACCATTATCCTTTGACCAGAGCTGCCCATTTTGATTTGGATAATGCAAGATGATCTGAAAAAACAGGACACAGGAGGTTCTCACTGTTAAACAGAAATAGTATCAAGAATCTACTATGTGTCAGGTATTATATTCGATATCAAAATAATTATTACTTATAAGATTAGATCATAATGGAAAAGATAGCAAATACAAATATATGTGCATATATAAGTAGATACAGAATAAATAAGTAAATACCAAAAAATCATTAAAATGTAATGAGACTCAATAAAGAAGGTGATGCTTAAACTACATCTTGAAGTAATAGGAGGATTCTATGAGGTTAAACAGAGAGTGGTCCCCAGCATGGAAGATAGCCAGGGAAAAAGCAAAAAGATGTGAGATAGAGTGTTAAGTATACAAAGAAAGAGTTATCTTCAAAAGACAGATTGAAGCAACTTGTAAAGGACTTTTAAATCTACAGAGAGGACTTTTGTGTTTGTCCTAATGGCACTAGGGAGCCCATGGAAACCTTAGAGCAAAGGAATGAATGGCAGGACCAGAAGGAAAATCTTAAGGAATACCAGTTTGAGAGTAATGTATAGAATGAAGTGGTGAGACCTGAGGAAAGTAAAAGTCAGAAGGTAGTTGCTAGAATGCCGGTGAGAGGTGATGAGGGCCTGAACTAAGGGAACTGCTGTGTGAGTAGATAGAAGGGATCAGATAATGAGATATTATGGAGGCAGAAAAGGCAAGAATCTGTGGGGAGAAGAGTGAGCTTATAAATCTGGGAGACTAGAAGGGTGGTGGTGCTTTTGAGAGAAGTTTGGAAGGCAGCAGGGTCTTTGGGGGAAAGATGAGTTTTAAGCACACTGAGACTGAGATGTCTCTGGGAGATTCATGAAGTTGTACTGTGCCGTATTCAAACTGGACCCTCAGGTATAAGTTGCCCTTCATAAACAAGTTGTGTGACTTTGCCAGAGGCTGAGACCACCTAAGCCTAGCGCCAATACTTTATCTCTTCCACTTATCCAAAGGGCCTCCCTCTATGAGGATTTAGCTATTGAGGAATATTGTTTTGCTAAATTTACTAATGATTCTGAGAGATGAAGGCCTCTGGAGCAATTAATCCAGTAATGGGGCACACTCTGCATTTAGAGGTCCTGAGCTACAGAACCGTTATGTGGGAAATGGGGCAGACAAGATTTTTATTAATACTAGTATCTAGATAGTGGCCATGGATTCTGCCCAAGCAGCCTGAGACACATAGAAACCTCTTCCCAATTTGGAGAGTAATGACCAATGGAGGAATTTTGCTGGTGTCTCATAAAAAACAGCATGTGAAGAGAATGTTAGTGCCTATTAGAGATGTCATACACCTTCCACTGAACTGAATAATTGAGCCACTGCTCTTATAAGAATGGCAGAGACTGAGGACTGGGTTCATCATTAACCTGGACGTGTAGATCAGTGTCATGTGGTAGACAGAAGGTTACTGTGCAGCTATTTCTGCCTAATAATGTTTCCCATGCTGACCAGAGCATCCACCTTTGAAAGATTGGTATGGCATGGTCCCATTTTTCAAGCTTTGTGATTATATTGGCTCTTTTCTACTATCTCTGGGCAAAGTGCTTTCTTCAGTGTAGCTGATACTTATTCAAAATATGGAACTGCAGTATCTTGTAAGTCCCTAGCAACTTCCATCAAGAATTTTTGCAGATCCTTGTGAGACTCTCTATGCCATTATCTCTGAGCAAGACTCATTTTACTGAGAATAAGGTCCAAAACTGGACCACCAATCATCATATTTACTGAGTTTTTCATATCCCTATCATTCTCAGGTAGCTGGTATCACTGAAAAATGAAATAAATTTTTAAACAATAATTTAAATATCATACCCAATTACATTGTTTATTGCTCCACAGACTAAGAATCTACAATTACAAATTGACAATGATTTTCTATAAATACATTTAACCTAACAATAAGCTTTAAACTAGACTATTTCTCCATCATCTTTATCCCAATTGCATTATATGTCACATGATCTATATACTTGATCCATCAGTGCTATCTCACAAAAATGAATGAGTCTTCCAAGTCCAAGGATTTCTTGGATCTGGCCATTAGTCTGGTTTAATAAGAAAAGATTCTTTTTTGAGCATAGTCTCCATTAACTTCCTCCAACTCTTCCTATTTCTATTTGTACCTATGGGGTTTTGAGGTTTCTGCTCCCTTCTATGCAGAAGTGTCAAACTCCAAGTTTGGCTGAACCAGGTTAAAATGTAATTGGGAAATGTTTATTAAAATATAGTTGTAAAAGATAGCATAATATTAATTTGTAGTTTTCTAAGTCAACATGCAGCTCCAGGGATCCATTTCTATTTGAGTTTGACACCACTGTCTATAGAACTTGTGGAAGTATTTCAGATCCTACTTAGCTTGCAAATTATCTTTATCCTAGGACAATATGAATAATTCTTTTTTTTTGCAAGGGCTTTGGAAAAAGAATTATTGAGAGATGCTTTGTTTATAATACAAATGAGGCAGAATGATCTTTTTTTATAATTATAATAAATGGAAGCTCATCAAGAACAAAAAGGGATCCTTTAGAATGCCTCGATGGTAATTTCTCAATTCACAATTCAGCATGCTCAACAGAGATTAACACAGGATATTTTGGAAATAATATAAATTGAACTGGCTAAAATATTTATGGAAGTGTTCATCAAGAAAGTGGTCCAATACATACATATTATGAAGAATGACAAAAGATAAACCTCAGAAAAACCTGTTAATCACTGAAGTTGACTTGTTTACTTATATAATAGTTCCAATGAAATATGATCAAGTATTCCCTAAAAAAATATTACTTTAACAATTGACAAAGGATTATTAGAGTAAAAATGACCTGCAGTTTCATGCATCTCTGTGTAATTATCTTAAAGACATTTTTTTAATTTGAAAAGAATACATGCCTAGTGAAAATAATAAATAGGACTGGGTTGTTAATTCAGAATATATCATGGAAGGCAACTATTGGCACAGTGGGCCTGGAGTCAAGAAGTCAAGGGTTCAAATGTTACCTCAGATACACATTAACTGTGAGCAATTCACTTAACTTGTTTGTCCCAGTATCCTTATTTATAAAACAGGAACTGCAACAGCATCTACCTCCCAGAGTTGTTGCAAAGATCAAATGAGATATTTGGAAGGTGTTTAGCACATAATGAGCACAATATAAATACTAGCTATTTTTATTTCTGTTCATAAGATCATAAATTTAGAGGGATTTTAGAGGTCTTCTAGTCCAACTCTATCTTATAGATGAGGAAAATGATCACACAGTTTTAATAAGTGGCATAATTGGATTCAAACCGAGGTCCTCTAATTTCAAACTCAGTACACTTCTCACTCTATTACACTATCTGTCCCCACATCCCAACAATGACTAAGTTAATCCAGTGAAATACTGAGATGGTAGTCCCCTGCTCTAATCAAGTTTCTTCAGGAAACCAGACAGTTATCTATGTTACATTGTTTAGAAAAGTGGGGGATAATTTCAGTCACAAAGCCATTGAAAATGAATTGTTCATTAGTTCCCTTGAAATTCTTGACCGTTTGTTTTTCCATATGAACTTTGCTATTATTTTTTCTAGGTCATTAAAATAGTTTTTTGGCAGTCTGATTGGTATAGCACTAAATAAATAGATTAGTGTTGTCATCTTTATTATATTTGCTCACCCTATCCAAGATCATTTAATATTTTTTCCAATTGGTTAGATATGACGTTATTTTTGTGGAAAGTGTTTTGTAGTTTTGCTCATATAGTTCCTGACTTTCCCTTGGCAGATAAATTCCCAAATATTTTATACTTTTGGCAGTTACTTTAAATGGAATTTCTCTTTGTATCTCTAACTGTTAGATTTTGTTAGTGATATATAAGAATGGTGATGATTTATGTGGGTTTATTTTGTATCCTGCAACTTTGCTAAAGGTGTGAATTATTTCCAATAGCTTTTTAGTAGAATCTCTGGGGTTCTCTAAGTATACCATTATATCACCCACAAAGAGTGATAATTTGGTTTCCTCATTACCTACTCTAATTGTTTTAATCTTTTTCTCAACTCTTATTGCCGAAGCTAGCATTTCTAATACAATATTGAATAGTAATGGTGATAGTGGGCAACCTTGTTTCACTCCTGATCTTACTGGGAATGGTTCCAGTTTATTCCCATTACATATCCCCATTTTACTGATGGTTTTAAATAAAGTACTGATTATTTTAAGGAAATGTCCATTTATTGCTATATTCTCAAGTGTTTTTAGTAGGAATGGATGATGGATTTTATCAAATGCTTTTTCTGCATCTATTGAGATGATCATATGGTTTTTGTTAATTTGGTTATTGATATAATCAATTATGCTAATAGTTTTCCTAATATTGAACCAGCTCCACATTCCTGGTATAAATCCTACTTGGTTGTGGCGTATTATGCTGGGGATGATTTTCTGTAATCCTTTTGCTAATATTTTATTTAAGATTTTTGCATCAATATTCATTAGGGAGAATGGTCTATAATTTTCTTTCTCTCTTTTCATCCTACTTGATTTATGTATCAGTATCATGTCTATGTCATAAAAGGAATTTGGTAGGAGTCCTTCATTCCCTATTTTTTCAAATAGTTTATATAACATTGGAGTTAATTGTTCTTTAAATGTTTGGTAGAATTTATATGTAAATCCATCTGGTCCTGGGGGTTTTTTCTTAGGGAGTTGATTAATAGCTTGTTCTATTTCTTTTTCTAAAATGGGACTATTTAAGCAATTTATTTGCTCCTCTGTTAATCTAGGCACCCTATATTTTTGAAGGTAGTTATCCATTTTACTTAGGTTGTCAAATTTATTGGCACAAAGTTGGGCAAAGTAACTCCTAATTATTGCTCTAATTTCCTCTTCATTGGTGGAAAGTTCTCTCTTTTCATTTTTAAGACTAACAATTTGATTTTCCACTTTCCTTTTTCTAATCAAATTTACCAAAGGTTTATCTATTTTGTTGGTTTTTTCACAAAACCAACTCCTACTTTTATTTATTAATTCAATAGTTTTTACTTTCAATTTTATTAATTTCTCATTTTAATTTTAGAATTTCAAGTTTAGTATTTGATTGAGGGTTTTTAATTTGGTCTTTTTCTAGCTTTTTAAGCTGCAAGCCCAATTCATTGATCTTCTCTTTCTCTATTTTATTTAAGTAGCCTCTAGAGATATAAAATGTCCCCTTTTTACCATTTGGCTGCATCCCACAAATTTTGGTCTGTAGTCTCATTGTCATTTTCTTGGATGAAATTATTGTGTCTATGATTTGCTGTTTTACCCATTCATTCTTTAGGACGAGATAATTTAGTTTCCAATTACTTTTTGGTCTATTTACCCCTAGCTTTTTGTTGAATGTATATTTTATTGCATCACGATCTGAAAAGAATGCATTTACTATTACTGCCTTTCTGAATTTAATTTTGAGGTCTTTATGTCCTAAAATATGGTCAACTTTTGTATAGTTTCCATGAACTGCTGAGAAGAAAGTATACTCCTTTCTGTCTCCATTCAGTTTTTTCCAAAGATCTATCATACCCAATTCTAATATTCTATTTATCCCTTTAACTTATTTGTTTTGTGGTTTGATTTATCTAATTCTGAGAGTTCAAGGTTGAAATCTCCCACTATTATAGTTTTGCTGTCTATTTCTTCTTGCAACTCTCAACTTCTCTTTAGGAATTTAGATGCTATACCACTTGGTACATATATGTTTAGTACTGATATTGCTTCATTGTCTATGCTACCCTTTAGCAAGATGTAGTTTCCTTCCTTATCTCTTTTAATTAAATCAATTTTTGCTTTTGCTTGATCTGAGATAAAGATGGCTACCCCTGCTTTTTTTTACTTCACCAGAAGCATAATAAATTCTGCTCCAGCCTTTTACCTTTACTCTGTATATATCTCCCTGCTTTAAATGTGTTTCCTGTAAACAACATATTGTAGGATTCTGGCTTTTGATCCAGTCTGCTATCCACTTCCACTTTATGGAAGTGTTCATCCCATTCACATTTATGATTAAAACTAATAATTTTGTATTTTCTGCCATCTTATTATCCCCAGATTATATTTTTCTTTTCCTTTCCCCCCTTATCCCCTTCCCCCATATTAAACTTATGGGCACCACTTGCCTCACACAGCTCTCCCTCTTTAGAATCCCTCCCTCTCCTGTTGAGTCTCTCCCCTTTTTTTATACCTTTCCCTTGTTTTTTTCTGTATTCCCTTCTATTTAGCCTACTCTTTTCTTTTTCCCTTTTCCTCTCCCACTTTTTAATGAGGTGAGAGAAGTTTCTCTGTAAACCAAATATGACAATTATTTTCTCTTTGAGCCAAATCTGATGAGAGTAAGATTCACACAATGTTCCTCTCCCTCCCTAAATTCTCTCAGATAGGTTTCTCTTTTTGTAGGTTATCATTTCCCTCTTTATCTCTTTTCCCTTTTTCTGATACAATCCCCTTTCCACTTCTACTTCCCTATTTAAAAAATATTTTACCAGAAAAATCAAATTATACATGCGTTCTTTATGTATGCCTGTAACAGAAATACAATTCTCAAGAGTTCTTTTTATCTTTTATGCTTCTTTTGAGTACTATATTTGGAGGTCAAATTTTTTTTTATTTTGCTCTGATCTTTTCATTAGGAATAAGTGGAATTCACCTATTTCATTGAATGTCCACCTTCCCTGGAAGAAAATGCTCAGCTTAACTGGGTAATTTATTCTTGGCTGTATTCCAAGTTCTTTTGCCTCATGGAATATCAGATTTCAGGCTCTTCGATCCTTTCATGTGGAAGCTGCTAGATCCTGAATGATCCTTATTGTGGCTCCTCGGTATTTGACTTTTTTTTTCTGGCTGCTTGTAATATTCTCTCTTTAGTCTGATAGTTCTGAAATTTAGCCACAATATTCCTTCAAGGAGTTTTTATTTTGGGGGTCTCTTTCAGAAGGTGTTCAATGAATTCTTTCAATCCTATTTTACCTTCTAATTCTATGACATCTGGGCGGTTCTCTTTGATGATTTCCTGTAAAATAGTGTCTAGGCTCTTTTTTTCATCATAATTTTCAGGAAGTCCAATAATCCTCAGATTATCTCTCTTAGATTTATTTTCCAGGTCTGTTGTTTTTCCAAGTAGATATTTAACTTTTTTTTTCCTATTTTTTCATTTTTCTGGTTTTGCTTGACTGATTCTTGATGTCTCAATGAATCGTTCATTTCTATTTGTTCAGTTCTGATTTTTAAGGAGTTATTTTCTTCATTAACTTTTTTTACTTTTTTGTATATATCCAATTAAGTTTTTAAATGAGTTGGTTTTCTCTATGGATTTTTTTTCCATTTCACTTTTTTTTTTTTTAATACTGAGTTATTTTCTTTTTCCAATTCAGACTTCCTACTTTCCTGGCATTTCTTTATCTTTTCCAATTCAGAAATTGTTTCCCTGGAAGATCTTTACCTTTTCCATTTCACATTTCAGAAAGTTGTTTTCTTTTTCTACTTTATCAAATCTTTCTTTTAATGAGTTATATACCTTTTCCATACTCTCTTGCTGAGCTTCTCTTTCCTTTCCCCATTTCTCTTCCAGCTCTTTTAAGATCTTTTCTAATTTCTTTTAGGAGAGCCTTGTGTGATGCAAACTAGGTTATATCCCTCTTTAGGGTTTCGTCTGGAGATTGTCTGCTGTTAGTCTCCTCAAGGTTGGAAATTTGCTCTCTTTTTATATAGAAGCTATCTATAGTTAAAGCTCACTTGGTTTTTTTTTTTACTCATTTTTTAAAAAAGCCCTTAGGGTCTGCCTTCAGGACAAGGAGGTTCTCACCTTCCTCTACAGAACAGGGACAGTAGCTGTCCTGCAAATGGGCTGGGAAGAGCGGCCATGATGCAGAAGTGCAACTGCCCTGAGCAGAACCCCGCTGTGCAGGAAATGTGACTGCCCTAAGTAGACCCCCAAGCTGTGAACAGGGATTGCAGAGTTTTGCTGTGGCTGTGCTGACTCACTCCCAGTGCTGGGTGGGTGTGGCCAGGTCCTGTTAAACTCTGGCATTTTGGGATACTCTCTACCTTTTGTGTTTGTGTAACTTTTCTGTTGGTCTACTGCTTTGCAACCAAAGTAGAGCAGACAGCCTGTGGTAGAGTCCTCCCTGCAAACTTTCCACCCATGGAGACTGCCTCCTGCCCCCACTCCACTCAGCATGGGCTAGCCTCCATGTTGTGCCTCCCTGCCTGTGCTGGCAGGCAGACAAACCTTTTCTAACGATCTTCCAAGCGATCTTCCAAGTTATTTCTGGCTGGTAATTTGTTGTACTCCCAATATTTGTGGATTCTACCAGTCAAGCACTATTTCTGAGACTGAATTAGGTAATCAGTAAACTGAGGGTAGAAGGGAACAGTGTCCTCTCCGCCATCTTGGCTCCACCCCCATTTTCCTTCATTAATACAGTGGTATACATTACATCAAATCATTACTATAGTTCCTAAAGACCTTGTTAACAAGTTAAGAGTATAAACAATTATACCATTGTTTGACTGTATTTTATAGCTATAATTATTAAAAACAGTCATTAAATTGTGATGTAAAGAAACAAGATATTCTTGTTATTCAGTTGTGTCCAACTCAGTGGATCCATTTGGGGTTTTCTTGGTGAAGATACTGAAGAAGTTTGTCATTTCTTTCTTCAGTTTATTTTACAGATGAGGAAACTGAGACAAATAGAACTGACTTGTCCAGGGTCACACAAGTAATAAGAGTCTACGGCCAGATCTGAACTCAAAATGAATCTTCTTAACTCCAACCTCAGCACTCTATCTCCTGCACTACCTAATTAAGACCCTATTCAGTTATGTGCTTTTTGAAAGTTTCTAACACTAATCTACAAGTGCTTCTGACCATGGAAAAATAGAAAAAGGTAACTTTGGAAAGGTGTGCAACTTCAGATTATTAGAGGAGTCTCCAAATTTGGTTTGAGAATTCGTAAAACTATGCTCCCAGCTGATTTGTTATGACTTAAATGCTATCAATGGCACTTTGTAGTCTATTCATTTTGGATTCATCTTGCAAAACAACAGACACCTTGGCACAGTAAGGAAATGCAATGTATTTAAGGTCAGGAAGACATAAGTTGGAATCCCACCTTAATCTCTGGAGCTACATAGCCCTGAGCAAATCACTTAGCTTCTTTCAGTTTCAGTTTCCTCATGTGTGAAATGGGAATAGTACCTCTAGTATTATTAGTATTCTAGTACCTCCAGTACTGTAGAGACAGTTGTGCAAATCAACTAAGATGTGCAAAGTATTTTGCAAACCTTAAAACACTACATAAATGCAAGTTGTTGTTACATGTAGTGATGTAAAAAAAATGAAAAATTTGAAAATATAAATAAGAGGATAAACAAGCAAAACAGTTGTGTTATTGTTATGTTAAATTATGTTTCTGCTTTAAAAAATTATAGAGATTTCTAGTTTGAAATACACTCCTCTACTCTTGATTATATATGAAATATTCCTGTTTGTTAATGTTTGGCAAGTTTGTAATAAACATTTTTAAATATCATTACATGGTTCAAAAACATAGTGTGACTGGGGAATTTATTTTTCAAAAAGCATGCATGTTTACATCTGAGTCACCAAATATTTCTACTCTTAAATAACTGGATACCAAATCCAATTTTTAATACATTTCAGGAAAACTAAATGATAAGGAACAGGGACTCACACAGTTGTAGCAGCTTAGCACTGAGTTACTCTCAAAAACACAATGGAGGAGGAAAAAAAGGTTTGGGGAATGGATAATATCATTCAGTGTACATAAGTCAACATGATAAGTCCAGTCTATCTTTTCTGCACTTTTCCTATCCTAAAATGGGACCATAGCTGCATTCTTTCCATCCTAAATTTCTATTGTCTAGCTTTATAATGTAAAAAGGGAAGGGTGGGGGACTCCTCTCTTACCCTACTTTTTAACTAGCCCAAGAATAACTGAACTAAGACTAGAATTGTTTTCTGAGAGAGAGAAACCTTTAAAGGGTATATTCCTCACTACTGAAAATAACAAGGGTGAAACTGAAACTCCCTTTAATCTGTAAAAGAAGGGAGATTGGGGTCTCAGGCCCTCCCCCTGGGAAAAAAGCTTCCCAGACAAAGTTAAATGGTTTCATTCAATTGGAGATCTTGGTCAAATCAGCCTCCATTGATCTTTTGGGTGGGCCAGGATCCCCTTCAGGGGATTCCCAGACTCTGGGAAAAAGTGTTCAAAATGATTTTATTCAGATGGAGACCTCTGTCTGATGGTTCTTTATTGATTAGCCTAGACAGCTCCCAGCTCCAGGCCAAGATATATCCCATAAAATCATGACTTGTCAATCCATCTCTTGCCAAACTTCTAATGAGGAGTTTTGCCTACTAAGAGAGCTCCTTCTTAGTGAACAATAAAAATCCTTTCCCCCCCAAAGATTTTGGGGTTCCCGAATTCTTTCACATTGGACCTGCATCTCTAAGCAAAGGGGCTCTTTCCCCCTATTCCCACAGCTTAACATTATCATGTGGACACCTAAAAAAGATGACTATGGTCTCCCTTCTCCTCCTCCTGTTCATTGTCTTGTTGCATGTTGTTCTCTCAGTCAGGCAGGGTGGGGCGGACAGAGAGTTCTAACAGAAATAGTGTACTCTTGTAAAAGTACACATGTTAAAAAGGTGGGGAGGGGATAAAATGGGAAATATCAGTACACTGATATGTAAAACTAGGAAATGCTGACCCAAAGAGACTATAACCAAATGAAGCTTAGTAGACCCATAAAGAAAAACACAATTTAGTCTCCTCCCCATCCCTTTGGCCAACTAAGCTCAGATTTCTGATTCTTATCCAGGATTTAATGGATCATCATGAGTTGTAAGACTTCCAGTCCTGCCCTGAAAAAGGAGGTACATGTAATAAGTATCAAATGCAGAAAGCTGCTGCATCACAAATTTTGTTTAATAACGCTGACCCAGACCTCTGCTGGGCAACTTTGAAGCTTATGTTACCAGAATGACAACAGGGCTACCAAAGAACCAGCAGCAAATAAAGAACTCTAAGGAAAACAAATAAATGTGTGCAGAAAGCTTAAGCACCTCCTTTCATTAGCTGAGGAACTTGCTTCCATTTTATGGAGAAAATTGAGGTCATTCACTGTGATCTCCTCTTCCCAAAGCAAACTCAACTTTCTCATCTTTTCCTCCAATCAGGAAGCCCTTCCACTTGGTCATGCAGATTTCTTTCTCCCTCTCTACCACTTTCAACTGCTCAAGTCTCCTCAGTCTCTACCATCCATATGCTCAAACTATTGCTCTTTATCTTCCCTCTTATTGCAGCCAGACTCAAAAATTTTGTCTCCTCTTATATACTTCCTTCTGCCTTCTGAGAGTCAGCTAGGTGATTATACCAAACTGAAAAGTTTTTGTACAAACAAAACTAATGCAGACAAGATTAGAAGGGAAGCAATAAACTGGGAAAATATTTTTACAGTCAAAGGTTCTGATAAAGGCCTCATTTCCAAAATATATAGAGAATTAACTCTAATTTATAAAAAATCAAGCCATTCTCCAATTGAAAAATGGTCAAAGGATATGAACAGACAATTCTCAGATGAAGAAATTGAAACTATTTCTAGTCATATGAAAAGATGCTCCAAGTCATTATTAATCAGAGAAATGCAAATTAAGACAACTCTAAGATACCACTACACACCTGTCAGATTGGCTAAGATGACAGGAAAAAATAATGATGATTGTTGGAGGGGATGCGGGAAAACTGGGACATTGATGCATTGTTGGTGGAGTTGTGAACGAATCCAACCATTTTGGAGAGTAGTTTGGAACTATGCTCAAAAAGTTATCAAACTGTGCATACCCTTTGATCCAGCAGTGTTACTACTGGGATTATATCCCAAAGAGATTATAAAGAAGGGAAAGGGACCTGTATGTGCACGAATGTTTGTGGCAGCCCTTTTTGTAGTGGCTAGAAACTGGAAACTGAATGGATGTCCATCAGTTGGAGAATGGCTGAATAAATTGTGGTATATGAAAATTATGGAATATTACTGTTCTGTAAGAAATGACCAACAGGATGATTTCAGAAAGGCCTGGAGAGACTTACACGAACTGATGCTGAGTGAAATGAGCAGGACCAGGAGATCATTATATACTTCAACAACAATACTAGATGATGACCAGTTCTGATGGATCAGGCCATCCTCAGCAACAAGATCAACCAAATCATTTCTAATGGAGCAGTAATGAACTGAACTAGCTATGCCCAGAAAAAGAACTCTGGGAGATGACTAAAAACCATTATATTGAATTCCCAATCCCTATATTTATGCACACCTGCATTTTTGATTTCCTTCACAAGCTAATTGTACAATAATTCAGAGTCTGATTCTTTTTGTACAGCAAAATAATGTTTTGGTCATGTATACTTATTGTGTATCTAAGTTATATTTTAATATATTTAACATCTACTGGTCATCCTGCCATTTAGGGGAGGGGGTGGGGGGGGGGTAAAGAGGTGAAAAATTGGAACAAGAGGTTTGGCAATTGTTAATGCTGTAAAGTTACCCATGTATATATCATGTAAATTAAAGGCTATTAAATAAATAAATAAATAAAAAAAAAAAAAAAAAGAGAGTCAGCTAGGTGGTTGATTAGAGTGGCAGATCTAGGGTCATAAAGACACGAATTCAAAACCAGTCTCAGACCATTACAAGTTACTGTCTACCTGTAATTCTGTCTGCCTCAGTTTAGCACAAATTAGGTACTTACAAATGCTCATTTCCCTCCTTTGTCACTCCTCAATCCTAATCTCATAGCTCAATTGAAACTGTTCTTTCCACAATTACCAATGCTTACTTATTTACCAAATCTGATATTTTTTTCCAAACCTCATTCTAATTTATTTGACACTGTTGACTATGCCTTAACTCTGGTCATTCAAGGGCATAAAAAGGTCTATGCACATGGGAGTTAGAGTCCTTCATCCCAAGATCAAGCAAATTACCACCCCCTGTCCTGCTGACCATTCTCAATTCTGTATTGCTATTTTGACAAGAAAAAAACAAATTCCTCTATATGGTTCTTTTTTTTTATTGGTACAGAGTAGCTTTTATTTCAACCCAGAGAAATTAATAAAATGCATAAATAATTAACACAGGTCATAGAAGGCAGTTGGTGGTATAGCAGATAAGGGCACTGAATATGGAACCAAGAAGACCAAAGTTCAAATCTGACTTCAAACACTTCCTAGCTGTGTGGAAGTCACTTAACCTTCAGTATGCCTCAGTTTCCTCACCTATAAAATGGAGATAATAATGGTACCTCCTGTGTAGCACTGTTATAAGAATCAAACAAGATAATATTTGTAAAAAGCACTTAGCACAGTAAAAACCTGGCACATAATACTCTATAAATGCTTATTACCTCCTCTCTTCCCGATAGACAAGTAATAAAATTCTTTTTCTCTGATGAATCCTTTCTTTCCCCAGAGTCCTATATAGTCATTCAGGATTAGAGGACTATCCTGTGCTTTGGACTATTCTCAAAAAGAAAGTAAATTTGGGAATTGTAAAGACATACAACTCCCTTAACACTCTGATACATCCCATTTTTACCCCAGAGAAGAATATCTAGCCTTATAGAACAACCTTGAGGCTTGTACTTCCTCAGAAATCTGCTAGACAGGTAACCCCCAATATTTCAATGAGTTCCATTTTCAAGTCCAGGAAGCTATACAGATCGAGAGTAACATGCTACTGCCAAAAGGGCACAATAGTAGACACAGAAGAAAAACAACCTTGGGGTGTTAGTTGAGGGAGCCCCTTCTGTTTTCCCAAAACAGCTTTGAAAGCTCATCACAATCGGAACAGAAGTGATTGTAAGGGATAATGTTGTAAAAAATTACCCTGGCATGGGTTCTGTCAATAAAATTATCAAAGCAAAAAAAAGAAAAAAGAAAAAGAAAAAAGAAAGCTCATCACAACTTGGCCCCAACCTATCTTTCTAGTCTTTGTAGAAGCATATTAAAAAACAAATCAACAAAAAGCTTTCCTTTTTAGCAAAACTGAAAATATAAATAGTACTTTATCTGGTCAAAAAGTCCTTTCCAGAATTCCTTGTTTAAAAATGGATTAGATGAAGAACAACAATAGGTCTTTTTTAGGTAAATGGATTAAGAAAGATAATTAATCTTAATTCTTGTGAATGAACCTTGTCATCAGAAGTGCCTTCTTTGGTTAGTCAAAAGAAATTGTGATAATGATAATGATGGGGGAAGGTGGTCTTTCCTTTCCATCCCATAAGTCAATGAAGAAGCTGTGCAATGACTCTTGTTTTGGAATGTTAACTCCCAAACTATATTTTAGCCTGTTAGGCGTTTTCCTCATTCAAGATTCCAATAAAGGTTACCTCAAATCTTCTTGGGTTGAAGTCTTGTCTGAGGGAATGAGGACTGAGGGGTGGAGTAGTTGACATAGGCCGTTTTGGTCATCTCTTTCTAGGCTGGAAATGCTCGAATATTAGAACAGTAAATTAAAATACTTTCAGGAAGACTGGTGCCAAAATGCAAAGAACAAATATCAATACTTTTTTCCTTCAACATCTCATAACACATTACTCCCCTTTCTATACTCCAGAATCCAGACAAACTGGACTTTTTGTTCCTCACATATGCATTCTGCTTTACATACCTCTGCCCTGTTCATTCCTCATAGCTGGAATATATTCCCTCCTTTTCACGACCTCATAGAATCTTTTTTTCTTTAAGATCCAACTTTCTAGGGCAGCTAGGTGGCACAGCAGATAGAGAGCACCAACCCTGAAGTCAGTTAGACTTCAGTTCAAATCTGGTCTCAGACACTTAACACTTCTTAGCTGTGTGACCCTGGGCAAGTCACTTAACCCCAATTGCCTCAGGGGGAAAAAATCCAACTTTCTGGTTACATGAAGTCTTTTCTGATCTCCCTAATCCCTCTTTCCCTATCACCTTTCCATAAATATTGTATTTTGTATTTGTTTTGTGTAAATGTACATGCTGAATGTAAGAATATAATCTCCCAGAAAGTAGGAATTGTTTTTTCTTTTTTTATCTTTGTATCCCCAGGGCCTACTAATGTCCCAGGCACAGAGCAGGTACATTATAAGTACTTGTTGAGTGGTTGAAAGCAAAAAGCAATATATTTAACAAAACAATCTGATTTATCAACCTACAAACTGGCACACAGTAAGTGCTTAACAAATGTTTATTGATTGATTGATTCCTCAGCTTGAATATTGATGGATTGGAGAAACTAGATGATAAGAGCTGTGAACCTGGAATAAGGAAAAGAGGACTTCAAATCTGGCCTCAAACACTTACTAGCTGTGACACTGAGCAAGTCAATCTCTCTTTGATTCAGTTTCCTTATCTTTAAAATGGAGATAATAATAGCACCTATCTCCTAGAGTTGTTGTGAGGATCAAATGAGATAAAATTTTTGGCACATAGTAAGCACTATATAAAAGTTAATATTATTATGAAGTCTCAATTAATATTAAAAGTACTATCCATTTGGGAGATTATCCATAGTAAACAGAGACTTCCAATTAGATCCAGCCTCAGAAAAAGGCCAAAATTCACAAGAATTAACATAACTCTCCAGTCTTTTTAATTTCCCCCAATTCATTTATTTATTTATTTATTTTTGGCAGCTGCCTTCACCACCACTACCAATCCCCTTCCCTGCTTCTACAGAGGGTCAGTTTCATCTGACTGTCCCTTAAATACCCATGTCACTGCAATCTAAATTTTCTTTTCTCTGAAATTCAGCAAAATTATCCTGCTCCATACCCTCAGGTACCTACTAAGTCACAGGATAATAGGATAAACAAATTCTAAGATATTGGGATAAGTGACAGAGATTTGGTGTGCTATCATGCCAGAAAAAAAAAAAAAATTAACAGAGATTTTCAATGTCTTAACCCAATGAAGTGAATTCTACAAATATTATTACCTTTTACCTCAAATTACATTGACATAGTATAATGGGAAAAGCATTGTTCTTTGGAGTCAGGATGGCTGGATTAAAGTCCTAGCCTACATCTGCTAGAATAGTGATCCAGAGACATGTCACAATCTGAGTCTCAGGTTTTCCATTTTACACATGACAAATTTGAAGCTTAGCTACAGAGAGGTAGATTTCATTTAGAAATAAGCAGAAAAGGCTTCCAAAAAATTAGATTTATCTGAAAGTGTGATGAACTTCTTTGTAAAATAGTGAACCCCTATCATTGGATGTCTTCAATGAAATCTGGATAACTTTATCAGAGACAATATTAAAAGGTTATCCTATTCAGGTATAGGTTGGACTAAGATGACTTCCAACTCTGAAAGCCTGAACTTTTAGTAATAATGATAAATTACTGAAGTAATATAAATAAGTAATATAACATCATTACATTTAATGATGCTATAAATCAATATAATAGCTGTCAACCCAAATTCAACCCTAGTTTTCCTATTTACTAATACCACCACCACTACCCACTACAATTGCTATTACTACAAGTAATAATATTAATAGTGCCCATTTGTATAATGTTTTCAGGCTAACAAAATGCTTTATATAAATCCTCATTTGATTTTAAAATTTTACTAGAACAAATGAGCCATATGTAGGCATGACATAAATAATTAAAAATCTGGAGCTTTTCATGAATCTATAAGATAGGAGACAATGGGAAATAAATCATAAGAAGAAAATAAATGACAAACCAAAATCAAAACCAAGAAAATAATATGTTTATGGGAAGATGAATGAAAAGTTACCTATTCTGTGACATGAATAAAGATAAGTAAATTTCATGAATGCAACATTTCTGAATAGTTATTAATCTGTTGATGTTAATACTTTTCTGACCCCACTATGGGAAACTAGTCTTTGCTTCTCTGTCTAAGAGAATCTAGCTTTATCCTTTATTTAAAAATAAATAGGCACTTTATATAAAAATCAAAATGTCAAAAGCCAATGAAAATGAGAAGATATGGGGGTAAGGAAGAGGGACAAAAGAATAAAGAGGAGAGGAGAAAAAGCGCTGAATCCACAAAAATTATGATCATGGAGGCAATTGCCATTAAGGGTTTTTCTGTCAGTATGAAAAATGTATGGGTTAGATAAGAAGTCCCCAGTCTTTTTCACGAAGGGCTTGGTTTGGTCGTGGAGGCAGGTCATGAAGGAATATAAGTCTAAATAACAAGTTGCTAAAGTGGCTCATGATAGACTTATTGAAGTAGGGCTAAAAATCTTTGCAATTACCACAATCCTGAAGAAAAGAGGTTGTATAGGATACAGACTCAGCTTTTGTCTCTCCCTAAAGCTAAGAGCAATCCCTATCAGAGGAAAGTAACATAAATTCATTCCATCTACCCATTCCTCCCCCATACCTTCAGTTATCACTCTTGCCCCAATTCCTTTCTTTTCAACACACTGATTAAAAACAGTATAATATGCCCACTGTAACAAGGACCTGAGTAACTTATTCAATTAAGAATGCTTTCCAAGGCTTTCACATTCAGGCCCTAGATGTGCCTGCTTGGCTTCTTATGGCTAAAGAATGTGTTCAGAAGTAAGCAGAATTGAGGGAAAATGGACATGTATTTGTTTGTAATGCAAATGTCCAAGTAAATGTGAGCACTGAAGGAAAGATATAATGCTGTTAAAGCAGTGGTTGTACATGTGTGTATAAGTGCGGTTGGTGGTGAATGTCTATGGGACAGGATTTCCAAACTCCTTCTTTTCCCTACATTTATTTACAAACTTTTAAAAATTTAATAAATCTGTGATCTATTAGCCTTAAATTTAGAAAAGGTTTATTTGTCAATGTTAGGAGCAACCAACATCAACATGGAGACAATTACAAAATCATATTTTTTATTGGATGTTGCTTACATTTTGCTTTCTAAGCCTGCTAGGAGCCATGAAGCACATAACAAGCTTTCTTGGTAAGTTAGAAAAATATATAATTATTAATAAGTTGCATTTTGAACATTTAAAGTTCTAAACATATGCAACCTGATCAAACAACTTTAGTGATAAGTTAAGGATTAAAAAGATATTAATGTTGCAGACGGGGGTGGGAAGTAAAGGAGGAGGAGGGGTAATATAAGAATTTCATGCCTTGATCCTGAAAGGGGAAGTCTCTCTACCAGAAAAGGGCTGCATTATAAACCTGGCTGGGTCATGCATGCAAGAAACAGCAGAATAAGAAAAGCAGGGTAAATTATTTAGGTTATTTCATGATGTCTGCAAGGAGCCATACCCAAGACTCCTACTCCTCCTTTCTGTTCTCCCAAGTAAAAAAACTTCTGGCCAAAAAATAACTCCCTTCCAGAATCAGGGTGGAATAAATTAACAAGAAGTTACTATTTTATCTATAGCACACTGAGGGGTCGCAGAAGACCCATTCCAAATGGGTTGCTTGATTTCAAGACTGAATTGGAGACAATGAATCTGGGTCCCTCAGGGAAAAAGTTTTCTTCCTTTTCAACTATGACGTGATCAGCCATTTATACCTAATAGTCCCTTTTGTACAGGGACCACAGGAATCAGAATGGGAATAAATAGATTAAAAACTCTGGGCAGGAGTTCTCATTCTCTATTTCTTGTCTCCAAGAAGTAATAAGAGAGGAAGAAAAATTCAAATAAAAGCTTCCCTTGTCCACTAAAATAAGAGCAAGGGAAAGACAAACTGACCTTACCCAACAAGGTACTGAAAAAACCTTACACCATCCTTAAGAAGCCCTGCCCCATCACAGCAGGGGCTCATGAGAGGCACTGATTAGTTTTTCTGAGTTTTACCATAGGAAGCTCTCATATTTAGTGCTGCCCCAAAATGGGGGGTTGGGAGGAGAAAAAAGGAAAGGCACCTTCCTCCCCAACTCCTTCATACAGCCCCACGGTCTCTTCCTGTTCCCTCTGTTTCTTGTCAGGAGAGAAGCTAACTTGTCAGCTCCATCAGCAGATTATCCCCATGTTTTCGGAGCAGATTTCGATGATTATGGTTGACCGACCATTGCTGTGGCAGATGCTTGGGTTTCATGGAGTCCAAGAAGTGTTGGCGCCAGCGACTCTCCAGATGCATGAGAGAGCGCAGTCCACCTTTCGCATGATACTGTACCACCTTCAGCCCATGGGGAACATAGCTCTCATTGGCAATCCTGTCAAGACACAAGACACAATGCTAGAATGATGAGGTACCATGTCAATCAAAAATCAAACAGAGGAAGAGGGAATGGAAACCTATGCAGTTAATTTTACTAAAACTGCTTTTATTTTCCTTTTTTTATTCTTTATTCTTTCTTCAGCTCTCTGAGAAGGGGAAGGAAATGAGCCATATTTGGAAATCAAAATGAAAGAAAACCAAAAGAAATCAATAAAACTTTTAAAAACAAATTATGGTATTGAAAAAAAAATTATTTTTACTTTGCAGTAAAAATTTTCAGACCATGAAGATGCCAGTCCACCAGCCCTCTAGTCTATCCATTCTGGACAGTACTCTATGAGTTGTTAATCTGCCCATACAGAGAATCCGGTTTGGGCAAGAGAGTAGCCTATACAAAATTATGATCCATTTCTATATAGCCTTCCTTAAATACAGGTTCACAAACCATATATATAAGAAGTATTTCAATCACAGCAGGTGCTGTTTAATGGAGAGAATAATCTCTGCCAGCTTCCTACTTTACAAGAATGTCTTAAAAATTAACTAACAAGATAGTAAAGAGAGATTCCATTTCCTTCAAAAGAATATCCCCAAAGAAGCATTCTAAACCTCACCTAAAATAAAATGCCTCCGGGGTATTATGCAAAACCCCCTCTCCATTCTACTCCACACATGCTCCTTTTGATCCAGTGATACTAGTTCTCCTTGCTATTCCTCAAGCAAGATACTCTTTTAATTCATGAGTCCTCAAGATTTTTGTAGATATTTTGTTCTGGCTTTTTCAAAGCTTCTCACTATTTCGCTTTAGTTTTTTCTCAAATAGTTGTTTTTCTGAATTGCAAATATCTCAACCATCCAAGCCTGTAAGATGAATTTGGGGGATGAATCCATAGAAGAAAAAATTTTATGATGGAACACATCATAAACTTAGTAAAAGAATCCTATCCTTCATTTTATTTATCTCTGTGGAAAAAGGAAAGCATTCAATGATTTTAACATTTTTGTTGACATTTTTTTTCATCTTCACTTCCAAATACATCCTTCCTTTCTCCCCTATTCAAAGAGACACATTTTTTTTTTAAAGGTGGGAAGAGGGAGAAAACTAATATATTAACCATTGCTGACAACATCCCATAACCAAGTACCCCATCACATCCCTCTTAAGAATAGAGGCTGCTCCTTCCTGTTCAATAACTCAGTTTAATTTATCCATAAAATGGTAACAATACCTTGTAGGTTGTTGTGAGAATTTTTTTAAATGAGACAATAGATGAAAAAATACTGAAATACTGATAGAAAAAGTATTGCATAAATTTAAGAAGTTATTATTTAAGGAAATAATAATAAGCAGAAAAAGAAAAAGATACATTAATTTACAAGCAATAGCATCATGAGGGCTCTGGAAGTTTAGAAATATAAGGCTTGTAAATATTTAAATTAAGAAAATTTTAAATTTTAAAATTATTTAAAATTTTAAATATGTGCTACTGAATAATGATATTCAGTAGGGAAAGTCAGGAACTAATCTAGGAAAACTTCAATTTAATTTTTTGAGTTTTTCAAGACCTACTATAACAAACTGAAATGTTTCTTCTAAGATCTACAAATAAAAAAGACTAAGTAAATCCTTATTTATTTGACATCTTATCTAAGTCAACAATATGATCACATATCTGACTGCAACGTTAAATGGTACCTGGTTTCCAAACTTGCAGCTTCCTGAAGCATCAGGTCTGTGACAGTCTCTGTGTTAAAAAATTCCTTGATTCCCTGTAGGAGTTCTTCTTTTCGATAAGCAGGCAGGTTTTCAGCATTGAGCAGGGCCCTGGCTCCAGAACGCACTTGACGGCGGACTGGATCTTCCAGCAAGCGTAACCCCTCTTCAGAACCAATTGGGGCCCCACACTCCCCAGCTAGCTGTTGTTTGAAGTTGTTATCATAGTAATTCGAAATGGCATGGCAGGAGGTACACAGGAGTAATACATCATGAGAGTTGTGGTCCTTCATCTGAATGGGGAAGTGTCTCCGGTACTCATGGGGAACTACATTCTTCCTAAAATGAGACCCCAATCCCCAAGCACATCCACCATTGGTATGTGGAACACTATATTGCCAGGATCCTAGATTTCCTCATTTGTAGCTGGTATCAAAGACAATCTAGAGGAATGGATACTATTCTAAGCTCCAAATAACTCACAAAGAGGCCTTGGGCAATTTATCTAATGCAGGCAATAAATTTCTACTCAAAATATTTAGAATCAGTATGGGATCATAGAAAGAGAGAAATAAACATAAGACCAGGATGATCAAATCCTGATTGACATATACTAGTTGGGCAACCATAGGCAAGGCTTCCATGAGGAAGGATGCTTGTAGTATTCACTTCACAGCACAGAACTGTGAGGGGAAAAAATGAGATAATTATGTTAAATGTTTTGAAAACTTTAATGTATTGTAAAACTTCATATATGATTATAACTACCTTACCAGTAGAATGAGCCTAAATTACAGATAACATCCTCTCTGACTTCATTCATTAATCATAGGAGAACTAGATGGGCCTCCTGAAAAGCTTCTTGAAAGTAGGGGCTAGCTGGTTTTAAGAATCTTTTTATCCCCACTGCCTAACATGGAGTCTTGTATGCATTTAATAAATACCAGATGAATTAGAGAAAACTCTTGGGGAATGAAAATGGTTTCAAATGATCTTTGACATTTAGGGAAGGAGAGATGTTATATGGTAACATATATATATATATATGGTAAGGTATAAGATTAACCCTCATCCTGAATTTTCTTTTTTAAAGTCATTTTTTTCAGAGCACTATGCAGTAAACAATCTCTTCCTGGAAAAGGCATCACTTGACTGCTTAGTTTCAAAGGGTAGAACTTGAATAAAGGGCAGAAGTTAAATGGGAAGATTTGGGCTCATGATTAGCATTGTTCCAAAACTGAACAAGCTACTTTATAAACCAGTACATACCCCATCAGCAGAGCTAGACTACATGATGGCAATACTCTAATGGGCTGAAGCTGAGCAAATGCACTGAGGTTGGAGTACTTGAAGCTAATTACCAAATGGACAATACTCTACAATACAGAGACACTAACCACCTTAAATGACTTTCAGAAATTGATAGGAGATATCCAATGGATGCGACCAGTGTTAAGCTTGACTACTTATGAATTGCAACCATTATATGACATTTTAAGGGGAGACAGTGCTTTAAATTCACCACGCTAGCTTACAAAAGAAGCTCAAAAGGCTTTGAGAGAAGTTGAACTGGCTTTATCCAATGTGGTTAAAAGAGTCCCTTGGAAATATCAGTTTTTGCTACACAAGAGGCACCCACAGCAGTCTTTCATCAAGGAGACAGTGTGATAGAGTGGGTGAACCTCCTGGCACAACCAGAACAAAGTCTTACTCCTTATCCAGTGCTTGTGGCTAGAATTTTATTAAAGGCCATTAAGCAAGCAGTACAATTACCTGGGACAAGACCTGACAAGATATATACCTTTTATACTAATACACAAATTAATGTGTGCTGTGAGACCATCCCAGAGAGGCAAATTTTATTAGCCATGGCTCCAAATTTTACACACAGGTCTCCATTAAAGATAACCAGACTATTACATAATTGGCAATGGATTCTTGAAGAAAAGGTTTCTAAAGTTCCTCTTAAAGGACCAACTATTTTTACAGATGCATCCAAACATAATATTTGTGCTGTGATACTCTCGTGACTTAACTATAAAGAGAGTAGTCAGAACTCCTTTTCAGTCCACTTGGCAGAATGAATTGTATGCGATCATTCTAGCTTTTACTTATTATCCAGGAGATATAAATATATCTGATTCGGCCTATTTAGTAGTGTGGTACAAAGAATTGCCACAGCCCAAATAAAATTTGTAGCCTCTACTATATATCAGCTCTTTAAGAAACTTCAAGAGAAAGCATTCAGGTAAGATTTATATTTTGCATGTCCACTCTCATAGTGGACCTCCAGGTCCTATTTTTGATGATAATTCAAAGGCAGATAGCCTTCTAACTATGTTGGTTAATACTCCTTTATTTCAAGAAGCCCAGGAATCTCATTTTAAATTTTATCAGGCTGCTCAAGCTTTACGTTTACAATTTAGAATAACAAGAGAGGAAGCTAGGAGCATAGTAAAATGATTGCCTTCCTTTCCATGCTCCTACACTGCCTCCAGGGAAGAACCCTCATGGTTTGAGACCTCATGAAATTTAGCTAATGGATGTGACCCATTATAAATCTTTTGGTCACCTGTCTTTTATCCATGTTGTGGCAGACATCTTTTCAGGATTTATTTTTTCAGTACCAGCTGCAAAAGAGACAGCCCGAATGGTCACTGAGTTCCTTATTCAAGCATTTGCAATTATGGGTGTGCCACAAGCAATAAAAACACATAATGGACCTGCATACATTTCTAAACATTTTGCACACTTTTGTGCACAGTATAAGATTTTACACACCACTGCCATACCTTTTAATCCTCAAGGACAGGCAATATAGTAGAGAGGAGAAATAGAGACATTAAGACACTCCTCCAAAAACAAAAGAAAGGGGGAGCTACTAGGGAGTAACCCTAGAGAACTTCTAAATCTAGCCCTTTATACTTCTTGATTTTTGACAAAGATGCACTGACTCCGGCAGACAGGTTTTATAACCCACTGGAAGGGCAGTGTCCAATGCAAGCGGCTCCACTATCTTTAGATAATCACCAGGTGATGTGGAGAGACCAGAAAGTGGTAAATGGAAAAGACCAGATAGGTTAACTGCTTGGGGGAGAGGATTTGCTTGTATCTCTACAGGTGGAGAAGGAATCAGATGGGTGCCAACGAGCCCTATTCACCTTGTCCATCGCAGAGAGACGGAGCAGACCCTTGAAACGAAGGAGAAGACCCAAGAAACATCAGGTGGTTCTGTTGCTGATTGTGCCCATCATTGAAAGAGCACGGCAGTTATGGTGTCTGACTCATGGACATCAAAAATTATTGGACTTCAAAATCCTCAGGAATCATTGGATTCTCTGAGACATGATAAGATTGTTGTAGCACTTGAAAACCCTTAGGAATTATTGGATTCTTTGAAACATAAGATTGTTGTAGGACTTGAAAACCCTCAGGAATATTGGATTTTCTGAGAAATGATAAGACTGTTGCAAGACTTCAAAATCTGCTGGAATCATTGGATTCCCTAACACATAAAAAGACTGTTGCAGGACTTCAAAAACTTGTGGGGATCATTGGATTGCCTGACACGTGAAGCAATGGACAATAGATTAGTTTTGGACTATCTCTTGGCTGCTGAAGAAGGCGTATATGTGACTGTTGTTTATATAACCTTCTTCTAGGACTTCTGGAAATCTTTTACAACACCATGTTGATTTATATTGTTTGTTATACCACTACTTGCATGTACAATTCATGTTTGTTAAACCACATCGAGCCTGCACTGACTGTGGGGAGAGTCATCCCTAATAGCCTCTGCGTTATTGCTATGTGCTTGTGTAATACCTCCCATGCTGATGGGTTTGTGCATACCTGTTTCTAATAAGACCCTTCAGTCCAGAAACCTGCTAGCAAAACCCACTTCCCTTTGGTGCTTTTCATCTCCCTTCCTGAGATGTCAGGGAGGGCATGATCATCTCCTTTATAGTGCTTTCACCTCCCTTCCTGAGAAGTCAGAGGGGGTGTGATCATCTCCTTTTTAGTGCTTTCACCTCCCTTCCTGAGAAGTCAGAGAGGGCTCTCACCTCCCTGAGAGGTCAGGGATAGCGTGACCACCTGTGTTCTAAAACAAAAGAAAGTGGGAGATGTAATGGGCTGAAGCTGAGCAAATGCACTGAGGTCGGACCACTTGAGGCTAATTACCAATTGGACAATACTCTATTAACATATGCTTGGAGAAAGAATGGCCCCGCCCACTCTCTGTGCAAATTTGATGTGTTGTATAGGAGATTGCATAGACAATTTGGTGGGTAGAGTGAGAGAGGCAGAGGCACTGCTGGCCAGATTCATGTTGCAATTGCTCTCACTTTGTATCGCCATTCCCCTTCCCCCTTCCCCTCCCCCTGCAAAGAATAAAGATCAAGCATTTTCCCTTATTCTGACCCTGGCTGATTTTAATATACTCTGGGTGCTAAACGCGATCATCACACAATACCATAAGGGTAATTCATGCTCCAAACAAAGGAGCAATATGAACTCCAATATCTCTCCTAACTATAAGTCTATGAAGCAATTATACCCTGGAGGTCTTGAAAAAAGCCAGTTTCCTTTATCAGGGAAAGATTTTACATACAGGGGTTATATTTTATTTATTCACTAAGATTCACTGTTATTTTCTAAGATCAACCATTTTTTGAGAAGTTTGGTAGTAGCCACAAATTTCAGTCCCAGCTTTCAAATAGGATGAAAGTGATTTATGGAGTATCATACCACAAAGGTAAGAAGAGAACATCTTTTGCTGTCCAGACTCAACTTCGCTGCCAAAGAATATATAAAAACTCTAAACCCAAAAGACATACTACCCAGAATACACTAAAGTAATCTGGAAAAGTTTTCTAAAAACAAAATTCAAGACTCAAATTGTTTTTAGGATCACTTCAAGGAGAAACAAATAAAAAGGGTGTGAGGAACCAGGCAATTTAGAGGCAAGCTATCTATTATTTCCTTCCTAAATGAAGGCATCCTTAAGTAATACTTCTAATCTAATTGTAACAGTAAGGACTTCTTTCCCTGTTGTAGACACAAGAAAAGTGAAGCAGGGCCTAGTTCCCCAGATGCAGGGAGTTTCCTATAGAGGGTTTTGCAACCCCATGAGAGAGCTGGAAGCCACTAAGGATAAGAACATCAGCTGTTGTTGACAGTCTAGAGGAAAGGGCCACAATTCTGCATTGCTAATATACACACATTACTTCATTTGACTAGAGGCGGATGGCTCAGGAAGCCCCAAACTCACCGTATATAAGATTCTTTCTTGCCACATACTACACAGAGGTTCTCCTTAACCATCAGATAATAATCTTTTGGGGATTCAGGTCGTCCTGATGGCTCAAACCGCAGCTTGACCACAAAAGGATCTTCACTCACCAGCTCTTCAAAAAGAAAGAAAGAAGCTTTAAAACTGGATTACTTATCTTACTATCTAAATTGCCACAACACCCTTCAGACTCCTTGGCATTGCTATCTAACTTGCTAATGTACCCTATGGATTTCCAGTCCTCACCATCTGCCCTGTAGTTGAACTCTCCTCGATGCTGTCTGCCTCAATTAGATATGAACCCCTTGAGAAGAGGAATTATCTCTCCTTTTTTGTGTGTGCTTAAGGTAACACAAACCTTAATCAATGTTTGTTCATTAATCCATTACCCAGTGAAAAGAACACTATCCTTGAAAAAAAGATCATGTCCTTGAAAGTAGCCAGGAGCCTGGATCTGACTCTGAAGTTCTGGGCCTGGGATACTTTCTTACTGAAGTTGTCTGGATCTTACTCTACAGAAATCAAGTTTGCCACAAACCGAAATTCTGACACTCCTTTTCAGATGCTTGAGTCAGTTTTCCCAGATAAATCACTTGAGATATGACATGATATACTAACTCCGAGGACAGATTTACATAAAAGAAGCAACCAGAACAAAAAAAGAATACCGCTAAACAAGACGGACAGAGGTTAGATAGGCCTATGTTAGCAATTATTTCAGGACTCCTCTGTTTATCTTCTTACTTTTCCTTCCTCATTCTTCAACAATCCATCTCAGGATCACTCTCACTCCCCACCTTACCCCTGGGTTATAATGCCAATTCAACACCTGAAACTCCTACCTCCAATGCCTTTGTCTAGATACCACTGGGCTTTCCTTCTGTCACATGTGCAAAGGGGTTGTCCATCGGGAGCGTGTAAGAAGCAGTTGTCATAGAGGGGAGATTTTCTGCGAGAAAAAGAACAAAAAGGCACCTACTGAAAACCACATGCTAGATAAAGTGTTAGCCATTTTTGCAAAGATTCCTTAGAATAATATGAGTTATTTCTACACCCTATCACAAAATCACAGAATTTGAGAGAAGAAATGATAGCATTCATCCAATCTAGTTCATACTTGAATGAAATTCCTGCTATAACAGACCTGATAAGTGGTCATCTGCCCTCAGAGGTTTGGAGACTTCCAGGGAGAGAGAACTAATTACCATCTAAGGCCACCAGTTCTACTTTTAGACACTGCTAAGAAGTTTTTCCTAACTGGAAATTGAATGGATGCCCATCAATTGGGGAATGTCTGAATAAGGTACAGTATATGAATATAATGGAATATTACTGTCCTATGAGAAATGATGAGCAGGCTGATTTCAGAAAAGCCTGGAAAGACTTACATGAACTGATGCTGAATGAAGTGAACAATACCAAAAGAATACTGTATGCAGTACACAAGATTATGTGGTGATCAACTGTGATGGCCTTGGTTCTTAACAATGTCGTGATTCAAGATAATTCTAACACATATGAAATGGAAAGTGCCATGTGCATCCAGAGAGAGAACTATGGAGACTGAATATGGATCAAAACATTAATATTTTCACCACTTTTTGTTTTTTTCTTTCTCATGGTTTGTTTCCTTTTGGTTTGATTTTTCTTGCACAGCATATGGAAATATGGTTAAAAGAATTGCATATATTTAACTATGTCAAATTATTTGCTGTCTTGGGGAATAAGGAGGGAAAGAGGGAGAAAAATTTGCAACACAAAGTTTTACAAAAATTAATGTTGAAAGCTATCTTTATATGTATTTGGAAAAATAAAATACTATTGAAAATTAAAAAAAAAAGTTTTTCCTAACCTCAAGACTAAATATACCTCTCACTCATTATTCCTTAATCTGCTCTCTAGGGCCAAAACAAAAGAAGCTTGATTCTTCTATTAACCCTTAAAATATTTTAGATTGGCTCTCATGTCTCTTCCCTCACCCCACTCCCACTCCCTTCTCATGTAGGCTACACATACTCAGTTTCTTCAAATAACCCTCATGTGACATGAACTCGTGGCTCTTCCCTGTCCTGACAGTCCTCCTCTGAATACTAACTTATCAATATTCTTCTTACAATATGGCACCCAGAATTAAACAAATACAGATTAACCCTATTCCTGGACAGTATGCCTCTTGTGAGTTTTTTTCTCAGTCACATCTACTAATGGTTCACATTAATTCTGCAGTCCATCATCCCCTAGATCTTTTTCAGAGAGACTTGATAGTTAACCATGCCTTTTCCATCCTGTGCTTGTGAAACCAATTTTTTGAATGTCAGTATAAGACTTTCATATTGAATTTCCTAGAGATGTCAAACTCAGTGACCCACAGAATTCCTGAGTATATTCCAAACCAGATTAAAATATAATTGGGAAATGGTTAATAAAATAAATAAAAATACACAAGACAGAAATGTTAATTTGAGGTTTTCTAAATCAATATGCTATCCATAGAGATGTGTTTCTATTTGATTTTGACAATATTGCTCCTCTAGCTGGTAAAGATCTTTGGGGATTCTGACTGTCATTCCAGGTTCTAGCTATGACTCCTAGCTTTGTATTTTCTTCAGTTTTGGTTAGAGAAAATTTATAGAGAAACCATATAACAAAATAGTTACTTTAGCTACACTGGCTTAATGTTGGGAGACAGATCTGAAAAAAAAAAAAAAAATTATAAGCATCAACCTAGTTTTACCAGTAAAGTAATTAAGCCCTTTATAATAAGAGCATAGCTATACATGGTAAAATCTCATTTCTTTTTAATTCAGGAGATCAAAACATAGCAAATTCAAATTAAAAGAGCTCAAACTAAAATAATGAGAATCATGTGGATTTACTTTTGGTTGATTTGAAATGCTTGCTTTGAATTAATCATTCAATTCCTAGAGGCATTATACCAGGGGGGACCAAATTTCCACTCCAAATTTCCTATTAACCATTTCATTGCATTAGCTATACAAATTATATAGGGAAACTCTTATTGGCTGGGAAATAACATTTGCCTGTAGTTCGATATACCCAGAACAAATTTAAGTCATATAAGTGCCTTTCTGTTGAAAACCACAGGAGACAAATGAGAGATAAATATTACACTCACTACTTTGTAGTGGCAGAAGGAAGCAAATTAAAGTCACTTGAGTGCCAGTCTCATGAACAGCTGCAAATACAGGCGTGCTTCTATCTCATCAAATGAGAACATATGGAAAGCACTTGGAAAATTCTGACATGCTATAAATGTTGATTCTGTAATTTTTAATTAATATAATTTAATAATATAGGTAAAATATATTTTCATAATAAACCTATTTATTAAAGAATTATGATGATGTTGTGTGGAGCCTATCCTTAACTAATTCCCCCAAAACATGGGTTAAGTGAAACAACAATTTGGGAACATTTAGTTCCATTATTATACTATCCAATTTGCAATATAGCAGAGTGCCACAATATTATGGTGCTATTTAGTTTAATTTTTGTGAAGCATATCAGTGGTATAGATAACAAGACACTAAACTTGGAGTAAGGAAGGCCTGACTGGTTGTGATCCTGGATGAGTCAAATTAATCTCTCTCAGTCTTCATTTATTAATCTGTAAAATGAGGATTATAAAGCACTTTGCAAACCTGAAAGTACTCTATAAATGCTACTTTGCTTGTTTTTTTTAAGTAGACCTGTGATTTCATTGGCATTTGGAAATCCTGGTGAGGAAAATTCCTCTTTCAACAGAGAAAGGCAATTGTTATGCCTAACATATTGTATTAAGTTGCCTAAGACATTGAGAAGTGATTTGCCCATGGTCCCTCACAAATCCAGTATTCATCAGAGACAAGACCTGAACTCAGTTATTCCTTATTTGAAAGCCAGCTGTTTACACAATATGGATACTCTGAGTTTAGTCAGAGGTTATAATTACACTATTGTCAAATAGTGTTGTTAGGGACAATGTAATGTGAGGAAATGTAAATGGGAAATCCGATCTCGAAAATACCAATAGGAAAAATACAAATGAATTTTGATCCTATAGTTCTTAATCCTTTCTTATTCTTAGGTTATTGTTCAGATTCTATGAAAAACACCATTCTCTTCCTTAGAAACTATGCCATGTAATCTCTAATTTGAGGAACCCAAAGAAAAAGATCCATGTCCAATTACCGTGCAGAATAGCCCTTGCCCAGGGACTTCTGTTTTTGTTTCCTAGGATCTCTTCCTTGTTGATTTCCTGAAGACATCCCACCAGCTCTGGATTTCAGGTTTCTTGTCTTCTTTGGGGACTCTGTTTCCCCAATACTTTCTTCTCCCATGATGCTGTTATTTCCTTTACCATGGAAAGGTCGATCCACAAGGTCCTTGCATTTCATCAAGACTTTTTCCCAGCTGGTTTCCACATCCCTATTCTTGGTTGAATTCATGGACAACGGACATCCAAGAAGATGAAGAAAAAGAGCAACTGAAATTTGGGCATCCCTAGCAGCATAAGCAACCTAAGGAAAAAAGGCATAGTTCAAGACAATTAGGAAGGCAAGTCTAGGGAAGGAAACTACTAACAAAGTCACCTTTACAGAAGTGGTAAACACAGCAAATTAGGACGGCTAAATAAAATAGTGAATAGAGTGCTGGGCCTGGAGTCAGGAAGTTTTATCTTCCTAAATTCAAATCTAGCCCTTGATAAGTCACTAACCCTGTTTGCCTTAGCTTCCTCATCTGTAAAATGAAATGGAGAAGGAAATGGCACCAGTATCTTTGCTAAGAAATTTTCAAAGGAAAAGAGTTGGACACAACTGAAAAACAACTAAACAAAACAGAGCAAATTATGGGCTTTGTTGATTCAGCTCTGATAGCCATGATTCTGAGAGAGTTTAAAAGGTCAAAATAATCTCTCCTTAAATTTTCATAAAGAAATCAATAGCTTTTTCAAATCAAGGATTTAAGCAATTCAGAACTTCCTTCAATTTTTAGGTCTTTTATTAAGCAATTAATTCTAATTATGAAACTATTTCTAATAGTAGTGAATAATACAGGTTTAATTATTTCCAGTAACTTAATTTATTTTAGGGCCTATTTTTGTACTATTTTATTTGTTTCATATTTTGATATCTATTTTTATCTTAAAATACTTTAATACAGTAAAAAGAATTCTGGATTTGAATTCAGAGAACATGATAAGGAATCCTGGCTTTCTTATTTATTTACTACATATGTAACTTTGGACAAATCACTCACCATCTCTCAGTTGCTCCCTCATTAGCAAAACTGTGGGGGTAGACAGACGAAATGGCTTCTAAGGTCTCTTCCAACATTAAATCTATGATCCTATCTGTTTACAAAAATTCTAATTTGAATATACTAAATTGTTCCTTCTTTTAAAATATTTCATAATCCAAATTTTTTATCAAGTTAAAGTAAAGATTTACCTAGAATTGTGTACTGGTGATATTTTATAGTAGGTAGAATAAAATAAATACAATATTCTTCCTTCCAGATTCATCTTTTAAGTATCTAAGGGCAGGCTGTCCTCAAGATAAATGCATAGTGTAATGCTGCCATCTTAATGCTTTACAAGTATCTTTTTTTTTTTTTTTCAAATAGCAACTGAAGAAACTAAGGTATAGAAAAGTTGCACATGATAAGAAAGAAAACTGGTGATGGAACTGGCAATAAAATACTAGGTGCATCAATGAAGGCAATTTTTTTTTTTAAATAAACATTTTCATCCTGCCAAGTGTGGCAATTGACAAAAAAACCTTTACTTTGAAATAATAAATTTTCAGCCTTAGGTATGTCAATTGATGCAAAAATATTTACTTTGAAATAAAAACGTTTATCCTACTACATTTAATTACAGGATTAAAAAAAATACATTATGTCAATTGATGCAGTTTAGTCTTTCTTAAATTATGATTCTTCTATAGAAACAACCCAAATGCCTTGGTTTCCAATCCATTACTTTATTGACAAGACTAAACTTGGACTTCACACCTAAGTAGCTGTAGTTGATTTCTCTATCTTACATGTTAGGACCTAAACATTTAGTAGTTAGTCAAGTCCCTCATCAAGTAGTAAAATTTCACAAGCAAAACAGAAAAATGGATGGTATATTTTTCTAAATGACATCTGTACCATAAAGAAATCCTTATCTTAAACATTATTAGAATGATTTGGTTTTCTCAGAAACCCAGTATTTGTATTATGCTATAGAAAACAATTTAATATAAACATGCCCAGAAGTCATACATTATTATTTGCTTTTTAGCTGTTCTGGAATATAACCTACTTGTTCCTCAGTAAGCTCTTCAGCATCCCAATTACTGCAACGAAGAAGAAGAGACTTGTTGAGAGGAAAGTTGAGTATGGTTTCAGCAAGTGATTTCAAGCTAAGCCCATTCTGAAGCAAATCTCTCCTGAAAAAGATGAAATAAATAAAACCAGGGACCAAAGACCCAGTAGGAAAATAAAAGGGTTACCTAGTTTCTTCTTGTTTCCTGAAGATCTTTTGAATGGAATTTCTAAAGAGTCAATAATCATCAATCTCCTGCCCAGAGAGAAATGCATTAATGGCCTCAAGCTAAGTAGCTATAAATTGATTTCTCAGTTACCTGGAGATAGTCCTTTAGTTATAGGATCAAAAACCTAGAGTTCAAAGGTAATCTAGTAAGAATATTATAAAGCATAACACTCTCTAAAGTATTTACTTGGCTTACTCAATTTGGCCACTCAATTTCAAGTGCTCTAGAAAATGAAATAAACTAAGAATGAAAGGTAATATGCTTCTGGGACCCATTACTTCAAGAATAGTGCAGGATGAAAAAAATAGGTTTAGAAAGGATTAAGATAAGTTGATGAGTATCAGATCCATAATGGATAATTAAGAGATGGGATGTTTGAGGTAAATTCTCATTTTTTTTATCTTTTAAAAGAACTAATTTTTTCCAAAAAGTTAAAATTAAACATGAATGAAAACAATTAAATCTATTTATAATTAAATATGTTCATTTCAAACTATGAAGTATAATATTTTTTTCAGTTACTCCCATTAAATTCACAACAGGATTCTTTTTATTCATTTTCATTAATGTTTTCCTATTATATGGTCATAATATCTTCTCAGTTCTGAGTATTTTTTTTACTTTGTATCCTTTCATAAACATATTTTCAGATTTCTTTGTATTCCTCATAGTGATAGCCTTCATAGTATTCTAGTAAATTTCATTTTATTAATATGATACAATTTAACTATTCCTTTGTTGTTGGACTTATATGTTGTTTCTAGCCCTTTGAAATTAAAACTGGGCTTTGAAAACCTTTAATCAGACACCTTTTTCTTTTTCTTTTTTAAATAACTGGGACTATATAATGATGAAGTGCTAACACTCTAATGTAAGAAATGAAGCGAGATTTTGAGAACCTTTATGTCTCAAAAAATATTGAAGGAATTTAAAAAAAAAAAACAGAAAAGGACAAGAATTTTATTGGCTCTGGTTGGAAGGTTTTTAAGAGGGGAAAGAGAAAGGAAGGTAAAAGAAATACACTAATATATAAAGATCAAAAAAGGGGGTTGAATTTGCTATTTCTCTTAATTGGAGTGCATGAGAAAAGAGTATACAACATGGAAGGGATAAGGAGAGCAACTTCACTCTTACCTTATGTGGACAAAGGAATGTTAAAAAATAAAGAATTCTATATGCAAAAAGGTATTGTAAAAAGGTTTATTGGAGAAATATGCCAAATTCAACACTGAAACAAGCAATAAGGAAGGAAATATTTGGGAAGGAATAAGATACTGGGAAGGAAAAGCCAAAACAAAAAAAGTAAAATAAACTTTCTGATCCTGACAGAAATATTTTTTTAAAAGGGCAGGGAAAAGAAAAAAAGAGAATTAGAATCTAAGGGGATACTATTAATTGGATAATAGTTGAATAAATTGTGATATATATATACGGACATAATGAAATATTACTGCACTACATGAAATGACAAAAGAAACAATCCTGGGTAGTATCAATTACTGCATGGCAAAATGAACAAAATCAGGAGACTCTAGATAATGACAAAAATACTGCAAGAATAACAATTTTGAAAAATTTGAGATCTCTGATCAATGATCAATCATGTCTCTAGAAAATATTGTAAGGCATTGTCAAGTAATGGACTTAAGGTGAAGAAAGAGATATATATTTCTTAACATGGCTACTATGTAGATTTGTTGTGTCTAATTTGTTACACATTAAAATTTTTCCACCTCAATTTTTAATGGTGGGGGTTGGCCAAAGAGAGGCACTAAAACATTTTTTAAATGTATAGTAGAAAATAAATGGAAGTTCAGAAGAAAACACAAACATCACAGTTTTGAAAATAATATGTAGAATTTGTTACATAATTTTTTGAAGTAATATAATTTGGTAAACAAGCTTCCTTTATGTCATGATTCTTTTTTGTGTATTTTAATTCAGAATAAAGTTTTTGGAAAAGTGAGGTAAAAAAAGTCAAAAGTTACATATTAAAAAAAAAAAATTATACCATCCTCTTTTCAGCATTGAGGTGATTCAGGCCAATTCCAACAGGCTTGTGATAGAGAGCGCCATCTACATCCTGAGAGAGGATTGTAGAGTTTGACTATGGATCAAAACACTATTTTCATCTTTTTTTGTTGTTTGTTTGTTTTCTGGTATTTTTCTTTCTCATTTTTTTCCCTTTTGATCTGATTTTTCTTGTACAGCATAATAAATGTGGAAATATGTATAGAAAAATTGCACATGTTTAACATATATCGGCTTTCTTGCTCTTTAAGGGAGAGAAAAGATAGGGAAAGATGGAGAAAATTTTGGAATATGAGATTTTACAAAGGTGAATATTGAAAACTATCTTTGCATATATTTTTAAAGTAAAAGAGATATTATTTTAAAAATTATTACATCAAAAAATGTGCAGTTTGTTATAGAAAAATAGGGCCAGGTTAATTTGTTCCACTTCCTATAATGCATCCAAAATAAGATTGATAGTAGCAGAAAATTATTACAAAAAGAACCATTTAGTCTTCCAGTTACTAAATGAATTTTTAAAATGTAATAAACTTGAAACACTGAGCAGAATCCAATCAAGAATAATTAAAAGCTATCCTTCCTTCAACAATTAAAAATTGACATATAACAAGAGCTTCAACCATATAAACCAAATTATAAGATTTGAAATTCAGGATCTCACATTCTACATTTACATGAAAATAAGAAAGCATAGATTTAGTTTTAATTAAATCCAACCTCTTCTTGGTTACAATCAGTACAGGAGAAGCTGGTTGCCTGAGTCTTAGCTACCATCAAGAGAGGAATGCTTTTGTATTTCCATCTACCAGGAAGAAACTAAATTAAATAGAGAGTTGGAATAAAAAGTCTACAAGGAAAAAAAAAATTCCAATGGAAAGGGAAATTTACCCATATCAAGGCCAAGATTTTCTAGCACCCTGGACTAAACCAACACTTTACCACTTCATTAATAAGGGTTATTTCTACAGTAATTGAGGTTTTCTTGGAAGATGAAATCTTTCTTTCTTCTCAAATTTTCATATGCTGGCGAGCATTCTCCAGGCTTCCTAGGATTCCTGTTAAGAATTCCAGATGTTCTAGCAATCATCTTCAAAATACCATTGTTTCTACTAACACACTTGAAAGCCCCTGACTACAGGAATAGCAGCATACACAAATACACAAACATACCTCTGTTTCATGGCTAGATTTCGAAGGTCAAGACACCCTCTAACTGTGAGATGATAGTCCTGAAGCAACTTGCTGGCATCTTCCCGACACCCAACCCCAACTTTTAAGATTTTGCTGTCTTCCAAGATATCCAATAAGGTTTGGGGAAGTGCTGCTTTACCAGAGATCAACTTGGGAAGACGAAGTAAGATGCAACGGCCTGTTGGAGAAGCCATCTGTAGGAGTGAAATAGGGCAAGCTTTGCCTTCTATATTCACCTGCAACAGGGAAAGCCAGAATACAATTATCACTTCAGAATAGCATTAAGTATATAGAAAAGGCAACATACCTTCTTCTTTCTAATGGAATCATTTAACTATGTTGAGGAGGAAAAAGTTAATCATGGGCCTCATCCACTAAACTCTGCATGCCACCTGAAACAATATCCTAAACAAAGGTACTTCAAGACAAAAATTCCAAGTATTCATATTTGGATTCCAAATTTTTGCTTTGGGAGGCAAGAAAAAAAAATCTACCCACTATTACCTCTGTAATAGTCTTTTTAGTACTCAAAAACACCAATCATATATTCCCTTTCTCACTTCCCCTTAAGTTTTCTCAACTTCATGATCAAACCAAACATTCCTAGATTCTTCAGAAACAAAATAGTATCCACTTAAATAACGAAAGTAATCTTTCATGATTCATTCTATGCACTGAAAAGAATCAGCTGATCCAGTAGAAAGAGTTCTGGGTTTAGAGTGAGGGAAGCTAAGTTGAAGTTCTACCTTTGCTACTTATTTCCTGTACAATCTTGGGCAAATCATCTATACTCTCTGGGCCTCAGTTTGTTCATATGTAAAAAATTAGGGTAGATGGCTAGATGAAGAGAAAAGGAAAAATGGGACACAAGTAGATCATGTATCAATAGTGATCTCTAGATCACAACTGTTAAGTATATATCTTTTGCCACCCTCTTTTTCTTTATAAAGTATGAAACCAAAGTAAAGAATGAAAAAATTACAATAGAATAGAGCAAAAGGAAATATACAATTACCAGTCACAACAATGGATGTAAATGTGATAGATTTATCTATAAAATAGAGTAGGGTAGCAGAATGAATTAGAAAACAGAATTCAATAGAAACATGAAACATACTTGAAATAAAGATTCAAACAAACTCAAAATAAGTGGCTGGAGCAAAATCTAAGCAAATATAGCAATAATGAACTCAGACAATAGTAAAAAACATATTTGATTAAAAGAGATAACTATTTTATACTTAAGGGCTCTATAAATAATGAAATGAAATTGAGTGTGTGTGTGTGTGTGTGTGTGTTCCAGATGTCATAGCATCTACCTACTTATAGGAAAAGTTAATTGAATTTCAGGGGAAAACAGATGGTAAAATTATAATAGTTGGGAACCTGAATGTGTCCCTTTTCAGAATGATATAAATCTAACAAGAAGATAAGCAGAAAAGTTAAGGACTTGAACAGAATTTTTAAAACTTTGGATATGATAACTAAATCAATTAGTGAATGGAAAAAGGAGGGTGTATATGTATGTATGTGTATATGTATACACACACACACACACACACATATCTCACTTGTATATGGCACTTTTACAAAAAAAGACAATTGTTACAACATAAACACTTCATAAACTCAGAAAAGGAGAAATTTTCAACATATCTATTACTGACCATAGTACAATAATAATTATATTTTTTAAAGAGCTATTGAAAAAAGCATTCGAAATTAAAGATTTGAGGTGTCATTTCATTCCAACATGTGTGATATGGTAAAATTTGCAAACTGGCAAAACTGATTTTTAAATGAAGTACGTAATAATTGTTGAAGGGGACATAGAAAAATGGGCATAATGGTGCACTACTATAACTGTGAACTGGTCCAGTCATTCTGGAAAATAATTTTAAACTATGTCCAAAAAGTCACTAAATTTTTGACACTATTATTGGCCCCTCAACACAATCCTGAAAGAGTAAAATATCCTAAAAATTAAAAACTATTTATAACTTCTTATTGTGGAGGCAAAGAACTGGAACAAAAAGGGGTGACTAACAAATTGTGGTATGTAAATGAAATATCATTGTACTTTAAGAAATCATAAATGAGACAGTTTCAGAGAAAACTGGGAAGATCTGAATGATCTAAGGCATAGGGAAGAGAACAGAATTAGAATAATTTACACTGTATCAATAATATTGCAAAAAGCAATTTTGAAAAACTTAAGAATCATGCCCAGGATAATGACCAATCATGATTCCAGATGATCAATGAAGGCAAAGAAGTTTAAAAATATGTAAAATGAAGCATACATTTTTTTTGGAGACAACTAATATGAACATTTGTGTTGCATTAACTAAGAATATTTACATCACAAGGATTTTTTTTCCTTTCTTTCTTTTTTCCTCTAAGCAGACACCCAGGTTGGAGGAAGAGAAAAATAAAAGCTTATAGAAAAGCTGAAAAATTAGTGATGAAAGGACAACTGAAAGAAACAATAGATACTTCATTAGAGAAAATATCAACAATGATATAATAAAGCCATAACTTTTGAGATGCAGACAAAGCAGTCCTAAGGGAAAATTTATAGCTCTGAACACTTTTATCACAAAAGAAGGAAAAACAGATCAATTAATTGGCCATATGGACTAAAGGGGAAAAAAAGAACTGAAAATTAAGTAGACAAAAAGCTCAAACTAAACACCACAACAAAAATTCTGAAAATCAAAGAGGACAAATAAAATTTAAAAGTTAAAAAAAGGGATTGACAAGTGAAATTAGGACCTCGTATGTTTTTAGGGAGAGGGGAATAGCTAAGCCCAACTAGTTCATCTTAATAAATAATAAAAGAGAGAAAACTAAATTGCCAAGATAAAAATAAAATGGAAGAATTAGCAAAAAAGAAAAAAAAAAGGAAGAAAATTATGAAACCATTGTCTAACAAATAAAATAGATGATTACTAGAATAAGAATATTTAATTTAAACAATTCCATTACAGAAAAAAACAAATAATGCATAAATGCAAACAAATAATGCAAAAAATCAATATCAGGATCAAATGGATTTATAAGTGAGTTTTACCAAAAAGTAAAAGAACAATTAATTCCAATATTATATTAACAGTTTGCAAAAGTAAAAAAAAGAAAAGATCCTATCAAATTTCTTCCATGGCATAAATATGGTTGTGACACAAACCAGAAAGAAACAAAAAGGAAAAACAAAATTAGAGCAATATCCATAATGAATACTGATGCAATATCCAAATGAATATTGAATATATATATATATATATATATATATATATATATATATTAGTAAGAAGGTAAGACAATTGTGCACCATAATCAGGTATGTTATTTGAATTATCAGAAACATAACAGATCATATTAATATTGAAAAAAGAGAGAAAGTGGAAAAAATTAGGACACTAATGCACTATTGGTGGAATTGTGAACTTATCCAACTATTCTGGAGAGCAATGTTGCCCCAAAGGGGCAACCAAACTGCGACCCAGCAATGTCACTACTGAATCCCTGAGAGACTATAAAAAAGGAAAATAGACCTACATTTGCAAAAATATTTATACAGGTCTTATTGTGGTAGCAAAAAACTGTAAATTGAAGGAATGCTCATCAATTGGAGAATGGTTGAACAAGCATATGAATGTAATGGAATACTACTGTATAATAAAAAATGATGAACATGAAGATTACAAAAAAATCTGGAAAAACTTGTACAAACTGATGGAAAATTAAATGAGCAGAACCAGAAAAATATTGTACACAGTATCAGCAATACTGTGTGATGATCAACTACAACTGATTCAGCTCTTCTCAACAACACAATGATCCAAGATAATACAAAGAACTCATGAAGGAAAATGCTATCCAGAACAAGATAAAGAACTCAGAATGCAAATCAAAGCATTTTTTTTCCACTTACTTTAATATTTCTTGGGGTTTTTTTTCTTTTGATCTACTTTTTTTTTAAAACTGTGACTAATATGGAAATATGTTTTACATGATAGCACATACATAAACAACATCTTCAGAAGATGGAAGGAAAGGAAGGGAGAAAAATTTGGAACGCAAAATCTTGTAAAAATGAATGCTAAAATTTTTCTTGTATTGTAACTGAGGAAAAATATAATTCTATTTAAAATTTTAAAAATAAAAGCACATTGGCATATAAAAGAATTGAAAATAAAAATAAAATTACAATATATAACTTTCTACTGAGATCACTGAATTTGGAAACTATTATATATTATATATATTAATACTTTTTGTTTCAATTGAATTGAACTACTTTTGCAAAAAAAAAAAATGAAAATGATAATGTCATCAATACATAAACCTTTGACAAGACCTATTTCTGTAAAAATAAGAAAACAAAAACCAAAAACCAAAAATACTAATCATCATAGTAAGAAAATCTCCATTTTTAAATGTAAGTTCAGAATACAATTAAATATTTTAAATAATTTTTTAAATTAAAATGACGAGGTTGGACTCAATGGCTTCTAAGGTCTCTTCTGGTTCTAAATCCATAATCCTATGCAATAAATAAGCAGGAACCCCGCTTTAATCCACAAGATCTAAAGAATTTCCATTAAAAATTCACTGTATCAATACTTGCTTCCTATTTAGAAAACAGGCAGTATGAACACTGACCATTTTAGAATTGGTGGTTTAATTACTTTTTTTTTTTTAAATAACTTTTTATTGACAGAACCCATGCCAGGGTAATTTTTTACATTATCCCTTGCACTCACTTCTGTTCCGATTTTTCCCCTTCCTCCTCCACCCCCTCTCCCAGATGGCAAGCAGTCCTATACATGTTAAATATGGCACAATATATTCTAGATACAATATATGTGTGCAGAACCGAACAGTTTTCTTGTTGCACAGGGAGAATTGGATTCAGAAGGTAGAAATAACCCGGGAAGAAAAACAAAAAATTCAAACAGTTTACATTCATTTCCTAGTGTTCTTTCTTTGGGTGTAGCTGCTTCTATCCATCATCGATCAATTGAAACTGAGTTAGATCTGGTGGTATAATTCCTAATAAATTCTTTTAAATGTGACCAGAACATTTTTCCATCTTTCTAACACTGGCTTTTTTCATGGAAATCCCTAAGTTTCTTTCTGTTTTTATTTTTTTGTGAAAGCAACTGGGGTTAAGTGACTTGCCTAAGGTGACACAGCTAGCAAGTGTTAAGTGTCTGAGAACAAATCTGAACTCAGGTCCTCCTAACCTCAGGGCTGATATTAACTGTGCCATCTAGCTGTCCCTCTTTTTTTTATTTTTTTAAGAATACAATACTGCCAGTTTAACACAGATCTCAGTATCAGTACACTACTACTCTACAGAACCTGTAAATTTAGCAATAAAGTCTTAAGCTACAACTTTTTTTTCTTGGCAGTAATAGTATTGATACTGATCCAAGGTTCAAATGTTTCCAATTTCCAATTTCTCCCAATAGCAAAATTCTTTTATTCTAAAGAACCAGTTTTGCTTAGATTCTAAAAGACAATTTGGAAATAAGGACCCCACATTACTAAATCGTTCACATTTTTTCTTACCTACTATGAAAATCCTCATTTAGGTTGATTTATTTTCATTAAAAAATAAGTATGGCAACATCATATAACGAACAGATGTTGGAACTGGACTTAGACCTAATTCAAATCTTGCTTCTAGCACTTACTAGCTCTGTCTGGGGACAAGTTACTTTTCACTTTGAGCCTCAGTTTACGCATTTGAAAAATGAAAGGATTGGCCTATGTAATTTCAAAGAGACCAAATTTTACAATCCTATGAATTCCTTATTTTTAACCTCTGAAAATCTGAAACAAACTTCCTTTGGTCCTATGATTAGATCCTGCCTATAATAACTTAGTCTTCTCTCTAAAGCAGCAGAAGAGAGCACAATTTGTTTTCAAAGTTTGGTACTTTTAATGACATAGCCACATGATGGCAGCAGAAGGTATAATATGAAGAAAAATCCTAATCCTAGGCCAAATGTGAAAGGATCTTAAAGATGCATTCTAGTATGACCTGGTCCTTATGTAAAAAAGAAAACTGATGCTGGGAAGAAAATTACTCAAGATCACAAAACTCATAAATGGTACATTCAATTATTGTTCTGTAAGAAATGACCAGCAAGATGAATACAGAGAAGCTTGGAGAGAATTACATGAACTGATGCTAAGTGAAATGAGCAGAACCAAGAAATCATTATATACGTCAACAATGATACTGTATGAAGATGTAATCTGATGGAAGTGGATTTCTTTGACAAAGAGACCTAATTCAGTTTCAATTGATCAATGATGGACAGAAGCAGCTACACCCAAAGAAAAAAACACTGGGAAATGAATGTAAACTGTTTGCATTTTTGTTTTTCTTCCCGGGTTATTTCTACCTTCTGAATCCAATTCTCCCTGTGCAACAAGAGAACTGTTTGGATCTGCACACATACATTGTATCTAGGATATACTAGGACATATTCAACATATACAGGACTGCTTGCTATCTAGGGGAGAGAGGGTGGAGGGAGAGAGGGGAAAAATCGGAACAGAAGTGAGTACAAGGGATAATGTTGTAGAAAATTACCCTGGCATGGGTTCTGTCAATAAAAAGTTATTATTAAAAAAAAAAAAAAAAAGAAATTGAAAAAAAATAAATTTAAGTAAACTTTTAGCATCATCAAAAAAAAAGAAAAGAAAAGAAAAAAAAAGTTGTTTTTCAAATGAATGCTACAGAAACTTTTTAAGAACAAGCACAGTCCCAAAGAAATTATATAACACCTCTCCCTCTCACTCCTTTGCAGAGGTGGTATATCCATGTGTACAGAACAATGCTTAGTTTTTTTTTTCCCCTTAAAAATATTTTTTTATTAAACTTGAAATTCAAGGTTTTGCAAAAGTGACTGTTGAAAACTATCTGCATATACTTGGAAAAATAAAATACTATTAAAAGAAAATTTTTTTTGTTATATGTTAATGCTCTGGGAGGGAGAGAAAAGTTAGGAGAAACATAAGTCATATTTAAAAAAAAGATATTATAAAATTTATTAAAAAAAAAAAAGAAAAGAAAGTTACTGCAGTAGTATAGGACCTGATTGAGAATGGAGGCCAAGAGAGTGGGGAAAAAAGGAGACAGATATAAAAAGTATTGTAAAGATAGAATTAATACGACTTAGCAACCAGTAAAACAAAGAAAGTAATATAAGTGAGGAGTCAAAGATAAGTCTAAGGTTGGAAACTTAGCTAGATGGAAGGAACTTAAGTTTACTGACTCCCTGTCTAGGAACTTTTCCACTGCACACTCTAGTCAAAAAGATTAACATGACAGCAGAATAGTCCATTCATCTGCCTGATTATCAGTCTTTTTTACTTTCACTGAATTTTTATTTGCTTTTGTGCCACTGCAGTCAGCAACAAAGGGTATACCTAGATTATGGTACTCTGCTTTTAGTAATTTAGTAAAGGAGTACCTTTAGTTTTGCTCCTTTGCAATTAGCACAGGTTTCTCTCAATTTTCCACTAGCACTTTCTACAATTTCACCCATCCCAACATAAATTTCATTTGTCTTTGCAAGCTTGGAACACTGTGCCCTCTACCTTGAAAGCAGAGTCCTACTGTAAACAAAGAGTTAAAAGTCAAGAAATAGGCTGGGAACATGGAGCGAACAGAAATAATTCTGTCCATGGAAAATCACTATGGTGATGAGGAAAATAGAAATATACACTAAGAAGATAACAAAGTTGGTTCCTACATCCAAAGCTTCTAAGAAAAATATGAATTGGTCACAGGCCATAGAAGAATTCAAACAGGATTTTGAAAATCAAGTAAGAGAGATAAAGGAGAAATCGGAAAGGGAAAGGAGAGTGATGCAAGAGAATCATGAAAAAAGAATCAACAACTTGGTAAAGGAAACAACATACAAAAAAAAAAAAAAACTGAAAAAAATTATATATTAAAAAACAGAATAGGCCAAATGGTTTTTTTAAAAAAAGGTATGAAAAACCAATAAGGAGAAAAATGCTTTAAAAAGAAAAATTCTTACAATGGAAGAAGCACAAAAATTCACTGAAGGAAAGAATTCCTTAAAAAGTAGTATTGATCAAATAGGAAGTACAAAAAACTCATTGAAGAAAATAATTCCTAAAAAATTAGCATGGGCAAATGAAAGCTAATGACTATATGAGAAATCAACAAACAATAAAATAAAATCAAAACGATGAAAAAAAACAGAAGATTGAAATATTTCATTGGAAAAACAGGAAAGATAATTTTTAAATTATTGAGCCATCTGACAGTCATGATCAAAAAAAAAAAAAAAAAAAAAAACAAAAACAAAAAACACCTAGATATCATCTTTCAAGAAATTATTAAGGAAAACTGCCTTATTGTCCCAAAATAGAAACTGAAAGAATCTACTGATCCCCTCTAGAAAGAGATCCCAAAATGAAAACTCCTAGGAATATTAGAGAAGCTAATTGAGAAAGCTAACAGAAGCTAACAGAAGCAAGCTAACAGAAACAATTCAAGCATTGTGGAGTCATACTCAAGATAACATAAGATTTAGCAGCTTCTACCTTAGAAGACTGGAGGACTTGGAATAAGATATTCCAGAGGGAAAAGAAGCTATAATTACAACTAAGAATCATCTAAATAGTAAAACTGAGTATATTTCTTCAGAGGAAATTCAATGAAATTCACCTTTCAAGCATTCTTGATGAAAAGACTGAATAGAAAATTTGACTTTTAATATGACTCAAACATTAAAAGGAAACAGAAAGAGAAATCAGAAGGGCCTTATTAAACTATTTACACTCCTACATGGGAAGATAATACTTTTAATTTAAAAGAACTTTCTCATTAGGACAGTTTAGAGGAGTATATACAGCCAGAAGGCACAGATATGAGTTGAATATGAAGGGATGATATTCTAAAAATTAAAATTAAGGGGTGAACAAAGAATATAATGGGAGAAAGGGAAATGTAAAATGGAGTAAATTATCTTACATAAAAGAAGCAAGAAAAAGTTTTTTTACATGGAGGGGAAGAAGGGGGAGCTAAAGGAAAGTGAATCTTATTCTCATCAGAACTGGCTCAAAGAGGGAATAACATATATACTCAATGGGGTTCAGAAATCTATCTTATTCTACAGGAAAACAGAATAGGAGGGAGTGGGCAGATTGGGACAACAGTAGTTAGAAACAAAATACTTTTGAAAAAGGACAAGATGAAAGAAGAGAGACAAAAGAATAAACAGGAAAGGAAATAGGAAAATCATCTGTAGAAATGATGAAAAAAAATTGAAATAAATTCCTGTGATTTAAGGTCTCATTTCTCAAACATATAAAAAAGAGTCAACTTTATAAAAATAAGAGCCATTCCTTAATTGATAATCAAAAGATATGAATAGTTTTTAGATGAAGTAATCAAAGCTATCTATAGCCATATATGTTCTAATTCACTATTGATTGAAGAAACGCAAATTAAAACAATTCTCAGACACTCTCTCATACTTAATAGATTAAGTAATAGGACAAAAAAGGAAAATGAAAAATGGCGGAGGGATTGTGGAAAAAGAGAAACATTAATGCATTGTTGATGGAGCTGTGATTCACAACCATTCTATAAAGCAATTTGGAACAATGCCCAAAGGGCTATAAAATCATTCCTATCCTTTGATCTAGCAATACTACTATTATGTCATATCCCAAAAAGGAAATTAAAAAACAAAAAGAAAAAAGACATATAAGTACAAAAACATTTGTAACTGCTCTTTTCTGGTGGCAAAGAACTGGAAATAGAGGGCTGACAAACTGTGATATGTAAGAATGATAGAATATTATTGTGCCATAAGAATGATGAGCAGACACCCAGCGAAACAACTCTGGAAGATGACTATGAACCACTACATAGAATTGCCAATCCCTCTATTTTTGTCTGCCTGCATTTTTGATTTCCTTCACAGGCTAATTGCACACTATTTCAAAATCCGATTCTTTTTGTACAGCAAAATAACTGTTTGGACATGTATACATATATTGTATTTAACTTATACTTCAACATATTTAACATGTATTGATCAATCTGTCATCTTGGGGAAAAGGTGGGGAGAAGGAGGGGAAAAGTTGGAACAAAAGGTTTTGCAATTGTCAATGCTGAAAAATTACCCATGCATATATCTTCTAAATAAATAACTATAATTTTAAAAAATTATCATTAAAAAAAAAGAATGATGGGCAGGACCCTCTGAGAAAAACCTTAAAAGACTTAGAAGAAATCAGGAGTTGATAAAAAGTGAAACGTACTATGTACAAAGTGACAGTAATATTATGAGAAGGTCTGCTCTGAACAATTCAAGCTATTCTCAGCAATACAATGACCCAAATCTAATATGAAGAATTTATGATAAAAAATATTATCCATCCCCAGAGGAAGAACTGATGGTGCTTTAATACAAACTGAAGCATACTTTTTTAAACTTTATTTTTCTTGAGGGTTATTTTTTTTTTTGGTCTTTGGTTTCTTTCACAACATGATTAATATGGAAATGTTTTACATAACTATACATGTATAACCTATATGGAACTGCTTGACTTCTCAATGAAAGGTGGTGAGGAGTAAGAGAAAGAATTGGAAACTCAAATTTTTAAAAACAAATGTTAAAAAACTGGATTTTTTTTACACATAATTAGGGAAAAATTAAATATTAAATAAATTTAAAATTTTAAAGCCCATAAAATTTTTTATAATCTAGTCTCCTCCTACTTTTCCAAGCTTCTTATACCTTAATCTTTTGGCAATGACATTATCTGTTCCTGTCTGTTTCTTGAATGAAATATCCATCTAACAACTTGGGACATATTCTCTCTGATTGTGCCCCATGCTAGAAATACTCTCCCTTCTCTGTTCTAACTACTGAGCTCCCGGTTCTACTTATGTTCCAGCTAAAATCCCACTTTCTAATGGAAACCTTCCCCAAACTTCCTTAATTCTAGTGCTTCCCTTCTGTTAATTATTTCCTATTTATTATGTATTTAGCTTAATTTCTTACATAACATCTTCTCCATTACATTGTAAACTCCTTAAAGTAAAAAACTGTTTTTTGCCTTTTTTCTGTATCCCCAGAGCTTAGCACAGTGCCTGGCACAAAATAGGAGTTTAATAAATATTTACTGATTGATTGGCAGTATATGCATACTGCAGTATTTGCTCTGTTGACTAAAAGAACCATTTAGACTTTTCTACAGTATCTTCATCATTTTCATCAATAAAGCCCTAGGGGCAGCTAGGTGGAGCAACATCCCTGAAGTCAGGAGGACCTGAGTTCAAATCTAACCTCAGACACTTAACACATCCTAGCTGTGTGACTCTGGGCAGGTCACTTAACCCCAATTGCCTCAGGGGGAAAAAAACGCCCTTTGATACTCAAATATCTGATTACTATTCTTATACTCCAGAAAATATAAAGGAAAGGAAAACTCCTTAAGCTGAGTTGCCTTAGATGACCCTGTATCTTCTTAACTTGGACATAAGGTAGTTGAATAAAAAATATAAGTTGAAAAAGGATTCAAAATGGTATAGAACAGAAGGAAGGCTTTCCAATTTGTTTCAAAAGGAAGTTTTCCAATAAGACTTTACTGCTCAATATGAAATTAATTCTTAAAGCATGACATACCAAAAATCTTACTTACACTTATTAAAACTCTAAATTATATTTAAGACTTTTGGGTTATCCTGATTTCTAAAAGAAGTTCAAATACATTCTAAAATCAAATAGAAGTTACTTTTTAAAAATTATGTGTCATTCTGCATTAACCAGGCTTCCTTTCATCAGTGATAATTACTGAGAAAAATACACAATAGTAACTTATCTGTATTATTTTAAAACCAAAAATTCCTTTCGATCTTTACCTCATTTACCCCTAATTATGGAACACATTTTTTCTCAAGTTGATTTTCATAATATCCCTTGAAGCAGCAATTTTTTTTTGTCAATTTTATATGAGAATCTTTCTAAAATAGATTACATAATCCCGTCTCTAAAATAGATTACATTTAACAGAATGTACCTTGTAGAACACTAATATGACTGTCAGCTGCTATTTTCTTGATTATATCATCCATTCTTGTCCTGTGCTGCCCTCAACAGCTACTGAAATAGAAGGCTGTCTGTTCCCATAACAAACCCTTCTTGATTGCCCTGCTGTTTTGAGTTCTTGTCTCCATTTTATGTAGTTTTTTTTTCTAGTCTTCTTCACTGTCAGAGTGTCAAGATATCAGTTGTTTAGTGCTTCCAATGAAGTTGCTTCAAACACAATTGCCCCTAACACAATCTCCATTCCTTCTACTTGCTGTTTCTAATCCACTGTCTGTTGGGAAAACCAAGAGCCTAGGCCCACTGGGGCTGTCCCAGATAGCAGGGCTGTGGAATCAACAATAGCCAACAAAGGGTCTTCTCCCTAAGCTGCCACACTTTCAGGATCCTGTGATATGGTAGGGGAAACATCTGTTAGGATCTGCCAGATGGACTAAGCTAATTTCTTTCCTTAGAAGCTACAACAATCCTAAAAATTTAAGTAGCTCAGGATACTAAAGATTCAGGTTTTTGGTATGGCTTTCTGGTATTTTACCTTCCTTCTGACCCACAGATCTTAGCTCAATCAATGCCATATCCTTTTCTTGCTCTGAAAGCCATCCTCTGTATAGTAAGATGTCTTCTCTTTGTCATCTGTTAGGTGAAATAGGAATATCCATCCCATTTCACCGCAATTTTTAATCTGAGGTACCACTCCATAGGTACAGATTCTTCTCCAGCAGGGCTGAATGTGGTTGTCCCAACCCCATCAATCAGTTGCCTGGGAGCCTTGCCATTGTCTGGAGTCATGCTGAGGAAGCAAACAGGGAAACCTGCTTCTAGCATCCTAGAGTTAACCCCCTCCACCATTACCAAACAGTAAACTGAGTCCTAACCCTCCCCAATGCCCATCCTCCTTTGCCTTTCCTTTCCATTTTACCTTCTAAGAACCCTCCTCTACTTCAAAGCATCTAGAATGGGTCTGAATTCAAACTTGATTCTGCCATGTGACCTATATGACCTCAGAGAAGTAATTTAATCTCACTCTAAAATGAGATTAGATTAGATGACTTTCCAAAATCTATGATACTATTCTTTTTCCTATTCTTTCTATTTTCTCAAGAACCAGAAAACCTAGCTTTTTCCTGAAGACACTACCTTCATATGCTCCTCATGCCTCCTAACATAAAGGGCCAGGAAGAGTTGGTGCTCTTACTGTACTTCACTGTCACTTCTTCTGCTACCATCACTAACAGTCACCTCATCTCCCTGAAGTTCTCTATCCTATCCAATTCTACAGATTTTCAAATCACTTTCCCTCTTCCCCATTAAGTTTTTTTGTTGTTATTCAATCCCTTCAACCATGTCTGACTTTTAGTGACCCCATTTTAGGTTTTCTTGGCAAAGATACTGAAATGGTTTGTTATTTCCTTCTCCAGCTCATTTTACAAATTATGAAAATGAGGCAAACAAGGTGAAAGTGACTTGTCCAGGGTTGACAAAAATAGTAAATCTCTCAGGCCAAATTTGATCAGTCTTTCTGACTCCAAGTCCAGGACTCTATCTACTACACCACCTAGCTGCCCTAATTTGTTAATTGTTTTTTCCATCTCAAACTTTGCCTAGTGAAATAGGCAGGCCTCCTAGTTCTTCAATTTTCTCAATTCTTATTACCTCTTTCTCCAGTATACCTCAATCATATAAGTGTGATAATAATTGAAATACCCCTTCTCTGCTCACCACTAGCAGTTGAATTGGATTTACTTCAGGTGCCAAGATTATTACTTATGGCTTTACAAAAACAAAAGTATGTGTTAGGTTTTTAAAGTAACAGTAATAATCTTTGAATAAGCCCAAATGGCTCAACAAGAAATATAGTTATTTGAACATAGTGGGCACATAAATATTTAATAAATTAAATCTATTTTTGCTTTTTGCTTACTTCATAAGCTTAGTCATATTATGGATGGCTGAGTTTTTTCAGTAACTTGATTTCCTACTATATAAATTACATTTATATGTAATGTAATGTATGTATGTAAATGACTAGTAGTGATCCACTCTGCTAAAAAACCATTTTAGTTTAAGACCAATATTAGTTTCTCTTTAATTTTATTCATCTACTCTCCAAAAAGATTATTTAGAAAGGAGGTTGGGGTGGGGGTTGGAGGGTTTGGGGAGCTTTTTTTTTTTGGAGGGAAGGGAGTTGCTTTATCACTTACCCACTCACAGTCAATTCCAAGGACTGGACACTGTTCCAATTCCCTTCTAAGTAAGGACTCAACTTCTTCCCATTCCTCTGTCTCAGACACAGTCACCACCTTCTCTCCAAGCATCCTTTCCACTCGTGAGACATTAGGAACAACCAAGAGTGACAACAATGGCTCTGTTTTCACTGGAGCCAATTCTTGGCCGTCAATTTCTTCCAGATGCTCTCTGGTGCAGCTGATTTTGCCCCTCCAGCGTTGGAAAAATTTCCATATGATCAGGCCTCCCACTGCTGTGCCCAAAAGGGTAGCCACTGTTGTAGCAACTATATTGTGTTTGAGCATCTTCCTCTTTCCTGTCACTCAAGAGAATATTTGGTTACTACCCCAAACTGCAAAACAAATGTAAAAAACAAAGAACAAAAACGATAGCCTCTTTGAAGGAATTATTCCCACTAAGCTGGACTTGAACATTTACAGCAAAACATTTCCTTTGCATTTCCAACACAAAGTTGAAGATAACTAGGGTCAGTATTAGACAATACTGTGAAGTAGTTACAGTTGGTGGTCTTCTTTTTCCTTTCATATCCTAACATTGGTAGTATGCTCTCCTCCCCCCTGATCACCATTCACTCATTTCAATTACCCACTGACATTAAAACAAGAAATGTTATTAGATCATAAGTTTCAAAAATGGAAGATGCTTTGGAGATCACTTAGTTCAATCTCATTTTGTAGATGAAAAAACTTAATCTCAATGAAGTTAAGTGACTTGCCTCAATTCACATAGCGATAAGTGGAAGTCACCTGACTCCAAATCCAGTGTTGTCACTACTTATCCATAAAAATTAAATGACATGATGTATATGAAAGTATTTGATAACTATAAAGTTCCACATAAATTTAAACCATCCACAACAATATTGAATGGCAGATCACTGCTAAGAGTGGGAGAGGTAAGGAAGAATCCTTGTAATAAAAGGAAAGAGACAAACAAAGAAATAACTGGAAAGCATGCCATAGAAGTAGGGGCAATCCCAACAAAGAAGCCTTAATCCTATTTTACCTAATTACTCTTGCTAAATGCTAAATTTAGTAATTTCTACCTAGCAAAGGTATATGTGCTTCTAGCACCCTAGCTTCTAGTTAGTCTTAGTCCCATCCCCCCATTCTAGTTCTATTTCTGATTAATCAACCATTTATTATTATCTCAGACTATGTGAATTAAAGTTTGTATCCCTAATTAAAAGGGATCATTTGGGGTCAGATGGGAAGATATAATGGGTTGGAACAAGGGAAAACATAGGAAGGGGCCTATCTGTTGTCTCTGAAATTACATTATTCTTCCTATAAAATCCTTCCTATAAAAAAGTAAATTTAAATATGACTATTTTAATATGAGGTGGTAGAGGATCAGAAAGGAAAATCTGGTGAATCTTTCATAGAGATAAAAAGGTCAAAAATTATTAATTTGACATCACAAAAGTAATACTAAGCTCCCATGATCTCTGGCATAGATATATTCAAGAGAATAAAAAAATGCTAAGAAGATACTGTCAAAGAAAAGATAATGACAAACGTTAAAGGGAATGTGAGAAAACTGAGACTAATAATTACATTAATACATTGTTGGTGGAGTTGTGAACTGCTTCAACCATTCTGGAGAACAATTTGGAACTATGCCCAAAGGCTATAAAATTGTGCACACCCTTTGATCCGGTATTTCTTCTGGGTTTGTATCCCAAAGAGATCACAAAAAAGGGAAAGGGACCCAACCCACATGTGCAAAAATGTTTGTGGCAGCCCTCTTTGTAATAGCAAGAAACTGGAAACTGATGGATGCCCATCAATTGGAGAATGGCTGAACAAGTTATGGACTATGAATATTATGAAATATTATTGTACTATAAAAAACGACCAGCAGGATGATTTCATAGAGGCCTGGAGAGACTTACACGAATTGATGTTAAGTGAAATGAGCAGAACCAGGAGATCATTTTACATGGCAACAGCAAGATTATTTGATGATCAATTCTAATGGACATGACTCTTTTTTTTTTTTTTTTTTTTTTACTGATAATAAATCATAGAGAAATTTACTTTAACACAGTTTTTTGGTATACACATAATTTTACCATTTATTAAAGATAAAGCACATTTGCATACTAATAAGATTGATGTGTTTATTATTATTTGTTTGTTCTTAGCATTTATTTATTTATTACATGAAAAATTAAATCTTGGCAGAATATTTGATGCTACAGGACATAGAAAACCTTCAACATTTTTCAGAGTTCATTAATATATAGATATTTTGCAACCCCATATGGGGTCATAACCCATAATTTAATTTTTTTATTATAGCTTTTTATTTACAAGATATATACATGAGTAATTTTTCAGCATTGATCCTTGCAAAACCTTCTGTTCCAACTTTTCCTCTCCTTCCCCTACCCCCTTCCATAGATGGCAGATAGACCAATACATGTTAAAGTATACGTTAAATACAATATATGTATACATATCCATATAGTTATTTTGCTGCACAATAAAAATTGGACTTAGAAATAAGGTAAAAATAACCTGAGAAGAAAATCAAAAAGAACACGGTTCTTTTCAACAATGGGTGATTCAGACCAATTCCAATGGTCTTGTGATGAAGAGAACCATCTATACCCAGAGAGAGGACAGTGGGAAATGAATGTGGACTACAACATAGTATTTTCACTTTTTCTATTGTTGTTTGCTTGCATTCTGTTTTCTTTCTCATTTTTTTTTTTCCTTTTGGATCTGATTTTTCTTGTGGATATTTGTGGAAATTTGTATAAAGAGGAACTGCACATGTTTAACATATGTTGGATCACTTGCCAACTGGGGGGAAGGCAAGAAAAAGAGGGAAAAAATTAGAACACAGGGTTTTGTAGGGGTGAATGTCGAAAATTATCCATGTATATATATTTTGAAAATAAAAAGCTATAATTTAAAAAAAAAAAAAAAAAAAGATCATACCGTAAAGAACAGAATTGCCAATAACTAACAATTTGGTATCATGTACGTTCACTCCATAGAAAGGGTGGAAAAGTAATCCAGGTTTATGCACAAATGGCTATAATCATTCTGCACTTACCTTCTATTAGTAAATGTTATGATTATTATTGTTTAGGAAATGTTATGTGTTAACAGCATTATGGTGACTAATTTTTTTTTTTTAAATAAATCATAAGCATACCAGTTGGGGCTCAAAATAACAAAGGCAATAAGAGTGAGGGGCTTTCCTTCCCCTTGACTTCTCAACAGTTACCTCTAGCACAGTATGGTTGGTAGCCCCACTTTAACAAATTCAGATCTTTCAGCATGAAACTAGGTTGAAGTGAACAAGCCAAACTAGAGATTAAAAATAAGGCTGGGCCACACTTTTATGTAACTAAGAACCAAGAATAATGGAAAACTCTTGAAAACAAAATTCTAATACCATAAAACAAATACAATATACCAAAAACATATGGAAATGAAGTAAGTGCCCTTCGACTAGGATATGATTGAACAAAGTATAATATGTGAATGAATATGCCAAACCATAAGAGGAAAAAACCATGAGCAATTCGCAAAAGGAAGACTGGTACAAATTAATTTAAAGAGAAATGAGCAAAACTTTAAGATCATATAACATTAACTACAACACATAAAGGAAAACAGTGATGAACTATAAAGACCAAACCAAATATCTAGAAGATCAAATGATAAACACACTTCCCATCTTTCAGTAAATAAGGGAGTAACTACTACATGTACAGAAATGTTGCATATCTTATGTTTGCTGCAGCAACTGGTTTTGTTTAATTATTCTTTGTTATGAGGGAAGGTGCAATGGATAAAGTATAATGGCAAATGTTGGTTGTATAAAAATAAAAGGCAACAGTAAAATCTAAGGAGGCAAGGAACTCATTAATCAACTTAGATTTTAAAAACCCATATAGAAGATAGAAAGATAAGTAGGTAGTGAATGGATGAAGAATACAAAAAAAAGTGGCATGGATTTATTAGAAAAATGTCAGGAGTGCTACAATCTGGGATAAATTTAAAATGATGACTGCCTGAAGGCTGAAACTCAAAATAAGAGAAATGATCTGAATAATAAATCAACAAATATTTATTAAGTACCTACCCTTTTTTGGCACTGTGCTAAATGCTGGAAAATCTAGATCTGAATTCAAAGAGATTAAGTAACTAGATTCACCTGCCAAAAAACACTAATAACAACAACAACAACAATACTAAACTAAAAGAACTGAAGAACGTGATTGCTGAGTCAAAGTCAGAATGAAACTAAGGCCCTAGGCCTGGAAATGTACAAATGTTGTCCTAATTGTTATTAAAAAAAAAAAAAAAAAAATTGGAGGGGGGAAGCGTGGTATCTTCAAACTACAACTCTCTAAGCTTGATTTTTGGTTCCCTTTTTGAGCATTTTGAACTCTCCAGTACTTCCCATTATGTCATCCTAGGTGCCTTCCTCCATTATGTCATCTTAGGTGCCTCCCCCTATTAGGTCAGCCCCATCTAGGTACCTCCCCCATTATGTCATTGTTCTTGTTACCCTATAAAAGAATCTTGTATCTGACATTTACTGCTGGATTCTTTAAGATGATAGTCTCATTCAGTCCTGGGACCAAACCATGGTCTATTTGGTCCCAGTAAATCTCTCCCATTTAAATAAAATATTAAATTGTCTAATCTCTATCTTGCTCAGTTTCTCCGGCATGACAACCCGAAAACCTTGATTGATAAAAGAGATTTATTACAGGAATCGGGAAGGTTAGAAATCCTGACAGATAGGCATAAAATCTGGTTAGGGAAATAGGTGAGGATAATACTGGAAAAGAGTATTATCCAATGGGCAGAGACTCCTTGGCGTAGCATGGCATAACCTAGCATGGCATGTTTGGAACCTCTGCAAAGATAGGATTTTAGATTGGCTCTTTTATAATGGGAGTTTTGGCTACAAGCTAAAGAGGGCGTGGGTGGAGTCCCAAGTTGGCTCATTTACTCAATGGATTTCAGCTTCTGGAATTTGAATAGAATTCAATGAGTTTCTTCAATTCAATAGGATTGGAATTCTTTTTGCTAGATAACAGAAAGAAACTGTCTTGTTTGCTTTCCCTGACAGGGTCCCTCACTGAGGAAGAGTTGAAGATTTTCTCCTTCAAGGATTTTTTAGAGTTTCAGGGTCCCTTCTTCCAACTCACTTCATTTCCTTTTCTGACAGGATTACTAGAATAGGGGAAGTAACAAATAGAGTACACCTAGATTTCAGCGAAGTTATTTCACAAAAGTATTTTATACTTATTCTTGTGGTCAGCTCTCAGCCTAGCTGCTCATTTACCACCTCTCTCACTGCAAAGTAACAGCCTCTCAGTTTGCCTCTCCACCTTAAGTCTCTCCTCTCATCTATTTCCTTCACAATTTTTGATAGTGATTTTCTTAAAATACAGTTCTCATCATGTAATTCCTCAATTCAACAAACTCCTTGTGGCTCTCTATAACCCACAGGATTTAGTATCAACTCCACTGTTTACCCCTTAAAGTCCTTCATAATCTGGCCCAAAACTACCCTTCTCGTTTTATTACCCATCACCTTTACACATCCTCTTTAAACAACCTATAATCCAATCACACTAGCCTTCTCAATATTTTTCACACAAGATGTTTCATCTTTCCATCTCTTATGCCTTTAAACAGGTTGGAATACATTCCTTCCTCATTTCTGCCTCTAAAGAATCTCTGGTTTCCTTTAAGGCTCAACTAGAGCAACAACCTCAACAGGCCTTTCTAGATCTATAGATGCACATGTTGTTTTTTGAGGCTAAATGGTAAATTCCTCGAAGAAAAATATTTCATTTTTGTTTTTATCTCTAGCACTATGCCTGTTAAGATAGAAGACACTCAATAAATTCTTGCTAGATTGACATTATTCCCCTCCTGCTCATTTCAAGCAGAAGTTGTTTTCAGACTTTATATTATTTCTGTATATTTATTTCACACTGTGCCTCGAATTTAGTTGGTGTTTAAAAATCAGTATCTATTGATTAAGATCACTAACACCTTTGTTCTAAATAAATTTTCAAAGGGAGCTGGGGGAGGAAAAAAGGGTAGGCTCTGGGAAAGAGCAGTAACATCAAAAGGGAACATCGATAAATATTTTTTCAAAAAATTTATATAAACACCTGCATGCAATGATAAAGAATGAGGAAAACAGATCCAAAAAATATTGGTGAAAAATCATAGGATGACTATCCAGCTCTTGAGGTTATATGTTCAAGCCTAAGAAGGAAACGTGTGGGAAACATCCCAAATTGAACAATGTGGGAATTTGTTTTGCTTGATTCTGATTATTTTTTTAAATGGTTGGTTTTTTCTCCTTTTTTTCTTTATAATGAGGATGAATGGGAGAGAGAGAAAATAAATGCTTGTTAATTGAAAAAATTGGGAAAATTTAGTCACTTTGAAGAAGGACTACAAAACTCTCTAAAACTCCTTGAAGAACAGATTCTCCTTAAATTCTGGCCTCTGTAAAAGATCCTGAAAGGTGGACACCACCCCCATTGATAACTCTCACTAGTGATTGAGCTTCCTATTGAATTAAAGAGACTCATTCAATTCTATTCAAATTCAGCTCAAGCTGGACCCAGCCCCAGCTTGTAGCCAAGGCTTATAAAAGAGACAATCTAAAACCCTCTCTTTGCAGAGGTCCTAACATGCCATGCCATACCATGCCATGCTATGCCAAGGAAACCTCTGCCTACTGGAATAATATTCTCTTTCAGCACTATCCTCTCTTTATCTCTTTCACCTATTTCCCTAACTAGACTTTATGCCTCTCTATCGGGATTTCTCTAAACTTTACTTCTCTGTCAGATTTTGCCACTAAGGATTTCAGCCTTTAGCAAAGGCTGACTTCCCAATGCCAATAATAAATCTCTTTTATCAATCTATCTTTTTAGGGTTTGTAAATTCCTTTATGAAGAATCTCTGTGGACCAGATCATTATATACTTCAACAACAATATGATGATCAATTCTGACGGACGTAGCCCTCTTTAACAATGAGATGAACCAAGTCAGTTCCAATAGAGTAGTAATGAACTGAACCAGCTACACCCAGCGAAAGAACTCTGTAAGATGACTATGAACTACTACATAGAATTCCCAATCCCTCTATTTTTGTCCATCCGCATTTTTGATTTTCTTCACAGGCTAATTGTACACTATTTCAAAGTCCGATTCTTTTTATACAGCAAAATAACTATTTGGACATGTATACATATATTGTATTTAACTTATACTTTAACATATTTAACATGTATTGGTCAATCTGCCATCTGGGGGAAGGGGTGGGGGGAAGGAGGGGAAAAGTTGGAACAAAAGGTTTTGCAATTTTCAATGCTAAAAAATTACCCCCGTATATATCTTGTAAATAAAAAGCTGTAAAAAAAAAAAATAATAATAATAATCTCTGCGCTGCCAGAAGGGGGTTCCAAAAACTCCCTACCCATGCACTAAATCCCAAGGGGATATAGAGGAGCCTAACTTCTCCATTTGGTTCCCTGAATCCCAAACCTGCCACTAGACTTTATTTAACTCCTTGACCACCAGAAACCCTAATCTCATCATTCGGTTCCCTGACAAATTTTGGTTCTTGGAACCCCAAAACCTAAACCTCATCAATAGGATCACAGATTTAGAACTAGAAGAGACATGGAATTGTCATTTTACAGCTGAAGAAAATGAGACCCAAATAGTGATGAACCCAAGATCACATAAGCTTTGGAGTACTAGAATTGGGATTTGAACCCCTTAACCCTGAATCTTTGTCTTTTCACTGTGGTGTGAGACAAAATTCATATCCCATTTTAAACCAAAATGATTTGTATGCCTTGTTTTTCCCCCTTTAAGAAGTTCCAAATTGTTTCACCAGAATTGACAAAAACACCAATGACATAAAAATTCCAACGACTAATTTAGTCATTGGAATAATTGTTTAGTTTTACAACCAAGAGACTTTGGAAGTTATCTAGTCTAACTTCATAAATAATAAAACTGACACTCAGAAAAGTGAGAGCCCAAAGAGTGCCCAGAGCAAAAGTGACAGAGACAAGGATACGAGCTTGGGTCCTTTGGCTCCAAATTCTCTTTTCAAATATTCTCTAAACTAATTCAAAAAAATCTCCCTTTTCAAATATACTTAAGATCATCCCACATCAGTCAATCAACAATATTAAACATCTACTAAGTCCCAGTAGTCCATAAAGGAGTTAACAGCCTATTGGAATTTTCTGTCTTTTTCCAAACTATATGAAAAATAAATAGAAATCATGGATAAAATGTCCACTTTTCCACTCCATGAAAACATAGCATCAATATGTACGGGATCCCAACATGGAGAAATGGGTACAGGGCCGGTTCTCCTTCCCAGGGACAAAGAAGGGAGGAAGATTTAAAATAAGCAACAACATCGAATCTGGGCTAGTATGGCAAATTGGAACGCTGCCGAGAGAGAACTCATTAATCAGGTCAAGAACTGGAGGAAGTCATTAAGGTTAGGGTAAAGATCCAGGAGATCCAGGAAAGATGGATGTGTGTGAATAAGGGGCATTAAAGGAATGGAGAGGTCTGGAACACGGATTTCTGAGAGCATCCCAAGTGTGGACAGGTATCTGAAGACTCAGCTTCCCTCCCCGGATTTTGGGAGGAGTTAAAAAAAAAAAAAAAAACCGCGCTTCAGAAGAAATAGATGGAAATAATCAGTAGTACACGTGTGAGTGGGGGGGGAGGGGCGGTGAGAAAGAGAAGGGCACACCACCTCTGGAACAAGACTGCCTGAAATCCTCCCAGGTGGAGAAGACCTAATTATCTCAGGCAGGTCTGGACGCCTCCAGATGTCCGAGTCCCTAGCGTCTCTCCCCAAGCGAGAGGGGAAGGGGGAGGTGGGGTTAGAACAGGAGGAGAAAGGCGAACCCAGAGCCTCGGAAGACATTTTCGGTCGAATGCAGGGAAATAGAAGGGACACACCTCTGGAAAAGGACTCCCAGAGTGCCAAGCGGGGAGGGCTAACTCCAGGTGTTCGCGGAGCCCGCCTCCGTCCCGGTGAGTGGGGCAGGGCGCCGAGGTCCTATGAGCGTCCGAGGCAGGGAGGTCCCCCGGAGGAGCTGATGTAAGGGGGTGGGGCGGCACGCACAGAGGGGAGGTTTAGGAAGCCGCGGAGGGAGGTGAGGGTGGGGCGGGTCCCGCCCGCCCCGCCCCTAGCGAAGGTCAGCCCTCCCATCCTCTGTCTCCTCCCGCAGAGCGGGCTCCTGGCAGCGTGGGTTCCAGAACGAAACCACTTACCGGTAGGGAGCTCACTGGGACATCAGACAGACTTGTGGTGGAACAGCTGGAACCTCTGTCTCCGCGTGGCTCCCCCGGCATCCGCTTCGGCTGGAACCACTTCCGCTGGCCGACTTCGGGAGATAAGCGGAGCTACGCAGGCGGTCCTTATGGCGCATCTTCCGTGCGTGTGGGAGGCGCCATGTTGTACGGCAACGCTCCCCTGCCCTGTCATCCTGTCTCGTTACCCTGCGTACAGGAAGCATTTAAATTTGAATTTAAAAGTACAAATGCAAAGATTTTTCTGACGGAGGCTTTCTTTTTAGGGAAAAGATTGAAAATAATTTATGAAATATATATATTTAAATATATATATATATAAATATATTATTATATATATATAAATAAATATATAAAAATATATATTTATGAAACTAGTTTGTGATCCTGACTTTTTCATATAGATATATAAGCTTAGAAATATAGACGATTGAGAAACGTGAATTTAGCATTAAAAATAGTGAGTTTAAAGTATCTATAGAACAGCAGCTGGAAATGGGACAATAGGGGTCGCGGATCGTTGAATCCATGAGAGTTAACGGGATCACCAAGTAAAACGGAGAGAAGACAATCTACGACAAAGCACACAGTGTGACCTGGATGAAGATGTAGAAAAAGGAAGCTTGGGAGAGAACCAAGAAAGAGTTGTGTTATAAAGTTTTGGAAGAGAGTATTAAGACAATGATTATTAGGCAGTATCAACCGACAGCTGCAGTGAAGTCAAGAAGAATGAAGACTGAAATTAGACTCGTAATTAAGAAATCATGAGTGAATTTAAGGAGGGCAGTTCTAAAAGCTGAGGTCATAAGGCAGATAATGGAAAATTAAGAAGGGATTGAGAGTCAAGGAAATAGATGTGATTATTATAATTGGCCTCAAGTTTGTCTCAAAGTCAAGAGAACGAGAGGGGATAGATAATACTCAAGATGGAGAGATCAAGGGAAGGTTTTTTTGAGGGTGGGAAAGATATAGGCCCGTTTGTGGGAAGGAGAGAAGCAGTCGGTAGACAAGAAAAAAATTAAGTTTAATGGGGGGAGGGTGATACAGGAAGCAGGCTTCTGGAGAGGAAATGGAATGGAATCCCTCATGCATGTAGAGGAGTTAACTTTGGCAAATAGCAGGACCACCTCTTCATTCCAGATGGAAGCGGATGAGGAGGTAATGGCAGAAGGCATCTGAACTGTGTGAGAGGACAGGAGGAAAAGAGGACGATGTCCGCAAATGGCTTAATTTTTTTTTTTTTTTTTTTTTTGGTAAAATAGAAAGCAAGCAAGGCTCTCAACGGAGAGAATGGGGGTGGGACTTGAAGCTTGAAGAAGGATGAAAAGGTTTGGAAGAGCCTCGGTGGTGAGAAAGACAGTGAATTAATTAGGGAGGTGTAAAAGGATTGCCTGGTTACAGTGAGGGGCCAGTTGAGATAATGTAACATAAATTTATAGTGCATTAAATCATTAGTTTCTTGATTTTTCTTGAATCAAGAAGGGAGAAACCTGGCTGAACTGTTGTTTCTCCATAGCTAGAAGCCCCACTTACCTCTTTGAAAAATTGGATGGGATTTAGGCTGCAGATTGGAGAGGTCTTTCTTATGGGAAAAATTTATTCAGTACTGATCATTTTTGCCACTCATCATGTCTTCTGGAAATAATGATGAGTACCGAAATACCACTGTATTTAGCAACATGTTTATGGGAGTAGCAGTAGGTATCCAAGACTGGTAATATAAAAGGGAAAGAAAGTACTCAAGAGAAGAGGAGGGCATAAAGTTGAATTAATCTACCAAAGGGTCAGGATGAGGAAAGAAAGATAAGAGTAGCTAATGTAGGAGTAATGGCCTGAGAGATAACTGAGGGTTTGAGGGATTGGAGGTCCTAGTCTGGACTAAGAATAGGGTTTAGTTTTGGAAGGTGAAACAAGAGGTGGAATAACAACAGATTGTGAGGAGCAAAGCCAAGATGGTGGAGTAAAGATAAGGACTCCAAACAACTTTAAAATAATGATTCAAAACAAATTCTGGAGCAATAGGACTAAGAAAAGGACGAGGTGAAACAATTTTGCAGCCTAGGAGAATTTGAAAAGTCATCAGGAAAGGCCTCTCTCATCAGGGTTCTGGTTGAGTACAGAAAAAATTATGCATACAAGTGTATTAACAGCAGATTTTAGAGGGAGTATATGTCAGTGGCAGCAGCAACAACTTGAGGGCTCTTAACCCATAGATTGTAAAAGGATCAGAAGGAGTTGACAAGGAGCTTTTTGCTGGCACTGGGTTTTATTTAAAACTGTTTTATTGCATATATTAAGTTGGGACAAAATTCCAGGGTGAGGAAGAGCACTAGTATATTAGAGTATGTCACTGTAGGAAAGCAGGGTCCCTGGTCATATTTTCAGGGCAGAAAAGAATGCTTGTAGTTGTACAGCATTCCATACAGTACACAGTACAGTATACCATAGTACAGGCCAAGAGACAAACGACCACACCTCTCCTGAGATCCTACTACACCAGAAGAACAGAAAACTAACAGACCCACAGAACTAGCTCTAAAAGCAGCAACACAAAAAACTAGAAGATTGGGGAAATTAGCAAATAACAACAAAGAATCTGATCATAGAAAGTTACTATGATGACAGAGAAAATCAAAACACAAACTCAGAAGAAAACAACAAAGTCAAAACTACTATATCCAAAACCTCAAAGAAAAACATGAATTGATCTCAAAACCCAAAGAATTCCTGGAAGAAGTCAAAAAAGATTTAAAAAGTCAAATAAGAGAGGTTGAGGGAAAATTAGGAAAACAAATGAGAACAATATAAGAAAGTTACAGAAAAAGAGTCAAAACACTTGGTAAAAGAGAACCCCCCCAAAAAAAATACTGAAGAAAATAACACTCAAAAAACAATATGCAAATGGGGGAAAAAAAAAAGACACAAAAATCCACTGAAGAGAACTTAAAAAGCAGAATTGACCAACTGGAAAAGATACAAAAGCTCACTGAATAAAATTATTCTTTAAAAATTAGAATTGTTTCTTTCTGACTGCCTCCACTATAAATACAATAAAATAAAGTTAGAAGATCGAAAAAAAATAGAAGAAAATATGAAATATACCACTGGGAAAGCAACTGGCCTGGAAAAATAGATCCAGAATAAATAATTTTAAAACTATTGGAATATCTGAAAGCCATGATCCAAAAAAGAGCCTAAACATCATGTTTCAAGAAATTATGATATTTGGGAATCTACCTGCCAAGGCAAAGTCAGGAACTATATGAACACAACTAAAAAACACTTTCTACACAAATAAAATCAGATCTAATTAATTGAAAAAATGTCAAATGCTCATGAGTAGGCTGAGCAGATACAATAAAAATGACAATACTCCCTAAATTAATCTACTTATTCAGTGTCATACCAATCAAACTTCCAAGAAATTATTTTATAGATCTAGAAAAGATAATAACAAAGTTCATCTAGAAGAACAAAAAGTCAAGAATTTCAAGGGAATTAATGAAAAAATAAAAATGAAGATGGCCTAGCTGTGGTCATCAAAATCATTTGATACTAGCTAAAAAATAGAGTATTCAATTAGTGGAATAAATTAGGTTCACAGGACAAAAGTCAATGACTATAGTAATCTAGTGTTTGACAAACCCAAAGACCCCAGCTCTGGGGATAAGAACTCACTATTTGACAAAAACTACGGAAAATGGAAATTAGTATGACAGAAACTAGGCATTACACCCTATATCAAGATAAGGTCAAAATGGGTTTGTGATTTAGACATAAAGAGTGATATTATAAGCAAATTGGAAAAACAAAGGATAATTTACCTCTCAGTTCTGTGGAGAAGGAAGAAATCTGTGGCCAAAGAAGTACTGGAGTTCATTATTGAACCCAAAATAGATAATTTTGATGATATTAAGTTAAAAGGTTTTTGTACAAACAAATCCAATGCAGACAAAATTAGAAGGGAAGCAATAAACTGGGAAAAAATGTTTACATTAAAGGCCTCATTTCTAAAATATATGGAGAATTGACTCAAATTTATAAGGATTCAAACCATTCTCCAACTGATAAATGATCAAAGGATACAAACAGCCATTTTTCCAGATGAAGAAATTGAATCCATTTCTAGTCATAAGAAAAGGTGCTCTAAATCACTATTGATCAAAGAAATGCAAATTAAGACAACTTACACACATCTCAAATTGGCTAAGAAGACAGAAAAAGATAAAGATGAATATTGGAGGGGACACTAATACATTGTTGGTGGAACTGATCCAACCATTTTGATAGCCCAAAGGGCTATACCCTTTGATCCAAGAGATCATAAAGGAAGGAAAATGACCCACATGTGCAAAAATGTTTGTGGCAGCTCTTTTTGTAGTGGCAAGAAACTTAGAGCTGAATGGATGCCCATCAATTGGAAAATGGCTGAATAAGTTATGGTATATGAATGTTATGGAATCTTATTGTTCTATAAGAAACGATTAGGAAGATGATTTCAGAGAGGCCTGGAGAGATGTACACATACTGATGCTAAGTTGAAAAGAACCAGGAGATCACTGTACATGGCAACAAGAAGATTATATAATAATCAATACTGATAGACTTGGTTCTTTTCAACAATGAGATGATTCAGGCCAGTTCTAACAATCTTGCCCAGAAAGAAGACTGTGGGAACTGAGTGTGAATCATAACATTTTCACTCTTTTTATTGTTTGCATTTTGTTTTCTTTCTCATTTATTTTCCTTTTTGATCTGATTTTTCTTGTTCAGCAAGATGATTGTATAAATATGTCTACATATATTGGATTTAACATATATTTTTAACATGTTTAACATATATTGGATTACTTGCCATCTAGGGGAAATTTGGAACACAAGATTTTGCTAGGGTTAATGTTGAAAAATTATCCATGCATATGTTGGGAAAATAAAAAGCTTTAATAAAAATTTTTAAAAATAAATTATAAGGAAAAATTATTTTTCTAGAACCAAAGATAAAATAGAAATGTAAAGAATCCAACAATCAACTCCTGAAAGAGATCCCAAATGAAAATTCCCAGGAATTTTACAGTTAAATTCCAGAGCTTCCAGGTGAAGGATAAAATATTGCAAGCACCCAGAAAGAAACAATTCAAGTATAGTGGAGCCACAATCAGAATAACATAAGATTTAGCAGCTTCTATATTAAAGGATTGGAGGGCTTGGAATATGATATTCCAGAGAGCAAAGGATCAATCAAAAATCATTTACCCAGCAAGATTGAGTATGATCCTTCAAGGGAAAAAATAGATATATAATAAAATTGAGGCCTTTCAAGCATTCCTGATAAAATGACCAGTGCTAAATAGAAAATCAAATATGAGACTCAAGAGAAGCATAAAAAGATAAGTAGGAAAGAAAAATCATAAGAGATTTAATAAGGTAATACTATTTACATTCCCACATGAAAAGATGTTACTTGTAATCTAAGAACTTTATCAGTCTTAACAGCAGTTAGAAGGAGTCTGAATAGATAGAGGGCATGGAAATGAGTTGACTATGATGGAATAATATGCAAAAATTCATGAATGACTTAGATAAGATGATAGCTAAAAAAAAAATAAAATTAAAGAGTGAAGAGAGAAAAAAAGGTGAGAGAAAGGCAAGGGAAAGGTAGAATGGGATAAATTATCTCACATAGAAAAGACACGAAATAACTTTTGCAGTGAAGAGGAGGATGGGGAGGGTGGCAGACAATGCTTGAACCTTACTGTTATCAGAATTGGTCCAAAAAAGGAATAACATAATCACCCAGTTGGATATAAAAACCTATCTTATTCTACATGGAAGGATAAGAAAAAGAGGAAGGACCTGAGAGAAGTGAAGGTGGATTGGGAGAAGCGGTTAACAGAGAGTCTGTTGAAGAGGGTCAGGGTGAAAGGAGAGAGAAGGATAATTGGCAGGGGGTGGGGAGGTGAGGAAGAACAAAATGGAAGGAGATAAATTAATCGTAACTGTGAAAAAAATTTACAGCAAGTTTTTCAATAAAGGACTAATTTCTCAAATAAATAGAAAACTGCGTTAAATTCATAAGAATACAAGTCAATTCAAGGCAGCTGAGTGGCTATGAATAGAGCACTGGGCTTAGAGTCAGGAATACCAGAGTTTACATCCAGCCTCAAGACATTCACTAGCTATGATATCCTGGAACTTTGTTTGCCTTAATCCACTGAGAAGGAAATGATAAAACAACTTAAGAATCTTTGCCAAGAAAACCCCATGTGGGGTCATAGAGAGTCAAACAGGACTAAACAACTAAATAACTAAGTCATTTCCCAATTAATAAATAGTCAAAAGATATGAATAGGTAGTTTTCAGATGAAGAAATCAAAGGTATTTATAGTCATGTGGAAAAAAATGCTCTAAATCACTATTGACTAAAGAAATGCAAATTAAAAGAACTCTGAGATATTACCTCACACTTATCAGGTTGGCTTTTATGACAAAAAAGAAAAAATGATATGTTAGAAGTAATATAGGAAACTGGGAGCATTAAAACATTGTTGGTGGAGTTGTGAATTGATCCAATCATTTTAGAGAGCAATTTGGAACTATGCCCAAGGGGCTATCTGTAAAACTATGCCTATTCTTTGATCCAGCAATATCACTATTAGGTCTGTATCTTCAAGAAATTTAACAAAATAAAAAAGGAAAAGAACCTATATGTTCAAAAAGTATTTATATAGAGTAATGGCGATGAATTAGAAATTAAAGGGATGATCATCAACTGGAGAATGAATGAATAAATTTTGGTATGTAATTACAATGGAATATTGTTGTGCCATAAGAAATGACAAAGCAGGATACTTTCAGAAAAACCTGGAAAGATTTACATGAATTGAGGAAAAGTGAAGTGAGCAAAATGAGGAGAATAATATACACATGACTATAATATTGTACAGTGATCAAATGTGAATGACAATCTATTTTCAGTAACACAAGATCTGTACATCTGAATGCAGAATGAAGCATACATTTTTTTTAAACTTTCTTTGTTTCTTGAAGGTTTTTTGTCTGGGGGGTTTAACCTGGGGGTTAGTCATATAACATGACTAATATAATATGATTTGCATCACTGCACATGAATAACCTATATCAAATTGCTTGCCTTCTTAATAAGGGAGAGAGGCAGGAAGGATGAAGATAATTTGAAAGTCAACATTTTTTTAAAAAATGAATATTTAAAATGTCAATATAATTGGAAAAATAAAATTTTTGAATTTTTAAAAAACATAGAGATCAGATTAGGGAATTTCAGAGTTCATGAACATGGAGATGGGATATTTGTATATTATGGTGAGATGAAGTATGATGGTTTTCTTTGGAGGCAGCCTTAGTCTCAGTTGAAATAATTAATTACTCCAAAATGCAGCCAGCTGGTAAAAATACAAACGTTTATTTCTCCTTCCAAAATAGCCCGGTTAGTTGAGGCCTAACTCTCTGCTTGAGCCCTTGCAGCTTTGTCCTTGGCTTCTGCCTCTGCTTTCTCCAGCCTCCAGCTCAACTCTGACTTGTGGCTTCTCAATCTCCAACTGAGGCAAGTAGTCTTTTCTTCCAGAGTGTTTTGTCTCAGAGCCCTGTTGATGTTCTGGAGAAATTCTTCCTAGCTCCAAGAGCTTCCTCCATATATATGGTCTCCCAAAGGTTAACTCCTCCTTCTCGAGGCAGGGATTATGGGTTATCTCCCAGAGTGCTCTCTGGTCCTAAGAATTTCAAGGGAGGTGTGAATTCAGACTAAGCCAGCCCTGAATTCTCGTGTGAACTCCATTGAGTACTTAGATACTTATGAGCTCTCTAAAGATGTGAACATAAGCATTGTTCAATCAATTCCACTTAGTATCTTGTTTCAAGTTCTGGCCCAAAATAACTCTAAGATTAAATTAACTCCAATGTCTTTAACACTTTGTAAAGAAATGTCTTAACACTTTAGTAGATTCCAACAATGAAGGGCATGACCATATTGTGTTGTTTAAGTGGGGTAGAGGAATAATTCATGGGAAATGAGCAAATTGATGCACTGGAACTTTAAGGTGTTTGATAGAGGATCAAAATACGTTGAAATGCATATATGAGGGCAAAAGTTGGGGAGGAGAGAAAAATTGTGAACAAGCCACTGAACTCTTGAATTTTTCCCCTCCTACTTCTCTCTTTGAGAAAGCAAGTAAAACAAAAGTCATTTCAAATACATATAGTATTTGAATTAGCCATGGCCAGGAAAACAAAAAGGTATGATTCAATTTGCAATTCCTTCTCTATCTAAAGGCATATGCCACATTTCATCATGACTTTTCTGAGACTATGGTTGGTTTCATTGTGTTAATCATAGTTCCCAAGTCTTTCAATGTTGTTTGTCTTTACATTATTATTCTTACATTGTTCCTCTATGTCTGCTCAATTCACTTTGCATCAATTCATAAGTCTCCTCAAGTTTTTCTCAAACCATCCTCTTTATAATTTCTTATAGTTCAACAGTATTTCATCACAAATATAATTTCTTTGACTATTTCTCAATTGAGTGCTTCTTCATTTTCAAATTCTTTGAAACTACAAAAAGGAGCAGCTATAAATATTTTTATACATATGGGTCCTTTTCCTCTTTTTAAAAAAAATCTCTTTAGGGTATAGGCTTAGTAGTAATATCATTGGGTTAGACAATAGCTTCAAATTATTTTCCAGAATGCCTGAGCAAGTTTACCACCAAGAGTATATTAATATGCTTATTTTTCTATAGCCCCTCCAGTGTTTTTCATTCTTTTTTTTTGTCAACTTTGCCAATATGATGGATGTGAAGTAGCACCTCAGAAATGTTTCAATTTGCATTTCTTTAATTGTTAGTGATTTATGACAATTTTTCATAAAGCTATTAATAACTTGGATTTCTTGCTCTGAAAACTGTCCATTCATTATCCATTTATCAATTAGGATAGGGTTCTTATTCTTATAAATTTGAATCAGTTCTTCATATATCTTAGATATATGAAATGAGATCTTTTTTAGAAAAATTTGTTACAAAGACTAAAAATATGGAATGTTTCCTGAGTTTTCATGTTATCTTTTCACAAGGATATACTAATCTCTGTATTGTTCCAATTTAGTATATATGTTGCCAAAGGGAGCAAGGTTTTGAATTTCTTGCAGAAAGAAGGGGAATATCCTGGAGTTTCTTAGATAATGACTACAAAACTTTTGATTAAGTAATACATATGGATTGAGTGAGGCTCAAAGTAGGATAATTTACTAAGTGGTAATAATAGGAAGAGAATTTGGAAGTGTCAGTGAGGAGAAAGGAATATCTTGGCTAGTGAATTGGGGGCAATATGTTGAAAGTGAAGCCAGGGATAGAAAAGGCAGCTATACTATTATATATAACATGTACTATATTGTTTTTCAATATGTACCATTATACTATATATTATATGTATATATGTGGTATATATTGCTATATACACAATATACTATCATACTATATATATATATATTACATAGGTATGAATATGTGTATAGCTATAGATGGTTATATATATACATACTTATATGAATGTGGACATGTGTATATATTCATGTCTGTGAACATACTATATCAAAATGATCTGGTGAGCCTGTCTTCCCATATGAAAAATAAGGATATTGACCTAAAATGAGGCATGTTATTTTAATACCAAACTTCCAGATTCTAAAAATTTTTCTTCTTCTTTTCCCCATCATAATCCATTTTTGAGACATCTCTATAATATAGATATTCTAGATCATGATATCCATTTTTACTATTTAAATCAGATTTTTATAATTCAACTTCCAAAAATTGTACTCTCTCCTATTCAACCAGGTTTTCCCTTGAAAGCTAAGATGAATTTATTTCTCTGTCATGTACCCTCAACCAAAAAAAGATATTCTGTTCCAATCCTTCTGGAAACTAGAAGCACAGTTATTATAATTGATCCAAAGTCATGCAATAAATTTGTAATGGAGTTGGGGATATAACCTATGTTTTTCTATATCTTCTCTTCCAATCTTGAAGTACATTTTTCATCGAATAGGAATTTCCCAAAGCAGATGATATCCCTCTGTCCTCACCTTGTCCAAATATGCCTCAGCAATTTGTTTTTGATTTACCAATCTAATCCCAACACAATTTAGGATGAGAGAATATGCCTAGAGCCTGTGTGTTACATTGATAATAGCTGATATTTATATAGAGTTTTATGTTTTACCATATGCCTTATATTCATTATCTCATTTGGTTCACATAACAATCCTGTGAGATAAGTAGTAAAGGAATTTTTATCTCCTCTTATAGATGAAAAAACTGTAGCCCCAAATTTTCCCTTGTGTTTCCCTTGTCCAAAATCATATAGATTTAACAAATGTAAAGCCCCACACAAATGCCAATTATTATTACTACTATTATAACTTCTACTTTTACAATTTATTGCTGCTGCAAGTAACTAGTTGAGTCAGAATTTGACCTCATATCTTCTGGTTCCAAATCCAATTTTCTTTCTACTACTACTTGAAATGTTGATATATAGATATAGATATTTGTACATAATTCAAACCTTGAAAGACTACAAACAAATCTAGAGGAATTTTTTATTTTAATAACCATTTGGATCATTTCCACATTACAGAATGATTATAGTGGCTTTGAATGAACATATTAATTTTAAAAAGAAAACATTTGTTAAGTGCTTACTGTGTTCTAGGAACTGGAATTGCTCTAGAAAGCACCCCCTACAAGCATAAGTGATCCCATTCCAGCTCATATTCTCCAAAAGATTGCTCCCTTTATCATCCCCATTCTCTCATTTATCTTCAAACTCCCTCTTATCTACTGGTTCCTTCTCTACTGCCTAAAAATATAAACTATTTCCCAAAGCTTTGTAGTGGATCCTCTTCTGCCTCTAACTTATTTCACTTGTTGACCTCATCAGTTCCCATAGTCTGAATTCTCATCTCTATGCAAATGATTCTTACATCTATTTATCTTGTTCTAACCTCTTTCCTGACTTCCAGTCTCATATCTGCAACCAACTATTAGATGTCTTAAACCAGGTATCCCATAAACATCTTAAACTCACCATATCTAAAAACTGAACTCTATATTTTTCCTTCTACCCCTCTTCTCTTCCTAACTTTCCTGTTGCTATCTAGAGTACCACCATCCTCCTAATCACCCATTTCATAACTTAGGTATTATCTTTAACTCTTCAGTCTCCCTCACTCTCTATACTCAATCAAGTTCTATTAATTCTAACTTCATAATATTTCTCAAATGTTCTTCCTTCTCTCTGTTAGCACTGATACTACCCTCTTACAGGACTTCATCACTTCATACCTGGACTACTGCAATAGTCTAATGATTGGTGTCCCTGCCTTAATTATCTCCTTGCTCCAGTCCATGCCCTACTCAGCTGTCTAATTTATCTTCCAAAAGCACAAGTCTGGCCATGTCATCCCCCTGTTCAGTAAACTCTAGTGGCTCCCAATTATATCCCAGATCAAATATAAAATCTTTTGTCTTTTAAAGTCTTTTATAGCCTGACTTCTTCATAACATTTTTAATCTTCTTACTCTTGGTGTTAATTGCTAGGCCAAAATTAGAACAAGCAGAACTGAACCAGCCATTCTGGAGAACAATTTGGAACTATGCCCAAAGAGCTATAAAACTGTGCATACCCTTTCATCCAGTAGTGTTTCTACTGGGCTTATATCCCAAAGAGATCATAAAAGATGGGAAAGAACTCACATGTGCAAAAATTTTTATAGCAGCTCTTTTTGTGGTGGCAAGGAACTGGAAACTGAGTGGATGCTTATCAATTAGGGAATGGATGAATAAGTTGTGGTATTTAAATATAATGGAATACTGTTCTATAAGAAATGATGAGCAGCTGATTTCAAAAAAAGCCTGGAAGGACATACATGAACTGATGAGTGAAGTAAGCAGATCCAAGAAAACATTGTAAATAACAGGTGGGATGATTAAGTATGATAGACTTAGCTCTTCTTAGCAATTCAGTGATCTAAGGCAACTCTAATAAACTTTGTATGAAAAATGCCTTCTGCATTCAGAGAAAGAACTATGGATACTAATTGCAGATTGAAGCATACTATTTTCACCTTTTTTGCTTTTGTTTTGTTTTTCTTTCTTGTGGTTTTTCCCTTTTGTTTCTGATTTTTCTTTCCCAACATGATTCATATGGAAATATATTAAAAATAAATGTAGACATTTAATCTATATCAGATTGCTTGCTGACATGGGGAAAGAGGAGAAAAAAATAAAATAAAAAAATAAAAAATTGGCACAAGCAGCAGAGAATCAATATGCATACTTTGTTGCATCTTAGCTTTAGAGGCTACATTGGGTGTACAATCATATACAAACAAAAAATTATGCACTAACACTCCTTTCACACTCCTTTCCCTTTACTCTTGTCTTGTAGCATTTTCTAATAAAAGAATTTACCATCTGGAAAGTAGCCATTGCAACAGACAACATCAAAGACCTTGGTCAAAAAAAGTGATACAAAGAAATTCTCAAGGTCTCTCTTAAAATTTTTGGAATTGATTATGGGACATGGGAGACACTGGCAAAGGACCATCCAGCATGGTAACCCCTCATCAGAGAAAGTGCTGTGCTCTATGAGCAAAGCAGAAGTGAAGTAGCTCAAAAGAAATGTGAGATGTGCAAAGTTAGAGAGAATCTACCCCAATGTTCAATGGACTATTTGTGCCTGACCTGTGATAGAATATTTTGAGCTTCAAAAAGTTATCAAACTCTGCATACCCTTTGCTCCAGCAGTGTTTCTACTGGGCTGATATCCCAAAGAGATTTTAAAGAAGGAAAAGGGACCTGTATGTGCAAGAATCTTTATGGCAGCCCTCTTTGTAGTGGCCAGAAACTGGAAACAGAGAAGATGCCCATCAATTGGAAAATGGCTAAATAAATTGTAGTATATGAATATTATGGAATATTATTGTTCTGTTAGAAATGACCAGCAGGATGATTTCAGAAAGGCCTGGAGAGACTTACACGAACTGATGCTGAGTGAAATGAGTAGGACCAGGAGATCATTATATACTTCAACAACAATACTATAGGATGATCAATTCTGATGGACGTGGCCATCTTCAATAGAGATAAACCAAATCAGTACAAATAGAGCAGTAATAAATTGAACCAGCTACACCCAGGGAAAGAATTCTGGGAGATGACTATGAACCACTACACAGAATTCCCAATCCCTTTACTTTTGTCTACCTGCATTTTTTATTTCCTTCACAGGTTAATTGTACACTATTTCAAACTCCGATTCTTTTTGCACAGCAAAATAACTGTTTGGACATGTATACATATATTGTATTTAACTTATACTTTAACATATTTAACATGTATTGGTCAACCTGCCATCTGGGGGAGGAGTTGGGGGGAAGGAGGAGAAAAATTGGAACAAAAGATTTGGCAATTATCAATGCTGTAAAATTACCCATGCATATAACTTGTAAATAAAAAGCTTTAATAAAAAAAATTCTATTAAAAAAATAAAAGAACATTCTGAGTTTGTATTGGTCTAATCAGCCAAGACACTCAAATCTAGCATAGTGATGTCATTTTGGTCCTCTTCTAGAAGGAAGAAGAACAACTAACTAAAGAGTCCCCTCTACATCTTTAAAATTCAATGATACTGGTCTACTTACTATTTCTTGTACAAAACGTTGGATTTCTAGACTTCACTGGCTGTCTTACATATATGGATTTCTCTCCTTCATCTCTGTCCCCTCTTCTCCTGGGTTTCAATTAAGTCTCAGCTAAAAACCCACCTTTTGCAAGAAAATATTCCCTTAATGCTAATGCCTTCATTCTAAGATTATTTCTAATTTATCCTATATATATCTTATTTATTGATTATATTTTGTCTGTATATTTGTATGTTAGTTTCCCCATTAGACTCTGAACACCTTCAGACCAAAGACAGTCTTGTTGTTGATGTTGTTTTATATTTCTTTGTATCCCTAATGCTTAACTCAGTGCCTCCCACATAGTAAGCATTTCATAAATGCTTGTTGACTTCAGTTGCCTTCTGAACCGCTCATTTTGGCAAATTCAATTCAGCAGTTTATTAACTTATGTTCAAAGCACAAAGGATAAAGGATTTTTAAAAAGCAGGATTGTAAGTTGCTTGTATTGTTTATTGTCATATGTTAATATTTTTCTTATCTCTCTCATGCGTGAACAAGTTGACATTCTATCTACCATTTCAGGCTCAGCTCAAGGGCCGCTTCCATGAAGGATTTCTGATGCTCCCATCACAAATAATCTTTCTGTATGTCTCTTTCCCTCTCTTTCTCTCATCTAATATAGTACTCTCTAAGTGAAATATTTTATGAACTTATCACACTTGTCCAATCCATCTACCATATGAACCCCTATATTATAAACTCCAGTGCCTCCCTATTATATCTAGAATCAAAAATAAATTCTTCTGTTGGGCATTCACAACTTAGTTGCTTCTTACTTTTCCAGTCTACTTAGATATTAGTGCTCCCCATGTCCTCCCTGATTCAGCCATACTAGCCTATTTTTTTCTTATACATTAGGTTGCATATCTCATCTTTGTGCCTTGGAACTAATTGTTCCCTGTGCCTGAAGTGCTCACTATAGATAACTGTTACCCAAAATGTCCCCGTGATCCATTTCCTCTGATTCCTCTCTTGTGAACTCCTTCCATTCATGAGTTCTTTCTAGAACCACTATTTTTTGGGGGGAAAAAATAGTGGCTTTTTATTTTTCCAAATACATGCAAAGATAGTTTTCAACATTCACCTTTGCAAAACCTTATGTTCAGGGCAGCTAGGTGGCACAGTGGTTAGAGCATCAGCCCTTAAGTCAGGAGGGCCTGAGTTCAAATCTGGTCTCAGACACTTAACACTTCCTAGTTGTGTGACCCTGGGCAAGTCACTTAACCCTAATTGCCTCAGTGCGCGCGAATTTAACATTTAAATTCGCACACACACACACACACACACACACACAAATAATAATAAAAACAAACAAAAAAACCTTTGTGTTCCAAATTTTTCTCCCTTTCTCCTTCAGCCTCCCTCCCCTAAAGAGCAAGTAATCCACTCTAGGTTAAACATGTCTTCTAAACATGTTGCCATATTCATCATGCTGCCCAAGAAAAATCAGATCAACTGACTCAGAATTCACTTCAATCTCCTGGCCCACCTCTCCAGGTCAGCAACCATCCAGCTCTATGCTCATTCCCATAAAGAGGTAATTTCAGAACATGAGATCATTGCCCCATACTTCAAAGGACTTTGTGTCCCTTTTGTTTGGAGGGAAACTAATTGTGGGTGAATGGACCCCAGCAAAATACTACCCAGTATCTGATGGGTCCCCAGTAAAGTGTAAATTGACTTTATGCTAATCTCTTCTATTACTCCCTGATAACCAATTTTGTTTCCCTATGAGATCACCAAACTTTGACTTCAGTTCACCTCTGAAACAATTCATACCTCATAGACTACTGTATTTTGCTTCCAGTCTCTGGACATTACTTAATGAGTTTCCCAGGATTTGGCCCCTAAAATTTCATCATTGGTCTGCTACACTTCCTTCTATTTAGGTACTCCCAACCCACTTTTCAAAAGATTTCTTTAACAAATTAAAAGAGTGGAGAAATAATGAGGTGATGTGGTTGGCAGAGTGAAACTAAAGAACTGATAAAAAAAAATTATTCCCTGGAGCAAGCAATTAGAAGGCTCTGATAATCAAAATCAGTTTAGTTCCATAATCCTACATTCTGGAAGTAACCCAGTCAGAAATCCAAGTTATTTCAAGTTCCTGAGGCTAAATTTCCCCTATAAAACAACTTATGGCCCATGACTTCAATATTACCCTCCTTTGAGTCAGGCTGTCAATGGCACACTGTCTTGTAGTGTCTTTACCCCTACTCCATACCATGGGGTATCTCTCCTAACTCCACTATGCTTCTCAACCCCACTTTTCCTCCCTACAGCTAACTGATTCTTTTAGAGTGCTAAGTCCCTTTCAGGATTTAGCCTGCCAGCTAAGGACATGCCCCAACCTCATGGGGTGTTCCCTTTCTACTGGGTAATTGTGAGTTCCACTAAGGAACTTGTCTTTTATATATATCTCCTAACTCTATTTTATATCTACCATTCCTGATAGCTATTGTACCTTTTCTTTTGTCTGTATCTTCTCTTAAATAAACCTACCCTTTGCAAAAAAAATAAAAAATAAAAAGAAAGAAAGAAAAAAGAAAGAAAGAAAGGAAAAAACAAATAAACAACAACAACAACAACAACAAAAAGGTGAAATTACTATGCTTTGATCCACATTCAGTGTACATAGTTCTCTCTCTGGATGTGGATGGCTCTTTCCATCATAAATCTATTGGAATTACCTTGAATCACTTCATTGTTGAAAAGAGCGAAGTTCATCACAGTTGATCATCATGTAATCTTGTTGTTGCTGTGTACAATGTTTTCTTTGCTTAGCATCATTAAGTGTCTCCAGACCTTTTTGAAATCATCCTGCTGATCATTTCTTATAGAACAATAATATTCCATTACATTCATAATATCATAGCTTATTCAGCCATTCCAAAAGTGATAGGCATCCACTCAGTTTCCAATTCCTTGCCACCACAAAAAAAGACAGCTATAAACATTTTTTGCATATGTGAGTCCTTTTCCCTTTTTTATGATCTATTGGGATACAGACCCAGTAATGAGACTGCTGGATCAAAGGATATGCACAGTTTGATAACTTTTTGAACACAGTTCCAAATTGTTCTCCATAGTGGTTAGATAGGTTCAAACTCCACCAGCAATGTATTAGTGTCCTAGTTTTCCCACATTCGTTCCAATTATCTTTTCCTGTTATTGTCTTTTCCTGTCATCTTAGCCAATCTAAGAGGTATGTAGTGGTGCCTCAGAGTTGTCTTCATGTTCATTTCTCTAATCAATAGTAATTTAGAACATTTTTCAGATGACTAGAAATGACTTTAATTTCACCTGAAAATTGTTTGTCCATATCCTTTGACCATTTATCAATTGGAGAATGGCTTGATTTCTTATAAATTTGAGTCAATTCTTTATATGTTTTAGAAATGAGTCCTTTATCAGAACCCTTAGATATAAAAATTTTTCCCCAGTTTTGTTCCCCTTCTAATCTTGTCTGCATTGGTTTTGTTTGTACAAAACCTTTTTAATTTAATATAATAAAAATTATCCATTTTTCATTTCATGATGTTCTTTAGTTCTTCTTTGGCCATAAATTTCTCCCCTCTCCACAGCTCTGAGAGGTAGACTATCCCTTGTCTGCTTATAGTATCACCCTTTATGTCTAAATCATGAACCCATTTTAACATTATCTTGGTATGGGGTGTTAGGTGTTAGTCAATGCTTAGTTTCTGCCAAATTATTTTCCAATTTTCACAGAAATTTTTTTTCATATAGTGAGTTCTTATCCCATTAGCTGGAGTCTTTGGGTTTATCAAACACCAGATTACTATAGTCATTGACAATTGTGTCTTATGAACCTAATCTATTCCATAGATCCACTACTCTATTTCTTAGCCACTACCAAATGGTTTTGATGACTGCTGCTTTATAACATAGTTTTGGGTCTGTTACAACTAGTTGCAACTTTGCATTTTTTTTTTCATTAATTTCCTTGAAATTCTTGACCTTTTCTTCTTCCAGATGAATTTTGTTATTATTTTTTCTAGTTCTATAAACTTGGCAGTTTGATTGGTATAGCACTGAATAAGTAGATTAATTTAGGTAGAGTTGTTTTTATTATATTAATTATATACTTGAAATTCTTCCATTTGATTAGATCTAACTATTTATGTGAAAAGTGTTTTGTAATTGTGTTCATATAGTGGAACTTCCATTTTAGAGAGGGGTCCAGACCAGTCTCATTGTGTCTCATTGCCTGCTCCCATATGACCCTGGTCCCACATTATCTCTTTCTCCTTTCCTCTCCTTGTTTTTCAGCACTCCTTTTATGTTTTGTCTTTCCCCATTAGCATATAAGTTCACTGAGAGGAGGGACCACCTTTCATTTTCCTAGTGTAATGACGTTATCTCAGTTTGGCTCATAGCTTACAGGGAATCATGAATATATACATCATGAGGTCTAACATCTCTCTAATTCAAGGGGAAATGATGTCTGTCTGAACAACTGGTCCCACTCTACAAGGCCTTAAATAGTGAAGCCCTTGAGAAATTTCATTCAATAAGTTATGCCGTATGAATGTTATGGAATATGTTCTATAAAAAATCAGCAGACTGATTTCAGAGAGGCCTGAAGAGATTTGCAATGAATTGATGCTAAGTGAAATGAGCAGAACCAGGAGATCATTATACACGGCAACAAGAAGATTATACAATGATCAGTTCTGATAGATATGGCTCTCTTCAATAATGAGCTGATTCAGATCAATTCCAATGATCTTGTAATGTAGAGACCCATCTACACCCAGAGAGAGGACTGTGGGGACTAAGTGTGGATCACAATATAGAATTTTCACTTTTTTTTTTTTTGGTTGTTTGCTTACATTTTATTTTCTTTCTTATTTTTTTCTTTTTGACCTGACTTTTCTTGTGCAGCATGATAATTGTAGAAATATGTATATAAGAATTGCACATGTTTAACATATTGAATTACTTGCCATCTCAAGGAGGGAATTGGGGGAAGGGAAAGAGAAAAAAATTTGGAACACAGGATTTTGCAAGTTTTACAAAAACTATATATGTATATGTTTTGAAGATAAAAAGTTTACAAAAAAAGAAATTTCATTCAAGATTGGAAGACATTCGTTGGAAGTCTTGCAAACTGGTACCTGCTTGTGGAAGAGAACCTCTCACAAGAGGAGAGAATTTCTCTATCTTCTCTTTCACCATCAACAAAGTCACTTTGAATCAAAGATCCTAAAGCAGTGGTTCTCAAACTTTTGTTCTCAGTATCTTCATGTTGTTAAAAAAAAAAAAAAAACTATCGAGGATCTGTTTAAAGAGTTTTTGTTCACATGGGGTTATATTTACAGCTATTTACTATATTAGAAATAAAAAATAATTTTGAATTTGTAGACCCTCTGAAAGGGTTTCAGAGACCCCAACAATTCTTTGGACTACACTTTGAGGACCACTGTACTAAAGCTTAAAAAGATATTATATCCATCAGAGAAGAGAAATAGATATTCTAGACAGACACATATGCAACAAGATTCTCACTCAAAGGAGGAAGAAGCTTCAGGGAACATCTGACTTCTAGCTACACAAGACCAAATCAAGGAACTTATTATGGTCACCTAGCAGAAATGCTATACTCAAAGGGAACTTTTTGAGAACTCTATGAAGAAAGAAAGGACTTCTAGGACCTATAGTATGAGGATTTATAAGCCTGCCTATGCTACATGAACTTAAGATTATCAATAATATTTATTAATAATTAATATATCTTTAGGCCAGTTCCAAAGGTTTTGTGATGAAGAGAGCCATCTATCCCCAGAGAGAAGACTGGTGGGTTCTGAGTAGATTACAACATTCTTTTTGTTGTTTGCTTGCATTTTGTTTTCTTTCTCATTTTTTCCCCTTTTTGATCTGATTTTTCTTGTGTAGCATGATAATTATAGAAACATGCATAGAAGAATTACACATGTTTAACATATATTGGATTACTTGCCATCTAGGGGCAGGGAGGGGATTACCTCCCATCTAGAGTTGGGAGGAAGAGGGGAAAATTTGGAACACAAGGCTTTGCAAAGGTCAATGTTGAAAAATTATCCATGTATATGTTTTGAAAATAAAAAGCTTTAATTTAAAAAGTAATAATTAATATATCAAATATTAATATATTAATATAATAAAGGTATGTTTATATATAATACATTATGTGTAATGTTGTATATAATAATATACTATAATAAATAATTCTTTTGTAATAATTATTAATAATATATTTGAGATTGTTAATAATTTTTCTCATTATAATATATATATTTAGGGGAAATTGTGCCTCAGGGTTAATGAGAGATATTTTTTAAAATAACATTTTATTTTTTCCCCAATTACATGTGAAGACAATGTTTTAAAAATTTTGAGTTCCAAATTTTCTCCCTCACTTCCTTATTTCCCCCTCCCTGAGATATGATAATTGTAGAAATATGTATAGAAGAACTGCACATGTTTAACATATATTGAATTACTTGCCATCTAAAGGAGGTGTTATAGATTATACTTGTGCAATCATGCAAAACCTATTTCCATATTAGTCATATTATGAAGACGACAGAGGCCAAAAGGAAAAAAACATGAAAAATATACAAAAAGTGAAAAATAATATGCTTTGATCTGTATTCAAACTAACTCTTTCTCTGAATGTGGATAGCATTTTTCATCATAAATCCTATAGAACTGTCTTGGAGCATTATATTGTTGAGAATAGCTAAATTTTTCACAGTTGAATATCATATTGCTGTTACTGTACAGTGTTGTTCTGATTCCGCTCATTTTCCTTTGCAACAGTTTATTTAAGTCTTTCCAGGTTTTTCTGAAATCTTCCTGCTCATCATTTCTTATACCATTACATCATTTCTTACAATTATATATCAAAACTTGTTCAGCTATTATCCAATTAATGGGCAAATTTTACTGTATGAAGATTATACAATGATCAGTTCTGATGGACATGGCTCTTGTCAGCAAAGAGATGATTCAAACCAGTTCCAATGTTCAGTGATGGAGAGAGCCATCTACACCCAGAGAAAGGACTGTGGGAACTGAGTGTGGTTCACAACATAGCATTTTCACGCTTTTTGTTGTTGTTTGCTTGCATTTTATTTTGCTTCTCTCTCTCTTTTTTTTAACTGGTTTGATTTGATTTTTCTTGTGCATCACAATAATTGTATAAATATATATGCATATAGTAGATTTAACATATATTTCTACTATGTTTAACATATATTGGACTACTTGCCATCTAGGGGAGTAGACTTCATTACCTGACAATGCCTAACATAGTAGAAGTTTGAGTACAAGTTAAAGGAAGATCCCAGAGAATTAAACTGATATTTTATATCTATATATTTTCCATTTAGTTATATACATTGGCATGTTCTTCTCTCATTATATTGTAACTTCCTTGAAAGTAGAAACTACTTTGCTTATGACTTTATATTGACAACACTTAACATAGTCCATCTTTTATGCTACTGTTAACATGAATTTCCATAATCACAAATCTTATCATTTCACTTCTTGATTTAATAAATTCCACTTGTCATTGTTTCTAGTACCAATTACAAATTTGTCTGTTTAGCTTTTAAAGTCCTTCACAACTTGGTCTCAGCTTATCTTTCCAGCCATGGTAGACATAATACCCCTCCTACAATCTTTTATCTAGCTAAGCTGGACATTCATGATGCTCATTTAGCATTGGCCATTCCCTTCATGTCTACAATTCCCTTCTTCCTCAACTCCACCTTAAAAAAATCCTTCTTTTCTTTAGAGGAGTAGCTCAAGCACCAACTTCTACTTGAAGCTTTTCTCAATTTTCTCAATTTTTAGTGCCTTTCTTCCCCAAGTTACTTCCTATTTAACTACTTAGTATTTATTTCTCTCTTTTTTTTTATCTGTATGTACTTATGAATGTAACTTGTGGCTCAAAGGCTATTTGCAGAAGACTCTTCATTGATGAAGATTGAATACTCAATTCTCCTCACTTGCATGAATGATGAGTTGGTCAGAGATTGGGGAGGGAAAAAAAAGATACCTTGGCCTTCTGGCTTCCAGTGTAGAGAGAGAAACATTCAGTTCAAGAATCTTCAGCTCCTTGAAGAGAGAAAAAGACTTTGAGAAAATCTTCTATAATGTCCCTCTCTCAACTTACCACATTAAAAACTTCAGGAAATTTTCCCTTTGGTGAGATCTGAGAATCATTCTCTTGGTTGAACTAAGTTATCTTGCTCCTAATGGGAGAGCTAATTTATTCCATATATTGGCTAATAAATGGGTTTATTCACTATGAGTGTTTCATTGTGGAACTGGTATATAACTTGGTGCACTCTTCCATTAAAGGATAGCAATCAGGAATACAGTATGAACTTAAAAATGATTTCTCTTACACTAAGGGAACTAAAACTTAGACTAAGGTTTAAGGGAAAAGATAAGTATAATTCTAGCCCACTACCTTCTCTCTCTGGGGAAAATAGAGTGGCCAGCCTCCTGCTTCCCCTTCTGGCAAGAATCAAAGTATCAAAGTCTCCCTTGGAGAAGGAGGGGGAAATGACAACAGAGACATACATCACTTCTTGTCTCCTTGCCACCATCCAACCCACCCTTTTTATACAAAATACAAAATATACAAAATGTATATATATATATAAAATAAAAGGGTGTGGCGTATGGGAAGAAGAGATTTCTATGTTTATGTATATGTATACATACATAAGTGTACATGTATGTATTTATCCTTGTCACCCCTTGCAAAAGGAATTGTTTAATTCATTGTATTTGTATCTTTATTACCTGACAATACCTAACATAGTAGAAACTTAAAAAATACTTGCTGGTTCATGAATTAAATTATTGTTTATTGACTGATTGATTATCAATATATATCTCTTTTCTTCCTTGATGTACTATAATAAACTCAAGGGAAAATGCTTTTTAAACATTAAAACATCATATAAATGTGAGAGTTTTATTATTCTTTCTTTTTATTTTCCTTAGTACCTATAAAGATACTTTGCATATAGTTCAGTGAAAGTTGAATAAATGAATGAATCAATTCAATCAATCAATCAATCAATGTGTAATACAAAGAAAGGCAAAAACGCTGCTCCTATCCCTAGGAAATTTACATTCTAATGAGGGAGACTACATGAAAAAAACTAAATGCATACATGTTATATATACAGTAAATGGAAAGTAACCTTCAAGGGGAGAGCATTAACATCAGAGGGATTGAGAAAGTTCTCCTGTAGAATATTGGATTTCAACTGAGTTTTCAAGGAAATGAAGAAATGACTGAGAAGCAGAAGAGAAAAGAGAACATTTCACAGCTGGAGAATAGCCAGTGCAAAGACATGGAAATGAAAGATGTAACTGCATATAAGAAATAGCAGTTAGGCCAATGTAGCTAGATCATAGAGAGGAGTAAAATTTAAAAAAAAAAAAAAAAAAAAAAAGAAAAGAAAAGAAAAGTAGAGAGTAGAGTAGAATGAGTAGAAATCTAAATGCCAAACAAAGGACTTAATACTTGATCCTGAAGGTAATAAGGAAGGAGTAGCTGGAGTTTATTGATTGGGGGTGGGGCAGGGACTGACATGATCAGACCCATATTTTAGGAAAATCACTTTGGAAGGTTATTGGAAAATGATTAGATTAGAGGCTTGAGAGTGAGAGATCACTTTTCCAGATGAAAAGTGATGAGGATTAGAATAGCTAGATGGAAAAGCAGATAGAGCACTATCCTTGAAATCAGGAGGACTTGAGTTCAAATATAGCTTCAAATCCTTTAATACTTACTAGCTGTGTGACCTTGGGCAAGTCACCTAACCCCAATTGTCTTGCTAAAAAAATTTAAATAAAAAAAGTTTTGTTGTTTTTTTTTTAAAGGAAAAGTGATGAGGATATATATGAGGATGGTGGCTTGTGTGGGTAGAGAAAAATGTACATATCAGAGAGAGGCTGTGAAAATAGAAAGGAAAAATTATGCAATGGAGTGGATATCTTGGGAGGGTGAGAATGAGGAGTCTATGTTCTATGTTATATGACATATGAGTTTATATTACATTATATATACATATTATATATACATATTATATAAAGATATAGATAGATAAACACATATACACACAGACACACACACACACACACACACGTGTGTGTGTGTGTGTGTGTGTGTGTACTTTTCAGGAATTACATCCTGACTCATTATAAAATCTCTGAAGACAATTTAAATTTAATCATTAATAATAAATCATAAATAATTAATAATAATTTGTCTGTGCATCAAGAAACCTTTAATCTATTCCTTCCCTTTAATCTAATTTTTCCATTAGATCCTTTTAATCCTTTGAGAAAGAGGCAATGCCTAATTAATTCAACTTTCTAAATAATGTATCTCATTCAGCAGATGCTTTGTTAAATATCTATAACAAGTTGATAGTGATTACCTGAATCCTCCATCCCACTTGATGAAATAGAACATAAGCAATGTGTTAAGGTTTTATCCTTCTCAGACTAAGAGTAATTGAATTTGTTCCTTGTAAAGGATATGAGACCTTGAGCGGCTCACACCCTGATTGGTTTATTAGCAGACTGTAAAAGATGCCAAACCAGAATGGTCTATTCACAGCTTTTAAAGGAAGTATAAAAAGGTATTTGCTCTTTTAGGAGCACCTACCTGATGCAATTATAGGATGCCTAGAGGCATGTTGACTAAAACAAAGCTTCTTTAACTATGGGTCAAATCCCATGTAGGATTATGAAAAATTTGGCAACAGCAAAAGGTTTCTGCGTCCTGCAATATCAAATATTCCCCCAAGATTTAATTCTACATATAAAAATAAATAAGGGGCAGGTAGTTGGTGCAGTGGATAGAGCACCAGCCCTGAAATCGGGAGGACCTGAGTTCAAATCTGCCCTCAAACATTTAACACTGCCTAGCTGTGTGACCCTGGGCAAGTCACTTAACCCCAATTACCTCAGCAAGATAAATAAATAAAAATAAACAAACAATTCATCTCAATAGTATCTAAATTTGCTTTTATCTTTAATAAATGGCAAAATTATATGTCTACTAAGTAGACATATTGTTATGGGCCAGAACTCTGTACTTAAAAGAAGGATTCTTACAGTGTTAAGTCAATGGAATTGATAAGACAATAGTTATCTAGTTTAGCATGATGATTAATAGTTCTCTAGTTCAGTACATGTACTTATATATAGATCTATAAGAGTGACACCTATTCTAAAAGATTCACAGCTATAATGATGTAATTAAAATAGAGCATATAAGCTGGGACAAACTCAGCCAGGGACATTCCATCTTTGGTCAGGCTCCCAGTGGCTCTCCTGGGGGACCAAGAGGTTTGGAGACAGAGCTGGAGAAGACAAGAGGATTAGAGGCAGGAGCTCAAGCTCTCAGAGCCAAGGAGAGACAGATTCATTCCATCTTCATCAGCTTCATGGTGGCTGGTCTGTCCTCCTGCTCCCCCCAGTGAGACCAAGGCCTATCTGAAGGGCCTCAAGAAAGCTAGCTGGGCCCCCCTCAAGGAGGCAATAAAGAATTTGGACTTTAACACCTGGCTATTCTTGTGGTGATTACTGAAACAAAGGCTGATCCAGAGACTTCCAGAAAACCCACCAGAACATTGCAACATATAAATGTTTGATTTGTATATATTTATATACCTATATACCTAAGGTTGCATAAAAATTTCTTGGGCAAAAGGGGGTCTCAAATGGAAAAAGTTTAAGAAGCCTTGGGTTGGATCAGTTGAACCCCTATTAGCATGTAAAAGACAAGTTCAAGTAACTTAAACTCTGTTTGCCTCATTCTGTCAAATCATGATCAAGAAAGAAAGTAAGCTTGAATTTAATTTGACATATTCTGCAAGCAATAATTAATCCTCAAATTCAAATTACAATATTTAATTACTTTATACCTAATGAAAAAGGAAGCAGAGACTGTTTAAGAAGAATCTCAGGTTTTAGATCATATATAAATACTAACTTAGCTATTAGTCCTCTGAATATGAGACCCTTGTCCAATGATCAAGTAGAAATCCTATTGTAATAAATTAATTATATCAATCTTAAAATGCTTGCTTTAAATAAAACCAGAAAACAAAAAGTTGCAGTAAAACAGAAAAATGACTTACAGATCTCATTTAGAGAAAAAACAACTTATTTATTTCCTTCTGGAGGTAAATAAAGGAACTGGCAGAATTAACCTTATTACTCATTGACAAGAAACATTTCTTCACAGGACATTTGGTTATCTCCTATTACATTGTTAATGACCAAGACTTGTATTTGTAAAAGACCAACATTTAAATGCTTTGAGTGCATGTATCCAAGTGGTGGCAGCTAGGGGCAACTAGGTAGTGTAGTGGATAGAGTACTAGCCCTGGAGTCAGAAAGGCCTGACTTCAAATCTGACCTCAAATACTTACTAGTTGAGTGATCTGGGCAAGTTACTTAACCCCAATTCACACACACATACACACACACACATACACATATATACACACACGTGTGTGTGTGTGTGTGTGTGTGTGTAGTTAAGAGAGACTTAGCTTAAGAAGTTGATTAGTTGACCTATAGAAAGTAGCAGACCCAAGAAGAAAATTATCTCAATAATCCAGAACTCTGGGTTTAACATAAGATGAAATTTTATTTTATAGGGGATAATCAAGCAATCAATAAGCATTTTTCATGAATTTACACTGTGCAAAGCACAATGCTAAGAGCTGAGGGATACAAATACAAGAGCCATAAAGTACCTGCCTTCAAGAAGCTTACATTCTAGCGAGATACTTTGTTATTGTTGTTCATTCATGTCCAACTCTTTGTGACCCTGTAGATCATATTGTCCATGGAGTTTTCTTGGCAAAAATTCTGGAGTGAATTAAGTCAAACAGAGGCTAAATGACTTGTCCAGGCTCATACAGCTAGTACATGTCTGAGGCTGGATTTGAATTCAGATCTTTCTGACTCCATTCTCAGTCCACTAAGCCACCCAGTTGCCTCCAGTGAGGTACTATAATCAATATTTGAAAAGACTACCATTTGGTTAAAAAATCAATTTCTCAAATACAAGGTAGACCAACAAAGGTAGACAGCAGTTCATCTGAAAAAGACAAGGTAGGGGAGCAGGGTGCAGTTTAATGATCTGTAACAGCTGATTACAAATTAATGTCGGGTAATCCAAAGAGGTATCGTTCTTAGACTAAGAGACATCATGTTGGGGACTAGGGAGGTCATTGTTTCACTGTTCTCTCTTTTAGAGTATTGTGTTCAGTTCAGAGTGTTGTGTTTTAAGGAGGACATTGATAAATGAAAGATTATCCAGCTTTAATGGGTTCAATATCTAACTGAACTTCCCTCCCCCATTTGGATAGAATAGGTCAAAGAGTTTCCAGTAAATTTAAAGATTGGCAGAGACCATGGATAAGCAGTCCTCATTTGATAGTCCAGAACAATAATTATAACTTCTCTACTCACCCATCCCCACTCCAATCTTAATTGTTCTACAAATAAACCCTAGAAAGTTCCCCCAAAGTATGCACTGAGGGGTTATTGCTGTCGTTTCAGTAATGTTTGATTCTTTATGACCTCATTTGGGATTTTCTTGGAAGAGATACTGGAGTGATTTATTATTGGCTTTTCTGTTCACTTTTCAGATGAGGATTTGAGGTAAACAAGGTTCAGTGATTTGCCCGGGATCACACAGCTAGTTAAATATCTGAGGAGTAAAATGATTTGCCCAGAATAATATGAATTAGAAGTAAATTTTGAACTCATTTTCTTCCTAGTTCTGAGACCAAACTGCTGTTCACTACACCACTTTCTCTCTCACTGTATAGAGCATGCTTTAATCCAAAGTTGCTGTTGTCCTTCACAGAGGACCAAGGACATCAAGATATCGGAGATAAAATAGTAGCTGATCTTCATGTCTTGAATTAGATATAGATAGAGGCAGAGTTGCACAAAGTTTTCAGCCTCATTCTCTGTTCCAGAGTGCAGTGGCAGGAAAAATGTCAAGATGCTTGATGATCCAGTCTGCAGTAAATGACCTTCAATGTCTGACCAAGCTCTAAATGCTCCAGAACACCTGTTTCATCAGTCTTCATTGACTGTTGAAACAAAATGTTCTCATTTGCCCATTCTGCCATTGGAAGTCTTGAGGCCTGTGAGTTATCTTCATCTTGGATTATTCCCAAAGAATTTTTTAGTAGCAGTGATATATCACCAGCTATCCAGGTATTCAGCCTCAAGCTGAAATAAGTAGAACATCTAAATCACTTGGGGGGAAAAAAGCATATTTAAAATTAATAGGAAATGTGGAGATTTTTTTTAGTTACTATATTTTTCATTTAGCAAAAATCCACCTTCTCTTCCTCTCAACTTCCCTGCTTACCTATATTCTGTATCAATTCATACTAGTCTTTCTAATTTTCTCTGGAACTATCCTCATCACCATTTCTAATAGCACAGTAGGATAAATAAATCTTATTTATATACTAAAACTCATTCAGCTATTCCTCAATTGATTGACACCCCATCAGTTTCCAATTCTTTGTCACCACCAAAAAGAGCTGTTACACATATTTTTGTACATACTTAATTAGGACTAATATCTTACCTAATCTCTTCTCCTTTTTCCCTTCTCTACTTTCTCTTTAATGAAATGTATTTCTGTTGGAATCCTTACAAAGTGTTAACTCATTAGAGTTGATAGAGACAATAATTATCTAATTTAGCATGATTCAGTATGATTGATCTGATCTTACAAGGAGATGTTATGGGCCAGAACTTGAAACAAGGTACTAAGTGGATGATAGAAACAGTGCTTGAGTTCACACCTTTAGAGAGCTCATATAAGTTCTCAGGGCCAAAGAGCACTCTGGGGGAACCAGAAGCCCTCTCTCGGAGGCAAGACAGATTCATTCCAACTTTCACCTTGGTGCTGGCTGTAGATATTTGGAAGAAGAGAAACTGAAGCTGGCAGAGGCAAAAGATTAGCAGCAAGAGCTCTTGGAACCAAGCAGAGAGATAGGCCTCTAAGAAAGCTAACCGGGCCCAAGGAAAGAGATAAGAAATAAATGCTTGGATTTTATCAGCTGGCTGTATTTGAGGAGATTATTACTCTGAACTGAAACTAAGGCTGCCTCCAGAAAACCTCCCCAAGAAACCTGCTCCCAGAGAACCATTATATTTTAAAGAAGAGAACACCACATATTTCTGTTTCCCATTCTCTGTATATATACTCTTCACTCCTTTGATCAGTTCAAATGACAGTGAAGTTCAAGTGGTAACTGATCCCAGTCACCCATTTCTCCTTGTTTGTACAGATATTTACTTGTATACTCCAATTATATAAGATTATAATCTAACTCTTCCCTTCCCATTATTTTTTAAGATCACTGAGAGAGAATAGACTCTCTTCCCAACCTTGTTTCTTATTAGACTCTCTCTAAGACCCTGGATGATGATGATCAGGTTCAGAAGGGGTACAGTCTAGTCCTTAATCATTGTTTACTCATATTTACTTTTTTATGTTTCTCTTGATGCCTGTATTTGCGCTTAAAAGTTTCTAGGTAACTCTGGTCTTTCTATTAAGAATTCTTGAAAGTTCACTGTTTCATTTAAGATCCATTTTTTCTCTTGGAGAATTATATTAAATATTTCCAGGCAAATTGTTCTTGGTTGTAAGTATATATCATTTGCCTTTTGGAATGTCATATTTCAAGCTCTTCATTCTTTTACAATATGATTAATACATCTGGTGTGATGCTAATTGCAACTCTACTGTATTTGAATTCTTTCTGGCTGATTATAGTATTTTTTTTTCTTTTCTTTTCTTTTCTTTTTTTTTTTTTGAGGCAATAGGGGTCAAGTGACTTACTCACACAGTTAGGAAGTGTTAAGTGACTGAGGTCAGATTTGAACTCAGGTCCTCCTGACTTCAGAGCTGGTGCTCTATCTACTTCACCATTTAGCTGTATTTTTTTCTTTAACTTGGAAACTCTGGATTTGAACTATAATGTTTCTGGGACTTTTCATTTTGGGTTTTCTTTTAGAAAGTGACTCAGATTCTGTTTCTACTTTTTATTGTGGTTCTAAGGAATGTAGATAGATTCATTTTATGATTTCTTCAAATGAGTCTAGCCTTTTTTTTTTTTTTTTTAGTGATGTAGCCCTACTAATTATTCAATTTTCTTGATTTGTCTTCTAGTTTAGTTGTTTCTGCTAATGAGATACCTCACATTTTCTTCCTTTTTTTAGCCTTTTGATTTTCAAAAAAATATTTCTTACTTTCTCATGGAGTCATTAACTTTTTTTTGGTCCATCCTAATTTTCAAGGAATTTGTTGTTTAGGCAAGGTTTTATACCTTTTGTTTCATTTGTTTATTAACACTTAAATACAAAGTAGGAAAGGAAAAAAATTGTCATATGCACAGCAGAACATAAAAGGATTCAAAATATAAAGTAATAAATTTCCATTTTAAGAAAGACTTTATAATAAATACCATATATATGTTCAGAGCTGTCCATCTTTTCTTAGTTTCCTTGTAGATTTTCTTTTGTTCTGCACTGTACCCTTTTTACTTTATTCTTTTATTCCCCTTTCTCTTCTTCCTTCCCCTAAGAAGGCTACAATTAATCATGGATATGTTTGTAGATATAGATATATGTATATAGATATACACAGATATAGACATACATACACATAGATATGTACACACACACATGCATATACACATACATATACATAGATGTTTATAATCATATATATATATATATATATGTAAAACTGTACTGTTTGTTTGTACTCTGTTTCTCTGAAGACGAATAACATCTTCCTTCAAGTCCTAACTCTAAGGTACCACTTCACATCTCTTAGATTGGCTAAGATAATAGGAAAAAATAATGATGAAATTTCAAGGAAATGTAGGAAAACTGAGACACCAATACATTGTTGGTGAAATTGCAAAATGATCCAACCATTCTGGAGAGCTATTTGGAACTATGTCCAAAGGGTTATAGATCTGTGTATATCCTTTGATCTGGTAGTATCTCTACTGGATCTATATCACCAACATTACATCCTAAAGGATACATAATCCCATTAAATAGGGAAAAGCTCCCACATGTGAAAAAAAGTTTGTAGCAGCCCTTTTTGTAGTGGAAAGGAACTGGAAATTGAGTGAATGCCCATCAATTGGGGAATAGCTGAATAAGTTATGATATGAATAAATGATATATATGAATATGGTGTATGAATGTATTGGCATATTATTGTTCTACAAGAAATGATTAACAGACTGATTTCAGAAAAGCCTGGAAAGACTTAGATAAACTGATGCTAATTGAACAGAACCAAGAGAATATTGTAAACAGTAACAACGAGATTGTGTGATGATCACAAGGCTTTTTGAAGGTGAAAGTTGAAAACTATCTTTGCATGTATTTGGAAAAATAGAATACCATTAAAAATTTTTTTTAAAAAGTTCAAATCTTTCCATATTCTTCTAAATCCAGAAACTCATCATTTCCTAAATGCAATATACCACCCTTAGGTTGTCTGGTTATTTTAAATAATCTAAGGCAATAATGCTTAATCTGACCGACAAAGTGTAGTTTCTTTACTTTTTTCTTTTGATTGAATCTATTTTAGTTTTAACTTCGTCTGAGATCATGATTACCCTTTCTTTTTTTGCCTAATAAATTCTACTCCTGACCCTTATTTTATGTTTGTGTATGTCTCTTTATTTCCTAATCCTCCTGACTTGACAATTTTACTTCGATCTGCTACCTTGCCCTCATATTACTTAACCCATTCCCCCTAAGGATCCCTTCTTTATCCTTTCCCTTTCTCCTTGCCATCTTGTTTCTATCTGAATTTAGAAGATTTTTATAGCCTTCCAAATATATATGTTGTTCCTTCTTTATTCCATTCCTGTTAATCTACAAATCCTTCTATAACTTACTCTATCCTGTTCCCAGATATATAAATTTAGAAGACTTTTATCCCCTTCTAAATGTATATGTTGTTCTCTTTTAACCCAGATCTAATGGTTAGGGTTACTTTAAAAATCCTTCCCTTATCCTCTCCCCACTCCCTATCTTCTTACTCTGTTTTTTTATTATGAATTTAAAAGACTTTCAAAGCCTTATAACTATATATATATATATATATGTATTGTTCTTTCTTTAACCTGTTACCAATGAGAGTAAGGTTTCAGAATCACTAGCTCTCTTCCTCCATCTAATTGCTCTGTGACAGTTCTTCCTCTCAAACCTCATTTGTATGAAATAATTATTCTTTTTACCTTTTACTTTGCTTTTTAGAATCACATAATCCTGAGCTCTATTCCAATCTTTCTTTTGAACAACACAATTACTAATAATAATCTTGGACATACAGTTTACATTTCCACATACAACATGTAAACAGTCTGTCCTTTTTGAATCCCTTGTAATTAGTCTTTGATGTTTACTATATAGTTTTCTTAATTCTTCCATGTCAAAATTTTTATTAAATTCAGGTCTTTTTGCAATTAAATTCTAAAACTTTGCTGGATTCTTCTAATTTTCAAGAACTTATTTTCTTCCTTAAGATTCTGGATCTCCTTTTCCAGTTGGTTGACTTTCTTTTCATAATCTTATTGCTTTTCTTGACTTGTTCTTCTTTTATTTTTATTTTTTCCTCAATCTCTCTCTCATTTAATTTCTAAAGTCATTTTAAAGTTCTTTGAATTCTTTTTGGGTAGCTTGTCATTTGACAATACTCTTTGAAGTAGGAGAGGCTCTTTTTTGGTAGTTTTATACCTTTTGTGCTAAACTGTCAATTCCCTTTTTAATTCTTTCTTCCATTAATCTAATTTCTTTTCCAGTTTTTCCCTAATGCTCTCATTTAAGTGATACAAACCTTTTTAATTCTTTTTTTTTTTTTAAATTCACCATATCTATTTTAGGAATACTAATTGAATGTGTGCCCAAATTTTTTCCTTTTTTTTTCTTTGTTTATTTGATTTTTTATTATATCTTTTTATTTACAAAACATATGCATGAGTAATTTTTAACACTGACCCTTGCAAAATCTTCTCTTCCAATTTTTCCACTCCTTCCCTCCAACCCCATGCCCTAGATGACAGGTAATCCAATAAATGTTAAATATGTTAAAGTATAAGTTAAATACAATATTTATATAGATATCTTGCTGCACAAGAAAAATCGGATCTAGAAAGAAAGTTAAAAAAAACCTGAGAGGGAAAACAAAAATGCAAGCAAACAACAACAGAAAGAATAGAAATGCTATATTGTGGTACACACTCATTTCCTACAGGCCTCTCTCTGGGTGTAGCTGGTTCTCTTCATTACTGAACAGTTGAAACTGATTTGAATCATCTCATTGTTGAAGAGAGCCACACCTGTCAGAATTGATCAGCATATATTATTGTTGTTGAAATGTATGAGATCCTGGTTCTGCTCATTTCACTTAATATCAGTTCATGTAAGTCTCTCCAGACCTCTCTGAATTCATCCTGCTGGTCACTTCTTACAGAACAATAATATTCCATAACATTCATATACCACTATTTATTCAGTCATTCTCCAATTTATGGGCATCCACTCAGTTTTCAGTTTCTAGCCACTATAAAAAGGGCTGCCACAAACATTTTGGCACATGTGGGTCCCTTTCCCTTCTTTGAGATCTCTTTGGGATAAAAGTCCAGTAGTAACACCGCTAGGCCAAAGGGTATACACAGTTTGATAACTTTTTGAGCATAGTTCCAAATTGCTCTCCAGAATGGTTGGATTCATTCACATCTACCAACAATGTATTAGTGTCCCAGTTTTTCCACATCCCCTCCTGTCATCTTTTCCTGTCATTTTAGCCAATCTGAAAGGTGTGTCTTAATTAGCATTTCTTTGATTAATAATGATTTGGAGCATCTTTTCATATGGCTAGAAATAGTTTCTATTTCTTCATCTGAAAATTGTCTGTTCATATCTTTGACCATTTATCAATTGGAGAATGGCTTGATTTCTTATAAATTAAAGTCAATTCTCTATATATTTTGGAAATGAGGCCTTAATCAGAACCTTTGACTGTAAAAATGTTTTCCTATTTTATTCCTTCCCTTCAAATCTTGTCTGCATTAGTTTTGTTTGTACAAAAAACTTTTTAACTTAATATAATCAAAGTTTTCTATTTTGTGATCAATAATGATCTCTAATTCTTCTTTGATCACAAATTCCTTCCTCCTCCACAGTTCTGAGAGGTAAACTATCCTATGTTCCTCTAATTTATTTATAATCTCATTCTTTATACCTAAATCATGAACCCATTTTGACCTTGTCTTGGTGTATAGTGTTAAGTGTGGGTCAATGCCTGGTTTTTGCCATACTAGTTTCCAATTTTCCCATCAGTTTTTGTCAAACAGTGAATTCTGTATTATTATTATTATTATTATTATTATAGCTTTTTATTTACAAGATATATGCATAGGTAATTTTTCAGCAATGACAGTTGCAAATCCTTTTGTTCCAATATTTTCCCTCCTTCCTCCCACCCCTTCCCCCAGATGACAGGTTGACCAATACATGTTAAATATGTTAAAATATAAGTTAAATACAATACATGTCCAAACAATTATTTTCCTGTATAAAAAGAGTCAGACTTTGAAATAGTGTACAATTAGCCTGTGAAGGAAATAAAAAATGCCAGGCAGACAAAAATAGAGGGATTGGGAATTCTATGTAGTGGTTCATAGTCATCTCCCCGCGTTCTTTCACTGGATGTAGCTGGTTCAGTTCATTACTGCTCCATTGGAAATGATTTGGTTGATCTCCTTGTTGAAGAGGATCATGTCCATCAGAATTGATCATCATATAGTATTGTTGTTGAAGTATATAATAATCTTCTGGTCCTGCTCATTTCACTCAGCATCAGTTCAGGTAAGTCTCTCCAGACCTTTCTGAAATCATCCTACTGTTCATCTTTTACAGAACAATAATATTCCATAATATTCATATACTACAATTTATTCAGCCATTCTCCAATTGATGGGCATCCATTCAGTTTCCAGTTTCTGGCCAGTACAAAGAGGGTTGCCACAAACATTCTTGCACATACAGTCCCTTTCCCTTCTTTAAAATCTCTTTGGGATATAAGCCCAGTAGTAACACTGCTGGGTCAAAGGTTATGCACAGTTTGATAGCTTTTTGAGCATAGTTCCAAATTGATCTCCATAATGGTTGGACACATTCACAATTCCACCAAGAATTCATCAGTGTCCCAGTTTTCCCATACCTCCTCCAACATTCAGCATTATCTTTCCCTGTCATTCTAGCCAATCTGACAGGTGTGTAATGGTATGTTAGAGTTGTCTTAATTTGCATTTCTCTGATTAATAATGACTTAGAGCATCTTTTCATTTGGCTAGAAATAGTTTCACTTTCTTTGCCTGAGAATTGTCTGAACAGTGAATTCTGATCCCAAAAGCTGAGGTCTTGGGGTTTGTCAAATACTAGACTACTATAGTTATTGACTATTTTGTCCTGTGAACCTAACCTATTCCACTGATCAACTAGTCTATTTCTTAGCCAGTACCAAATGGCTTTGATGGTCACTGCTTTAATAAAATAGTTTTAGATCTGGAACAGCTAGACCATCTACATTGATTTTTTTTTCATTATAGTTCCCTTGAAATTCTTGACCTTTTGTTCTTCCAGATGAATTTTGTTGTTATTTTTTCTGTGTCAGTAAAAAAGTTTCTTGGGAGTTTGATTGGTATAGCACTAAATAAGTAGATTAGTTTAGGGAGTATTGTCATCTTTATTATAGTTGCTCGACCTATCCAAGTGCACTTATTTTTCTAATTCATTAGATCTGACTTTATTTTTGTGGAATGTGCTTTGTAGTTTTACTTATATAGTTCCTGACTTTTCCTTGGTAGATAGATTCCCAAATATTTTATACTATTGATAGTTATTTTAAATGGAATGCCTCTTTGTATCTCTTGCTGTTGGATTTTGTTAGTGATATATAAAAATGCTGATGATTTATATGGATTTATTTTGTATCCTGCAACTTTGCTAAAGTTGTGGATTATTTCTACTAGCTTTTTAGTAGATTCTCTGGGGTTCTGTAAGTATATCATCATATATCTAAGAGTGATAATTTGGTTTCCTCATTACTTACTCTAATTCCTTTAATCTTTTTTCCATTTCTTATTGCCAAAACTAGAATTTCTAATACAATATTGAATACTAATGGTGATAATGAGCAACCTTGTTTCACTCCTGATCTTATTGGGAACATTTCCAGTTTATCCCCATTACATATGATGCTTACTGATGGTTTTAAATAGATGCTACTGACTATTTTAAGGAAAAGTCTATTTATTGCTATACTCTCAAGTGTTTTTAATAGGAATGGATGTTGGATTTTATCAAATGCTTGTTCTGCATCTATTGAGATGATCATATGGTTTTTATTAATTGGGTTATTTAGTCAATTATGCTAATAGTTTTCCTAATGTTGAACCAGCCCTGCATTCCTGGTATAAATCCTACTTGGTTGTGGTGTATTATGCTGGGGATGATTTTCTGTAGTCTTTTTGCTAATATTTTATTTAAGATTTTTGCATCAATATTCATTAGGGAGAATGGTCTTATAATTTTCTTTCTCTGTTTTCAACTTACCTGGTTTAGATATCAGTACCATGTCAGTGTCATAAAAGGAATTTGGTAGGAGTCCTTCATTCCCTATTTTTTCAAATAGTTTATATAACATTGGAGTTAATTGTTCTTTAAATGTTTGGTTCAATTCACATGTAAATCTATATAGTCCTGGGGATTTTTTCTTAGGGAGTTGATTAATAGTATATTCTATTTATTTTTTTAAAATGGGACCATTTAAGCAATTTACTTCCTCCTCTGTTAATCTGAGCAACCTATATTTTTGTATTTTTTATTTTTAAGACTAACAATTTGATTTTCCTCTTTCGTTCTTCTAATCAAATTTACCAAAGGTTTATCTATTTTGTTGTTTTTTTTTTTCACAAAACCAACTCTTAGTTTTATTTATTAATTCAATAATTTTTTATTTTTAATTTTATTATTTTCTCCTTTTATTTTTTGAATTTCAAGTTTAGTATTTGATTGGGGTTTTTTAATTTGCTCTTTTTCTAGCTTTTTAGGTTGCAAGCCCAATTCATTGATCTTTTCTTTCTCTATTTTATGCAAGTAAACCTCTAGAGATATAAAATTTCCCCTTATTACCACTTTGGTTGCATTCCACAAATTTTGGTATGTTGTCTCATTGTTGTTATTCTCTTGGGCGAAATTATTTATTGTGTCTATGATTTGCTGTTTCACCTATTCATTATTTAGGATGAGATTATTTCATTTCCAATTACTTTTTGGTCTATTTTCCACTGGCTTTTTATTAAAAGTAGTTTTTATTGCATTGTGAGCTGAAAAGAATGCATTTACTATTTCTGCCTTTTTGCATTCTGAGATCCTTATGTCCTAAAATATGGTCAATTTTTTGTATAAGTTCCATGAACTGCCAAGAAGAAAGTGTACTCCTTTCTGTTTCCATTCAATTTTCTCCAAAGATCTATCATACCTAACATTTCTAATATTCTATTTATCTCTTCAACTTCTTTCTTATTTGTTTTGTGGTTTGATTTATCCAATTCTGAGAGTGCAAGATTGAGATCTCCTACTATTATACATTTAATGTCTATTTTTTTCTTGCAGCTCTCTTAACTTCTCCTTTAGGAATTTAGATGCTATATCACTTGGTGCATATATGTTTAGTATTTATATTGCTTCATTAACTAGGTACCCTTTAGCAAGATATAGTTTCCTTCCTTATCTCTTTTAATTAGATCAATTTTTTGCTTTTGCTTGATCTGAGATCAGGATGTCTACCCCTGCTTTTTTGACTTCACCTGGAGGATAAGAGATTCTGCTCCAGCCTTTTACCTTTACTCTGTATGTATCACTCTGTTTTAAATGTATTTCCTGTAAACAATATATTGTAGGATTCTGGCTTTTAATCCAGTCTGCTATCTACTTCTGCTTTATGGGAGAGTTCATCCCATTCACGTTTATGGTTAAAATTACTAATTCTGTATTTCCTGCCATCTTATTATCCCCAGATTATACTTTTCTCTTTTCTTTACCCTTCACTCCCCCTTCCCAGTATTAAACTTACGAACCTACCACTTGCCTCACACAGCTCTCCTTCTTTAGAATCTCTTCCTTTTCCTTAGAATCCCTCCCCCTTTCTTATACCTTTCCCCTACTGTTTCTATATTCCCTTCTATTTAGTCTACCTCTTCCCTTTTCGCTTTTCCCCTCCTACTTTTCAATGAGGTGAGAGAAGTTTCTCTGTAAACCAAATATGTCTAACATTTTCTCTTTGAGCCAAATCTGATGAGAGTAAGATTCACACAATGGTCCTCCCCCTTCCATTCCTTCAGATACAATAGGTTTCCTTTGCCTCCTTGTGAGATGTAATTCACCTCTTTTTACCTTCACTTTTTATTGAATGTAGTTTTTATTGCATCATGATCTGAAAAGAATGCATTTACTATTTCTGCCTTTTTGCCTTTGATTGCCTAGGCCCTTCTCTCCTAATATATGATCAATTTTTTGTATAGGTTCCATGAACTGCCAAGAAGAAAATGTACTCCTTTGTGTCTCCATTTTTTTTTTTTTGATACACTCCCTTTTTACTTCTATTTCCTTTTTTTTAATATTATAACAGTAAAATCAAATTATACATGTGCTCTCTATGACCATAACATAAATAGAGTTCTCAAGAGTTCTTTTTACCTTTTTATGCTTCCCTTGAGTCCTATATTTGGAGGTGAAATTTTTTCTTTAGTTCTGGTTTTTTTCATTAGAAATAAATGGAATTCTCCTGTTTCGTTGAATATCCATCTTCTTCCCTGGAAAAAATGCTCAGCTTAGTTGGGTAGTTTATTCTTGGCTACATTCCAAGTTCCTTTGCCTTTCAGAATATCAGATTCCAGGCCCTTTGATCCTTTATTGTGGAAGCTACTAGATCCTGAGTGATCCTTATTGTGGCTCCTCATATTTGAATTGTTTTTTTCTGGCTGCTTGTAATATTTTTCTTTAGTCTGATAATTCTGAAATTTAGCCACCATAGTCCTTGGGGGTTTAATTTTGGTGTCTCTTTCAGGGGGTGTTCAATGAATTCTTTCAATGCCTATTTTATCTTCTGATTCTATGACATCTGGGCAGTTCTCTTTGATGATTTCCTGAAAAATGGTGTCTAGGCTTTTTTTTTTCATCATGATTTTAAGGGACTCCAATAATCCTTAGATTATCTCTCCTAGCTCTGTTTTTCAGGTCTGTTGTTTTTCTAAGTAGATAGTTAACATTTTTTCTATTTTTTCATGTTTTTGGTTTTGCTTGACTGATTCTTGATGTCTCATTGAATCATTCATTTCCATTTCTTCAGTTCTGGTTTTTAATAAGTTATTTTTTTCATTTACTTTTTTTATTTCTTTTTGTATATGTCCAATTGAGTTTTTTAAATGAGTTGTTTTGTTCTATGGAATTTTTTTCCATTTCACAATTTTTTTAAGGAGTTATTTTCTTTTTCTACTTCACAAATTCTGTTTCCCTGGGAGTTCTTTACCTTTTCCATTTCACATTTCAGGGAGTCATTTTCTTTTTCAAATCTTTCTTTTAATGAGTTATATGCCTTTTTCATACTCTCTTGCAGAGCTTTCCTTTTCTTTCCCCATTCTTCTTGTAGCTCTCTTTTAATATCCTTTTTAATTTCTTCTAAGAGAGCTTTATGTGGTTGGGACCAGGATATTTCCCCCTTTGGGGCTTCATCTGGAGATTGTCTGCCATTAATCTCCTTAGGGTTAGAAATCTCTTTTCTTTCAGTATAAAACCTGTCTATAGTTAGAGTCCGCTTTGCTTTTTTAATCATTAAAAAAAAAAAAAAAAAGTTGGGATCTGTCTTTAGGGCAAGGAGGTTCCAAGTTTCCTCTACAGACCAGAGATGGACAGTGGCTGCCTTGGGAGCAGCAACTGTGCTGCAAACACCCTGCAGAGAGTGGCTATACTGCAGAAGAGTGGTTGCCCTGCGGAGAGCAGCCACTGTGAACAGGCTGCGAAAAGAGGCTGCACTGTGATCTTGCTGAGTCACTCCCGGTGCTGGGTGGGTATGTCCAGGTCCTGTAAGACTGGTGTTTTGGGGTACACTCTACCTTTTGCGTTTGTGTAACTTCTCTGCTGATCTACTGCTTTGCAACCAAAGCAGAGCAGTCAACACTGTGGTGGAGTCCTTCCCATAAATTCTCCACCCCACGGAGACTGCACCCCACCCTATAGACACTGCACCCTATCCTTGTTCTACTCAGCATGTGCTGGCCTCCATGTTCTGCCTCCCTGCATGTGCTGGCCTCCTCCCATGCCAGATCAAGACAGACCTTTTCTGGCAATCTTTGAAATTATCTTCCACTGGTAATTTGTTCTGCTCCCAATATTCATGGATTCTACCAGTCAAGCACTATTTCAGAGGCTGAATTTTGTAATCAATAGTGAGGGTAGTAGGGGAGCTTAGAATGAAGCCATGTCCTCTCCATCATCTTGGAGGCTTTACTTTTAAATATTTTGAAGTCATTTTCTTCTTTTAATTAGTATCTTGGGTAATCCCGTCATCAAAATAGACTTTTATGATGAGATTCTCTTTTGTTTGTTTGTTCTTCTAGCCTATTTTCTGACTTTGGTTAGAATCAGGCTCTGAACTGGAGGAAAAATCTCAACTATTCTTGCTGCTTCTTTATTGGGCTATTGTATTATTCTAGGATCTCAAAAAAAAAAAAAAAAAAAAAGCTTTCAATGCTCCCAAAGTAGTCTGATCCATGGCAAAGTCTAACCACTGCCCAACTCAACCAGTTTCGTAATGGGCTTTGATTTTGAGCAACATGACCATGGGTTTACCTGGTTTGGATTTCCAGTAGACTTTTACTGGATTTGGCCAGTATCAAGAACTGGAAAACTCTGTTGGTTCAAAGCAACACAACTGTAGGCTCCATTTCCCTTTAGTCCAGGACTCCTGCTCTGGTCACATCACTACTACTCAACAAATTCCTGGGGCTTCCTACTGCCTCTAAGATCAAATACTAACTGCTCCATTTGGCATTCAAAGTCCTTCATAATATAGCCCCCTTTCCAGGAACCTTTTCTAGTCTTCTTACCTCTTACTCTCTAGCACATACTCTTTGATCCAATAACCCTGGGCTTCTGGTTGTCCCATGAGCAAGACACTCCATCTCTCAGCTTCAGGCATTCTTTGGCTGCTCTGAGTGCCTGGAACACTCTCCCTTCTCCTCAGACTATTGACCTCCCTGGTTTCCTTTAAATCCCAGCTAAAATCCCATCTTCTACAGGGAACTGTAGCTTCTAACTACACTTCTCAATTTCAGTGCCTTCTCTGTTAATTATTTTCTATTTCTCCTATCAATTGCTTGATCTATTTATGTTTGTTTGCAGATTGTTCTTCCCTACCCCACCCCCCATTAGAGTGTAAGCTTCTTGTTTTTTCCCTCTTTTTGTATCTCCAGCACTTAAAACAATACTTGGCACATACTAGGTGCTTAATAATGTTTATTGTTTGATTGATTGCTTCTGAATTTTCCTTGTTCATTCACATCTTGTCTGATTGCCCAGCCTCTATTCATACTGGAATACTAAGTGGTACCAAATCTATGGGGTTATTTCTTGCATCTTGCCTTGAATCCTAAAGATAATACTCAAAATAGTTTTCCTATTATCATTAGTATTTAACATTTTCTAAGAACATTATCCTCCTGGTATCACTGTGGTAGCTATGGCTAGCACTGGACACGTTTCAGGACATTTTTTGGTCCTGAAAAGTAAATGGGATTTCAAGGTGATAGTGGTGGTGATGAGTCTCTAAACATAGAAGATGTAGGAAATTAGAGAATTAGAGCTACTGTTATTGGCTCCTCTACTTTAGACGCCTAGAGCATGAAGTTTTCTTTGTTTTATGAATAACAAAAAAATCTTTGCACTAAAAAATGTGGTTGCTAGCATCTCCTCAACCTATTAAAAACACCCACAGAGTCAGATTCTTGAAGGTTCTTAGACCTGGGGGATTCACCACTCTTTGCTTCCAGCATAATGAGTGTTGCCTTGGTGGAAAAAAGGGAAGACAAAAGAAAATTCTGGCATACAATTCAATTGAATTCCACTGAACCAGAACCAAGATATAGCCTTGCCATTTATTTAACAAGTTTATTCTTACAAGCTGAGTAAACCTATTCTTGCATGATCCCATTACTTCTGTTAGGTCAGTTATTTACATCATTCTGATACATGAGATTAGGGTAAGCTGCCAGAAGTCTGAACAAGGAGAATCTTCCATCATTCTTCCCACTCAAGCTTTAAAAAAAGGTGAAGAGGTATAATGACATTAATGGCTTCCTTAACAATAAGAAGAAACCAAAAAGATTTCATTTATGCACTGTATAAATTGAGCAGGCTAAATAAAGCAACTTTGAGATACAAAATTGACTTTGGCACTACCTTGTTATAATTTTAATATGAAAGACAGACATATATTTATGTGTGTGGATAGATAGATAGATAGATAGATATAGATACTATATTTAAAATTCATTACTACCCAATGGCCATTTATACAAGCAATGAATTTCAAAGGAATGAATCCTTAGCACTATAAATTCTAATCTCCTCTGCCACTTCTAGCAATCATTTTATTTACTGAATCTACAGAAGAAAACAAGGAGGATCCCAAATCTGATCTTGTCCCTGAGTTGTGGTAATCAATAGCATTTATTAAACTCCTATTACATGTCAAGTACTGTGCTAAGCCCTGGTGATACAATGAAAGGCAAAAACCAATCGCTGCTTTCAAGGAACTCAAAGGGGGACAACATGCAAAGAAATATGTACAAATGAGACAGAGAATAAATTGGAAATAATCAACAGAAGGAACGCATTAATATTAAGGAGAACTGGGAAATGTTTTTAATAGGAGATAGGACTTTAGCTGATACTTGAAGGAAGGCATGGAGGCCAAGAAATGGAGATGAGAAAGGAGAGTATTCCAGGGATAGGAGGGAGTCAGTGAAAACATTATACATATGGAGGGGAATAAGTTATAAGAAAATTGAAAAGGCATCAGGTCATGAAGAGCTGAGAAAGCTCTTTTTTATTTGATCCTAGAAATAATAGAAACTGATGGAGTTAATTGAATTATATTGAAATTATATGATCATCAATCATTTTAGAAAGATTAATTTGACTGCTGAGTGAAGGATAAACCTGAGTGGGAAGAGACTTGAAACACAAGGACTAACTAGGTTTTTCCAAAATTTCAGTCATGAGAGGATGTGGACCTGCCAAGGTGTTGGCAATGTCAAAGAGACAGAGGTAAATATGAGAAGTAGAAGATAGAAATGATTAGGCTTGACCACTGGATTTAGGGGGTGAAAGTGAGGCGTTGAGGGTGTCATCTTCAAGTATCTTGAGGGTACTCTCAATGAGTATAAAAATATTTATAGAGTAGGCTATTTTCTAGACACTAAATGTTGGGGGTACAAAGAAAGGAAAAAGTCAATTTCTGCTCTCAAGGAGCACAAGACAGTAACAGAAAAATTTGAAAGAGGTAATGCTATGAAGAAAAGAAAATGGCATCCTATGTTGCACTTGAAATTGATTTGAGAACCCTGAAACTGAAGGGGGGACTCTGAAACTCTCTCTCTCTCTGGAAGTCCTTCAAGCAGATAGTCTCCTTGAATTCTTGCCTCTGTAAAAGACCCATCTGAAGGAAACAGGATAAGTAGTTTTATTCTGTTATCCTGAGAGCACCACCCCCATTGATACACTCACTACTAATTACACTCTCTATTGAGTTGAAAATTAGGTTAGGACTTATTCAATTCCAAGATTCTCTATTTTTATTTTAATTTAAACTGCTCCCAGCCTCCACTAAGAGCTGCCCATAAAACAAGTTTCCTTCAACCCATCTCCTGGCAGAGGGCCTAATATGCCATGCCAAGGAATCTCTCTTTCCCCTTGACATAGCTGCAACCTTCTGCCTGCTGAAATGACATTATCTTTCAGTGTTAATCCCTCTTTATATCATCATTTCCACTGAATTAGCACCTTGTAAGAATCCTTGTTTCAAGGTCAGAGTTTTGGCCCATAACAACCTTCCTGCTGGGATTTCTCTGCTAGGGTAGGATTTTTCTGCTAAAATTTTATATCCCTCTGTCAGGACCTTGCCAACAAGGAATTCAGTCTTTCTAGCAAAGGGTGACTTCCCAATGTCAATAATAAATTTCTTTTGCCAGTTTAATTTTTCAGGTTCGTAAATTCATTTACAAAGGACTTGCACTAACAGAAGGGTTCCCACAACTCCCTGCCTTGCACCTAACCTCATCATTTGGCACCTTGACTGGCAATCGAGGGGAGCCGAACCTTATCACCACCAGGAATTGAGGGGATTCAAACCTCATCAAAATGTCCATGAGATAATCTAGTTATAAATGTCTAAAAGACAACTGAAGATTTGAGAGTGGAAATCAGTTGTGAGATCAGAACTAGAAAAGGAAATCTGAATCATCAGCAAAGAGCTAAGCCCAGAAAAGAGCCCTGTGGGATACCCAAAGGGTGTGAACTGGATAAAGATTTAGCAAAGGAAGCAGAGGAGTAATCAGGTAAAAGCAGGAGAGTGATACCACCAAAGTGTGAGAAGAAAATGACAGTGTCAAAAGGCTGCAGAGACCAAGAAGGATGAAGATTGAAAAATCATTAGATTTGGCAATTGAGAGTTCATTAGGAACTTTAGAACAGGGGTGAAATGGATAGAGTGCTGGATTTGAAGTCAAAAAAGTCCCAGTTCGTTACTTAAATGGCAAACTACTCTTATATTTGTGCCAGGAAAATCCCATAGACAGTATAGTCCATAAAGAGATGAAGAGTTGGACAAAACTGAAAAGGCTTAACAACAACTTTAAAGAGAGTAGTTTCAGTTGAATAATTACATCAGGAGCTAGATAATAGTAGAAAGTAGAAGGAAAGAAATTGGAGGTAACTCTTGTAGCTAGCCTTCTTAAAAGAGTTTAGTCATTAAAGAAAGGAAAGATAAAGGATGATCATGTTTGTAGACAGATCAAGTGAGAAATTTTTGAGAATGAAGCAGACATGGGCATGTTTGTAGGCAGTAGGGTAGGAATCAGCAGGAGAGATTAAAGATAAATGACAGGAGTAAAGATGATAGAGGTGGAAATTTGCTGGAGAAAATGGGATGGATTGAGATCACATGCATTAGAGAGGTTTTCCTTGGCAAAGGGAGGACCACTTCTTCATGTAAGATAGGAGAAGGAAGAAATAGTCAGAAGGATCTGAGTACTGTGAGATGAGGAGGAGGAAAGAAGAGAGAACTCTTGGCAAATAGTTTCAATTTTGAAAAATGAAATATAAGGCAAGATTCTCTGGTGAGAAGGTGGATAACTGTGGGAGATTTAAGGAGGGATGAAAAGATTGGGAAAAAACTGTTATGATGAATGAAAGATGAGGAACCAGTTGAGTTTATGTAACAAACTTATAGTGGCCCAAATGAGCACACAGTTTCGTGATTGTCTTCTTTGGCCAACAGTATGTGAATAGGAACAAAAAAAGCCAAGATCTTCAATAGAATCAAGAGTTGAGTGAGAGAAATGGATAATTGTAGGGCTGAACTGGTCAATCAAGGGTCAAGATGGGGAAGAAAGCAAATGTAGCCAGTGCAAGGATAAAGGACTAGGAAAGAAGTGAGATGTGGAATGATTGGAGGTCATGGTAAGCATGAAGTACAGGGTTTGGAATTGCAAGGCAAAGAGAAGAAATTTAGAATGACATCAAATTATAATCAGATAGTGAATTTGAGAGCTCAAGAACAAGAACGCTTATGAATGATGTCAAGATCAAGGGTATGAACATCATTTTGTGTAGCTGAGATGGAATAAAAAACCTGCTGGCCTTGAGGAATGAATATGTTAAAGGACTGAAAGGTTATGGTTTTTGAGGGAGTAGCAACACATATGTTGAAGTTCCCTAATGTGAGATCAGGAGTTGGGGAGTAGACAAAGACTATGAGCCAGGTAGTGAACTCATTGAGACATAATGGCCAGTGTCTTGGAGATCTATCCAAGAGGTGGTGTCTTGAACATATCAACTACCAGGATCTTATTGGATCTTAAATATGTATTGAATTAACTTCAAAAGAAGAGAGTTTAGTGGTGATCGTAGAAGAATAAGAACTTAAAAGTGGTTATGGGGAGCAAGGAGTATTCTAATCCTCTCCCTCCACCTCCCTATCCCTCCACACCTATAACTAGTGAGTCAGGGTTAGGAGTGCAAATTTAACCAGGGGCAGAAACATTAGTCATGGAAAGTATCTTATCACATATACACACAGCTTAACACACAGTTACAACAGCTCATTTTAAGGAATGATATAATGGCTCTTGAAGTGCATGTGGTTCCATCTTACTGAAGTCAGTAACCAATTAGGAACCATTGTATTCACAAATATACAACATAAATTTATATGTATATATATACATATATATGTATGTATTAGGAACCATTGTATTCACAAATATACAATATAAATTTATATGTATATATATATATACATATATTTGTATGTATGTGTGTGTGTGTATACACTTGCATATGTATATATATACACACATATAAAATCTGATGGTGCCTGTCTCTTACTTAAAAATCTTCAATGGTTTCCTATTACTTCTAAAATAAAATATAAAGGGGCAGCTAGGTGCTGAAGGGGATAGAGTATCAGCCCTGAAGTCAGGAGGACCTGAGTTCAAATATGGTCTCAGACACTTAACATTCCTAGCTGTGTGACGCTGGGCAAGTCACTTAATCCCAATTGCCTCAGCAAAAAAAAAAAAAAAAAAAAATACAAAATCCTCAATCTAGCTTTTAAAGGCCTCCACAATCTTACTACTCTTTTTCATAAACTTTACATTGTAGTCAAATTGATCTACCTGCCAGTTGTTCCTAGTATGAGATTTCAGTTATCACCTCCATATTTTGGAACAAATGTTTTCCAAGTATGAAATAAACTTTATCCTCATCTCTACCACAAAGAATCCTTTAAAGCACCATTCCTATATAAATTTTTTGCTGATTTCTTCCTTCCCCCTTCTTGGCATTATCTCCCTCTTGAAATTGGTTCTGATAGATAGATAAGATAGTATTTGCTTGTGTATAGGTTACATTCCTCTAGTAGAGTACAAGTTTTTTGAGGAAAGGAACTGGTTTTTTGTTGTTCTCAGTTTCTAGCCACCTAATGTTTATTGAATGGATTGTAATTGGAGCTCAAAAATATGAGTGCATTTTAGGAAAGCATTGCACATTTTTACTCTGTAGATGCTTTTCATGAATTGTTGACTTGTTTTTTTAATTGTTTTTATTGATAATGTTTGTCTTTATATGCCATTTATTTCTGATATAATTCTTCCCTTTCCATTGCCTAAGAAAAACTTCTTACAGAGATCAAGAAATAGAAAAGAAAAAAAAAAGACCAGTTCAGTCAAATATACATACTTTTCTAACAAAGTTTTATTGCCATCTTTACTTAGGAGGACAATGTTCCACTAAAAATGTGGCCTCTAGGATTTAGTGGGTTTTTGTAAAGTTTACTTCAGCAGTCTTTCCCCTCTATTATTTCCCTTCTTGATAATAACCTTTACATTTATTATAATTGTACAGAAAGTAGTAAGACATTGGTGCTTCAACTAATGAGCTTAATGTACAGAGGATCTGATAATTGGTATAAAATGGAAGAAAATACCAGAAAATTGATCCAAACAAGTAATCTTGTGAAACAGAGAGGATATTCTCTAGAAGACCAAAATGCATCTATAAAAATAATCTTTTAATATAATACATTGGTATCAGTTATGGTTACCAACAACTAAAATGCATTCATAACCCTTCTGGGATATAAGCTGCTGGCTAACTGCTGTACAGGCTTTCACTGACTCAGAACCTTAAAAGGAACTTAGAGCATCGAACTAAGTGTTTTGGCAAGATAGTTCATGTAAAAAAAAAAAAATCAATTAATTGCAAGAAGTGTTGCCTGTTTTCCAGAAGAGCTCATCACCTCTGCTTTGCAGGGTATCTGAAAGCATTTTGAAATTCACTTCTCTAAGGGTCACTTTTTTTCCTTTTAAACTTCTGGGATCACCAGATTCAAAGATCCATTATTGTTTCCACCGCTATTTGTACGGCCAGAGGCCGGCCCCAAGTGCTCCTTCCTTTTAAGAGGGGTGGGGCCGGGGCCGGGAAGCAGATCCTCTCCGTTCAAATCCTGGAGATCGAAGCTGTCATTGTGTTTGCCCTTCAGTTTGTAAACTACTTTGCTGTTAAACGCATTCTCTCGGGCTGCGAATAAAGCAAAGCAAACCCTGCGGGGCAGGAAAAGCGGAGGACCTTTTATTGTTACGTCCGGCCAACTTCACAAAGTGCGGAGGACCTGCGGCGCGGAGCCGGGCGCGGCAAGCTCCGCGAGCATCCTCGCTCTCCCGCTCCTTCGCGCAGGGAGTTTGGGGGTAAGAGGAAGATTAAAAGGTCCTTTCGTGGAACCCGGATCCCGGAAGGACCTGGATGGTGTTCCATTTTGCTCGAACACACGTACCGGTTCCGCAAGAAACCGCTCCTTTGACAGAGGCAGACGGAACCCTCTCCTCTTGCAACCCGAAGAGGCGGGCGCCCAGGATTGCAAAAGAACTACGAAGGAAAAGATTTACTACCCAAAAAGGGCTGAGCAGGGAGGAGTGGAGCGCAAGCCCGGAAACCCTGGGTTCAAGTCCTCACTGGATGGCTCTAGGCAAATCGGGGCAACTCTCTCTGGGATTGTAAGTGGTGGAGAGAAGGGTAAACCCGCGTTGGGAAGCGGCGCTTCCTCATCCGGGAGTTCCCTATCCTAATGAAGGAGGGAGGCGAGGAGAAAGAGGAGGGGGGGTGAAGAAGGGAAAAGGGAAGGAGGGTGAGAGGAGGAGGAGGAGAGTGGAAGGAGGAAGGAGGAAGGAGGAGGGGGTGGGGGCGGGAGGAAAGGTGTTGCCGTCACTATGAAAGCCACCAGGAAAAGCGGTGTATTCAGGAAGCCAGGCTGCAGCTGAGGATCAGCTGCTGAAGAAGGCGGGGATCCAAGGAGGGAGGAGTTTGGGCCGGGGTAGGGGGGAGGAGGAGAAGGAGGAGGAGGGAGGGAGGAAAGACGAGGGAGAGATCAGGAAGCAGCGAATGCTTCACAGAGTCCAGACTCCCCTCTCCCTCGCTCTGTCTGCCATGGCTGGTTAAAAAAAATCATCATAATCATAACTAAGAGAGGAAGAGGAGGGGGGCGGGCGCGGGTGGAGAAAGGGATAGAGAAGGCAGTGAGTGAGGCCGGGCCCGGGCGGCGAGCGGAGGGAGCAGCGGCGGCGGCCGCGGCGGCAGGAGCGGGAGGAGCAGCAGCAGCCGCAGCCGCAGCCGCAGCAGCAGCAGCCGCCGCAGCAGCCTCAGCCTCCTCCGCAGCCGCCGCCGCCGCCGCCGCGGGCAGGAGCCGTGGGGCCGCAGCATGAAGAAGAGAGCTGGCCCTGTGGGCAGCAGCATGAGGTCCGTGGTGGGATTCCTGTCGCAGCGGGGCTTGCAAGGGGACCCGCTGCTCACTCAGGACTTCCAGAGGAGACGCCTGCGGGGCTGCAGAAACCTCTACAAGAAGGACCTGCTCGGCCACTTTGGCTGTGTCAATGCCATTGAGTTCTCCAACAATGGAGGCCAGTGGCTGGTCTCAGGTAAGACCGACCTCTTCGCTTCCCTCCCCCTTCGCCTGGGCTCCCTTTGCCGCCGCCGCCTCCTCCTGCCCCGGCGCGGGGAGGGGACGGGAGTCCCGCCAAAGCCGAGGCCGGACTCCAGCGGGGCTCCCGCGGGAGCGGGGAGGCGATGCCTAGTCTAAAAAGATCTAAAATGGTTGACAGCTGCCGAGCTCGGCCCCCTTCGGCGTCGGGGGACTGGGAGACGGCGCCGCCGGCGGGGCCACGGGGCCGGGGCCGCCCGGTCACTGACAAAGTTTGATGGGAAACTCTTCCTCTCGCTACTTCCCCAGGTGCATTCGTGGACCTTGGGCAGGCCCCGGGGCCGGACCCGGGACCGGACCCGAGACGGAGGAGGGGACAGGCTTTGGGGCCGGGGCGGCCGCTGGCATCTCCATCTCCCCCCTCCCCCTCTGCCCGAGCTGGGCTCAGCTGCACGCCCCCTCGGCCTCTTCCGTCTCCGTGGGGCTGCCATTGCAGGTGGACCCTCTGCCCTTCCGGGCTTCTTCCTCTCCTCCGCCCTCCCTCCACTAGCCGTAGCTCGCGCTGCCCCCCCTCACACCGCCCCCCCGCCACACAAACCCCCTCGCCCTGGGGCTTCCCCTCGGGTTTAGGGGAGAGGGGTGAAATCGAGGCCCGGGAGGTGTAGGCCTCGCTCTCCTGGGGCTCCTAGCGACAGGCGGCTGAATCGATAGCCTATTGCACCAGGGAGGCCCCGGCCTGGCTCGCGCTGGACGCCCGCCCGCCCGCCCGGATCTGCCCCGGCGTGGGGGAGGCGGAGAGAGAGAGGGGTGTCTGGGCCAGTTTGGGGGGGCGAGGAGGGCTACTGCCTCCATCCGAGACCCCCTCCTCCGTTTCAGAGGCCAGAGCAGAGGGCAGGTGGCTGGGGGTCACACGGAAGAGAAAGGAGGGTTGGGGGGATTGGATACCTCTGCCGCTTGTACCCCATTCCTTCCTCCATCTCTTTTCCAGTGCCAGCCGTGGGGCGGGGGAGATGGTGAGGAGCTAGTGGGTCTGGGCTAGCTTCCCTTCCTCCTGCCTTTCTCCCTAAGTGGTGTCCAAGTCATGGTTTATGGCCTTTTTTAAAAAAAAATTATGACTAGCCTCTGGCAGGAGGCTGACCTGACGCGGCAGTCTGTGCACGGATGACCAGTGACAGGTCTAAATTTGTAAAGGGCCGCTGCCAGGGTCGTGTTTGGACACCCCCCCGGCCCAGGGTCAGAACTTAGATCCGCAGCGATGGTGAGAACGGTGGAGACTGTTTTGGGGGTGTTTTAGAGAGTAGACTTTAAAAAAAAACAACAACTTTTGATTCCAGCTGCTTTTGAGATGTTCATAAAAATGAAACTGTTCTTATTCTTGCTCTTTGTGAAATGTAAAGTGTTAAACTGGATGGTCTTATTATACCTTCCCTAAGAACAACTCCCAACCTGAAGCCCTCCTCAGATAGTTTAGCTGCCTCATTTTATCACCCAAGATTTAGTCATTTAAGATTTCTCCTTTAAAGATTATGACTTTTTTGAACCATAGTGTTGTGCTAGAGGAAGGGGGCTTAATAAATGTTTTTTTGAGTTGATTTGAATTCTTTTCCTCTCTATCCTTGCTACCTAATACACTGTTCAAAAGCATGAGAAATCTTTATACTGTGAGAGAATTTTAGGGTAACAGCTATTACTTGGGGGGGGGGAATCTTACAAATATAGTCTAATATTCATCGGTTTAATTTAGGTCTAAAACTTAACACTGTATCTTCCTGTCTTGCCTGTTGTCACTCCCTTTTTCTGTCTGGCGGCTTGTTGGGGCCCAGGTTCATCCCTTTTTGGCTTCTGGTTACAACAGCTGCCTTCATAGCCACCTGCCTCAACAATTCAGCTAGTATGTCTCCTGGGGTATTCCTATAGGAAAATCTCTCCCTGGATTTTCCCCTTTTCCCGTGGTGATAGACACTTAGATACTATTCACATTCCATGATTGGGAAAGGAATTCTCCATCATTACTTCCTGGGTTTTCTTTTCCTCCTCTGCTGTGTTCTTCCTGTTTTCTATCAACTCCTCCCCTTGCTCTTAAGTCTTCTCTAGCAGGTTCTTTCCTCAGCTCTGCCACTCCTAATTTTAACTGCGTTGATTTTGTTTGTGCAAAAACTGAATTTTTTCATCCTGGCGCTTATCTTTTTTTCTGGACTTGATGTTTCACTAAAAAGCTTTCTTTAAGTTTTTAGTTTTGCCCAATTTAGTCTAGAGTGTCTGAGTTCTGAGCTTGGGAGGACTCCATTTGCTTCTGCTAAGGAATGAATTTACAGTGTGAAAGACCATTTTACTATGGCAGCTCTTTGATTTTTCTTACACATTTTAATATATGTGAACATCATCTCATGTTGAGGTTCTTCTTTGAAGGGATATTTTGGGGAAGATACCACTTGCATCTTTAATTTTATCATTTTATAAATAGTAAGGAAATACAACGCCAGATTTAGACTAGTCCTGGGGATCCATCCTGCATTTGGTACAGTGTTCTTGTGTTAAAAACTAAAAGATTTCAAGGTCTCAAGGTCTTATCTTTCATGCTTGATCCAAGTTGATTGCCCAAATGCATTGTCTTCAATACATGACCCAGGTTTGTCTCAGACACAATTTATTTAGGGCTTTAACTTGAACTCTAAGAAAATATTGAACAGATTGATTTCCTTTGGCATAGGTACTGTGCTAAGTAGTATTACACAGTTTATTAGTTTAGACGAAGTAAAATCTCTTGCTTTTCATCTGAATAAAGTAGTAAAAGGGCAAGGGGGAGTGGGACAGCTTTATTTATTATTTTAGGACCAAGAATTTGGGGAAACATGTTGGAGAGCATTTGTATGAAGGTTTAAGAAGGAAAAACCCAGTTTTTTGGTGTTTTGTTTTTTTTTTTTAATCATTAGCATATACTAAAGACCACCTGGGGAGAAAGAGGAACTAGATGAGTTGGGGAAACATCACAAGCCTGCTCTTGAACCATGATATAGTAGTAATGGAACTTCATTAATGTAGACAGCTGTTGGCATTCTCTCTCTGCCAAAAGTAGAACAGCTAAATCTTATTGACTTGCTTTAAAATAATTTCATCCTACAAAAGGTGGAACAATTAAAAGGGAGAAATTCTGTAGATAAATGCTGGAGTGGAAATGTGATGAGAACCTTTTGAGGTTTATGATACAGAAGGAGAGGGAATCCAGGTGTAATTGAAGACGTACCTAAAGGTTCAGGAAATCACATTTCATAAGATTCAGAGGAAAGAAAATTTCACGGAGTAGAATGCTTCAAGGGAAGGCAGGTCAGGAGAGATGGGATGGAAGTATGAAATTTTGAAGACACAAAAGAAAGCAATTCCGATTAGGATGAAACATAGGATTTGTCTAAAGATGCTAATGTAGTTGGATGCACAAGAAATTTGTCAGGCAAATTAAATTTTAAAAAGAAAGGTATGAAAGATGGAAGCATAAAATACCACAGTGTCAAGAGTGCTAAAACTCAGAATGAGTTGAAACAAGCAAGAGAAACTAAGGACAATATAAAAAGTTCTTTGTTTTTTTTTATTTTTATTTTGGGGAGAAAAAAAGATTAAAGAAGGAATAGTACCTTTTCTTTCTCTCAGTATAGGGGATGAGGTCTGCCATGAAAAAGAAGGCAAAGTTTCATCTACAAATGAAGTTTTACATTGGAAGTGATAAAAATGATTTACAAGAAAGTGATGTATGGTATACATAAAGAGATTGCAAAAGAGCATTGAGCTGCTCTGGATGAAATTACTTGACCCTGGAAAAACTATCTTTTAGTTTTCAAAGAACTGGCAAATGTGCATAGACAACAGGAGAAAAGTATCACAAAACTAGAGAAATGCAAATGTCCTGATTAGAAACACACACACACACACACACACACACGAGCATAGAGCCTGCAAATTATAAACAACAAACCTTGATTTGACTCCTGAAGATATTCTGAAATGAATCATTAAAGAGATGGTTGTTGAATATATTGATATGAAAGTGGTGATTATAAAGGGTCAGCATGACTTCAAGAACAAGTCATGCCAGACTCCATTTCCTTTTTTTGATCAGATTATTAAACTAATGGATGAAGGAAATAATTGTGAATAGATTTAAGCAAAGCTTTGGATAAAGTAACTCATAGATTCTTATGGAAAAAATGAAGAAATTAGAACTAGATAATAATTCAACTAGATGGATTCCAAACTGGTTGGATGTCATACTCGAATAGCTGTTATGGTTCATTGTCAACAAGATAGGAAGCTTTGCTTGTTCTCCTTACACATACATAAAGATATGTACCTGTACATATGTGTGTGTGTTATTTATATATTTATATATATGTGTGTGTGTGTGTGTATATGTAAACACATACACACACACACAAAGATTTGGATAAAGGCTTAGATATGTTCATCAAATTTTCAGAGAACACAAAACTGAGATATTATATAGCCCAATGAATGACAGTCAAGATTCTTAAAAGAGAAACTAGAACATTGGGTTGAATCTAATATGATATTCAATAAGGATAAATGTCAAACTTTGCACTAGGTTATCCCCCCCCCCAAAAAAAAAAAAAAACAACCTCACAAGTTAATATGGGAAAAGAATGAATAGACTTGAGTTGTTTTGAAAAGGATCAGGGGTTTTAGTGGACTGTGCAAGCTTTATGAGTAAACAGTGTGATATACAGCCAGAAAATCAAATGAGATTTTGGACTGCCTGAAGGACATTAACTCGTGGGAAAAGAGAGATAGTAGTCCTATTTTATACTAGCCAGATGGAAGATCATTTGGAATATTGTGTTTAGTCCCGAGTATCATTGTTTTAAGGACACTGACAAGCTGGAAAGTGACCAGCTGGTGTGAAAGTCTTCCATGTCATATGAAGATCAGTAGAAGAATTTGGAGATGTTTAGTGTGGAGAAGAGAAGACTGGGGGATAGATTGTGGGAATTCTCTTCAAATGTTTGAAGGGCTCTCATGTGGAGGAAAAATTATTTTTAATCTCTTTGGCCTCTGAAGACAGAACCAAGTTGCAGAATAGATAGAAGTTATGGAGAGAAAGATTTAAAATTGATAGCAGGAAAAACTTGCCAAAAATTAGAGCTATACAAAAGTGGAGATGTCTATCTCTGGTTTTTAAAAGTCTTATATATCAAGTATTGTTTTACATATTAAGTGTGGAAGCAGGAATTTGAATCGGCTTTTTGATTTTAAGTCTAGCTTTTTATCTATAGTGCCATGTTTTTAAACAAAAAACAAAGCACTTGTCTCACTAAAATCTTGTGAGCTAGATATTTCCACATTTTACAGATAAGGAACCTGATGGGTTTAAACTCTAACTCCTAACCACAGTCTAGTGCTCTTTCCATGCTACCATGCTGCCTCTTCAGTGACAACTGAGAGTATGAACTTAGGGCAACATGGGTTACTATAATCAGTAATCAATAGCTGGAAAAGTAAATAGTTGATATTTTTTTGAGTTTGTTGTTTTGAAGCTTTAGATGTTAAAGTAAGTTAAACTACTTTAGTTTGATATGTTCTCAGCTTAATATATATATATATATATATACACACACACATATATATGTGTATGTATGTGCATATACATATATATAAAATACATATTATTGATATCTTTTGTTTTTGTATTACTTAAATAACTCTGTGTCATTCTTTGTTTCTCCTTCCAGAGAGCCATCTCTTAGAGAAAAAGAGCTCTTAATATTTTTGTGCATTGGACCCCTTGGGCAGTTTGCTAAAATAAGTGGACCCCTCTCACAATCAAATTTTTAAATAAATTAAATAAAATAGGTTTTTCATTGGAAACCAGTTATATTGGAATACAATTGTTAAATATTTTAAAAGCATGTTCATGTACCCCAAGTTAAGAACTACTGTCTCAGAGCCAATTTTTTTTTTCTCTTTACATTTCTTAGTGACTAATTTCTATGAAATATTGGCAGGGGAAATAACATGCTATAGGATTACTCAGTTGGATATATGACCTTATTGAGTTTGGATATTCCTTCTACTGAAGCAGACCTCAACTATCTGACCATCCTGTGTAACTATTTTCAATATTTTTCCATGAATTTGAAAAGAAGGGACCTTTTTTTTTTTTGGTCGTACACAAATCATCACATAACTTGAATTTAATGAAAATATGGGCAGAAAACTGAATTAACAGAGGGTGAACACTGGTTTTGACCATATGATGTTATGACAAGCTAGAAAGCTGGGTGAAATTTTTTTTTTTATTATTATTATAGCTTTTTATTTACAACATATATGCATGGGTAATTTTTCAGCGTTGACAATTGCAAAACCTTTTGTTCCAACTTTTCCCCTCCTTCCCCCATCCTTTGCCCATATGACAGGTTGAGCAATACATGTTAAATATGTTAAAGTATAAGTTAAATACAATATATGTATACATGTCCAAACAGTTATTTTGCTGTACAAAAAGAATCGGAGTTTGAAATAGTGTACAATTAACCTGTGAAGGAAATCAAAAATGCAAGAAAAAAAAATAGAGGGATTGGGAATTCTATGTAGTGGTTCATAGTCATCGCCCAGAGTTCTTTTGCTGGGTGTAGTTGGTTCAGTTCATTACTGCTCTATTGGAACTGATTTGGTTCATCTCATTATTGAAGAGAGCCATGTCCATCAGAATTGATCATCATATAGTATTGTTGTTGACGTATATAATGTTCTCCTGGTCCTGTTCATTTCACTCGGCATCAGTTTGTGTAAGTCTCTCCAGGCCTTTCTGAAATCATTCTGCTGGTCATTTCTTGTCGAACAATAATATTCCATAACAATATACTACAATTTGTTCAGCCATTCTCCAATTGATAAGCATCCACTCAGTTTCCAGCACTACAAAGAGGGCTGCCACAAACATTCTTGCACATTCAGATCCCTTTCCAAGAAGGGACCTTTCTTGATTTATCCATGACATCTCCATGGTACTAGAAGACCACTTGAACTGTTGTCAAACCTTTTTTTATTTGGTTGTACGCTTCTGTAATGATATCCCTTGGTACCATTTCCTCAAAGTTTTTTCTTATATGTTCCATTATCTCCTCTGTTTCTCATTTTTAATTCTTCCAAAGACTGTAGCATTTCAGATCTTGTCCTACTGCTACACAGATATTAAAAAAGGTATAATTGTTTTAAAACAAAATAGCTGATGTTTACATAGTACTTTTAAATTTTGCAAATTTAAATTTGCAGTCCTGAGAAGTAGGTAGCACATGTATCACCTCCATTTTTCAAATAAAGAAGTTGAGGGGACCCAAAGGGAGGCAAGTTATTTGCTCAAGGTGACAGTGATATAACTAGTTGGTGAGAGAGCCAGGACCCAGAAATATGTTAATATGGCAAAGGGGACAGAGTTCTCTAAATATATAACTCTCTCAATACACGTTGTGATGTACCTTTTATTTTACTTAGCACTTTAATATAAAATTAACACATTTGAATTTTACAATAAAATGAGTTCCCACTTTGCTCAGAACACCAACATAAAGGAGTCAATGGAAGAAACTGAAAAAGGTCCCAATTAGACAAAGGTTTCTACTATTCAGGATGCTTAATTAGCTTTACCCCAGTATCTGATTCTAGTATTCAGGATCTTTATATGCCTCCCATAATCTGAACTTGTCAATTAAGGTTGTTTTTTTTTTTTTTTTTTTTTTTTTTTTCCCCTGCTAACCAATGACTTTTTTAGTCCTCTGTGGCCCCATTTGAGATTTTCTTGGTGAAGATACAGGAGTAGTTTGCCATTTCTTTCTCTAGCACATTTTACAAACTATGAGTTGAGGCAAGCTGGAGTGACAGTCTTCCAGACTCCAGACCTGCCATCCAGACTCCAGACCTGCCACAACCTAGCTGCACCCAGTGATCTTCATTTTTATTGAATGGGTATTTTCAACTACAATGGGGTACTTTCAACTGTGTTTTCAACTACTGCTAAAATTTTTATAGGTAAGATATTTGTCTTAAACTTTTTGTTAAGCCTTGCTGGAAAAGTTTATTAAAACTCCCAAACCTCTTTTGTCTTACTACCCACTTTCACTATTTATTATTTTGTTAATAGGGAATATAATTAGCTATAAGGAGAAGAACCTAATATCTGGTTTCTTTATTCATAATGTACAAATCTTTTAGCAAAGGAGAATGTCCTAGAAGTTGGGTTTTGGGATTTCCTTTTGTGTTTATTTTCGCTTTCATAATTTTTCTTATTAAGGGATGATATTCTTGTAGTGTTTTCCTCCCCTCGAATATTTTGCTTAGACTTAAAGTAATTATATTTAGAGCTGATCTTTGAGATCATCTAATATAACACCCCCTAACTAATCAAACCAAAACTCAGTGGTTGTGGCTAATTTTTTAAGTCTAAACCGCAATTTGCGTTTGTAGCTGCTTTATGGGGAATTTGGGAGTGGGAATTTGGGAATTTGACAGTGTTTGATTCTGGAGAGCATTTGTGTTGAATTCAAAGCACCATTAGCATAAGGATACTATTGTATATTTGACCTGCCTGGTCCATCACTCCATGGCTCATCTAAAATCAGCAAATTCATTGTTAGCCCTACTATTTAAAAAAAAAAAAAATGTAGTCAAAGTTTTGTTTGGTAGCTCTTAGACTTAAGGACAACAAAAAGTTATTGAAGATGAAAAAGTGATAAATTGTGGTCAGGTTTACTTTTTTATAATCATGATTGTTAGTTTGATTTTAGAAATTCAGTCTGCGAACATTCTCATGTCATTTTTGCTCCTGAATTTGTTTCCCCATATATAAGATGAAAAACTTGGATTAAAACTACCTCTTTTCATTTTAACATGTTCTGACATGAATCCTTAACATCTTAAACTTTTGTTTTTTACCAGAAAGCTCCTCTTTTCTTACCTTTAATATTTTAACCTTTTATCTATACTCTGTTATTCCACAATTGTATGTGGCACTCTCTAGCCCCCTTTCTTTTGCTCTCCTACCTCAGCTCATATTGCTCACTGTAATTGCTTTCCTTTGCCAGTTGAAATCCTGCCTGTCCTTTAAAACCTGGTTCAGATGCCACATCATCTGTGAATCCTTCCCTGAATCGCCTTGAATAGATTGGAATGGATCTCTTCTTTCTCGGAACTGTCATAGCATCTGATTTATACATTTCTTTATGAATTTATCACATTCTGTTTTATAATTATTTGTGTATATGGTTTCTTGAGAACAAGAGCCATGTCTTAATTATTTTTCTATCTGAGCACCTGTTTCTCTTTTTTCTCTATATTTTATTTTCTTTAATTTAACAACCTTTGTTAATGTGGGAAGATGATAACTCATATGCATGGAGTTCTTTAAAATTGACAGAGTACTTCCTTACAATAAGCTTGATGATGTAGAAAGGATAAACATTATTATATCCATTTTATTGATGAGGAAACTGTAACTCTGAGAACTTAAGTCAATAGGCATTTATTAAATACTTGATATGTGGACTTACCAAGTAGGGAGTAGGAAAAGATCGCCTGAAGAATGTGGTAGATTTGGTAGGATCAGCTTGTCCAAAGGCATAAAAAGGAGAAGTGGAACTTTGTTTGATTAATTCCAAGTGGGCTAGTTTTCATGGAACATAAAAGTCTGTAGAGAAGATGTATATGTCTAAGAAGTAAAGTAGAAAAAGGTCAGGTTATAAACAGCTTTAAATGTCAAACAAAGGAATTTATACTTGATCCTGAAGATAATAGGGAGCCACTGGAATTTTCTGAGAGGGAAATAAGTGATGGGTTCACATGTTCATTTTAGTGCAATTACTTTGGTACCTTAGTCAAAGATGGGAGGATGGTGATATTCTTGACAATACTAAGAATATTGGGAAGCAGAGGATTTGGAGGAAAGGAAAAAATAAGTTTTGTTTGGGAAATGATGAATTTAAGATGTCTGATTTGAAATGTCCAAAAGGTCGTTGGTGATTTAGTATTATAATTTAGATCTAGGGTTTGATGCATAAATCTGGGAATTACCTACAAACACAATAATTGATCCCACAGGGAACTGATACACCTAGTGAAGTGGTATAAAGGAAGATGAGAAAAGGCCCCAGGATAGAGCTTTAGAGGATGGATGCCTGTAAGTTAATGGGTAATGACATAGATCTAGCAAAGGAGACCTGGAAGAAGAGGCTATATAGATAGGAAGATACTCAGGAGAGAGCAACATCAAGAACACCTAAAGAGAACATTCAGAAAGAAAAGGTCTTATTTTGAAGTCAAGAAGTATAAGGAATAAGAAAGAGAATTCATTATGGAAATTAAGAGGTCATTAGTAACTTTGGAGAGGGGTGCTTTTGGTTGAATGACAGCGTTTAGGAAACCAGTTTGCTTGAGAGTTTAGAAGAATGAAGTGGAGGGAAGTGGAGACATCTCATATAGACATCTTTCTCAGAGAACACAGCCATAAAATGAGGAGGAGAGATATAGATAGGAAACGGTAGGATCAAGTGAGAGTTCCTTAAGAATTTTCCACAAGGGCAACATGTAGAGTTGTTACCAGTAGGGAAGCAGGGTAGTGGATAGGGACAGATAATAGATAAGGATAATAGGGCAATCCAGAGTGTAAGTAGATTGGCTTTGGTTAGGAGAGGGGACCCTGTCTTCACTCAATAACCTGAAGTGAAGTAGAAGATACTAGGGAAGGATGCGTGAGTGAAGTTTTGTTGTTTTGTTTTTTCCCCTCAAGCATGAGACTGAGAGGATGGGGTCAAGAGTTTGCTATGAGACATTTAACAAAGGAGAAGATTTTAAACAGTAGGAGTAAGGATTGGAATATAGCAAATCCTATTAAATAGGAATAAAATATTTGCCTTGCCATGGTGAAGACCTAGTTGAGATTAGATAATGTGATTTTGTAGTAGATACAATCAGTACAATTTTGTGGGGATTTTTGTTTGTTTGTTTGTTTTTTGGGCTCCTACTTTATTTCTACTGTACCAGAAAAATTTCTTTGATAACAATCTTCACCTTTGTGGGGGGGTGGGGGGGGGGACAAAACTCAATTTTTAAATGTACTCAGACCTGAACTTTAGGAAAATCACTTCAGTGCCTAAGTGCAGAGTACATGGGGAAAAAGAGAGATTTGAGTAGACCAGTCCACTAATAGACTATCACAATAATTCAGGTGTGAGTGGTGAGGAAGGACCTGTATTAGAGTGGTGGTAGTGTTGGAGAGAAGACATATTTGAGATGTTTCAAAGGTGAAAACAACAGGTATTGGTAACAGAAATATAGGAGGTAGCAAGCAATCCAGTATGATTTCTAGATTTGTAAGCCTTGAGTGACTGAGAGGGTGATGATGTTCCCCTCTGCTATAAAAGAAAGCTAGGAATAATCACTATTCCTATCTTTCTTGTTAGGAAGAAAGACAGTGATGTTTTGGCTATATCAAGTTTAAGACATGTCCTAGACATCAACTTTGAGATCTGTAATGCAGTTAGAGATGTTTGGGGCAGGGTAGATAGATTAGAGAATTAGCAATTTTGAGATGGTAATTAAATCAATGTAGTCAAGCAAAATAAATAATTGCATCAGCTCTGTCCAAAAATGAGTGTCTCCTCTCATTCTCCAACTTGAGTTTGTCACTTTACTCTCAGGAGGTGAATAGCATGGTACATCATCTAATTTCATGATTATTTCTGTGATGAGAGTTATTTCAGTGATTAGCATTATTAAGTTGTTCAAAATTGTATTCATTTACAATGTTCTGGTTATTGTATAAATTATTCTGATTCTGTTCACTTCAGTCTGCGGCAGTTCATATAAGTCTTCCCAGGTTTCTCTAAAACCCTCCCTTTATTCATTTCCTATAATTACATTCATATATTACAATTTGTTTAGCAATTCCAAAACTGATGGACACCCTCTTAGTTTCTAGTTATTTGTGTGTGTGTTTTTTTTTTTTTGTTTTGTTTTGTTTTTTTTTTTTTTTATAATAGCTTTTTATTGACAGAATCCATGCCAGGGTAATTTTTTTTACAACATTATCCCTTGCACTCACTTCTGTTCCGATTTTTCCCTCCCACCCAGCACCCCCTCCCCTAGATGGCAAGCAGTCCTATACATGTTAAATTACAGTATATCCTAGAAACAATATATGTGTGCAGATCCAAACAGTTTTCTTGTTGCACGGAGAATTGGATTCAGAAGTTAAAAATAACCCGGGAAGAAAAACAAAAATGCAAACAGTTTACATTCATTTCCCAGTGTTTTTTCTTTGGGTGTAGCTGCTTCTGTCCATCACTGATCAATTGAAACTGAATTAGGTCTCTTTTTCAAAGAAATCCACTTCCATCAGAATACATCTTCATACGGTATCGTTGTTGAAGTGTATAATGATCTCTTGGTTCTGCTCATTTCACTTGGCATCAGTTCATGTAATTCTCTCCAAGCCTCTCTATATTCATCCTGCTGGTTATTTCTTACAGAACAATAATATTCCATAACATTCATATACCACTTTTTACCCAACCATTCTCCACTTGATGGGCATCCACTCAGTTTCCAGCTTCTAGCCACTACAAACAGGGCTGCCACAAACATTTTGGCACATATTGGTCCCTTTCCCTTCTTTAGTATCTCCTTGGGGTATATAAGCCCGGTAGAAACACTGCTGGATCAAAGGGTATGCAGTTTGATAACTTTTTGGGTATAACTCCAGATTGCTCTCCAGAATGGTTGGATTCGTTCACAGCTCCACCAACAATGCATCATTGTCCCAGTTTTCCCACATCCCCTCCAACAATCATCATTATTTTTTCCTGTCATCTTAGCCAATCTGACAGGTGTGTAGTGGTATCTCAGAGTTGTCTAATTTGCATTTTTCTGATTAATAATGATTTGGAACACTCTTTCATATGAGTGGTAATAATTTCAATTTCATCGTCTGAAAATTGTCTGTTCATATCCTTTGACCATTTATCAATTGGAGAATGGCTTGGTTTCTTATAAATTAGAGTCAGTTCTCTATATATTTTGGAAATGAGGCCTTTATCAGAACCTTTAACTGTGAAGATGTTTTCCCAGTTTGTTGCTTCCCTTCTAATCTTGTTTACATTAGTTTTGTTTGTACAGAAGCTTTTTAATTTGATGTAATCAAAATTTTCTATTTTGTGATCAATAATGGTCTCTAGTTCGATTTCTTCCTCCTCCACAAATTTCTTCCTCCTCCACAAGTCTGAGAGATAAACTATCCTATGTTCCTCCAATTTGTTTATAATCTTGCTCTTTATGTCTAAATCATGGACCCGTTTTGATCTTATCTTGGTATATGGTGTTAAGTGTGGGTCCATGCCTAATTTCTGCCTTACTAATTTCCAGTTATCCCAGCAGTTTTTGTCAAGTAATGAATTCTTATCCCAAAAGTTAGGATCTTTGGGTTTGTCAAACACCAGATTCTATAGTTGACAATTCTGTCTTGTGAACCTAACCTATTCCACTGATCAACTAATCTATTTCTTAGCCAATACCAAATGGTTTTGGTGACTGCTGCTTTATAATATAGTTTTAGATCAGGTACAGCTAGGCTACCTTCATTTGATTTTTTTTTCATTAATTCTTTTGAGATTCTTGACCTTTTATTATTCCATATGAATTTTGTTATTTTTTCTAGATCATTAAAATATTTTCTTGGAAGTCTGATTGGTATAGCACTAAATAAATAGATTAGTTTAGGGAGTATTGTCATCTTTATTATATTCGCTCGACCTATCCAGGAACACTTAATATTTTTCCAATTGTTTAAGTCTGACTTTATTTGTGTGGAAAGTTTTTTTGTAATTTAGCTCATATAATTCCTGACTTTCCTTTGGTAGATAGATTCCCAAATATTTTATGACAATGAACAGTTATTCTGAATGGAATTTCTCTTTGTATCTCTTGCTGTTGGATTTTGTTGGTGATGTATAAAAATATTGAGGATTTATGGGGATTTATTTTATAACCTCCAACTTTGCTAAAGTTATGGATTATTTCTAATAGCTTTTTCGTAGAATCTCTAGGGTCCTCTAAGTATACCATCATATCATCTGCAAAGAGTGATAGTTTGGTTTCCTCACTGCCTATTCTGATTCCTTTAATCTCTTTGTCAACTCTTATTGCGAGTAGTGTTTCTATCGATATTGAATAATAATGGTGACATTAGGCAACCTTCTTCACTCCAGATCTTACTAGGAAAGATTCAGTTTTTCCCCATTGCATATGATGCTTACTGATGGTTTTAAATATATGCTCCTGACTATTTTAAGAAAAAGTCCATTTATTCCTATACTCTCAAGTGTTTTTATTAGGAATGGATGTTGGATTTTATCAAATGATTTTTCTGCATCTATTGAGATGATCATATGGTTTTTGTTAGTGTGCTTATTGATATAGTCAATTATGCTAATAGTTTTCCTAATATTGAACCAGCCCTGCATTCCTGGTATAAATCCTACTTGGTCATAGTGTATTATTATCCTAGGAATGGTTTTCTGTAATCTTTTTGCTAATATTTTATTTAAGATTTTAGCATCGATATTCATTAGGAGATTGGTCTATAATTTTTCTTTCTCTGTTTTCAGCCTACCTGGTTTTAGGTATCAGTACCATGTCTGTGTCGTAAAAGGAGTTTGGTAGGACTCCTTCAGTCCCTATTTTTTCAAATAGTTTATATAGCTTTGAGGTTAATTGCTCTTTAAAAGTTTGGTAGAATTCACATGTAAATCCATCTGGTCCTGGTGATTTTTTCTTAGGGAGTTGGTTAATAGATTGTTCTATTTCTTTTTCTAAGATGGGACTGTTTAGGATATTTACTTCTTACTCTGTTAATCTGGGCAAGCTATATTTTTGAAGGTATTCTTCCATTTCATTTAAGTTGTAATTTTGCCATAAGTTGGGCAAGTAATTCCTAATTATTGCTCTAATTTCCTCTTCATTATGGCGAGGTTCTCCCTTTTTCATTTTAAGACTAACAATTTGATTTTCCTCTTTCCTTTTTTTAGTGAGATTTACTAAGGGTTTGTCTATTTTGTTGGTTTTTTCATAGAACCAACTCTTAGTTTTATTAATTAATTCAGTAGTTTTTTTACTTGAAATTTTATTGATCTCTCTTATTTTTAGAATTTCAAGTTTAGTGTTTGACTGGGGGTTTTAATTTGTTCCTTTTCTAGCATTTTTTAGTTTGCAAAATTCATTGACCTTCTCTTTCTCTATTTTATGCAAGTAAGCCTCTAAGAGATAGAAATTTCCCCTTATTACTTTGGCTTGCATCCCACACATTTTGGTATGATGTCTCTATTGTCATTTTCTTGGGTGAAGTTATTAATTATGTCTATGATTTGCTGTTTCACCCAATCATTCTTTAGTATGAGTTATTTAGTTTCCAGTTATTTTTTCTACTTTCCCTGGCTTTTTGTTGAGGGTAATTTTTGCATTGTGGTCTGAAAAGGATGCATTTACTATTTCTGTTACTGCATTTGAGTTTGAGGTTTTATGTCCTAATATATGGTCTATTTTTGTATAGGTTCCATGAACTGCTGAAAGAAAGTGTACTCCTTTCTGTCTCCATTTAGTTTCTCCAGGGTCTATCATATCTAACTTTTCTAGTATTCTATTTACCTCTTTGACTTCTTTCTTATTTATTTTTGGTTTGATTTATCTAATTCTGAGGTGCAAGGTTGGATCTCCCCTATTATAGTTTTGCTGTCTATTTCTTCTTGCAGCTCCTTAATTTCTCTTTAAGAATTTAGATGCTACACCATTGGTGCATATATTTTAATATTGATATTGCTTCATTATTTATGCTACCCTTTAGCAAGATATAATGTCCTTCCTTATCTCTTTTTAATTAGATCAATTTTTGTTTTTGCTTGATCTGAGATCAGGATGGCTACCCCTGCTTTTTTGACTTCACCTGAAGCATAGTAGATTTTGCTCCATCCTTTTACCTTTATTCTGCATGTATCTCCCTGCTTCAGGTGTGTTTCCTGTAAAGTTTCTAGTTATTTGTTACAACAATAAGGAGCTACTATAAATATTGTACATTTTAATCATTTTTCTATCATCCATATGGTGTGGTGGTGGTGATAGTTGCAATGTATGTCTAGTAGTGATTAAAAAGGGGATATATACACTTGGGTGATATTTTTGGGCAGAGTCTTCAAATGATTTCTAGAAAAATGAGACCAAGTCAGAGCACTAATAATGGTGTCTTAATGTGCCCATTTTTCCACAGTCCCTCCAACATTTGTCATTTTCCCTTTTTTTGTCATCCTTACAGGCTGATGGGTGAGAGATAGATCCTCAGGGTTATATTTAATTTTTTACTTTAATTTTAAAGTGATTTAGCTGTTGATAGCTTGGATTTCTTTTTTTTTAAGTGCCTTTTTAAATCATATGATTTATCAAATGGAGAATGAAAATTGTTTTTCCTTTCAAACTCACTCCTCTTCCAAATTTCCCTGTTTGTTTCAGAGCACTATCATTCTCCTAGACTCCCTTGTCATCATCCACAACCATTTCTTGTTCAATAACATCTCTTGCTTCTGATCATTTTCTACTCAACTATTGAGTTAGATCAGGTTCTTAAACATTTTTTATATAAATTATTGCAGTTGTCATAATCTCTCCACTGAGACCTGATCTTGGTCCGGCACATCATCAAAACTCTATTCTAACATTTATATAACGTTTAACACATACACACACACAGCATTTATATAACACTGTTTTCCAAATTTTATCTCCTTTTATCTTCACAAGATCTTGAAAAATGGGTGCTAGAATAATCCTTATTTTACATCTGAGGAATCAGAAGAAACTGAAGAGAAATGACTTGCCCAGGGTCATATAGCTAGCCAGTTCCTGAAATCAAATTTGAATTTAGGTCTTCCTGATTTCAGGGATAGTGCTCTGACCATGTTATTATTTGTTATGGGCTGAGGCTTGAGTTGATGCACTGAGGTCCCAAGTACATGAGGCTAAATAGTAATTGGGCTATACTCTATTAAAATACATGATTGGATAAAGAATGGCCCCCGCCCACTCTCTGTGCAAGTCCTGATGTGTTGTATAGGAAATGACGATTTTGGTGGGTGGAGGCAGAGAGAGAGAGACAGGAAGAGAAGCTGGGAGAGATTGGGCCTGGGTTCCATGCTCGTAACTTCTCTTAGTGTGGCTGCTGGTCTAGCTAGCTTCTTGACTCAGCTGCACACATTGCTATTGCCCATTCTCTTCCACCTCCGATCTTTCTTCACTGAGAATAAAGACTGACGATTTTCCCCTAACCTGAATTCCTGACTCTGGCTGATTTTAAAGTACGCGGTCTTCACAATTATCCTACTCGGTCAATTTCCTGTTGCCTCCAGGACCAAATGTAAACTTAACTTTGAACTTTAAGTTCTGGTTCCAGTCTCTCTTTCCAGTCGTATTGACATCACCCCCTCCCCTATATTTTCTTTCTTTCTTTTCTTTTCTTTTTTCTTTTTTTTTTTTTTTTTTGCTGAGGCAGTTTAGGTTAAATGACTTGCCCAGGGTCACACAGCTAGGAAGTGTTAAGTGTCTGAGACCACATTTGAACTCAGGTTCTCCTGACTTCAGGACTGGTGCTCTGTTCACTGCAACAATAGCTGTCTTTCTGCCTTCCGAGCCACCCAAATTGGTCATTCTTTGTTATTTGCATCATATTTTTTCTTTCATCATTGTCATTTTATATTGTTCTCCATGTATTTCTTCCATATGTCTTTCTCACAGAATCCCTCTTTAAAGATGCAGCTTAAGGATTATCTTCTACATCAGAGCTTCTTAAACTTTTTCTATTTGCAACCCCTTTTTGCCTGAGAAATTTTTACATAACCCTAGGGAGAGACTGGTATATAAAGTAGGTATACAGATCAAACTTTTACTAATAATAAATCATAATTTCATGACTCCCCCTCCCCCCCCCATTCAACTATATATGGGTTCGCAAAGTACGTTTAAGAAGCTTTGTTCTACATGAGGAAACTTCCTGAATCTCTAAACTACTAGCAGTCCCTTCTCAAACTGTTTTGTAGTAAATCCTAATTTGTATTTGTTTTATATTTATTCTGTTGAAAGGTTATGTATTTGTCTCTTCTATCAGATTGTAAGATCTCTTTTAAATAGGGATTATTTCATTCATCTACCTAGGATGTAGCAGGTAATCACCAAGTTTTTGTTAATTGCCAATTATTAGAATTTTCCAAAAATAGATTAGGTGACCAAGTATTGTTGATTGTTATTAGAATTTTCCAAAAATAGATTAGGTGACCTAGTATTTGTTGATTGTTAATTATTAGAATTTTCCAAAAATAGATTAGGTGTAGGATTTCAAGCCAAGGCTAGATGGCATTTATCTTGTGGAGGCGATAATCTCTGAAGTCTCTTCCACTTCTGAGATTCAGAATCCAGGTTTCAATACTCTTTCTAAAACACCCCCCATGTTGCTTCTCATTCCAGAGTTCTGTTCCATACTTCCCCAGATCCAAATGATATACTAGTATAATACAAGTTTATTAAAGTTATTTAATATATTCTTTTCTCTTCTAACATCATAAAAACACTGTTGTTTGCTTTTCATCACCAGTGCTTAGCACAGTGCCTAGAATATATTAGATTCTTAATAAATGCTTTTTGGTTGTATTCATGCTATATTAATTTTGGGAGGAATGGGGAGAGGGGAACAAGACTTGTCATTTCATTAGTGTAAAGATCTACTTGGTTAGAAACTTCCTTTAGCTGTTTAGATTGTTAACTGCCCTGCAAACTTACTTGTTTGGGGGCAGTAAGAGGTTAAATGAATTGCCCTGAGTCACTTTCCAAGGCCAGTTGTCTGTCCACAAATCCACATTTCCTCTCTAACAATATAATATGTTGTAAAAATGAGTTGTATCTACTTTGTAAATGCTTTAAACATTTTTTTTAATTTTGAATTTAAATGCCACTAAACTATTTCCATGTATAATGCAGAATATAAAGAGGATTCCATATGAAACCATGAAACTCCATTTCATACTGTTTGCTTTAAAATATATATTTAATTGTAAATAATAAAGCTGTCCTGTTTGTCTCCTCTGACTTTGTTGTTTTTTTTTCCTGTACATTTGAAAAAAATGTCATAGTGCCCTTCTAACAATATTGCTAATCTTTCCCTGCCCTCTTCCTAATTCTCCTTGCTTCTTTCAATTAAAAAGCAAAAGAAAAAAAAATGTTATAACAAGTAAGCATTGGCCATGTCCAAATATATATATCTGTACCTTTTCTCCTTTACAAGGTCACTTGTCAGGATATAGGTAAGGAACTTTATGATAGGTCCCCTGGAGACATGATTGGCCATTTCACTGAATAGAATTCTTTAAATCTTTTAAAGTTGTTTTTCTTCACACTGTTGCTGTCCTTTTATAAATTGTTCTCTTAGTTCTGCTCACTTTACTCTGTATCAGTTCAATACTAGCTAGTATTTTGAAATCTTTCATAATTTTTTATGGCAGATTGGTATAATTTTATTCACATATTGTAATTTGCTCATTATCCTCCATTTCTAAAAAAGGGTAGGCCTTTTTAAACCTTTTCCACTTGTTGTGACCTCTTTTTATCTGAGAAATTTTTATGCGACCCCTCCAAAAAAAAAAAAAAATCTGGAATCTGAGCCAAGATGTTTCTGACAGTGTTCGTGCATGCGCAGTGCATTGTTGTGTGTTATGTGTTGTGTGTTCAGAACCAAGGCTGCACTGAAGTCATACACTGCAACACAGCCAAAAGCTGCCAAGAAACATCTTGAATTCCTTATTCATTTAATTCTGGATTAATTTTTGGTCATTGTGTTCAGCCAGAATATTTTACTGTTGCCCAATTTTTTGGACCCCCACATTTAGTGTTGCTGCATACCCACATATTAAGAAACTTTGATCTAGGGTACCCACTTTAGAGTTTAGTTTTCTTTCCCCCTCCTTTTTAATTCTCTTTTCAAAGTCAAGAAGTTTATATTGCTTCTAATTATTCCCTCCCCAGTTTTGTCTTTCTTAAAGTCTCTAGCCCCATTTGTTTTCTTGTTGAGTTTGATACATTTTTTTGTTGCAAATTTTTTTCCCCCTTTTTTTAAGAAACTCTTTGATTTTGGCTGTAGCATTCTTCAGATTTTTTTTCCTTTGGGATTCCTTTTGGGTGAAGTGATTGGTGGGTTCTTTTTATATTTATATATGTATTTTTATATTTACCTTGTCCTCTGGTTCTATTAGATTTGCATAGTTTTCATTTATGATTTCTAGAAATATACTATTTGGGCTTTTTCTTCAATCATCATTTTGGGGCAGATTATTGGTTCTTAGATCATTTGTTTGTCATCATGTATGTTACATTTTATCACATTTTTTCAGTTTTTTGAATTTGTTCTAATATTTATTTTCTTAGGAGTTACTATTTGGCCTATTCTAGGTTTTTCAGGATATCTATTTCTTGGATAAGGTTTAACACATTCTCTTCCAAGCTACTTATTTTACTTCCACTTTCTTTCTTTCAAACCTTAATATTTTAATTTTTTTTCTTCTTTCTTCATTTCTTCTAGGAAAATTTATGTGGTTCTTGGGTAAAGTCCTAATTTGTTTTTCTTTGAGTCTGTACTTAGAATTGTTGTGAAATTATTTTCTATAAATCCCCAGTAATTTTTTATACTGTCTTTTGACTTATTCATCTTCCTAGTTTTAATTCCTTGGACTTCCAAGGCCACATCCATTGCTATGATTTTGGTAGTGTTGGGTCCATTAGATTCATATGATGACCTCTCCATTTCCTGTCTCATCTTTGAGGTTCAGAACACTTGATCTTCAATGATCTTTCTGGCATCTCAATACAGTATGATAGAGACTTCTGAGCCCTTGGACTCTCCAACAATGCTTGACCAAATTGTTTGCCTGTAGCTGTCTCCTGGGACTTTCAAAGTCACCACCGGGGCTCTTCCTTGGAGAGCTTTTTTACAAAGCTATGTAGCTTACATGTGCCCCCTGTTTAGCCTGCCAATATTTTACTGGAAGGACCTTCTTTCCTATAACCCTCAGGCTGAACACATGTGCATTGTTATTGTAGATGTCACATACCATAGTTCTAAATGAATTTTTTGATCATTGCTCAATCTGGTGAGTTTTTCTGGAGGTCTGTGGGAGGTGATTGTTTCTTCCTCTTCAAGGCATACATCTTGGCAGAAATTCTGTATTTGTAAAAAAACAATCTACTTACTTGAGCATGTTGATTGAGTAAATATGTTTTGATTTAAACTATAAAATCATTTTTTTTTTTTTTTTTTACTCTATGTCTAAATATTGACTAAGCATTTTGGGAAAAGATATTGTCTCCATAGTAAGTGGATTGTGTTCCAGAAGTTTTAAAGTTATTTTATTTTGAAATTCTGGGTGCACTTTCCCATGAGAAAGTTTTAGATTGATAGGCAAAACCTTTCATAGTATATATAATATATATATATATATATATGTATATTTTTTTTTTACAGTAGTAAAAGTAAATCCACCAAAGCCCTACTCTGATGACACAATGTGGTATTGATGAGGTTAGTGGCAGTCAGAGTCGTTAAAATTCCCTTTTATGGTTGGCGCACAGGTTCTTCATGAAAGAATTCATGAAGTTTTGCTAAGAGACTGACTTCTATAGTGGCAAAGTCCTATTAGGGAAATGGAAGCTGGCACTGAGAAGAGAATGCCTTCTCAGCTGGCAGGGTCCTAGAAGCAAAGCAAGCTGCTTTGGGCCTTCTGCAAAGAGTGAATTCAGAAACTGCCCTTTTAAACTTTTTAAAGTTTCCCTCCACCTTCATCCCCCCTCAAGCAATTACCACCCAAATGAATTTGGTGAAAAAGGACTCAGACATCATGTAGCTACTTCAAGGTGACAAGGGTCTAAAGCTGGGGGGCGGGAGAGGGGAGGGGTTCAAGCCAGGAGGAGAAGTGTGAGATCTGAAGACATCAGTAGGGCATCTAATTGTGTGTCCCAGTCAATCGTCCCAGTCTACAGGCTGGAAGACAGTTGAAAATTCACAGCTTGAAGCCTAGAGGAGACAAATCTCAGGAGTAGGTTAATAGTGGGGTATCATCCAGGGTTAAGATGATGACGTTTGGGAATGGGGCCTTTTGCAGAAAATGCATCAGGTCCCATCTGTGGGCTGCCTTAAGAATGTTGATAGCCCACCCCACGGTGCTGAACAAGCCCCACTGTCCACAGAGCTCCCTAACTGAAAGTAATTAAGGAGGTAATTACAGCCAGGGGCATAGAATGTTATTCAAGAAAATTAGGAAAGAAAATGCTAGGAGCAAAAAGTTCTCCTCTTTGGAGCTATAAAAGTTAGGTAGGAGAGTGAGAGAAAGGACACAGACAACTTCATCCTACTTCCTCCAGAGTGCTCACAGGAGTATTCTCAAATACCTGAGAAGTAAAAGCTGGACTGTTATTTCTCTGCCAGGAACTAAGGCAGGCTTGGCAAGTGCCCCGAGGCCTTTAGGGGTGTTAGCGAAAATTGAAAGCAATTTGGAATCCCCTTTATTTTCAGACAGCCCTGTGAGCATGCAAAATATGAAAAGCATACTTGGAGTCAATAAGTGTTCACTCTCATTCCCTTTCCCAGTTCCAGAGCTCTGGTTAAGACAGAGGTCCCAGAAGGCATTGGTTTAGCCTCTAGGCTGCCAATGAGAGTCGCCACAGAATAGCCTACCTTTGTATCTCCATTTTTGGGAAGCAGGGTAGCAGAGTCAAGGATGTGATGCATCCAGAGAATCAGGTCAGGTAGGAGACCTTGATATATAAGGTCTCCCACCAAGCCAAGTATCCTTTGGCTTCTAAAATGCTCTGAACCCAGTGGGGAGTTAAAACCTTTAATGGCTGTCCCAAAGTTATATGTGAGGCTTCTTCAATTAAAAGGGCTGTGGCAGTCACTGCTCTAAGGCAAGATGACCAAGTCGGAGAAACCAAGTCCAATTTAAGCATGCTTTCTGAAAGGGCTAGCAGCTCTGTCTCCTTTAAGAGGACAACAGATCTGGGATGGACATTGGCCCTGCCTGTCTGGATTGCAAATCAAGATAAAACTGCAGGTAAACTTCTCAAGATCTCTTAACTGTGTAACTAAAAGTTCGTAGGGAAAAATTTTTTCTGGAGGTCTGAGAAGAGAAAATTTGAGTCCTCAATCTCACCATCAAATCATACCCCAATAAGGGAACAGGATAGGAGCATTTAAATGACAGGTTAACAAGCCGGCAAGGCAGAGGAGAGGTCTTGAGACAGTTCTTGAGCCTATCTACTCTCCCTACTCTATGAGGGATTGGAAGGAAAGACCAGACTTGCAGAGCAAGAATGAAGGAGAAAGAAATGCAATGTTCTTATCCACTTCCAGGAATAGTGAGGGTTCCACTGTTGATGTCATGTTAGAACTGGAGGGAGGGGGGGGAGCTCAACCAAGCCCCAGATTCCTGCTGGAGGATAAAGTATCAGGGAGATGGCTCGACTGTGGGCAGTCCCTCCAGTGCTCTTCCTGCTGGAACTCAAGACAAAGAAAGTATGGACTTCTGTAGTTCCCAGGAGTATAGCACCAAGAGTAGAGACATTTTTCCAAATCTCAATTTAATTTCGTGATCTCTCTCCTCACTAGCGAAGTGGGAGAAACTTGAGGGCTCAAAACTTTCTCCAGTTTCTTCCATCTCCCAAGGACAGATCAAGGAGGGTTGTTGGCCTTGGACTCCTCAAAAAGTTGGGTGGGGTTCCCAGAATTTCTCCCAGTCTGGTTTTTCCTTGGTCTGGGAGGGATTTGACTTTGAAAGAGGTACTTCCCCTCTGAGTGTTTCTACCAGAGGGCAGAGGTTAAAAGTAGTCCTAGGATTTCCTTCTGGCGAGAGAAAAAGGGATTTAAAAGTTCATTGAGATGCAAAGGAAGGCTCCTTTGTCTCTAGAGGAGCTGGATGGATAGAGTCTGATTCCCATCCAGCAAATCTAATCAGCATCTTAAGCTTTCCATCCTGGACATTTTTCAAGCCAAATTTGTCCCTGCTTAAGGGAGGATTTTTAGAAGCACAGGAGCTTTGTCTCATTTTTGCCAGGAAAAAACCTTAGGTTCCCCGATTCTATAGCTCTTTGTCTATCTTTAGATGTCTCTAGAGCTAACAAAATGCTCCCCGAGTAAGAGAGAATTGTCAGAATGCAGGAATTCCCATTTCAGGCATCCCCGAGAGAATTCTACTTGAGCTTTGGACTCCAACAACTCAAACCTATCTGGGTGTTTGAGTGTCGAGCAATAGAAAAAAAAAGGTTTTTAATCTCATCCAGATTTTCGGAGTTTTCCCAGTCATCAGGGAACCAAAATGATGAGTTTAGTGGCAGTCAAAGAGTTGTTAAAAAAGCCCGTATGGTCAGTGCACAGGTTCTTCATGAAAGAATTCATGAATTCAAATTATTAATTGGCAAATATGAAAGTTTATTGTTGGATAGAAGGCCAGTTTTGCTAAGAGACTGACTTCTATAGTGGCAAAATCCTATTAGGGAAATGGAGGCTGGCACTGAGAAGAGAATGCCTTTTCAGCAGGCAGGGAGGGTACTAGCAAGCTGCTCTAGACCTTCTGCAAAGAGTTGAGGCTTCAGGTTGAAAAGAAGCCAAAGTTTCCATCCTAGATGCTTATTGGTATTTGGCCCAGATCTCCTATTGTAATTAACAACACTTCAAAGGGGTGCTTTTTGACAGGATTTCTAATTGAATCAAAGGATCTGGCATCCCCAAAAGATAACTTATCTGGGGTGAGACGGATCAAAAGGGAATATAGTTTCAGTGTGATAATTTTAAAGGGAACACAGTTTCAGGTTAAAAGGAACCGTTTCCCTCCCCCCCCCCCCTTTCAGTATGTTAGATGAACTTGGATTATTTTTCTGTGTGTGTGTGTGTGTGTGTGTGTGTGTGTGTGTGTGTGTGTGTATGCCTATTTTCCTTTTTGAGTAGCTTTCATTTTAGAAGTATAGGCTATAATGAAATGGATAATTCTGGGCAGTATAACTAAATTCCATCCTTTTATTTATCTACATATAACACATTTAATGTTATTGTATTTCCTAGGTATTCAGGATTGCCAAATAATAGATAATATGCCTCTATGGAAACCCAGGCTGGAAATTCTGGATTCAGACTTTTAATTTTCCCTACAATACAGCAATACAGCTTGGCTAAAGTATGCTGTTTATGATGATATATACAGAATGTGTACATCCCAGCCGAATTGATGATAAAATAATATCTCTAAGCTGAATCCTACTTTCCCATTGCCTTAAAAGTGATAAATATATTCCAGAGGATTGGAATATGAAGGGTAAAATAGGTTCTGGGTAGGCGGAGCCAGGATCTGATAAAGCTTCAGCTTTAGAAGTGGCAAGAAAGGAGCCTCCATACATTCTTTGACTCTACCACAAGTGATTAATTCATTTCATTTGGGGTGGTGCCAAGTAAGGCAAGGGAGTATAGGCATTTCTTGGAGTTCAGTTCTGTTTGCATCCTTATTAACCTTATGAAGATTTGACCAGACTGCCAGCTACTCAGGGTGAAAATGAAATCTGAGTTCCTTTCCACCCATTTTTTTCTTGCTACAATACTAAAATTTCCTATTTTTGCTACTAAAAGTAGTCCCTCTGATTTGAATCTGCTGCCTGTCGATTTTAGATTGAGTGTCGAGTTATTTGCTTCCATGAATAGATAAGAAAAAGATACCCAAGATAATCAAGAAAATTTCTAAGACCAGTGACTGTGCCTCCTGAGGTCAAGAATCTTTTCACTATATACACAGATTAGACTGTTTTATATTTGTTTTACTTTGTTGTATCCCTTTACCGCCCTCAAAACAACCAAGCAACCAATGAATTGGTATTGAATACACATACTTCTAAAGTACATATCTACAGAAAGCCTGACATAGGATTGATGACAATAAATGCATTAATAAATTTGTGTTTTTCCTCAACTCCATTCCTCAGGGTTTTTTGTTTTTTGTTTTGTTTTTTGTTTTGTTTTTTAATAAAAAGTAAATGTCCAGTTGGTATCAAAATTATATTCAAATATTTGCTTTTTGGAGTATCCATATGAATTAAGAAATGTATCTAGCTCAAGATGATGTTAGCTAAGTGTTAAGGAATAAAGTGACAAAATGAAATAGTCTTGGCTCTCAAGGATATTTAATTGGCTTGTCCTGAAAGGGCTTCTAGAAGTTGTAATTTTCCTAGGTATAACGCTAGACTGAATTAGATCTATAAATTCATTCCATAGAATGGCAAGATAACATGACTACTGGACTAAGTACCTAGGTTAGATTCCAAGTCTGCCATTGTCCAATTTTACATTTGAAAAACAAATGAATACTTTTGTACTATGCATGAAACATACTTTTTTGTGTGTGGCGGGGCAGAGAACTAGAAACAAAATAGGTGGTCATCAGTTGGAGATTGATTGAGCAAATTGTGATCTGTGAATGGAATAGAATATTATTGCTCTATATGAAAGAGGAAACATGGGAAGGCTTATTTGAACTGATATAAAATGAAATAAACAGAACCAGAAAACAATATATACAATGACTGCAATGGAAATGGAAAGAAACCTTGGAAAAAAGTTGAGAAAATGCACTTCACTTTTTGTACTGCAGGACTAGGGGCCTGTAAGAGTTGGAATATTATGTATTTTGTTAGTCTTGAATACAACATTTTGAATTTTATTTTTATTTTTGAATTTTTGCTACAAGGGAAAGTTCAATCTTTAGGGAAAAGAGAATATATTTGGAAATAAATGTAATTTAATACATAAACAAAAGCATCCAAATCCATGCTCTTAGGTGCTGAGATAGGATATGATGGTTCTTACTCTTAAGGAGCTTACATCCTACTAGGAGAGGTAAGATAGATTTAAATAATTATAACAAAATATGTGACAAACTCATTAAAACTGATATATAAGCATAATGCTATAACACTTCATAGAAAGTAGATATCATTTCTTGTTGGGGTGACTCAAGGGAAGGCTTTAGAGGGGACATAATATGAATGAGTTTTTAAAGACAGGTAGCAAAGAGAGTTCCAGGCATAATAAAGTAAGGCAGGAGAGCAGCAAACCATAGTAGCTAGAAAGTGCCATGCACTAAAGTGGAAGAAGAGTATAGACCAGAGAAGGCTGGAAAGATTGGTATGAGATAAAAGGAAGAGGTTTATGATGAAGTCATAAAAGTTTACTATATTGAGAGTTTGTTTCAGAATCATGGAAGGTTCATGTTTTATTTAGCCTCCTTATTTCATCAATGAAGAAACAGATTCATGGGCAAAGATGACATTAACATTCATGTCCTGAGGTCCAGGCATGCTTTCTTAAGCCTGTTGAATTCATCTTTAATCCATCTTTATCTTGAAAAATGAATGAATGGGGAAGCAACCATTATATACTTCCTCTTTGTCAAGCAGTGTTTTAAGTTTGGGTAGATAAACATATAAATGTTTCTGCCCCCAAAAGGAAGAGTAGTGGCAATCTGGGAAAGCTCTGAAGGGGATACTTTGGAAGATCTATAGCCATTGGGGAATAGATTAAAATACTCTTTCCAATAACAATTTGATTGTGGTTCCAGAGTTGGGGATGGCAAAAGAGGGGGGTGAGGTAGCAGGGAGTTGGGTAGGCTCTGGTAAGGTGACTCAATAAGACTGTCATTGTGATGACTGGGGAATAAGGAATAGATGAAGTGAAGCTTGACAGGATCTTCCTGAAATAATCCGGTGTGGCGGTCATCCTCTGGGTTATTGGGGTCCCAGAGTAGAAGCATTCCAGGGCATAATCTCTGGGCTATATGTCAAGGCAGATGTTCAACCTATTGTGACTGTGCCTTGTAATGTCTGGACTAGATCTCTGGAGTATCTCTGGACAAGCCTTGGTCTTAGGTAGAGGAGTGATGAAGGCAGGAGAGCCACCAGGAGAATCTTTGTTTCTGTCTCCATCGTCTGTATCTGAGTCCTTGTCTGTATCTCCTCTGTGTCTTATGTCTGAGATCAAGCTTGAGTTCTCTTCTCCAATTCTCTCAGCCCTTAAATACCTCAGTCTGATTACATCATTACATCACACTATATGTGAACTAGAGAACCATCATCTCATCAATCACACTGAGTAAACACCCTGCTGTAAGTATCCTTGCTCTTCCCAGAATTCTCTACTATCTGCGGCTCTCTACAGTATCTGAAGAATAGGGAGTGGACATCTGCTTTTTTTGTCAAGAATATTTTCTAGGAGAAGGAATTGTTTGTGGGTCCTTTGTCATATCTTCCACATATACTTTACCACTTAAAGGTAGGTGATTACCCAAGCCTCAGGGATTGTTCTCATTCTCTCTGTAGTTTAGTTCCCAATCCAGGTAGCTATAATCACTATAATAAATCCAGAGTATTTGAAGCATATATTTTACTTTAGATATACTATTGAAAAGTGATGATTTGCAGCTAGCTTTCAACTTTTCATTTATCCACAGAGTTGACTGTTCTGGCAGTATGTCCACTTCTGCAGAGATACAAAGTGGCTTGGTATGTCCAATCATGATTTAATTAAACCAATACAAACTTTGTTTTACAAACTTTGTATTGTTTCACATAATGGAAGTTGAGAGCTATGTTATGCTAATAGCTGTTATTTCATGAAGCAGAGCTTTACAAAAGCTAAGTATGCCTTCATATGTAGATATGAAGCCTACTTTAATTGGGAGAAATTTATGATCAAAAGACTTATTTACTCCTGTCAAACAGCTAATCCAATCCCTTTGGGTCATATAGGATGTAGGACTGAGGATTAAGATATCAGTGAGTGACATGATCTCTTCACTCATGATCCTTTTAGTCTCTTTTGCTACTTTGGGAGATCTTAGAAACTCCTTCCCCTTTTCCTGCTTAAACTTTCTATTCATCTTTTGATATTTGAGGTCTCCCTAATCCCAGAATGTCTTACATTGAGAAATTCCATTTGTCACATAAATTGCTAGCTCTTTTTAGAGGATTCTGTTTTTATAGGACTGTATTCCTTTGGCACAAATGGCTGGCTATCTGTTAAAGAGGCAGTGTAGAACTGTCTATGAAGAGCCAGAATCTCATTCTATGTGAAAACAAAACAAAAAGCCTCTTTTCCTGTTAAGGAGATAGTTTCAAACTTTAATACACATGGTAATGTAATCTGTTTTGCCTTTTAGACTTTTGAACCATTTGTGAATGGTGCAGGACTTAATAAAAACAAAGAGCCCTTTAAGTTTGCAAAGCTTTTTATATGTTAATTCATTCATAGATTAGAATAAGATCATAAATGTTTATAATACATTTGTTATTCCCCTTCCCCCTATTTACCACCTCCCAAATTCTTTTAAGGAGAGGCAATCTGGAGGATTAGCCTTGGAATCAGAAATACTGTTCTGTATCTGACATAACTGTGACCATAACCCTAGATATTTTAAAATCACTAAGTCCAATTTCATTGGTAGAGGGAGTTTCCTCAACATATTTCCCTGCAGCATTAAAATGATAAATCTAGGCAAAAAATAATATTCAGAAAGTTAAGATGTTTTTTCTTGAATATGGGAAAAGTGCTTTAATGAAAGCTTCTACAACTCAAAACTGAATAAGGAAGTTTCCTTCAAATACCAAATCCCTTTGAGGTCACATTTTTCTACTTTCTCATCTCTAGTGGATTCTCTACCCTGTCTATTGTATAGCAGAGCTTGTATGATAGGTTCAAGTGTATTTCATTACTACAGTATGATGTGAAGGAATTTTGGGGTATAAATGATAGCTAAAATATACAGTCTCATGTTACTTACCTTGGCATAAATTAAATGCATTTAATAGCCCCTTCCTGGTGTCACTTGTTTCTCCCTTTTTTTGTTTTATAAATATATTTTGTGATGTCCAAACACAAGATTTTGAATTCTGCCAGTCTACCCATGTTTCCTAAAGCCAAAGACTTATTTTTGTGAATTCCCTTTCAACTGCTCTGAATAATACCAGACCCTCCTCACTGCCATTTTGGTTCCTACTAAAAACTGTTGCCTACCTGAGCAGTTCCTAGTCCTCAGGAATATCTTACTATGCCTTCTGGTAAGGGACATTCCTTCATTTGTCTAACTGTGCTGCCTCTAAATTAGCACTTGGATTATGGTTTTCATAGCTGACTTCCTTTTCTTCTGTACTGTTCTTGGTCTAATGGCCCCTGTGCCATGAATAAATTCATTTGGATTTTTAGCCTCCTTTAGGTCAGATTTTTTTAAAAGTTCTCTTTATAAATGATTTCTTGCTCCATGGACCTTCAACTCCCTTAGCATGCTCTTACCTAAAGACTTAGGTCACTGCTTTACTTAAGATTCTCCAGTGACTCCCTGTTGCCTCTAGAACAACATACTAACTCCTTTGTTTAGTTTGAAGCTCCTCACAATCTGGTTGTTGGGGCAGCTCAGTTATGAGATTTATTTTTATTTATTTATTATATATATATATTTATATATAAATATATATGTATTATATATTTATATATATAACAAATGCATGGCTAAGCAAAACATCTTACATTGGTCACATTCAATAATATGTCCCATTCTTCAACTTGAGCCCATCACTTGACTCTTTTTCAAGAGCTGTCAGCAAACTTTGTCATTAGTTATATGAAATTATAGTTGGCCTTGATTAGAGTTTTAGGTTTTTCAAAGTGTAATTGTTATGTATAAAGTGTTGTTCTGATTCTACTCACTTCACTCTTATAATAGTTCATACAAGTCTTCCCATTTCAATTCATTTCTTATATAAACACTATAGATAATTAGTTGTGCTGGGAATTGAATAGTAGGAAGAAATCCAGCAGGATTTCATTTAGGAAACTGCAGAGTCTTGAGTGGTTCCAAAGCACTCAAATTCAGCAAGCATCTCACCTTTAAAAAAACAAAACAAAAACCACTGATATATGCCTATTAATATTTTATGGTTATAAGTCATGGAACACTGGAATCTCAAAAGATTTAAATTTCCAAGTAACCTAAAAGGCATTGTAAAGATTCTGGGTGGGCATAAATAGACTAAGTAATATTTACATCTTAGAAGTATTGTAAAAACCAATATCACAGATATTTGTAAAAGGTCAGGTATCAAGGATGAAATCAGATATTTAATATGGTATGGTGCTCCTAGTATGCTAAAAGAATAAGAGTATGTTGATTATCTAAAGGTTTTTGAGAAAACCTTTATAAAAAAACTTAACAGGATAAGAAGGCCTAGAGAGATTACTAAATGTAGGAATCATATTGATGAAATCCAGATGTTAATATACCAGAGCTATAGAATTGAGAGTGATCTCAGAGTCTTTCTGGCCCAATCCCTTCATTTTACTGGAAATTAAGACCTAAAGAGATTAAGAAATTTTAGAGTATACTGAATGTCAGCCCCATAAAGGATTGCCTCTCAGATTGCAGCTCCTTTTAGGGGAAAAGGTTTTGGCAGATTCTAGATAGTAACCAGTCTAGCTATCTATTATTCAAGCATTTATTAGGTACTGATTAAATGCCAGGCAGCTGTTGTCCCTGCTGCAGTTTTAGAACTCTGCATAGTTAAAAGTTGTTCTATTTTCTCTCCTCCAGTTTATGGAGGAAGCATTGATTAGGAATTCGCATAGTCTGTTGTGATATAAGACTCCTGCTTACTGTTTTAATACCTTTATTATCTGATTTGGGTGAGCTACTTTAAATCTTTCTTCATCTCAGTTTCTCAGCTGTTGGAATTGCGGCTGCTACTGTAATACTTATAATTTAGTGGAAAGAACACTAGTCCTAGAGATAGCATGTCAGGGTCTCTTGTGTCTGTTACACTGTTGGGTCAACTTTTTTAATCTCTCAGTACTTCATTTTCTACCTCTATAACATGGCTTAGCAGCAGGAGTTTAGTGACTATAGCCAACTTTGGAGAGGTTTATCACCAATTTGACTGAAGGTAATATATTCCATTGGCTATATCAACTCTCAGCCACCTGCTACATCTGCTACATCAGAAGCGACTGCTTTTGAATCATTACAACAAGGATAAAATTTTTCTTTGATACTTTGAACTTCGTTCAAAATCTTCCTTATGACATTTTGAAGATGAACTTCACAGGTGGGAAAATACACTTAAGAAAGGAAAGATTCAAAATGATTTTAAAATTTTATATGAAGCAACAATCTACTGAATTTATTTTCCTACTTATAATACTGAGCAGCCCTTAGGGGAAAGTATAACCAATGTGACCTGAAAACTCTGCTTTTCTTCTCCATACTTATTTTATTTGACTTATAATAGTTAGCAGATGATTAATAGACATATTAGTGTTATATGTTAAAATACATTTTAAATCCAGTGTACATATACATATTTATACAGTTGTCTTGCTGTACAAGAAAAATCAGATCAAGAAGGAAGAAAAAGAAAAACTGAGAAAGAAAACAAAATGTAAGCAAATAACAGAGAAAGTGAGAATGCTATGTTGTGTTCCACACTCTGTTCCCGCACTTCTCTCTCTGGATGTAGATGGCTCTCTTCATCACTGCACAAGTGGAACTGGTTTGAATAATCTCAATTTGAAGAGAGCCACATCCATCAGAATTGGATCATCATATAGTATTGTTGTTGAAGTGTATAGTGATCTCCTGGTTCTGCTCATTTCATTTAGCATCAGTTCATGTAAGCCTCTCTGTATTCATCCTGCTGGTCGTTTCTTACAGAATAATATTCCATAGCATTCATATACCATAATTTATTCAGCCATTCTCCAATTGATGGACATCCACTCAGTTTCCAGTTTTACCCACTACAAAAAGGGTTGCCACAAACATTTTTGCACATGTAGGTCCCTTTCCCTCTTTTAAGATCTCTTTGGGGTATAAGCCCAGTACAAACACTGTTGTGTAAAAGAGTATGCACAGTTTGATAACTTTTTGAGCAGAGTTTCAAACTGCTCTCCAGAATGGTTGGATCCATTCACAAGTCCACCAACAATACATCAGTGTCCCATGGACTGATTTAAAAATATATATATATAAACATCAAGAGAAATATAGTAGATTTTGTCATTGATACCAAACCTTTATTTATGGATGATGAAATGCCAAAACTTACGGGAAGAAAGCTGCAGAAATATCTAGTTATAGAAATATCTAGCAGTTAAAGGTAATATTGTGCAGGTCAATTCAAGGTAATTCATAAGGATGTTGTACTTAGGGTTTCTAGCCCAGAAAAAGGACTTGATATCTTTCATAGACTACTGTCTGAAGACATCAGTCCAATGTGTATCTGTCCAGAAAGACTATCACAATCTTACTGTTAAGAAGGATATTGGAAATAAAACACTTTTCTACTCCTGTATCTAGGAAGGAAAAAATGTGTAGAAAATAGAACTTGAGAAAGAGGGAGACTTAAATGAGTAAAAGGATGGAGAGAACCAAAAGATTTTTTTTTCCCTTTGAAGTTGGTCCTCGTGAAGAGTTTGTGTTCCCTTAGGACAGTTATGTATGCAGGTGCTCACTGAAGAGGTGCTCACTGAAGAGTATAGAGCAAACCCTTTTAGTCTCTGTGCCATAGTTTTTCTTTTCAGTAAAATGGAGAGGCTAAGAAAGTATGGAATATTTTATTTGTCTCATAATAGTATTCCTTAGGACTTTGCTAGTGTCTCCTTTTAGCTTTGGGTCTTTGAATTTTCTATTTCTAGTGTTGCAGCAAAACCAGTGAAAACCAATGTTGTTTACAATAGAAGGGAAACAGTTAAATGAGAAGAGAGCCTTGTAGTAAGTTACTCTGAAGATCTCATATCTAAGATATATAATTAACTCATTCAACTCTGTATGAACAATAGCCATTTTCTAATAGGTAAAAAGTCAAATGATAGAAATAGGTAAAATCCAAGCTATCAATAACTATCGGAGGGGGAAAAAAGCTTTTGGTTCATTTCTGGAAAACAATTTGGAACCATTCCCCAAAAGCCACTTAAACCTATGTATGTATCTTGAATATACTTTTTTTTGACATATTGTCTCCAAAATTAGAATAAGCTTCTTTAAGACAGCGATCACATTTTTGCCTTTCATTGTATATCCCCAGTGCGTAGGCACAGTGCCTGATGCATAGAAAGTGCTTAATAAATGCTTATTGACTAAGTGACTGACTTTAGTGTATATTTACAAAGGCCTTTTTTGAGAAAGGCTTCAGTCTTTGAAGAATAGTATTAAGAAGGTGAGACAAAACCAGTTAAAAGATAAGCAAGAGAGAAAGAAGTTAAGGGCTTGAATAGAAGCTTCATCCTCTCCACTGATCCAAGATGGGGGAGTCTTTGTTCTTCATTGTCTTTTCCTCTAACTTCAGTCATGGATCACCAATTGTCTATTGGACATCTCATACTGTATGTCCTGGAGACAACTTAAACTCAACATGTCTAAAACTGAACTCATTATTTTCCCCTATAAGAGCCTTCTCTACCAAACTTCTCTACTTCTTTCCAAAGCACCACCATTTCTCCATTCTTTTAGATTTGTCAACTGGATATTTTCCTAGACATGTCATTTTCCATATTCCACATATTCAGTTTTTGCTGTTTATATTTTCCTTCACAACATCTCTCACTTCCAATCTACTCACATGGATATCACATTTAAGTTCTTAAAATTTTTCACCTAGATTGTTATAATAGCCTTCTAGTCTCCCTGCCATCTCCTCTTTGCTCATTCTAGTCTATCTACCACATCAATGCCAAAGTTAGGCACAGATCTTCCTTCCATATTCAGAGTACTCTGATGGCTTCCTCTAGCATAGCATATAAACTCCTTTATCTATTTTTTAAAACCCTACACAATCTGCCCAACCTATCTTTCCAAGTTCCTGATACTTTTCTCTTTCCAAACTCTGCTATTAGCCAAACTGGACTTTTTTCTGTTTTTCATGAGTGGCACTCCATCTCCTGTATCTGTGCCTTTGCACTGATCCTGTTCCATCATTCTCCTTCCTTAACCCTAACTTATAGAATCCATTTTCTTTAACATACAGCCCAGGCATAATTTTTAAATTAAAAAAATAGTTTTTTATTTTCAAAATATATTCAAAGATAGTTTTCAACTTGCAAATTTTGTTTTTCTCCATCCCCCCCATCCCTTTCCCTAATCAGCAAGCAATCTAATATATGTTAAACACATTTAAATCTTCTATACATATTTCCACATTTATGCAGCACAAGAAAAATCAGATCAGATCAAAAAAGGGGAAAAAATGGGAAAGAAAGGGGAAAAGCAAGCAAACAACAAAAAGCTCCTGCAGACCTCTCTCTGGCTTTCTCCATCACAAGACCATTGGAACTTGCATGAATCATCTTATTGTTGAGAAAAGCGACATCCATCAGAATTAATCATCCTGTAATCTTGCTGTTGCCATGTACAATGTTCTCCTGGTTCTGTTCATTTCACTTAGCATCAATTCATATAAGTCTCTCCAGGCTACTCTGAAATCATCCTGCTGATCATTTTTTTTTCTTTTTTTTTTTTTTTAATTTAATAGCTTTTTATTTACAGGTTATATGTATGGGTAACTTTACAGCATTAACAATTGCCAAACCTCTTGTTCCAATTTTTCACCTCTTACCCCCCACCCTCTCCCCCAGATGGCAGGATGACCAGTAGATGTTTAATATATTAATATGTAAATTAGATACACAATAAGTATACATGACCAAACTCTTATTTTGCTGTACAAAAAGAATCAGACTCTGAAATATTATACAATTAGCTTGTGAAGGAAATTAAAAATGCAGGTGGGCATGAATATAGGGATTGGGAATTCAATGTAATGGTTTTTAGTCATCTCCCAGAGTTCTTTCTCTAGGCGTAGCTGGTTCAGTTCATTACTGCTCCATTGGAAATGATTTGGTTGATCTCCTTGCTGAGGATGGCCAGGTCCATCAGAACTGCTCATCATATAGTATTGTTGTTGAAGTATATAATGATCTCCTGGTCCTGCTCGTTTCACTCCTGCTGATCATTTCTTACAGAACAATAATATTCCATAACATTCATTTATCATAATTTATTCAGCCACTCTTCAACTGATGGGCATCCATTCAGTTTCCAGTTTCTTGCCATCACAAAAAGGGCTGCTACAAACATTTATGCACATGTGAGTCCTTTTCCCTTTTTGTGGTCTCTTTGATATACAGGCCCAGTAGAGACACTAGTGAAAGCACAGTTTGATAACCATTGGGCATAGTCTATATTTTTTTTTCAGCCAGGCATAATTTTCTACATAAAGCCTTTTGTGTTTTTATCTACTTGTATTCAAGTACTCTGTGTGTGTGTATGTTCACCAACTTAATGTGTTATCTATCTCTCTCTCTATATTTTATGTATGCTGGTCTTCTTTGTCGCAATATAAGCTCACTGAAAGTAAAGATTGTTTTTTTCTTTGTGCTTATATCCCCAGTACTGAGCACAAATTATCTGATGTGTAATAAGCACTTAATAAATACTTGTTGATTGACCACTAAGATATTTTTAGTGATTCCTTAATGGAAACAGGAGTTAAATATTTCTTAGCTGTGCTCAATACTTTTATAAAAAGTGACCAATTTTTTATTGATTATAATTAATTACTAATTATAATGCAATTAAAATATATTTAATAAAAGGTCCCTGAGAGAAAGATTAAAAATTCATTAGAAACTAATTTAAATCTAAAGACTTGATAGGTCAAAGAACAAATCAGAAAATAGAAAATTTCATAAAAGAAGAAAAGTAGAAAAGCAGCCAATAAAAACAACTGCACACAAAAGCAGAATTCTGAAAAGCAAATAGGCTAATAAAAATGAAAGTAACCCTTCTCACTCACCAAAAATTTCCCACCATCATTTACCATCAGTGAATAAGATCAAAAGTTGGCTCTCTGAAAACTATAATAAAATAAGTATATATATATATATATACACACACACACACACAATTTTTTTTAAGTTACACTAAATTGTATTAAAATGAAAAAGAATTCACATCAATTGAAGACAAAATAAAGGAAAGTATTAGAAATTATTTTGCCCAAATGGACAATTTTGATTATATTAAATTAAAAAGGTTTTGCACAAACAAAACCAACAGAAACAAGATTAAAAGGAAAGTACATGGGGGGGGGAGGGGATTTTATATCAGTATTTCTGATAAAGGCTTCATTTCTAACATATATAAAGAACTATGTCAAATTTATAAGAATATATCATTCCCCAATTGATAGTCATAGCATATGAACAGACAATTTTCAGATCAAGAAATTAAAGCTGTCTATAGTCAAATGAAAAAATGCTGTAAATTACTATTGATTAGAGAAATGCAAATTAAAACAACTCTGAGGTGTGCTACCTCACACCTCTCAGATTAACTAAGATGTCAGGAAAAGATAATGATAAATGTTGGAGAGGATGTGAGAAAATTGGACATTAATGCAATTTTGGTGGAATTGTGAAATGATCCAACCATTCTGGAGAGCAATTTGTAACTGTACCCAAAGGGCTATAAAACTATGACCCCTTTACTTACCCAGCAATGCCATTCCTGGGTCTCTATCCTGAGGAAATCAAAAAAGAGGAGAAAGGACCCATATGTGCAAAAATTTTTGTATCAGGTCTTTTTGTGATAGCAAAGTATTGAAAATTAGTAGGATGCCATCAATTAGGGAATGACTGAACATCATAAAAGAGGAGAAAGGACCCACATATGCAAAAATTTTTGTATCAGGTCTTTTTGTGATAGCATTTACACATTTTCCAATACTTTGCTATGTAAATGCTATCAATTAGGGAATGACTGAACAAATTGTGCTATATGAAGATAATAATAAAGATATTATTGTTCTATTAAAAAAATGTACAAGCTGATTTTAGAAAAGTCTGGAAAGATTTACACGAATTGATGTTGAGTGCAACAAGTAGAACCAGGAATACATTGTACACAATAACAGCCTGCTGTGCGATGATCAACTATGAAAAACAAATTCCAATATTACATTACAATAGTGTAAAAATAGGAAATAGAGACCCTTCCAATTCTTTCTTTCACAAAAATATGTTCTTGATACCTGAGTTCAGAGTAAGATAAAGCACAGAAAAAAACCGATAGACTAACATCCATCAACACAAAAAGTACTAAATGAAATACTTGCAGAAAGTTTACAACTTAAGATTATACAGTATGACCAGTTTGGATTTGTACCAGGAATTCAGCATAAACATAAGAAACCATAAACTGATGTGATGCAAGGCAATCACAATAAACTTTGGACAGAAAATGCACTAAAAATAAAGTTAAAAAATAGAGATTATCTTGGAATTAAAAATATTTTGCCCAATTATATATACCAATAAAACCGAGATATTATCATTGGTTCTCAAAGTATGGTCTAGAGAATCCTGGGGATCTCTGAAACCCTTTTAGAGGATCTACAAATTAAAAAATAGTTTTTATTTCCAATATGTTAAATGTCTATAAATATAATTCAAATAAACAAAAATGCTTTGGAGAGAGCCTCAATAATTTTTAATAGGATAAAGATACTGAAAACAAAAGTTTGAGAACCACTGTATTAAATGGTTAGATAATCAGTATGCATATATTAAATGCTACTGTGTGCCAGATTCTGTGCTAAATGCTAGAGTTACCAAAAAGAAGCAAAAGACAGTTTCTGCTCTTAAGTAGCTCATAACAAGCAAAAATATCTGTACAAACTATATTCAGTATAAAAGGAAAATAACACAAGGCAGACACCAGAAAAGAGTTGGGAAAGGCTTCTTTTAGAAGATGAAATTTTAGGTAGGACTTGAAGGAAACCAGGAGATAAGAAAGAACATTCCAGGCATGGGCGAGAGCTAGATAAAATATCCAGAGATGAAAAATGGTGTATCTTGTTTGTAGTACAAAAAGGAGACCAGTATCACTGGAAGGTATATGGAGCAGGGAGTATAAAGTATAAACAGACTTACAGGAAAAATAAAAGGAGGCTAGATTATGAAAAGTTTTGAATGACAATCGGAAGATTTTGTATTTGATCTTGAAAGTGATAAGAGATCCACCGAAGTTTCTTGATGGGTGGTAACATGGCTTAACCAAAATGTTCTTAAATTGTGCATCATAACCCTATATAAAGTTGCATAACTGAATGTGGGGGTTGTGAAATTTTAATTTATTATCAATAAATGTTTGATTAATATATCTTTTTTTTATATTTACATATCTGGAATTACATAACAATTTCTTGGTGAAAAGGGTTACAAGTTGAAAAAGTTTAAAAAGCCCTGGTTTAACCTGGGCTGAGCATTTGCAAAAATAGAAAGTAGTCAGATTAAAAGCATAAAAAGATTATTTAAATAACCTAGTATCAGAAAACAAATTGAATAAGCAATAAATGAATATGTCTTCAAGAGTATTCTATCATATATTCAGAAAACAATTCCAATATTACATTACAATATTGTAAAAATACGTTCCAAATATGTTCTTTCACAAAAATATGTTCTTGATACCTGAGTTCAGAGTAAGATAAAGCACAGAAAGAAAACAGTATAGACTAATATCCATCAACACAAAAAGTACTAAATAAAATATTTGCAAAAAGTTTACAACTTCAAGATTATACAGTATGACCAGTTTGGATTTGTACCAGGAATTCAGTATAAACATAACAAACCATATTAATATCAGATATATTAAAAACCACATTATTATAGCAATAGATGTTGAAAAAGCCTTTGACAAAATGCAATACTTCTTCCTATTAAAAATTACCAAAAAAACTCAGGAATAAGTGGACCTTTCCTTTGTGTATTTTAAAACCAGAAGACATTATATATAATGAAGAATACTAAAGGTTTTTCCACTGAGATAGGGGTAAAATAAGAATACACATTTTTGCTATCGCTATTTATCATCTTATATAGAAATGTCAGCTGTGACAAAAAAAAGAAAAATATCTTAATAGAATTTTAAATAAATCCAGATAAATCATCAACATTTCTTTACGTTACCAGTAAAAACCTGCAAGAAATTCAAAATAACTACAGAATATATAAAATGTTTGTGAGTTTTATATATAAATACCGAGACTCATAGGAATTATGTGAATACAACCACAAAGCAATCTTTAAAGAAATATAGAATTAAATAATTGGAGAAACATTCATTGTTCACTCTGGGACTGGGCCAGATTTTAAAAGGATTATTAATTAAATTTATTTATTCTGTACCAATCAAACTACTAAAGAATTACTTTATTATGTATAAATTAATGTTAATGTGAAGAAACAAATGTTTAAGAATCTTAAGAGAAAATAATGTTAAAGAATTTATACCACTAACAGATCTCATATTCTACAAAACAGTTCTAATCAGGATAACTTGGTACTGATTAAAAAATAGAAGGTTGATCAGTGGAACAAATTAGATATTCAACATACAAAAGTAAATGAATGTAATCTTCCATAAACATAAAGACCCCAAATTTCTGGAGTAAAGGTTGTATAACAAAAAGTTCAAAGTAAATTGGAGAGCAGACTTGCAGAAATTGGGTATAGACCAACATCTCATACCTAATACCAAAATGTGCTTCAAATAACATATGGTTTAGACATCAAAGTTCACACCATAAATTAAAGGATTAAGGAACTTTTCACAACTATGAATAGCAAAAGAATTCATAACTAAACAAATGCCAGAAGATAAAATGATTATTTTAGTTATATAGCATTAACAAGTTTTAACACAAACAAAACCAATATTATTAATATTAGATGGGAAAAATTCTAACAAGTTTCTCTGACAATGCTTTCATATCTAAGATATGTAAGTAACTGATTCATATTTATGGAAATAGCAGTCATTCCCCAATAGATAAGTGATAAAAAGTTAAGAAGAGTCAGTTTTTTTTTTCCTTCAGTAGTATTTTATTTTTCCAAATACACATATAGTTTTCTGCATTTATTTTTATATGATTGTGTTCCAAAATTTTTCTGTCTCCTTCCCTTATTTACTCTCCCTCCCCAAGACTACAAGCAATCTGATTTAGATAATACATGTACAATACTTTTACACATATTTCCATGTTTCAATATTGTGCAAAGAAAAATCAGACCAAAAGGGGGAAAAAATAACCAAAAAAAGGAAAAGCAAATAGATAAAAAAAAAAAGTGAAAAAAACTATGATCCACATTCAGTCTTCATAGTTATCTCTCTGGATGTGGATGGCATTTTCCATCCCAAATTATTGAAATTGTCTTGGATCACTGTATTGCTGAGAGGAGGTAAAACTATAATAGTTGATCATCACATAATTTTGCTGTTACTGTGTACAGTAATATTTTCATAGTCTGGCTCACTTTGCTCTAGCATCTGCTCAATTTCCTATTCCTTGCTGTTACAAAAAGAACTGCTACATTTTTGCACACGTGGTTCTTCTATGATCTCCTACTAGGGGTACTGCTGAGTCAAAGTGTATGCACAGTTTTATAACCCTTTGGACATATTTCCAAATTGCTCTCCAGAATGGTTGAAATCATTTCAGAAATCTACCAACAATGCTTTAGTGTCCCAGTTTTTCCACATTCCCTTCAATATTTATCATTATCTTTTTCTGTCATCTTAGCTAATCTAATAAGTCTGAGGTGATACTTCAGACTTGTCTTAATTTTCATTTCCCAAATTAATAGCAGTTTAGAACATTTTTTCATATGATTGCAGATGACGTTAATTTCTTGATTTGAAAATAGTGTGTTCATATCCTTTGACCATTTGTCAACTGGTGGAATAACTTGTATTCTCTCAAAAAGTTATCAAACTGTGCATACCCTTTGATCCAGCAGTGTTTCTATTGACTTATATCCCAAAGAGATCTTAAAGAAGGGAAAGGGACCTGTATGTGCAAGAATGTTTGTGGCAGGTCTCTTTGTAGTGGCCAGAAACTGGAAACAGAGTGGATGCCCATCAATTGAAGAATGGCTGAATAAATTGTGGTATATTAATGTTATGGAATATTATTGTTCTATAAGAAATAACCAGCAGGACGATTTCAGAAAGGCCTGGAGAGACTTACATGAACTGAAGCTGAGTGAAATGAGCAGCACCAGGAGATCATTATATACTTCCACAACAATACTATATGATGACCAATTCTGATGGACCTGGCCATCTTCAACAATGAGATGAACCAAATCAGTTCTAATAGAGCAGTAATGAACTGAACCAGCTACACCTAGCAAAAGAACTCTGGAAGATGACTATTAACCACTATGTAGAATTCCCAATTCTCTATTTTTGTCCACTTGCATTTTTGATTTCACAGGCTTCACAGCCTTCACTAGCTAATTGTACAATATTTCAGAGTCTGATTCTTTTTGAACAGCAAAATAACTGTTTGGACATGTATACATATATTGTATTTAACTTATACTTTAACATATTTAACATATATTGGTCAGTCTGCCATCTGGGGGAAGGAGTGGGGGGAAGGAAGGGAAAAGTTGGAACAAAAGGTTTTGCAATTGTCAATGCTGAAAAATTTCCCATGCATATATCTTGTAAATAAAAAGCTACAATAAAGAAAAAAAAATAACTTGTATTCTTCTAAATTTGACTCGATTCTCCATATAGTTTAAAAATGAGGCTTTTATAAAAAACAGTGGCTGTAAAAATTGTTTACCAGCCTCTCCCTTCTAGCCTTGGCTATATTGGTTTTGATTGTGCAAAAACTTTTTAATTTAATGTAATAAAAATTCTTCTTTAGCCATAAATTCCTCTTTTCTCCAAAGATCTCACAGGTAGACTATCCCTTGCTCTCCTCATTTGTATATAGCATCACCTTTATGTCTAAATCATCAACCATTTCAACCTTATCTTGGCATAGGGTGTGCAATATTAGTCTATGCCAGGGGTCCTCAAACTATGGCCCGCGGGCCAGATGTGGTAGCTGAGGACATTTATCTCCCTCACCCAGGGCTATGAAGTTTATTTAAAGGCCCACAAAACAAGAGTTTTTGTTTTTACTATAGTCCGACCCTCCAACAGTCTGAGGGACAGTGAACTGGCCCCCTATTTAAAAAGTTTGAGGACCCTGCGCTAGTTTCTGACATGTTTTCCTAGCAATTTTTGTCAAATAATCCCAGAAGCTAGAGTCAATGACTGTTGTGTCTTGTGTACCTAACCTATTCCATTAAGCCCCATTACTCCATTTCTTAGCCAGTACCAAATGGTTTTGAGAACTGGAACTGACAGTTTTCAAAGGAAGACATCCAAGCCATCAATAATCATATAAAAAGTTCCAAATCAATAATATAGAAATGGCAATGTCATGAATTGAATGCTTCTAGAAAACAATTGTACTTCCCCCAATGCAACTAAACTGTATGTATTTAATATGTCCAGGGTTTTTTTGTTTGTTTATTTGTTTTGTTTTTTGCCTATTGTATTTAAAATAAAAAGTAAGCTTTTTATGGGAGGGACTACCATTTTTGCCTTTCATTGAATCCTTAGAGCTTTACATAGAGAATGGCACTATGGTAAGCATTTAACAAATGTTTGTCAACCAAGTGGCTGACTTTTAATATAATTTAATATAACAATACTGCTGCTAGGCTTCTGACCCAAAGAGATCAATAAGAGAAGGAAAAAGGGCTCAATGTACATTTATAGCAGCCTTTTTTTTTTTTAGTGGCAAAGAACAAGGATATTTAATATGAAATGATGAAAACCTGGAAAGAGTTTAGTGAAGCCTAGGAAGAGTTGGATGGAGTAATGAGCAGAACTATAACAATTTATTATGTTATAAAGAATAACAACTTTGAAAGAATGATTAGTGTAATGGCCAGTCATGATCCCAGGAATATACTGTCCATCTCCTGACAGAAAGAATTGGTGATTGACTCAATATATGGAATGATACATACATTTTCAAATAAGAGAATGTAAGAATTTGTTTGCACATAATTGTAACTGGGACTTTCTTTTCTTTTTGATTGTTTCAATTTGGGGGAATAGGCGGATAACAGAAGGACACTAAGGAATAAGTGTAGCCAAAAGAAAAACTAGGAATAGCAAGGCATTGAAACATATTTTATAATGCACAGAGAGAACAGAAGGCCAGAAAGAAACCAAACAAGTAGGACATCTTTGAAAATTACATGATGAATTTATATTTAAAAAGAAAAGATGTAAAATAAGATGCACAGTTGCTTGTATGTCATTCTTTTTCTATTCTTTTACATATATGGAAATGCCTCTCTTATTTGATGTTTGTTATGTTCAGGATACAAATTAATAAAAAAAAAATTGTCAAAGGTGAGCAGAATTGTCCTGAAAATCTTAGAATGACCTAGCTTTGCCTCATATACTCATATAGGGTCCTAGTGACACCCTGGGAGGCCACATTGCTAAAGTGCTTCCTGTTGATATGTATTCTGGCACAGGCTTCAAAGCTAGCAAGACAATTAGGCTATGGGTTTAGTTCTAGTATTCACTGGCATTGAATGCTATGGGGAAAACAATTTATCCCTTATGCAACTAAAGACTTAAACCTGTTTTGTTTTAGTTTGGATTTGTTGTTGTTATTGATTCCTTTTAGTCATTTTTAACTTTTTATTACTCCATTTGGGGTTTTCTTAGCAAAGATTATAGTATGGTTTTTCATCCTTCTCCAGTTCATTTTACAGATGAGGAAATAGAAGCAAACAAGATTAAGTGACTCACCCACAGTCACACAAACTATGAAGTGTCTGAGGCCGAATTTGAATTTGGGTCATCTGAACCAGGCCCAGTTCTTTCCACTGTGTCCACCTAGCTGCCCTCTAGAACAATCATGAAAAATTTGTAAATTTGCTAGGTGAATTAAAGGTGATAGTGCAATTTTAAATACCTGACCTTCCTCCTATTTTTTTTTTTTTTTTTGACCTTTTTAAACTTGTTTATCTTTTTGAGCAGAATCGTTCTGCTCCTGCTGCTGGATTTGATGCAATACAGCATGGAGAGTGGCTTTTTACTGATTTAGGATAGGGCTTTGAAGGATCTGATGGGAAAAAAAAATTTTTTTTTAATGGAAAAACTTTGTAAGCAAGTTTCAGACAGTGACACTCTTGTGTTTTTCAGAGCTTTTATTATTTTCATTGCATCCTACCCAAAATTTCATATTGAGTAGTGCTTCCTTTCCTAAGGGAATGTGAAGAAGGAATTGTTCTTCTGTATCTTACTTTCTTCCACAGTTCATACCATTCTGTTCAGGTTTCACCAAAACTCTAATTTCCTACAATGCATTCCAGTTCTTTGACACTAAAAAAAAGAACTGCTATAAATATTATTGTACACAGAGTCCTTTACTTGTCTTATTATTTATTGAGTACTTATTGAGTAAGATTTCTAGATTAAAGGGTACATAGTTACTTGGTTCACAGGCATTTGTTGAGCATTTAAATAGGCCCTGCCTTTTGCCTCAAGTGTTTGACTCGATCTAGATTGTCTTCATCATGCTAGGTATTTATGGTAGTTGATTTTACCCGGTCCTAGGAGACTTTATGAGATCCTTATTTTCTAAAAGTCAAATCTCTTTATGAATACATGGTACTAAACATGAAGGATGACGTAATAGGGGACTAGGTGAAGCCTGTCAATGCAGTGGAATTTGGGTGGGAAGTTATTTTCTTTCATGATGAATTAGGTTTTTGTAAAACTTCCCTTTGTCAAGAGTTGTTACATTTGATTTGGTATTTTAAAGTCATACTCTCAGTTGTGTTTGTTCATCTCCAGCAGGGGGCCTCTTTTACAAAATCTCAGTGCCTCTTTAGGCTTTTATTTTATCAGTTTCCCTGATTTCCCTCTTAACTTTTTTTTTTTTTTACACTTTTATTTTCAACTTGTTTTAAAGTAAGGTATAATGACAAAACATAACTTTAATGTGTAGCTTTTCACATATGTGAATGCTTTTGGATTTTTTACAATATCACTATTTTTTACAATACCACTATAGGGGAAGTTCTATTAATATCCCCATATTAATAGAGACTGAGAGAGGCAGACTGTTAGGATACTTTAGTTGGTAAAGATTAGGAGATAGGCTGTCCTGATTCCAAGGACTGGGCTCTTTTGTGGAAATTCTAACTTTGTGGTTTATAGGCAGCCAGTCCAGTGGGAAGAGCAAATGCTTCCTGGAATGATACTCCCAGGGTGTAAGATATTAGGAGTTAGAAGTAATACTTAGTAGTGGTGAGATTAGGCAAGTCATTTAAAGTATTTGAACTTCATTCCTATAAAATAAGGCTAATATTTAGGATATATACTCTCCAGGGTTGTTATAAAGAAAGGTCTAAGTAAATGTGAAGCATATTGTAATTAATATCATTCCCCTTCGTTCTAGATTTGTATTCTGTGTGATTTAGATATTTTGCAGGATAGGGTATATCATATTTTAGAGACTCAATCATATCTGCCCTATTCTCTTGAAATAAATTTGTTGTTGAATGTAAGTGGGAAATCTTCATTAGACCTACTCAGTAGTGAAATGCAAATAAAGAAGGAAAAGATAAAGGCTAATCTTCTGGACAAATAAGTAGAATTTGACATTGGAAAACCAGTGAAGAAACTAGAGGGTGGATAGCATTTTTCTAGGTATGGGGAAGAAGAGCCTTTTGCAGTTATTTGTTGAATTAGAAAGGTAAGAGAAAGTAGATGTTTAAAGTGTTCTGTTTCTACCTCTGCTCTCCGTGTACTTCACCAAAAGGAACTAAGCATACAAATGAGTCCTTCTAGGAATCTCTAAACCAACTCATTTAGTGTCCTGTTCAAATTGCATAATGTATGTTCTTACCATAACCCTAGACCCTTGTCTTTTTCCCCCCAAGGAGGTGATGACCGCAGGGTTCTGCTGTGGCACATGGAACAAGCCATCCACTCCAGGGTCAAACCTGTCCAATTAAAAGGAGAGCATCATTCTAACATCTTCTGCCTGGCTTTCAATAGTGGGAACACTAAAGTGTTTTCTGGAGGTAAGAGGAAGGTGAAACCCAGGGTCCTAAAGGGGACAGTTCAGTGAAGACCTTTTTAATTTCCTGTTACCGTGTTAAGAAGTTACTATTTAAAGTATTTCTCCTGAGTAAAGATTATACTTTTATTCTGCAAATTTGTGTTTATCAGAAGAGGCAAATAGAAATGGCTTTCCATCCTGACCCAACTTTCTCATTCTTTGGTGAATTACGAGTAGCAGATTCAATCTTATTCCCTAGTTGCTACCAGTGCTAGAGGCTATGACTAGAACTAAGACTAGGATGACTTTTGAGCCATATACTTGCTATGCCTTCTGCCTCTGGGCTGCTATTGCTCATGCCTCCCTTATAGAATGTGAAATTATTTATTATATGTCTATTCACATCCAAGTTAACTCTTCCAAAGTAGGCCTATTCACAAAAAGAATTCATTAGATATTTTTAATAAAATGCTCATATATCTTTTGATAAAAGGAAGAAATGGGATTTGCAAATGGAAAAACTTGGATCTAATATTCCCACATTTAAAATCATAAAATACAAGAACTGTAAGAGACCCTAAATAAGTCATACAGTTCAGCCAACTTGTTTTGCAGATGAAACTTTTTATTTTTTAAATTAACTTATTAGATTAACTTATGTATTTTGAGAACATTATTTTGTCATCCTTATTTGTTGTTGACCTTTTTTACATACTATAGCATTCCTATTCTTTCTCCAAATTTATTTTTAAAAACTTTTCCAGTTGACTCTTCTATTTAAGATCAAAATACATGACTTTTACAAGAAATTTTTACTAAGTGCTTACTTAAAATGTACATGGAGAAAACTTTTGTTATTAGCCATTTGTTTTTCTTCCTTATAGGAAATGATGAACAAGTTATCCTCCATGATGTTGAAAGGTAAATAGGTTGTTTGTGTGTGAAGGTGATTGATTGCTTCTAAACACTGAGGCAGATTTCTTGTTGGCCAAAATAATACTCTCTAAAAAAAATTAAAGTTGCAAAATTCCTTTTCAAAGAAGGAACTTGTTATAGTTTTGTGACCTTATATTGTTTTGACAGAAAAGAATTAGCAGAGTCACCATAAAATTATTTTTAGGAGAAAACTAAAGGTGAAGAAACATGTCTAAGTAAAATCAATTTCTATTATATTCTTTTTTTTTAAATCTTCAATCACAATCAGATTTGACAATTTCAAAGTCTTCTCTCCTCTCCTTGTTAGAAACCAAATACTTGTTTTATAGGATTTCAGAAAAGTAAAAATCAGATTGATCTATTGAATAATTTTGCTCAATCAATAGGAAAGACAAATTAATGATGTTATTGCACATTGGAAAAGTTTTAAAATACTGTAATATGTCCTTTATTTTCAAGAATCAAAAAAAAAATTGGGAAGAGTTTTTTTTGGCAGAATATCACTGTCACTTCCCAGTGATTCTATACCTTCTCTCAGTTGAACAAATAAGTACAGTCAGACAAAACTAATCAATACATTGTCTAGGGCTGAAAATGTATGCCTCATTTTCCACCTTTTGTCTGCTTCCTCTCTGAGAAGAACCAGTCATGCATAGCATTGGTTATATCCTTGATCAGCAGTCTGGAGTTTTTTGATTGAGTTTTTGAGGGGTGTTCTTGGCATTCTTGGGGTAGTGGTGTAAACTGTTCTCTCAGTTCAACTTACTTCATTAGCTCATTCAACTCTTCCCAAGTGAACCTTAGTAACACTTACATGCCTCTTAGAAAAAAGGAGACTAATACTGTCTATGTGACCCTTGGGCAAATCTTCATCTCTCAGTGCCTTAGACAGCCCTTTGAGACCATTGCTGTTTCAGATCTGAATCGATTAGAGGAAATTTCCTTTTGAGGAGTTTGCTCACTAATGAAATAATAGGTCTGGTCTAAAGGAAAGAAAAAAGCCACAATTAATTGTCATATAATTGCTAGATTTAGATAACTTCCCCCATAAACAAAACATGTATGCCAGAAGGGTAGAAGTCTGCGTATGTGTGTGTCTCTCTCTTTCTTCTGCTCTGTCTCTCAGCAGCGAGACCTTGGATGTATTTGCCCATGAAGATGCAGTCTATGGTCTTTCTGTGAGTCCTGTGAATGATAATGTTTTTGCCAGCTCATCAGATGATGGACGGGTTCTCATTTGGGACATCCGGGAGTCTCCCCATGGAGGTGAGTACCTTGGGTAAACTACACTCTTTAGTTCCTTTAGTTTTTGTCAGTTGATAGACTTCAGAGCAGGGAACAGTGTCAAGGGCAGAAAGACAAAAGATTTCCACATAGAGGAAACAAAAAAACTAGTTTGTATGTGCACATAGCAATCCTGAGGCAAGAAGATAACTGGGAATTTAGTTCAATGTTCTGGTCCAATTAGATATAATAATATGCTTGAGTTATAGACTTAGATATGTAGATATGTTCATATGCACACACACACACATATACACACATCTCCGTAGGATACTAGGGGAACAATCACCTTAAAATTTTTTGCACATCCTCCTAAATATCCACATACATGCCATATATAAGCTAGCACGTCAGTAAATCAACAAATATTATAAAGTACCTACTATTTTTACCAGGAAGATACAAAGAAAGGCAGCAGGTAATCCTTGCTGTCAAGGAACTCACACTCTAATGGGGGAGACAAAATACATACAACTCTGATACAAACAGGATATATACACAAGATAAACTGGAGATGAGAAACAGAGGGAAGGCAGTAGCATTAAGTGGGATCAGGAAAGGCTTCTTGTGGAAGGTGAGATTTCAGGTTGGCCTTCATGAAGACCAGGAGGTAGAAATGAGAAGAGAGAGTATGGGGGACAGCCCATGAAAATGCATGTAGTCAGAATATGAATTAGGAGTAGCAAGGAGACCTGTTACTGGATCAAGAGTGTGTGGGGATGGGGAGAAATAAGGTGAGAAGAAAATTAAGAAGGTTAGAAAAGACCAGGTTTTATGAAGGGCTTTGAATCTAGAACAGAGAATTTTCTATTTGATCTTGTAGGTAATAGGGAGCCACTGGTGTTCATTGAATGGGGGATGGGAATGGAAATGGAAAGACAGTCATACCTTTGCTTCAGGAAGTTCACTTTGGCAGCTGAATGGACTGGAGGAAGGAAAGACTTGAGACAGAGAACCAGCTGGAAGAATGTTGCAATAATTCAGTGATAAGGGCTTGAATCAGAATGATGGCAATGTTCTGACATTCCTCTGGGAGTGAAAGGAGTGAATATGAAAGATGTTACAAAGGTAAAAATCAGTAGAACTTGACAACAGTTTGGATATGAGGTGTGAGAGAAAATGGGTAGTCAAGGATGTCACCTCGGATGTAAGCCTGGATGACAGGGGCCAATGATGGTACCCTCAAGAGTAATGGGGAAGTTTGGAAGAGGGAAAAAATAATGAGTTGTGGTTTGGATATATTGGTTTTAAGATATCTTCTAGACTAGATCTAGTTCAGTAAATAGAGATATGAAGTTAGGTTGGTGAGGTGAGGAGGAGGTGAGACTGGATAAGTAATAACAATAGCTAGCTTTTATATAGCAAAAATTTATAAATTTTATATATATGTGTGTATGTGCGTGTGTGTGTGTGTGTGTGGTATGTATACACATAGCACTTTTAAGATTGCAAAGCATTTTATGAATATTATTTAATTTCACAATAACCCTGGGAGGTAGCTGCTATTATTATCCTGAACTAAAACCAGCAGAAATGAGAAATGAGGTGGACTTGGTCAGAGTTAGTTATACAGTTAGGAAGTGTATTAAGTCTGGAATTGAACTCAAGTCTTTCTGTCTCCAGGTCCAGGGCTCTATCCCCTGTGCCCTCTATATTTGAGAATCATTTGCACAGAAATGATGCATGTTACAAAAACATCCTGTCAACTGAAGTGCCAACATTTCCACCACAGATATCATGATAATGTCAATGGAGAAAATCAGTAGCCTAACCCAGATGATATAGACTCATGGTACCTACAGAAGAAGTACTGTGACGTATAAGTTTTGCCTACAATCTAAATTATCTGTAAAGAATACAGTGTTATTCCCATTCCTAATCTTTTCTGCTTTGCATCCTGGAGGTTGCTGTATGTGAGACTTAAAATTTAAAGAAAATTCTTTCTTTCATTGTGGCACATTGCATAGATATGTGTTCTTAGATCCTATCCAAATGCCTGGTACATGGTAGATATCTATTATTTAAGTCATAAATTTCTAACTCAAAGGAACCTAAGTGGTCATTTATTTTAACTCCCTCATTTTTATATATGAGGAAATAGAGGTCCAGAAAACTTCCCAGGATCATATAGAGTAAATAGAATAACAAAGATTGGAACCTAGGTTCTCTGATCCTTAATCTAGCATCCTTTTCATTATGTGTTGCCACAAAGTGAAATCTAATTCCCCTGTCTTAATTTTTATCTAGAATTTGAGGTAAAAATGTATTAGTGTGAAATAGTCTGTATCTTTCTCCTGAAATTCCTTTAGCAAGCCTTTTCTTGTAATATTGCATTCTTTCTTGCTTTTTAATTAATACTAATCCTTTTTATTTTTATTTTTTTACTAACACTCCCTATTTTTTCAACACTTCTTTATGATCTCTGACCAATTATCTTCTCTTCCTTCTTAATTGTGCTTGTCGGTGAAATATCCTAATGTTTTAATCTCCCTATTATAAGCTGGTTACCAACAGAGAGCTGTATTTTCTCCTCTAGTAACTGAAGAGATTGAACTAGGTGATCTCTAAGGTTTCTTGTTGCTTTAAAATAATGTGACTCTAGGAGTGTGTACTAATCTGTGTTCCAAACATCTATTATTCTCTGTAGACTCTAAAAGTATTCATTGCCTAACTGATACTCAACCTGAGACATATTCAGAGTTGGACAGGCAAAACACTGTCATGGAACTGTATAGTCTGCAAACTTTTTAAATAGGGGGCCAGTTCACTGTCCCTCAGACTGTTGGAGGGCCAGACTATAGTAAAAACAAAAACTTTGTTTTGTGGGCCTTTAAATAGAGAAACTTCATAGCCCTGGGTGAGGGGGATAAACGTCCTCAGCTGCTGCATCTGGGCCATGGCTGTAGTTTGAGGACCCCTGTCATGGAAGGTAAATTTCACTTCTGTAATAACCAGTGAATGCCCTGACCAGTGAAGTAACTTTTATTCCATCTGTGTCGTGTAGTGGATAGAACACCAGGCCTAAAGTCTGTCTTCTTGAGTTCAGATTTAGCCTTGGATACTTACTGTGCAAGTCACTTAACCTTGTTTGCCTCAATTTTCTCATTTATGAAATGAATTGGAGAAGGAAATGGCAAACCAATATCAAAAGAGCACCCTAAATGGGTTCATGAAGAGTCAGAAATTGTGAGGGTTTTCTGGAGGCAACCTTAGTCTCGGTTGAAATAATTACTCCAAAATCGCAGCTAGCTGGTAAAAGTGCAAACGTTTATTTCTCCTTCCAAAATTGCCCGGTTAGTTGAGACCTAACTCTCTGCTTGAGCTCTAAGAGATCTTGCAGCTTTGTCCTTGGCTTCTGCCTCTGCTTTCTTCAGCCTCCAGTCAGCACCAAGGTAGAAGATACGATGGATCTTTCTTGCCTCGAAGATAGGGCTTGTAGGCTTTTCTTCCAGAGTGTTCTGTCTCCGAGCCCCGTCGATGTTTCGGAGAAATCCTTTTCGAGTCACTCACTGGAACTGTGGGATATCTCCCAGCATGCTCTCTGAAATCTCCCAAACATGTGAACTCCATTGAGTTCTTAGATATTTATGAGCTCTCTAAAAGTGTGAACACTAGCATTGTTTCCATCAGTTGTACTTAGTACCTAGTTCAAGTTCTGGCCTAAAATAACTCTTTCTAAGATTAAATCAACTCCAATGGCTTAACACTTTGTAAAGATTCCAACAAGAAATGACTGAACAAAAATGTAAAGGGAGAGTGATGCTTCTCTCCTACTTTGAGAGCTATAAAGTGACAAATTTCATTTAGGCAATACCTATTTGGAATTGGTTGCATGCGAGACTGTCATGCATTTTTTTTCCTTGTCTTCTACCTAGAAACTGAATTCTAGTGTTTTTATTGTGAGCTTTTTTCCCTTGCTAGAGTCCCTTTAGGCATGAACAAAATAATTTAGACAAGAAAGGAAAATCTATGAGATCTTTGCAAATTATTATTCAGTTTAAAAATTTTAATTTTAAAATTTTAATAACTTGGGTCACAGGATCAAAGGATTTAGAGCTGTAAGGGACTTAAGAGGTCGTCTAGTTCAGTTCTCTCTTTTGTACAGATGAGAAAACAGATTCAACAAAGTGAAGTGATTTGACTTAGGGTCACATAGGCAGTAAACAGAGCAGGGTTACCAGGGTTCTTGACCTGGTCTTCTGACTTTAAATCTTTCTGCAACAATTGGATCTTTCTATTAATTGCTTGCACATTTCTTCTATCTCCTGCTCTTAACAGCTGTTATAGGACTTCAATTTTCCTAACTACATTACATAGTTTTCCTTGCCTTTAGCAAAATTTTTATTCTTCCCAGTATCTGAAGGTGAGGATCCATTACATGCAACTGTGTCATTATTTTTATGTATTTTAAAATTATACATATTGCAGAAACAACATTTAAAATTTAAATTAATGATGTAAAAACCCCAAAGTGTCCCTCCTTGAGAAATTATTTTCCTTGTTGGAATTTTCACTCAGTGGGACTTTTGCTTTGCAATATGTTGCTTCACTCATATTCTTTTATTTGCCCATGTATAGCCCAAAAATGCACATAAACCACTTGAATAATTTTTTTTTTCTACAGAGCCCTTCTGCCTGGCAAACTATCCATCAGCCTTTCATAGTGTCATGTTTAACCCTGTGGAGCCCAGGTTATTAGCCACAGCCAACTCAAAGGAAGGAGTAGGACTCTGGGATATTCGGAAACCTCAGAGGTAGGCTGTTTTCCTTCATCAGTCATAAGAACTATCCAACTGCCTACTTTCTTGAATGAAATGATCAGCTTCAACCAGAAAGCACTTGCCAAGATCTCTGCATACTAGTTTTGAATGAAAGGGATTTTAGAATACACTTTTTTCCTTGATTATTTCTTAAAATATACCAATTTTTACCATCATGGTAAGTATGGGCCTATTAAAATAAGCATATGCATTCCAATGCAGTGCTCCATGGTGTTAGGTAGGACTCACTGGGCACCTGTTGTAAACCATTCCTATTATGTAGAGAATGCTTGTCCTAAACTTCTGATGTTGGGAATATTTTTTGTTGACAACCAGCTCTTACCAAAGAAAATGGCTAGAATGAGTATTTTCAAATAAACTAATTTCTTTGATTAAATGGTGAAATTTTAGTTCAGGAAAACATGATTTCATTGTTTTCAGCATTTTGTAAATATCCATCTATACATTTTGTCATCTGTTAAGTTTATCTAGTGCTTCTGAGAAAATTTGATTGGCATAGTAAAAAAAATTAGTTTGAGTTCTGTAATTCTAAAATGAAAATGATAATACTGACAAACTGATTATTTGTCTATGGGAATTAACATGATGTGGTTAAAAAAAGCAATGGATTTGGAGTTGGAACTGGATTCCTGTCTTCTCTGTTGATGGGGCCAGTGTTTGAGGCAGGTCCCTTAGCTTTCCTGTCCTAAGGAGATTGGATGAATTGATCTCCAAAAGCCTTTCAATTTTAAATCTTGGATTCTATAAATTCTATTTTTTTTTTTTTTAACTTGGATGTGTCTTGAAGGTGAAAGCAGAAGGTAATAAGCATTTATGATTCTTTGCTATGTGCCAGGCACTGTGCTAAGCACTTTTACAGATGTTACCTCATTTCAACCTTGAGAGAACAAGGCTGAATGATTTTATCAAAAAGACCCTTTCTCCCCTTCTCCGTGTTTTGTTTTGGATTTTTTTGTTTTTTAAATCCTCTCCTTTGATTTCAGTCAGATTTCAGGAGACTTTGGTCTCCTCTTGTTGATTTCACCTTTGCAACATCTTTTGTATATGCTCCCTTTTCTCTAGCACTGCTACCAGTCTGGTATAGACCTTCATTACTTCATGCCTTGTAGTCATTACTCTTATGAGCAAACATGTAAAAAGTTAGACTTTTATTTGCTATGTATTCCCCTCCCTCCTTTTATTCCCCTCACCTAATCCGTCTCAAGTTCTCTAAATGTATCCATAGCTCTTGGTTTCAGAAGGATGAAATGAGCAACTGGGAATTATAATGAAATATTAAGTCATTAGTTGAATAGCTTATCAGCAGCACTAAGAGAAGAGAAAATTATGGTTCTTTCATCATCTTCAATGGATTTCTTATAGAGTATTATGTTTTGAATCCTCCTTTTACTAGTCCCTCCTTTGTATAATGCTTATTGTCTTGGGTAATCCATTGTATAAGGTCCATGGAGAAAGCTAATAATTTATGTAAAAAGTTTATTGTAAAACTTACTACATATACCTTGTTTTAATTTTTTTGAATATTATCAAATTTAACATGGTAGTTTCAACTCTGTCATTATCTATGTCCCATTCTGAACTTTCTTCTGTTCTTTGTCTCTCCTTTTTAAAAATAATGATTTTTCAGTTCTTTTCTTTGCTTGTTTTTAAATTGAAGTATCACTTTTCTTCTATCTTGATGCTATTCTCCCTCCCCCCCCCAAAAAAAAAAAAATCTCTCCTTTGTAATAAATATAGTCACAAAACAGGTCCATACACTCTAGGCTATTTGTTGTGCCTCCTCAACCTGAGACTAATATCAATCTCTCAGAGCTGTTGAGAAGGCCTGATTTTGGCAACCAAAGTCATAACGGTCCTGAATTCTTCAAGAGTTTAAGACTCTATTTAAATAGATTCAGAGGTTAAACATTATCTTAGATACTTTTGCAGATGACTCATCAGACTTATGTACATATGAGTTTACTTTAGGAAACTTTGATTACTGTGATTAAAAGCAGCTTTATTAAAAGGGGATAAAATTGAGGTTCAGACCCTTCTTGACTAATCTAAGCCTCATTTCCTCATTTGTAAAATAATATAAGAAAATTCATTAAGTGTTTTTATGAAATTTAGTTGTCTTAAATTTATTATCTTTCCCTGATCTATTGTTGTAGTTACCCTGTGAGAAAGAAAAATAGTCTGCCATACCTTAACATTTGTGTAAGTTATTTTTTGGGAGTTGATCCTTGAGTGGCCTCAAGGGATCTCTTTCCTTTCTCAAAACTCACAAATCTTTAGTGTGTTCTACAAAGTAAAACTCCTTGGCCTATAGACTACTTTTCACTTTTTTTTTTTTTTTTTTTTTTTTTTGAGAATTTGCTCCATATCGGTCTTGTTTCTCTCTCTAGTTTGCTTCAGCTTCTTAGAGTTTACCAACAGTGATCAAAAGTCACATTCAACAACAGATATTCATTAAGTTCTTACTTAAAAGAGAGAGTATATTAGAGCCAAAGAGAATTGACTCCAAGTCCTTCCTGTGACACATACTGGCTGTGTGATCCTAAGCAAGTCACTTAACCTTACAGAGTAGAGACCTAGGTAACTCTCTTAAGAATATAGGTTGCAAAGAAGGTACTAATATTTGTTGAGAAAAGATATTTTAGGAACTTTCTACACCAATTAAATTGAAGGTCCAGTCATTTTCCTTTACTTAATCTTCTCTTGCTTAATAAATGTGCTAAATGCTAAGAGTACAAAAATAAAAATTAATAGTTCCTGTCCTCAAGGATCTTACATTCTTCTTGGAGGAAATTCAGAATTTAATAGCTGCAGAAATCAAAAGATGTTTTTCATGAGGAGTATCATCTGTGCTGATCCTTAAAGGAAGATAAAGATTCAGAGAGGCCAGAGATGAGAAGAGTCATTGGCAGAGAAATGATCATTGAGGCCTTGGGTTTAGATGAGAATGAAGAGAGAATGTCTAAAGAGGACCCGGGCAGAGACTTGGGAAGACATCTTGCAGAGGGGAGACAAGTGAAGAACCTGGATGCAATATGGACATAATCCAAAGGAAGAGAGAGTAAATAAAAAGGGAGGGAAGATCAAGCCTCAGGAGTTTCAGATCAATCAAGTAGAATGACCACTTCTTTTAGGACCATGACAGCTAATTCAGATGAAGACTTGATATTATTGGAGACAGAGAGGTGCTCTTTTACCACATCTTGACTTATGTATGGTATTCAGTTCTCATTTTATCATTTTTCCCTTACAAATATTGAAATCATTATCTTTGATAAAGAAAACAGAAGCAGAATAGGTCTGTCTTCTTTACATAGTCCTTTATCATTTTTTCATCGACTTTGTACAGAGATCCTCCTCCAGATCCTGCACTGTAGCCAAAGGGGTCTCAAATGAGGTGTCCAGCAAAACATCTTAAACTCAGTAATGTCCAAAACATAACTCATTATCTTTCCCCTAAATCCTCCTATGCTCCTGCCTTCCCTATTACTGTAGAAGGCATCGCCATCCTCCCAGTTCCTTAGACTTTGGTCTCCTCCTGTTAATCTCACCTTTGCAACATCTTTTGTATATGCTCCCTTCTCTCTAGCCCTACTATCAGTCTGGTACAGACCCTCATTACTTCATGCCTTCATTATTGTCACAGACTGCTGGTAGGTCTGGTTGCCTTAAATCTCTCCCCACTCCAATTCATGTGATTTTCTTAAAGTAGAGGTCCAATCATGTCACATACATCCTAATTCAGCAAGCTGCAGTGGCTCCCATTTCCTCTAGGAACAAACACAAAATGCTTTGTTTGGCATTCAAAGTCCTTCCTTACTCTAACCTTAACCCTGCTAGCCTTCCTGAATTATATCTTACTTCCCAACATATAATCTTTGATCCATTGACACTGGCCTCCTGGCTGTTCCATGAACAAGGCACTCCATATCTTAGCTCTGGGCATGCCCTAACTCATTATCACTCAAAATGCTCTCTTTCCTCTGTTCAGACTTCTAACTTCCCTGAATTCTTTTAGGCTCCAACTAAAATCCCATTTTCTAAAGGAAGCTTTTCTCAAACTCTCTAAATTCTAGAGCCTTTCCTCTTGTTAATTATTTTCTGTGTATCTTATATATAGTTTGTTTTGGCTATATTTGTTTGCCTGATGTCTCCTCCATTAGATTGTAAACTTTTTTTTTTTTCTCTCTTTTTTTTATTTTTTATTTTATTTAATAGCCTTTTATTTACAGCATTAACTTTACAGCATTAACAATTGCCAAACCTCTTGTTCCAATTTTTCACCTCTTACCCCCACCCCCACCCCTCCCCTAGATGGCAGGATGACCAGTAGATGTTAAATACATTAAAATATAAATTAGATACACAATAAGTATACATGACCAAAACGTTATTTTGCTGTACAAAAAGAATCAGACTCTGAAATATTGTACAATTAGCTCGTGAAGGAAATCAAAAATGCAGGTGGGCATAAATATAGGGATTGGGAATTCAATGTAATGGTTTTTAGTCATCACCCAGAATTCTTTTTCTGGGCGTAGCTGGTTCAGTTCATTACTGCTCCATTGGAAATGATTTGGTTGATCTCGTTGCTGAGGATGGCCAGGTCCATCAGAACTGGTCATCATATAGAAGTGTTGTTGAAGTATATAATGATCTCCTGGTCCTGCTCATTTCACTCAGCATCAGTTCGTGTAAGTCTCTCCAGGCCTTTCTGAAATCATCCTGTTGGTCATTTCTTCCAGAACAGTAATATTCCATAATATTCATATACCACAATTTATTCAGCCATTCTCCAACTGATGGACATCCATTCAGTTTCCAGTTTCTAGCCACTACAAAAAGGGCTGCCACAAACATTCATGCACATACAGGTCCCTTTCCCTTCTTTATAATCTCTTTGGGATATAAGCCCAGTAATAACACTGCTGGATCAAAGGGTATGCACAGTTTGATAACTTTTTGAGCATAGTTCCAAACTACTCTCCAAAATGGTTGGATTCGTTCACAACTCCACCAACAATGTATCAGTGTCCCAGTTTTCCCGCATCCCCTCCAACAATCATCATTATTTTTTCCTGTCATCTTAGCCAATCTGACAGGTGTGTAGTGGTATCTTAGAGTTGTCTTAATTTGCATTTCTCTGATTAATAATGACTAGGAGCATCTTTTCATATGACTAGAAATAGTTTCAATTTCTTCATCTGAGAATTGTCTGTTCATAACCTTTGACCATTTTTCAATTGGAGAATGGAGATTGTAAACTTCTTGAGGACAAGGACTATCTTTTGTCTTTCTTTGTGGCCTCAGTTCTTAGCACAGTGCCTGGTGCATACTAAGTGCTTAATAAATATTTATTAACTGGTCCTTTTCTCATCTTTAATCACCTTATGTTTAACTGCTTCTTGGCTTTCTCCAAGAAAAATTTTGTTCTTTTCCTGTAAAGGCTCTGTAACACTGTTGTTGCTTTAACCACTTCACCACTGAATGCGTTGTGGCTGCTTTAGATGTATCATCTTCCTACTTCAAGGATAGCAGCTCTGAGGGTAAGTGGTACCATAGAGCATTCTATGATGAGAGATTGCTATTAAAAAGAAATAGACTCCAATTGTTTTATGGGTAGGCTGAAGAACTCTTGACTTCATAGATTGGTGTTGTTAACAAGGATATGTCCTCTGAGACTTGAAGAAAAATAAAAATTTTGACTTTTTGACCTTTCACCTTCTCAGAGCCCTGATTTGATACTTAGAGCCTCAGCCCTTGACTGAGCTCATCTTCACTTGAAATAGAATGAAGGCAAGTCATTCTTTTCCTTCCGAATTCTATTTCATTTGATGTGTGAAATTGTGTTTGGGACATTTGAGAGTTGGGGGGAAAAAGTGATTTCCAATAGGATATGGAAGGTCATTTTTTATTTCTTCTTATGAATTATGTAGACTTGTTGGTTAGCATCTTTTCCCCATACTCTCTACAAGCACACCAAAATGACACATAAGGCTTTCCACATAAATTTTCGTGGTATTCCTGTTGTGGGAGTGTATATAAGGAAGATTAATTTAAAAAAAAAGGGGCGGGGGGGAGAAGTATCTCTCTTTGAATTTCAAGGAACTTTCCCTTTACATCTTCTAATGATACCTAGGTCTCATTTGAGTCCCAGTCTGTTTGTTCTTGTTTATAATTTGGGCCTTAAATAGGTTTTTGTCTCATCTGGATTTGATATAAAGGACTGCTGACCTGAATAAAAAGCAATTTGAGAAACAAAATCCTTCTCAGATGATGAGTTCATGAGTAACTTTCTGGGATCTGTTATGCGAGGCCATCTATTTACCTCTCAGTCAGTCAACACATATTTATGATAGTGATTTCTCTGCTTTTAAAGAGGTACACTAATCAGAAGACTGGCTGCCACCTCGTTATTCTGGGAGTTTGATAGTTGAGGTCATCATTATTTTTGTCAGCAAATCTTTTTTTTTTTTTTTTCCCCTTTTTCTTGGGGTTAAGTGGCTTGCCCAGGGACACACAGTTAGGAAGTGTTAAGTGTTTGAGACCAGATTTGAATTCAGGTTCTCCTGACTTAAGGACTGATGCTCCATCAACTACACCACCTAGCAGTCCCTAGCAAATCATTAAGGCATTTTGTTGGATATTGAGGCAGAGAGATAGATACAAAAAGAAATAAAATGTGGTTCCTGCTCTCAAGAAGGTTACTATGTAGTAGGTTAGTTAAAAAAACAAAACAAAACCATAAGCAGGTATAACAGAAGTGGATTAAGTAGTAGTTTCTTTTTTTTTCTGCTACTTAAAGGTATTAATTGGCAGTACTTTGCCACAAATTCCATCTTAAATGAATGGAAAAGAGGTAGCCAAAGTGTAGCTTCCTGAGGTTTCTTTTTTCTTTTTTTTTTCCCCATTCATTTGTCAAGTGGAAAGTAAGCCTGTCACCTTCTTGTCAGCTTCACACAAGAGACATGGAGCGCCCTCTTTTGGCAAAGCTGGTGATATGCATAATAGTAGTTCTTTCCTCTGCGTTGGGCTTGCACTTTACAAGCCTTATCTACTCTTCTGGAATGTAGGAGCTAGGGAGGAGGGTACACATGGAACATTGATCAAGAAATGACAATGGGTTGATGCCCACATAGTATTTACATAGCAAGGAGTCCCAAGGTTTCCAAACCCATCATGAAAGTGTAAAACAGAAACTTCGAAAGTGAAATAAAAATCCGTGTTTGTCTTCAGAGAGTGCTCAATATAACTTGATAGGTCTACAGGGAAGTCTTGTCCACTCCTGTTTATAGTAGAGACTACAAAGTAAACAGGAAAAAAGTCTGTATAAGAGTTTTGCAGAATCTTAACAGTTCTGAAACAGAAAACTTGTGTAGAATTTTTTATGCTTCATACTAGATACTTGGAAATCAAAGAACACTATAGAAAACTAAATTCTGTGTGTTCTTGGAGTCCATGGTTCCTGAAAGATGGGATGACAGTGATGACAGTGACTAGAATAAACAAGAATCTGAAATTTTGAAAATGAGCTATAATGAAAAAGATTGAGAAGCTGTAGGAAAATTAGAAGTAGAGTCTGAATTCAAAGCAAAAAATTGTTATATTCATTAATATGCTAATATTTTGTGTGAGCTTTTTTTTTTTCCTCTTTTGAAGAAAAGTAGGTGATATGGGATAGTATCAGTAGAATAAGGGAAATGTTGGTTCTGGTCCTCATTCTAGCTTTGTGAAACAATGCTAGAAGTTACAGAAAGATTTAGATCTAGATTCTCTTTGCTATTTTCTAGCCTTGCTTTGATTTCTTTCCTGTCTTCTCCATCTGTCTGCCATACTTCAAACATGATCCTAAATGCTGAGTTTAACATTGGTTGTGGTTTTTTAAAATTTTATTTAGTATTATATTTTCCCCCAGTTACATGTAAAAATTTTAACATTCTTGAGTTTCAAATTGTTTCCCTCCTTTCCCATTCCCTCTCATTGAAAAGGCATTCAATATAAGTCATACGTGTATGTTTGTACAAACATTTCCATAATGGTCATGTTTTTAACACTGAAGAAGACTTTAAGAGTCTTCATCAATAGTGGAATTCCTCTAAAAATCTGGTTATATTGTAGATGGGGAAGGAAAGTGTATATTTTCATAACTCATAATGTATTTCATAGTTCTTAAAACTTCTCTAAGAATGAACATATTTGAATTAGCTGGTTTCAGTTCATTATTGAACCAATTGGAACATAGATTGTAAATACATAGATATTAGTTAATTTACAAATTAGGAGATTGTTCTTACCATGATATTTCTTAATGATTTGTCTTTTTATAATTATCTTCATTAGGAGTTCCTTTAAAGGGATGCTATTAGCCTTAGGGAATAAGGCATAGCACAAACATAATTTATTACATTTGAAGGCTCAATAATTAACATTTTGATATGCTAACTCTCCCAAGTGGGAAAAAAAGTAACTACTTGTTAAAGAAAACATTAAGTAGAGAATAATAGGCACAATCCTAAATATTAGCCAGCTGCAGAATAATTGCCTTCATATATATCCCAAACAATCTTTCTTTGTTTTTCACTGGCAGATTTTTGAGCATTTCTCTACTGCAAGGTTAAAGGGGCTAGAATAGCATTTCCTTCAAATAAGTTGGCAATTCTCACCAGATGCTCAGCCTAAAAAGTACTTCAATTTTGAATGTCACCTTAGCCTACGGAGTCAACACAGTATTTTGGAAAGAGTTGTTTAACTTGAAATCAGGAATTGAGGTACAATGTGTAGTAAGTGTTTGAGGCAGGATTTTAATTCAGGTCTTCTTGATTCTAGGTCCTGTTCTGTATTCACTGAGACATGTAGCTTTAAATATTTTTTCTCCTTCCTTCCCTAACTATCAAGCCATCTTTTTGTGTTTTCAAATCATCTCTTATAACAAAATGTAAAAATAAAGAGGGGAAAAAGAGACATTTTAGAAAAAAAGCATCCAACACAGCTATGCCTGACAGTATCCTGTGTGTGTCATTTGTTTCAGTCACACCTGACTCTTCATAATTCCATTTAGGATTTTCTTGGGCAAAGGTACTGGAGTGGTTTGCCATTTCCATCTTTAGCACACTTTACAGATAAGAAAACAGAGACAAACAAGATTCAGTGACTTGCCCTGGATCACACCGCCAGTAAGTGTCTGGGGCTAGATTTGAACTCAGAAAGATGAGTCTTCCTGATTTCAGGCCTGATACTGTAATCTTCCACGTACTCTTCCTTCTCACTACAGTGAAAGGTATGTTTTATTCAACTCTTCTTGGTGGCCAAACATGGTTATTATAAGTATACTTTTGTCACATCCTTAAGACTCATCCGTTAAATTATAGGTAGGTTGAAATCTACTGGTGAAGGGAGTTTCTATACTCATGTAATCACAGAAGCTTATGGTATCCTGACTTGGCCGTAAAAAATTAAAATTTTGATAAAAGATTTAACATTGACATAATCTTGTACCCAGTTGAGAGGGAAATTATCAGATGACGTTATAATATTCTTACAAATCAAAAATTTTTTTTAAGAGGGGAGGCTCATTTTGTGTCTCTCATTGCCCTTTCTTTAGCCTCTAAGGTTTTTCTAGTTTGTATAGTTCTTTGACAGAGATAATCATTTTTAGTTTTGTTAGTAAAGAAAATGATCCTTTCCCATTTACATTGTGTACTGAAGTGAAGCCAAAATTTATAAAGATAAAATTTCTTACAAGATGATATTTGGCATGTGACATGCAAGCAATACAGAAAACAGACTAGAAATATAAGTTTAAGTCAGATTTCATCTAGATATGAGGTTTCCAAGTAAGCTTTTTTTTTTTTTTTTTTTTTTTTTTTTTTTGAGGGGCTAATGTGTATTTATGGTCTGTGCTTCTATTCTGCATTTGCAGAGTGTCTTAGAAATTAGGAAGCATCATATTATTCCCTTACTTCCCAAGATAGGCAGACATTTTCTTCACTACTTCTGTGTTTAAAGATGTTTCATGACAGAATAACTAGGAACTACAAAAGTTCACTATTATACTTGATGAAATTAATAAACTACTTAAAGGAACAATGAGAGTTGGATTAGGTGGCCTCTGAGGTCTCTTCCTACTCTAGATCTATGATCTTTGAGCATAATTTCTCTTGCTTTTGAGTCCTGGATGCCAAGAAAATGCTAGTTCTGCCCAATTTGACTCCTGCAGTTTGAACTCGAGTTCCAATGTTCTTGGTGACCTGACTTCAAAATACATTCAGGAGATTGAGAAAAGACAGAAAATTAGGAAGAAAAAAGAAGATAGTGGTAGAAGACAAGTCTTATTTTAGTAAGACAGGACAGAATTGGATTGTCGAGCATATTTCCTTTTAAGCTTCTGTTGGGGGCCAAGATATCTGGGATATAAACACTTAAGAGCTATATGATCAAAGATTAGTAAATTTTCTTAACTTATTCAAGCTTCAGTAAAATAGGAATAACAACAAAAAAGACCTAGGGATTACACAGCTTTCTGACTCCAGCTGTAGAGCTCTCTGTACTAACTTCATTCTTTTGTTACGTATCATTTTTAAAATGTCAGATGGTCGTTTAGTTTTTTGTATTTGCACATCAGTCACTTCAGATAATTCCTATTTTTCTTCCTCATTGGAATAATTTCCCTAGAGAGTTTCAGAATTTTATTCTTGAGAGTTTTCCATCCCTCCTGTGCCAACTCCCCCTGTGTACTTTAGTCTATAGAATCTGCTCTGTCTAAATACTTTGGTATCTCTCCCATGATTCCCTCATAATTCCCACCTCAGCTACTAGTTCCTTTTTGTAATTGAATGTTAAACCAGAATAGAATTTCCTTTTCTACCTTTTGGTGAAAAAAGGAAGGAAAGGAATAAAAATTTATTGAGTGCCTACCATATATGTCAGAGCCTATGCCAAGATATATGCTTTGCATATATCTCATTTCATACTCAGAACAATCCTGCAAAGTAGGTCCTTTTATTCTTCCTATTTTAGATTTGAGGAAATTAAAACTAACAAGGTCCTTTTATTATCCCTTTTATACTTGAGGAAATTTAAGCTAACAGAAGTTAAAGTGATTTATTGAGGTCACACAGCAAGGAAGTATCCGAGGCTTTATTTGAACTCAGTGGCTTATACTCTATCCATTACACCACCTAGCAATGAAGGAGAGAATATAGTTACTAAGGTACAGGCCAGTAATGTCTTTGGTGTACTTCTTTTGGCAGGGAATTCTAGCACATCTGTGGATAATTAGAATTCTTCATTAGTACTATATAACATTATTCTGTGCTTTGTATTCTTTTTCTTGAATGCTCCTCATCTATTTCCTTTCTCTCTACTAGGTAGGCAGAAATACAGTGACAAAATTGCTTCTATTTCTTCCTTCATTGATCATCATCATAATGGTTTTCCCCTCCTGTTTTCTTGCTTACTTTACTTGAATATACTTTTTTGTTTGAATGAGTATATTTTTTTTGATTATCAATCATTATATCTTTTTTTTTTTTTTTTTTTTGCTGAGGCAATTCGGGGTAAGCGACTTGCCCAGGATTACATGCCTAGGAGATGTTAAGTGTCTGAGACCAGTTTTGAACTCGGGTCCTCCTGACTTCAGGACTGGTGCTCTATCTACTATGCCACCTAGATGCCCTGTAATTTTATCTCTTAAGGAATAACACCTTGAAATAGATTATGCAATTTAATTTGCTCAGTAATGTCATGCTATGTTATATCACCTTAGATTGATTAAGCCAATAACCCTAGTGTCTTGGAGATCATCTCCAACTAATTCTTGAAAAAAGGTCACTTCTACAATATCCCCAATAAGTGGTCAGACAGCTTCTTGCTTGACCCAAAGCACTTGATACTTTTTAGTTTCACTTTTTATTTTCTTATACCACAGTCTTTTCCCTTTTAATAGAACCCTATCTTGTAACAACAACAACAACAACAAAAACCACATTAAGTAAAATCAACCGACACAGGAAATGTCTGGCCTCCTATGCAATTATCTGTAGCTGATAATTTCCCAGTTTGCTAACTAGAGGGGGAAAAATGTGTTTCATTGACTTAGATTTGTCATTGTATTTAAGTTCAACTTTCTGTGAATTGATTTTATTTGAATATATCTTTTTAGTATACAATACTGTTCCCCCTTACCTTTCTTGTCTTCTTTTTAAATAAAGGTATTTACAGTGTCATGAAAAATTTTTCATCCCACCAAATCTTATTATTAATTTTATATATATATATAATTGTATGTATAAGATCTTATTATAATATATCTATGTTATATATCTTATTATTAGTTGTTATATATATAAATAATTAATTATTAATAAAATTAATCTTTTTGTATTTAGAGCCTCTAAGTTGATCCTTATTTGTTTTATAAACTAGGCATTTGTATGTATATTGACATTTGGGACCATAGGTTTTTACTACTGGCTCCTTGAATTTTTGTTTCCTCTGAACTTTTGAATGTCTTGTGACCTTTTTTTTTTTTTATTTTTTTATTTATTTTTTTTTTTATTAAAGGTGATCCTGGGTTCTTAAGAGCAATGTTAGAATACAAACCTTTGGCATGTTTTTATGAATTAGAAAGTTTTCCTGTATGGGCTTGAATAATGACTGTTTGCTGAGGAAAAATCCTGGAGGCCAGATGGAGTAGTATTGGAGAACTGGAGCAGGCATTCTGGAACATATTTGAGATTCTGAGAAAATCACTTAACCTTCAGTGCCCTAGGCAACTTTCTTAAGAATATAAGTTTTGCTACAAGTGTCAATCTGCATTGGTAGAAGGAGTAGGAGCTCCTCATGCTAATGGATTCGCAAGTCTAATTATAAGAAAACAAAAAATTCCTAGAACTCATTGAGTTATTATATCAATTAAAATATGTTGAGCAGGAAAGAACTAAGGAGTGAATGATGAATTGGGGGGGGGGGTCCATTATTGAATAAGAGATTGAGTTCAGAGAGCATATTTGGAAAATTACATTGTACTTTTAGTGATTCCAAATTACTCCTCATCTCAAAGCCCTAAGTTTTAAACACCGATGTTCTCCCAGAAATAATGACTGTCATTGTTAGAACATCATGAGCTGGGTTTGATAAGATCTAGATTTAGGGAACCAAAATGAGATTAGGATGTCTAGTTGTCAGGGAGTTGAAATGGTAAGGTCTAGTGGCAGGTTTGAGGATGAAGGGAACCAAATGGAGAGGTTTGGCTCCCCTGCACCCCCTTGGGATTCTGCATAAGGGTAGAGGAGTTTGGGGGACTCCCTTCTGGAAGCGCAAAGATTCTCTGTAAAGAAATTTACAGACCTGAAAACCTACATTGATAAAAGAGGTTTATTATAGGGATTGGGAAGTAAGGTTAGAAATCCTAACAGAAAAGCATATAGTCTGGTTAGGGAAATAGGTGAGGGTAAAGAGAGACTGGCACTGGAAAAGAATATTCCAGTGGACAGAGGCTCCTTGCCATAGCAAGCATGGCATAGCTGTCATGTTTGGAACCTCTGCAAAGAGAGGATTTTAGTTTGGCTCTTTTATAAGCCTTGGCTACAAGCCGGGGGTTGCTCTTGATGGGGCTGGGTACAACTTGAGTTGAATTGAAAGAAGATCTATTATATCTAAGTAGAAGATTCTTCATTGAATAGGGTTGGAATTCTTTAGCTCAGGACTGAACCAAGCCCATATAGTAAACCACTTTATCTGATTCTCTAGGGCAGTCTCTCATTGAGGCAGGGTTGAAGGAGATTTTCTCCTTCAAGTATTTTTAGAGTTTTGGAGTCCTATTTTCAGATTGAATTAAATTTATAGATGATAGGAAAATATAAGCTATATAATTAATGTAAGTAGGCTAAAGTGTTATACCAATAATGATTTGTTATTGAAATCATATAAAGCCATCCAAGCACATATATGAACAGGCAAGATGAGGCAGTTATATATTGAGTGAATGATAACATGTGGACAAATTAAATGCACATATAATCAAAAAATGCACATATAATCAAAAAATATTAAAAGAACCAGAAAAAGGTCTTGAGTATATAAAGTAGATCTTTTATTTTAAAATTTTGAAAATATACAAACATAGCATAGTATAAGATGGGTATAGATTACAATCTATACCATTAAAAAGAACAAGATCTTGGATTTGTTGAAGTAATGGCTGCCTGTTTCATTAACTCTTTGAAAACCAACTTAAGTGTAAACAATATCTTGTGTACATAATGAAACTGATCCCAAGATTCATATTAGTCCTTCCACAGGCACTTATTTAGCATTTGCATATTGAATATGTGAATGACCATAGCCCCTGCCCTTATGAAACTATGCTTTCTAAATATGACAACCATATGTAAACATAAACAGACAGTGCAAAATAAAATATATATATACCAAAAAACCCCGCAAAATTCTATGCAAGGCCACAGGAAGTAAGATACTTTCTAACTGAGGTTGAATTAGGGATGGCTTTATAAAGAAGCTGGCACAGTGATGAAGAATGTGGAGATTTTCAACAAATTAGTTAGGGGTGAAGAGTAGGCATTTCAGGCTTCAGGCCAAGATAGCAAAGTACAGGTATATACAGGGCACAGTCAAAAGGCCCTCCATAGTCCTTCATTATTGAATTCATTCAGTTTCAGATTAGCAATATTATCAAATCTGTGCATAAAGGAGATTAATCTGTTTGTGGCATGAGAACCCAAAGGTAAGGAGGTTAGAAGGCTATGGAAATGGTTCATTTGGAGTATTTGCTGTAGGTGTCAAGGACTTTCTTAGGGTTTTCTCAAGGCTTAACAATAAATCTTCCTGCCACAAGGTGGAGCTGTAGAATAAGTTTTGATCACAGGTTCCCAAGGTCCTTGGTGAAGTTGAGCAGTCAGAAGTGAGGGATCTTTATTCAGAAAGTCAATGCTGAGGACTCACCTTGTCCATTACTTTTAGGGTTGTGACTTATATTCTGGGTACAAAAATTACACAGTGAGGTATCAATAGAAAGATCCAAGTTCTCAGTTTATAACCTGTTTGTTTCAAGCATAAGCTCCTCTATTTCTGAGCCTTATCTGTTCCTTCTTTCTAAAATGGAGATAATGTGTGTATGTGGAAGTGGTGTATAAAATATTGTACCAATAGGTGTTAATCATCAGGAAAAAGAGAAAAATATTATTGTTGAGATTGTCATTTCTTACTCTTTTCATAGGCTTCTTGGGTATTTTTAAGCTTTTCTTTCTTTTTTATTATGGACCTCACAAACATGAACATTTAGATAGAATAATAGAAAAGGAAGTTTGCATATGAAACCATGAGTATCTATTTCACAAAGATTTTCAGAGTTTTTAATTATATATTTAGTACACAATGATGCCAACACTGCCCTGCTTCTACTCTGTTCCCTTCTGAACTTCTATTTTCATTGTGTTTATTTTTTTAAATGTCTCATGGTTGCTCTTTTCATTCTCACCTTTTTTTATGCCACTCCCTACTCCTGCTTCAATCTTTCCCATAACATCTCCCTCTGTACTTTCACATAAAAATAAAACTTCTTACTTATAACAAACAAAATAGATTCACATATTGGCCATATCTGAAAATGTACATATGTTCCATTAATCTTCTGAAGTCCTAATAGTTCAGTGCATTAATCAGAGTTCTTATAGTTTTATAGAACTTATATAATTGTTCACTTGAATTTGCTCACTCTGCCATAGGTCATATTACTCTAAACAGGTTTCTTTGAATTGTCCCTTATATACCATTTATATACCACAATTTGGCTATTCCCACCCTGGTACAGATCATAACCCTTCATATTTCTGCCAATCCTATGACTCTCATCCATGCCCCATAAGTTTTTTACCCCAGGATGTTAGCCTAATGTTCTTCTGCTTTCCTATTAATATATCAGTGTGCCATGTAGGAGGTATAGGTGGTATAGTGGAGAGAGTGGCAGGTCTGGAATCGGGAAGATCTTAGCCTCCCTAATTTTGTGATCCCTGCCAAGCCACTTAATCCCTCTTTGACTCAGTTTTTCATCCATAAAATGGGGACACATTGAAGAAGAAAATGGCATATCACTCCAGTATTTTTGCCAAGAAAGCCTTATGGGATCATCCGTGTCTTGAAGAATCAGGTACAACTGAAAAACTGCAGCAACACCGTCTTTTCCATAGCTAGGTAACACTGTTAGTCCCAACTGAAATCAGGACGACCTGACTTCAGATGCTAATTGTATGACCTTGGGCAGATCACTTAACCCTATTTGCAGAAAATGAACTGGAGCTGGAAGTGGCCAATTATTACAGCATCTTTGCAAAGAAAACCCCAAATGAGGTCACAGGAGTTGAAGCAGAAAAAAAGGGGACTAAATAACGACAAAGATTGTTCTAGGGCCTTAAGCAATCATCCAGAAAAAATGCCTCTGTTGGAATAACAACTAGCATTTATATAACAGTTTTAAGGCTGACAAAGATTTTCACAAATTTGATTCTCATAGTAACCTTGTGAAATAGATATCCCGACTTGATAGATGAAAAAACTAAGGCTAACTGAAATTATGTGACTTGGCCAAGATCATAGTCAGTATGTGTTTTGAGTCTGAATTTGAAATTAGGTTTTCTTGACTCCAAGTGATCCAGTCAATGCACCACTTAGCTGCTTCTAAAATGATGGGAGAGGGGCAACTTGATGATTCAGTGGGATAAAGGAGCAACAGCCCTGAAGTCAGGAAGACCAGAGTTCAAATGTGGTCTCAAACACTTAATATTTAGCACTTACAAGCTGCATGACTCTGGGCAAGTCATTTAACCCTAATTGCTTTGCAAAAGTAAAATTAAATTAAAAAAAAATAAAAATAGTAGATGGAGGAGAGACATTAATGATTTTAAAGTAAACTTTTTATCAGAGAATATAAACCCCTTTTGGGGTTAAATACTCTGATATTTTAGTTTGTCAAAATGCTTGCGGAAAATAAGTCATGTATTTTCAGATTTATGTGCAATTTTACTTAGATGTAACATAACAAAAGAATACTTTTATACATGTGATTTTATTTTATGCTGCCATGACAGATTCTTTATAAGCCAAAAGAAAAGAAAAAGGAAAGCCACTGCACTTAGCAAATTGTCAAAGCATTTCCATTTGTGGTTTTTTAATCAAGATTATTCATCTACTAATTTTATTGTTAAACTCCATTCCAAAACAGATAAGATGCTTATTACCACATATATCAAACATTGTTTGTTGCCACTAAAAGAAAAAAACTTTACATATTCATTACAAGTACACTGAGGTTGGAAAACTGTCCTGAAGGAAAAAGTTTACTTAGCCATCATGTCAATAAATTAAAAAAGAAAAACAAAGCAGTTTTAGGTTATTTAATCAGCAAACAAAATGTGTTTAACTGTCCATTCTTAAGAATTGTCATTTAATTATTAACAAGATAATTTTTATTCATTCCTCTTGATATGGATTCCTCTGAAGATAATCAGATAAATGTCAATAGCAGCAGTATTGGTTTTAGTAAAATGGTTCCCTTAAATGCTGTAATTTATGTTGTAGTTCTCTAAAGATGTCTTTCCATTTGTGATTCATTCTTGGTGAATTGATCTGTAAGAAATATTTTCATTTTCCTCTAATCTATTTCTTGTTCCATAAGCAACTTATCTTTATCTTGCTTGGAAACCTTTTAATTAAAATCCCTATTTTATTTTTAGTACTTACTATATTACAACTTTTAGTCTGGCCTTTTTTTTTTTCTTTTCTTTTTTTTTCCTTTTTTTTAAAGATTGATTTAGGTTGTGTTTTTATTGTTAAAGTGTTATTTTTTTCTTCAGGTTTCATTCTCATTCCCTGCCATCCACTCATGTGAGTCCTGTTGCTTCTCAGTTCCCAGAATGCATTACTTTCCTTCTCTCTTTACTGCTTGTAGGACTTAACATCTTATCTGCATTGGTGCTCTACCCCTTTTTCCTCTCTTCCCTAGCTTCTGTATTATTGTTTCTCTATCCATCCCTTTCCCCTTCCAGGCCCAACTAGTCCCTGTCTCTAATCTCTACCAACCTGTTTGTTTGACTCTGGGGAGTCACAGTCATTGATTTGTGAATTGGGCTAGTACCCTATGATATCTTCAAAGGGCAGGATCCAGATAGTTTTGATAATAGTTGGCTACTTGCTAGCACTTTCATTTCCTGCCATTATCTCACTTGATGACAGTCAACAGACTATTGAATGACCTAATTATTGCTGGGGAGCAAAAAAACAAAACCAAACAAACAAAAAAGAAAATAGGTCCTTGTTGTCAAGGAGCTTACATTCTAATTCAGGAAAGTAAATAAATAGATACATACAAGATATATATAGAACAGATGAGGATGATATGAAAGAGGGAAGGCATTAACAGCTGGGGGATATAGTATTCAAGTTGAATCTTGAAGTAATACAAAGAAATGAAAAGGTACAGTTGTCCGGCAGAACTTTACAAGAACAGCCAGTGCAAAAGCACACAAGAGGGAAGATAGTAAACCATTGTTGCTGAATTGTTGAGTATGTGAGTGGGAGTGAGGTGTAAAAATACTGAAAATGTGGGGAGGAGCTTTGAATTCCAAAGAGATTACTTTGTATTTGATGCTGGGCTTCCTTGAGCATAGATAATGACATGGTCAGATTTATGCTATAGATAAATTACCTCTGCAGCTTAGTAGAAAATGGATTGAAATGGAAAGAAACTTAAAGCAAGGAAACCAAAAAGAAAGTCAATGAAGTACAGGCCAGAGGGACTGAGAGCCTGTGTGATGGAGAATAGATGTATCCAAAAGATGTTGAAAAGGTCTTAATGACAATTTGGCTATGAATTAGGTATGTGAGATGACACAGATTTTAGTCTGAGAAGATGGTGGTACCTGATAGAAATAATAAAGTTCAGAAAAGGAATGGATTTGGAGAAAAGGATAATGAATTTGCTTTTGGACATAGTGAGTTTGAAATACCCTTAAGACATATAATTGGAGATGGACAAGAAGCATTTGGATATATGGGGTTAGGGTTATGGTATTAGTAATCTTGGTATATTTTAGGTGTTTAATAAATATTAGTGGAATCAAACTTATTAAGTGCCTACTCTGACCTTGAATTGTAAGAAGAGTCAACAGCATACCATATGTTGAGAGGAATACAGGTAAAGATGGATAGGGTACTTTCCTCTGGAACCCAAATGCTTTTCTCTGAGATGAATAGATTTCTTAAATTCAAATAGGAAAGTGTTAAATTCAAGTGATGGGAACTACCAGTCTTTTTGAGATAGTGTCCCCTTAGGGTTGCCAAGAAAAAAGATTGCTATGAAACTATTTCGGCTTGGGAGGTAGGATAAATTCTCTCCCATGTCACATAAGAAAAATCCAGAGACTCCCTTTAAACATATAAGCTTCTGGCAGCTGATCATGGGTGGACTGAAAATAACAGAAAAGCATATATTTGAATGGGTTTGGGCTGTAACTATAATTGTCCTGGACAAATCTTGCTTGGAATTAGGAGTAAAAATGGAAGGTTAGCTAACTGAGTTTACTTTTGCTGTTTCTGAAGCTAAATTTTATTTCTGTTCTGCTATTCCTACCCTTCCCTCCTAATCTAAATTGGTTAATTTGCATATTGATGAATGATCTTATATTTAAAGACTTAAGTTGTTCTGGCTAATCCTGTATTTGAATGATGCCTTGTGCTTCTTTAGTATTGGGGTACTCAACTAATAAAATTCCCATTCTTTAATAGCCCTATCATTTTTTCCCCTGCACATGACTATGGACTGAGTTTGGATGCAGTCTAGACTTTGGACTGGATTCATGAGCATACTATATTTCCCTTTTTTGGTGCTTTTCTTTTCAGCCTTGTATTGTGTAAAAGCAAGTTTAGACAGAAAAAGGAGTGACTGTTGCAGTGTCTCTGAGCCTTGTTTCTAGAGCCAGGTAGAACATTAGTGTAGTCCATCTTCTGCCAGCCCTTTTAAGGGAGAGATACCATAGAGACTGGCCTGGGAATTAAAGGGGTAACATTCGCCATTGGGCTTAGGAATAGCTTTGAATATAGGTAAAATAAGTAGACAGGAATGGGTGTAGGGGGTGAGGGTGTAGGGGGGGACTGTGTACACGTGAGAGAGAAATGGTTTCAGAAGCTCTAGAAAAGGTTTCCTCCTGCCCAGTAAAATTCTTTCTTAAGACTAGGTTGTATTAGATATTTTCTTTTGGCCTGACTTTTTATTTTCCCTTAAAATTAAGATAACCTTAGTGAGGGAGGTAGAAAATTTGCCAATTAGATGATTGGTTAGTTCTAAGAGTAGGTTTAGAAAAGTGGTAGAAGGGAGAGATCCACTGAGTTTATATGTGAGGGAGTTTTACCACTTTATAGAGCTGGTGGTAGAAGGGAGAGATCCACTGAGTTTATATGTGAGGGAGTTTTATCACTTTCTAGGGCTGGGAGGGGAAAGTACATAACATAAAGATTCTAAAAATAAACTTGTGATGGGCTTGGCTACTTTTTGGTCACATTTCTAAGATTATAAAACTCCCCATCAACATGGTTATACTAAAGGAGATTTGTTTTTTGTGCTTGGCCTAAAGGGTAGTGTTTTGTTGTTGTTGCTGGGGGGGGGGGGGGGGGGGGGGGGGGGGGGGGGGGGGTGTGTGTGTGTGTGTGTGTGTGTGTGTGAAGACCACACATGAAAAGCAGGAAGCTGGAAAAAGCAGAAAGGAAATAAATAATGATGTCAGAAGAAGTTTTTGAGACCAGTTCCCAATGAAACATGTTTTCTCTTGCCCTTTACTCTGACACAGTACAGCATTTGTAAATATTCTTTTACAATCTGATTAAATACTCAACAATATACTGTGATTTTCCCTGACCCCCTATTAAGACACTGTTGTTATTCAGGATTAGTTCCCTTAGGTTGTTCTATTATGCTTTCAATTTCTTAATATTTATTTAACAAACTTTTAAATAAATCTGCAAATGATTTTCCAGACTTCAGATTTCCTGTTAGTGTGTCAAATATTACAGATACAAATAGAAAAATACAATTATCTTCTCTCAAGGAGCGTATGTTCTGTAGGGGAAGCTATGTATATATATAGATATATACAAACTAAAAAGTTGGAGAGTGAAGGGCACCAGGTGCCTTTGAGTGGATCAGCAAAGGCTATAGTAATGCAGTAGAAAGTAATACTTGAATTGCATCTTGTTTTTCTTCTCAAACTATTTATTTTCTTTACTTCCTACCTCCTTTCCCCAGTAGAAAAAAAACCCTTATAATATTTGCATAATAAAGCAAAACACATTTCACCTTTATCCTTATCTTTTTCTACCTATAAACTCTTTGCCATGAGCCATGCTTCATCTGGTCCTCTGAATATCCTGGTCTTTCTTCTTTCAAAATTATTTGTTACATTATTGTTGTTAGCATATAATTTGTTCTGTCTCTGTTTACTTTATATCAATTCACAAAAGTCTTTACAGGATACTCTGAAATCTACTAAAAATATTTTTGTCTTTAGGAGTCCTTTCATCTTTCTTTGTTTACTTGAGCCACATCTTTAAAAAGGAGAAGAGGGATTCTATGAGGTAAAGGCAAAAGGAAATGCATTCTGGAGATGGGATATGGTCATTACAAAACCATAGAGATGGAAGATGGGCTGCTATCTGTAAAGAATGAAGAAGGCTTTTATATAGCTCAACCTGAGAGAAGAGGAAAAGCAATAATATATAATAAATCTGGAAAGAAAGGTTGGGACCATTTGCTAAGGCCTTTAAAAGCTAATCACAGGGTTTTTTATATCATATTTTCTAGAACAAAAGTCTTTTACTAGGAACCAGTAGAGTTTTTGTAGAAGATTTACATGAATCTCAGTGCTCTAAGAAGGCCTTTTACTTAGCACATTTACTTGAAAACCACATGGCTAAGCTGAAGACACCCAAAAGAGCATACTACTAGGGCAACACCCCAGACCCTTTCAGTGGGCCTTGAATTCATCCTTCCAGACTAGGATAGCTCATCAACTTCTTTCTCCACTGAATTGGGAATAACACCTACAAAATGAGAAAGAATACAACTAGTATTTACCAGAGAGCCTCAGAAACTATGGTACCAGACCAGATCATGGCAGGAATAAGGAGACAAATGTTGAGGTAACAAGATAGAGTCAGACTCTTCCCCATACCAGACTACCAAAATGTTGCAGTTAAGCCACCAAATGATGGGATTTGGGGTGATACCCAAAAAATATGTTGGGGTTAGAACTATCACAAGTCATCTCAAAAGAATTTATATTCTTAGACATCCTCCAAATCAAGGGGTAAAGACAGCAATTAACAAGGGGGATGACAAGAAATCAAATCAAAGACCCCATTAAGGGGAAGTCACCATGAGACCAGAGTACAACATGAAAAGCTAAACTTAAAAAGGAGTTTTACCGTATTGAGTGGCAGAGTAAATTCTTATAGAAGTTTAACAAGGATCTCTACAGTATGAAATGATCTTTTATAGGGGAAAGATAACCTGGAGGTTTAACATAATTTGGCTTTTTGATACAATAAAGGTGGAGCTTCTAGAAATCTCCATCTGGAGTGAGACTGTAATCAAAAGTCCATTTTAACAAAAGGTTGAGGTGATCCAATCAGTTTTCTTCCCTAGTTGCCTTAGGGAATATTATAATCCCTCTCTGTGCTTTAGCCTTCTAAAGCCTTTAGTCTTCTAAAACCTTCCTAGATATCCTGGACCTCCTCACTACAATAATTTAGTAGAGATTGTACCTCAGATGTGGTACTTAGCAATATTAAGCTCTTTGGAGCTCCTGAGTCCAAGGTTGAGAGTAGTTCAGGGAATCATAACAGCTCTGCAATTCAGAATAACTCATTTGTTTTATGGTTGAGTGGAGGTCCTATTAAGGCAAATCCTTAAAAAATAAAAAACTACATGTTCTCATCCCTGAAGAAACCATTTAGCTAGTTCCTGCTGTAGAATCTAAGATTATATACATAGAAAAGGTACAAAGTATAAAAAAGGGACTACTTACTAGGTTGAATAAGGGAGTAGCTAAGGAATACATGGCATGTTAGAGAAAGACTAAGTCAGAAAAACCAGGGATTTTTTCCATATTATAGGAGAACCCTTTCTACCTTTATCATAATCGGCTATCCAATACTGATGCAGGCCCTTAACATAACTCACTTGGATTATAATAACCTTCTGGTGGATTAGTTAGCCTAAAGGCTCTGCCCAACTTCAATCCATCCTTCATTCTGCTGCCAAAGTGATTTTCTAAAGTTTAGATATCCTTTATATCAAGGATCAGAGTCTCTGCAAAGAGCTGGCCAAATCCATAAGGGGGTTAAACAAGGGGAACAAAAAGTTCCCTATCAGTAATCAGGGGGAAGTTGCCATGAGGCCAAAGTACAACCTGGAGAGTTTATCTTGTCTCTCCCCTAACCCCAGTCCTTTCCCCTGTGTTCAATAAATTCCTATGGCTAATTCCTAGCACTTCCAAGGCAAAATATAAACTCCTTTGTTTGACTTTTAAAAATCTTCACAACCTAAACACCTTTACAGTATTTTTGTATTTTGCTTCCTTTCATGTACAAACTATACCTTTTGCCTTTTCAGCCTATTTGCTGTTCTTTGCACATGATGTCTCCTTGCCTTTGCAATGGCTTTGTATCTCATGTCTGGAATGTTCTGTATCTTGGACTCTATGGTTTCATTTAAAACTTAATTTAAATGCAACTTTCTACAAGAGTGCTTTCCTAATCACTCAAGTTGCTACCTTCGATCTGTAATGCCGGGGAAACTATTTATTTGAAAGAGAGTAAGATTTACTGGGACCAAATGAATCCATGGTTTGGTCCCAGGGCCCATTGAGACTTAAGAATCCAGCAGCAAATATTGGCTAACAAGAATGATGACCTAATGGGGGGAGGCAAATAGGATGACATAATGGAGGGAGGTACAGGAGAGGCTCCTGATATTCTAATGATGCCTAAAATGGTTAAAAACCTTTATCCCATCAAACATTGAAAGAGAATGATTATATCTTGAGGTCTTGGAGCAGAGTAACTGAGGTAGGACAATTAGGGAAACTGGGTCAGGACATTAAAAGGGAACTGTGGCACAACACATCTATTCTTCATGTATTAGGTTTATACCTAATTATTTCAAACTTTTTTTGTTAAGAGACCCCTTTTACATTTTTAAAATTTTTTCATTTAAAAAAACTATCTATCCCAGAGTTCTTTTGCTGGGTGTAGCTGGTTCAATTCATTACTGCTTTATTGGAACTGATTTGGTTCATCTCATTGTTGAAAAGGGCCACATCCATCAGAATTGATCATCATATAGTATTGTTGTTGAAGTAATGATCTCCTGGTCCTGTTCATTTCACTCAGCAATTAATGGGCATCCACTCAGTTTCCAGTTTCTGGCCACTACAAAGAGGGCTGCCACAAACATTCTGCACATACAGGTCCCTTTCCCTTCTTTAAGATCTCTTTGGGATATAAGCCCAGTAGTAACACTGCTGGGTACAAGGGTATTCACAGTTAGATAACTTTTTGAGCATAGTTCCAAATCACTCTCCAGAGTGGCTGGATGTATTCACAATTCCACCAACAATGTATCAGTGTCCCAGGTTTCCCATATCCCCTCCAATATTCAGCATTATCTTTTACTGTCATCCTAGCCAATCGGACAGGTATGTAGTGGTATCTCAGAGTTGTCTTAATTTGCATTTCTCTGATTAATAATGACTTGGAGCATCTTTTCATATGGCTAGAAATAGTTTCAATTTCTTCATCTGAAAATTGTCTGTTCATATCCTTTGACCATTTTTCAATTGGAGAATTGGAGAATTAAATTGGAGAGTGGCTTTATTTCTTATAAAGTAGAGTCAATTCTCTATATATTTTGGAAATGAGGCCTTTATCAGAACCTTTGACTGTAAAAATGTTTTCCCAGTTTATTGCTTCCAATCTTGTCTGCTTTAGTTTTGTTTGTACAAAAGTTTTTCAATTTGATATTATCAAAATTTTCTATTTTGTGATCAATAATGATCTCTAGTTCTTTGGTCACAAATTCCTTCCTTCTCCACAAATTTTGACCTTTTCTTGGTATACGGTGTTAAGTGTGGGTCAGTGCCTAGTTTCTGCCATACTAATTTCCAGTTTTCCCAGTAGTTTTTGTCAAACAGTGAATTCTTATCTCATAACTGCGGTCTTTGGGTTTGTCAAACACTAGATTGCTATAGTTATTGACTATTTTGTCCTGTGAATCTAATCTATTCCACTAATTAGCTAGTCTTATTTCTTAGCTAATAGCAAATGGTTTTGGTGACCCCTGCTTTATAATATAGTTTTAGATCTAGTACAGCTAGGCTACCTTCATTTGATTTTTTTTTTTTCATTAGTTCCCTTGAAAGTCTTGACCTTTTGTTCTTCTAGATGAATTCTGTTATTTTTTTTTTAGGTCACTAAAAGAGTTTTTTGGAAGTCTGATTGGTATAGTATGAAATAAATAGATTAGTTTAAATAATATTGTCACCTTTATTATATTTGCTCAACCTATCCAAGAGCACTTAATATTTTTCCAATTGGTTAGATTTGACTTTATTTTTATGGAAAGTGTTTTGTAGTTTTGTTCATATAGTACCTGACTTTCCCTTGGCAGATAGATTCCCAAATATTTCATACTATCGACAGTTACTTTAAGTGAAATTTCTCTTTGTAACTCTAACTGTTGGATTTTGTTAGTGATATATAAGAATGCTGATGATTTATGTGGGTTTATTTTGTATCTTGCAACTTTGCTAAAAAGTTTACTAAAAAAATAAAAGGATTATTTCTAATAGCTTTTTAGTAGAATCTCTAAGTATACCATCATATCATCTGCAAAGAGTGACAATTGGTTTCCTCATTACCTATGCTAATTCCTTTAATCTCTTTCTCAACTCTTATTGCCGAAGCTAGCTTTTCTGATACAATATTTGAATAGTAATGGTGATAGTGGGCAATGTTTCACTCTTGATCTTATTGGGAATAGTTCTATTTTATTCCCATTACATATGATGCTTATTGACGGCTTTAAATACCTACTACTTGATTGTTTTAAGGAAAAATCCATTTATTCCTATACTCTCAAGTGTTTTTAATAGGAATGGATAATGGATTTTATGCTTTTTCTGCATCTATTGAGATGATAATATGTTTTTTGTTAATTTGGTTATTGATATAGTCAGTTATGCTAAGTTTTCCTAATATTGAATCAAGCCCTGTATTCCTGTTATAAATCCTACTTGGTCATGATATATTATCCTGGGGATGATTTTCTGTAATCTTTTTGCTAATATTTCATTTAAGATTTTAGCATCAATATTCATTAGGGAGATTGGTCTTTAATTTTCTTTCTCTGTTTTCAACCTACCTGGTTTAGGTATCAGCATCATGTCTGTGTCATAAAAGGAATTTTGTGTAGGAATCCTTCATTCCCTATTTTTTCAAATAGTTTATATAACAGTGGAGTTAATTGTTCTTTAAATATTTGGTAGAATTCACATGTAAATCCATCTGGTCCTGGGGATTTTTTCTTAGGGAGTTGATTAATAGCTTGTTCTATTTCTTTTTCTAAAATGGGACTTTTTAAGCAATTTACTTCCTCCTCTGTTAATCTGGGAAGCCTATATTTTTGAAGATAGTCATCCATTTCACTTAGGTTATCAAATTTATTGGCATAAAGTTGTTGAGCAAAGTAATTCCTAATTATTGCTCGGATTTCCTCTTCATTGGTGGAAAGTTCTCCCTTTTCATTTTTAAGACTAACAATTTGATTTTCCTCTTTCCTTTTCTAATCAGATTTACCAAAGGTTTTCTACTTTATTGGCTTTTTCATAAAACCAACTCTTAGTTTTATTTATTAATTCAATAGATTTTTTACTTTCAATTTTATCAATTTCTCCTTTTAATTTTAGAATTTTAAGTTTAGTATTTGATTGGGGTTTTTAGTTTGCTCTTTTTCTAGCTTTTTAAGTTGCAAGCCCAATTCATTGATCTTTTCTTTCTCTACATTATTCAAGTAAGCCTCTGAAGATATGAAATTGCCCCTTAATTACCACTTTGGCTGTATCCCACAAATTTTGGTATGTTGTCTCATTGTTGTCATTCTCTTGGGTGAAATTATTAATTGTGTCTATGATTTGCTGTTTTACCCAATCATTCTTTAGGATGAGATTATTTAGTTTCCAATTACTTTTTTGGTTTATTTACCCCCAGCTTTTTGTTGAATGTAGTTTTTATTGCAACGTGATCTGAAAAGAAAGCATTTGCTATTTCTGCCTTTCTGCATTTAATTTTGAGGTCTTTATGTCCTAATATATGGTCAGTTTTTTTATAGATTCCATGAACTGCTGAGAAGAAAGTATACTCCTTTCTGTCTCCATTCAGTTTTCTCCAAAGATCTATCATGCCTAACTTTTCTAATATTCTATTTACCTCTTTAACTTCTTTCTTGTTTTGTGGTTTGATTTATCTAATTCTGAGAGTGCAAGTTGAGATCTCCCATTATTATAGTTTTGTTGTCTATTTCTTCTTGCAACTCTCTTAACTTCTCCTTTAGGAATTTAGATGCTATACCACTTGGTGCATATATGTTTAGTATTGATATTGTTTCATTGTCTTTGCTACTTTTTAGTGAGATATAGTTTCCTTCCTTATCTCTTTTAATTAGATCAATTTTTTTCTTTTGCTTGATCTGAGATAAGGATGGCTATCCCTGATTTTTTTTTTCACTTCTCCTAAAGCACAATAGATTCTGCTCCAGCCTTTATTACTCTGTATGTATCTCCCTGCTTTAAATGTGTTTCCTGTGTTTCCTGTAAACAACATATCGTAAGGTTCTGGCTTTTGACCCTGTCTGCCATCCGCCTCCGCTTTATGGGAGAGTTTATCTCCCATAGTGTCCCTCCCACCCTCTTTGAATCCCTTCCCCTTTCTTATACCTTTCCTTTATTACTATTTTCCTTTTCCCTTTTCCTCTCCCACTTTTTAATGAAGTGAGAGAAGTTTCTCTGTAAACCAAATATGTCAATTATTTTCTCTTTGAGCCAAATCTGATGAAAGTAAGATTCATACAATGTTCCTCCCCTTCCCTAAATTCCCTCAGATATGATAGGTTTCCTTTGCCTCTTCATGGCATGTAGTTTCCCTCTTTATATCTCCCCTTTTCCCTTTTTCTAATATTATCCCTTTTCCATTTCTATTTCCCCCCTTTTTTTAAATATCAGTAAAACCAAATTATACATGCACTCTTTATATATGTCCATAACAGAAACAAAGTTCTCAAGCGTTTTTTTTTTAACCTCTTTCTGCTTCTCTTGAGTCCTATAGTTGGAAGTCCAATTTTTTCTTTAGTTCTGTTTTTTTCATTAGAAACAAATGGAATTCACCTGTTTCTTTAACTGTCCATCTTCTTCCCTGGAAGAAAATGCTCATCTTATCTGGGTAGTTTATTCTTGGCTGCATTCCAAGTTCCTTTGCCTTTCAGAATATCAGATTCCAGGCCCTTCAATCCTTTAATGTGGAAGCTGCTAGATCCTGAATGATCCTTATTGTGGCTACTCGGTATTTGAATTGTTTTTTTCTGGCTGCTTGTAAAATGTTTCCCTTAATCTGATACTTGTGAAATTTAGCCACGATATTCCTTGGAGTTTTTATTTTGGAGTCTCTTTCAGAAGGTGTTCGATGAATTCTTTCAATCCCTATTTTACCTTCTGATTCTATGACATCTGGGCAGTTCTCTTTGATGATTTCCTGTAAAATAGTATATAGGCTCTTTTTTTCATCATAATTTTCAAGAAGTCCTTATCTCTCCTAGATTTATTTTCCAGGTCTGTTGTTTTTCCAAGTAGATATTGAACTTTTTTTTCCTATTTTTTCATTTTTTTGGTTTTGCTTGACTGATTCTTGATGTCTCAATGAATCGTTCATTTCTATTTGTTCAGTTCTGATTTTTAATGAGTTATTTTCTTAGCTTTTTTTAAAAACTTCTTTTTGTATATGTCCAATTGAGTTTTTAAATGAGTTGTTTTGCTATATCGAATTTTTTTCCATTTCACTAAATTTTTTTTTTACTGAGTTATTTTCTTTTTCCAATTCACAAATCCTACTTTCCTGGGAGTTCTTTATCTTTTCCAATTCCCACATTCTGTTTCCCTGAGAATTCTTTACCTTTTCCAATTCACATTTTAGAAAGTTGTTTTCTTTTTCCACTTTATCAAATTTTTCTTTTAAGTGAATTATATGCCTTTTCTGTACTCTCTTACAGAGCTGTTTTTCCCTTTCCCCATTTTTCTTCTCGCTCTCTTTTAAGATCTTTTATAATTTCTTCTAGGAGAGCCTTGTGTGGTAGGGATCAGGTTACATCCCCCTTTGCGGTTTTGTTTGGAGACTGTCTGCTATTAGTCTCCTTGGGGTTGAAAACCTGCTGTCTTTCTGTTATCAATGATTAGCATATGCTTTTTTTTAAAGCTCTAAGGGTCTGCCTTCAGGGCAAAGAGGTTACCAGCTTCCTCTGCAGAGCAGGGAGAGATATATAGACAGTAGCTGTCCTGCAAATGGGCTGCTAAGAGCAGCCAAGCTGTGGAGTGCCCTGGGAAGAATCCACACCGGAAGTATTTCTGCCCTGGGAAGCGTAGCGGCTCTGCAGAAGTTTTATTACCCCAGGCAGAGCCCTACTGCTGTGTAAATTTGTGGCTGCCCTGGGCAAAAGCCCCATGCTGTAGGATGGGGCTGTACAGCTGTGCTGTGGTCTGTGCTGAGTCACTTCCGGTGCTGAGTGGGTGTAGCCAGATTCTGTTAGATTCTGGCGTTTTTTGGAGTACCTTCTACCTTTGGCGTTTGTATAACTTCTCTGCTGATCTACTGCTTTGCAACCAAAGCAGAACTGCCAACCTGTGGTAGAGTACTCCCTACAAATTCTCCACCCATGGAGACTGCCCCTCCCTGGTCCACTCAGTGTGCTAGCCTCTGCATTCCACCTCCTTGCCTGCGCTGGCCTGTTCCTGCCGATCTGGTGATCTTCCAGATTATCTTCAGTTTGTAATTTGTTGTACTCCCAATATTTATGGATTTTACCAGTCAAGCACTATTTCTGAGGCTGAATTTGGTAATTAGTAGTGAGGGTAGAAGGGGAGCTTAGAATGACAAGTATGTCTTCTCTGCCATCTTGGCTCCGCCCCCCCCCCCCATGTCATTCTTATAAAGATATTTCCATATTTGTCATTCTGCACATGTACACACATACACACACACACACACACACACAAGATCAAAAGGGGAAAAAACCATGAACCATGAGAAAGAAAAAAAGCAAAGAGCTATAAAAAAAAGGTGAAAATATTATGCTTCATTCATATTCATCTCTTTAGTTCTCTCTCTCTGAATGTGGATGGCACTTTCCATTCCCAAGTCTGTTGGAATTGCCTTGAATCATCTCATTGTGAAAAGAGCCAGGTTCATCACAGGCACGTAACAATGAGCTCAGCACAAAACAGCTCTGTAGACCTTCAGTTTGGTAGTCAGCCTAATACCTCTCCTTTTCCATACTTTCCTTCAAAGTCTCCCAAACAAGCTAAACAGCGCTTTGGTATTATTACAAAAATAATTTTATAGTCAATGACTATAGCAATCTAGTGTTTGACAAATCCAAAGACCCCAGCTTTTGGGATAAAATTGCTGGAAAAATTGGAAACTAGTATGGCAGAAACTAAGCATTGACCCACACTTGACACTGTATACCAAAATAAGATCTAGACATAAAAAAGAAGGAATTTGTGACCAAAGAAGATCATTATTGATCACAAAATAGATGATTTTGATTATATTAAGTTAAAAAGTTTTTGTACAAACAAAACTAATGAGGACAAAATTAGAAGGGAAGCAATAAACTGGGAAAACATTTTTACAGTCAAAAGTTCTGATAAAGGCCACATTTCTAAAATATATAATTAACTCAAATTTATACTAATTCGAGCCATTCACCAATTGGTAAATGGTCAAAGGATATGAATAGACAATTTTCCGATGAAGAAATTTAAACGATTTGTAGTCTTATGAAAAGGTGCTCTAAATCACTGTTGATCAGAGAAATGCAAATTAAGACAACTCTGAGATACCACTACACACATCTCAGATTGGCTAAGACAGTAGAAAAAGATAATGATGAATGTTGAAGGAAATGTGGGAAAACTGGAACACTGATACATTGATGGTGGAATTGTGATTGAATCCAAACATTCTGGAGAGCAATTTGGAACTATGCTTAAAAGTTATCAAACTGTGAATACCCTTTGACCCAGCAGAGTTTCTACTGGGTTTATATCCCAAAGAGATCTTAAAGGAAAGAAAGGGATTCACATGTGCAAAAATGTTTGTGGCAGCCCTTTTTGTAGTGGGAAGAAACTGGAAACTGAGTGGCTGACCATCGATTAGAGAATGGCTAAATAAATTATCTTATATGAATGTTATGGAATATTATTGTTCTGGAAGAAATGACCAACAATGATTTCAGAGAGGCCTGGAGAGGCCTCTGATGAGGCCTGATATATGAACTGATACTAAGTGAAATGAGTAGAACCAGAACCATTGTACATAGCAACAAGAAGACTATACGATGATCAATTCTATTGGATGTGGCTCTCTTCAACAATGGACTGATTCAAACCAGTTCCAATTGTTCAGTAATGAAGAGAGTCATCTATACCCAGAGAGAGGAATGTGGGAATTGAGTATGGACCACAGCATAGTGTTCTCACTCTTTCTGTTGTTTCATTGCATTTTGTTTTCTTTGCCAGTTTTTTCCTTCCTTCTTGACTGATTTTTCTTGTGCAGCAAGATAACTGTATACATGTATTGGATTAACATATATTTTGCCATATTTAACATGTATTGGACTATCTGCCATCTAGGGAACTGGGTAAGGGGGAAAGGAGGGGATAATTTGCAACAGAAGGCAAAGCCTTCAAGGGTCAGTGTTGAAAAATTACCCATGCATATGTTTTGTAAATAAAAAGCTTTAATAAATAATTTCAGATGCCAAAAATTTTTTTTAAAAACAAAAACAAAAAACCCAAATAATTATGACTTCATAAACTCCCTTTTCTGTTGTCCTGGATCCCCAGATTCCTCAAACCATAATAAGAGAACTGCAGATTGACCTGTTATTTCCCCTATTAGAATATAATTGTTTGATCATAAGAACTGCTTTTTTACCCACGATCTTTGTTTGCTCCTACACTTGTGCTGATGAACAAAGTAAAGAAAAATCTTGCAATTATTTTGACGGCGTCCACTACAAATTTGTTATAAAAGCTCAATTGGGCACTGACTGCTGCTAAGCAATCCTCCTACACCTCTCTAACTCACAATCCCACTCTCCATAGCAACTCTTCCAAAAATTTTTCATTCTTACACTTGATCTTAGCCATTCCTTCTCATACCTTCCATTGCTTCCCCTACCCCAGCTTCCCAAATGAGAACTTTATCTTAAAAAATTGAAACCATTCTGAGAGCTCCTCTTTTTCCCCTCTCATATGACTCATATATCTTCTGTGGCTATCTCCTTCACCTCGGTCTCAGGGTTAATCCTTTGGTATATACAGATGATCCCATTCTATCTTGTCTTCTCCAGGAGATTGCCCTCTTCCAACTTCACTCTCATTAATCCCCAATTTCTCCCTATCTGCTGGCTTCTTCTCTGCTGCCTCCAAACACTCCCATGTCTTTTCATGTTATGGGTCAGAACTTGAAATAAGGTGCTAAGTCACTTAAATTGATAGAGACAATGCTTATATGCTTATGTACTTAGTTCACACATTAGAGTTCACATCTTTAAGAGTTCATTCACACCTCTAAAAGAGGATATAAAAGGACAAGCCCACTGGAAGCTCTGGGAGATTCACAAGTCAGAAGGACAAGCCCACTAGAGGAGGAGCCCACTAGAGGAGGCAAGACAGATTCATTCTGTTTTTCCACCTTTGTGCTGGCTGGAGGCTTTGGATTCAGAGGGAGCTAGAGGCTGAAGCTGGAAGAGACAAAGGACTAGCAGCAAGAGCTCTCAGAACCAAGGAGAGAGATAGGCCTCTAAGAAAGCTAACCAGGCTATTTTGAAAGAGACAATAAAGGATCTGGAGTTCTCTCCTGGCTCCTTTTGAGCCTTTTGGCTGCATTTGAGGTAATTATTACACTGTACTGAAACGAAGGCTGCCTCCAGAAGCTCCCCAGAAAACCTACTCCTGGAGAACATTATATTTTAGAGAAGAGAACATTACAATTATGATCATCATTTAAGAAGCTTTTCTAACTATTAGTGCCATATAATTTACAAATAGAAAAATATGGACTACTTCACCATCTGTAAGGGAAACCCTCTCTCCTGACCAGTTAACCTATCTAATTTGCTTCTGTTTACCACTTTTGGGATTTCTCCTCATTACCTGGCAATTATATTGAAGCTGTTTGCACTGGACACTGCCCTATTGTTTTAAAAGGCCTGTATTCTCCCCAATTGCAATCCCTTTCTGCTATCTGATTGCTTTTCTGTTGGTTGATCACATCAGAGTCCTGACTTTCTAAAGGGTTTCTGGGTGTAAACTTGGCTGCCATCATGTCCCATCTGTCTTTTGTATGTTATCTTGGAGCTGGGCCCTGCCTCTTATCTTCCTCCTCAAAACCTCTCTTGACCCTTCAATCCATGCTAACTTTGGTACTATATCTTTCCTTCTATTTGTGGTTAAATTCCTTGAGATGGCCATAGAGAATAGATGCTTTCTCTTTCTTTCCTAGTTCTGTTAACTTTCCTCCCCCAATATCTTTTCAGTCTCATACACTTTATATCTCCCCACCCCCATGCACTCTGATTCAGTGGCAACTGTCTTTCTTACCATTCACCTCTGGCCAATTTTACTGGCTGTCCCCATACTCAGAATGCTTCCTCCTCATATCTTCCTCCTGGCTTCTCTAGTCTCAAGTCTTTCTATAGAAAGCCTTTCCTAATCCCTTTCTTGATTAATTATACACATTTGCGGGGGAGAGGGGGTGTATTGAGAGCATAGGTAAAAAACTCCATTTTGCACATAATGAGTTTGAGATCTTTGAAATGGTCAACAATTAGAAATTTAAGACTGATGCTTAAGGCAGAGAACAGGTTTGCATTTATCAATCTGTGAATCATCTGAGAATCATCTCTGTAGGGATGACAAGGATATTGAAATGCTATATAAGGAATTTAAATTTTACTCAGCTGCTAGTAGAGAATTCAGATTCTCCTAGAGAATGTAATGATGTTATAAGGAACTATACCATGAATACTTGCCACTGTTACTCAAACCCTTTTTGTCCTCAGAACAAAGCTAAATAAATATATCACAATTCTCACATAAACCTCACCTATCTTTTCCTCTTCTGTATACCAAATGAGACAGTAGGTGCACACTTTTATAAACTTGGAATAGAGACATGCTATGGGCAATATATAGCTGCTGATTGCAAGTTGTAATGTTGATTCATGCAAGAACATCTGTTTCACATGAATCTGCTTTTCTCTATAACTGTTCAGCTGGTCCCCAACACTCTACTTCTGGGCAAATCCATTTCTCTCAAATTGATGATGCAGTGACAGGCTGTCTTAACTTACAGTCTTAAAAAGTCATAGAGAAAGCGATATATGGTTATATCTACTATCAGTTGCCTTTAAGAAAAGGAATTGCAAGGTTATCAGGTTGACTTTCTGAAAAGTGCAAATAAGCCCACCCAGCTCTTCTACTCACATTCTACATCTTCCATCCAGTTGTCACCCAGAGAATTCAATGACAAATCAGTTTTAAGAGCCTTTTATTTCTTCCCCCTTCCCTTTTTTTCCCCATTTCCTTCTCAAAGCAGAAAGGGCAACAGAGTAACAACCGACAACTCAGAGGTTTCAGTTCTCTTATAAAATGGCCCAAAGGGGCCATTCCAGTGAGATCAGCCTTTCTCTAGGCTGGCAGGAGCTACAGATAAAGTCTTCTTGTCTGCTGGCTCCTTAGTGCTATTTTTTCCCCCACATAGTCATCATTGTCCACTCTTGTTCTCCTTGACCAGTCCAGCCCTTATAAGTTCACATTAGTGTCTACTGGTAGTCAGTAACTCACTTTTCAGATGACTTCCCCTTTCCAACAGTACTTATTTAATCACCCCATAGTCTTTGAACTATTTTGAATTATTTACCATTTTGTTATTTTGTCTTTAAAGCCTTAAAGAATTATGTAAAAATGAGCTGAAGGACTAAGTTCAGCAGACAGGTGTTCCTCTTTTTCTTAACATTTTGTGTCTCTGAAAACACAATTGCATTTTATAAGTTTTATTAAATGAAAGTCCTCCCCTTCTGTTTTCATACCAAACGTGTATAAAGGTGTTTTTTGCAGTCAGTTACGGAAGCAAGAGGGTGAGGAAGTGAGCATTTATATGGAGGTGAGGGACTTATATTGCATGGAATGTGGGGATGTTCAAGAAATGTAAGAAGTAGTTTGGGTTGACTGGATTATAGAATATATAAATGGTTCCTTTATAGTCTTTTACATGTTATTGTCAGATTACAGAGGCCTTCAAAATACAAACAGAGGATTTTATATTTGATCCTGGAAGTAATAATTGATGGAGTCTGTTGTCTCCATTTGGGTCTAGTCTTCATTATGTCTGTAAAAGACAGATTTGCTTTAGTTTGCAAAATATCAGTGCCCTAATACATGATCTATATATTATATTACATTACATTATATTATATTATATTATACACCTATATATATATATAATATGCATATATTATAGATAACGTCAAATAATTCTATATTTTCCCTTTAGTTTATCTTTCTTGTAGACTTGGACAAAACTGAAAAAGGGATATTGAAATCTCCTTAGTTAAGTGTTTCCTTTATGAATTTAGTGCTACAGCATTCAGGACATACAAGTTCAATATTGATATTTGTTTAAGTTCATATTTAATTAAAAATTAAATTTAATTTTAAATTTTTATTTAATTTTATTTAAATTATTTAAATTTTATTTAAATTAATTAATTTTATTTAATTTATTTAATTTTAATTTTAATTTAAAGTTAATTAAGGTAAGGAAAAGGATTCCCTTTTTTCTCTGTTGTCTTACTATTAGAAATATATATTCCTGCAGAGAATAGCGAGAATATCGCCCCATAGTAGGATTCTTTTTCTATGGCCCTGCTTGTGTGGTTCATTATTGACCTCTGCCCTCTTTTTTTTTTTTTTTTTTCCGGTTTGCTCAAAATCTCTTCCCTAAATTGATAATTCTCTAGATGTCAGTTTCCCCTGGAGTTATTTCCTTCTCCTGAGACAGAAGTTTGTCTCCTAACCACCAAATCCCTACAGACAAAAAACTATTCTAAAGTCCCTATATCTCCCTTTATAAATAACTCTTCTTCCATAGGAGCAGCATTCATCAGCAGTACCACCATTGAAATAAAGTTATTCTTCAGTCCTTTTTTTAGACTCATTTTTTTGTAGACCCTTTTCTTCATGAATGTTGATGAAAGGTACTTTCCCTTCAGTGTTAACCATTGACTTTGTCTAGGGCACATCTCACATTCCCTTCTATCTTCTTTCCTCCTCCTTTCCTTTTCATGTATCTCTTCATTTTGTAATTTAGTCCCACAAAAACAATAACAAGCATCAGCAACAAAAAGAAAACATTGAATCACCTGTTGGTTGGGAGTTTTTAGATTTAATCTATGCATGTTTTTTTTTCTTAAAAGTATTTAAATTTTTCCAATTACATATAAAGATAATTTTCAACATTCATTTTTGTAAGATTTTTAGTTCCAAATTTTTCTCTCTACCCTCCCCCCCAAAACAGCAAGCAATCTGATTGATACAAGTTCAAGCAATCTGATACAAGTTATATAGCTGTTCAATAATTTTAAACATATTTCCATATTTATCATATTGTGAAAGAAAAGTCAGAACAAAAGGGGAAAATCATGAGAAAGAAAAAACAAACCCAGAAAAGAAAAGGTGAAAATAGAATATTTTGATCTGCATTCAGTCTCCATAGTTTTTTCTCTGGTTTTCTCTGGATGCAGATGACATTTTCCCATCCCAAGAGAATTGTCTTGTATGATTGTATTGCTGAAAAGAGCTAACTCTGTCATAGTTAACCATCACATAATCTTGATGTTACTGTATAAATGTTCTCTTGGTTCTGCTCACTTTATTCAGCATCAGTGTATGTAAGTCTTTTCATGTTTTGTTTTGTTTTTTTAATCAGCCTGATCATTTCTTATAGAATAATAATATTCCATTCAACCATACTCCAATTTATGGGCCATCCACTCAATTTCCAATTCCATGCTACTATAAAAAGAGATGCTACAAACATTTTGCATATGTAGGTCTTTTTCCCTCTTTTATAATCTCTTTAGGGTACAGTAGGGATACTGCTGGATCACAGTTTGATCACCCTTTAAGGGCCATAGTTCCAAATTTGCTCTCCAAGTGGCTGGATCTGTTCACAATTCCACCAATAATGCATTAGTATCTTATTCCCACATCCCCTCCAATATTATCATTATCTTTCCCTGTCATCTTAGCCAATCTGAGAAGTGTGAAGTAATAACTCAAGAGTTGTTTTAATTTGCATTGATTTAAAGCATTTTTTCATGAGTATAAATAGCTTTAATTTCTTCATCTGAAACTCACCTACTATAAGAAAGACTGAGACACAATTGTGAGCCAATGGCACTTTATCAAAGAGTCTATGGTCTCCTCTAATAAAATGGACCTCAGGTCTTCTTTATGATCTGAGATGCCTTCTCCTTCCAGGCATCTGGAACCTTCTATTTTTGTAGGGCTATATTTCTAGTCATTTTAGAACAGCTATACCAATACAGAATAATTCCAGTGATTGACCGATGATATATAAACTAAAATAAGCAAAATAATATGTCAGCATGATCATAATTTGGCTAAAGCAAGGAATATTTCCACACAATATGGACAGGATTTTCCATAGGTGGGGCAGGAGAAAATGGCACAAGCTATCAGTTCATGACTTAAGTGGTCTTAAGATGGTTACCTGCTCCTGTTGGAGAAGATATATATAGGATAGATGATGATATGAAAGAGGGAAGGCATTAACAGCTAGGGGATATAGTATTCAAGTTGAATCTTGAAGTAATACAAAGAAATGAAAAGGTACAGTTGTCCAGCAGAACTTTACAAGAACAGCCAGTGCAGGATGAGTTTGGTTCAGAGGTATAAGTAGATTTGGGGGGATTTTCCATGTAGTTGTTGCCCATTGCCACACTGGGCTTCTGTGATAAGGAAAAACAAGGGTGGAACCCTATAGTTTATTTCCTATAATCAACTTAGAATCTCCAGCTCACAACTCTTAAGATCTTATTTATAGAACTTTGATGTGATTCTATCGAATTTTTTAATATAATACTGATTGCAATAGAATAACGGTCCAAATTATTTCTTACACTATCTGTGTTCTTTGACCATATATCAATTAAGGAATGGCTTATATTCTTATAAAAGACTCAGTTCTCTACATATTTTAGAAATGAGACTTTTAGGACCCACATGTGCAAAAATGTGGCAGCCTTTTGTGGTGATGGTAAGGAACTGGAAACTGAATGGATGGATCACCATCAATTGGAGAATGGCTGAATAAATTATGATATATGAATGGTATGGAATATTATTGTTCTGTAAGAAACGACCAGCAGAATGATTTCAGAGAGGCCTGGAGAGGCCTACATGAACTGATACTAAGTGAAATGAGCAGAACCAGGAGATCATACATATATGATGATCACATTCCGATGAATGTGGCTCTCTAAAACAATGAAATGATTCAAACCAGTTCCAATGATTTTATGATGGAGAGGGTCATTTGCATCTAGAGAGAGGACTGTGGGAATTGAGTATGGTTCACAGCATAGCATTTTCACTTTTTTGTTGTTGTTTGTTTGCATTTTATTTTCTTTCTGGGGTTTTTTTCCCCCGGTTTGAGCTGATTTTTCTTGTGCAGCAAGATAATTGTATAAACATGTATGCATATATTGGATTTAACATATATTTCTGCCATGTTTAACATATATTGGACTATTTACCATCCAGGGGAGAAGGGGGGGGAATTTGAAAACAAGGTTTTGCAAGGGTTAATGTTGGAGAATTATCCATGCATGTGTTTTTAAAAATAAAAAGCTTTAATTTTAAAAAATGAGAACCTTTATCAGAAACTTTGACTGTAAAAATTGTTTCCCAGCTTTCTGCTTCCCTTCTAATAATCTTGGTTGCATTGGTTTTATTTGTGCAAAACCTTTTCAATTTAACTATGAATAATATTTCAGATGTCTTTCCCCACCCTTATTTTTATTTGACTTTTGCTTTCTTTCTTTTTTTTTTTTCTTTTTTTTTTTTTTTATTTAATAGCCTTTTATTTACAGGATATATACATGGGTAACTTTACAGCATTAACAAATGCCAAACCTCTTGTTCCAATTTTTCACCTCTTACCTCCCACCCCCTCCCCTAGATGGCAGGATGACCAGTAGATGTTAAATATATTAAAAAATAAATTAGATACACAATAAGTATACATGACCAAACCGTTATTTTGCTGTACAAAAAGAATCAGACTCTGAAATATTGTACAATTAGCTTGTGAAGGAAATCAAAAATGCAGGTGGGCATAAATATAGGGATTGGGAATTCAATGTAATGGTTTTTAGTCATCACCCAGAGTTCTTAATGATCTTTGTTATTTTGGTCATTCTTAGCTGTTTAACTCTTCTTGTATTTCTGTTGTCTGGGATATTACGAGAAGTAAATAATAACTTCAAATGTGGTTTTCTTTCTAAAATGTTTTGAATGTCTCTATGTCAAATGTCATCTTTTTTTCATTTATGTTTAGACTTAGTTTTTCAGGATAGGTCAACCTGGGCTATATAATGGCTCCAGTGTGCTTTGGAATACATTATTCCTTTCCCGTCTTCATTTTCTAGAAAGTTCAGAATCATCCTATTTTATCTTAATTTCCTTTCCTTTATAATTAAAGGTCTTTCTCCTGGTTGCATCAGAATTTATTGTTTCTCAGTGTAATATTGCTTGTTTGTTTACTTGTTTTAAAATGTTGGTGATTTGTTTATATTTATTTTGTATCCTTCAACTTTAACAAAGTTGTTTTAATTAGTTTTTAGTTAACTCTCTAGGTTTCTCTAAACCATTGCATCATCTGCAAACAAAAAAAGAAAAGTTTTTCTTTTTCTTTGTCTATATTTTTCCCTTCAGGTTTTTTTTCCTGTTTTTTGCCATAAGTAACATTTCCATTACAATATTGAACAGTAATGATAATAATGGAGATTCATTCTGCAGTGAAACCTGATCTTATTGGAAAGATTTTTAGCTTATCTCCATTGTTCTTGATTTTAGATTATATATCAAAAACTTTGTTTATTCCTTTGCTAATGTTTTTAGTGAAATAGGTGTTATTTGTGTCAAAAGCTTTTTCTCCTTTCTGTATGGAATTGTTAAATTTAATCATTGTGCCTTAGAATATGTAGTCTCAGACTTTTTTGGGAAAATTTTGAAATGGATTCTTTCTGTGTTTTCTGTGTTCAAATGTTCTGAGCATCCAAGTCATTATTAATCAGAGAAATGCAAATTAAGACAACTCTAAGATACTACTACACACCTGTCAGATTGGCTAAGATGACAGGAAAAAATAATGATGATTGTTGGAGGGGATGCGGGAAAACTGGGACATTGATGCATTGTTGGTGGAGTTGTGAACGAATCCAACCATTCTGGAGAGTAGTTTGGAATTATGCTCAAAAAGTTATCAAACTGTGCATACCCTTTGATCCAGCAGTGTTACTACTGGGCTTATATCCCAAAGAGATTATAAAGAAGGGAAAGGGACCTGTATATGCACGAATGTTTGTGGCAGCCCTCTTTGTAGTGGCTAGAAACTGGAAACTGAGTGGATGCCCATCAGTTGGAGAATGGCTGAATAAATTGTGGTATGTGAATATTATGGAATATTACTGTTCTGTAAGAAATGACCAACAGGATGATTTCAGAAAGGCCTGGAGAGACTTACACGAACTGATGCTGAGTGAAATGAGCAGGACCAGGAGATCATTATATACTTCAACAACAATACTATATGATGACCAGTTCTGATGGACCTGGCCATCCTCAGCAACGAGATCAACCAAATCATTTCTAATGGAGCAGTAATGAACTGAACTAGCTATGCCCAGAAAAAGAACTCTGGGAGATGACTAAAAACCATTACATTGAATTCCCAATCCCTATATTTATGCCCACCTGCATTTTTGATTTCCTTCACAAGCTAATTGTACAATATTTCAGAGTCTGATTCTTTTTGTACAGCAAAATAACGGTTTGGTCATGTACTTATTGTGTATCTAATTTATATTTTAATATATTTAACATCTACTGGTCATCCTGCCATCTGGGGGAGGGGGTGGGGGGAGTAAGAGGTGAAAAATTGGAACAAGAGGTTTGGCAATTGTTAGTGCTGTAAAGTTACCCATGCATATAGCCTGTAAATAAAAGGCTATTAAATTAAAGGAAAAAAAAAGGAATAAAATGTTATTTAGCCCACCTTAAAAAAAATGTTCTGAGCATTATGGTTCAGGTTTTTTGATGTTATATTCTGAGAAACCTATAATCCCTAAGTTATTGCTGTATATGCTTTCTTTTAGCTCTAATGCTTTTTTCTTTTTCTTTTTCCAGATTATCTTTCACTTCTGTATGTTTGTATTCCCAATCAGATCCTCTCTTTTGTTTCTTTGAGATTTGTCACCATGGATTTTAGTGTTTCCATTCTGCCAGTTACTTCTGGTGTTCTTATTTATTTTTAACCATTCAGGAATAGTATGCTCTGTGGACTCATGCTTTCTTCAAAATCCACTCAGTCCTGTGTCTTATCAGGCATTGAAGTATATTCCTTTTTCTTATTAGATCTGGAGGCCGTATTTTTTCCTATTGCTATTGCCTTTCCTTTTGGTTTGTCTGCTCATGCTTTGAGTACTGAGGTCTTTTGAATATTTTTCCTCCCAAGATCTTTGGTGATTTCAGTCTTTTTTCCATTATTGTCCCAAGTTGCTCAATTTCTGACTCCCTCCCCTCGGATGATGCTTCACAATTTACCACTCTAGGTCTTTGATCCAGGTGACTTCTAAGGAAAAAGAACAGATCTTAGCTGGATGCTAAATTCTTTCTTTCAGGTTTAATAAGAGTGCCATATAACCTACATACCTACATACATGTTCTTTCATGACAGAATACTTCACTGCTATTGCAGATTGAGCAAATTTCTTCATTTTGGAGTTTTGATTTCCAAAGCATTGGAAGATTGGAGGGCCAGGATGAAGAGCTGAATTCTATAATAAAGGCTGTTGGTTGGCTTATTTTGTCTTGTTGCTGGGAATATTAATTAAGTGCTTGTTACAAGTTAGGAAATAGTGATTTTATTTACTAATCTTTCATCAGGCTAATTGTATTTAAAAATTTTAAATGTTACAAAAATTGGTGATCCATATTTAATTGGAATTGTAATATAAGTTATAAATTAAGAGTAATTGGAACTTCATAGAAAATTTTTCTAATTTGTAAATAAATAAGCTTCTTGCATAAAAATATAATAAAGACATGCTTTATAATATACAGTACTTTAAAATTTATTATGTTCATAAGATATTAGTGCTAGAAGGGATCTCAGAGGTCACCTTTTCCAAATACCCTTATAAGCCAAGCTCTTTACCTCTGACTCCCCTTTACTTGCTGCTCTACCTTATATTCTTATCTTTAGCCCACATCACCAATTGCCTATTGGACATTTTAAATTAGACAGTCTGCCGAAATCTCAAACTCAACATGTCCAAAACTGTTATCATTTGTCCTTCTCCCAAATGCTCCCCTTTCCTAATCTTCTGTAATTCTTCCCAAAGCCCCACATCCTTCTGATCTTCCATATATCCAGTCAGTTGACAAAAGTCTTGATATTTCTGCCTCTTTTAGTTCTGACTCTGTGTGCATCCACTTATGCAGCTATCACATTAATTAAAGCCCTTTCACCTCTCACATGCATTATTCTAGCAGCCTCCTATAATTGATTTTCCTATCCCAAATCTCTCACCATTCCAGTCCACCCCACACTTCTGCTAAAATGATTTTCCTTAAGTACCATTCTGACCATATTACTTCTCTAATCAGAAAACTCCAATAGCTTTGTTACTTCTAGGATCAAATATAATTTCAGTTTAGCTCTTAAAGCCTTTAAGAACCTCCCTTCCTGTATTATATAAATATTTAATGTATGGTTTTTTTTTTTCTTGATTTAAATATAAACTTTTCTTGTGTAAGGTTCATTTTGTGTCTAGGTCCTCAGTCCCTAGCTTTTAAATAAATGATTGTTTGATTTATTATCCTGGATTTGGTTTTATTTTTTTTGGTCAGACCTGTGTTATCATCAATATGGGGAACTTTCAGTGTGGAAACTACTTCCACTGATGAAGATTGGCATCTGTGTTGTAGTTGCCTGGGAGCACGAGGTGGTTAAGTCGGACTGTTCCACAGCACTTGAGTTTTCTAGCTCCATGCCACACTTCTATCTTTACTTTTCTTCCATAATAAAGATGCTTTCATTTGATAAAATAATGTGTATTGATTTTAATGATGGTTATTGAATTTCTAAGGGAGGAGGGCAAATAGAGTTAAATTGGACATTGATTATCCCAATATCTTTACAAGCATATTCTTTTAGTTAGCATTAGTGAATCATTGATTCATATCACAAAATATGAGTCTTGTGCTAAATTCCCTTTTTGTTATTCATCTCCCAAATACAAAATTGGGGTTTAGAAACAAGGTAAACAGTAGTTAGATAGAAATATAAATTCAGAAACTTTGAGGGTAGGATCATCTATCCAATTCATCAGTTGTAGAAGAGGCTTTGCCCAGGGTCACACAGGTTTGGGTGTCACAGCAGGGATCTGAAGCCAGGTTTTTTAATTCTAAATCCAGCACTCTTTTAGCAATACCACAATGCCTCAGATTTGCATAGGGCCATCCAGGAAATATTTTTGGTTTTACCACAACTTCTCCTAGTCCAACTTAGAAAAATGACATTTTATTGAATTTCTTAAGATTTTCATAGAAAATTCTTAGGCATTTGCTGTATAGAAATAATCATTAGGTTCTTCTTTTTACTCCTCACTAACAATGTCTAATGCTTTTCTTGTTTTATTTTCTGTGTTGCAGCTCTCTTTTACGTTATGGTGGCAACCTATCCCTCCAAAGTGCCATGAGTGTCCGGTTCAACAGCAATGGGACCCAGCTGCTGGCCCTTCGCCGCCGCCTGCCACCCGTTCTATATGATATTCATTCCCGCCTACCTGTGTTCCAGTTTGACAACCAGGGCTACTTCAACTCATGCACCATGAAAAGCTGCTGTTTTGCAGGAGACCGTGACCAGGTAAAGAAAGTACATTCTGTTTCATCAGTCCTATTCTGTTTATGCATTGATTCTTGGTCCTTTTAGCATCCTGTTTGATTCTGATTAGGCCACTTTTGAAAGTTATACAAAAGTGTGCCTCAGGAATGATAGGTACTACCATTGCCCTACATCACTGTGGATTAATGAGTAAAGTACATTTTAGTATAAGTGAGTAAAAACCCTGTCAGGTTTTTAAAATGATTCTGAGATGATGGAGTTCAGTGAAGATGGGAAAGCTTTTTTTTTTAATAGCCTATCAGTGAGAAGGCTCTTCCCTTCCCCCCCACTTAATATCTTTTTTTTCCCTCAATTACATGTAAAGATGGTTTTAAACATTCACTTTTATAAGATTTTGCTTTCCAAATCTTCTCCCTCTTTCCCTTTCTTTTCTCCCTGAGACTTCAAGCAATCTGATGTAGGCTATACATGTACAATCAATGAGAATTTTCAATTTCTTAACCAACTAGAAAAATACAACAATAAAACACCCCAACTGCATTCCAGGAAACAAAACTGTGAATACTTTTCTTTCAGAATGAATTAGAAATTGATTCTTCTCTTTTCCTGCCAAGAGGGGAGTGGAGAACCCCAGGCTATGAGCTTTCGCATTCACATTCTTGTGAAGAATTTTAACACATCAACTTTGAGCTGCCTGTTGGTTAAAAATGTATAGATTATTCTTGCATTTTTCTTAGGCCTTTATGACTATAGATCATGAAACACTATAATCTCACAAAGAAACAAAATTGTAGGTAGTTCAAAGCAGTAGAAAGACAAAGGTATATAGGTTGTAGTTTATCACTAACAATGATGTGCGTGCATACAAGAGTTGGTCTAAAACTTTACACTAAGGAAACGTTTGATCATAAATGGAGGTATTATTGATCATGTATTGTGTAACAAGATACATAGTTTAGGTGCTGCCCTGTTATTTTATAGAATATTAAAAGACTTATTCCTTACAAGTAAAGAAATTATGGAAGAACATAGCTAAAATGATAGTCAGGAACACCTGTATTGGTTGTAATATGTACTACTAAAACATTCATGTTGCTTAGACTGAAGTCCCACTGAAACATATTTTATTGCCAGTCCTTGTACTGGTCTTTTACACTTTACAAATAGGTAATAATCCATTACCTAAAAATTAAATAAGTGTGGAGAAACTAAAACCAGGACACAAAGTATAAAATCAGCAAAGCCTACTTGAACCTACTTCATGTCAGTCTCGACATTTAGAAAAATTTTTTGAGGGATCATCTGAGATTATCTCGACTAATCAGACATGAGAAAAGTGATTTCCCAACATCACAAAACTAGATAGTGGCAGAATGAAGAACTCAGGACTTCTGACTCCATTTCAGATTCTTTTGAAATCACCTGTGACAATCTCCTTTTTTTGTTTTTTAGAATATCCTTCGTATATGCTTCAGTTTTTCTCAATTTGTTAAGGGAGTAAGAAAGAATGGTTTGCTACAGAATAGTTTTATCCCATGAAGCATTACAAATAATGATATCTCATCTATAGTGTCGGGATTGTTTTTATTAGAATTCTTTAATTATTCTAGGTTTAATAAGCTTCCACCTTCAGAACATGTTATGTAAACAAATTACTAATATCATTCTGGCTCTATTAGCCAGTAACACTGAGCTCCAATAGCACTTCAAGTAGTTACAAAAATATATTAATCTTTGAAAGTGTATATGCTTATGTGTATCAGGCCACTCTGTCTATGCTATATCGAGTATAACATTTTTCTCTTTAAGTTTTTTAAAAATTATATTTTTATTGATATATTTCATTTTTAAATTATTTCCATGGTATTCTTTTCTCTACTTCCCTGAGAATCATCCTCTATAATAATTTTTTAAAGAAGGAAAAAATTCAACAAAAATAACCAAAATTTAAAAAAAAAAAAAGTGTATCATACCTATAATTTTCTACTTCTTCATAGGAGTTGGGGGATTGGGGGAAAATTTGTGTCTTATATCTCTTCTTTAGGGTCAGTCAAGCTTGATCATAATTTTGTGGTTTTCAGTTTTGATTTGGTGTAGTACTTGTATTGTTGTGGTCATTGTATATATCATTTTCTGGTTCTGCTTACTTCAACTTACATCAGTTCATCTTTCCCTCTATTCATCTTGTTCTTCCTTTCTTAGAGTATATTAATAGCTCTTTTTGTTCTGAACTTCTGTAGGTCATTATGCAACCCCTCCATTCCCTAATCCCACACTACCCTATTTCTTTTTTCCATGCCCCTCAACTTTCCTATCCCAGAATTCTAACCAAACACCATCTCATAAACATGCCCGTGTCTCCCCCTCAATTCCTCACTTGACCCTTCCATCCCCACTACCTGTTCTCCTATTTCTTCTGCCGTGGGTAGCCAAACTCCCTTAAAAAAAAAGCTATCTACATTAAATGCCTCTACTTTATCTTTTCTAAAACTCCTGCAATCCATTTTGCAGCTTCATCATTCCACTTTGAATCTTGTTCTTTCCAAAATTACCAGTGATCCTCCATTGCCAAATCTACTGACCGTTTCTCAATCCTCATTTCTCTTAACCTTTGTACAGCCTTTGATGCTGTTGATCCCTACCTCCCTTCTTCTGAAATACACTCTTCTAGGTTTTCTCTCTCTCCTGACTATCCTGCATCTCTAACGAATCCTTCTCTGTCTCCTTTGCCAAATTATGTAGCCTCTAAACCATAAGTGTCCCTCAGGGGTCTGTCCCGGGCTCTTTTCTCTCTATCTACTACTTGATTTCATTAGCTTCCATGGGTTTAATTATCTGATTCACAGAGCTACCTATTTTTCCCACCCTTTCTGCCAACCTCCAGTCAGTATATCCAAAATAAAACTCATTATATTTCCCCCAAATCTCTTCCCTGCTAACTTCCCTTTTATTATTAAGGACATCACCATTTGTCTAGTTTCTCTCAGGCTTTAATTCACACATTTTTTACTCAGTTGACTATTCTTAACCTAGTAATATTAATTTTGTTTATGCAGAAGTTTTTAAATTTCTTATTATCATCTATCCCTTGCATTGTTAGGAATTTGTCCTTCCGTCCATCACTGCAAAAAATATATGACTAATTTCTTCATGGTATTATTATTGAGATTATGCATTCATTTTTATTTATTGTGCTATATGATTTAAGATACTGGTCTAAGCCTAATTTCTACCACACCCATCAATTCTTGCCAAATATGGAGTTATTTGCTAAGTAATTTGTTTTTTGTAGTTTTTTAAGACATGAAGTTATATGAGTTCAGTTATTTCTGATTTTTTTTGAGTCTAGTTTGTTCCACTGATCTACTTTTCTATTTTTAATCAGTACTAAATTGTACAGATAATTATTGCTCATACTATGGTTTGAAATCTAGAAGTATTACTTCCCCTGCATTAGGAGAAGAGAAAAAAATAATTATTTATATAGCATCTGTGTGCTAGGTATTGTGCTGAGCACTTTTTACACATAATTACTCATTTGATCCTCCCAATAACCCTCGAGTGTAATGATTATCCCCATTTTACAGATGAGTAAACTAAGGAAGACTGAGGTTAAATGCTTTGCCCAGAGTCACACAGCTAAGCAAATGTCTGAGACTGTATTGAACTTTAATCTTCCTGATTCCAGACGCAGAACTAAATTGTCTTATGCCACCAGCTATATCAGTATTACCTTTTAAATTATTAGCTTGATATTCTAAATCTTTTGTATCTCCAAATGTATTTAATTGTTATTCCATCTAGCTTTGTAAAGCATCTTTTTGGTAGTTTGATTGGCATAGTACTAAAACTGAAAATTAACTTAAATATTTTTTCATTTTTATTACAATGACTCTACCGAGTCACAAGCATGAAATATTCTTCTAGTTATTTAAGTTATTTTTTATTATTATTTAATTATACCTATGCAGATACTGAATATGCATTCATAGAAATAAACAAAATAGTGGAAGAAAAGAATCCACGAGAATAGGGTTGTATTATCATTGTAGTTGGGGACATTGACTTAAAAGTGAATAAAGAAATCTAATACTAGACGATACTATATGAGGATGTATTCTGATGGAAGTGGATTTCTTTGACAAAGAGAAGATCTAACTCGGTTTCAATTGATCACTGATGGACAGAAGCAGCTACACCCAAAGAAAGAACACTGGGAAATGAATATAAACTGTTTGCATGTTTGTTTTTTTCTTCCTGATTATTTTTACCTTCTGAATCCAATTCTTCCTGTGCAACAAGAGAATTGTTTGGTTCTGCACATATATATTGTATTTAGGATATACTGTGACATATTTAACATGCATAGGACTGCTTGCCATCTGGGGGAGGGGGTGGAGGGAGGGAGGGAAAAAATCGGAACAGAAGTGAGTGCAAGGGATAATGTTGTAAAAAATTACCCTGGCATGGGTTCTGTCAATAAAAAATTATAATTATTTAAAAAAAATAAAATATATATATATAAAATACTAGACAAACATATATATGAAAACGCAAACCTGTCTCTCACAATTTCATATGTGAGACTAAACAGTCCAATACAATAAAAAAGAGTGGCAAAATGGGTAAGAAATTAATACTTCACAGTGTTGTTTAGAAGAAAAACAGGTAAAAAGCAAAGAGATACACAAAATCAAAATGCAAGGCTGTAGCAAAATTTACTATGCATCAGATAAAACCAGGAAATCTGAAGTTATAATCATTCTGATAAGCAAAACTATCATTACAGATAAATAGGGAAATTGCTTTATGCCTAAAGGAACCACAAATATTAAATACTCAGTTTTGAACACACATGTACCAAATGACAACATTTAAATTTATAAAGGAAAAAATTAACTTTCAATTTTGGGAGCACAAATAAAATTCTCAAATTTATCTGTGGACAATAATGACACAATCGTAAAAACAACTATTGTGAAAGACAATAATAATGAAAAGACAGTATATTAGAAACAGCTAAAATACTCGTCTCAGGAAAAATTATATTCTTAAAAATATATTAACAATAAAAATATTAATAAACTGGATATGCAGTTGTAAGAATTAGAAAGCAAAAGTGAAAATTAGAGGAAAATAAATAAATATAACTTTAAAAGGTTACAAAGTGATTTTTAAAAAATTCTAATGTAAAAATATGAAAAGCTGACACTAACTATTCTTTTTTGATTAGATGATTAATAAAGAAGAGAAGAAAATAAAATGAACAGAATAAAAAATGAACAAAGTAAAATCAGAACAGAAAAGCAATAAAAAGAATTCTTAGAACCTACTATAAAGGGAATCATGACCAAAATTATTTTAAGAGACAGTTAAAACCCTAGCAATTTATACTGGGGAAACACTGAAAAAGAATTGTTAATCAATATCATTAATGATTCTTGATTCAAAAATTTCAAATGAAATCCTGGCAAAAAGATGGCAGAAATTTGTCTCCAAAATGATTCACTGTTATCAAGTTGGATAATATTCAACATTAAGAAACATTTAATATTATTAATCATATTAAAAACAAAAACAGATTTATTTATTTTTGTGTTTATTTTTAATACACATTCCTTTATGAATCATGTGGCAGAGAAAAATCGGAACAAAAGAGAAAAACCATGGGAGAGGGGGAAAAAAGCGAACATAAGCATGTGTTGATTTACATTCAATCTCCATAGTACTTTTTTCTGGATGCAGATGGCGTTTTCCATCCAAAATCTATTGGGATTGCCTTGGATCACTGAACCACTGAGAAGAACCAAGTCTTTCATGGTTGATCATTGTACATTTTTGCTATTATTGTGTACAACATATTCCTGGTTCTGCTTGTTGCACTTAGCATCAGTTTATGTAAATCTTTCTAGGCCTTTTCTAAAAATCACCTTGTTCAACGTTTTTATAGAATAATAAGATTCCATTATCTTCATATACCACAACTTGTTTAGCCATTCCCTAATTGATAGGCATCTACTCATTTTCCAATTATTTGCCACCTCAAAAAGAGCTGCTACATTTTTGCACATGTGGGTCCTTTCCCTCCTTTATGATTTGCTTGGGATACAGAGCCAGTAGAGAACACTTCTGGATATGCACAGTTTGATAGCCCTTTGGGCATAGTTCCAAATTGCTCTCAAGAATGGTTGGATCATGTCACACAATTCCAACAATACATTAGTGTTCCAGTTTTCCCATGTATCCTCCAGCATTATCATTTCAAGCCAATCTGAGAGGTGTGAGGCAAATGGTACCTCAAGAGTAAAACAAATTCATAATTATATCAGTAGATGTGGAATAAGACTTTGACAAAGTATATAACAGCTATACTATTTTAAAAAATCCTTTCAAGTATAGTCACAGAAGGACTTTTTTAATATGATTGAAAATATCTAAAACAAAAAGTGAGCATTAAATTCAGTGAGATATACTAGACACTTTCCCAGTTTTACAGGAATAAGACAGGTTCCCTGTTTATCTGATATTGTTGCTATCTTGGTAGCAATAAGATGAAAAGGAAATTAAAGATATAAAGCTAATCAAAGAAGAGATAAAAGACAATAAATACCATCTTCTACTTGGCTACCAGGGGATAATTTCTCTCTGTATGTCTCTTTTTTTGCAATTGGGGTTGGGAGTTGCCTAAGGTCATACAGCTAGTAAGTATTATCTGATGTCACATTTGAACTCGGGTCCTCCTGACTCATCTTGCTACCTCAGGATAATTTTTCTAAAGCATAGGTCTAACCATATTACCCCCTGTTCAACAATTTCCCATTGTTCCCTATTACTTATAGGCCCAAATAGTCTTGTTTAGCATTTAAAGCATAACCTACTGCTTTCCTGCATTTCTATTTTTCTTTCCCCTTCTTATCCTCTACTCTTTGATCCAATTACATTGGCCTTCTTGCAGTTCTCTGAACATGATCTTCCATCTCCTCTGCCCATTCTTTTGCACTGTCTGTCTCTCATGGTGGAATTCTCTGCACCCTCATCTTCACCCCATTTTTTCCTGGCTTCCTTCAGTTTACAGCTCATATCCTACTTTCTGTTGACCATCTTTCCCTGTTCCTCCAAATGCTAGTTCCTTCCACTTTTAGATGACCTTCTATTTTGTATATATCTTGTGCATACTTAGTTATTTATATGTTATCTATCCCAATAGAATACATATATGGTTCTTGAGAGGAGGGAGACTGTTTTTGTCTGTCTTTTTATCATCAGCATTTAGCGCACAGTGTTTGGCACCTAGTAAAAGCTGACCAAACTTGCAAGCTACAAAATAAACTCAAAAAAATCAAATGCTTTTCTATAAAGCAATAATGCAGTCTGTTGTTGTTCAGCCATGTCTGACTTTCTGTGACTCCATTTTGGGGTTTTCTTGGCAAATATTGAAGTGGCTTTTATCAGAATCACTGGCTGTAAAAATTGTTTCCCAGTTTTCCGTTCCTTTCTAATCTTAGCTGCATTGTGTATGTGTGTGTGTGTGTGTGTGTGTGTGTGTGTGTAAACCTTTTAATTTAATGTAATCAAAATTATCCATTTAACTGCAGTTTATCTTAAGTGCTTGTAAAGAATGTGACCATTTCAACTTTTTCTAGTATACATATTTAAGTAAATTCTGGAATTTTTTCCTTTATTAGAAATCAGGAGACCTTACCAACACTAATCACTCTGTGAACTTTGAGAAGTCCTTTGCCTCCTCTTAGCACCTCTTGAGTGCTCAATTTGTCTGTAAATGAAAAGGTTAGATGCTCTTAGATGACTTCTAAGGTCTTTTCCTATTCTAGCATTTTCAGCCCCTCAAAACATTTACCTCAGTAATATGAAAAACCAGTAGATGGACTCCTTTGCTTCTGTGAAATATCATTCTGTCAATAGTTTGAGAGGAAATTTGATATCTGATAAGAAATTCACAGCTTAATTCACATTTCCTCTTGCTTTGAACCTATTTCATGTAGTGGCCTACTAGTTCCCACATCATGTTGAAAGTAATCAGATTTGACCTGTCACTTCCCAATTCAATAAACTCCAGTGACTTCCTATTGTCAGTAGAACAAAATATAAATATTTGCTTTTTTACAATCTATTCACATCCTATCTTTCCAATCTCATTATACATTATTCCTCTTCTTGTATGTTAATCTTGTCTTTGTGTTTTTATACCCCAAGCATTCAATGTTCTCCCATCTTTCCATTCAGGCCTTTTTTGGCTTCAAGACAAATCTAAAGCACATAGGAAGCTTTTCTTGATCTACTTTTCTTCATCTGCTAGTTAATAATTCTTTATTTATTCTGTAGATGTTTTAGTATGCTTCCCCCATGAATCTAAACTCCTTCAGTTTTCTCCCATGAATGTAAATTCTTTCAGTAAAAGGATTGTCCTTTGTTTGTTTTGTTTTTTTGTAGTCGTATTCCAAGTACCTAGGATAATCCCCAGAATATAGTAGGTGCTTAATACATACTTGCTGATTGAAGCTTCCTGTGTAAAAGATGTATCATTGGAGTGCCTCAGACCTGTTTGAAGTGTACACAATGCTTAATCAGTATTTTAGTACCAGGGTTTTGTGGTGGCCACATCTGCCTTGTTTAACCTATTTAACAAAGGGTTAACTTGTTTCCTGTGAGTCAAATAAAAATGGCCTTGAAAATATGGCATAGCCTTAGACATTACATCACCACCCAACCTTTTTCTGTTGATATTACACAGGGTATATAGCCAGGGGCTCAGGAATTCACCACCTACTGCTCTTAAGGCTGTTGAAGCTTCCTAATAAAATTGCTTTTCTTCTCTTTATTACAATGTAACTTGGTACTAGTTAGGAATTAGCTCAGTTTGTGTGCCTAGCATGTCATATTCCACACCCTTCCCCTTCACTCCCGTTCCCTTGCCACAAAAATGCTCTATCTGGACTAAAGGTAAGTTTATCAACAGAACCATCTTCAGATTGTGAGCTGTTGATTTTCTTCTGTGTAGGCTTTCTTTATTTTTGAAATCTCTTTTCACATTTACTCTTTCTTTTGATTCGTATCGCAGTTCTCTGATATGTAGTAGGACAACTATTTTTTGGCAACTATTTTAGGACAACTTTTTGACAACTGAAGAAAATTAGACACAGAGTAGATATGTAACACTTTAGGACTACATAGTAGAGTTTCCGCCACTATCTCTATCACCTCCAGCCATTAAAGACTTCTGCATGCCCATCATAAAATTTTCTTTTATTGGTTGTAGAACTTTTCCTACTTCATACCCTCAGAGATCATAAAATCATATTATGATGGTGATGAGTGGGACTGATTTCAGCTTTTTCCTACCTTTGAAGGGGCAGAGTTGATCTCAATCCAGGCCTCCACTTTCTCTACATTGTTCGCCTTTCCCCAGTGGAAAAATGTAGAGGGTCTAGGCTAAATCAATCATAACCTGTTATAATTGGCTCACTATTTTAGCCTGGGGCGTTATTATAGCCTTCAGATCCATGTGGCTTTTTCTGTTATTTTATAAAATTTATATCAGACAGAAAGCTACTAATACAATACAATAGCTCAGAGCCCTGAGTTAGGAAAATTCCAACATTTTGACAGTTTTGACTTTCTGCTCTAATTAAATTTTTTGTGCTTCCAGCTAAGCGTGGACTTTTATTTTGGACAAAATAAATGATGTAGGAAACATTTAGGCAAAAGAAGTGGGCAAACGTGTATTACTGTTATTATGACTGTTGTGCCTGTTATTGGACAGGCATAAGAAATGAAAACTGAAGAGAGAGTAGACTTTGGAACTTTCCTTCAGTCCTTAAAAAAATAAGTACAAATTAGTTGCTTTGAAGGTTTTAGTACTCAGTTCCAAGTTGCTTGCAGAGTCCTGATAGTCCCTCTCAGATGCTCCCATCCTCCTTTCACCTGTTTGCCTCAGTCACTGATTCAGGTTTAACTCAAATTCTGGGGAAGATTTGGGGCCTTAGTCCACAAATTTAAAAAGAAACATCTTTTTGAAACTCCCAGATGTGAATCAAGTCTCACTTCCAGATCAAAGTTCTCCATACTCCAAATTGTTCTCAGGATTTTAAGGAACAACTTGGGATTCTGAATTACAAATTTCAGAAGGCCAGGGAAGCCTCAGATCCTTGTTTTATTAAAGCTGGAAGGAACCTTGGGAAATCATCTAAATTATTTGGATAAATAAATGAAAGAATAAAAAGATGAAAGCGCTTAAGACAGGTGGTTAGGTGTTATTTAGACTAAATGAGTCTTAAGATGATTAAGGTGCATGGAAATAATACTCTTGTACATATGAATATATGTGAGCCTTGTACACAAGCAGTGTACAGTTGAATGTGACCATGAGCCTATAAACCTTTACATATTTTATTGGAAAATAACAACAACAAAAAAAATCTCCAGCTTCAGCCTTTTCTTTTTTCTGTTATACTTTATTTGAAGATGCTTCCTCAGAATTGGTGTGGGTTTTTTGTTATTTTTGACAATATGAATTGTTTGTTGCAAATAGAGTATGATTTATATGATATTTAGCAAGCCTTCATTATATGTGAGTGACCTTCCAGATAACACATCACAAATTTTCACAGTTATAATTTGTTTTCTTTTCTTTCCTCTTCTCTCTCTCTCTCTCTTTAAAAAAGGTCAGAGCAGGGCAAGAGAGGCAGAGTGGTAAGGAATGGGAGAACTCAGGTTTGGATTTTGTGGCATAGACTTAGCAATTCTGGAATCTCTGCATCAGAGCTATCGGGCTTTTCAAGTCTAAACAATTAATTAGACATGTCACTGGAAGATAATTAGTTATTATAGAAGGGGCCTTTGGAGAGTTGTTTGGCAATGAAGAAAAGTAACTAACAGACTTCCTTCTCTGTTGGCTACTATTGAACCACTGTAAACATTTGTGCAAAGAGAAGTGGACAAGAATTTCCATCTACAGTGATAGATTGGTGAAGAGAGTTTAAGGTAAACAGCTATCATCTGTAGATTTGTAGGAATCTTTAGTATTCTTCAAGATTCTTTTTCAAGTACAGTAGAAAATCTATCCCTTCTGTCCTCCATAGTAATACCTTTTTATTCAACCATCTTGATACTCTTCACTTGCATCCATAGTTAGTTAGTAAACATTTATTAATATTATAGACATGAAAGACAACACATGAAAAGTCAAGAAATGAAGTTTCATGTTCATGAAACTGCCAGTATAAGTATACCATAAAATAAAGTATAAGAAGGCTGAAAAAGTAAAAAGAAATCAGGTTATTAAAAACTTTAAATGTCAAACAAGAAGTCTATTTGATACTTGGATTAATAGGCCCTCACTAGAGCTCCTTGGGCAGAGGGTGAGATGCTCAGACCTTCATTTCAGGAAAAACACCTTGGTAATTTAGCAAAGATTGTATTGGAATGGTTGGAGGCATGAACATTGGTTATAGGCTATTGCTATAGTCTAGACAAGAAGTGATGAGAGTTCAAACTGGGTTGATTTGGCGGGGAAGGAAGGGAGAAGAGGACCTATACAAAAGATTCCATGAAGATAAATGGCAAGATTTGCAACTGATTAAATATGTAGGGGAAGAGATTGTGAAGTACAATGCTGGGAGACTGGGAGGATGGTGATGGCGATTACTCCCCTTAAAGAGTAATAGGGAAGTTTGGAAGAGGGGATGCTTTTGGAGGGGGGTAGAAAAAGATAATGAATTCATTTTGGACAGACTTGAGTTTGAAGTTTTAAGATAGTTAACAGTGTCACCTGCTGCAAAGATGTCAAAAAGAAGTTAAGTAAAGAGTTTATTGAGCAATTGTAGTAAATTTTTTTTTTATTCAAGACTTGTTACATGTGGACATTTAAGATTTAAAGAAAATAGATATAGGGGAAGGAGAAATAATTGCTTGGCACAGAAATGTTGATGAATCTAAATTCTCAGTCCACTTGAGTTATCCAGAAGTAGCAGTTTGTATTTCAGTGACACTGACTAGTGTTAGTTCACATCCTTTGTCCTCACTCAAAGTGTACACACATACACACACACACACACACATTATAGTTCTATACCAGCACTGTTACAAGGAGAGGCTCAACTTTACATGAACATTCAACCAGCAAAAGATCTTTGCTAATGGACTAACTTTCCCAAAGAGAATGTGTGACTTAAGCAGGCTAAGGAATGAAGAGAATAAGGAGCATTTTAGAGTGGGAGTATAGGATATTAGAAAAAATGGCCAAATAGAAGGATGGGAGGTATCATTAATGGAGTGACTCCTTACTAGACAGTTTAATGAATTGAGAGACATTTTTTGACTCCCTCTGAAATCTTCCCTGTTCTCTCAGTTGAAGCTGGTATCTGAACAGGTTAGGAGACTGAAATACATTAATGCCTACTCTATTCCAGTACTTTGACAAGTTAGTGTCACTCCATAGCCAGCTACATTAGATAAAAGGAAAAGTCATCTTGTTTTCCAATTGACTGAGTTTCCTGCTTTCTGTATCAGATCAGTAAAGCAGTCTGATTTATATAAATATTGAATGAGTATTGAATTTGAGTTCTGAGATGGAATGTGCCAAGTACAAAATATGCCCTACTCTTGATATCTCACTGCTAATGAAAGAAGCATGATGCATGTACACAGAACTCTTGTTTTGGACATTTCACTCAGTCATCTTCCAAGTCAAATCACATTATGTTCCAGACTCTCTGAAAATTGTATGTGATGCTTTTTTTTAAGGGTATGAGATGCAGTGAAATTCAGAGACAGTCACAGAAAAGTGGAGAAGTTTTGTTACTATTATGTTAAATATGTTAAATTTAATGTGTACTTTTAAAAAAAGTGTACTTAAAAATTGTTTCACATACAATTTTTTCTGCCTGTTTTATATTGAAATATTCATATTTGTTGATTTTATACTTGAAATAAAATAATTTTAAGAAAGAAATGTCTCCTCCACTCTCCATTGCAAATAGCTATGTGCTTTAATAAATATTTGGATTTAATTGATTTTTAATTCACTGGCAAAGCTGATATAGAGTCCTAAAACATTTTTTTTCTGTTCTTGTTATAATCCTGACCTGTTCTTCTAGGCAAGATGTAACAATAAAGATTCTTCACTTGCTGTCAGTTGGTTTTTACCTCCCATTATTCAAAATTAGGCCAGACCTAAGAACCACAAGTCTGGAATTCTTTATATTTTCATCCTCACTTTGCAAATAGACTTTATCTAGGAGCTTTCCTAGTTTTCTCCCAACATAAAAACAAAAATAGGAATAATAGACTTCTAGTCTAGAACCAACCTAGATTTTAAACCTTTAATAATATAGATTTATACAAATGTTAATATAGAATAAAACTCCACTCTGACACTTTACCAAGAAGTATTGGGTATGGGTGTGTAGCAGGGAAGTTGGCTTTTCTCATTTAAGGGGGACTATGTTTACTAAGCTTAAACTTTTCTGTTGTCTTGGAGGAAACCTCTGTATCCTGTGTCAATTTACTAAATCTTGATCAGACAAATAGGTTGAAATTGAATATGTGACATAAATTTAATAATTTAGTTATGTTGAACAATTTGCTAGAAAATAGAAGTCAGTTGTTGGAAAAGGGATTCTCTGTCATCCAGACAATTTATATATGTGAGTCAGATTGTTTGAATTTGAATGTTGTCAATGATGATCCACTCCCCAACCAGAGTGTGTATTAGAAAAGTTGAATCAATCCAGCCACATTATCTGATCTTTTCTTCCTTGTGACCCACAGCGGGTCAGGGTTTGGTCTGGCTCATGCCCAGATGGAATTCATGATTTCAGCCTCACTGACCCAAAACCCTAATCTCACCCACTCTGCTGTCCACTTTCTGTAAGAGGGATGTCTTTTCTACGCAGCTTTTAGGAGCAAACGAACTCTACAAATTGCTTTGATAATTTTAAATAAACTCTTACTCTGCAGTTTTAGTGATTCTACTTAACGCAGTGAAGTTTTTTGAAAACTACTAAACCCCCCCATACATTCTGGCTATGAGTGATCTCCTTATAGATTGAACAATCCTAGAACTTACTTGTATTTCAGTTTCTCACACTCAGCAGTGTTCAAAGCAGCCTGCTTTTGATTCTGGAAGGCATCCAGCAGTCAGACAGCTGTGAAACAACATAAAGTAATTCCTCAGGGTAATTTTATTCCAGAGTGTGAAAACCATACATTGTTTGCCTATGCCAACAGTAAGTCAAGACCCATTCTTTGGGATCATACTCTCTGCAGACTGTTCCCTTATCTTGAATGAGGAAGTAGTTCTGAAGAGGCCTGCTCATTCTAAGCATTTTCCACATATTTTAGGAGCTATGTGATTAAAATCGGTGAGAGAGCAATAACTGTGCTCAAGAATGTCTTCCTTCAAAGGTAAACATATGAATCAGCAATGTAAAAACTGCATGCCTTTTTCTTCTGTCACACCAACTTCTGAATTGGTTCTTGTGAACAACACAGTGATATATTTTTTTTCATTTTGTAAATAAAAAGCTTCAAAAACAAAAAAGAGGGGAGAAAAAAGATTATGGGTATCATCTTCCCTAATTAGAGATACAAACAGTTCAGTTTCATTGAATTCTTTATTGCTTTGTTTTTCCTATTTACCTTTTTAGGTTTCTCTTGGGTCTCAAATTTGGAGATCAAATTTTTTGTTCAGTTCTGGTCTTTTTCTTATGAAAGCTGAAAAATCTTCTATTTCATTGAATAGTCATTTCCCCCCTTGAAGTATTATCCTTAATTTTGTTGGGGGTAGGTGATTCTTGGTTGTAGTACTAGTTTTTTTGCCTTCTGGCATATCATCTTCCATGATTTCCATTCCTTTAGGTTTCTGCTGTTAAGTTATGTGTAACCTTGATTGTGGCTTGCAGTGTTATTTTCTGACAAAAGACCAAAACTTAAGGAGCTTTGTCTTGCTGTCATTTCAAGGTTTGTTTGGGTTTTTTCCTCTGACAGGGCATGCAGGTATTAAAAGAGGAAGAAGGGGAAAGGAGAATTTTAAGTGAATCCTTAGTTATTTTCAGATATTGTATGTAAGTGATTAGATTACATGTCACTGAAGGTACTAGTTATTAAATCAAGAGTTTGTATTTATAGAGCCTTATTTTTTTCTTCTAAGCATGGTGTTCTTATAGTGATTGTCTTTTTTAGAGTTAAAACTTATCATTTATTACTGTCTCCCTAATCCCTTAATTTACCCTCCCATTTCATTCACCTGTTTTATAATTCTTTGTGGTTTAGGATCTGTCAGCCATCTTTGGCTCCCTATTGTTTACATTGTGCAGCATTGTTTCACTGCATCGGTTCCAAATATGTGCCTTTGGGTTTGAAGCATTCCTTTCCCTTATCCCCATCCCTTGTGCCAAAAGAAATAAAATCCATGGGTTCCCCAAATTTTCAAACTTGCTGACTTCAACAGGATGATAACCTGAGGTACAGGAAATTATTAGATAGGTTCCAAAATCCAGAGCAGTAACGACTCAACTTCAGGTTTTTTGATCTTTACTGCTTTGCTTGCTTCTATAACTAAACATATTTAGTTATTAAACATATTTAACATGGTCCATGACTTAGTTTATTTGACTACATGGGACTAACTGTAGAATTGTAGAGTTTGAAAAAAACATTAGAGATCATTTAGCCTACCTCTCTTCTTTTACAAGATATGGAAACGGGCAGAAACCAGGACCAACAACTCACACCGTATATCAAAATAAGGTCAACATGAATGATTTAGATATAAAAGATGATACCATGATAAGATTAGGGGAACATGAAATAGTTTATATCTGTCAGCTCTGTGAGTAAGGGAAGAATTTAGGACCAAACAAGAGATAGAAAGCATTACAAGATGTAAAATGGATAATTTTGGTTATATTAAATTAAAAAAGGTTCTGCCCAAACAAAACCAACATGGCCAAGATTAGAAGGAAAACAGAAAGCTGGAGAAAAAAATTTGTGGCAGTTGTCTCTGATAACTCTGATAAAGGTCTCATTTCTCTAATATAGAGAATAGAGTTGAATTTATAAGAATTTATAAATCATCCCCCAATTGGTAAATGGTGAAAGGATAGAAATAGGCAGTTTTCAAATAAAGATATTAAAACTATCTACAGTATATAAAAATGTTTTAAATAACTTAACTGGAGAAACATTAATTGAAACAACTTTGAGGTACCACTATATACCTATCAGATTGATCATTTTCCTTTTCTGTCATAGAAGTCGATTTTGGAGGGATTAGGACCCTAAAATACATAATGAAATTGTGAACTGATCCAACCATTCTGAAGAGCAATTTGGAACTATTTCCAAAGTACCTTTTGATTCAGCAATGCCACTATTAGGTCTGTTTCCCAGAGATTTAAAAAAAAAAAAAAAAGGAAAAGGATATATATGTACAAAAAAAAAAATTATAGCATTTCTTTAATGTGGTGGCGAAAAGAATTGGAAATTAGGGAGATGTCCATCAATTGGAAAATGGGTGACTAAACTTCCATATATGATTATAAAGAAATACTATTATGCTATAAGAAATGACCAGCAGGAGGTTTGCAGAAAAATCTGGAAAGACTTACATGAACTGTTACAAATTGAAATGAACAGAACCAGGAGAACATTGTACACAGTAACAGTACCTGTGAATGACTTGGCTATCCAATGATTCAAAACAATTCCAAAGGATTCATTATGAAAAATCCTATCCATTTCCAGAGAAAGAATCGATTGAATCTGATTGCAGATCAAAATGTACTATTTTCACTTAATTTTTTTTATGGGGTCAGCGAATCTGTGTTTTCTTTCATATCATAACTAATATGGAAATATGTTTTGTATGACTATACATAATCTGTATCAAAATGCTTATCATCTCAGGGAGGGGGAGGAGAAGGAGGAAAGGAATTTGAAACCCAAAATAAACAAAACTCAAAAATTGTTTTTACATGCAATTGGAAATAAAATATTTAAAAAGATCAGGTAACCAAATTTAGTGGATTTTAAACTTATGCAGTAGTGACTTCCTTTTTAATTTAAAAAATACATTTATTAATATCTTTTGTTTTCAAAGATCAAGTACTTGGCTTTTCTTTTTCAATATAACTTTGTGCCTTTCTATCTCAGAGAACTATCCCTTATAATAAAAGAAGATAAATAATAGTTCAGTACAAATGACGAACAAATTATTGAAGTCTGACACTGTTCTACAGAAATAGTACCCTACTTTCACAAAGAGTGGAAGTTGTATAGCTCTTCTTTGGGGTCAGGAAAACTTCAAATATAATTTCATAGTATCTGGTTTTGATTGTTTTTTTTGTTGTTGTTGTCATTGTTTATTTTGTTATCCTGGTTCTCCTTAATGCACTTTGTATCAGCTCACATCTTTGTTTCTCTTTATTCATAATATTCACCATTTTTATACCACATATACCATATTATAATATACATTCATTACATTCCTGAATTAACAATTTGTTTATCTGCTCTCCAGATGATGGATGTCTACTTTGTTTTCAATGCTGAGTTACTATAAAAAATGCTGAAATAAAAATATTTAGGTAGATGTGAAAGTTTTGGTTTTGCCTTTGATTTCTGTAAGAGCCTAGATGTGGAATCTCCAGGTCAGAGGGTGTGGACATTGTAGCCATTTTCTCAGCCTAATTTCAAATTACTTTCTAAAATGTAAGTACGGCCCTGCTCCATCATTACATTAGTGTATTTCCACAACTTTCCCAACTTTTTAAAATCTTTCATTTTATTTTTCAGTTAACAAGCTTTATTTTTTCTTCAATATCCCCCAATTAAAAATCCCCTGCAGCAAATATGTAAAGCATATTTTTATTATTTTAGCATATTATTTTTAAATAATATTCTGAAGCAGAACAAATTCATGTCTCATTTTTCATCTTTTCAAGCTGAAAGCTGATAGCATAATTTATCATTTTTCTATAATGGTTGGTCCTTGCATCGGCCAAAGCTTTAAATTTGTCTTTACAGTCTTACTATTATATAAATTAGTCTCCTGATGCTGCTTACCTCAGTCCTTGTCAATTCATACAAGGTTTCTCTGAAGTATGAAATTATTATTTCTTTTGATGAAATAATATTCTATTAAATTTATTTACCATAGTTTGTTAAGCCATTCTGCAGTTGTTCAGCATCCCCTTAGTTCCCAATCCTTTATCATTACAAAAAGAGCTGTTATAAATATTTTTGTACATAGGAATCCTTTTTCTTCTTTGGTCTCTTTAGAGGTATAGGCCTAATAATGGTGTCATTTGATCATAGGAAATACTTTGGGGATGTAGTTCTAAATTGCTTTCAAGAATGATTGGACCAATTTAGAGCTCTGCTGATAGTACATTAATGTGATTTGACCCTCCTGCAACATCTCCTCCTCCTGCAACATTTGTCATTTTTGACAATCTGATGAATTGAGTGAGGTAAAACAGAACCTCAGGTTTTCTTTAATGTGCATTTCTAATTATTAGTGATTTTGGATTATCTTTTTAAAAGTCCTTACAATCTTGTGATAGCTACAGCATAAAACCATAAAGTGTTATGAACAATAGTAAAATATGCATTGTATTGTTTTATAAATCAATCTCTTTAGCCAAAACTTAAGAGTTCCAGTTCCAAAAACTGTTTTAATAGATACTCACAAGACAAACTATTTTTATTCAGATAAAATAAAACCAAACATCTTGCCCATGGCAGATAGGTTCTTTAACCATTTGTATTTAGAAAATGCCCAGGTTTTTTAAATAAGAATTGCTGCCATCAATAAGATAAATGTTGGTGCCACCTGTAGCTACTATAGATGTAGTGAAATGATGCTTGGTGATTGATTAGCAAATACAGGTTTCACTCCTAATTCAAATTAGAAATAGATACAAAATATCATTTTGTCCATTCACTATGAGAAGTCCTAACTTTTTAATGATAGAAACGTTCTTTTTGGATGTTTATGTGATTTACAGAGACTCTGATTTGAGAATGTGAAGCAGAAAATATATCCAAATTGCCCATAGCCCTTCACTTGTCATTGGTGCTTGTGTAAGATCTGTATTTTTAAAGTCCATTAAAGCTCCTTCACATATTTCATTTTCATTTAAAAATAAAGTCTGTCCATTGTATTGAGAATTTCCCAATGTGACACTGACATCACTATTTGGTGAAGTAAGAAATCTTTCCTAACATCAATTTCAACAACATACTGTAAGTGCAACCAAATGGGCATCTTTACAATTGTTACTTCACCCGCTTGCAATACAAAATAACGAGATCTTAGTTTTTCAGTTAATTGCAACAATCTTCAGGTATATGTTACTTTTAAATAGAATCATTCGAAGTTTCTCTGCATGTGATGTTAGATTATTTCAACTATCAGTTGTAGCTGAAAGTGGCACTAACATTTATATTAGTGACACTTTTTTTTTTTCATTTTGAAAGCCTTAAAGCAATCCTTTTGATGTTGCAGTCATTTTATTTTCCCTGGGAAAAAATTTTTTTCTTACCAGTTTATTCCACATCATACATTCTTGATCTGTAAGTGTGTTAGGATTCATGCTATCTGCTGCTGCAACTGCCATACAAAGCAAATACAGTAGTTTTCCCTTTCCAAAAGTAATACGATTATTCATGAATACCAATTTGGATTGTCTGCATTTGGGTTTTGTACTTTACCTTATTTCCATTGTTGAAACTGTCACTTTTGTCTTTATGTTAACTGCTCTAATAGCTTTTGTCCTCCAAGTCAATTCTACATTTATCTATGGTAAAGTGATATTATTTTACTTTGAAAAATTAGAGAAAATTGAATGAGACCAACTTTAATTATGGAAAATGAGAATTGGACCAGATGAGTTCCAATGCCCCTTCCAGCTCTAAATCTACAATACTAAGAAATTTTGAAGTGACTCTTTATAACCATTCTTAAATTTATTTCAAGTTTTTCTAGAGTTGTGATTAGGGAAGAGGAGAAATCAAATTATTACATTATATTATGATATTTTTAATTACATGATAGATATTATGTTACTTCTATATAAAATTTATTTAACTTCAGATTTACATACTTCTATTTAAATGCATCAGTTAGCACAATGTAGTTCTTGAGCCATGACCATAGTTTACTGATGGTGATGGCACATCATACCCATAGAAAACACCTTAAATTTGACCTCATTAACTGCATCCAGTTTGGCCTCATTTGAGCACATTGTGTTAAAATAATTGCTACAGAACAATTCATTATTAGTGTGAATTCATTTTGTTAATATTGTGTCATTGATTCTGATTTAAAATTTTGCATTGAAAAAATAGGTGTATTAATGTAAAATTACTCTAAAAAATATTGAACGTTACTTCACTCTTCTTGGGGGGAAAGGGAGGTAAAATTCTACTTTAGACCAAATTACTATCTTTGGGTAGCAGTTATTTTCATCTTTTTTTCATCTTTAAAAATGTATCTTTTCTTGTTTCCTTAGGTGCCTTCTGAGAAATAAGCAATTTTTAAAATTGCAATACTATTACATAGTGGTATTTTTCATCTGGGATATCATTAGAAAATTTCAGGTCTTGACATTATCTAGAGAAATAAATAGAGCCAAATTGACTGAGGTGGAAAATACTGCTGATTGCAACTTAAAGCATTATATTATATATTTTTAAAATCATACCTTCTCCTGAATTACTAGATTGTTGTCATTGGAAAGCACTTTGAGGTTAAAAGGTACTTGATGGCATATTTGTGTCATGAGCCCATGTCTTGGAGACAGACTTTTTTTTTTTTTTTTTTATTTAATAGCCTTTTATTTACAGGATATATACATGGGTAACTTTACAGCATTAACAATTGCCAAACCTCTTGTTCCAATTTTTCACCTCTTACCCCCCCCCCACCCCTCCCTAGATGGCAGGATGACCAGTAGATGTTAAATATATTAAAATATAAATTAGATACACAATAAGTATACCTGACCAAAACATTATTTTGCTGTAGAAAAAGAATCAGACTCTGAAATATTGTACAATTAGCTTGTGAAGGAAATCAAAAATGCAGGTGTGCATAAATATAGGGATTGGGAATTCAATGTAATGGTTTTTTAGTCATCTCCCAGAGTTCTTTTTCTGGGCATAACTGGTTCAGTTCATTACTGCTCCATTGGAAATGATTTGGTTGATCTCGTTGCTGAGGATGGCCTGGTCCATCAGAACTGGTCATCATATAGTATTGTTGTTGAAGTATATAATGACCTCCTGGTCCTGCTCATTTCACTCAGCATCAGTTCATGTAAGTCTCTCCAGGCCTTTCTGAAATTATCCTGTTGGTCATTTCTTACAGAACAGTAATATTCCATAATTTTCATATACCACAATTTATTCAGCCATTCTCCAATTGATGGGCATCCATTCAGTTTCCAGTTTTTAGCCACTACAAAAAGGGCTGCCACAAACATTCGTGCACATACAGGTCCCTTTCCCTTCTTTATAATCTCTTTGGGATATAATCCCAGTAGTAACACTGCTGGATCAAAGGGTATGCACAGTTTGATAACTTTTTGAGCATAGTTTGGAGACAGACTTTTATGGTAACCCATGGCAGTCATTATGACAGTAGATTTGAGAACAAGTGAAGGTAAATTCTTGAGGTTGTATCTATTCTTTTGAGTGATGAGTTATGCTTGTATATATCTTCATATTCCCAAATTAGCAACCACAGCACACTTCACATAGACATTTCAATGTAGCAAACATATATTCTACAGAATATTGTGGTAGGTGCTGATCACAGTAGCAAAATTTGATACATTTGAACATGAAGTATATAAACTTTTGAAGTTAAATAAACCTTATATGAAAATAGCATAATATCTATTACATAAGTTTAAGACACCATATCTATTATATTTCTCAATACCATTCACTTGGATAACTGCAATGTAATAAGACAGTTCATTCTGATACATTGTTCCAGGAACTGTGCTAGGCCCTGGGAATACAGAGAAAAAAACAAAGACTGTAAGATCCTGTCACCAAGAAGCTTACTTTCTATAGTCTAGAATGCATCCTTCCTATGAAGGGTGGGTGAGTAAAGGTGAATAAAGTAAAGACAAGTGGTGATTTTGTTATGATAATGCATTATTATAATGCATAGGTTTATATTATTTCCTATATTTTTGACAGTAAAGATAATGTATGGTAGTTGCCTTTTGTAGTAATGCCTATTCATGTTCAATATCCAGAAATGAAATTCTGTGAGCATATATCTTTAGGATATCTTTCCCCATAAAATCCTCTCAAATCTTCCAGTAAGATCCCCTTTTAAAGTAATTTTTCCTATTCTAGATTTTAACTGCTTTATATCCCCTTGCATTTTATTTGCAGACAAATGAAGCAAACAAAACTTGGATATAATCAACTCTGGTCTTTGCACACCTCGATATCATGTGTTTGGTTTTACAGCTTGTTCTTATTGGTAGGCCACACATAGCAGGGACCTAGTAAAATCAGGCAGAAACTTCACATCACTGTTCTCCCTTATTCCTCCCACTACTATTCTCTTAAGTTAGTGATTTTGAAGAATTCCTCTTTTGCTTTGTAGTTGGTACATGTGCATTCATCTAATGACTTTTTTCTTTTTTCTTTTTTTTTCTTTTTTTTTTTTTTCTTTTCTTTCTTTTGTTCTTTCTTTTTTTTTTTTCTTTTTCTTTTTTTTCTTTTTTTTTTTTTTTTTGGTTAAAGCTTATGCCATTTTGTTTTGTTCCAACAGTACATCCTTTCAGGCTCTGATGACTTCAACCTGTATATGTGGAGAATTCCTCCAGATCCAGAAGCAGGTAAGCATAGTCTCAGTATGTGACAGATCCTAGTTAGTACTGGAACCAGGTAAAATTCTGATCACTTTTCCCTTATCAGAGTCTTGAAATTGCAGTTCTGGGACATATGGGGGAGAGGCAAAAATGTTACAGCAAAAGTTTTATCAAGTGCTGGTGGCTTAGAAGAGATGAAACTGCCTGTCATTGAACCAAAAAAAAAAAAAAAAAATTGCCAAATGTTAGCATTACAAAATGGTTTTCAAAACTCTTTTAGACCCAAGGTTAAGGTAAGCCATACAATTGCTGTGGTTAGTTACTAAACAAATTACAAAAGAGCTTTTACACCACACACACACACACACACACCTTTTTTTATTCAGGAACTTTAATACAAATGAAGCTGTTAACTTTGAAGTACAACCACATGTAATAAATGTTGCATGACACTTTGCAAAGTGAATCAGTGAAATATGGAGACAGTTTGGTACTTAAGCCATTTAAAAACAAATTTCCTCCCTTTTTACTATTTAGTCTCAAAATTAGAAATAATCTTTTATCTGAAGCATATCCTTTTTCTGGTTCCAAAAAGTTTTAAATTATTTTTTAGAATAAGGTATTCCATCTATCTATGCCAGATTATAATTTCATTAGTATAGCAAACTTCCTTTACCATTATAATTTTTCTGCAGTGTTAGACTGTGGACTAGAAGTTTGAGAAGTCAAGTGATTTGTATAGGATTGAAAATCCAATGTGTATCAGGCTAGAACTTGAGTCTTTCTTACTTTTTAAGAACTATCCGTTTGACTTCTAAACTTTTAAACAAATAATTGATGAGCCCTCAGGGAATATTTTATAGTACCATCACATTTGAAAAGACTAGGGAAAGAGGATGGCTTGTGATTAATGACAGAATGAGGACCTTCTATCCCTCTCCCCTCATTCTTGTACTCATTCTTACATGAGTACTAGGGCTTAAGAACTAGAAAGAGATTCACTTTGGTTTTAGTTAGAAGATGGGTCTTAAGTGGAATAAAGAATGTGAGTTGGAATCATAACAATATGCTTGTCTTTTAGGATATTTGGCTTCCATAATAGTTTCCTCAGAACTAAAATTTCATATCTTATCCCTTCCTCTATCCACTAGATCTTAGAACACCTAAGCTAGTGCTTTATTCCAGTTAATGGGTAGTTGCTACTTTTCTGAGAAGTAATGACTGTCTAGTTCAGGAGAGTCCTTATTATGTGAACACTCACAAACCCTGTTCTCTGCTGGGTCCAAGTGCAGCACAGAAGCAGCAGAAAGGGCTAGCTTTAAAGTCAGGAAGACAGGGGTTAAAATTTTATTGCTAATACATATAGTCATGTAGGTCACCATTTTTCAGTATTCTAACTCTCAAAGCCTATAAGTTACAGACACAGTGCCAACCTGCATTGGGAAGGGAAAGCTTCATCTTGAAGTTCTATCTACCAGTGAAATCATAATTCGAGTACCTATCCAAGTCTGTATCTTTTGGCTGCTTGACCATTGGCAAATCACTTCACTTCTCATTGTCCCAAGACAACTCTAAATATAAATTATCTAGGAGTTTACAAAACTAATAGAGTCAAAGGATAATTTCAGCTGAATCCTTCCACATCCTGTTCTTTGTTCAGACAAATGAAACAAAACTTGGACATAATCAACTCTGGTCTTTGCACACCTTGATATTATGTGTCTGGTGATACAGCTTTGTCTTACTGGTAAGCCATGCATAGCAGAAAATCTAGTAAAATCAGGCAGAGACTTCACATTGCTATTCTCCTCTATTCAAACCAAGAATTATTCCATATCATTGAGATAGAAGATTTCATCTTGATTACCCATTTATTCCCATTAGTAAAGTCAGTCAACCAATAAGCATTGATTAATTACCTGCTAGATACAAGGTACTATCTACTACTATTAAATTCCACCTATCATCACTTAACAGAGGAATTTCAGGAGTATTGTAGTGGGACAATGTAAAGGGAAAATCTTTGAGCTTTCTAGATAATGTGAAATCATTCAGATAACACTCATTTCTTATATTACTGATTTCTTAACTTCCAGCACAAGCAAATAAGTTAGGGATGTTTCTTTTCCTTCATATTCTAAGCAAGTCTGCTAGAACCATGCTGGATAGGGATCCCAGTGTTTTCATAGTCAGATTTGCACTTACAGTGCTCTGTTAGAATGATTTTTTTTTTATGGTTTTATGTTTTTATTTTTATGTTATTATTGAAGGGACTAAAACTTTTTATTCTTTAAAAAAAAAAAAGGACATTTCTATATATACTAGGTAGGATGAAGAAAAGAGGATTATGTGTAATATCCCTATTATGTTCAGCTTTATTTTTTTAAAGTATGTAGTAAATTCATATTACTTTAAGAACTATACTGCTTATGTTTCCTTCTATTCTGTTTTGTTCAATTAAAAAAATAAAAATATTTCTTCTTTTTGGGAGGATTTGCTAGATCTCTCTACCCTCTCTGTCAAATCCCACTTCCATATAAAATAAAGAAAAGCACAATCCTTGTAGCAAATATACATAGTCAAGCAAAACAAATTCATACATTTTCTGTATCTAGTCCTAAATCCATCACTCTTTTCTTAGGAGATAGGGAGCATGCATCCTCAGATCTCTAAAGACATGATTGGTGCATTGCATTTATCGAGTTTCAATGTTGTTTTTCCTCACAGTGTTGTTACTGTATAAATTTTTCTGATTCTTATTTCATTGTGCTTTAGTTCAGTTCATGCAAGTCTTTCCAAGAGTTTCTGAAATTTTTCCATTTAAGGAACTTACTCTGTTTTTTAAACTAATGTTTCATAAATTTTTTATCACTAGGAAATGATTTTGCTAGAATGCTATCCTGCTCCCGCAAAGAGGTTTATTCTTTAGCAACAACCTAAAAAGGACAAAATTATATTACATGTTAGTGATGGAAAAAATACAGTTTCATTTTCAAGTTATACTCAAGTATACTTCTCCAGTCACAATAAAGAGATGGTTTACATGTGACTATATGTTCACTTGAGTCTTTATTACCTTCTAGATTTTATGTTTCTCATTGTACCAGCCACTAAACTGCTTTCTGTGGCCAAATAAACATTTTACTAATCACATACTATGTGCTTAGGTCCTAAGGATACATAGGTAGAATGCAAGAGTTCTTCCCTTCAGGAAATTTACATTCTATCAAGGAAATAACATGTGTATATATATGAGAGAGAGAGAGAGAAGAGTGTGTATGTGTAAAATATGAGATGTGTTTTGGAAAGAAAGAACTAATTTACTAGAGAAAATAAGGGAAGGCTTCATGTAAAAGTGTCACAAGCAAAGTTTGAAAGGAACAAGTGTTTGATTCCAAGAAAAATTTTAACATTAAAAAAAAGAAAATATATCTATAAATAGAACAAAAAGTAGTAATCATAAATGTATATGTATATTATATACAGTAGACCTTTTGAAATGTATATGATAAATTCAATGTTTTTTCAAAGTTTTGTTTTTCCTGTTTTCCTCTGAACTTCTCTGAACATTGTTAAAAAAAAATAATTCAGTGATCCTCTTTTTTTTTGGCCATACTCCATAACTATCTACTATTTCTCAAATTCTCTCCCCTAGTTAAAAAAAAAAAAAAGAAAGAAAGAAAGAAACTCAAAAAAAGAAAGAAACTCGTATTGTTTAGAATACAATGACAAAGAAGATGGTAATAAAATGTTAAAATCATATCAGCTTCTGATGTTGAATCATTTGACATTGCTAGGGACTTTGGAGGTAAAAAAAAAAACTTTATTTTCTTGGCTTTTTAGTAGCTATAGTTTTAGCTGCCATAGAAAAGGTTGCCAAGCCATATCTCCTTAGGGGTTGCTTCCCAGGATAGTGTCTGGAAAAGCTGAGTTTAAAGAAGATCAATTTTCTGGGGTGAAAGAGTTCTATTACATCTCAGAGCTCTTGGGCATATGTGCTTATCAATGGCAGTTGGTGAGAAATTTCTGCTGGTGGTGGTGAGAAATTAGACTCCTTCTCCACAGTGATTTCTCCTCTCTTAATAGTTTCAGGGCCAGGCTATAAGCAGAACTAGAGGACTAGAAAACACTATCATTCCAAAGGCTTTTGTTTTCACTGTCCTAGGCTGTGGGGGTTTTCAGGGGTGATTTTTATCACAATTGAGGCATTGATAAATGGTTCCCTTGCTTGGTAAATGCTTCCTCCTCCACATACTTCTTGGTATTATTTATTGTTTTGATTATTTTTATAGTTGACCTTCTAGAGATCGCTCCATAAATTATCACATCATTTAAAAAAAGCCATAATGCTATTTTCTCATTGTCTATGCTTATTTCTTCGATTTCTTTTTCTTACTATGATAGCTAACATTTCTTAAATTATATCAAATAATAGTGGCTACAATAGATATTCTCAGGATCTTATTGGAAAGGCCTCTTAACAATTACAGTTAATGCTTGATTCTTGGTTTTAGATAAATATTTATTAATATCCATTTTGTATGCTTTTTATTATTTTTATCATAAAGAGATGTATTTTTTTCAGAAACTTTTTTTTTTGTATCTACTGATGTAGTCATGACATTTTATTGGTTTTTTATTAATGTAGTCTCTGTTGTTTTCATATTTTTTCCTAATAATGAACTCTCCATTCTTGGTATAAAGTCAAGTTAATAAGTCAAATCAACCCAGTAATTATTAAGTGTAAAAGACAATGTTCTAAGAGCAGGGATTACAAAGAAAGGCAAAAAACAAAAACAGAACCTGCTCTCAAGAAGCCTTAGTCTAATGGGGAAAGTGGGGAGAAACAATATGCAAACAACTACGTGCAAATAAGATGTAGACAAGATAAAAAGGAAATAATCTTAGAGGGAAGGCCCTAACATTATTAGAAAGATCAGGAAAGGCTTCTTGCAGAAGATGGGATTTTAGCCAGTCTCTGAAGGAAGTCAAAAGCTAGTACATAGAGATGAGAAAAGAGAAATTCAAGACATGGAGGACAGCCAGTGAAAATGCCTGGCATCAGGAGAATGGAATAGGGTGTTCAAAGAACAGTTAGAAAGTCAGTGCCATTGGGTTGCAGAATACATGCAGTAATGCAGTAAGGTGGACTGGAAAGGTAGGGAGTGGCCAGGTTACAAAGTGCTTTAAAGGTCAAATAAAAGATTTTAATTTAATCATAGAATTAATAGAGAGTCACTGGAGTTTATTGAGTAGAGGGTTAACAAGGTCAGGCTTACACTTTTTCTAAAGATTACTTTGACAGTTGACTGGGGGATGAATTAGAGTGAAAAAGAGGCCTGAGGCAGAAGAGAGACAAATCAGAAGGCTAATGCAGAGGTCCAGATGTGAGATAATGAAAATCTGTATCAGGATGATGGCATTATCAGTGGAGAGAAGGAAGCATATGTGAGAGATGTTATGAAGGTAGAATCAATAAATCTTGACATGTGATTGAATAAGAAAGTACAAACTAGAGAATGAGGCGAGGATGTCCAGTTTATAAGCCTGGTGACAGGGAGAATGGTGGTATCTTTGACAATAAAAGGAAAGTCAGGAAGAGAAGAGAGTTAAGGGCAGAGAAGAAATCAGTTCGGTTTTTTTTATGCTGAGTTTGAGATACCTGTGGAACATCCAGTTCAAGATGCTGTCCAACAGGCAAATGAAGGTGTGAAACTAGAGATCAGGAGAGAGGAGAGGGCTAAGTCAATAGATCTAAGACTCATCTGCAGAGAGAATCACTGAATCCATGACTTCTTGACAATCAAGTAAAGTAGTATAGAGTGATGATATCAAACTCAGATGGCAACATGGATCCTTGTCAGCTTCATTTTTAATTAAAAAAATATTTCCCATTCACATTTTAATCTGACTTAAGTCACACTCTAGGAGTGTTGCAAGCTACCTGTAACCCACAGATGTGTGTTTGACACCTCTGACTTAGAAAACATAAGATGTTCCAGGAACGATCCCTGCAGGTTGTGCTAGGGATGAAAATCCAGCAAAGGAGATTGGGGGGGTGGGGAAAAGCAATTAGGTTAGTAGGGAAAAGTAAGAGCATTCTCATGAGAACTAGAGAGAAAAGAATTTCATAAAGCAAACGATCAGCCTTGTCAAAGGCAGTAGACAAATGGGGAAGACTAAAAGCCCTGGTTACCCTTGTGATATATAATTCTTTAAATATCTTTATATGTATTATATATATGCACACACACACATATATAAATAGTATATATGTATATGTGTCTGTATTTAAGGACCATGCCTAAGTATAAAACCCAGAAAGCCTGTAAAAAGCAGCATCTTAAGGAAGAAATGCATTCTATGAAGCTGAAATGATGAGAGGATGTGTTCCAAGACAATCAATGAAAAGGCCAGAAGACATAAAATGAAGTGTCCTGTATTGAAAACAAGCAGAAGTCAATTTAGCCTGATCTTAAGACTATAGAAGTAGGAGTAATAACCAGTGAGTCTGGAAAAACCATACTCTGAATGTTTTAAAAGCTAAACAGAGAAATTCATATTTTAATTAGAAGACAATAAGAAACCACTGGAATTTCCTAAAGAATGATGTCACATCTACGTTTAAGAAAAATTATTTTAGCAGCAGTTTTAGGGATGGGATATGAGTTGTGAGAGAGTTGGGTCACAGTCCATTAAGACACTAAGCTACTTACAGTAATTGGGAAAAGTAGTGATGAGGATCAAATTAAGGTCATGTCTATGCATTGAGAGAAAGGGTCACATGTTAAAAGTGATAAGAGAGGTAAAAATGTCAAGATGTGATATCTGATTGGATACAGGGGTATGGTCTACGTTAACAAGGAGCATAGAATAGAAACCTTAGAGACTGGAAGGATAGTGTTGCCTTTGACAGAGAGAAGTTTTGAAGAAGGGAAGTAATAGAGGGAAGTATGGGGAAGATGATGAGTTGTTTTGGCTATAGGGAACTTGAATGTCTTTGAGTCATCAATTTTCAAATGTGCTTGACAAACTGGTGATGAGGACTGGAAACTTGGGAAAAGTTCTGTCATTGTACATAGAGATGATAGTTAAACCCATGGGAGCTGATGGAGAAGGGGGCTGCAGAGGGAAAAGATGAGAGTTTAGGACCTCAGAAACACTCACAGTTAGGTATAAATGAGAAGGCAGCAGTTAGGGAGTAAGAGGAAAATCAGGAGAGGATCCAGCAGTGTCCAGAGCAGCAGAGGTCAAGAAAGGAGGGCAGAGAAAAGACTTGGCCATTAAAAGATCATTGGTGGGGCAGCTGGGTGGCACAGCAGATACAGCACCCACCCTGGAATCAGGAGGACCTGGTTCAAATCCAGACTCAGCACTTGACACTTGCTCTCTGTGTGACTTTGCCCAAATTACTTAGCCCCATTGCTGCTGGGCCCTGCCCTCCTCCCCTCAAAAAAGATTCTTGGTAACTTTGGAGAATACAGATTCACTTGAGCGAGGTTGAAGCTGGGCTACAGAGTTGAGTAGTGAGAAGGGAGGACGTGGAGGCATCTATTCTTTTTCAAGAAGTTTTGACTAAGAAATGGAGATCTAGGACAATGGGTTGAGAAAATTGTAAAGTCTATTAAAGATCATTTTGAAGGATGAGAGCCTTGGCCATGTTTGAAGCCAGTAGGGAAAGAACCAGTGGATAGAGGTTGAAGATTTGAGAGCGTGTTGGGGGGCGGGGGGATTTCTAATTAGGAAAATAAAACACAGATAATGATGAGATGTAGCTTATGACTAGGCAATCTGTAGTGCTGAGGTGAAGAAATGTCATAGGAATTGAGACTGAGTAATCAGGAGATTAGACAGTATGAGGCTTATCTTTGTTAATACTGGAATATAGGGATATGTACAGGAGAGTCAGGAGTAGGAAAGACATAGTATGTCCATTTGGTTCAGATACATAACTTTCCTCTTTAGTTCAATATCCAACTCAATTACTTTCCCACAAGTAATTGTGGGAAAATTCATACCCTGGTTTTTAAGAGTGAATTTAGGTCTCTGAGCTTCATTTCTTCTTCTTCCCACTGTGCTAATCCAAACAAACCTTATAGAAATTTAGGGAGACAGGCCCTGCCTAGAAGCTGGAGATAGCCCTCAAAAGTAGGTTAAAAAGTATGTTGGTTCTTTGTATGGGATAAGAGGCAAGCATTATGGTGGGACATTAAGTAAAGTAAAAACAAAAAATATCAACAAAATCTAGTTTTGAATATGTTTAAGCACCCAGAGACAGGCAAACTGGACCTAAAATGACATGATCTCTTTCTTCCATTTTCTCCTACTAGTTTTTGGCCTAATACATTTAATAGGACCCTTCCCAGAAAATACCTTTCTCTGTTATTTACATCTGCCTCTTAATTCAAACCTCACAGTTAACTTATAGCTTCCTGTTGTCCAACTGGTCAATTTAATTTATTTTCAGTGCATTTGTAAGCCAAGTGCAGACATCAAAAGCTTAAGAAAAAAAAAGTTTTAAATGGCCTTCACGACAATGGATAGGCGGGGTCACTGTTTAAAGGCTAAATAAAGGTACTGGGTAAAAGCACATATGCTGAAAGGTAGTTTCATCTTCATTCTTTCCACTGCAACTTTATCTGCAAGATAAAACATTTTGCCAATATTGTATCTTACATAGTATGTCCCAAACTGTTTACCTGACATTACCTGGAATACATTCCCATTCACCCATTCCCTTGTTTGATTTTTCTTCTTTCTTCCCAGGTGGCATTGGCAGGGTGGTCAATGGAGCTTTCATGGTGTTGAAAGGCCATAGGTCTATTGTCAACCAAGTCCGATTTAATCCCCACACCTATATGATCTGCTCCTCTGGTGTGGAAAAAATTATCAAGGTAAGAACTCTTATCTTATTCTTGTCTTTTAGATAAAAATTACCATGGTATTATGTCTTGAGTTAGATGGAATCTGACACAACCTCAGAGGGTTCACAACCCAAGTATTTAAGCAAGGGTGATCTTAGAAAAGATTGTGGAGAACAAGTGAATGATTTGGGACAAAATATGTTTTTCTAACACATAGATTCACATTTTCATTCACAATCATTTTTTTCAGCTCCACTTTATTTTGTGTGTGTGTGTGTGTGTGTGTGTGTGTGTTTAGCTGCCTATATTTTGCTTCTTGTTTTGTTTTTTTTTTTTTGGTTTTTTTTTTTTGGTTTTTTTATTTAATAGCCTTTTATTTACAGGATATATACATGGGTAACTTTACAGCATTAACAATTGCCAAACCTCTTGTTCCAATTTTTCACCTCTTACCCCCACCCCCCACCCCTTCCCCTAGATGGCAGGATGACCAGTAGATGTTAAATATATTAAAATATAAATTAGATACACAATAAGTATACCTGACCAAAACGTTATTTTGCTGTAGAAAAAGAATCAGACTCTGAAATATTGTACAATTAGCTTGTGAAGGAAATCAAAAATGCAGGTGTGCATAAATATAGGGATTGGGAATTCAATGTAATGGTTTTTAGTCATCTCCCAGAGTTCTTTTTCTGGGCATAGCTAGTTCAGTTCATTACTGCTCCATTAGAAATGATTTGGTTGATCTCGTTGCTGAGGATGGCCTGATCCATCAGAACTGGTCATCATATAGTATTGTTGTTGAAGTATATAATGATCTCCTGGTCCTGCTCATTTCACTCGTCAGCTCCACTTTATATATCAAAATGCTTATTTTATTTGATATTTAAATTTAGAATGAAAAATAAAACAACCTTCCTCCCTCCCTCCCAAATCATATTTTAGCCTTTATATTGGTCATCAGTAAAGTGTCTTTCAGATACTGGCTCACATTGTTGCCACTTTTACAGTTGTCTCTTGTCCTGATTAATTTTGCCCACCAACCATCAAGATGAAGGGGATATGTTGTCTAAGACTCAGTTTTCCATTTCCTATAGATTGCTGCCATAATTTGTGAATCCTCTAATCAAAGGACTCTGAAAACTACTGGTTAAAATACTTTGAAAAACAAAAAAAAAATGATATACAGTTGTATTTGAGGTCATTTGATAAAACTGAAATAACTTTAATCATATATTGACTGAATTAAATCATTTTCTGCACATCCAGTCTGGTTTTACCATATATTCATGGTAAAATGGCCCAGAGCCCATCACTCACATTCCAGCTGTTAAGAACTTTACTTTCCCCATTTGTTCTTTTTGGTTGTCAGTTTCTCATGTTGGATTCACACCTTATATTGACTGTCATCTTATCTTATTTAGGGAACATTCATATGATCATTTAGCAACTGAGAAATCCTTCCTGACCCTAGAAGTCAGTAGTCAGTGGGTGTGTGGGTATGGGTGTGTTGTGTGTTTAGGAGAATGGATTTGAACAGTAAATTTCTTCAGTGCCTCCAAAGCATTCATTGTCTTAAAAGCAGACAACAGCTCACAAAGGTCCTGTGCAAGTAAGTAGAGATCATAATTCATATTTGCCCATAGCCTAACTTCTTTCAAGCTCCATCTATGACTACTTTAGCCCTGAAAGCCATTGCTTGAAGAATTTTTTCCCAAATAGCCTGATTTCTAGATCTGTGTTGCCAGCCTCCATTGATATATCTCCAGAAGCATAGGCTTCTGACCTTTGTTTATATCTCTGAAATCTAAACACTTTTTTTTTTTAATTATAATAACTTTTTATTGCCAGAACCCATGCCAGGGTATTTTTTACAACATTATCCCTTGCACTCACTTCTGTTCTGATTTTTCCCCTCTCTCCCTCCACCCCCTCCCCCAGATGGCAAGCAGTCCTATACATGTTAAATATGTCACAGTATATCCTAGGTACAATATATGTGTGCAGAACCAAACAGTTCTCTTGCTGCACAGGAAGAATTGGATTCAGAAGGTAAAAATAATCCAGGAAGAAAAACAAAAATGCAAACAGTTTACATTCATTTCCCAGTGTTTTTTCTTTGGGTGTAGCTGCTTCTGTCCATCCTTGATCAATTGAAACTGAGTTAGGTCTCTTTGTCAAAGAAATCCACTTCCATCAGAATACATCTTCATATAGTATCGTTGTTGAAGTATATAATGATCTCCTGGTTCTGCTCATTTCACTCAGCATCAGTGTCTGTAAATCTCTCCAAACCTCTCTGTATTCATCCTGCTGGTCATTTCTTACAGAGCAATAATATTCCATAACATTCATATACCACAATTTACCCAACCATTCTCCAATTGATGGGCATCCATTCATTTTCCAGTTTATAGCTACTACAAATGGGGCTGCCACAAACATTTTGGCACATACAGGTCCCTTTCCCTTCTTTAGTATCTCTTTGGGGTATAAGCCCAGTAGTAGCACTGCTGGATCAAAGGGTATGCACAGTTTGATAACTTTTTGGACACAGTTCCAGATTGTTCTCTGGAATGGTTGGATTCATTCACAACTCTACCAACAATGCATCAGTGTCCCAGTTTTCCCGCATCCCCTCCAACATTCATCATTATTTTTTCCTGTCATCTTAACCAATCTGACAGGTGTATAGTGGTATCTCAGAGTTGTCTTAATTTGCATTTCTCTGATTAATAGTGATTTGGAACATTCTTTCATATGAGTGGTAATAGTTTCAATTTCATCATCTGAAAATTGTCTGTTCATATCCTTTGACCATTTATCAAATAGAGAATGACTTGATGTCTTATAAATTAGAGTCAATTCTCTATATATTTTGGAAATGAAGCCTTTATAAGAACCTTTAACTGTGAAGATGTTTTCCCAGTTTGTTGCTTCCCTTCTAGTCTTGTTTGCATTAGTTTTGTTTGTACAAAGACTTTTTTATTTGATGTAATCAAAATTTTCTATTTTGTGATCAATAATGGTCTCTAATCCAGACACTTCTTTCCTGGCTTTTTGCTAAATGAATTTTGGATCGTGTGTGTGTGTGTGTGTTTGTCTTCTGTTAGTGCTATGGCTTATCTGAGATAACTAGGATTCCCTTTGTATTAAAGGACTTTTAAAAAAATATGAATTCAGACATAACTATTAATCTTTTGGGTTTAGGGAATGCAGATTCCTCCTCCTCAGAATTCTTAGCAGTTTACTTGATTTTGTTCAGACTACTGAATTCTTTCATCCTTCTTTTTGACTAATTGACTAAACTATTGGTACAGGAACATGCTTTATCCAGGCACAGATGGCATAATTCTTTTATTCCAAAGAAGCTCTTCTTGAGCAATTCCTATAGAATAGAGCTTCCTATTTGGCCTTGTTTATATGCTGAATCCCACAGACTACTGTTGACTCAACTGAAGTCCTTAAACTTAAGATCACTATTGGGAAGCCAGCCAAGTCTTAGAAAAGGAAAAGAAGAAAATGTTTTCTGCATGAGGCCAACCGCACTGAGCTGGGGAGATCACTGCTCCAAAGATGGAGCATTTAGGACTCTGTTATTGGCTTCCATACCAAAGGGATTAGGGTCACCACACCAAGGTATGGGAAATCTGAAATCTGAATTCAGTCTGAATTTTTAAGAAACCATAGCCCCTATACCTACAGGAAAGTGAAAGGGAGGCAACAGTTAAAACCGAACTTAGTTTTATCTCAGGTGTGTCTGCTTTGGTGGCAGTGAACTGCATTTCTTCAGGAATTAGAAACAGTGGAGATAATATTTAATATAGTGCTTAGCACATGCTGGGTGTTTAATAAATGGTAGGCAGCAGAGTAAGATGAGTCTCTGCACTGGCTAGCTGAGAGGCAGCTCTGGGCATGCTCTGGGTCTGGCTCCTTTGTAAAGGGGGATTCACTCTGGTGACTCACCCCTCAAGAATGTTGTGAATTGACTGGTGCAAGCTATTTAATATTCCGATGATTATTTCTAGAGGGCAACCGCCTGCAGTGAGCCAAATTCCAGTCTTGCCACAGAACTGCTTTCTCCCCCCCCCCCCTTCCCCCTCCCCCCCCTTAGCTCCAGCCACCCTTCTCTTTTCCTGATCTTTCCAATGGTACCTTTTTCTTCTACCTCAGAAGGAGAATGCCTGTATTCTCAGGTATGGTTTCTGAAGGCTCACTTCCAACAGGTCTCCTTTTTCATTAGCACCACACCTCCCTCTGGAAGCTGTGTATTTTGTACTTAACAAATGCCAAGGCAACAAGGAATGGCTTGGACAGAACTGGCCTAGGAGCCAGGTAGGTTTGAGTGCTGCCTCTGACACATAGTGAGCTGTGAGACTTTGGATGAGTCACTTCTTCATTCCTAGACAATGCCCTAAAACCATCAGGTGCAGAGAAGCTAGAGAGGGCTCCCTATACTAATGAAATCACAAGTTGAGTCCTTATCCTTGTTCCTGCCTCTAACAGATTGGGAAAAGGAGATACTTTTCAGATACCTTTCCTTAGATAAAGCACTGGACACTGGACCCTGGACTCTGGAAGACCTGAGTTCAAAGCCAGCCTCTCCAGTATGATCTAGCAGTATGACTCGTGGCAGACCACATAACCAACCTCTGTCAGCCTATAAAATGGGAATAAGAGCACCTACTTTTCCCTTCTTAGATGGAAAGTCTTCCAAACAATTTAGGTTAGATTAGTGCTATGCTGTAAAAAATAAATAATAGTCACATATATACAGATCGCTGCAATTAATGATTAACTCTACTAAAGTATATGAATAAACAATCAGACCCTATTCCTGCCTATAAAGTTAAACTTTTTCCTCTGAGAGTATTTCTTTACCCTTCTTTTCCCTCATGAACCCTGTATACTGTCAATCAATAAACGTTTAGTGCCTACTTTCTACCGGACACTGTGCTAAGAGCCAGGAATACAAAAAAAAAAAAAGGCAAAAAATAGTTTCTGCCTTCAAGGAGCTTGAAGTCTAAAGGAGGAAACAGCACGCAAACAAATAGAGACAAAACAAGCTGCATATTGAAAAACCCAGAATGTTCTTGCATTGGAATTAAGAGATTGGAGAAGACTGAAGGTGGGGTTTTACTTAAGACTTAAAGGAAGCTAGAGAAATCAAAATGGAAGAAAGAGAGCATTTCAGGTATGGAGGACATCCAGAGAGAATGAATACCCTGAGCCACGAGAATGGAGTATGTGGTTCATGGAATAGCCAACCAACCAGTTTTACTGTATCAAAGATTACATGTTATGGAACAATATTTTCACACTACTCCTTCCAAAAATTCTATTTTATTTCATATTTGTGAGAAATAGCTTTTCTTTTGTTTCTGCTTGTAACTTGTTAATCTTAAGGCTAAAGAGGAAAAATATCCTATGTAAAATATAAGTTCCTTGGGAGCAAGAACCTTCTGGGTTTTGTCTTTGTACCCCTGTACTTAACACAGTCTTTGCACATCCTAGGCCCTAAGACATTGAATGATATTAAATGATTAAATGATATTAGAGCGAGAGAGAATCAGTCAAAAGCCTTATTGCAAAAGACCCATTCCACAGGCACATCTAATATTTTCTAATCTTTCAGATGGCACAGACTACTGGGTGGATTGGAGGGTTTCATTATTTTCCTTGATTCACAGAATTTCCTGTTAGGGAAATTTAGGTTCTGAACATGAGAATTACTAGGTCAAAAAACTAAAAGTTCTTCTAATCAGATGGATTAGTCTTTTCACCATTATCTATCGTAATTCTCCTAGCAAACTTTTAGCTTCTTATGCTTAATACACAAATCTGTGACTTCATCAATTTGAACATTCTCTGCAATGGTACAGATTGCAAACTATGCCTACCCATCCTGTATATTCATGTCCTCTCATGAGTTCATCACAAGAGGCCCACCCAAGGGGATATGTTGGAGCTGAATCATATCAATCTTGAAATTCTTGCTTTAAACAAAGTAAAAATAAGGAAGTTGCACATAAATAGAAGAATAGTTCATAAATACTCCTTAAGTAAAGAACAAAGTTGAAAATGAGTTTTATCATACATCAGAAAGAGAGAGAAACATTATTTCATGGGATATTTAGTACTGAAATATACATAATAATCAGTGCTAAATATTTGCCAAAAGACCAGGATCCAAAATTATTTGCCAAAATGGTTGCAATTGGTTCTTGGGGATTAAACAGCAGAGAAAAATCTGAGAAATTTGAGAAGATGCTTCAGATTCAGTAAGCATATACTCTGATATTTGGCATCTTAGTTCAAGGATGGGAAAAGGTAAGAATAGGGGAAAATCTATGCAAAATTATGGTTCAAAAAAAGAATGAGATATATTAGATTAATTGCTGTCTAGGAGCAAAGGTGGGAGGAAGAGAGAAAATTTGAAACACAAGGTTTTGCAAGAGTGAATGTTGAAAACTATCTTTGCAAAAAATTTTATTAAAAAATTATTTTAAAAAAGTCTGATGACTTTAGATATATCTATTCTTCTTTGAGAAAAGAAGTTAATAGGGCATCATAAACAGCAAGCCCCAGATGGCATGATAAGACAAAACCAAAACCTAAAGGACCAAAAAAGATATATTGCTGATATGAGAGTTATTCCTAAACCTCTTATCTTTGTAAGATATTACTTATCTATCACAAATTGTAAAAATTAAGAAGAAAGAATAATAATGAGAGAAAAGATATGATATACAACTGAAACCAACTTAAATCCCAATTTGTGTACACATAAATAGTTGACAATTAAAAATGGGGAATGGACATAAATTATATCAAAACCAGTTTCAATAATTTTATGAAGAATTTTACCCATTGTAAATTACTTGCCACAATGAAGAGAATGAACGAACCATAAAATATCTTTTGTCAACAGACTTTTTGCTTTACTTGCCTGCCAAGAGAGATGGCTACCAGAACAACACTGGAGTAGAATATAAACTCAGTCATAAAATCTTAAGAAGGATGATGGACAATTTGACTAAAGTCATCCCATAAAGCAGCAGTAAAGGGTAAAAACAGGTTTTTTGTGGGGAGGCACTTTGCAAGATAGCAAAATCATTCCAAAGGCAGTTATGAAATGGAAAAAAGGAAACAAATAGAAGAAAAATGAAAATATTTGTGAAAATTATTATAACAGACTTTTTTTCTGTCAAGAATAGTGAACCATTATACCAGGATCCTAATCTTGATTGTATTTGTTAGACAAATAGAAATGCCTAAAAGAATCTCACATACAAACACACACACAAAAAGAAAACAAAAATAAAGAAAGCAGCCAGATTAGACTATATGTATCTAGAGATTTGTGCTAGAGCTGACACAAATGTTAGGGCATTGAGGGATCAACATACAAGCTATCTGGAAAAATTAAAAAGGAAAAATACCAAAGGAATAGGAAAAGTCACTCAGACATTAGTACCTTAAAAAAAGGGACTAAGAGAATATTATTAACTGTCAAACTCTATGTCTACTCTTCTCCGATTTATATAAAATATTTATAGAATCATTATAAAAATCAAGAGCATCTTTGATGAGAATATTATTAATTTGGAATAAGATTTTAGAAAGTAATATTTAACAGTAGACATTAACTTTACCAGTTCACAATTGATTGAAAAAAGAGAGAAAATATAAAATCCAACTGTGTTGTTGATTTTTTTAAATGATTCAGTAGAGTTTATATTGCACATTATAGGTTATTTTTCAATATGATGTCCCCCAAGTGTATGTGAAAATATTCAATATTTTTTAAAACTATAACAGAAATAACCCTACTCAACAACCCTCTGATCATAAATATGTAGTGAAAAAAAAAAATTTGTTCACTCACCAAAGATTTGCCAATGTAATGGAAAAGATCCTATGCAGAGTCCCAAGTTGAAGGATTCTTTTGGATGTTAAGATTCTCTACAGATGACATTGTGCTAATGGCAACAAGCCTTGATTGTAGTATGTTCTGGAAAGAGCTGACATCACCCAGAGAAGTCTGATTGATCCATCTACACAGGGAAGACCCACTGTTCTATTGCCTCATTTATACTATGCATTTGGATAGACGTTCTCTAGAGCAGTCATTCTACCTAAAATCCATGAAGTAATTGTTAAAATACTTTTATAACTATACTTCCATAGAATTAGCTTTCCTAGTAATTCTATGTATTTTAATTGTTAAAAATAATTTTATAACTATACTTCCATAGAATTAGCTTTCCTAGTAATTCTATGTATTTTTATGCATTTAAAAACGTATTTCTTGAGCAGGGGTCTATATACTTCATCAGCCTGTCAAAGGGATCCAAGATGCCCAAAAATTAAAAAGTACCTGCTTGTCCATCATGCTGGGACAGATAGTACATATGTCCAACAAATTGGGTGTAGGATTTAACAATAGGAAAGTGGGCATTGCAGAGCTCCTTTTAATGACCCCAAATTTCCCATGAAAGCAAAAGCGAGTATTTTTAATACCAACATTCTACTGCTGTTAACACATAGCAAAACATGGAATATAACAATTTCTGAAGATGTAAAAATTAATTTCACACACAGGGCAATGGAAAGGTACATGGTAGATATGAACAGGCTGCCACATATCACCAGTGAGGAATTATTTATTTTAATTAAAGCTTTTTATTTTTGAAAACATATGCATGGACCAATTCTTCTATATTATTTACCCTTGCAAAATCTTGTGTTCCAATTTTCCCTCTCTTGCCCCACACCCTTCCCTAGGTGGCAAGTAATCCTATATATGATAAATCTAATGTATGTATACATATTTATCCAGTTACTGTGCTGCACAAGAAAAACCAAATCAAACCAGTAAAAAAAAAAAAAAGAAGAAGCAGCAAAATAAAATGCAAACAACAACAGAAAGAGTGAAAATGCTATGTTATGAACCACACTCATTTCCCATAGTTCTCTCTCCGAATTTAGATGACTCTCCTCATTACTGAACAATTGGAACTGGTTGGAATCATCTCATTGTGGAAGAGAGCCACGTCCATCAGTATTGATCATCATATAGTCTTGTCTTGTTGCTGTGTATAATGATCACTGGTTCTGCTCATTTCACTTAGTATCAGTTCATGTAAATCTCTCCAGGCCTTTCTGAAATCGTCCTTTTGGTTGTTTCTTATAGAACAATAATATTCCATAACATTCATATACCATAATTTATTCAGCCATTCTCCAATTGATGAGCATCCATTCAGTTTCCAGTTTCTAGCCACTACAAAGAAGGCTGCCACAAACATTTTTGCACATGTAGATCCCTTTCCCTTTTTAAAAATCTCTTTGGGATATAAACCCAGTAGAAACACTGCTTGATAACTTTTGAGCATAGTTCCAAATTGCTCTTCAGAATGGTTGGATGTGTTCACAGTTCCACCAATAATGTGTTAGTGTCCTAGTTTTTCCACATCCCCTCCTACATTCATCATCATCTTTTCCTGTTATCTTAGCCAATCTGACAGGTGTGTAGTGGTATCTCAGAGTTATCTTAATTTGCATTTCTCTGATCAATAGTGATTTCTAGAGCACCTTTTCATATGACTAGAAATAGTTTGAATTTCTTCATCTAAAAATTATATGTTCATATCCTTTAACCACTTATCTATTGGGGAATAACTTGTATTATAAATTTGAGTCAATTCTCTATATATTTTAGAAATGAGGCCTTTATCAAAATTTTTTAATGTAAAAGTGTTTTCCCAGTTTATTGCTTCCTTTCTAATCTTGTCTGCATTTTTTTTGTTTGTACAAAACCTTTTTAACTTAATATAATCAAAATTATCTATTTTGTGATCAATAATCTTTAATCACAAATTCCTTCCTTCTCCACAGATCTGAGAGGAAAACTATACTATGTTCTTCTAATTTGTTTATATCATTCTTTATGTCTAGATCATGAACCCATCTCAACCTTATCTTGGTATACAGTGTTAGGTGTGGGTTGATGCCTAGTTTCTGCCATATTAGTTTCCAATTTTTCCAGCAGTTTTTGTCAAATAGTGAATTCTTTTTTTTTCTTTTTTTTTTTTAAATAGTGAATTCTTATTGCAAAAGCTGGGGTCTTTGGATTTGTCAAACACAGATTGCTGTAGTTATTGACTATTTTGTCCTGTGAACCTAACCTATTCCACTGATCAACTATTCTCTTTTTTAGCCAGTACCAAATGGTTTTGATTACCACTGCTTTATAATATAGTTTTAGATCTGGTACAGCTAGGTCACCTTCATTTTTTTTTTTTTTTCATTAATTCCCTTGAAATTCTTGACCTTTTGTTCTTCCAGATGAATTTTATTGTTATTTTTTCTAGGTTAGTAAAATAGTTTCTTAGGAGTTTGATTGGTATAGCACTAAATAAATAGATTAGTTTTAGGTACTTTATTATATTCACTTGACTTATCTTTTTCCAGTTGTTTAGATCTGCCTTTATTTGTGTGGAAAGTGTTTTGTAGTTTTACTCATATAGTTCCTGACTGTCCCTTGGCAGATAGATTCCCAAATATTTTATACTATTGACAGTTATTTTAAATGGAATTTTTCTTTGTATCTCTTGCTGTTGGATTTTGTTAGTGATATATAAAAATACTTATGATTTATGTGGATTTACTTTGTATCCTGCAACTTTGCTAAAGTTGTGGATTACTTCTAATAGTTTTTTATTTGATTCTCTAGGGTTCTCTAAGTATAGCATCATATCATCTGCAAAGAGTGATAATTTAGTTTCCTCATTATCTACTCTAATTCCTTTAATCTCATTTTCTTCTCTTATTGCCAAAGCTAGCATTTCTAATACAATATTGAATAGTAATGGTGATAGTGGGCAACCTTGTTTCACCCCTGATATTACTGGGAATGATTCCAGTTTATCCCTATTTCATATGATACTTGCTGGTGGTTTTAAATAGATAGATGCTGCTGACTATTTTAAGGAAAAATCCATTTATTCCTATACTCTGTTTTTAATAGGAATGGATGTTAGATTTTATCAAATGCTTTTTCTGCATCTATTGAGATAATCATATGGTTTTTATTAATTTGGTTATTGATATAGTCAATTATGCTAATAGTTTTCCTAATGTTGAACCAGCCCTGCATTCCTGGTATAAATACTACTTGGTCGTAGTGTATTATCCTGGGGATGATTTTCTGTAATCTGTAATTAATATTTTGTTTAAAATTTTTCCATCAATATTCATTAAAGAAATTGGTCTATAATTTTCTTTCTCTGTTTTCATCTTACCTGGTTTAGTTATCAGTAGCATGTCTGTGTTATAAAAAGAATTTGATAGGACTCCTTCTTTCCCTATTTTTTTCAAATAGTTTATATAACATTGGAGTTAATTGTTCTTTAATTCACATGTAAGAATTCACATGTAAATCCATTTGGCCTGAAGATTTTTTCTTAGGGAGTTGATTAATACCTTAGTCTTACCTTAGTCTATTTCTTTTTCTAAAGTGGGACTATTTAAGTAATTTATTTCCTCTTCTGTTAATCTGGGCAATTTATATTTTTGTAGGTATTCCTCCATTTACTTTAGGGTATCAAATTTATTCGCATAAAGGTGGGCAGAATAACTCCTAATTGTTACTCTAATTTTTCTCTTCGTTGGTGGAAAGTTCTCCCTTTTCATTTTTGAGACTAACAATTTGATTTTCCTTTTTTCTTTTTCCCATCAAATTAACTAAAGGTTTATCTATTTTGTTGTTTTTTTTTTTTTTCATAAAACCAACTCTTATTAATTCAATAGTTTTTTTCAATTTCAATTTTATTAATCTCTCCTTTTATTTTTAGAATTTCAAGTTTGGTATTTGATTGGGGGTTTTTAATTTGTTCTTTTTCTAACTTTGTTAGTTGCAAGCCTAGGTCATTGATCTTCTCTTTCTTTATTTTATGCAAGTAAGCATCTAGAGAGATAAAATTTCCCCTCATTACCACTTTGCATCCCAGAAATTTTGGTATGTTGTCTCATTGTCATTCTCTTGGATGAAATTGTTAATTGTGTCTATGATTTGCTGTTTCACCCATTTATTTTTTAGGATGATTTTATTTAGTTTCCAATTACTTTTTGGTCTATTTTCTCCTGGCCTTCTATTGAATATAATTTTTATTACATTGTGATCTGAAAAAAAAATGCATTTACTATTTCTGCCTTCCTGCATTTGATTTTGAGGTCTTTGTCCTAATATATGGTCACTATAGGTTCTATGAACTGTCAAGAAGAAAGTATACTCCTTTGTCTCCATTCAGTTTTCTCTAAAGATCTATCATACCAAACTTTTCTAGTGTTCTATTTACCTCCTTAACTTTCTTCTTATTTATTTTGTAGTTCGATTTATCTGGTTCTGAGAGAGCAAGTTTGAGATCTCCTACTATTATAGTTTTGCTATCTATTTCTTCTTGCAGCTCTCTTAACTTCTCCTTTAGGAATATAGATGCTATACCATTTGGTGCATATATGTTTAGTATTGATATTGCTTCATTATCTATGATACCCTTTTGCAAGATATAGTTACCTTCCTTATTTCTTTTAATTAGATCAATTTTTGATCTGAGATCAGGATGGCTATCCCTGCTTTTTTTACTTCACCTGAAGCATAATAGATTCTGCTCTAGCCTTTTATCTTTACCTTTATTGCTCTGCTTTCAATATGTTTCTAATAAACAACATATTGTAGGATTCAGGCTTTTAATCCACTTCTGTTTGATGGGAGAGTTCACCTCATTCACATTTACAGTTAAAACTACTAATTCTATGTTTCCCATCATCTTATTTACCCCAAACTATACTTTTCTCTTTCCTTTTCCCTTTTGCCTCCTCCCCAGTATTTTACTTATGAGCATCACTTGCCTCAAGCAGCCCTCCTTTCTTATACTTTTCCCCTACTATTTCTGTTTTCTCTTCTAGTAGCCTTCCCCTTCCCTTTTCCCCTTTCCCCTCCCACTTTATAACAGTAAACCCTAATTATATATGCATTCTCTATGTATACCCATAACAGAAATACAGTTCTCAAGAGTTCTTTTTACATTTTTTTATTCTTCTCTTGAGTTCTATATATTTGGAGGTCAAAATTTTTTGTTTAGCTCTGTTCATTTCATCAGAAATAAATGGAATTCATCTGTTTTGTTGAATATCCATCTTCTTCCCTGAAAGAAAATGCTCAGTTTAGCTGGCTAGTTTATTCTTGGCTGCATTCTAAGTTCCTTTGCCTTTCAGAATATCAGATTCCAGGTCTGCTGCTAGGTCCTAGGTAATCCTTATTGTGGCTCCTCAGTATTTGAATTGCTTTTTTCTGATTGATTGTTATATTTTTTCCCTTGGTCCAATACTTCTGAAATTTAACCACTATATTCTTTGGGGTTTTAATTTTGGGGTCTCTTTAAGGAGGTGTTCGGTGAATTCTTTCAATGGCTAATTTGCCATTCTGGTTCTTTGACATCAAAGGCAGTTCTCTGATGATTTCCTGAAAAGTAGTGCCTAAGCTCTTTTTTCCATCATGATTTTCAGGAAGTCCAGTTATCCTTAGATTGTCTTTCTTAAACCTATTTTCCAGGTCAGTTGTTTGCCCAAGTAGTTATTTTACATTTTCTTCTGTTTTTTTCTTTTTTTCTTTTTTTTTTTTGGTTTTGTTTGATTGATTCTTGATGTCTTATTGAAGCATTCATTTCCATTTGTTTAGTTCTGATTTTTAGTGAATTATTTTCTTTATTTACTTCTTTTTGTATTTGTCCAATTGAATTTTTAAATGAGTTGTTTTGTTCTATGGATTTTTTTTCCTTTTACAAATTCTGTTTTTCAGGAAGTTGTTTTTCCATTTTGTCAAATCTATTTTTTTATGAATTATATGTATATGCTTTTTCCACTTCATTAAGTCTATTTTGTAGTGAACTTTCTTCAGATAATTTCTGTTGCCTTTTCCAAACCCTCTTGCAAAGTTTTCGTTTCCTTTCCCCATTTTTCTTCCAGCTGTCTTTTAAGATCTTTTATAATTTCTTCTAAGAGAGTCTCATGTGATGAGGGCCAATTTATATCATCCTTTGGGGCTTCATCTGGAGATGGTCTGCTTTTAGTCTCCTCAGCGTTTGAAATCTGTTCTTCTCTTTCATCAAAAAAACTATCTGTGGTCTTTTTGCTTTTTTACTAATTTTTTGTTGTTGTTGTTGAGATCTGCTTTTAGGGCAAGAGAGATTGTTCAAACTTCCTCTACAATCAGCAACAACTGTGCTGGGTCAGTGCTGACTTGCTCCTGGTGCTGAGTGAACATGGCCAATTCCTATAAAATTCTGGCATTTTAGGGTTCACTCTTTACCATTTGTGTTTGTGTTGGATGTCTTATAACTTCTCTGCTGATCTACTGGATTGCATCCAGGACTGAGTAGCCAACACTGCTATAGATTCATTGAGCCCACACCACCCCAGGTCTATGCTTGGCCTGCTTGCATTTGGCCTGCCTCCCTCCGTGCTTGATTGAAGCAGATCTTTTCTGGAGGGCTTCAAAATTACCTTCTGTTGGTAATTTGTTACACTCACAATATTTGTGGGTTCTCCAGTGAGGGATTTTTAAAAGAATAAGGGTGAAAGATATTATCAAGGAATGGTGAGAAATTTATTTAAACACATGTCTTAAGAGGGAATAACAGATGATCATCTAGCAGGGATCCTCAAAATACAGCCCGCAGGCCAGATGCAGCAGCTAAGGATGATTATCCCCCTCACCCAGGGCTATGAAGTGTCTTTATTTAAAGGCCCATAAAACAAAGTTTTTGTTTTTACTATAGTCCGGCACTCCAACAGTCTAAGGGACAGTGAACTGGCCCCCTATTTTAAAAGTTTGAGGACCCCTGATCTAGAGTTTTCTTATCACTCTTGCAATATCAGAAGAGAATGTGGAAGATCTTCAACAAGTTGGGCTAAACTTTTTATATTCATTTATTTACATGCTTTTCTTTTGCCAAAATAAAAATGTCGTGAACTTGCTTTCATTTAGCCATTTGTAAAATGAAGCTGAGAAAAAATTCACTTTCAAGAGCTGAGAAAGGAGCTTTTAGAAAGAGAACATAGAATTTAATTCTGTGCCAAGAGTTTTGTTTCCAGACAATTTTTCCTCTTTAATTACCAAAGTCTACACTAGGATGATGAAAAATTAGTTAATATTTTGAAACCACAACTTGAACTCCTTTTCAAAGTTAGTTAGACATTGTCTTTTAACCTTTATAAGCTAGAAACGGACATGTGAAAGATTATAAAAAGCATTATGGAAATAATTGTCTTTGGTTAAATGAGTTTCTTAAGGAATTCCACAAAAGTAATTTAGGACAAGATTCTCTTGTCCAGCTAATTTCATGGTAGTATTATCACTCACATCCTTTTGAGATAAATCTACGAAACTAAAAACGGGAAAGTCAACTAAGCAAATTAAAAACTTGAAGATTAAGAAGTTGAATTGAATGTTGTGGGAAGTTATTTAATAAACCTAGAACTGCAATATCTTTTGAGTGGTGATGCTTTTACTTAGAGTTGCTGAAAGAAGGACCAAAAGGAAGCTAGAGCAAAATTCTATGGAATTTTCACAAGTAACTAATCAATCCTGTGGAAGCAGTGCTCTTAACGTTGCTGAAAGTTAGGAAGGTTCAGGGGTTTTGTATTAGAAGCTGTCTAACGATAGTCGTCTTTGTCAAGTAAGAATCATCATTGCCATGGCTACATGCTAATATGTATGAGCTTATCTGAGCCACTTGGACTGGTGAATCTAATAATTCTCATTTGCAATGACAGCTTAATTACTGTTAACCTGATTTTTTTGCATAACATCTGCCATGTGCAGTGTTTTCTATACCTCCTCCCTACCACTATCACCCTCCTCTGAAGAAGCTGGCTGTTTTAAACATCTAAATGTCTCTTATTTTAAATATATAGTGTGAAACATTTTTACAGTTAAAGGTTCTGATAAAGGTCTCATTTCCAAAATATATAGAGAATTGACTCTAATTTATAAGAAATCAAGTCATTCTACAATTGATAAATGGTCAAGAGATATGAACAATTTTCAGATGATGCAATTGAAAACATTTTTACTCATATGAAAAGGTGTTCCAAATCATTATTGATCAGAAATGCAAATTAAGACAACTCTGAGATACCACTACCCACCTGTTAGATTGACTAAGATGACAGGAAAAGATGATGACAAATGTCAGAGGGAATTTAGGGAAACTGTGACACTAATGCATTGTTGGTGGGAGTTATCCCAGAATGCATCCAACCATTCTGGAGAGCAATTTGGAACTATGCTCAAAAAGTTATCAAACTGTGCATACCCTTTGACTCAGCAGTGTTTCTACTGCGTTTATATCCCAAAGAGATCTTAAAGGAGGGAAAGGGACCTGTATGTGCCAAAATGTTTGTGGCAGCCCTTTTCGCAGTGGCTAGAAACTAGAAATTGAATGGATGCCCCTCAATTGGAGAATGGCTAAATAAACTGTGGTATATGAATGTTATGAAATATTGTTGTTCTGTAAGAAATAACCAGCAGGATGAATACAGAGAGGTTTGGAGAGACTTACATGAACTCTGATGCTAAGTGAAATGAGTAGAACCAGATCATTATACATTTCAACAACAGTACTCTATGTTGATCATTTCTGATGGACGTGGCCATCTTCAGCAATGAGAGGATCCAAATCAGTTCCAGTAGATCGGTGATGAACAGAACCAGCTACACCCAGCAAAAGAACACTGCAAAATGAACGTGGACCACAACTTAGCATTTGCACTCTTTCTGTTGTTGTTTGCTTGCATATTTGTTTTTCTTCCCAGGTTATTTTTACTTCCTTTATAAATCTGATTTTTCTTGTACAACAAGATAACTGTATAAATATGTATACTTATGTTCTATTTAACATATACTTTAACATGTATGGGACTGCCTGACATCTAGAGGAGGGGATGGAGAGAAGGAGGGGAAAAGTTGGAACAGAAGTTTTTGCAAGAGTCAATGTTGAAAAATTACCCATGGATATGTTTTGTCAATAAAAAGCTATGATGGTAATAATTTTTTAAAAAAATATATAGTGTGGCCTAGATGGATAAAGTCCTAATCTGGGCATCAGAAAACCTTGGTTCTTGTTGCAGCATCTGATTCTGATAAGTAGGTAGCACTCTAGATTAAAGAATGTAGCTTTAAATCCTATTTCTAAGGTTAAGTCACTTACTACTGCCTTGACTTTCAGTTTCCCCATCCAAATGCCAGGGTTGGACTAGAGTTGATGATCTCTGAAATTTCTTCCAGTTTTAGGTCTGTGATATTTGGATAAATTTATTCATAGTGTCTTGTGAGTCTCCACCTTTCTTTTTTTCTGTTTATACAATCCCTATACCAATAAACTGTCATGGATAATGCCTATAATTTTTTTAAATGCAAGCGAAAGGACACAGGTATTTTGAGAATTCATAATATTAACTTGAAAACTCATAAACTCACATATGTTCTTGACCAATTGGTCACATTTGGAAAAATCCCACACATTGTCAATCATTTTTCTTCCTGCTCCCAACAAATGAAATGCTGTACAGGAGCTGAGCCTGCCTTTGTTTCCCATTTTTCAAAATACAGTAGGGGATAGGCAGAAAACTGAAGAAAATCACCCTGATATTGATGGAGCTGAGGTGGTTTCTTTTTTGTGAGAGCTGTGACTGACCTAGAAACTGGACGGAATGTTGTAGAACTTGGTTACCCTTGGTTGTTAAGCCAGTTTCCTGGGTAATGGTGCTTGCCTTTGCAAAGATGAAACTGCAATGTAGGCCGAGTATTCTCACTAAAGCAAGTGTAAGCAATACCTATTAGTTAAAATAGCAATACTGCAGTTGGGGAATATAGATGAACAGACTAAAATATTAACTCTCAGGGAGATGTGATGTGGGATAGTTCTAAAGAGAAGTTTGCTTGGTAAGATCTTGTCTTTTGATCTCAACCCTTGTCTTCTCCAGCAAATTGCCCCTACTATTATCCCTATAATGCTGCTAATCTCTAATTCTGTCCCTATCTCTTGGTACCTTCCTTGCACCTACACACATTTCTGTATCTCCTCCATCCTTTAGAAAAACTTAATGATTCAACCTTAACATCTGTCATTCTATATCTTTCCTTCTTTTCTCAACCAAACTCTTTGAGAAAGGTGCCTTTATCTCCTCTTCTCTTACTCTCTTCTTACCATTCTGCAATCTGCATTCCTCTCTCATCATTCACTTGAAACTTTCAAGTGATTTCTTAATTGGCAAATTCATGTCCTTTTCTCAGTTCTTATTCAATTGTCACAATTTGTGACAGCATGTCACATTAATTACTACCTCCTTAGTACCCTCTTCTCTAGGTTTTTGTGATACTGCTGTTTTCTAGTTCTCCTACCATATGATCATTTCTCATCCAGATCCTTATCCCTGTCTTGTAAACATTTGTGTCTTCCAAGGGCCTCTGGATCCTCTTTTTTTTCTATATTTTCTCTTGATATTATCAGTTTCCATGGGTTCATTTAACATATCAATGCAGAAGCTCCCCAGTTCTGTAAGTCTAGCCCCAAGCTTTCTCCTAAACTCCAACCATCTGTCTTTTGAACATCTCAAACTAAATAATTTCATGGGCATCCCATGACAAAACAGAACTCATTCTCTTTCCTCTCAAAATGTCCATTCCCTATTTCCTGATTACTTCCCTGTTACTCTTAAGGGTACCAGCATCTTCTCAATCAGCTAGACTTGCCTTAGTCCCATCTTTGACCCTTCACTCTCACTCATAGCACATATATATCTACTTATATTATGTATCGCTATCTATATACACATATTATATAATTCATATATTTACTTACATACATAATCTACTTCATTGACAGATCTTATTGATGTTGTAAATGAAGAAGTACCTCTTATTATATGTTCTCTTCTCTTCACTTGCAAAGCCATCACCCTAATTCTGGCCATCAGTGCTTCTTGCCTGGACTTTAGCCTTTCAATTGGTCTCTCAGCCTCAAATTTCTCCCCATTCTAGTCCATTCTCAATTCATTTTCCCACATGATTTTCCTAAAGCACAGATGTTTAACCATGTCACACATCCCCACTCTCATCCCTGTCAGACCTCCCACCCCAAATAAACTCCAGCATCACCCTCTTACTTCATAGATCAAATATAAAATCTTTTACTCCACACTTAAAGCCTTTCAGTTTTGTTTTTTAAAACCTGGCTCTCTTTCCTACCTTTCTAGTTTTCAAATGCTACTGCTCAACCTGCCTTTGCACTGTCTCTTCCTCATGTTTGAGTGCTCTCCTTCCTCTTAATATCCTTGGCTTTCTTAAAGATAATTCAAATCCTCATAGGGATGGGAAGCCCTTTAGTTATATTTTTCTTCCTTAGACTTATGAACTTCTTGAGGGCTGTATAGTCTTTACCCTTATCTGTATCTCTAGCACGATGCTGGCACATAGTAAATGCTTAATAAATGCTTATGAACTCATTTCTACATTGTCTTACCTGTAATTTAATTTGGAGTTAAAAAGTTAAAAGTTAAAATTCAGAAATCATCTAGTTCAGTCCCTTCATTTTTCAGACCTAGAAAAATTAAGTAATTTACTCAACAAGGCTGAGATTTGAACCTCAGTTTTCTGATCCCAAATTCATTACACTTTCTACTATACTGTACTGATCTCTGAAGGGCTTGTGGGGAGGAGTGCGTGGAGACACTGGGAAGAAAAGAGAGAAATGTCATCCATCTATCTGGATTGCTATCTCATGCAAAGTGATGGAGGGAAGCAGGCATAGAGAGGCCATGTAATTTGCCAAATGACACAGAAGTAGAGAGGGCAATGGTTTTATATTTACATTTAGAGCTGGAAGGAAACCATGTTGCCTAAGTTAATCCTTCCTCTCTCTTTGCCACTCCTTCCCTCTCTCCCTCCCCTTCACCCCCCTCCCTGTCTCTCTTTATCTCGCCTTCTCTCCTTCCCTCCTCCCTTCCTCCCCCTCTCCCCCCCGCAGAGAAATGAGAAAACAAGCTCAAACAGGTTGTGACTTCCCCAAAGTCACACAGTGAGTGGCAGAGTAGGTTGTATCCAATAATAACCATGATGTAAGAAGATAAAAGGCATCATCACAATGTTAAAATTTTTTTAATAGGAAGGAGTGAAGTAAAAATTAGAGAGAGCAAGAGTCTTATGTCCTGTGTTGTCATTTACTTTCAGATATTTTCAGATCTGTTTCTTTTTCTTTTCTTCCAGATATGGAGTCCCTATAAGCAACCAGGTTGCACTGGAGACCTCGATGGTCGAATTGAAGATGATTCCCGCTGTCTCTATACCCATGAAGAATATATCAGCCTTGTGTTGAACAGTGGGAGTGGCTTGTCTCATGACTACGCCAACCAGTCAGTCCAAGAAGACCCACGGATGATGGCTTTCTTTGACTCTTTGGTACGCCGGGAGATCGAGGGTTGGAGCTCAGATTCCGATAGCGACCTCAGTGAGAGCACCATCCTGCAGCTGCACGCAGGGGTGAGCGAGCGCTCGGGCTACAGTGATTCCGAGTCCTCTGCCTCCCTGCACCATTCTCCACCCCCTGTGGCCAACGAGCCAGCTGACACCGGCTTCCACCTGGGACCCCTTGGAGCCGCAGCAATAGCATCCCCCCCGCCCTCATCATGTGAAGATGTGGCTTCGCGACAGCAGCGTCTGTCTGCCTTGCGGAGGTACCAAGACAAGCGCCTCCTGGCCCTCTCCAATGAGTCAGATTCCGATGAGAACGCTTGTGAGGCCGAGCTGGATACCGACCTCTTCCCCCGACCCAGATCACCCAGCCCTGAAGAAAATGAGTCTAGTAGTTCCAGCAGCAGCAGTAGCACTGAGGATGAGGAGGAGCTGAATGAAAGGCGCACGTCCACCCGCCAAAGGAACGCCATGAGGCGGCGACAGAAGCCTCCACGAGACGACAGGCCTGGTGCCCCAGCAAAGCACACCGGGACCTATATTGGAGAAGATAACTACGATTACCCACAGATCAAAGTAGATGACCTCTCCTCCTCCCCAGCCTCCTCCCCAGAGCGCAGCACCTCAAACGTAGAGACCCACCCAGGGCGGGCGTCCCCAGCTTCCGACATGGAGTCAGTGGAGCGCAAAATCTACAAAGCTTACAAATGGCTTCACTACTCCTACATCTCATATTCAACTAGCAAAGACGAAGAGACTTCCTTAGGAGTTGGGGGGGAGGCAGATGAGGGGAAACCTGGGACGAGCGAGAAGAGCCACATCGCTCCTTCATCCAGCAGAAGTGGTTTGAGTGCTGCCAGTCCCCATGGCAGCCAGGAGCTCCCCATTGAAGGCCAAGGCAGGGAAGCTTTGAAAGAAGGCAGTCCTACCACAAGTCCTAGCCATGGCCCAGGCTGCGATCATGACAGCCATGCAGGTGCAGAAGAACAAGAAGGCACATCCCAGAGCACCAGTAACCCCAGCTCCCTCGAACACACTTTTGAGACCAAGAAGCTCAATGGGAAGTCTATCGGCAAAGCCTTGAGTGAGCGGTCTGAGGAGCAGCCCTTGTCCACAGCTCCCAAAGGATCTTGCCTGGCCCTCGGAAGTGGACCCACTAGCTGTCCAAGGACCCAGTCTGACGACAGTGAGGAGAGAAACCTTGAAACTGTCTGTCCCAACCACAACAATGGACACTTCCATCCTCGACCCCTTCACCTCCACAACAATGGACAGAACTTTGGGGAGTCAGAGGCAATCACCCACTCTTCCCCAGGACACTCAGATGCTGACAATGACAATGTGCTTCTGCCCGGAGCACTCTTGCACAAAGACTGCCATCTATCTGAAATGGACTGTGAGGACCACAGCACTGGTACAAAAGAGGACCTAACTGAACCTCACCTGCCAGACATCAGGGGCAGCCATGGACGAAGTGGACTCAAAAGGCACCGGGGGGAGTTGGAAGATACAGATTCAGAAAATTCCTGCTCAGAGAAGAAATTAAAAACATGATAAATGCAAGAGGGGGGAAAAAAGAGCCTACAGAAAGAACCCTATTAAAAAAAAGAAAAAACAAGAAAAAACCCTGTTTAGTAAAATACAGAGGAAAAGGAAAAAAGTATTAAAGGCACATAGAGCCAGGGTCTAAAATGTTGTGTCTATAATGCTGCTCCATTCCATTCGGCGATGGGTCTAAGTGTTTGGCCAATGGCTTGTGCTGTATAAAGAAAAAAATTCAAGTGACTCCTTTATTAGTGAGACTTGAGCATAGTGTACCTGTGCGAGGTTCTGTTAAAGTAAATCCTTGTTGAGACATTTGACTTGTTCTTGTATGTGTGTGTGCACACAGGCGTGTGTGTGTGTGAGACAGAATGTGTGTGTGTGTGCGCGCATGCGTGTGTGTGTGTGTGTGTGTGTGTGTGTGTGTGTTCAGCCTCTCTGCCTGATGGTTGAGTTAGATTTTTCTTTTAGTTCTCCCCATGAAAGAATATATAGATGTATATTTTTTTGCCACCTCACTGTTTACACGCCATAGATATTCTGGTCTTAATGAGGGGTAACTGCTACGTGGGATCCTGTTTGGAGCAGGAATTGTAGAGATGTGGCATTCGAAGGGGCAGAGTAGAGAGCTAATAGAAAGTTGTTCAGTCCATTGACCATGCTGATGAGAAGAGCATGGTTGCTTTTTTGAAAATTGTGAAGCCTTCCATGTTTTCTATATGTAGCACTTTTTTCATAAAGCACTTAAAGTGGATATATTTCATTAAAACATTCTTCATACTAATGAGAGGTTACAGGAAAGAATGGCCTTTTTCAGGTTCAGGGAGAGTATGTGTACCTAATAAATTTTATTGTTTTCAAGTTTGGTAATGCTGCAACATAACCTTTATGAAGACATTAAGTTGGAACTACATGTGGGTCATGCACTGTAACCAATATGGTGCTAGTTCTTAGATCCCAGTTGAACAAAAGCCAGCAGGTGCTTCCTTGGCTCCATGTGTTGAGGGCTAGACTTATAGGAGAAGAGGAATTTCTTATAGAAGAAGAAGAAAGTTTTTAGGAGCTTTACACTTTCGCTACTAACATGAATTCTCATTGATGAGCAACTAAGAGCCATTCAAGTGGAGAGGAGTATCTAGTTGAAAGAGAAAAAGAGTAGTATTGTATACAATTACTTTGTCACAAATCCCATTGACTAGACTTGGTCTGATTTGAAACTCCCTTAGAATTGCTCATGATAGGATCCATGATCCAGCTCCTGCATTGTAGTGTGCATCCTGAAGTATGAAGTTCCTGTTAAGCTGGATAATCTACAAGACAGAAAATGTAAGGAGATGAGTTGATCATAAACTAATGTTCTTTAGATAAAGCTGCAGTGCTTTGAATTTTATGAAGGGAGAAGGGGAAAAAACCAAAAGACTCACAGTGCTGCCATGTAATGATTAGAATCACCTGAGCACAGTGAATATTTGATATGCATTGAAATATGGAACATGGTTCTATATGCCCAATATAATCCATGGAATAATCAGCTGGAGAAGAAGAGATCCATGAAAAGTGAAGAAAATCTAGAGTGAGCAAAGGAATAAAAAAAAAAAAAAAAAAAAAAAAAAAAGCTTCTGTTGGTCAAAAGGTGCTGGAAACCAGATCTGCAAATTAGTATCTGACTTTCAACCTGATTTCTTTTAGTGTGTAAAGTATCTTCCTTTTGCTAGGAGTCTTTAGGATACCAAAACCTGACTGACATATAGGTTTTGTGGAAGGAGAAAGGTAATGAGGGGTGTGATAGTGAGAAAAAAGAAGTCCAAAGTTTGGAGAAGAAAGAAAACTACTTTTAGGCTTTGAGGGAACTATATAAAAAATGGTAAACTAGAAGAGAGTGTCATCTTTCCAAGTTTTTGTAAAGCTAAAGATATACCTGACATGGTATGATGCAACTTACGAATAAAAACACCCTTAGAGGAATGAGAGAGGGGAGAGAAAATATTTTCTATCAACAGTGTGAATAGCAGTGGGAAGGACTCAAAATTGAGCAAATGTTATTTATTGGAAGAAGGGAAGAAAAGTTCTGTAACAACCATTAGAATTTTTTCAGATTTGTAATCAAGATGGCTTTCTGATTTGTCTTCTTTGATTATACACAGATCACTGTAAATTCTGGTTTGATAAGCCCAAGTAATTTTTAAGAATTTTGCTTTTGCAAAGTTTTATTAAATTGAAAAGTTTTTTTTAATCCTTCATATACAAAAGATAATCATTCAGTGTGTGTTTCTCTGCTACCTCTCAGGTTTTTCCTTTTTTTCGTTTTTCTCTATAACAAATGACCTGAAGTGACTTTATCCAAGGAAGTCAATTGTCCTAGAGAGGTAGATTTATGTTCTCTTGAAGATAGCCAATTTGATAGTTGCAGTTCTTAAACTGCAAAATTTTGTCTTTCACTTTCAGGGTCTTTAAACCTTGTTGCAATCATCTTATCCAAATCTCTGAAAGGAAAAAGGGAAGTGTTCAGCCTGTTTGTTAGCTTTTTAGTCTTCAGTCAAAAGAGATGAATTTTAATGGAAATGAACTTTAATAACCATGACCCTCTTAACACCCCAAATTTCAGTTTTTAAAATTACATCATTTTTTAAATAATGTGTTTTATTTTGATAAAGCAAATATTTCTTAACACATATACCCAAACAATTCCCACCCCCTTACAAAGTGCATTCTCTGAAAAAAAAAGTTTTTATCTTCCTCCCCCCCCAAAAAAAAGAGGGCTGTGCACATTAACTTTGACAGTACAGTTCCAACATTAACTCTTATATTAGATCTGAGTTTTATTTTCTGTCATTGTCTTAAGATTTACATGGTTGTAATCTTTACATATTGTTCTTTTGGTTCTGCTTTCTTCTCTCTTCATCACTTACTAGAAGACATTCTAAAAAAGATTCTGCATTACACAAGAGATTTGATTCCTCAAGAAGACAGTCCTAAAAATTGAAGATTCTTTCCTGAAATCCTTTTCCACAGTTGCAGATTCAGGGCTTAAGAGACTAATCTGAAGATGATATTGTAACCACATTTATTCCTCAAAATAGCCTGGGTAGATATTTTAATGATTAAGTCGAAGGCACAGAATAATATTAAAAAGCTTTAGCTATAGCTTTACTTTCTACAAAACTTAAAGATTGCATCCTGTGCATTCAGATAGCTAATTGGCAAATAGAAAATGTCACTTAAAATTTTTTTCTTAGCCACAGTTATTATCTTTTTCTTTGATGTAGCAGGCAAATGAGAGTCTAGATTGATTGGTTTAAATAGTAATTGCAATTGGTTTTGATTTAACATACTCAAAATTACTCTGTTTTTGTATGGCAAAATACTTTGCCTTTCCTGAAGCCCTGCACTTCTCTTCTAGTAATAAATTCTTCTCATGTATGTACAAAAATAAATCTATTATCCCCTAGTAACTGCTCACGTATTCCTCTTCCTTAAAACTGAGTTGCCCAAATATACTCTTTCTTTAACTCTTCAAGAACAGAGGAAGAGAGGAAGTAGTTTCAGCTAGGTGAAAGCAATCCAATTCATTAGCAGACTTGGCTGCCTAAGAACTGAGAGGAAATAAGAACCTTGCATTTCATGTTTATTGTAAATTTAACTAATTTCTAATTGTGGATCAGAGATCATCAAGAAGGAAAATGTAGGAAAGGAGGTATGTCAACTTGATTCCCATTGTCACCGAGACCAAGTGATTGGCAGCAATATTGTATCAGAATAAAAAAGTGCTGGATTTGAAAATCAGAAAACCTGAGTTCAAATCTTAATCTTTAGCCGGTTCAATTAGCTCATGCTTGCTCAGCCTGGGAGCAAGTTTTGACTTGACATTTCGAACTTTCTGGAATAAAAAGTGCAAAGATTGGTAAGAGCCTTTAGCAAAGGAGAAAAAAATGAGAAATATGTGGGTATGAATAGATAGCAGAAATGGATTTTCTTAACCCCTTTATGGCTAGAATAGACTGAAAAAGTCAAATATGGGGCATAGTGTGTTATAGAAATGCCTATCTGCAGGACTACAGTAATAGAAAAAGGAATCAGGAAAATAATTTTTAAAAATGAAGTACTAGATTATGACTCTAGAAAATTATGCCATATTTATAGTTAAATAGTGTGTAGCTGTTTCTTCATGAAAACATGTCAATTCCAATCATTTGTGTGCTTCTCTCCACTGCCATCCTACCATGAAGACATCTTATAATGGAAATAAAGAGAAAAGAAGTATAGAATTAACTTTATAGAAATTTGCTTTTCAGCCAGTTTTGCAGGAATGCATCAATTCTATGAGGTAAGAAATACATGTCAAGTGAACCTCAAAATAGATCTGTTGCAGATTGCTGTGTGTTTGATACTTCAAGGACCCATTATTTCATTGGTATGTTGTACTTCCTCCACAGTGAAGTCCTGAAGTCAACCTAGTAATGTCTCTGAACTTATTTAAATTGGTCCTCAAACAGCCCATCTACAGTCTAATAGTGATTTTGTATCTAAAGCCTTTCCAGCTTGATAGAAACTGCCAATAGTATTCAAAACCCTGGCTTTTCATTTCCAGATATCAAACTGTTAAGAAATCTTTTTTGAAAATATGTTAACACATTTTAATTTGATACAAAAAACAAATCTAACTTAAAAAGTACATTTCCTTCAAACAATGTATTGATCCTTCAAGAAAGAAGGATATGTGTACATTAACTTTAGTAGCATAGTACCAACATTGACTTATTAGAACTGAGGGTTGGGTTTGTATGTATATATGGGGTTTTTTTGGGGGGGGAGGAGGGGGGAAGAGGGAGTTCTCCACTTTACAAATATGACCTCAGTCACTAGCTATGTGATCCTCAACAAGTCACCTAACATTAATCCATTGGGGAAGGAAATAGCAAATCACTCTAATTCTTGCCAAGAAAACACCATAGATAGTATGATCAATGGGGTCATGAGGAGTCAACCATGATTGAACAAGTAATTATAAATGTTATGCTTTTGACTCTGCTTTCTTCCCTCTATATTGCTCACTAGAAGGGATAACTTTGGGGAACCCAATTAATCACCTCAAGGCCATGAAGAGATCTTATAGTAGGATAGTAGGATTCATAGCAATTAAAATACAATTATCAGAGAATAAGCTGTAAGTCCTTTTATTATAGTTCATCTGTGAAAATTATTTTGACCAAGCATCTCTTCTGGTATGTGATTTTCACAGATTTTCCTATCTCACCTTTTTCATTTTTTTATGTGATTTTTCTCTTCAAGTTTGTGATAATTCCAAGCTTCTCTAACCTTCGCATTCCTGAAAACAGGAATCTTTAATCTTTTTTTTTTTTAAGTATGATGTAGTAGAAAGAGAATGTAAATAGGAATTGGAAAACAGGCTTTCATCCAAGGTCTTTTCACCAAAGGTTATCTTGGCCCTCATCTATTCATCTGTGAAATAAGGGAGTAATATCTCAAGTTTATGATTCATCCATCCCCTATTTTTCATTCATTTCATGCTGCTACATTTCCTTCTTGAATCTCAAACTGGTATTTGACCTTAAGAATTAAAAAAAACTAAATATTGAGTCTCTAGAATGTACAAAAGTACCATATAAGGCTATTGAGGGCGGCAAGAGAGAGAAAATCTAAATAATTAGATCAGATTGTTGCATCCAAAGTATAGTTGGTTCCAACTAACTGATACTTGGCCCCTCTGATATTATTATCGTTGACATCTTCACCTAGATTACATTAAAAAAGAAGGAAAGAAAGAAACTATCAAGTCTAAAAGGATGATAATGCCCAGTGGTTTGTTTTGTTATGTTTTTAAGCACTTGTCAATGAATGCAGTTGTGTTCCCACACAACAATTTGTTTCCCAACAAATCAGACTTTGGGAGTCGGGGCAGCAAAATTCTTTTTGACTTTGGTTCCTGGATTCTTTGATATGACAATAAGCTAAGTAAATGCAAGAGAAATTAGTCATAGGCTATTGAAATTCTCCAGTTCTTGATTTGAATAGGACAGTTATCCAGAAATGTTCTGCATAGAATGGTTTTGAGTAGATTGTAGGGTTTTTCTGTACATTTTTTAAAATCATGTTTAGATCAAGAAGTAGCTAAACAATTAACATTAAGGATAACAGGTTTTGATAAGCATGATGTCTTGAAAGGGTTGGGTTCTGTTCCTTTATTAATAGATTTAATCAAGAGAAAACAGAACATTTTGCAAGCACTGATAGGGTGGATGGAATGGTGAATTAAAATGTTGCTATGAAAGAAATCAATTAGAATTGTACTGGGGGGAAGAGAAGGTGGACTTTTCAAATGAAATTTTGTATTCAGATAAACTAAAGTCAATAATAGAAGAAACTGAAATGGTAGTGAGACAAAAGAGATAGGATTTGAATGGAATTGGGAAAAAGGAAAAACCACTAGCAGCACTTAGGGGAATAGCATGGGCCTGGTCTACAGGTCTCTGAGAGCTTATAGAAGTGAAGATAGAAGCTTTTGGGTGGAGTTCATAGAAGAGCAATAAACATAGTATATAGAATTTAGCGATGGTGAGGAAGATAAGATAAGGGGATTTGTTAGAGGTAAAATTCTGAGTTTCTAGCTAAACAAGAAAGGATTATAGAACCATAAAAAATTAAGAGTTATAAAGGAACTCCAGTAGTCATCTAACCTAATCCATTCTTCAAAGAAATCCAACTGCAGCATCCTGGACATATGATCATGTGGTTTCTGAATTTCTCCAGGGAAGGAAAAACCTATCATTTCTTAAAAGTCCATTGCACTTTTGGATAATTGATAATTGAAGTTTGTAACATAACCCTAAATTTTCTTCTTTACACCTCTCATCATTTCTGTGCTTTGGGATGAAATGGAACAAATCTAATTTCCACATTACAGCTTGTCAGATAATTGAAGGCAACTATCAGATCTCTGTTTAGTACTCTTTTCTAACTGTTGAATCCCTTCATCTAATCTTCCAATGTCATCTGCTCAAGATCCTTCACCATCTTCTGGAAACTTCAGTTTATCAATGTCTTTAAACTGGTCCCCAAAATTATGCATAATAAAGTCTGACAAGGGCACAATATGGTGATCTGTCACTTACCTATACCTGGAAACTATGTTACTCTTAATGCAGCCTAAGATTGCATTAACATTTTTAGTTGTCACATCATACTGTTAATCTTTTAGTTTGTAAAGCCCTAAACCCACTAAAACGCTAAGATGTTTTCAGAACCACTTATCTATGATTATCCCCCATCTTATATTTTCAAAATTAAATATGTTAATCCAAGTGCAAGGTTTTCCATTTATATCGATTATCATCTTAGATTCAGCCCAATGCCCTCCTCTATTAAGATCCTTTTGTATCCCGACTGTCATCCAGTGTGTTAGCTATCCCTCAAAGCTTTGTGTCATCTATAAATATGATGAGCATGACACCTAAATCTTTATCCAAGTCACTGATAAAAATGTTATACAGCACTAGGCTAACTACATATCCCTGAGGTAGTTTACCAGAAATTGTCATTTTGCCAAGCTACTGTTAAGTATAGCCATCCAACCAGTTCTGAATCTGTTTTGATTTTATTATTCATATTCCCATCTTCTCCACAAGAATAGTATAAAATATTTAATTGAAAACTTTGCTAACATATGGGAAAGTGATGTCTACAGTATTCCCCTATAAAACAAAAATAGTGCTATTTCTCATCTCTCTGCAACAACCTGTTTTCTCAACTCTGTTCTAAATGATTTCCTTTTTCCCGATAAGTTAAAATAGGGAGAACAAGTATTGTTCTTGTATTAACAAGTAGCCCATATATCTTTATTACATCTATAAATATTCTGTATCAAATTAGGCTTAAATCCTAATTCAGATATAACTCTCTTGTGAGGAAAGTGACTTATTAGATCATTTTGCTCACCGTAATAGAGCCCACTGTGGTTATATTTATTGTTTATTAAGTGCCTTTTATGTGTTAAGCACTGCTAAGCACAGAGAATTCAAATAAAAACAAAGTCAGTTCCTGCCTTCAAGGAGCTAACTATCTAATTGGAAAGATAACAAAAGGAAGCTGAAAAATTGGAGGATATAAAGGGAGTGGGGGGGAGGGGGAGGGGAGAAGCTAGAAGGTGCCCAGAGAGGTCATGATGAAAAGTTTCAAAGTCCAAAAAGTAGCATAATTGGTGGAAAATGCAGAGAAACATTATGCTAAACCCTCTGGCCCTGAAACTCATATCCCTAATTTCTAATCCAAGGATCTAACCAGAGGGAAAAAGGGTACTGATGGTTATATTACATGGCAGCCAAAGCAGCAGGCCATGAAAGAAAGAGGAAGTAACTTCACGGATGGATCCAGAGTTAGTGTTAGAGTAAACAAAAATGGAGTTTCTAGTAGCCATCCCCATACTCAAGCCACAGGACTTCCCCATGATTTCTTTGGCCTCGTGTTTTTATGTGTACTTGGAGTGATTTGGAGGCATTTGTCAAGGTATTAGATATACAAATTCGTATATAAGAATAAATGTGAATTATAATGTATTTATAACTATTTTCTTAACAATGAAATAGGTACAAGCACAGAGATTAGCCAGCCTACTGGGAGTATTGAGTTAAGATGCCTCTGGAGGAAAGTCATAGGTTTGGGATGCAGAGTGCTTTGGTTGCTCCTTAGAAAAACTAGAAAAGTCAGCCAAAGTGGGTATTGTATTTGTCTCCCCTTCCCTTTGAAGTCTTGTAAGGCCCCAGTAGTTATTCTTCCTAGTCACTTCCTACATTCTAATTTAGGCAACTATTTGATTAATTGTTGCATGATAGCTTTCAGGGACCTATTTTAGAAGTGAACTTGGAGTTGAGGAAGAAAAAGTTTTGTATGAGATAACATTAGGAGCAGTATCAAGACAATAAAAATTGTAACACTTTGAGATAAAATGGCAAAGTGCTTGCACAAAAACAGCTTGGCAAACATTCTTGTGATCTATGATTTTTATGCTACTTTCTTACAGCCTTTTAAGTACCACATTGTTGGTCCTTCCAACTTCTAAGGTGTTGGTTTACAAACTTCCCCCTTCCAGTCCTAATCCTAATGGAATTGGGCTAATATCCAAGACAATAAAGAGTTCAGGAAATGGTAGAATTGTTGGATACTACCCAACAGAAAGGAAATGGTTGGCTGTGATAATTACAATGTCAATGTACTGGAGAGAAAAGGGAGTAAGGAGTAAAGAGGGGGAAAAGATTAGAGACACAAACATAATTCTATTAATCGGTTCAACCATTTTCTTTGAAAAGGACATATCTTAAAATGTACTAGAATTTTTGAAGCATCAGAAGGAAGCTAATGCTACATCCTCACTGTATGGGATCAATAGCTATGTCAAATTCAGTTTATCCAACCAGCTAATTTAAAGAGTATATATTTTTTTAAAATTAGATCTACAATCACCATGGTTAATTGAGGTACAGACTTTTAATTCTCTTACCATTGGGCAGAGACAGAGGCAAAGAGGCTTGGAATACCTAAAGAAAATTATTTTGTTCTGGTATTCTCTAGAGAAGGGGTCCTCAAACTTTTTAAATAGAGGGCCAATTCACTGTTCCTCAGACTGTTGGAGGGCCAGATTATAGTAAAAACAAAAACTTTGTTTTGTGGGCCTTTAAATAAAGAAACTTCATAGCCCTGTGAGGGACATAAACGTCCTCAGCTGCTGCATCTAGCCCACGGCCGTAGTTTGAGAACCCCTGCTAGAGCATTTGACTTGCAGGGCAATTATATTTCTTCATTCCTTACAAGCTAAAAGGTTTTTTATTGTCCTCAAGAACCAGGTTTCCTACCTCTGAGCCCTACCTTGGGCTCAGTAAGATGTCCCTTTAAAACCTGAGACAGCTAAATCCCAAATACTGAACTGGGTTTTCCATTCATTCCTTTATTGTTCTATTCTCATTTGAGCTGGTTCTGAATCTGTTTTGGTGAGGAGTCTACTTTTGCCATCTTGTGACAGCCTATTCTTTAGTCCCTTCCTGCTATGGCCTAACTCCAACTCTGTGCTCATTAACAGTCACAAATTAAAAGAGTTTGAATGCCATCTAAAGATCGGATCTGCTAAGTTGGCTACTTGCTCACTTATTCTTCCTGGTTCTGCTAGAGTGCTATCTCTTCCAGAAGCACATTAGCCTACATAGGAAGGAAAGGTGCTATGTATGTATAACAGGGTGAACTACAGAATCCAATGCCATTGGATCAGTATAAACAGTAATCTTCAAGCTTAACCTGTGACTCAGCCTTTTGGCTCAACCCAAATTTGGGCCTTCGTTATCTGGCTCTTGATATCCTTCCACAGGGAATAAGAAAGAATCATCTTCTGGGAGAGTTTAAGTCCTGAACTTCCAAGCCAAACTTAATAAATGGTCTCTGTCCCCAGAGATGCCTTCAAATGTATTCACTTTGATGCCACATCCCCTAATTCTTTCAATGGCTAGACCTATGATCACTGTCTAAGGAGCTTACAGATTACTTGAAGCCTCAATCAATTTTAGTTCCAGTTCTACTAATATAAGACAGTGAATAAATGCCTGAATTTTCTTCAGTCTCGATTTCTTTACCTGAAAAATAATGGGATTAGAATATATGATCTCAAAGGTTCTTTTCAACTCTTAACATAATATTTTATCCCCCTTCAAGCTAAGTGGTAGATTTGATGTCTAAGGAAAGTGTGGAGGAAGAACATCTCAAACGTTCAATTTTCTTTTTTCTGTAGCTATGTTGACTTTCCCTTCACCACAATGCTTCTAGCTGCCAGGGACTAGAAACTTCTCCCTATAGTCCCAAAGGTACCTGAATTCTGACCTCTAGCAATACTTTATATTGCTGGTTGATTCTTTGCATGTGGAAATTAGAGAATAGACTATACCCAATGTCCTCCACTCTGACTTATCTTGATAAACAGCCTTTGAGTTCCTGTTTGAGTTGTCATTTACTTTGTTTTTTTGTTTGTTTGTTTGTTTGTTTGTTTTTTTTGCCTCTATAAACATCATTATGAGTCTGAAGCCAGGAAAATCTAAATTTAAATTTGGCCTCATTAGACACTTCCTAGCTATGACTGTTGGCAAGTCATTTGACCTTTTTTAAATTTTTAAAGTTTAAATGTTTAGAATTAGCTATTTTAAATAATTGTTTTTAATTTTTAAATTTAAAAAATAGTTTACCTCAGTTTCCTTATCTGTAAAATGAGAATAATAGGAGTAATGAGATAGGTGAAGCTTTCTCAAGAAGTCTATGAGACCAGACCTAAGCCACATGATCCCTATTCCCAGAGGTCTGCAGAGCCAGAAAGAAGGTCAGATCTTGAAGCCAGGTTGTAGGAAGTCGCATGATCTCTAGACCTAGAGATTACTAAAGGCCAAGACCCTAGGTCAATGACAGGAAGTGATGTGACCACAGGAAGCAGATAACATTGGTGACCATGAGTCAATGATGATTACTTCTTCTTAGTCAATCCAATGAAAAGACTTAGGTCTTTTGCTATTTAACCAGCTTTACTGCTTCTGGCTTGTCAGGTCAAGCACATGTTGGGAGCAGAGATGCTTCCCAGGTGTGTGACTGGGCCTCTCCCTGCAGGGACTAAATAAATACTTTTTCTTTGTAGCTGAAGATGTCTCTGAATAGTCAATTTGAGGAAGGGGATCTAGCACTCATCCCACACAGTATCTACCTTCCCAGATTTCTGTGAGGATCAAATGAGATAATTGTAAATTGCTTAACATAGTGCCTGGCAATTAGTAAGTGCTGTATAAATGTTAGCTATTTGTTATCAGTTATCAAAAAGGAACAACCACCTGCTTTTGGTGAGCTCCAGTAAGTCTGCCCACTAATCAACATCACAATGGTCATTTTGTGTAAATATTCTAAAGAAAAGAGGAAAATGTTTGATATAAGAGATACATTTTCTCCATTTTTTAAAAATCAGTTTTAAACAATAAAAAAGACCCACTTAAAGACATCAATGGAAACTTGATATAACTTGCTCTGTGACTCCTACCAGTTCTTCAATGCACATTCAAAAGGATACAATTTTCTTATATAAAGTTGTGGTAGTGTGCACAAAAATCCCCCTCTTTTTCTGCCTTTTATATTATTTCATAAAGTTTTCCATGTTTCTGTAGGTTTTTTACCTCCATTCTTCCTAATGTCATGATAATGAATAAATATTTCCATCACATATCCATAATTGATGAATATTAGATTCTATTTTGGTATATATATATATATATATATATATATATATGTTTCATAAATACATGCATATATCTAATTGTTCTTTTTTAAAAATCAATTTTATTGGCTTTATTTGGACATAATTGCCCAGATTTCCCTCATATTCTTTTCTTTTCCCTTTCCAGAGAGCCATCCCTTATAACAAAGAACTTTTTAAAAAGATGAAGAAAGTATTTTTGCCATGAATTGGGAGATGGGACACTCTTTTCTGTTTTTCATTCTGAACATATCAGGCTTTTTATATATTTTCTACTATATATTTGATTTAGTGGACAAACAATTCAGCAAATTGCCCCATTCCACACAAAAAACTGCAGTGTGACAGACACACTCAATTCACCCCTATGTTATCCTCAGCTTTATACCTAGCTATTTCTATAAACAGAAACTAAAAACATACCAAATTAACCCCCTGCACCAATATAGCATCTTTTGTTCCACAGCTTGCTTGCTGGCAATCGAGCTGCACTCTATTATGTGATTAACTTTAGGTGCTATGTATATGCAAGAAATTTATTATTGTCCAATTCAAACACTGGATTCCTACCACATTTACATTTTCAATTCCTGGCAAATGGCCCCATTGGGGACCTGGTATATTGTTCTCTTTATTACATTTCAGTCCCTGCTTCACAAAATAGTTCAAAAAGGACCCCCTAATTTGGCAATTCCCAAAGTTCATCCCACACCAAACATCACATCAGCGTGGAAAATTCTCTCTAGAGAAAGTCCAGTTACTTTATGTCTCTTCTCTATTTGTTTAAAGTAAAGGTACATCACACATGGATGGTACAAAGCAAGACATTTTCCAAGGCTGAAAGAGTTGAAAACAACAGCTCCCGAATCTTTTGCAACAAGAGTTTCAGAAGCAGTTTGGCGTCTGAACCTTAACACGCAAACTTTTTACACTGTTTAATGGAAGAAAAATATCAAAAAGGCAAGTCATCCATATTAACCAGGATGTTATTACTGAATTACACTGGTAAGTGTTAAATCATTCTGTTGAGATATTTGACAGCTTTACTGTGCCCAACAGTTAGAAATAGTGTCACGGCATACTTGCCAAACACCATCAATTTAGCATAGTTTTCTCCATTTGTCAGGGAAAAGGAATCAGACAGGGCTAAACAAAGCGCAGCTTAACACAGCATAGTATATTGCTTGTCTCACAACGAAAAAGACAAGATTGACTGAACCACTAGGTGATTTTCTTTTGAACAACACTACGTATAAAACCACAAGCAATTCTGAATACATTTAATTGCAAAGTCAGAAAAATTAAGATGTTGAAAAAAATTTTACATTACACACAATGTTCCACACAAATGGATCCCAACATCTGCAGAGTTGCAGGGAGAGATATCTTCTCTATCTCTTCTTTGGGTCTAAGGATATTCTTTGTAATTTTGCAATATTCACCTTTTTATCACTTTATGTTTATTTTTCCTTCTGGTCACAATATGGTCATTATGTAAATTGTTTTCCTAGGTCTATTTGTTTTACTTTGCATCAGTTTTCATGCTTCTCAGTTTTCACCATGTTCATATAATACACTAACATTTTATTACATTCATGTACCTCAGTCTGGTTAACCGTTCCCCAATCAATGAGCAAGCTATTTGTATCCAATACTTTGCTACTACTTAAAGAAAGTACTGCTATAAATATTTTGGTATATATGAAGCATTACTCTTTGTCAATTATCTTGGGATATATACCTATTTACTATTATATTTTAAAATAACTATAAACATTTTGGAAATAGCTTTTTTCCTTTTTAATTATTATTTTCTTAGGATTCTAGCATTTTTTCCTAGCAAATTATTTATTTTTTAATACATATTACTTATAAACCATATCGGGAGAGAAAAATTAGAACAAAGAGGAAAAACTATAAGAGAGAAAAAAAAACAAAAAAGAATTCAATATAGCATGTGTTGATTTACATTCAGTCTCCTTAGTCGTCTTCTGGATGTAGATGGCATTTTCTGTCAAAAGTCTATTGGAATTGCTTTTGATCACTGAACTACTGAGAAGAATCAAGTCTTTCATAATTGATCATCACATATTTTTGCTGTTACTGTATACAATGTATTCCTGGTTCTGCTTGTTTCACTCAGCATTAATTCATGTAAATCTTTCCAGGCCTTTCTAAAATCAACTTGTTCATTATTTTTTTATAGAACAATAATATTCCATTATTTTCATACACCACAACTTGTTCAGTCATTCCCCAATTGATGGGCATCTACTCATTTTCCAATTCTTTGCTACCACAAAAAGAGCTGCTACAAACATTTTTGCACATGTGAGTTCTTTTCCTTCCTTTAAGATTTCCTTGGAATACAGACCCAGTTTGTTGGGTCATTGCTGGGTCAAAATGCAGTTTTATGATCCTTTGGGCATATTTCCAAATTGCTCTCCAGAATGGTTGGATTCCTTCACAATTCCACCAACAATGCATTAGTGTCCCAGTTTTCCCACATCCCCTCCAACATTTATCATTATTCTTTCCTATCATCTTAGCCAATCTGAGAGGTGTGAGCTGGTACCTCAAGAGTTGTTTCCATTTGTATTTCTATATTTTTTCCTATAACTATAGATGGCTTTAATTTCATCATATGAAAATTGTCATTTTGATTCTGACTGCAAATGACTCAAAGCCTGTAAGGATAGCTATCACAGAATGATAGAATCCGAAAAGATCTTGAAAAATTTAGAATACCAAGTTAAATCTAACTAGATGAAATTTAATAGAGATAAACTTAGTCTTTGGGTAAAAAAAAATCAACTTCCAAGGTGACACAGTGGATTGCTGTCTGTGAAGTCATGAGGACCTGAGTTCAAATCCGACCTCAAACACTTAACACTTCCTAGCTGAGTGATCCTGGGCACCTCACTCTCCTCATCTGTAAAATGAGTTGGAAAAGGAAATGACAGAGCACTCTAATATCTTTGCCAGGAAACCATAGTCCACAGAGTTGCAAACAGACCCTTCTGAACAATTGAATGATAAAAGTCCTGTCCTGGTCAGAGCATATCTTGAGAATTGTGTTCAACTCTGTGTAACCAACCTAGGAAGAACAGATAAGAATCCACAGGAAGGAAATCTGGCATGAAAAAGGACTTGAGTCCATTCTATATAAGAATTCCTATATAACAATTACCTAATTGGGAATGTGGAGGTCAAAAAAATAATTGAAGGTATGTCATGTGAAAGAGCAATTAACCTTGCATTGTTTAGCTCCAGAGGAAATAGCCAAGAATAATGGGCAGAAGTTGCAGAGAGGCAAATATAAAGTTGATGTTGAAAAAATATTATCCTAATGGCAAATATCTGTATTATAGCATTCATTCTTGTGATGGTTTTCTGGAGGCAGCCTTAGTCTCAGTTGAAATAATTAATTACTCCAAAATGCAGCCAGCTGGTAAAAATGCAAACGTTTATTTCTCCTTCCAAATTAGCCCGGTTAGTTGAGGCCTAACTCTCTGCTTGAGCTCTTGCAGCTTTGTCCTTGGCTTCTGCCTCTGCTTTCTTCAGCCTCCAGTCAGCACCAAGTTGGAAGATGCAATGAATCTCTCTGTACCTCCAGTAAGTCCCCAAGAACCAAGAGCTCCCTCTATATATGTGATCTCCCAAAGGTTAACTCTGCCTTCTGGAGGGAGAGGGATTCTGGGTTATCTCCCAGAGTGCAAAACCCTAACCCTGAACTCTCCCAAACATGTGAACTCCATTGAGTACTTAGATACTTATGAGCTCTCTAAAGGTTCTATCAGTTCCACCTAATACCTTGTTTCAAGTTCTGGCCCAAAATATCTCTTTCTAAGATCAAATCAACTCCAGTGGCTTAACACTTTCTAAAGATTTCAACACATTCTCTCTCTCTGGGCTTTCTTTCAGTCTGCTCTCGCACTGACGGGTCTGGGTCCTCAGAGAAGTACTACCACCATAAAGGAATAATTCAAACTTTCTCAGATTCCTTTTGTTGGTATTCATTCATTTTTGTTGTGTCCCAATTTTCATGAGCCCTTTTGGAGTTTTCTTGGAAAAGATATTAGATTGGTTTGTCATTTCCTTCTTCAGCTAATTTTACAGAAGAGAAACCTTTGGCAAACAGGGTTAAGTAACTTGGTCCAGGGTCACCCAGCTTGTAAGTGTTTGAAGAAAGATTTGAATTCAGGTTAGATGAGTTTTCCTGTCTCCACATCCAACATGCTATCCACTGCACTAACTATCTTTGTTATGGGGGGATTATAACTCCCCCACGTAATTTGCCACTCTACATCCTGAACTCCCACCAGTGTGTTTTCCATCTTCTAGTTGTTGTTTGTCCTTTGTTTGAAGAGGACCATGACATCAGGGAGGTGATGCCATGACATGCGAATTGGATTTAAATGAAGGAGGGCATGGCCCTGGATGCAATGGGTGACTGGTCTTTTTAACCTAAGATCTTCATCAGGTTTCATTTTGACTGAGGCTGTACCCATTCAGTGATTAAGGCTCAGTAGCAATTCTCCTCTTTAGCCTACTACAAAAAAATCTAAATAAATAAATGAATGAATCTGGGAAGGGAAGACTCCCAGGGTTTCCGCTAAAGCAGGAATAATTGCTGTTACATTCAATCTGTTACACAAACAATGACCAAATGGGGCTTGGCCTATGACCTATTGCTGACCAAAATGAGTCAGAATATCATTAACTCTTAAGCATAAAACATTTACTTAATGATAAGACAAAAACAATAGTAATAATATCATAGTTACTCAATAAAGATAAAAATAAGAATAATCAATACATAAACCTGGATCACATTCTTCTATCAATAATTCATGGGGCAGAGTAGACAGAGACAGAAATCTAGCAGGGAAAGACATAATTTATGACATTACAAGTATTCAAAGTATCTCACAGTTCTGGACCATAGGGATTAATGTCTTTGATCCTTTCAGTATCAATTTGCATCTCAAGCATCTGACCCTTTCTACTCTCCTACTGGGAACTCTTGAACTGATGAAGTAGTGATAAGCATTTTAAACTCACCATCTTCTTTAAAGAGCTTCTAAGGAAGTATCATGGTTCCTTTAAGCCAGAAAACTACAAAGCTTCTTATAGTGATTCTCTGGGCAATACAGAGGAACTTAACTAACTCCTCACTCAACATGAAGTTGATTTGTCAAATATGTTTTCAATCTCTGCCTACAGCAAAGCTCTTAGGCTGGCATGCTAGGCAGTGCAAACAAAGACTAAACAGGGAGGCAGTCCTTTAGTCAACCAAATGCTGATTTGTCTAATTATATGCATGTAAATTCTAACAGCAAAGTATAGACAAATCAAATATCCATCAAATCAGAAATGATGGAAAATAACCGATACCTTTGAAGAGGTTTATCTTTTATGGTGTCAAATTTAAAAAGAGGGCTATTAAATCATGCTTGGGGATCTCTGCAGTCCACATTTTGACTTAGTTTTAAAATGAAATGTTTCATTATATTTTTGTTTCTTTTGTTAAATATTTTCCATTTACATTTTAATCAGATTTCAACCACACTTGGGAACTCTCCTTCTTCCCTCAATGTTCTGGTTTTGATTACTTCACTCTGCATCAATTCGTATGTCTTCCTAAATTTCTTAAACATGTTTGATACCTCTGCTGTATGTAGTACTGAATTTCAGTTACCTTCCAATGAGCTTCATCCTCTCTCCAGTCAAACAATATATTCCAACAAATTGCTAAAATTTTCCTGTAAACTGATTATCCTGTTTAATAAGTTACCTCCAATTGATCCTTCCATTGTTTCTTCAACTTCTTTCTGGGTAACTCAGCACTTCTACTAACCCAAATCAGACTCTCTTGATGATTAATGATTCATCACTTCCTTCCATGGTAAATTCACAAAATTTCAGTCAGTTCTCAAACTGTTTATTCAGTCATCGCCCAATCTTCACACACTTATCTTATTTATCATTTTGTGAGTTACTTTCTCAAGCTCTAAAATGCAGATGAGTTAAGGGAACACAGTGCCCTACAGCTTGTCATATCTCTGTCCTCAAACAGATCCTCTCAATTTCTCTTTCCAACAATCTGTTATTTCTTTTCACAGTTTATTTGAAAACTAGGTTTTTTTACATTCAAATTTTATCACTTTTTCATAAAACTTCTTTTTTTTTTTTTTTGCCCCTTATACAACCAAGCTGTTTATATATGAAAATGCTAGTACCTTACAATTGTCACAAGTTGATTTAATTATTTTTCTTTAGATAAAAATGTATTTTCTACCTCTTTCAGGAACCAATCTGCTCCCATAGGAAAAGAGTAGTACCTTATATGACAATTAGAGGGCTCCCAAAAGTAGAATGAGTTGCTTAGGAGCAAGGTATAATATTTCCCCTAATTAGAGTTCTTCAAAATGTCCTCTTTTAGCTATATTATACTAGGCATTCTCTTAGGATACAGGATAAACCAAGTGTCCAATTTATCTAAATTCACTTTTTCTTATCAGGTGCTTTTTTTCTCTTTTGCAGATTTAGAAGGAATAAAGAAATTTCTCTATCTTAAATCAATGCTGCTGCAATGACTCTTATTGTTAACATGAGAATTGTAGGAAATAAACTTCAGCTTGAACTGGCTAAAATAATCTATTTACTGATTTCCTGAAGAAAATATCCACTAAAGTTTAGAAAGAAATCTGCTTTTCTCGTCTAGTAAGGGCTTTTAGACAGTTAAGAATGATGACAAATCTTGAAATCCTGAGTTCCTCCATGTCATTGCCAGAAGTTAGGGCAAATGGAGAAAAGTAAGAAGACTGAAATTCTTGAAGTTCTCATTTTGTTCAGAGATTTGACAGGTAAAAACTGCAAAACAAAGTCGTTTAATGAGCTTCTATTTCCTCATCTTTAAAATAGATATAATAATATCTTTATTATCTATCTTACAGGGAGGGTGTGAGGAATATGCTTTGTAAACTTTTTTTTTTTTTTTTTTGCTGAGGCAATTGGGGTTAAGTGACTTGCCCAGGATCACATACTCAGGAAATGTGTCTGAGGTCACCTTTGAACTCAAGTCCTCCTGACTTCAGAGCTGGTGCTCTGCTTTGTAAACTTTGAAGAGCTACATAAACAAAATATTTCAAGATAAGGAACTCTAAATCTAATTTCAAGTATTCTAAACTCAAACATTCTTGTCTAAGGCTCCCTCATTTTACATTCTGATTCAAGATAGTGGTGGCTTTGGAATTAAGAAAAGATGAAAGCCTACAAAAGGGAGGTAAAAGTGGAAATTCAGAAACTTCAACTCTTGTTTCTTCTCTTGGATTGTGTAAATTTGAATTCTAACAAATGAAAAAGCACAATATCACCCAGATGATGATCCAGCCCCAAATCATTCAAGCAGAATAAAGCAAAACAGTCTGTTTTCCTAGGCAGAGACCTCACCTGGGCCCTGACTCAATTTAGAAAGAAAAACAATATAAAAGGAAAACCTAGATGTTGGAATTAAATATCCTCTCTCTGTATTTCCAAATAAAGTCATGTAGAGGGTTTACTTCACTAATGAAGATGTCTAAAAAGCCTTGTAAATTAAAAAGAAAATCCAAAATTAATGGAGCACTAAAATAAGAGTCACAGGCACCTCTCCCTCCATGTTGTTGTTCAGTCATTTTCAGTCTTGTCCAAATCTTCATGTCTATTTATTGGAAGTGGTCTTGGCAAAGATGCTAGAGTAATTTGCTATTTCCTTTTCCAGTTCATTTTACAGATGAGGAAACTGAAGCAAATGGGGTTAAGTGACTTGCCCAGGGTCTGAGCTAGTAGGTATCTGAGGCCAAATTTGAATTTAGGTCTTCCTAATTTCAGGCCAGAGACTATTCACTGTGGCACTCCCTCAATGGTGCTCCATAATGTCCTACCTTTCTGTAGCTTTAACCTATATAAAGTACTGAACATTTTAAGATATGAAAAATCCAGAATTGAAAGGAAATCCATTAGGAAGTACTGATTTACATTTTAGAAAATTTTATAGAAAGATCTGCAATAAACTCTTTAAATACTGACAAAAGTCCCATTTCTAATGGTTCACTGTGGTGTAAGTGATCCTGAATTTGATAAGGAAAAGCCAGTGAAACACAAACTTTAAGTAGTTTCTACCAGTATGGACTTTTGATTAACTTGAGTCCACCAGTCAACCTGATGAGATTAAAAAGAGTAGGCATTTGTTGGTAGGGTATCTTTAATCCTGGGTCTAAAATTAGACTGTAGTCCTGGGGGCAGAGTTGAGGGAGCATTCTGGACTGTGGGATATGTACATCTTAAGGGGGCTTATTTAGAATATGAGATTCTCATTACTAATTAATTGATCCCAAGTACATAATTTTTTGGGGGAGAGCCCCACATATTGTGCAACTTCTCTGAGTAATATTATTTATATTTATTATATTATGTGATATATTTACATTTATATATGTGTGCAATATCATGTATACACAAATTAGATATATATAATGTCCAGGCTAGCTCTCTGGAGGATCTCAGGTTCAGTCAGTCAGGATCATCAAAGTCCTTGGTCTTCAGGGGGAGAAGTGAAGGAGGCAGGCAAGCTTCCACATGACTTGGCAAAGATGAATCCTGGACTCTGGAGTCCAGAGCCTGAAATCTCTCTCCTTCTTGTCCTTTGGCAGAGCAACTCTGACTCTCTCCCTCAGCCCTCCAATGCTTGCCTACAGTTACCTCACCACCACACATTCAGCAAGCACCAATGCTGAGGAGAGCCAACACCTCCTCATCTTATCTAAATATATGTACATAGAACCATTATCTCACACTGAATAGGTAATTAGCCTTAAGTGCTCTGCTGACTGATTCAAGCACACCTTTTCAGAGTTTCAGCCCTCTACAGACATATATACAACTATATCTATATTTGTATAAAAATAAAACTAATGTATTCATCCTGGCATGATATAAATTGGTACAAGTTACCTAGACCTCCATTTGGATTTCTCTACTGCAGGGCTACAATATTGAATTAACACTTAGGAACTCACTGAAGAAATTTTTTATCTACAATCTTTGAGTTGCCTTATGTGCTAGAGTTCCTTATTGGAAAAATGATTCCAAATTCTTCTGTTGAAGATATTGATGAGAATTCAGAGCATGTAACTTTATCAAAATGGTACATTCCATATTCACCTTATTACTTTGCTAAAAATACATAGAAAATTCTTTATTGATATAATGGGCATTGGTCAAATGCACAGTCTTTATCAATTTGCTCAGTTGACACAACCTGCCACTTCTCCACATGGATCACATTAGAAAGAAGGCTTCCAGAAGAATCATGATTACTTTTGGAAGACTCTTTTTTGATTGGCTGTGTAGCTAGAATCTTCAAAAGGGCCTGAATTAACTTTGGCCAGTCTTTTGCTTCTTTCACTTGGGGAATGTTGGTGATTCTCTCAAGCATCCTATTGTATGGTAAAGGGAAAAATCTTAGGGCCAGAATTCTTTTCCTTCAAAGGCTATATGGTACCCAAGAATCAGGAACTCCTTGGCCTATTCATTCTTACCTATTCTAGGTACAGGAAGTAAAATCTCCAACCACAAGAAAGAGCCACAGGAATCAAAAAGTTGGAGTCTATGATGAGTATTACATCCAAGTCAACATTAATGTCCCAAGGAAGAAGGAGTAGTGGCTTTCAGAGTCACCTTCTGGATCCAAGCTAGTAAAAACAAGGACTCCTCCGGGAGTGAAGTTGCCTTTAGATGTGAATTCGGTGAGGTCATTGCTAAATAGGGAATGAGCTAAATTTTGAACTTATTCCTCCAGAGACTGAAGTAGTATAGGGGAAAGTTTGCCCCAGGAGATGGGGAAACAGTGTCTGTTTTTGCTATATCTAGCCTTTGTATAAGTTATTCAATATTAAATTGAACAAGGCACTAGTCCTTGGCCCCTAAGTAGGAGTTTGAGCTAATGGTAGCAGAAAATAGAGATATCCTAAAAAACTTATCCAGTAAATTTTATAAGGTACCTGGCCTGGCCCTGAAAAAGTGAGGTCAGAATTTATATGTTACACTAGGGCTGGCTTCAAGAGAATTTGCAACCAAGAATCAGGAATAAGTAAGAATGGACTCTGGTTAAAAGAGCAAAAAGAGTTCCCTTTTGGTCTCTAAAAGCAAGTGTGAATTGGCTCAAACCCTTTTTGTCTTTGTGCACTTTTTTTGTCTTAACTGGAACTGGAATATAGCAAGAAGGTAGTAAGAGACTTTCTACCTTCTACCATCCCAACAGGAATTAAAAAATGGCAATGCGAGAGATTTCTCTTGCCATATATTTACATGGCCAAAAGCCTGTGCTTGCCATAAGTTGAGCTTGATAGTGGATCCTTCCAGTCTTGTAATTCTGCATATGAGAATTCCAAAATTCTGGAATTTTGAAGAAAGAAAGAGTTCTCAAGATAAGTATTAGGCTCCTTGAAGAAGACACCCTCAGCCTTGCCATGGAGAGCCAAAAGATTGGAATTCTGCTGTGTGGTACGGCAAACTCTAATTCAAAAATACTCAGAGATATCTCAAAGTAAAGAATAGAAGTTTTATTAGGACCTTATGAGAAATGGATGGTCCTCTCACTGAAGTCCCAAAGGGAGGAGGTTGTGGTCACAGAAATTAAAGGCAATTATAATAGTCATAACCCACAAGAATCCATAACCCTCCTCCCCTTATCCAGTTAATTTTTACTGCCTATTTAGATGAAAATAGCACAGGTTTGTTAAATTCTAGCCAAGCTGACATAGTTGGCTTATTGCAGATATGTTTACCTGAATTTATGGTGGTCAGTTTCACAAGGTTTACAAATGTTTGCAGGTATGTTTGCCTAAATTTATGAGTTTATGATGGTCAGCCTTACAAGGTTTACAAATGTTTACTTTGAGCTAGTATGAGCATTCTATTATAAGGTTTATACAAAGGATTTCATTTTCCAAACCCATCAGATCTTCATAAACTAAATTCAGGTTATAGGTTCAATCTACCTTAGTTAATAGTTTTATGAGAAACCATATAATCCCTCACAAAAAGGAGATTTATTTAGAGGTAAGTAATCCATTAAACTAGAATAATTAAGGAGACCTAGTTTAACTCAGGCTTCCTCAATCAACAAATAGAGATTAGCCAGTTTGTAGACTTCTTGAATATCTCCAGACCATTAAATAGTCAGATTTTTCTCTAACTAGTTATCTCTTAAATGTTCTCTCTTGGAAAGTCTTTGTTCTTCTTCCCAGAACCTAATGATTAACAGACCTTTAGGGCTAAATCTGGAAATATCAAGTGATTATTCTGAGAAGTCCTCAGTTTCCCGTTTCACTCACTGCTAACCCTGCTCTTACTGTGAATTTTTCATACAATACAGATACAATTCTAAAAGGAATTTGGTTTAGTGACCTCATCCTCCACCCTCCCACTTCCCCAAAAAAGTGTTCTATCTTCCAGCGTTGTGGGGAGTTTTAATCTGTAAGAAAAATCACTGGGGCAAAGCTCTGAATCAATGGCACTTTATTAAAGAGTCCATGGTCCCCTCTAATGAAGTGAGCCTCGGATCGTCCTCATGATCTGAGAAGCTCATGGTCACCAGGACCTTTTTTCAATAGGTTTGATATCCAAATATGCAAAAGAAGTATGGTAAAGTACAGGGTCTCAATGGTTGATAAATTTTGCTCTTGAGAAACAAAAATGGTATATTAGTTGATATCAGCAGGTATATCAATAGGCCTGTTGAATCACAGGGATTCTCCACTAAGTGGTCATAAAATGATCACCTGCTTGTTTTGGACTAGAAAGAGTGATCCAGAGATACAAAAATAAATTGGGGATTTTCCAAAGAATTAAGGCATCCTACCTATGCTGGCTCTCCTATGGAATTTGAGACCCATAACTAAGCTGCTTTATTTGACAGATGATTGTGGATTAACTCCTGATGGGAGCAGTGAGCCAAAGAAAGATAATGACCCTTTGGGGTCAATCGCAAACCTGGACAGAGTTTCTTGGGCATAAAAGGATTAATAATTATTTTTTGTCTAGATCTATAATTTCATGTTGTGGAATTCTTGGTGTGGAAATTCCTCAGCAATTGTAGAATAGCTACTCATCTGTAATTTATGCTTTAAAATGCTTGAGGCACTGAAAAGATTAAGATTAAGCATTTTGCCTGGGGTCACATTGCCAGGTTGTGTTTGAGGCCAATCTTCTGATTTTTGGTCAAGTCTTTGAGCTACCATACTATTTTTCCTAATAAATTCTCTCAAACTAGAAAAATTTGGCAGTATAGACCTGGTAATGAATTATATGTCTTTTAATTAAAAACTAACCCATAAAAATTTGAAAGGCCTGTACAGGTGAATGAATTTTTTGACTACAAGATCTCTCAAAGGCAAACTTCTAGGTAACTGGGTAAGAGGAGAAAATTTACAATCTGTGACAAAGTTGGGAGTGCCCATATCAGGCAAATCACAGTTCCTTGAAAGATTTAAAATAAATTCCTTTATTTAGCTAACATCTGTTATGTACAGCATACTACATACTTTATTTTAATGAATTGTGAATGATATATAACTTGTGGTTTTATAAACAATCTTTTTGTTGTTATTTGTGTTAATAGTTACCAAATTTAGAATTTTAGAGACATAAATGAGGTCTATCAATATTGTTAGAAAGAATGCCGGACGAGTAAACAATTTTTATGAGGAAAATATTTGGTTCTTTTAGAAGAGCAAAAATGAAGTGAATGAATGCCTTGTACTCTTAAAAAGTCAACTCCAAAAATTTGAAATTTCCATCCAGGAAAGAATTTGATCAATAATTTAATCAAGCACTTTTTTCCCCACAAGAAATTTGTAAAATAATAATAAAAAAACTTTTATGGAATTTTTTTCTAATTAAGTAATTATTCATTCAAAAGCACTTATTAATAAGTAAGGTATGATGCTGCATGGTTACAAAGATAAGAGACATCTGCCTTCAAGAAGCTTACAAACTAGTCATCACGACCTCTCTCTGCTCCTAGCAATCTCTTTGGTGTCCCACAGCTGTTTTTTCTGTCCTGCTCACACCAGCACCTACCTTAAAGACTCAGATGGAGAGGGCAAAGGAGCAACAGGCATTTGAAACATATGCCCCTCTCAATCCTGCCTTTTCTTCTTCCCACATTCCCAGGGTAGGTGATCTTCTAGTTTTCTCAGAAACTTCTAAAACCAAATTTACAAACTTTGCAGCTTATAAGGCATTTTTCTCCTAATCACCAAATCAGATCAGATCAGATAAGTATTACTGCCATTATTTTACTTTCCTCATCACCAGCACATGAGACAAGTATTATCAGCTGCCACTTTTTCATTCTATCAAAGGGAATGAAATAATGTTAATGAGAGAACAGTGAGCAATGTTTGTGCATGGGGAGAGAGTCTGAGAGTGTCGTTCATTTTGAATAAGAAGCCAGTGGCTCATACTGCTTGCTAGAAGCAGACTCAGATTCCCTTCTCCTCACTTTAGCTCCTCCCACTCACTGGAAGGGACAGAAGTCAGATGTGCTATATATTCCCTCACTCAAAATGAAGATGTTAGGAAAGGAAGGTTTCCAGGGTTAGAGTTAGACAATGTATCCATACATGTTTGTATCACCAAATCCCTCCCAGATTAATTCATTTATTTATTTAGATTTTTTTTTGGACTAGGCTAAAGAGATTCTTTGTCTCAATTGCTACCCAACCTTAATCACTGAATGGGTGCAGCCTCATTCAAACTGAGACCTGATGAACACCTTAGGTTAAAAAAGCCAGTCACCCATTGCATCCAGGGCCATCTCCAGTTTGGTCTTTGGACTCAGCTGTATCTGGAGGAGAAAGTGAAGTTGATGACTTTGCACAGCCCTCCCTCACTTAAATTCAATTCAATTGCATCATAATATCACTTCCCAGATGTCATGATTCTCTTTGAGAACAAAGGACAAACAACTTAACTTGTTTACTCTTCTTCTTTCCACTTAGCCAAAGATGGGTGATCTAGTTTTCTCTTCTCAGAAGCATCTAAAATCAAATGCAAAGATACTTCACCAAACTGGTGAACTCTAGGGAAGGATCTGTTCTCCATTTCCAGGGTCTGATGTTTCCATAGCAAAGTTCATCAGGCAGAGAACACAGGATCTTACATGACATGTCTCCCCAGGAATAGAAATTTTGCAGTTCCTTGTAAAAATCAGCTGAGGTATGTTCATAATAGGATTATATTGCACAAACACCAAATGAAATAATAATACTTTAAAATAACCAAAGTGTTGATTCCAGTATCTAGGGAAATGACTTAATGAAAAAGTATTTAGTGTATATTCTAAGACAGGCACTTCACTAAGCACTGGGGCTACAAATAAAATTGAACTTCATATTGCTTTTCTCACATGACTTTCCACTATGACTTTTCTTTATTAACTGTTGGAAGATAGAAACAATATAAATGATAAACCAGTACATCTGTCAATTGAGAGAGAAATTGAAAGAAGCCTATAAACTGGTCACAATTTGGGTTCAGAAGAGCTCTAAGAGAAACTGAGTCCATTGTCAAGACTTTCAGTTCTGTCTCCAAGTAGAGACAGAATTTTACTCAGAAAACTTAGTGTTAAATGACACTCAACTTATCAGAAATGTTAACCCATGTGAAAAATATTGAGAGACTGGGAAACTTGCCCATTTACATTAGTCTTTCCTGGCTAGAAGGGTAAGATGAATCCATAACTGGTTAGTGCTATCACCCAACCCTGACATGCAATATCCAACTCTGTGCTGCTCAGAGTATAGTAGCTCACTGTTGTTAGTCTGCACTTGGAATTAAAGACATAATCTTTGAACTTTTCAGTGTCAACCCACTTCAAAGTGAAAAACTCCAGCTTGTGAATAGGGTAACAAACCACACTGTCAGTCAATCCTCTGTTGGTAAGCAATTAGTCTCTGAAGACCATCACTTTCTCAGTATAGAACAGCTCCCAAGCTGTCCCCAAACTGGCATCTGTGTACAGGACAGAAGATTGATTTGAATAGACAGAATGGAATACCGCACTGTTGCATGTGTGTAGCAGTTGACCAAGTCTTTGAAAATTGTTTTAATTAGTTTTTCCCTCATTTCCAAATGACTATAGGATTTAAGACAATTTTTTTTTCTTTTTACCATTCTGATTCTGGGATTCCTGAGGCACAATTTTATTTTGTTTGTGGAGGAAATCTGGAGAGCTTGGAATTTTCTAACCTATTCTGTTGTCTTCCCAGAATCTTCTCTCCAATTCAACAATTTCTCAATATCTTTCCAAAGATAATGAGGTATAATATAATAATACTAACATTTAAATAGATTGCATTGTAAGGTTTGCAAAGTGCTTTATAAATATTTATCTTCACAATAACCCTGAAAGATAGGTGTTGTTATTATCCCAATTTTATTGATGAAGAAACTAAGAGACTGAAAGGTTAAGTGAGTTACTGGGGTCACATAGCTAATATGTATGTAAGGCTGAATTTGAATTCAGGTTTTCTTGACACTAAGTCCAAGGCTCTACCTTCTATGCTGCCTCCTTTAGGAATACCAACATTTTTAGGTAATTCATATCTCTATTTTCTCCATTATCCACTAAAAAGTAGTAGATACTCCTGAGATATTTTGGAACATGTGCTCAAGTGGTAAAATCCAGTCAGGCAGATATAATCAGTCTTATTTGCCATCTGTAGTCAGAGGTATCTGATAGTATCTGATATCTATGTCAATCTAAGCTAAGAACGACTAACTGCCTCAGAGCATCTCAAATCTACGACATATTATATTAGTTCACTTGAGTCCTTTATTCAAAGTCTAGTAATCTATACCCATTTTTATTTTTCCATTCTTCTTCTATATACTATCACTATAGGTGGTGATATGTGCAGCTAGACCTGATGATGCTCCCACTGACCAGCAATTCTCTCAGATGTTTTCTGAGATCTTCCATCACAGATAAAGGAATTTTCTTAGAATGATTAGGAATCAATGATTTGGATAAGAAGATTGTTCTTCAGGCACATTGAACATTCCACTCATACAATGAGAATATGACTATTTTTCCCCTATAGTTTCTGAATTAAGTGAATCATCTATTCTTCTAGTCTTGTAACGTTCACAAAGTCAAATATTTCAGAATCTACTTCTCGTTTGAACAGCAAGATGTGCCCTGCTACTACTGCCTGCTTCCATTCTCTTGCAGACTTCTGCAAAGTTAATTTTCATGCTCAGAATGTATAGGTTTTGCATTCCAGGTCATTGCTCAAAGTACCCTGCTTATTAAATACCAGACCTGACTCAGGCCAGACTGATGGTGAAGTTCAAAACTGGAATGAAATGAATTGAAATACTAACATTTAAGAAGTTGACTAAGTCATATCATGGAAAGGATATTCATCAAAGGTACAGTATTGATTTGATTGGATGAAGCTTCATTGCCTCTGTGTTTGTTCAACTTGGCACACTACTCAAAATCATATGCCAACCTTGAGGGAAGAAACAGTGAGTCCTCCTACTCTGGCTTTTAAGCTTGAGCAACCAACAGCAATGGTCTCTCTCAGTCTTCTAGACCAATAAAATCTCAAGGACAGTTTCACAATCTTATTAGAGAAAAACTAGCCAAACCAATATGAAAGGGAACTTGGTAAATAGTATTCCTAATATATTCTGCCCCTTGATGGCATAATACAGGGAATGATCAGTGAAGTCCCAGTCCTTAGTGCATGTGCAATATCTATGTGGATTCTTGAGAAAATGGAGGAATCCTTTCCCTCCCTGCTTTGGAGTAGATGCTAAAAGCTTACTATGAGCTGATGACAAATCTTTCAGTTTGCTACTAAGTAAAAGTGAGGCTCCATCATAAAATATACAAAAGGACAGATTCTCTTCTGGCAAGCAAAATATCCTTTCCCACCTGGCCACCGTGAAGTGGAGACTATGTTTTCTCTCCCATATGAGAATGTGGGATTGCTTTTCACAGTGCTTTGTACACTTCTGTTGTTATTTTGGTCATTTTTCAGTTGTGTCTAACTCTTCGTGACCCCATTGGGAATTTTCTTGGCAGATATACTGAAATGGTTCAATGTTTCCTTCTTCAGGTCATTTTACAGTTGAGGAAACTGAGGCAAACATAGCTAAGGATCACACAGCTAGTGTCTGAGGTGACCAAGATGAGGCCCATTGTTACCTAACTCTTCCTGCTTAATAAGTGCTTAATACACTCTTCATTCATTTATGACACTTTTTTTTTATATCTTTGTGTATATTCTTTTCTCATTTTAGATGAATGTGTATCAGAGTTAGCATGAACTGTGTTACAACTTGGTGAATTTTGAAGGATGGAAGATCTATTAAAAGTCCCTTCAGCAAATGGATATTATAACATTAGTAATCAACTTTATTGAGAAGTTCTGGGCTCAGCAGATAAGAAACCAAGAAACCACAAAAAGAAAGCCAGAGAATGACTACATAGTCTTTCAGCTATGTCACACCCAGACATGAATTTATTAGGTACTCTTCATTGTTGGTGTTGTACAGGAATGTTGGTGCTATTCACCCTGTTCTTATCCCAGTTCTGTGGCAATCACTTGCAGTTTGGAATCCGTTCTCCCCAGAGACTAAGTGGGTATATAGAAGAGAAAGTATACCCCCCAGTTGGGGAGAAGGGAGAGAGAGGGAAGAAAGATTTTTTGTATTTTAGTCCTTGCTATACTTACTCAATAAATATTCCTTTGTGTAACAACTAACTGATGTCAATTGGTTAATTGATATTGGGAGATGTTAACTGATCAATTAATATTTTTTTGGGGGAAAGGAATACTAGAAAATGGCTTATTAACAATAGAATTAGAAAATTTCCCAGATGCCTTCTGGGCACCCAACCTACCACTGTAAATGGAGATTTGGAAAAAGAATACTAGAATATGCTTTATAGTAGCAAGGTCCTAAAGGTCTTCTAAAGGACGTTCACTTCACAAATCTCTTTAGTCCTACTCTTGAAGAGAGAACCCCAAAACTTTGAAAATCCTTAAAGGAGAAAATCTTCTTCAACTCTGCCTCAGTGAGGGGACTCCACCCCAAGCACAAACAATTTCATCTTTGTTATCTGGGTGGGGTCGGCTCAGTCCTGAAACCCATTGAATTCAATTCAAATTCTAGCCCTAGCTGAAACATAAGGAGGGCCAACCTGGGACTCTATCCATGAACCCCCTTCAGCTTGTAGCCAAAGCCCCCTATTATAAAAGAACCAAACTAAAACCCTCTCTTGGAAAAGATTCCAAACATGCCAACACCATGCTTGGTACCCCAAGGAGTTTCTGCCCTCTGGAATACTCTTTTCCAGTGCCCTTTTCTCTTTACCCTCACCTATTTCCTTAACCAGACTTTATGCTTTCAATCCCCATAATAAACCTCTTTTATCAATCTAGGTTTTCGGGTCTGTAAATTCCTTTACAGAGAACTGCTTGTGCCACTAGAAGGGAGTTCCCCAGAACTCCCTACCCTTGCACAGAATCCCAAGGGGTTGCAAGGGAGCCAAACCTACCCTGTACCCCAAACCTGCCACTAGACCTTATTTAAACTCTAATTTCATTTGGGTACCCCAAATCTAAACTTCATCACTCTGACCACTCCTTCTTGGTCTCTATGCTGGATCCTCCTCCAGATTATGCCTTCTGATTATAGATGTCCCTCTTTGCTCTGTCAGCACTCACTTTTCTTCTTCTATACTATTCCATTTGGTGGTCTCATCAGCTCCTCTGGATTTAATTACCCTATATTTACTAAAGATTCTCAAATCTACCTGTCCTCTTCCAAACTCTAACTCTGCTGATTTTCAATCTCATTTCCCAACTCTCTTTCAGATATCTTAAACTGGATATCCAGTAAATATCTTAAACTCAATATGTTCAATGTGGCTCTTTTCAACAATGAGTTGATTCAAGCCAATTCCAATAGACTTGTGATGGAGAGAGCCACCTATATCTGGAAAGAGGATTGTTGGAACTAAGAAATGCCAATGACAGACCAGCTGTGTTGACTCTTAAAAAGACCATGGGAGGCAGCTAGTTGGTTCGGTGGATAAAGCACCATCCCTGAAGTCAGGAAGACCCGAGTTCAAATCTGATCTCAAACTCTTAATACTTCCTAGCTCCCTGGGCAAGTCACTTAACCCCAATTGTCTCAGTTAAAAGAAAAAAAAAAGACCATGAAAGCAAGAAAAGAAAGTAACCAGTATTGTTAGTCAAGACAAGTTTAATTGTTTCTTTACTCTCTATATTTAAACCTTAAAACCACAAAATTACTAAGGAAACATATAGAAACATAAAACAGATGAATCAATCAGTGCATGAATGTTTTGTATACCAGTAGAAACTAGGCATTCTTTATAGAAACAGCTTCACCTGCTTGCCATCTTGATTAATGATACACGCCCAACACACTTGTTCCTAATTCTTTTCAATCTTTGCCAGTCTACTGGTTGACATTTTAGGAGGGGGGGTTCAAAGTCAGGTCAAGATGACCTTGAATACTGCAGCTAAATAGGTATTGTTAGGTGGGTGTCATTGTCTGGAGAGGTGCAGGGACTGAATGTGGATCACAACATAATTTTTTAATCTTTTTTGTTTTTTTTCTCATCTGTTTGTGCAGCATGATAAATGTGGAAATATGCATAGAAGAATTGTATCTGTTTAACCTATCCTGGATTACTTGCTGTCTAAAGGAAAGCACAGGGGAAAGGAGGGAGAAAAATTTGAAACACAAGATTTTGCAAGGGTGAATGCTGAAAACAATCTTTGTATATATTTTGAAAATAAAAAGCTATTTAAAGAAAAACAGGTAGCAATATCCCAAGCAATGTATCAATAAGCATCTTTAGAGTTCCAACTATGTGCAAAGATTTGGAGAAATAATTATTTAACATGTTCAAAACAGAATTCATTATCTTTCCATCCAACCTCCCCCAAAATACTTCTCTTTAACTATAGAAGGTAATACCACCGGCCCCTCAGGCCCCAAACCCAGGAGTCATGCTGGATTCTTCTCTCTCTCAACCCCCGATCCAAATTGTTACGTAGAGCTGCGGATTTTACCTTTGCAACATCTCTCATAGGTGCTCCCTTCTCTCTTCTGACACTGCCAGCACTCTAGTGAAGGTTCTCATCACCATATGCCAGGACCATTGTAATTGGATGGGATGGATTGAGTGAAGCTTTCTCAATTTGAGACTAAGTCACATGGTCCCCATTCCTAGGTCTTGAACTCTGGTTTGCAGGGAGTCATATGGTCTCTTAAAGATCAAACCCATGGGAAGTAAACAACATTGGTCAAGGATGGTTACTTCCTTTTAGTATATCCAATGAAAAAGCTCTAGTCCTTTGCTTTTTAAATCCCCAGAAAGCCAGAAGTTGGTCAAGTTCACGACCACATGGTGGGAGCTGGGATGTCTCCCAGGTGTGTGTCTGGGCCTCTCCCTGCAGGGACTAAATAAATGCTTTCTTTTTGTACCTGAAGATATCTTGATGTGGGTGTGGTCCCTTTAAGAATTGATTATTCCTTTCTTTCTGATTCCCAACCCCTCCTAGTTGATGCATTATCAATTTAGGATTTTTTGATTCACAAATCCTGATCCCTTTGAATTCCAATAGAAGATCCAGACCTGTCCCAGCCCCTGTCCCAGATCTGAGCCAACTTGGGACTCCACCCACAGGCCCCTCTAGCTAAATCTCTCATTATAAAAGAGCCAAGCTGGGACCCTCTCTTTGCAGAGGTTACAAACATGCCAGCCTTACGCCTGGCATACCAGGGATCTCTGTCCACTGGAACCCTGTTCTGGTGCCCTCTCTTTATCCTCACCTATTTCCTTAACTATACTTTAACCTTACTTCCAAACCCCATAATAAAGCTCTTTTGTCAATCTAGCTTTTCAGGCCTGCAAGTCCTTTACAGGGGACTCTTTGTGACGCTTCTAGATGCTTGCACCGAATCCAAAGGGGTTGCAGGAACTCTACCCCCTATACCCCAAACCTGCCACTAAACCTCAATTAAACCCTAATTTCATTTAGGTACCGCATATCTAGACCCCATCAGTTTCTGATTAGTTAATTTAGGAAAGGGAGTCTAGCACCTGTTTGCCAGTTGGTGGTCTTCCTGTTTCAAGCATCTCCCTATTTTAATCCATCCTCCCTTCAGCCATTAAAGTAATTTCCTCATATATTGTTCTATAAGAAATGATGAGCAAACTGATTCAGAAAAACCTGGAAAGACTTACATGAACTGATGCTAAGTGAAGTGACCAGAAGCAGAAGAACATTGTATACAGTAACAAGAAGATTATATGATGATCAATGGTGATGGACTTGGCTCTTTTCAACAATGAAATGATTCCAAGTAATTTGAATAGCTTGTGATGGAAAGTGCCATCCACAAGCATCCAAAGAAAGAACTATGGAGATGGAATATGGATCAAAGTATAGTATTTTCACCCTTTTTTTGTTGTTTTCTTGTTTTTTTTTTCTTTTGATCTGATTTTTCTAGCAGCATGGTGAATATGTAAATATGTTTAGAAGAATCACACATGTTTAACCTATGTCAAATTCTTTAACATGTATTTGGGAAAATAAAATACTATTAAAAGAAAAATAAAGTGACTTCCTAAGATGTAGGTTCAACAAATTCTTTCTCTTTCTCTCTCTCTCTCTCTCTCTCTCACACACACACATACACACACACACACACACACCACTCAATGAACTCCACTGGCTCCTTATTGCCTCCAAGATTGAATAATAAATGCTTTATTTGGCATTCAAAGTTCTTCATAACCTATCCCCCCTCCTACCTTTTCAATCTTTTTACACTTTAAACCCCAACCCATACTCTCTGATGCAATGATATTGACCTCCTGATAGCAACATAAACAAGACATTCTATTTCTCTGCTCCAGGCATTTTCTCTGCAATGCTTCCCTTCCTTTCTGACTACTGCCTTCCTTGGTTTCTTTTAAATTCCAACTAAAATATCACTTTCTACAGCAAGCCTTCCCTAACCCTTCTTAATTCTTAATTCTCTATTTTAAATATTTCTTACTTACCTCCTGTATACAGTTTGCTTTTTTTCAATTTGTTTATATGTTGTCCCCTCATTAGATTGTAAGCTCCCTCAAGGTAGGAGCTTTGGCCTCTTTTTATATCCCTGGAGTTTAACACTGTCTGGCGTATAGTGGGTGCTTAATAAATATTTATTGCTTGCTTAGGGCTATCACAGGACAATGTAGACGCCGGGGGATGAGAGAAGCCTGGCAGTATTAGAAAAAGAAAAACAAATATTGTTGGGTCCCATGCTGGTACCAAGGACCATCGCAATACATAATGCCATCCACTGTCCTGAGATCTGGAATGCTGGTTCTGCCACTGTACCCCATGCCAGTATTGCCTCCTGTGCCCTTCCCAGATGACAGGAAAAGATAATGATGAATGTTGGAGGGTTTGTGAGAAAACTGGGACACTGCTACATTGTTGGTAGAACTGTGAATGATCCAACAATTCTGGAGAGCAGTTTGCAACTAGGTCCAAAAAGTTATCAAACTGTGCATATTCTTTGGTCCAGCAGTGTTTCTACTGGGCTTGTATCCCAAAGAGCTCTTAAAGGAGGAAAAGAGACCTGTATGTGCAAAAATGTTTGTGGCAGGTCTCTTTGTAGTGGCAAGAAACTGGAAATTGAATGGATGCCCATCAATTGGAGAATAAATTGTGGTATATGAATGAGCGGAACCAGTAGATCATTATACACAGCAACAAGAAGATTATACAAAGTTCAGTTCTGATGCACAGGGCTCTTTTCAACAATGAGATGATTGAGGCCAGTTCCAATGATCTTGTATTGAAGAGAGCCATCTGTACCCAGAGTGAGGTCTGTGGGAACTGATTGTAGACCACAACATAGCATTCTCACTTCTTTTGTTGTTGTTTGCTTGCATTTTGTTTTCTTTCTCATTTTTTTCCTTTTTGATCTGATTTTTCTTGTGCATCATGATAATTTTTTTTAGGCAGAACCTTCATTTTTTTTTTTTTTTTATAGTATGATGTATTTTATTTTTCTTAAAAAGAACTTTTGCCAGAATAGAACCTTCATTTTTATTATATTAGCTCAGCCTAGTTATGAACAATTGATATTTTCTCAATTGTTTAGATATGATTTTATTTGTGTAAGAAGTGTTTTCTAATTGTCATGGGCTTGTCTTAGCAAGTAAAACCCCACATATTTTATTTTGTGTACAATAATTTTTTTTTACATTTTTAAAATTATACCTTTTTATATACAAAACATATACATGGCTAATTTTTCAACATTGACCCTTGCAAAAACTTCTGTTTCAATGTTTCCCCTCCTTCCCTCCTCTCCCTCCCCTAGATGGCAGGTAGTCCCATATATGTTAAACATGTTAAAATAGATGTTAAATCCAATATATGTATACATATTTATACAGTTATCTTGTTGCACAGGAAAGATCAGATTTAGAAAGAAGGTTAATTAAAAATAACCTGAGAAGAAAAAACAAAAATGCAGCAAGATAATTGTATAAATATGTATACATATATTGGATTTAACATTTTTTTAAAAACATGTTTAACATTTATTGGATTACTTGTCATCTAGGGGATGAGGTAAGAGGAAAGGAGATGTATACTTATTGTGTATCTAATTTATATTTTAATGTATTTAACATCTACTGGTCATCCTGCCATCTGGGGGGGGGGGGTAAGAGGTGAAAAATTGGAACAAGAGGTTTGGCAATTGTTAATGCTGTAAAGTTACCCATGCATATAACGTGTAAATAAAAGGCTATTAAATTAAAAAAAAAAAAAAAAGAGGAAAGGAGATAATTTAGAACACAAGGTTTTGCAGGGATCAGTGTTAAAAAATTATTCACGCATATGTTTTGAAAATAAAAAGCTTTAATAAAAAATGAAATGAGGGAAGCTAGGTGATGCAGTGGATAGAGCACCAGCCCTAAAATCAGGAGAACTTGAGTTCAAATCTGGCCTGGGACACTTAACACCTAGCTGTGTGACCCTGGGAAAATCATTTAATCCCAATTGTCTCAGCAAAAAAATAAATGAATGAATGAAAATAAAATACAATAAAAACTTATGATAAAAAAAAAATAAGCTATGGGATGAGACCCCATATGGGATTATGTAACTGAATGTGGGAGTCACAAAAAGTTTGACCATAGTAAAAGGTATCCAATGCTCCACCAAGATTTAATTATTTCTGCAAAAATAAACAAACATTCATCTCATTAGTATGCAAATGTTCATCTTTAATAAATGGTAAAATTATATGTATACCAAAGAATTGTTTTAAAATAAATTTCTTTATGATTTATCAATAAATGTTTGATTTATATACCTATTTTAGATACCTATATATCCAGAGTCACATAAAATTTTCTAGGGTACAAGGGGTACAAGTGGTAAAAGAAGCCCTGCCATCTAACCTAATTCCCAATGGTGTCCCCAAAGTCTTAGGCCTTTGATCCTTTGACCTAACAGTGTCACTCCAAAACATCTATCCCCAAAAAAAGATGAAAAAAAGAAAGAAAAGGGGAAAAAATGACTTTAGGTTAAGAAATAGTTCTTAAGAGGCAAAGCCAAGGTGACAGAGTAAAGCCAGGGACTCTCGAACTTTCCCCCAAATCCCTACAAATACCTTTAGATAGTGACTTTAGACAAATTTTAGCACATTAAAACCCACAAAAAACATAGAGTGAAACAATTTTTCAGATGAAGACAATTAAGAAAGTCAGCAGGAAAAGTCTGTCACATCAGGGTGAGAGTGAAGCGCAGTCCTGGCTCAGGCCATAAAAGTACACCTCTGCCCTACCAAACCAGAAGTCCTTGGGAGCCTCTGAATCCAGTAGCAATGGCACTTTCCAGACCTCTTAGCTCATAAACACCAAAGATGAGTTAGAAAGTTGATAGGAAAGGTGTCATACTAGGGTGAGAGGACCTTGGAAAACCAGCAAAGCAACAAAACTGAGTATAATCCTTCAAGGGAAAAGGTGATCATTCAATGAAAGAGAGCATGACTCAAGCATGATTCAAGCATTGATGAAAAGACCAGAGTTAAATAGAAATTTTAACTTTCAAATACAAGATTGGGAGAAGTATAAGGGGGTAAACAGGAAAGGGAAATCATAAGAGACTTGATATCTATTTACATTCCTACATGGGAAGATGATACTTATAACTCAAGAACTTTCTCATTATTAGGACAATTAAAAGGAGAATATATAGATAAAGGTCATAGATATGAGTTGAATATAAAGAGATAATATCTAGAAAATTAAATTAAGGAATGAGAGAGGAATGTACTGGTAGAAAGGAAAGAAGAATTGGAATGGTATAAATTATCTAACATAAAAGAGAAAAGGAAAAAGCTTTTACAATGGAGGGGGAGAAGAAGAATGAATGAACTTTACTCTCATCAAAATTGGCCCAAAGAGGGAATAAAATGCACACTCAATGAGTATAGAAATCTATCTGCAGTAAAGTAGGAGGTGAAGGGGTTACAAAAAGACAGGAGAGTGATAAAAGGGAAGACATATTGAGGGAGAGGGTAGTTAGAAGCAAAATATTTTTGAGGAGGGACACAATGAAAGAAGAAAGAAAATAGAATAAATGGGGGGAAATATAGTTAGCAAGGTGTTAGAATCCTTACAAAGTGTTAACTCACTGGAATTGATAGAAACAATGCTTAAGTTTACACCTTTGAAAGTTCACACATTAACTCACACATTAGAGTTCACAAGTCCGGGAGATTCACAAGTCACAGCTCCCACAATCCCACTCTCAGAGGAGGAGTCAACCTTTGGGTTCACACCTTTAAGAGATCAAGAAGCTCTTGGAGTCAGTGGAGAAGTCAGTTCGGGAGACTGACAGAGCCAGAATTCAGTGGAGAAGAGTAGAACTGGAGATTCAGAGAGAGCTGGAGGCAGAACCTGGAAGAGCTAAAGGACAAGCTGCAAGAGCTCTTGGAACCAAGGAGGGAGATAGACCTCTAAGAAAACTAACCAGGATATTTTGGAAGAGACAATAAAGGACTGTACTTTAACAGCTGACTGCATTTGAGGTGATTATTTATTTGAATTGAAACTAAGACTGCCTCCAGAAGCTCTGCAAGAAATCTGCTCCCCCAGAGAACGATCATATTTTAGAAAAGAAGAACACTATAGTAATGGTAATCGTGAAAAGAATTTTGAGCCAAGTTTTCCTGATTGTTTCCATTTCTCAAACAAATAAGGAACTGGGCTACATTTATAAAAAATAAAAGGTCATTCCCCAATTGACAAATAATCAAAAGATATCAAGTTTTCAGATGAAGTAATCAAGCGGTTTGTAGTCATATAAAAATATTCTAACTCATTATTGATTGGAGAAATTCAAATCAAAAGAATTCTCAGGTACTACCTCATATTAAATTGGCTAATAGGACAGAAAAGGAAAATGACATGTTGGAGAGAATGTGAGAAAAATGAGACATTAATGTAATGTTGGTGAAATTATGAACTGATTCAACCATTCCATAGAGTAATTTGGAACTATGCCCAAAAGGCTATAAAACTTTTTATACCCTTTTAGCTAACAATAGCACTACTAAGCATCTCTCCCAAAAGAGATGAAAAAAAATTAAAGAAAATGAAAATGAAAATTACCTATGTGTACAAAATTATTTCAAGCAGCTCCTTTCTCAGGGCAAAGAATTGCAAATTAAGGGGATGCCCACCAATGAGGGAATTGCTGAATAAATTGTGAAATATTATTATGATGGAATACTATTGTATACCATTGAAATGCTGAGCAAGGGTTGTCAGAAAAACCTGGAAAGACTCCCATAAGCTCATGCAAAGTGAATTGTATTGTTCAAAGTAACAGCAATGATATAAGAAGATCAACTGTGAATGACTGCTATTCTCAGTAATACAATGATCCAAGACAATTCTGAAATACTTATGATGAAATATGCTATCTGTATTCAGAGAAAGAACTGGTTGTGTCTGAATACAGATTGAAACATACATTTTTTAAAATTTTATTTTTCTTGAGGTTTTTTAATGTTTTCTTTTATAACATGACTTTTATGGAAATGTTTTGCATAACTTCACATATGAGTTCTCAATGTGGGGAGTAAGGTAGGGAGGGAAGAAGGGAGAGAATTTGGAACTAATGTTAAAAATTGTTTTACATGTTAACTGGGAAACAAAAATAAAACATTAAAGAACAGTACTTAGACAATTTCAAAATTCTAATGTCTTCTATAGCGAGTGAGCCTAAAAATCAACCCTCTCCCCTCCCAACAAAAAATATCCAAATTCAACAAATAATATAAAATATTTAGCACTTTCAGGGCATATTTACCTCTGTCTCTAGTAGACAAATGCCAAGACAGTTTACTCTCTAATCCCCTGGAGCAATAGGGGTTGTTTCAGAGCTCCACCAAAACCACAGTGACCCTCTGTATCAGAGTTTCTGATCACCCAAAGGCTCCCCTTTTTCCATTCATTATCTGTTGTGCCAGTTTCCTTTTATTGTCCAGCCTTAGTTTCCCTAAATTGTTCTGCCTCAGTTCTTTGAATTGTTCTGTCTCAGTCCCCCTGGTTGCAAACCTCCTCCTCCCAATTAGGACTGATATAACAGGACTGACTACTTGGGTTATAAACTGTAAATGTGTAATCTCAAAATAAGGGGGAGTTCAGACATCCTGGCTCCTAAGTCCTCCAAGTTATCAAGAATTTATAGTCCTCACCCCCAACCCTGTCAGAACTGGATTGATGGTCTGTCCTTGGAAATTCCCACGTTTACCAGTGTTCGGACTCCATCCCTTTCTCTCTGATCATGGAGCCACTGGAATCTCACATTTGATGCTGCTGCTGCTCATGATGATGATGATGATGATGCTGTTGCTGAATGCTTTAAGACATCAGCCCTGAAACCAAAATGGATTCTTTGGTTCCAGAAAACCTCTCCCTCTCAGAAACCCAAGTAAAATATTAAAAACTCTCTAATCGCTTTCTTGCCTCAGTTTCTCTGGCATTGCATATCAATTCCCTTCTTCACTGAGATCATTCTGATCTAATCCTGACAATTGATACTATTTAGTATGTTTGGAGTAAGCTGGAATCCATCTTCATCAGTTAGCACTTCAGTGACAGTAGATGAATCTGTATATCCCAGAACTGTGATATCCCCACTTTCCTGGGGAAAATGGGTGCTACCACCACCCATTTCCTTGGGAAACTTCAAACTCATTCTGTACCCTAGATATAAATTTGTCACTCAAGCCAAGTCCCAGCCCTTTTGTAAACTAAAAAGGTGCTTTTCCTCCTCCCCAATGATAGCATTACAGTGTTATGTCCTCAAACCTCATTGTCATCTGTATGCTGGGTCTTCAAGACTAGGCAGAACAGAAGCACGAGGAACTAACAAAGAAGTCATTTCATTGTTCTTGGGATCTGAGGTACTGCTCTAGCCCTTTCTTTTTTCCATTGCTCATTCAGGATAGTTACTGCAGGAATAAAAAAGCTACATTCTCTTTACTCCTACATTCAACATAAATGACCATTTGACACACAACTGTTAAGTCAACAAACATTTATTAAACACTTACTATGTTCCAGGACCTAATGATCAGTTCTGGAGTACAAAAAATAAAATAAAGCTGTCTCTGTTCTCAAATAGCTGACTGTCCAATGAGGAGATAATATGCAAGTAACTATGTTCTAACAAGCTATATTTGGGATATATTAGAAATAATCAGCAGAGGGAATGCATTAACATTAAGGAGGATTGAGAAAAATTTCTGAAGGTGGGAATTTGTGTGGGACTTGAAAGCAGCCAAGGAAACCAGGAGTTAGATGGTTGAAAAAGAATTCCAGAAATGAAGTATAGCCATAGAAAATACTTGGAGTCTGGACATAGAACACCTTATGTGAGGAAGAGCAAGGTGCTCACTGCCACTGGATCAAATAGAAAGTAGAAACATAAAAGGTAAAAGAAGAGCATAATGGTAGGGAGGGACCAGGTTCTGAAAGGCTTTAAAAACAAAACAGTATTTTGCATTTGATCCTAGAGGTAATAGGGAGCCATTGGACTTTGAAGTGACATAGTCAGATTTCTACTTTAGGAAAATTAAGTTGATTGCTGAATTGAAGATGAAATAGAGATTTGAGGCAGGGAGACCCACCCAGAAAGCCATCAATAGTTCAAGAGCAAGATAATGAGTACCTGTGCTAGAGTGGTGGCAATATCAAAATATTCACAAATATACACAAAATACATATAAAAGATGTTGAAAAACGACAATCAATAAGCTTTGGGAATAGATTGACTATGAGAGAGAAAGTAAGGAGTCAAGGATGACATTCATGTTTTAAGCCTGGGTGTTTCCTTGAATGTTAATAGGAAAAAAGGCAAGTTGGGAAAGGGAAGAGCAATTAATACAGGGAGAGATAATAGGTTCAATTAAGATATCTATGGCACATGCAGTTTGAGAATTGATTTGGAAGTATGAGACCAGATCAACTGAGTGGTTAGGATTAGATAAATAGATTTAAGAATCATCAGCAGAGAGATAATTTAATTCATATAAGCTAATAAGATCAAGTGAAATCGTATATAAAGAGAAGAGGGCCCAGGACAAAGCCTTGGGGGGATACCCACCATTAGTAAGCATGATCTGGTTGCAAATCTAGCAGAAGACTAAGACAAAAAAACTGAAAAACAGAGGAGTATCTGGAGAGAAAATCAGAACAAAGCAATGCCATAAGTATCAAGAGAATATCAAGGAGAAAAGAGTGTTCAGCAGTGTCAAAGACTACAAAGAGGAAAAGAAGCATTATGACTAAGAGAGGGACATTATATATGATGAGTAAAAGATTGTTGGTAAATTTGAAAGATGAAGTTAGAAGCCAGATTGCAGAGAATCATGAAGAGAGTGAGAGGCAAGGAAGTAGAGCTTCCTCGAACAATCGAGTTACAAACAGGAGGAGAGATATTATAGGACAATAGTTATCAGGGATGCTCAGATCAAGGGAAATTTTTTTTGAGGAAATTGAAGTCACAGACATGTTTGAAGGCAGTTGGAAAGCAGCCAGTAGGCAGGAAGAAATTGAACATGAATGAGAAGCAACTGGATGTCTCAGTGGATAAAGCACTGGCCCTGGAGTCAATAAAACCTGAGTTTACACATAGCCTTAAACACTTAACACTTCCTAGTTATGTGATCCTGGGCAAATCACTTACCACCAATTGCCTTGCAAAACAACAACAACAACAACAACAACAAAAGCCTGAGATTAAAGAAAGTGAATTAGTAGGAATGATGAGGAGGGCAATCTGCTAGAGATGATGGGATCACTTGAACAAGTACAGGGACTAATCCTGGAAAGAAGGGCTGCTTTTTCTTGTCAGCTTCAGAGGAGAAGGTGGTTGTAGAAGGCATCTGAGGGATGGGAGGTGAGAGAAGAAAAAGGGATCCTTCAGAGAATGGCCTCCATTTTTTTTTCAGTAAAATACAGGAGATGGTCAGATAAATGAAAAAATTTGGAAGAAGGTGAGTGGGATTACAAAAGTGTAGAAGAATTGCCTAGAAGTAGTAAAGGCTCAATTGAGGTTACAAAACATAAATTTGTAGTGGATCCAGTAGTGGAATAGTTGCATGATTTTCTCCACTTTTGTTGAATAGCACAGACTTTAGGTAGAAATGAAAAATGTGGAAAGCTGAATTATACACATGGAAGCAGGCTCAGGTAAACCAGCTGGTGGAGGTGGAATTATAAGACTCCACAGAGGAATCTGAAAGGGAGATAGAATGGCCAACTCAGGAGGTTAGGGATTAGCATGTTCTACTCCTTACCAGGCAGGCACAAATGAGGCAACTGATGGAGCTGGAGTGGAGTGAAGGATTCTGGTGAGAACAAAATGGAATGACTGGTCTAGGAAGGCTGGGAGCTAGGATACTCCCTTCTTTCCCTAGCAGGCACCTCCCTTCTTACCCTGTAGGCTCAATAGAGGCAACAGATTGTTACATATGTGGCTGCTTCTTTGGTGATTTCCTGATGATGGTGGTCTTATAGAAGACCATCATGGCCACAGTTTCTTGGTCATTTAGTTTTGCAAGAGAAATGTTCATTTGTTCAATCTTTCACTCAATCCTTTTTTAAATTTTTGCCTTCAAATCTGAATCTTTGTCAGCCTTCCTATAAAAACTTGGACCCCATTCCTGAGACTTTAGGTTTTGATGAGTGACCTTATCTTCCCAGAATCCAGCCTATCACACCACTTCTTAGGCAATCCAAAAAATTCCATTTCCCTCTTTTCCCTCCAGAATTCAGAATCTGCCCTTGCAATCCTCGGCTCTGATAAGTGAGCTTTTGGCTAAACTTGGAACACCACCCAAGAAAAGAAAGCATGGGAACAAAGCCACCATGCTATTTCTCATCTATTTCCATTCCATGCTACCAAGTGAGTCCTCTCAAGAATTTTACTCTCCCACAGTTTCCAACTCTAGTTCCCCTTAATGTGCTGTCAACCTCTATTAAAACACAAACTCTCTGATGTCAAGAACTGTCTTGTTTGCTTATTTTTGTATTACCATACTGTGTTTTACACAGTGCCTTTCACATACTAAGTCCTTGGTACATACTTTTTCACATATATATCTGTGTAGTGTTGCTTACTTCCTTTGGTTCCATGGCTCACATCACAAATTTTCTTGGACCAGTTGAACTTAAACACTTCTTTCCCACACATTACTATGTATGTCAGTAATGCTGACTCAAGACCTATTACCTAAAGTAACAATTCAGGGTTCCATATTAGCCTTAGGTATATTAGCTGCATTTACCTTAACTGATTTCTTGGATACATTTGTGCTTTTACATACATATACATCTATGCGTATGTAGGTATACAAAATGTATATGGCTATATGCTCTTCTGTTTATGAGAATCTAAAGCCTGTCTAGAGGTTTAATATCATTATAATTCTTTTGCCCATGAAATTTCCATGTGCTATCAGTGTCCACTTTTACACTGTTTGCACTAAAGCAGGTCTATTTAGGGTAGTCAAAACTTTTTCCTAAATCTCTCCTCTCATCAGTGTGAATTGTACCAGACAAGACCAGACAAGTAGCTGCCAAATTTTTATTGTATTGAAGGAACTGAAAGGATATTTTGCAATGGGAGAAGAAAAGGAAGAAGCCTTAGCCAGTCCACACTACCAGCTACAGAGCCAGAAGCAGCTGTACCTCACTTTTAACTTTTGCTAGAAGGGAGGACGGACAATTCAAATGAGCTTGGGCAGTTGATGGAGAGCTGCCCCCTGACACAGGAATGGAAAGGAGGTGAGAAGGAAGTTGCCATGCATTATCTCACCAACTAACATTCTCCATTTCCTGAATTTTCTCTTGTGCTTTACAACTCAGATCTCCGATAGCAACAGTATACCAAAATCTCAGAGGAGAGAGCAGGGAACCGTTAGGCATCTGTGATAAATGCAACACTCCACCTTGCCTGATGCTCTTCTTCCTATATGGCTCCAGCTGGGTGATTTTCCAGTTTCCTCTTCCCAGAAACCTTCAGAATCAAGTTCAGATGAATGTGGCTCTCTTCAATAATGAGATGATTCAAATCAGTTCCAATTGTTTAGTGATGAAGAGAGCCATCTACACCCAGAGAGAGGACTGTGGGAACCGAGTGTGGATCCCAACATAACATTCTCACTCTTTTTGTTGTTGTTCACTTGCATTTTGTGTTCCCAGTTTTTTTTTCTTCCTTCTTGATCCAGTTTTTCCTGTGCAGCAAGATAACTGTATAAATATGTATATACATATATTGGATTTAACATATATTTTAACATGTTTAACATATATTGGACTACCTGCTATCTAGGGGAGGGGCTGGGGAGAAGGAGAGGATAATATGGAACAGAAGGTTTCACAAGGGTCAGTGTTGAAAAATTACCCATGTGTATGTTTTGTAAATAAAAGGCTAATAAAAATTTTAAAAAGAATCAAGTTCAGATACACCTCAAACAGAGAGAGAGACTATTCTCTGATGGCTCCATAGTATTGCTCATAGAAGTCCAGGGTTACTTTTTCTTCTCAAACCAGAATAGTGATTTCATCTGTAGATAAGGATCTTTCTCTGCTTTTGTGGTTAGCATCTTTTCTGCAACTATCAGGTTTATAATTAAGTCTGGAACACTAAGAGAGCAAGAGACTTATCCTTTGAGACCTTGAATCCAGGTCCTCCTAACTCCAAGACCCATTTTCTGTCTTATATCGTGCTACCTCTCACAGGAAGATTAGAAAAAATTTATTGAATATAGAAAACTACTGCATGTTAAGTAAGACTAGTCCTTATCAGTGCTTGAATCTCCATTTTCATTTCCTCCTCCTCCAGCTTCCCTACAGAGGGGACCTTAAATAGGGAGCAATGCTTCATACTCTGACTCTGCTGTCCCACATTCATTAACCCTCTTACCCACTTGTGGGAGAATGACAGAGCTGTTCCTCCTTTGGCACTTCCTCTCTAAACTTCTTCTTCCATATAGAAATTCATCCACTTTAACCATCTTTGTGGCTCATTGTCAGCTGAGGTTGTCCATATAGTGTGCTCTTTGGCTAAGGAAAACCTTCTTTATGATAATATAAAAACAATTTAAACAAAACTGAGTAGGCCATCAACCCTGTCTGTTAATGGAGAGCTGCTTCTTTAAAAATAGAATAGAATAAAAAAGGATAAAGAAGTTTGGCATTGTACAACTATAAATCCCTACCTTTTTCCCATAAGACTTTGAAAGAAAATAGATAAGCAACCTTTCCTTTGCTATAATAAAAAATTTATTCTTGGCTTCCATCCAGGGGATACTATGGGGGGATGGATTAGGGAGGGGGGAAAAGGTTGTAAGGGAAGACCACAAACTAAACTTAACCCTGGACAATTTAGAGATTTGGAAGTTCCTCTGTGGTGGAGGGACCTACATTCCTAGCAGTCCAGCCCTGGTCATTTATTTTCTAAGAAATGAATTTAAATGTAACAAGGAAAGATGAAGTTTGACATAAGGGGGAACATTTGGCTGATAGTGAAAGTTGGGAAAGACACCCCCAAAAGTGTACCAAAACTATTAGAAGACCACAAGGTAATATGAAATAATCATGTAATGAAACTAATTTTTTAAAAAGTCAATTCAATCTTGGGCTAACATCGATCATTGAACAAGTATTCAATAAGCACCTATTATATAGCAGGTACTATGCTAGGCACAGGGCATTCCATGTCTCAGCTGTTTCCTGACTCTAGTCTGTGTGACTTTTTCCCCATTCATAAGTTCCTTTAAAAACCTCTATTTTGGAGAAGAACCCAGACCAGTCATCCCTTTCTCTGGACTGTCACCAAGTCCCCACCAGGTACTATCTTCTTCCTCTTAATGGATGTTGTCTTCATTTGTTAGAACGTAAGCTCCTTGAGGGCAGAGATTGTCTTTCTTTCTTTCTTTTTTTTTATTATAGCTTTTTATTTATAAGTTATATGCATGGGTAATTTTTCAGCATTGACAACTGCAAAACCTTTTGTTCCAATTTTTCCCCTCCTTCCTCCCAACCCCTCCCCCAGATGGCAGGTAGACAAATACATGTTAAATATATTAAAGTATACATTAAATACAATATATGTATATATGTCCATATAGTTATTTTGCTGCACAAAAAGAATAGGACTTTGAAATAGTGTACAATTAGCCTGTGAAGGAAATCAAAAATGCAAGTGGACAAAAATAAAGGGATTAGGAATTCTATGTAGTGGTTCATAGTCATTTCCCGGAGTTCTTTCGCTGGGTGTAATTGGTTCAGTTCATTACTGCTCTATTGGAACTGATTTGGTTCATCTCATTGCTGAGGATGGCCAGGCCCATCAGAATTAATCATCATATAGTGTTGTTGTTGAAGTATATAATGATCTTCTGGTCCTGCTCATTTCACTCAGCATCAGTTCATGTAAGTCTCTCCAGGCCTTTCTGAAATCATCCTGTTGGTCATTTCTTACCGAACAATAATATTCATAATATTCATATACCACAATTTATTCAGTCATTCTCCAATTGATGGACATCCACTCAGTTTCCAGTTTCTGGCCACTACAAAAGGGCTGCCACAAACATTCTTGCACATACAGATCCGAGATTGTCTTACTTTCTGTTTGTATTTGTATCCCCAGCACTTAATTTAGTGCCTGGTACAGAGGAAGCACTTAGTAAATGTTTATCTACTTTTGACTCACTGGTGAAATTAAAAAAAAAAAAAAGTGCAAATAATCCATGTGGACATTCAAGAAACTGATGTCTTCCAAATTTTATTTTGATGCTTCATTGATATAGAGGTAATCCTGGATTTTGTAGGCCATGGATTCTTTACCTGGGATCTATGGACCCCTGATTCTGTAGATAGATTTTATGGAGGAGATGGAGAAAAATACATTTTTTTTCAACATAATTGATTTTCTTTGTAATCCTGATGTGGTTAGTTACAGTGCAGAGAGTTGTGGGAATCCCTTCTGGTCGACACTAGTCCAACATGAAAGAATTCACAAACCTGAAAAGTCTGAATGGCAAAAGAGAAGTTTATTGGCACTGAGAAGCCAGCTTTGCTAGGAAGACAGATTCCTCAGTGGCAAGAGGTCGTGTCAGAGAAATAACAAAAGGTTATCACTGAGAAGAGGGTCTCTTCACAGTGGGCAGGAATCCTGGAAGGCAGCTTTGCCAAGAAGAGAGCTTCACTGGCAAAGCATAATTCCTACTTCAGACTTCTGCAAAGATTTGGGATTTAAAATTGTCTTTTTATAAGAAATCCAAGACTGAGGCTTCTATTGTCAATGCTCCCAGACTTAGATTTCCAGTTGAAAAGAGTACTTATCTTCAGAGTTTCAAGCCACTCCATAACTGGGAGTTCCAGCTACTGAGAGTGGTCCTGGGCTAATACACTCAATAGAAATATCAGGTAGAACTCTCTAGCTGAATGAGACCACTTTAGTTCCAGCTACTGGGAGTGGTCCTGGGTTAATCTTAATGAAACCACTTAACTGCCCTGAAGGGTGGGCCTCTGTCAGAGGAGTTTCAGAGTGTACCCCCAAAAGTCAAGGGGGAGTGCCATTTGCACCAATCCTATTGTGTAGGACAGATTGGATGCAAGACCCTCTTCCCAATTATCAGAGACATCATATATCAGAGACATCAAATAATCAGAGACATCTTCAGGTACAAAGAGAAAGCATTTATTTAATTCCTGCAGGGAGAGGCCCAGACACACCTGGGAGCCGCTGGAACCTGGCCAGCCTCCAGCTTGTGTAGGGTTTAAAGGCAAAAGACTCGAGCCTTCTCATTGGGTAGGACTAAAGAATAAAGACTAAAAGGACACAACCATTCTTGACCAATGGTCACCAATGTTGGCTGCCTCCCACAGGTCACGTCACTTCCTGCAACCTCCTGTTTCTCCAGGTTCAAAATTCATCCCATAAAGATCAAATCCAGTTCTGAGAACAGGGATCATGTGATTCAATGCTGAGAAATTCTTCATCCAATCAGTCCCATTCACTATGCTTTATATTTTTAAAAACATTTTTAAATAATAGCTTTTTATTTATAAAATATATGCAAAGATGGATTTCAACATTCATTCTTGCAAAACCTTGTGTTCCAGATTTTTTTCCCTCCTTTCTCCTCACCTCCCTCTCCTAGATGGTGAATAATCCAATATATGTTAGACACGTGCAATTTTTCTATACATATTTCCATAACTATCATGCTGCACAAGAAAAATCAGATCAAAAAGGGAAAAACATGAGAAAAAAAAAAAACAAGAAAACAAAAAAATTTGGTGAGAAAACTATGTTGTGATCTATACTCAGTCCCTATAGTCCTCTTTCTGAATGCAGACGGCTCTCTCCATCACAAGTCTATTAGAATTAGCCTGAATCCCCTTCACTGTTAAAAAACATTCTTTTGAGAAGGGTTCCATAGCCTTCACTAGACTCCCAGAGGGGTTTGAATGGGACTGATTGGATGAAGTTTTCTCTGTATTGAGACTAGGCTTAAGTCACATGATCCCTATTCCCAGTCTTGAACCTTGGGTTTAAAAGTCAAACCCTCAAGTCATACCTACTGGAAGCGACATGACCCACAAGAAGCAGACAACACTGGTCAAGAATGGTTAGTTACTTCCATTTAGTCTATCCAATGAAAAGGCTTGGGTCTTTCCCCATTTCCCGATATTCTGCTTCCAGCTGGTCAGGTTCAGGAACACATGGTGGGAGTTGGGATGGCTCCCAAGTGCTTCTGGGCCTGTCTCTGCAGGGATTAAATAAATGCTTTCTCTTTGTACCTGAAGATGTCTCTGATTAGTTAATTTGGAAAAGGGGTCTAGCTCCTGTCTCACACAGGTTCATGGCAGAAAGAGGATTAAGGATCCCTATAATGGAGGCTATGTTACCAGTATGAAGCCTCTGACTGGTCCTGCCAAACTAGAAAGTCTCCTGGAAGATGTGGGGGGGATAAAAAGGAGGACTGTCACAGAGGAGGTGATTGTCATTGTGAAGAGTAACTGACACACCGACCCATTTTTTTCCCCTTTCATGGAATATAGCGTCTAGGGGAGACAGTAATACTTTTAAGGTCCCCTGACTTTAGGATGCTTCTGTTTTAACAATATCAGTAATTCTAAATCTTCTAGCTTTGGAACATGTGATCCTGAGACCCTCTGATCTAAGAATGCTATTGTTCTGTCAATGATTCTAAGAGTTTTCTAGCCTAGGAATATAATAATATTTCTTCCCTTAAGCTTTAGGGAAGATATATTAGTGATCTTGACACTCTCTAACCTGAGAATACTATTATTCTGACAGTCACTGGTCAGTGATAACCAAATTTCTGATACCACTCCTCAGTTCTACTTTTAGGCCATAAAATTAGAATATCAATGACATGAAGAACTAGATAAAGGTTTCTCCTTTCAACATTCTTCCATTCCTAAATTCCCTAAATTCATTGGAAATTTTGCCCACTTCAAATGGCATTATAATTACAATAAATTTTGTCCCTTGACCTCAAACACCTTGAATAATATTTTTCCCAATTACATGTAAAAATAATTTTTAACATTTTTTAAAATTTTTGAATTTTAAATTCTTTTTCTCCTTCTCTTTCCTTACCCCTCCCCAATTTGATATAGCTAATTCATGTGCAATCATGCAAAATAAGATTTTCATATTAATCATGTTGTGAAAAAAAAATGACTAAAACTGTTATGCCAGAATTCTTTTATTGTCCTGACTCAGTTTCCCTAATTATCCTGACCCAGTCCTGACTCAGTTTCTCTAATTGTTCTGCTTCATTTTATAATTATCAGCTCAAAGCTCAGTCCTACAAAACTTCCCCTCCCTCTTTATCAGAATATTTGATAAGGATAAAAAATCTTATGTTTTAGAATATCATTATGGCTCTCCTCATCCCAAGCTAGCAGAATGTCAGATACTGTCTTATCAAGATGCCTCTCCCTATCTCCAGGGTTCCTCTCCCTATTAGGTCATCCCATCTCCTGTGTCATCCCTCTCCAGAGGCTCACCCCACCCTGTCAGAGTCCCGTTACCGCTCTTAGCACCCTGATTCCTCCCTTGCCTTGCTCTACCCCCTGAGTCTGAGACACATATATATATATATTATTGAGAACTCACATTGTTTGCTGGATTCTTGGAGACCATAGTCTCATTCAGCCCTGGGACCAAATCATGGATCCATTTGGTCCCAATAGATCTCTCCCATTTAAATAAATTATTAAATACTCTCTAATCTCTATCTTGCCTCGGTTTCTCCAGCATTACAAAACAAACCCCAACTCAACATCCCCCCCTCCCCACCCCCAAAAAGTGAAAAATGGAAATGCTTCAATCTTCAGGCTCCATCAGTTCTTTTTTTGGAAGTAGATAGCATTTTTCATCATGAGACTTTTGGAATTATTCTGGATCATTGCCATACATTAAAAAACTCTATATATGCCCAAAAAAGAGCAGCTTAGGCCAGAATAGTAAAGGAATTCCAAATTAGCTTATATGAGAAGCTGATGGAGTAAATACAATCCCAACAAAAAGATCCCAGATGCTTGGTAACTTTGTGGGCCATAGAGAGGGGCAGTAATAGGAGAGGGTCCAAATTTTACTATCCAAGCTGCTTCCTGATGTGGTGTTGTTTTTCTTTAAAATAATAATAGTTCTCTCTGAGGGAGCAGGTTTCTCAGGGAGGTTTTTTGGAGGCAGCCTTAGTTTCAGTTAATCACTCCAAAATGCAGTCAGCTGATAACATGCAAACATCTATTTTCTCCTTCCAAGTCTTGTCCCTTTCCTTGGGCCTGGTTAGCTCAGAGGCCTATCTCTCTGCTTGGTTCCAAGAGCTCTTGCAGATTGTCCCTTGCTTCTACCTCTGCTCTCTCTCCTTGATTCTAAGAGCTCTTGCAACTTTGTCCTTTGCCTCTGCTTTCTTCAGCCTCCAGATGGAATGAATCTCTCTTGCCTCCGAGAGAGAGCTTCTGGCTCTCAATCTCCCAGAATGCTGAATCTCCAACCCCTGGGGATGTTCCCAAGTAACTCTCTTGAAGCTCTAAGAGCTTCCTCTATATATATATGATCTTTCAAAGGTTAACTCCTCCTCTGAGAGAATGGAATTATGGGTTATCTCCCAGAGTGCTCTCTGGCCCTAAGAACTTTAAGGGAGGTGTGAATTCAGATATCTCATATTAAACCCTGAAATCTCCCAAACATGTGAACTCCAATGAGTACTTAAATACATTAGTGAGCTAGAGGATTTGCTAAGTACCATGCTAAATTAGATAATTATTGTCTCTATCAACTCTAATGACTTAACAGTTTGTAAAGATTCCAACATCCTGAGGTAAGCAGGGAGGAGTACTGACAGGATGATCAGTGCTTAAATGGGTCTTTTGTTCTTAAGTAGGCCTTTTGTAGGCCTTCTGTTGTCTTAAGTAGACATTTAGGCCTTAGTTGAATTCCTAGTCCAATTCCTTGCATTGACATGACACCACAGTTGCTAAATACAATCAGAAGGTTAACCTCTCCCTCAAATCTCTCCAAATTTCTTTAAAGACTCTAAACAAATTTTGGAGCATCAGAACACCCTAAAAGACAAAGTAAAATATTTTCCAGCTGAAGGCAACTTAGAAGGTTAGCAAAGAAGGTCTGTGGAATGAATGAAAGAAGGTCTGTGTATGAGTCCAACCTACAGTCCTGGTTCAGGCCCCAGCCCAATCTCTAAATCAGCGGCAGGACTGGTGGCTTCCAGACCTTTCAGACCAGAGACACCAAAGAGGACCTGGAAGGTGAGCAGAAAAGGTCCGTGGAACCAGAGTGGGAGTCCAGTGTGCAATCCCAGAGCAGGCCATGCTAGCTAGCACAGCTCCAGTCCCAACTCCAGTAACCTCAGCTGTCAGCAAAGTAGGATTCTTGCTTTAGCACACTAGATCTTAAATCTACTGTGGGGTGGTATACTTCTAATAGCTCTAAGGCAGAAAAGAGGGCTTGTGGTCAGATTCCTAGAAGTATTTCTGAAAATTGCTGCACAATACTCTTAAAGCTTAGACAGTGCGCCCTCCACCCTGGAAACAACCCTACTTTAACAGAGTTAAAAATCATGTAATTGGATGGAACAGAAAAAGTATATGACTATTGAAAGTTATTATGGTGACAAGGAAGATAAAAATACACACTAAGATAATAATAAAGTCAAAACTACATCCAAAACCTCCATGGTTCAGGTCATGGAAAAGCTCAAAAGGAATTTTTAAAACCAAGTAAGAGAGATAGAGGAAATATTAGGAAAAGAATTGAGAGTAATGCAAAAGGAAATACAAAAAGCTAATAAGAAGAATGCCTTAAAAAATAAAATTGGCCATCTGGGAAAGGAGGTACAAGAACTCACTGAGGAAAATAATTCCTTAGAAATTAGAATTGAACAAATGGAAACTAATGACTATTGTTATGCCTGTTTCCCTGCCTCAGTTTTGCTGAATTGTTCTGCCTCAGTCTCTCTGGTGGCAACCCTTGTTCCCGGCCATTAGGACTGAGATAATTAGAGCTGGGAAGCCCTGACCCCTAGCATTCCAAAGAGTCATAAACCTCCAAATGGCTTGTCTCAGATATCTCAGACTTAGTGTCTCCCAGATTCCCAACTTATCAGAATTTATGATCCTTTCTTACCCCCAACCTGTCAGAACCGAATTTATGATCCGTTCCTGGAAGTTCCCATTCACCAGTGCTCTACCCCCACCTTGACTTTATTTCCCTGATCCCTGAAGCCCTATAAGAATCTCTGGAATCCCTCGCTCTCTACTGGATACTTTGAGACAAGAGTCCAGTCCAGCTGACAGGGGTCATCATGGATCCTGTTTTGCCCCCAGTCCAATCTCGCCCTCTAATAAAATATTAAAACTCTCTAATCTCTATCTAGCCTCAATTTCTCTGGCATTACATGATGAGAAATCAAAATACAATAAAACAAAACCAAAAAGGTAAAAAAATAGAAAAAAAAATTTGAAATATTTCATTGGAAAAACAACTGACCTAAAAAATAAATAAATCCAGGAGAGATAATTTTAAAAAATTATTGGTCTACCTGAAAGTCATTGATCAAGGGGGAAAAAAAAGCCTGGGCATCATTTTTCAAAAAATTTGTCAAGGAAAACTATCCTGATATCTTAGAACCAGAGGGTAAAATAGAAATTGAAAGAGTCCATCAATCATCTCCTAAAAGAGACCCCAAAATGAAAACTCCCAGAAATATTATAGCCAAATTCCAGAACTCCCAGGTCAAGGAGAAAATATTGCAAATATCCAGAAAAAAAGCAGTCCAAATACAGTGGAGCTACAGTAAAGATAGCACAAGATTCTACATTAAAGGATTGGAGGACTTGGAATATGATATTCCAGAGAACAATGAAGCTAAAATTATAATCAAGAATTACTCAGCAAAACTGAATATAATCTGTCAAAGGAAAAGGTGGTCATTTAATGAAATGGAGGATTTTTAAGCATTCATGATGAAAAGAACAGAGCTCAATGGAAAAATCTGATTTTCAAATACAAAATTCTGGAGAAGCATAAGAAGGTAATCAGGAAAATGATATCATGAGGGACTTAATAAGGTTTATCTGTTTCCATTCCTACATGGGAGGATGATACTTGTAAGTCATTAGAACTTTCTGATTATTATGGCATTTAGAAGGAATATCTATAGACAGAGGGTGTAGAGGGCCAGGAGGTAAGACTCCATTCCAGGTTTTGAGTCTTACAGTAACTTGGCTCCCCAAAACTCCCTTATTGATATAGCAAAGATTGCTTGTCAATATAATAAATTAATAATCTAGCAACTGAAGCAAAATGTAAATACTGTTCTTTGGAATAAAAGTTAAACCTTTGAACTTAGAACAGGAAAGAATATCCACAAGGAGTCTAAAGGTATTTGGGAGAAAGATACCTGAGACAACAGTACAATAAACTTTACTCTGATGCGTATCTCAATTATTTACATCTCTATATAAGTAACCAAGATCTGGGGCTTAAGGGATTTAATCACTTACATCACAGTAGATTTTGTTAGACTATAGGAATTTTAAAAGAGTGTACTCTGTATCAAACCTATGAGCATTTGAGGTATATATATTTGTCTCTCTGATCAATAAATTTCAAAGAGTCCATAAACAGGACTTCTCTGCTTGGCCCTGGTATGTTGTCACATTCTTCATCTCACTACAGAAGCTGAAATCCAACAAGAGGGCACAGGTATGATGTGAATATGAAGGGATAACATCTTTTTTTAAAATGATGAAATTATTGAGTGAGAGAAGAATGTACTGGGAGAAAGGGAAAAGGAGACTAGCCATGCTCCAGTTGATAAATGATCAAAAGATATGATCTGTGCCCAAAGGGCTCTAAATTCATGCATGATCTTTGACCTAACAACACCACTACTAGGCATGAATATCAAAAAAGATTTGGGGGAAAAAAAGGAAAATAATCTATATGTACAAAAAAGAGTGTACTCAGTATCAAACCTAGGAGCATTTGAGGTATATATATTTGTCTCTCTGATCAATAAACTTCAAAGAGTCCATAAACAGGACTTCTCCACTTGGCCCGAGTAGCTCACCTCATCAATTGGGGAATGGCTCAATAAACTGTGGTCTGTGTTTGTGATGGAATATTATTGTTCTGTGGAAAATGACAAGCAGGATGCTTTCAGAAAAAAAAAAAAAGTCCTCCATGAACTCAAGCAAAGTGGAATGTACTGTATACAAAGCAATAATACTGTTCTGGGATGATCAGCTGTAAATGACTTTGCTATTCTCAGTAGTACAATCATTCACAACTACTCTGAAGGACTTATGATAAAAAAATCCTATCCATATTCAGAAAAGAAATAGATTGTATCTGAATAAAGACTGAAGCATTCTCTCTTTCTCTCTCTCTCCCCTTTTTTAACTTAATTTTTCTTGAGGGTTTTTATTTTCATTAGGATGGAGATCTATGTTTTCTTTCACAACTTGACTTTTATGGAAATGTTTTGCATCACTTCACATGTGGTTTTTTAATTGTAGGTGATAATAAGCAAGAGAACCTAGAACTCAAAATTTTAAAAACAAATGCAAAAAAAATTTCTTTTTGTTTTGAATGTAACTGGGAGAAATATTAAATAAATAAAAAATATGAATGAAATCAGGAAAAAAAAAAGAAAAAATTATATGGTGATTTTTGAATGAAAATAAGAAGCACACTCTCAACAATCCATGACATCTTTACAAAACTTAATCATGTTTTTTTGTTTTGTTTTGCTTTTGCTGAGGCAATTGGGGTTAAATGACTTAGCCACAATCACACAATTAGGAAGTGTTAAGTGTCTGAGGCCAGATTTGAACTCAGGTCCTCCTGACTTTAGGGCTGATGCTCTATCCACTGTGTTCTATCCTCCTAGCTGCCCTTTTAATCATGTTTTAGGGAATAAAAACTTCAAAAATTCAGAAAAGCAGAAATATCTAGATTTATCTATATTCTTTATTGTTCATAAGCAATAAAAATTATATTGATTAAAGGGCCAATAAGAAAAGTAGCAAAAATCAATTAGATATTAAATAACTTAATCCTAAAGAATTATTAGGTCAAAGAACAATCAGAAATGACAGATAATGCCATTATAATGACTTAATGACAAAAAAGAGGGAGCAGTCTAAAAATTTTGGCATGAAGTAAAAACAGTCTTTAAAACTCTAAACATTTTTATTAACAAAAATGAGAAAAATAGGTCAATGAATTGGAAACATAACTAAAAACAATAAAAAAGGAACAAATTTTAAAACCTTAATTAAATGTCAAAATAGAAATCCTGAAAATTAAAGAAATCAATGAAATTGAAAACAAAAACCTATTTGGAATTATTAAATAAAAGTAAGAATATTTTTTAAAAATAAAATAAACTATTAGCAAATTTGATTCAAAATAAGAAAATGAAAACCAAGTTACCAGTATCAAAAATGAAAAAAGAAAGTTCAGAAATAATGAAGAATTTTAGAAATAAAGGATAATATTTGAAACCATTTTGCCCAACTATATGCCAACAAACTAATAACAAATAAATATTTGCCAAAAAATCCTTAAAATATCTCAATTAAGACAATAAGAAATAAGAGAATCTAAGCAATTTAATTTTAAAGGAAGAAATTAAATAAGCCATAAATGTACTATTAATTGAGTTCATCAAAGACATCTGTTTTTAAAGTTTGATTATCATCTGATATTGGTACAAAATGAGAAATGAATAGATCAATCAATAAGTAACAAAAGATTTCACTTAATCATGGTAGACTATTCAACAAAAAGAGGTAGTAAGGATATTGCATCCCCCCATTCCCCCCAATTGCCTTTTGAGGAAAAAACTAGCCTAACTTTCTTGGTCCTGTCTTCTTCTGTCTTCTTTGTAGTGTGGATGTTGAATAGAGTAAATTTTTTTTAAATTTTCAATAGTACTTTATTTTCCAAATAATTTTCAAAAATAATAAAATAATAAATTAAAAATAAAAAGATAAAGATAATTAAAGTAAGTACTAAAAATATAAGTAAAGATAATTTTCAGCATTTGTTTTTTAAGACTTTGTGTTCCAAATTTTTCTCCATTCCCTGCTTTCCAAGACAGCAAGTGATCTGACATAGATTAAAAATGTGCAATTCTTTTAAACATATCTCCTTATTTGTCATGTTGTACAAGAAAAATAAGACCAAAAGGGGAAAAAATGAGAAAAAAATAAACAAGCAAACAAAAAGTGAAAATACTATGCTCAATCCATATTCAGTCTCCACAATACTCTCTCTGGGTGCAGATGGTATTGATGGATGAAGCAGTTGTTATTAATCCCCTCTCCTTTACCTCAATATTTGCCTTCTATCTCAATAATTTAGTGATCCACAGTGAGTCCTAATTGGTCTCTTTCTTTTTTTGTTTCAATGATGTTCAACTGGATGTCGGTTCCAATTTCTAAGACTCTAGAAATTCCCAGGAAGATGCTGGAGACCATGATGATGGTCTCCAGCATCTTCTCCTGCATACAATCTCTCTATTTCTACCATTAGAAAAAAACCTAACAAATCAGTCCTCTCTCCTATAAAGATTTTTAGTCTTTTGAGAAGTGCATGTTTGGCCCCATTTTCCTATATAATGACCTATGTTCCCACTTTTGCTCTTATAGGTGGTCCACATTTGTCCAGGTCCAGAGCCAAGAGGGGTTTCTTTAGTGGAAAGAGAGAGAACAAGTACTCCATTCCCCTGGGCCTATCAGTAGTTATCATTGTTAAACATATATGCTAATTAATTAGGTTTAAAAACAAACAAACAAACAAATAAACAAACACAACTTTTTCTGCCAAAACTCTCCAATGGACCACATTTGGCCCAAACATTGCAGATTAGAATCTGAGCCTTTATAGATTTTACTTGGTTAGTGCTACATCTCAGTTTCATTTGCTCACGGCAAGGCTGCCTTGGGGATATGATGTTCTGTTTCTAAGGAAATCTGCTCCAGAGATGGAAACTTATAAGTTCCACAGCATCAGGAAGATTAGAATTAGATTTCATTCTTCCCTCTAGGGATCAGGTCCATCGTGATCCACCACCTCCCTAGCCAACTCTTATAGATAGAAGTCATAATTAGAGTGAGAGACAATATAAAATAACCCACTACAGAAGAAAGATTCAAAACAGACCAATGATACAGAAATAGTTATTTCATGTCCAAGAAATGGGGAGAACTAACTCATAAAGCTAAGAGGCCTTGAGGTGGAGTTCTCAGGAGGGCACCTCCCATGCAGTTGGAGAAAGTAAAATTATTCAAATGTGTAAGGATGGAAGCACCAGAGGAAAAATACTTACTGGAAGGGATTTGTTATTTGTCATTTCAGTCATATCCAATTTTTCATGGCCCTATTTAAGATTACCTTGGCAAAGATACTAAAGTAGTTTGCCATTGTCTTCTCCAACTTATTTTATACTTTACAGTTAAATGACTTGCCCAGGATCACACAGTTATTAGTATGCCCAGCACTCCATCTACTGCTCCACTTGGGGATTAATTAGACAAAAAATAAAGTGAATCAGGAAGAAAGAACAAGGTCCTAAAGTCTTGTGATATAATTCCAAATAGGAAAATGAAATTCAGAACCCTTGAGTAATAAAACGTGGGATGTTGCCAATAGGAAAAACCATATCATAGACTATCCACTTTAGGCCCTCTGCAAGGACATCCCTAACATGTTCTCATTTCTTATATATTTTAACTTACTGAGACTTGACTCCCTCCTGATGTCACTACTTCCTTTATCACCCTTTTTAGCTCTACTTTCTTATCTCCTAACTCACTGGTCATTGTGGGAGAGTTGTAATAATCCGTGCTCTCCATAACTACTTTCAAACTCTTCCTCTACCACCATCATTCTCTTCCTTTAAGTTTCATACCATCTAAATCTATTGCTCATTTCAGATCCTGGTTGTAGAGGGCTGAAACTATTGGGTTGATGCATTGAGGTCGGGACTGCTGAGCGCTTGAGGCTAACTTCTGATTGGACAATACTCTATGGGCATATGCTTGGAAAATGGTCCTTTCCACTGTTGGTACTGGCTCAGTGATTGGTGTATAGAGGATTGTAGGAGGGACTAAGAGGTGGAGTAAAGCTAGCCAGGGTCACACACTTGGCGGTAGAGGAGGGAGAAGGCAGTCATGGAGAATCTGCTTCCAACCTGTTCAATCCTGCATCTGGGGACCGAGAAAAAAGATTAAGGACTTTTGTTTATCCTGACTCCGGCTGATTCTGGGATGTCCTGGGTGCTAGCATGGTCGTTACACCTGGTGGTAGTTATTTATTAACCTCTGAAACATTCTTTCTTCCTCAATGAGTTCAATGCCAAACTCATAGTATTTCTCTCCTCCAGTTTCTACCCTAAGAGTAGGATACTTCAACATACATATTGATGCTCCCTTAGATACCCTAACCTGACAGTTCCTCAGTCTACTCACTTCTTACCACTAATTTATTCCTCTATTCCATCTCAGCTACACATGGAGATAATTATGCCCTTGATTTTGCTATCATCCATGAGTATTCTATTTCTATATTATAAACCCTGAAGTTCTTTTATCTGATCATAATCTTTGATCATTCCATCTTTCCCTGTGACTTACTTAATTTAGTCTAGCTATTTGTTCTCCTGATTGTTCTCTACACTCTTTGTTCTTTCCCAGGCCATAACTCTTTCAATAGTTACATTCTCATTTCTTCCCTCTTTCAATCCTTTGGTGAATCAACTCAAATTCAAACTATCCTTTACTTTATAATCCCTTTATTTCTAGTCCTGTGGACAATAACACCTTGATAGACCCTAGCCCTAGATGACTTCCATCATCTGGAAGACAGAGCATTACAAAAGGGAAAATTCCATCAGTCTATTTATCACCCAGCCCTGGGCCATTTCTAGTGTTTTCTTACTCTAATTCACAATCTCTCTCTCTCTCTCTTTCTCTCTCTCTCTCTCTCTTCCCTCCCCTCCTTTCTCTCTGGACTTCTCCATCTCCCTATCAACAACCTTATCCTTGAAGATGCGTCTACCCTGTGACCCTCTCTTTTTGGTTTAACTATTTTCTGGGCTAGATCATGAAATGTCCAGACCAACTTATGCCACTCTTGCCTTTATTCCTCACTTTCTAAACAGTTCAACTTTCCTATTTTCAGTCTTAATTGCTCCATTTTCCAGCTCTTCATTATGTAGTTCTATATACAATTCTTTATATAGCTCTTCTTTAGAATATAAGTGCCTTAAAGATAAGGACTTAAAAAAATTTATATTTGTATCTTCAGCAATTATCACAGTCCCTGGAATATAATAATAAATAAATGCTCTTTTTATCTATATCTGTGTCTATGTCTATGTTGATATGCAAATTTATCTGCTTTCTTCACTCTTATTTACATGTTGCTGAACAAAACAGTTGGAAATAACAAAATCATGCTAATTGGATCTACTCAAAATTCCTCTTATTCAATTTCATTTGAGATTTTATTACAGAAAGACTATTGTTATACTTCTCCTTAATTGATTTGCTATTCCTCTTTTCACTGGAACCATTCCCAACTTTCTCATGTCTCTTCAAGCTTCCAGTAGCTCTTTCTTCCCTTACCCTCTCTACTGAGGACCTTACCTCATACAACACTGAATAAATTGAGATAATTCTAAGGGTTCCCTCTTTTTCTCTTCTCCTGATCTCATATCACTGAGACATCCATATCCTTCTTTATTTGTGTTTTGAATAGAAAAGTGTTCTCCTTGCCAAGGACAACCACTCCAAGGCATACTTCATTCTATACTCTCCCATCTTTTCCACCAGATTGTCTCCACGCTTCCTTATTTTTTAAAATAGTATTTTATTTTTCCAAATAAATACAAAGAATAGTTTTCAACATAAACCTTTGCAAAACCTTGTGTTCCAATTTTTTCTCCCACTCTCTTCCTCTCCTCTTATAAGACAGCAAGCAACTGATATATATTAAACATATACAATTCTTCTAATCATATTTCCATATTTGTCATACTGCACAAGAAAAATCAAATCAAAAGGGAAAAATGAGAAAGAAAAAAAAACAAATAAGCAAACAACAAGAAGAAAATATGAAAATACTTATGCTTTGATCTATATTCAGTCTCCATAGTTCTTTCTCTGTATGTAGATGGCACTTTCCATCACAAATCTACTGGAACTACCTAGATACACCTCATTGTTGAAAAGAGCCAAATCCATCACAAATGATAATCACATAATCTTCTTGTTGCTATGTGCAATGTTCTCTTGGTTCTATTCACTTAGAATAAGCTCATGCAAGTCTTTCCAAGCTTTTCTGAAATTAGTCTGCTCATCATTTCTTATAGAACAATAATATTCCATTACAGTCATATACCATAAGTTATTTGGCCTTCCCCAACTGATGGGCATCCACTTAATTTCCATTCTCCTTGCCACTACAAAAAGAACTGCTACAAACATTTTTGCTCATGTGGATCTTTTTCCCTGTTTTATGATCTCTATGGGATAGAGGCCCACCAGAGACATTGCTGGATCAAAGGGTACACAGTTTTATAACCCTTTGGGCATAGTTCCAAATTGTTTCCCAGAATGCACACTCTCTTCAATTCTTTCCTATCTACTGCTCTCCCCAAACTTTATATTGCTGATCACATTTTTCTTCTGGATATTTCTTCCTTTCTGGGTTATCTTGACACTGATCTTTCATGGTTTTCCCTTCCTGTGTTAAAAACGGCATTTCAATGTCTTATCCCTTCCTCTCATGCAGGTTAGTCTAGTTTTTCCTTAAAAGTTACTGAAATATTCTTCAAGATTTGGTTGATTCAGGGGACTAAAAGTTCAAGCTACTGATAGAACTTCCTGTTTGCCAAGAGGAACACCAAGAGTTCTTTAATATTTGCCAGACCACAATGGGTGAGAGAAATAATGCTGGACCACAATGAGGCAAAGCAAGCTCACCAGTTCCCATGTAGATATCTTTAGGAAGGATATGAAAGAACAAATCAACTCATGGCAGTGGAAAGACCAATGTGATTACAGTGGACAGAGGGCTAAATTTGGGGTCACAGGGCCTATTTCTAAATTCTAGCTCATTTACTCTCTTTACCTCAGATCAGTTTTCTCATGTATAAAATTATGAAAAAGCAATTTTGTGTAAGAGAGTATTGGACTTTGGATCAGGAGAAGCTGTCTCCTGCTTCACAAATCTACTTGTATAACCCTGGGCAAGTCATTGAGAAATGAAGGGATTGGATATGATGATCTGTAATATCTCTTCTAACTCTAAAACTATAATCTCCAATGTGTCTTCCAACTTTAAATTGAATTTTTAAAAATGGGTGATAACATAATACAACAATAGCCTTAAAAGTAGCATTGCTATATTCTCTCAATACAAATTATCTTAGGAATGGACCTACAAGAAGCTCTTTGTGATTGATTCTGAGTAGCTAATGGTCTTATCTGGGAAATCACTAAGTCCTATTTTATCTGTACAGATCTAGGAAAGAGAAGTAGTTCCAGGACTGGAAAAAAGCATTGAACTGAAAATCTGGTGATCTGGATCCCAGATCCAACTATGCAACTAAATCTAGCTTTGTGACTTTGAACGTCAGTTCATCTCTATAAATCTCAGTTTCCTTTTCTATAAAATGAGGTTGTTAAACCAGACAATTTCTAGGATACCTTCTGACTCAAATAAAATCTTGGATTTTAACAATTTCCTCCGTCTTCCATACCATGCCAGACAGTACTAATAACTTGTTCTCCCCATCACCACATCTAAGGGAAATTAGTGACAGAATTCTGGCCTACACATGGGGAGGAATTTTATATCTGCCTTGTTCTCTCAGATGACAATCTCTGTATTAGCAAAAGAGGCTTCTTTTGATGTCCAGCCCCCAAGACTTTATCAAAGCATCCGAGGGATGCAGATTTAGCTTTACACAAGGCTTATGCTGTACTTGGATGTGGGAGTGGAGAGGAAGTGAAGAATTTCAGAAGGGGCCCTTTATGTCTCCTTGGGGGAAGGCAAAGAACTTGAATATTCATCCAGGGTTATTAATCCTCTCATTTCCATGGATGTTCTTAAACTATTCCTCACCACCACCACCCTCAGTGATCTCCACTGCTCATGAACAGTGAGGAAAGTATTGGCTTTATCTATCTACCCATGATGCTTTCCATAAGGTCCTGATTTCCTTTTTATCAGTTTTGGGCTATTACTATGATCCCCCTTGTCTTTGATCACCACCAGCTGTTCTCTGAATTATTATAAATCTCTTCCTTGACTACATCATCTCAAAGGTACTTTAAAGTTCCAAATCCAAGTACATCCCTTTAAGGGCTGGAGAGATATTCTCTACAGAATAATTTAAAAGTATGGTTTACAAAAATGTTTGTAACAATCCTTTTCGTAGTGGCAAGGATCTGGAAAATTGAGCGGATGCCCATCAGTTGGGGAATGGCTAAATAAGTTTTGGTATATGAATGCAATGATATATTATCATTCTATAAGAAATGATAAGCAAAGTGATTTCAGAAAAGCCGGGAAAGACTTATAAGAACTGATGTTAAGTGAAGAGAGCTGAACCAAGACAACATTGAACACAGCAACAACAAGATTTTGTGATTATCAACTGTGATGGGCTTGACTATTTTCAACGATGAGGTGACTCAATGCAATTCCAATAGACTTGGTATGGAAAATGGCATCCACACCCACAGAGAGAATTATGGAGACTAAATGTGGATCAAAGCACATTATTTTCATCTTTTCTTGTGGTTGCTTTTTTGTTTGTTTGTTTTTCTTTCTTTTTCCCTTTTGATCTAATTCTTCTTATGATGAATATGGAAATATGATTAGAAGAATTACACATGTTTAATCAATATCAGATTGTTTGCTGTCTAGGGGAGGGAAGAGTGGGGAGAGAAGGAGAAAAAATGGAACACAAGAGGTTTTGTGAAGGTGAATTTTGAAAACGATCTTTGGGTTCATAGGACAAAATAGTCAATAACTATAGCAATCTAGTGTTTGACAAACCCAAAGACCTCAGCTTTTGGAATAAGAATTCACTGTTTGACAAAAACTGCTGAGAAAATTGGAAATTAGTATGGCAGAAACTAGGCATTAAACCACATTTAATACTGTACACCAAAATAAGGTCAAAATGGGTTCATGATCTAGGCATAAAGAATGAGATTATAAGTAAATTAGAAGAACATAGGATAGTTTACCTCTCGGATTTGTAGAGGAGAAGGAATTTTTGACCAAAGAAGATCTTTATTGATCACAAAACAGAAAATTTTTATTATATCAAGTTAAAAAGTTTTTGTACAAACAAAATAAATGCAGACAAGATTAGAAGGGAAGCAATAAACTGGGAAAACATTTTTATAATCAAAGGTTCTGATAAAGGCCTCATTTCCAAAATATATAGAGAATTAACTCTAATTTATAAGAAATCAGGCCATTCTCCAATTGATAAATGATCAAAAAATATGAACAGACACTTTTCAGATGAAGAAATAGAAACTATTTCTAGCCATATGAAAAGATGCTCCAAATCATTATTGATCAGAGAAATGCAATTTAAGACAACTCTGAGATACCACTATACACCTCTCAGATTGGCTAGGATAAAAGGAAAAGATAATGATGAATATTGGAGGGAATGTGGGAAAACTAGGACACTGATACATTGTTGGTGGAACTGTGAATACATCCAACCATTCTGGAGAGCAATTTGGGACTATGCTCAAAAAAGTTATCAAACTGTGCATACCTTTTGATCCAGCAGTGTTTCTACTGGGTTTATATCCCAAAGAGATCTTAAAGAAGGGAAAGGGACCCATATGTGCAAGAATGTTTGTGGCAGCCCATTTTGTAGTGGCCAGAAACTGGAAACTAAGTGGATGCCCATCAATTGGAGAATGGCTGAATAAATTGTGGTATATGAATGTTATGGAATATTATTGTTCTGTAAGAAATGACTAGCAGGATGATTTCAGAAAGGCCTGGAGAGATCTACATGAACTGATGCTGAGTGAAATGAGCAGAACCAGGAGATCATTATATACTTCAACAACAATATTATATGATGATCAATTCTGATGGACGTGGCTCTCTTCAACAATGAGATGAACCAAATCAGTTCCAATTGTTCAATAATGAAGAGAACTAGCCCCAGCAAAAACTAGGGGAAATGAGTGTGGACTACAACATAGCATTTCTACTCCTTCTGTTTTTGTCTGCTTGCATTTTTGTTTTCCTTCTCAGGTTATTTTTATCTTATTTCTAAATCCAATTTTTCTTGTGCAATAAGATAACTGTATAAATATGTATACATATATTGTATTTAACATACACTTTAACATATTTAACATGTATTGGTCTATCTGCCATCTAGGGGAGGGGGTGGGGAGAAGAAGGGGAAAAGTTGGAACAGAAGGTTTTGCAAGGGTCAGTGCTGAAAAATTACCATGTATATATCTTGTAAATAAAAAGCTATAATAAAAAAAGAAAAGAAAACTATCTTTGTGTGCATTTGGAATAAATACTATTTTTTAAAGAAAAAGATATTTTTAAAAGAATGTTTGAGATAAATGGTTATCCATGGTAGACATCCACCTCTTATTTATTCATCCTGCCTAAGGAAGAACAAGTTATTATCCCAATAAAACATAAAAATGGATACAAAACAAAGTAAGTATAACTAGAAAGACAGTGTACCCAATGACCACAATAATGTGACAAGAGCAATGGAACTGAATGCTATGTAACTTTGACCCAAACTTGGTCCTAAAGAAAATGCATCTCCTTCCCTTCTTTGAAAAGACTATAGGTGTGGAACACAGAATATACTTTTGATTAACTTCACTAAATTACCTATTTTTTCTTGGGGTTTTTTTTTTTATTCTTTGCTTCAAGGAATGGCTTTCTTATCATGGGAAGAGAAAAGATACAATTATAAATGAAAGTGATGTAGAAACTTAAGTTTTCAACTGAAAATATCAGTATTTTTAAAAATTCCTTTTTCACTTAGAGATTCACTCCCAGTTTACTGGCAGAGCTACTAGAATCTCTAGGTCTGTGGCAATGAGCTTTCTATTACCCAAAACTCTCTATCCTGCTACTATAGGGATAAAAGGCATCATCCAGGGTTCTGCATATTGAGGATTTGTTAGTAACATTGACCATAGTCATTTCCCTGTCAATGAACTAGGAAAGCAAATGCTAGTCCCATAAATTGATAGAAAAGCTGATCTTGAAACAAAGTAGTCTCTTCTTGCTATCAAAGATATAATTAAAAATCACTCCGAGATAGGGAACTGTACCAGAGAATTTGATTTAGCATGAGGTCTTAGCCACAAAGAGATAGAGACCTCTTTGCTCCAGGGGTCTTATTTCAATCAATGCCTTGGCTATACAACTATGAGTATTTTGATGACAGGAGGTCAAGGTACTGAGTGATTTGATTGTGCTTTTTTTTTGTTTTCATAAGTCTTTCTGGAATATTGACCTGGTTAAAAGGATCTTGTATAAATTCCAACACTGAACACTATGGCCAGTGAGTCACCCCTTTGCCCTCCAACTTCTGACATAAAAAAAGCTAATAGAGAACACAATGTTTTTCCTCTCCCCTCTCCAGCAGAGAAGGATCAGAGCTTTCAAAGGGAGATTCCGGAAGATAACCCAAGCTAAGAGCCTCCATTGTGGGGATAAATGAGATCTTAATGAATGTTTTAAAACCATAGGAAGGAAGCCTTCATATTAGTAATAAAGGGATGGCCCTTAACATACCATTCTGCAGCTTGGACTTACTTTGCCTCTTATCTCTTTCTTGTTTCTCATTTTCAATTAATTATCAACTCCTATTGATTTGAACTCTATAAGACTTCTCACATTCATTCTCCTCCTACTTCATTACAGACACTCATTATCACCATTCTGGATTATAATAATGGTCCCCAACAGGTTTTTCTACTTCTGCTTTCTTCTTGCTCCATTATAATTTATTTTATTTGGTTCATTTATTCATTTGCCTGTTTATTTCTTTGTCATTACTATCAGCATTAATCTTTCATAAGTATCTGGTCATGTTATCCTAGCACTCAAGTACACAGTGTCTACTATCTGAAGTTCAAGGATCTTTCATTTCAGAACCTCCATTATCTGTCATAAGCTTATGTCTCCAGATATGCCTCATATCATTCTCCTCCATATACCCAATTCTTCAAATTAGACTAGTCTTTGTCAACCAAACATATGCTTATATTTAGTATTTTATTTTCCATATTTAGATGTAAAACTTTTTTTGCATTTGTATTTAAAACTTTGAACTCCAGATTCATTTCCTTCTTCCCTCCCTTTGTTCCTCTCATTGAAAAGGTGCATTTGAAGTTATGCAAAACGTTTCCATAAAAGTCTAAACATATGCTTTTATTGCCTACATCTTTGCATTTGTTAACACTGTTCCCTATATGGGAATCTCCAATTGTAAAAGCCATTTTCTTTCTTTCTTTTTGAGGCAATTGGTTTAAGCCCTTGCCCAAGGTCACACAACTAGTAAATGTCTGAGTCTGGATTTGAACTGAGGTCCTCTTGCCTCTGTGACAGTTACACTATTCAGTGTACCACCTAGCTGCCTCTAAAGGCTATTTTCTTGAGAGTTTCTTTATATCAATGAAATTGTGGGTTAAGAGCCTATTCTTATTTCCTTTTTAATGCTGAACTCAAGTTCCTCTCCTATACCAAGTCTTTCTTGATAATTTCAGTCAATAATGATCTTCACCCTCCAAAAATCACATCACACTTTGTTTTGTATCTCTTATATTTTTACTTCTATCCTTGTTGAAAGGCAGTATGATAATAGTAGATAGATCCTTGATATCGAGGAGACCTGACACATACTGACTCCATGCTCAAGAGCTCCATGCTCTTGAGTAAGTCATTTAATGTTCCAGTGCAACTGAAATCTCCAGAAGATGTTAAGTTGCAGAGCATGTACCGATTTTCCACTGGTAAGAAGAATTTTCCCATTAAGAATTTTTTATATAAATGACATTACAAGTTTAGTTGAAAAAAATACATTTATTATGTAATACTGAGGGCTCTAACTATGCATATTTAATTTCTTATCTTTGTCTTAGACTATAAGATCCATGATGACAAGAACTTTCTTATCTAAACTTCATATATCAATGGTATTACATTTCTTGCCTTCTTAATAGATAGAGGCAGAAATAGAATTCAGAATCAAAAATAATTTTTAAAAAATATTTTGAAAGCAATGGTGAATGTTGAAAATGATATTTTCATGTATTTTGAAAATAAAAAGCTATTTTTAAAAAGTATATATTGATCAAGATGGCAAAGTGAAGCCATGAAGCTGTTCAAGCTCTCTGTTTCCCTCAAAAACTACATGAAATCAAGTCTCTAGACAGAGTCCAGAATAAAACCAGTCTCTAACTCCAAATAGATTGGAAGGACTTCAAGAAAGGTCAGTTTCACTGGGGTAAAAAAGATATTCAGTCCAGCTTACAATCTTGGAAAGGCAGTGAAAAAATCTTAAGTTTAGCATATCAACAACTGAGACCCTAGAGCCTGGCTCAGTAGAGAAGCAGACCTGTGGAGCAGCTCCCAGTACCAGCTCAGAAAGCAAGTTTTGGTCCACCAGGCTGTTTCCTAGAAAGAGCAGACAAAGCTAACCCCTATTGGGTCCAAAACACCAAACACAAGGGGCCCCTGTGCTCAAAGCCAAGGCTCAGAGATACACAGGAAGCTTGGGACAGTGCCCCTTAACCTAGGAACAGAGCTTTATGACAAAAGGTAAAAAAGAGGAAATACAAAAAAGGAAAGGAAAGAAAATGAGCAAGAAACAAAAAAGAACCTTGACCACAGAAAACTACTATGGTGACAGGGAGGGCCAAAACACTAACTCAGACAAGAGCAAAATGTCCATAGAGAAAATCTCAGAGTGACATGAATTGGTCTCAGGTCCAAAGAAGGTCCTTGGAAATGCTCATAAAATCCTTTAAAAGGCAAATAAGAGAGGTAGAAGAAAAAATGAGAAAAGAAATGAGGGGCAGCTAGGTAGTACGGTGGATAGAGCACCAGCCCTGAAGTCAGGAGAGCCTGAGTTAAAATCTCAGACACTTAACACTTTCTGGCTGTATGACCCTGGGCAAGTCACTTAACCCTAATTTCCTCAAAATACAAAGAAAATAAATGAGAGGTATACAAAAGAAAGCCTCAAAAAGGAAGGTAATTCCTTAAAAAAGAAAAATTGGTCAAATGCAAAAAAAAAAAAAAAAGTCCACTGAAGAAAACAATGCTTTCAAAAGAAGAATTAATTAAATGAAAAAAAAGATACAAAAGCTAACTGAAGAAAATCACACATTAAAAATTAGAATAGGACAAATGGAAGCTAATGATTCTATGAGACAACAAGAATCACTCAAACAAACTAAAAAGAATTTTAAAAGGCAAGAAAATTTAATGATTCTATGAGACATCAGTTAAATAAACTAAAAAGAATTTTAAAATGGAAGAAAATGTAAAATACCTCATTGGAAAAATAGCTGACCTAGAAAATAGGTTCAGGAGAGACAATTTAAAAATTATTGGTCTATCTAAAGGCCATGACCAAAAAAGAGCTTGAATAGCATTTTTCAAGAGACCATAAAGGATAATTACCCTGATATTCTTGAAAAAGAGGGGGAAATAGTCATTGAAAGAATCCATCAATTATCTCTGGATAGAGATTCCCACAAGGAAAACTCCAAAGAACATAGTTGCAAAACTCCAGAACTATAATCTCAAGGAAAAAATAATACAAGCTGCCAGACAAAAGCAATTCAAGCATCAAGGAATTCCCCCATTGTGAAGATCACGTATTTTAAAATCAGCCAGAGTCAGGAATGCAGGTTAGGGGAAAATCGTCAGTCTTTATTCTCAGTGAAGAAGGATCGGAGGTGGAAGAGAATCGGAGATAGCAATGTGTGCAGCTGAGTCAAGAAGCTAGCTAGACCAGCAGCCAGGAGTCTCAAACCCCGGCCAATCTCTCCCAGCTTCTCTTCCTGTCTCTCTCTGCCTCCACCCACCAAAATCGTCATTTCCTATACAACACATCAGGACTTGCATGGAGAGTGGGCAGGGACCATTCTTTATCCAAGCATGTATATTAATAGAGTATAGCCCAATTACTATTTAGCCTCACGTACTTGGGACCTCAGTGCATCAACTCAAACCTCAGCCCATTACACCTCATCCCCTCCCCTAGACAGCAGGTAGTCCAATACATGTTAAATATGTTAAATACAATATATGTATACATAGTTATACAGTTATCTTGTTGCACAAGAAAAATTGGATTAACAAGCCATTCTCCAACTGATAAATGGTCAAAGGATATGAACAGACAATTCTCAGATGAAGAAATTGAAACTATTTCTAGTCATATGAAAAGATGTTCCAAATCATTATTGATCAGAGAAATGCAAATTAAGACAACTCTGAGACATCACTATACACCTGTTAGATTGTCAAAATGACAGGGAAAGATAATGCAGAATGTTGGAGGGGAAGTGGGAAAATTGGGACATTGATAACATTGTTGGTGGAATTGTTAATACAACCAGACTTTCTGGAGAGCGATTTGCAACTATGCTCAAAAAGTTATCAGACTGTGCATACCCTTTGATCCAGCAGTGTTACTACTGGGCTTATATCCCAAAGAGATCTTAAAGAAGGGAAAGGGACTTGTATGTGCAAGAATGTTTGTGGCAGCCCATTTTGTAGTGGCCAGAAACTGGAAACTGAGTGGATGCCCATCAATTGGAGAATGTCTGAATAAATTGTGGTATATGAATATTATGAAATATTATTGTTCTGTAATAAATGACCAGCAGGATGATTTCAGAAAGGCGTGGAGAGATTTACATGAACTGATGCTGAGTGAAATGAGCAGGACCAGGAGATCATTATATATCTCAACAAGAATACTATGTGATGATCAATTCTGATGGACGTGGCCCTCTTCAACATTGAACCAGCTACACCCAGCAAAAGAACTCTGGGAGATGACTATAAACCACTACATAGAATTCACAATCCCTCTATTTTTGTCCGCCTGCATTTTTTATTTTCTTCATAGGTTAATTGTATGCTTTTTCAAAGTCCGACTCTTTTTGTACAGCAAAATAACTGTTTGGACATGTATACATATATTGTATTTAACTTATACTTTAACATATTTAACATGTATTGGTCAACCTTCCATCTGGGGGAGAGGGTGAGGGGAAGGAGCGGAAAAATTGGAACAAAAGGTTTTGCAATTGTCAATGCTGAAAAATTACCCATGCATATATCTTGTAAATAAAAAGTATAATAAAAAAATTTTTAAAAGAAAAATAAAAATTGGATTTAGAGAGAAGGTAAAAATAACCTGAGAAGGAAAACAAAAAATAACAGAAAGAGTGGAAATGTTGTGTTGTGGTCCACACTCAATTCCCATAGTTCTTTTGCTGGGTGTAGCTGGTTCTCTTCATTATTGAACAACTGGAACTGATTTGGATTGTCTCATTGCTGAAGAGAGCCACGACCATCAGAATTGATCATCATATAGTATTGTTGTTGATGTGTATAATGACCTCCTGGTTCTGCTCATTTCATGTAGCATCAGTTCATGTAAGTCTCAAAAATATATATTTCAAAAAAGAAAAAAAACAGTAAGTTCTGGGCACAGATAATATACTACATGAAGTCACAATAAAATGAAATCAATGATACCTTTCGTAGAAAAATAAAAATAAATAAATAAACAAAAATATACTTCATATATCTCAAGACATAGGTACAGATATTTGAACAAACTAAATGTTTGAAAAAAAGAGAGAAAGAGATGTAAAAAAGAAGTAAGAAAAAGTGATGAATTGCAGTAGTGATGAATTTATCAGGGAATAGTTAGACAAAATGTGGTACATGAATGCAACAGAATAATAGAGCACCATGAAGATTAATTAATATAAAGAATACCAGGGGCAGCTGGATGTCACAGTGGATAGAGCACTAGTCCTGGAGTCAGGAGGACCCAAGTTCGTATCTAGCCTCAGACACTTAACACATCCTAGCTGTGTGACTCTGGATGAGTCATTTAATTCCAATTGCCTTGCCTCCTCTCCAAAAATAGAAAGAATACCAAAAAGCACAGGAAGATTTATATGAAGTGATGCAAAATTCAATTTAAAAAATCAGTATAAAGGCCAAGAACATAACAGGTGCCATAGACATTTTTTTCCCCCATGAAATTCATCAATGGAGCAGCTAAGTGGTGCAGTGGATAGAGCACCAGCCCTGAAATCAGGAGGACCTGAAATTTGACCTGACACTTAACAATTCTTAGCTGTGTGACCCTAGGCAAGTCACTTAATCCCAACTGCCTCAACAACAACAACAAAAAATTCATCACAGAGTTTCCCAGAAATCTCTAGGTCTATATACTGACAATTATTGAATCAGCTTTCCATTTTCTGTTCTGAAAGGCTTCATCAAAACCTAACTCTCGGTTCTAATGTTAAAAGAATCCTGCATTTTATAGATAAGGAAACAGATCCAGATGTTGAATGATTTACCCAGTCCACACATCCAGCTAATGGCTGAGCCAGGATTAGAATTCAGGTTTTTTGAAAACCTGAGAGTTCTTGATTTTTGAAAAATGGAAAAATACTAAGTTTGGAATAAGGAAACTAATTTCCAATACTTTCTACTTCTATGACTTAACTTCTCTCATCTATAAAATGGAGGTGGTAATACCTATATATATAGTATTTTTATGTAAGTTTGTTGTGAGGCTCAACTAAGATAATAGATTAAAAGTTATTTGCCAAACTTAAAGTGCCTATATATAAAGTCAGATATTTTCATTATCATGCTTTTTATACTATACAGTCCATAAATAATAGCTCAAGTCCATATGGCACTTTAAGGTTTTACAAAACAATTTCCTTACAAAAACTCTGTGAAGTAGGCAGTAGATGTAAAATTGAGAGAAATTTCTCCTCTCTAAAAGCAATGTAAAGCAGTCATAGCAATGGTGGGCGAGGCATGAATCATCAAGAGGCAGATGATCTGTTTTCAAGTCAAAACAGTTCTGGGCTTGTCCTGCCATCACTGGGCATCCCTCAAATGCTTAAAAGGACATAGAATACTTGAGTAGTTTTCACCTGTTTGACACCATTAGCTTTTGTTGTTGCCCATGGTCATGGAAAAAGATAGTCTAGATTCAGCAGACTTGAGAAGGAATCTGAAGACTTGAAAATTTTGTTGGGTACCTAAGGGGGTAGAAAAAGGTGAGAACAACATGGATAGAAAAGCCATTGGATTCTGATGAATGTGATGATGAATCATGACCTCATAAGCCTGATAATGAATCATGCTTCCTACCTCTTGGCAGAGAGGTCATGCACTAGAGATGTGGAATGAGACATACATTTTTCAGACACAGCTAATATGTGCATTTGTTTTGCTTACCTCTACTTATAAGGAAGAGATTTTTTATGGGGTGGAGAGGCAATAATAAGAGAAGAATTATGGAGGATAGTAATAATGAAACAAAAAAAGAAGAAAAAGGAAATAGCATTAATTAAATATTTTTAAAAAACATACCAAAAAGAGCAGAAGGAAATTCAGGAAGGAGCATAGGCAAACATGGAACTACTAAGTAAAATTTAAGGTATATTTATTAAAAGCCAAGTTAGACATTAAATGTTTTATATGTAGCTTTTATATACTTGGTTTATGGTAGGGGAGATGGATAGTATTTCAGTTCACAAATTGATGAATGCCCAGAACAAGGTTAGTTACATTTTCCTACCCACCTTCCCACCCAAGCAGGGTTCTAGAAAAATTCTCTGAGGAATTGTTTCTTTTTTAATGTTATCAGTCTGAACCCTTGTTTCAGTGTATTTCCAAAATCAATTGGCAGTACTAGCCAGTCTTTTCAATATCACTAATAGTATTGATTGGTTCAGCAAATTGTGTTCAGCAAAATTAATCTACCGAGACCGACAGTATAGGCAATGTTTCAGTTCTATGGGCCTGCACCCCTTATTTCCCCACCTCAGTCAGTGTTGCAAAGAAGGGGGGGAAATGTATTTTTTCATCTCTTCTTTGAGGCCAACATTGATTATTTAGTGCTATGGGTCATTTAATTTCATTTTTCTTTTTTGTTCTTTCTATCAACAGTGTTGTTGTATAAATATATTTTCCTAGTTCTGATTATTTTATTCTGTATTAGTCACATCAGTTTTCCCATGTTTCGCTGAACTTTTCATATTTTTTCTTATGGCATTGTTTCTTGTGGTAAATAATATTCCATTCTAGTCAATAATCACAATATATTTAGCCACTCCCAATTACTTGATAATTATTTGTTTCTAGTTTACTGCTACTACCAAAAAAATGTTATTATGAATATTTTAGTATAAACAGTGTATCTTTCTTTTCTATCTTTGACCTCCTTGGAGTATATATATCTAGAAATGAGATCTCTAAATTAAAGAGAACTAACATTTTAGATACTTTCTTAGTTTAATTCCAAATTGCTTTCTAGAATCATTGAAGTCATTCCCAATGACCCAAAATAAATGTGCTTCTTTCTTTCTATATCCCTCCAAAACTGACTATTCACATCTTTTGTCATCTGCCAATGATCTCTCAATTGTCTGAGCCAAGTTTTTCCCTCAGTCCTCATTCTCCTTTGCCATTCTACAACATTTGATATTGTTGACTTCGCCCTCTATCTTTCTCTCTCTCTTTCTTGTGTGCTTTCTTGTCTCCTTCCTTGGCTTTTTACACTCCTCTCTCCTGGTTTTTTCCTACTTTCTGTATACTTCCTGGCTTTTACTCATTAGCTTCCTTCACTGTTTTATAACCTCCAAATGTATTTGTCTTTTCAAAACTCAACTCTTCTCTTTTCTGCCTTTAAGCTCTCTCCTTTGACAATCTATATTGAGCATCTATCCCCATGGTTTCAATCACTTCCATACAAATGATTCCCAAAGTAAATACCTCCTAAATACCACCTCAGAATTTCAGCCCTGTATTTTAATCCAGGTCCACTGATTCTAAGGGCAGTTAGGTGATGCAGTGAATAGAATAATGAACCTGGAGTCAGGAAGATTCCCAAATTCAAATCTAGCCTTCAGATACTTAGTTGTTGTGTTGACCGTGGGCAAGTCACTTAATCTTGTTTGCCTCAGTTTCCTCATCTGTAAAATGAGCTGGAGCAGGAAATGGCAAACCATTCCAGTAAGAAAACTCCAAATGGGGTTACAAAAAGCCAGACATGACTGAAAAAAATGACTGAAGCATATAACAAATACTGACTTTAAATTTGATTTTCTTTCCATTGTTCCTTGGGGTATCATAATAATCTCCCATTTTCATCTCCTATTTCTGGCATTCACTCTCTCTAATTTATTCTTCATATAATTGCCAGAATCATCTTTTAATGCACAGGTCTGACTAGGTGACTCCTTTGCTCAAAAACATCTCATAGTTCCCCTTTGGATAAAGTGACAGTACTTAAGATTGGTTTCTATGGACCACTGCAATTTGACTCCAAACTCTCTTGTCAGCCTTATTTTACTCTTTTTTTTAGAACAACACCCGTTTGTACCCACCATTTTTTTTCTTCCACTTAAAACACACCTGGGCCATTAGTAAAGAGGAACAGCAAGGGCTACCATAATAACCTGTGTACTTCTGAAGATAAGAAAGTAAGTATGGGTCCACACAATTGCATGTTTACTAACCCAGTCTTTTTAGGAGATAGAGGAACTATATGACTTCCATGATACCCATGGCATGAAAAGCCCAGTGAACAGAAAGTCGGTGTTGGAGGTTTTACCAGAGCTTTTGCTGCCCAAAAGGGAAATGCCTTTCCAAACTGATGTGACAAGTTGCTGTGGTGATTGCAGAGGAGAAGGAGAATGGTGTTTCATCTGATTCAGTATCCTTTTTAACTTTAGAAATTGCAATTTTGAAATCTCTGGTTATCAGTTATTTTTATTGTATTTTGTGGTCCATGAGTACCTTACTGTATTTTAACACCCTTCCATCCTCAGAATGAATCACTAGGTTAGTCAAGGCTCAGAATAACTCTACTCTCTTGCATGTAGTCTGTATTCCAGGCAAATTGAACTTCTCATCACATCTGACCTGCTCCTACTTCTACACAATTAGTCCTCATATTCGAACACAGTTCTTCTTCTTTTTTTTTTTTTTTTAATTTAATAGCCTTTAATTTACAGGATATATACATGGGTAACTTTACAGCATTAACAATTGCCAAACCTCTTGTTCCAATTTTTCACCTCTTACCCCCCCCACCCCCTCCCCTAAATGGCAGGATGACCAGTAGATGTTAAATATATTAAAATATAACTTAGATACACAATAAGTATACATGACCAAAACATTATTTTGCTGTACAAAAAGAATCAGACTCTGAATTATTGTACAATTAGCTTGTGAAGGAAATCAAAGATGCAGGTGTGCATAAATATAGGGACTGGGAATTCAATGTAATGGTTTTTAGTCATCTCCCAGAGTTCTTTTTCTGGGTATAGCTAGTTCAGTTCATTACTGCTCCATTAGAAATGATTTGGTTGATCTCGTTGCTGAGGATGGCCTGATCCCTCAGGACTGGTCATCATCTAGGTATTGTTGTTGAAGTATATAATGATCTCCTGGTCCTGCTCATTTCACTCAGCATCAGTTTGTAAGTCTCTCCAGGCCTTTCTGAAATCATCCTGTTGGTCATTTCTTACAGCAGTAATATTCCATAATTTTCATATACCACAATTTATTCAGCCATTCTCCAACTGATGGACATCCATTCAGTTTCCAGTTTCTAGCCACTACAAAAAGGGCTGCCACAAACATTCGGAACACAGTTCTTCTTATCTTCTTTCAAGACCCTTTATCTTCTTTCAAGGCCCATTTTAATTGTTACCTATTCCATGAAATTTTCCCTGAACCTCCATTTTTACTTCCCATCAGTTAAAAGAATCAGTCTCTCCTCAAATTTTCTTAGAGTTCTTTGTCTGAAAAAGTTCTTGGGTCTAGAGAAAATTATCTGCCTAGGAAAAATCCTTTTTCCTAATAATTTGTATCATTTATTTGTGTACATGACATATTCTCCTAAACTCATTTAAAAGGATTTTTTTTTTTATTTTTGTATCTCTAGTACATAGCACATTTCTCTATACATATCAGGTGCTCAGCAAATGTGTGGGTAAACCATGCCTGACCTTCTCCAAACTAGTAGATATGGTTATTCAATGTTTTAATACCTGTATAAGGAGTAGAGTTGATGACATCTTGGGTAAGAAAAGATACTGGTCTTCTGGCTTCCAGCTTCTAGAAAGAAAGAGATGTGGTTTTTATATTCTCTTAAGGTTCCTGACAAAAAAAAAACCTTGGAAGAGGCCAACATGTAGAGAATCCAACATTTGATCATGGCCCTTTCCCTGGCTTACTACACTAGAGCCTTTGGGAAATTTCCCTTTGAGCGAGATCTAGAACTCTCTATTGGCTAAATTATGATAATTCACTAAAAATGGTTAGAGTTTATTTATTCTATGTATTATCTGTTATATATTCTTACATGTATACTTTCTCTGATTTCTGCTTGTTATTGACTTGGATAAATGGTTTTGTTTGCTATTTGCTACATGTATTCAATGCAAAACTGGAATTTGGTGGCAAGAAAATCAAATCTTGGATAACTTGAGGTACTTCTTCCCTAAGAAGGAATGTCATCAGTAATTCAATTTGAATATAAACATTATTTCCTGTAAACTAACAATATTACCATGCTATAATTCTAGCCTAGTATTATTTCTCTAAGGAGAGGAAAGCAGGTAGCTTCTGGCCTCAACCTCCTGCTCCCCTCCTGGCAAAAATTAAAGTCTCCCTTGGAGGATGGTGGACAGGGAAGACCTTAGAGACTTTAATACTTCCTAGAGATTAATTTGTTGTTGTTGTTGTTGTTTCATTTTTTGGTCATTTCAGACTCTTCACTACCCTATATGGGATATTCTTGGTAAAGGTACTGAAGTGGTTTGCCATTTCCTTCTCCATCTCACTTTACAGATAAGGAAACTGAGGCAAACAGGGTTAAGTGACTTCTCCAGGGTCACTCAGTTAAAAAGTATCTGAAACTGGCTTTGAACTCATGAAGATTGTGATTCCAAATCACTGGGCTACCATATCTTCCTAGGAACCATATCTAGACAGATCTAGGTAGATGCACATAATATATATGGATAACACCCCCCCACCTCACTCTCCCACCCACCCTCATACACATACACTTGCTTGAATTTAAAATCTTACCCTCAAAGGAACCCACATATGCAAAAATGTTTGTGGCACTCCTTTTTGTAGTGGCAAGAAACTGGAAACTGAATGGATGCCCATCAGTTGGAGAATGACTGAATAAATTATGGTATATAAACATTATAGAATGTTATTGTTCTGTGAGAAATGATCAGCAAAATTATTTCAGAGAGGCCTGGAGAAACTTACACGAATTGATGCTAAGTGAAATGAGCAGACAATCATTATACATGGCAATAGCAAGATTATACAATGATCGATTTTGATGGACATGGCTCTTGTCAACAATGAGACGATTCGGGTCAGTTCCAATGGCTTTGCGATGAAGAAAACCATATGCACCCATAAAGAGGATAGTGGGAACTGAATGTGGACCACAACATAGTATTTTCACTCTTTTTATTATTGTTTGCTTACATTTTGTTTTTTTTTCTCATTTTTCCCCTTTTTGATCTAATTTTTCTTGTGCAGCATGATAGTTGCAAAAATACGTATAGAAGAATTGCACATGCTTAACACATATTGGATTACTTGCCATCTAGAGGAGGAGGTAGGGAGATAAGAGGAGAAAAAATTTAGAACACAAGGTTATGAAAGGATGTTATCTTGAAAATTACCCATGCACATGCTTTGAAAGTAAAAAGTTTTATGTCCATCAAATGGAGAATGGCTGAATAAGTTATGATATATAAATGTTATAGAATATTATTGTTCTTATAAGAAATGATCAGCAGGATGATTTCAGAAAGGCTTGAAAAGACTTACATGAAGTGAGACTAAGTGAAGGGAGCAGAATCAGGAGATCATTATACATGGCAACAACAAGATTATATGATGATCAAATTTGATGAACATGGCTCTTTTCAACAATGAGATTGATGCAAATTGTATCCCCTTTAACCTTTGGGGGGCCCCTGAAACTGTGTCCCCTTTAATCTGTGGGGAAAGGGTGATTCAGGGTCTCAAGCTTTCCCCTGGGAAAAGCACACCTTTCCCAAACTACACCCTTTCCAAGTTAAGTGGTCTCATTCCATTGGAGATCTTAGCCAAGGACATAATCACCACCCTCTACTGAATTGGAGATCAGTCCCTGGAAGCAGTTGCTCCTAGCTCAGGGCCTGGGAAAACCCCCAAAAAGCCTCAAAAGGCTAAATAAAAGGCGACTCTGAACCCCGGATCTTTGCAGACATCCTAATAGGACCTTGCCCACTGTTGAAGATATTTTCTTCTCAATGTAACCCACCTTTGCTATATTCCTTGCCCACTAAGAAGTCTGTCTTCCTAGCAAGCTGGATTCTTAGAGTTAATAAATCCATCCTTTGCCACAAACCTTGTGCCTGTATTCATTGGGGTTTGCAAACTCTTTCACAAAGCCAATGCCACCAGACAAGGGGATCACATTGTTGTTAGGGGATCTCTTTCTCTCTATTCTTGCACCTCATCATTTGCACCTCATCAAGATGATTCAGACCAATTCCAAGGATCTTGTGAAGAGAGCCATCTACACCCACAGAGAAGTGCAGGAAATGAGTGTGGATCATAATATTCTCACTCTTTTTGTTGCTGTTTGCTTGCATTTTATTTTCTATTTCATTTTTCCATTTTGATCTGATTTTTCAAGCAAGATAATTGTATAAATATGTATGCATATATGATTTAACATATATATTTTATCATATTTAACATATATTGGATTACTTGCCATCTAGGAGAAGGGATGAAGGAAAGAGGAAGGGAAATTGGAACACAAGGTTTTGCAAAGGTCAATGTTGAAAAATTATCCATGCATATATTTTGAAAATAAAAAAGTTTTAATTAGCTAAAAAAGAAAAAAAAAAAGAAAAGAAAAAGCCTTTATTTATAAAAATGAAAAAAAAAAAGACTTAGACCCATCAGAAAATGCAAAATTACACAAGGAAAATACTACTTTATCCAGTATGTAAAGCCTTTTACAATTGAATATAAATGAGAGCTGTTAGTATTGTGACAATTGCCTTATTAGTTTCTCTCACACAAAAAATAGGTGCATCTTCAGCACATTTTGGAATCTTAAATACTGATTGTTTAAAGACCATTATTTGAGAAGTCAGTGGTGAGTATGTATTTTACATTTTATCTGTAATGACTGTGAGATTAAAAGTTTTAATAGTCATCTTTTATTGTCTTTCTGATTAGGCTGATCACACTGGTATTTGGAGAGAAATAGATGAAGAGAAAAAGAATGAAGAAAACTTTCTGAGAATCATTTTAACTTTTATCTTGTGAAGGAACATTATAAACAAAAATTCTTGAGGAATCTGTAAGACTCTCAAGAATTTTAATTTTTTTATTAAAGCTTTTTATTTTCAAAACATGGATAAATTTTCAACATTGACCCTTGCAAAACTTTGTGTTCCAATTTTTCTCTCTTTTTCCCCCAACCCCCTCCTCTAGATGGCAAGTAATCCATGATATGCTAAACATGGTAAAAATATATGTTAAATTCAGTATATGCATACATATTTATACAATTATCTTGCTGTACAAGAAAAATCAGATCAAACAGGAAAAAAATTGAAAAAGAAAATAAAATGCAAGCAAATAACAACAACAAAAAAAAGTGAAAATGCTTTGTAGTGATCCGTACTCAATTATCACAAGACCATTGGATTGGCCTGCATCATCTTATTGTTGAAAAGAGCCATGTCTATTAGAACTGATCTTCGTATAATCATCTTGTTGCCATGTACAATGATCTCCTGGTTCTGCTCATTTCACTTAGTATCAATTCATGTAAGTCTCTCCAGGCCTCTCTAAAATCCTGCTGATCATTTCTTATAGAACAATAATATTCCATAAGATTCATATACCATAACTTATTCAGCCATTCTTCAACTGATGAGTATCCACTCAGTTTCCAGTTTCTGGCCACTACAAAGAGGGCTGCCACAAACATTCTTGCACCTACAGGTCCCTTTCCCTTCTTTAAGATCTCTTTGAGATATAAGCCCAGTAGAAGCACAGCTGGATCAAAGGTTATGCAAAGTTTGATAGCCCTTTGGATATAGCTCCAAATTGCTCTCCAGAATAGTTATGTCAGTTCACAGTTCTACCAACAATGTATCTTTCCCTGTCATTTTAGCCAGTCTGGCAGGTGTGTAGTAGTAGTACATTAGAGTTGTCTTAGTTTGCATTTTTCTGATCAATAGTGATTTAGAGCACCTTTTCATATGACTAGAAATGGTTTCAATTTCTTCATCAAAAAAACAGTTAAAATTCTCCAGTTTCTCCAACTGAAATGGTCAAAGAATATGAACGGGCAATTTTCAGATGAAGAAATTGAAACCATTTCGAGTTTTAACATTGTAAATAATTATTTGTTTTTGTGTTGTTATTGGTTAAGTTGTGAATAAATTACATACACTAACATTTATTTCAGCACAGGAGATTCAGAATTTTTACAAGGAAGAAAAAGATGATTGCACCTAGGAGAAAAGAGCTTTCTCTAGTAACAAATTAAGATAGTGATCAGAGTTGCTAAACTAAAGAAAGAAATGCTGCAACTTTAATTATTCATAATGAAACATTCAAACATTTTCCTGTGGAACTTCAGAGGATGAGGATGAATATGTTAATGAGTCAAGTAGAAGGGTGAGATGTGATTCCCCCTAAGGTTACACATAAGGTCAGCACCCAAACCCTGTTATATTAGTCATATTTCATTCTTATGGGGAGAATGCAGGGAGGAAAAAAAGAGGGAAGAATGTTATTAGATTATATTTTTCTCACAGACCTAACAGCTAACATGGGTTCAATTGACTTGGTAATTTGATACTAATTAAGAAATAGAAGGAAATTAGTTAAACAGATTAGGTACACAATATAAAGAAGCAAATGAACATAGTAGGCTAATATTTGATAAACCCAAAGATTCTAGGTACTAGTATAAATTCACTTTCCAACAAGAATTGTTGGAAAAACTGGAAAGCAGGGTGGCAGAAAGTAGGTATAGACCAACACCTCACACTGTGTACCAATAAAGGATTGAACAGGATACTATATATATATATATATATATATATATATATATATATATATGTAAAGGGTGACATCATAAACAATTAAGAGGAATAAGAAAGAAATTACTTGTCAGATCCATGGATGGGGAAGAATTCATGACCAAACAAGGGATATGGAGATATGGAAAGTAATAAAAGGTTAAAGTTGACAAACTTTGGTTACATAAAACTAAAAAAGCAATAAAAGCAATAAAAACAAAAAGCAAAGCAACTCAAGTTAGAAAAGAAGCAGATAAGTAGGAGAAAATAATTTTTTCAGCATATTTCTTTGATACAGGTCTCATTTCTAAGGAAATTTCTAGGGAAATGATTCAAATTTCTGAAAATAAGAGTCATTGTTCAATTGATAAGTGGTCAAAGAATATGGACAGGCAGTTTTTAGAGAAAGTAAACCAAACTGTCACTAATAATTACAGAAATGCGCATTAAAAGCACGTTACTGTTCTATCTCATATGCATCAGATTGAATTTGACAGAAAAGGAAAGTGACAAGTCCTGAAGGAACTGTGGGAAAACTAGTACATGAATGCATTATTGGTGGAACTAAGAAGTAGCTCAGCTATTGGAAAACAATTTGGAATTATGTCATACCTTTCTAACATATACATATAACAATAATACCACTACTAGGTCTATACCCCAAAGAGATCAAAGAAAGAAAAAGGAACTACATGTACAAAAATATGTGTAATAGTTGGGGTTTTTTGGTGTGTGTCATGTTCCTGGAGACTGAGAGGATGCTGATCAGTTAGGGAATTGTTGAGCAAGTCATGGTTTATAAATGGGATGAAATACCATTGTGCTATAAGAAATAATAAGGAAATGTTTTCAGAAGAACTTGGGAAGATTTATATAAACTGATATGGAGCAAACTGAACAGAACCAAGAGCATAATTTATACTGTATCAATTTTACAATAACATTAAAAAAACCTAACAACTTTGAAACACTTAAGAACTCTGATTAATACAATGACCAATAACAGTTCTAGAGGAATTATAATGAAACATGCTACCCAACTTGTGATTCAAAAGTGATGTGCCCAGAATACAAACTGAGACACACAAACACACATACACATATTTGGATTGTCTAATGCCATTGCATTTATTTGGCTTGAGAAAATATATTTGCTACTAGGGCTTTTTCTTTTTTCCTAATGGGGTAGAAGGAGAAGCTTATTAATAACCATTGTTATATTTTACCAAGAGATTGAGACAAAGCCATCACAAAATAAAGGATTTGCTAGCTGACTTTAAGTAGTCAAAGAGCTATGTATAAGAGACATTTGATTCAGTTTGGCCCTCAAGGACAGAACTAGGAACCATGAATAAAACTTGCAAGGAAGCCAGTTTAGGCTTTCTGTCAAGAAAAACTTTATAACAATAATGTTATACAGAATTGGAATGGTGGTGAGTTTCTTTTCCTTGGAGGTCTTCTAATAAAGACTGAGGACCCATGATCTCTAGACTTCTTAATCTCACAAGTTTACTTCAGCATAAATACAGGAACCTCAAGATTGATATTTGATCACTTAGGATGAGGCAGAGAAACAGCAAAAGAGGCAGCCAAATGCTCACGGTTAAACTCTCTTAAGTGATCTGTCTCAATTCCCACTCTCATTGCATATGAAAGCAGGGCCAGAGTACCTCTACATGTCCTGGTACTCTTAAACTGGACTATATCAGAGATGTCAAACACATAGTTTTCAACACTCTGAAATGTGGCCTGAACTATGTTAAAATTAAATTATATTATAGGCAAATATTTAACAAAATAAATAAAACATACAACAAACAGATAATATTAATATGTGGTTATCTAAGTCAATATATGGCTTGGAATCTTTATATATTAATTTAGTTATCCTTTCTATTTGAGTTTAACACAATTGGACTAGCTGACCCCTTTAAATAGTGAAAAGTCAACTAATGCTGATCCTTAATTCCAGTATTCACTTTGCTATACAGCAGAGTTGGTGATCAATATTTTTAGCTGAGTATTTTATTACCAAGAAAATTTAAAGATATGTTTATGGAAAGGCTGATCTAATCTGTATACTTCCTATCACAATATCTTCTTTATTTATATCCATATCAGATAAGAAAGGCTTTGTTTAGTTCATAAACTCCTTTGAAGGTTAGGATCACATCTCCATGCTTATTTTGCATAAAGTACTTAAGACATTGTCATGAGATGCTTCAGAAACAGTGAAAACTCCTTAAAGAGGAACAGGGATTGTATTTGTGTTCTAGTAGTTATCATCTTTTACTGCTTAAGAAGGAATCTCATCAATATAGGTTCATATTCCAGTGCTACCGATTTTAATCCAACCATCCCTTTTCATTTTATGTAAATCTTTTTTTTTTAATTTAATAGCCTTTTATTTACAGGATATATACATGGGTAACTTTACAGCATTAACAATTGCCAAACCTCTTGTTCCAATTTTTCACCTCTTACCCCCCCACCCCCTCCCCTAGATGGCAGGATGACCAGTAGATGTTAAATATATTAAAATATAACTTACATACACAATAAGTATACATGACCAAAACGTTATTTTGCTGTAAAAAAAGAATCAGACTCTGAAATATTGTACAATTAGCTTGTGAAGGAAATCAAAAATGCAGGTGTGCATAAATATAGGGATTGGGAATTCAATGTAATGGTTTTTTAGTCATCTCCCAGAGTTCTTTTTCTGGGCATAGCTAGTTCAGTTCATTACTGCTCCATTAGAAATGATTTGGTTGATCTCGTTGCTGAGGATGGCCTGATCCATCAGAACTGGTCATCATCTAGTATTGTTGTTGAAGTATATAATGATCTCCTGGTCCTGCTCATTTCACTCAGCATCAGTTCGTGTAAGTCTCTCCAGGCCTTTCTGAAATCATCCTGTTGGTCATTTCTTACAGAACAGTAATATTCCATAATTTTCATATACCACAATTTATTCAGCCATTCTCCAACTGATGGACATCCATTCAGTTTCCAGTTTTTAGCCACTACAAAAAGGGCTGCCACAAACATTCGTGCACATACAGGTCCCTTTCCCTTCTTTATAATCTCTTTGGGATATAATCCCAGTAGTAACACTGCTGGATCAAAGGGTATGCACAGTTGGATAACTTTTTGAGCATAGTTCCAAACTACTCTCCAAAATGGTTGGATTCGTTCACAACTCCACCAACAATGCATCAATGTCCCAGTTTTCCCGCATCCCTTCCAACAACCATCATTATTTTTTCCTGTCATCTTAGCCAATCTGACAGGTGTGTAGTAGTATCTTAGAGATGTCTTAATTTGCATTTCTCTGATTAATAATGACTTGGAGCATCTTTTCATATGACTAGAAATAGTTTCAATTTCTTCATCTGAGAATTGTCTGTTCATATCCTTTGACCATTTTTCAATTGGAGAATGGCTTGATTTTTTATAAATTAGAGTTAATTCTCTATATATTTTGGAAATGAGGCCTTTATCAGAACCTTTGACTGTAAAAATATTTTCCCAGTTTATTGCTTCCCTTCTAATCTTGTCTGCATTAGTTTTGTTTGTACAAAAACTTTTCAGTTTGGTATAATCGAAATTTTCTATTTTGTGATCAGTAATGATCTCTAGTTCTGCTTTGGTCATAAAGACCTTCCCCTTCCACAGGTCTGAGAGGTAAACTATCCTGTGTTCCTCTAATTTATTAATAATTTCATTCTTTATGCCTAGGTCATGAACCCATTTTGACCTTATCTTGGTGTACGGCGTTAAGTATGGATCAATGCCTAGTTTCTGCCATATTAGTTTCCAATTTTCCCAGCAATTTTTATCAAACAGTAAGTTCTTATCCCAAAAGCTGGGGTCTTTGGGTTTGTCAAAGACTAGGTTGCTATATTTGTTGACTGTTTTATCCCTTGAACCTAATCTATTCCACTGATCAACTAATCTATTCCTTAGCCAATACCAAATAGTTTTGGTAACTGCTGCTCTATAATATAATTTTAGATCTGGTACAGCTAAGCCACCATCATTTGATTTTTTTTTCATTAATTCCCTTGAAATTCTTGACCTTTTGTTTTTCCATATGAACTTTGTTGTTATTTTTTCTAGGTCATTAAAATAGTTTTTTGGGAGTCTGATTGGTATAGCGCTAAATAAATAGATTAGTTTAGGTAATATTGTCATCTTTATTATATTTGCTCGCCCTATCCAAGAGCATTTAATATTTTTCCAATTGGTTAGATCAGACTTAATTTGTGTGAAAAGTGGTCTGTAATTTTGCTCATAAAGTTTCTGATTTTCCCTTGGCAGATAGATTCCTAAATATTTTATATTATCAGTAGTTACTTTAAATGGAATTTCTCTTTGTAACTCTGACTGTTGGATTTTGTTAGTGATATATAAGAATGCTGATGACTTATGTGGGTTTATTTTATAACCAGCAACTTTGCTAAAGTTGTGGATTATTTCTAATAACTTTTTGGCAGAATCTCTGGGGTTCTCTAAGTATACCATCATGTCATCGGCAAAGAGTGATAATTTGGTTTCCTCATTGCCTATTCTTATTCCTTTAATCTCTTTCTCAGCTCTTACTGCTATAGCTAGCGTTTCTAACACAATATTAAATAGTAACGGTGATAGTGGGCAACCTTGTTTCACTCCAGATCTTATTGGGAATGGTTGCAGTTTGTCTCCATTACATATGATGCTTACTGATGGTTTTAAATAGATGCTGCTGATTATTTTAAGGAAAAGTCCATTTATTCCTATACTCTCAAGTGTTTTTAATAGGAATGGATGTTGGATTTTATCAAATGCTTTTTCTGCATCTATTGAGATGATCATATGGTTTTTGTTAATTTGGTTATTGACATGGCCAATTATATTGATAGTTTTCCTAATATTGAACCAGCCCTGCATTCCTGGTATAAATCCTACTTGATCATAGTGTATTATCTTGGAGATGATTTTCTGTAGTCTTTTTGCTAATATCTTATTTAAGATTTTAGCATCAATATTCATTAGGGAGATTGGTCTATAATTTTCTTTCTCTGTTTTCAGCCTACCTGGTTTAGGTATCAGTACCATGTCTGTGTCATAGAAGGAATTTGGTAGGACTCCTTCATTGCCTATTTTATCAAATAATTTATATAGCATTGGGGCCAATTGTTCTTTAAATGTTTGGTAAAATTCACATGTAAATCCATCTGGTCCTGGGGATTTTTTCTTAGGGAATTGTTTAATTGCCTGTTCTATTTCTTTTTCTGAAATGGGACTATTCAAGCAATTTACTTCCTCCTCTGTTAGTCTGGGAAGTCTATATTTTTGGAGGTAGTCATCCATTTCACTTAGGTTATCAAATTTATTGGCATAAAGTTGAGCAAAATAACTCCTTATTATTTCTCTAATTTCCTCTTCATTGGTGGAAAGTTCTCCCTTTTCATTTTTAAGACTACTAATTTCATTTTCCTCTCTCCTTTTTCTAATCAGATTTACCAAAGGCTTATCTATTTTATTGGCTTTTTCATAGAACCAACTCTTAGTTTTATTGATTAGTTCAATAGTTTTTTTACTTTCAATATTTTTAATTTCTCCTTTTAATTTTAGAATTTCCAATTTAGTATTTGATTGGGGGTTTTTAATTTGGTCTTTTTTTAGTTTTTTTAGTTGCAAGCCCAATTCATTAATCTTTTCTTTCTCTGTTTTATTCAAGTAAGCCTCTAAGGATATAAAATTCCCTCTTATTACCGCTTTGATTTTATGTAAATCTTGTCGTTTTTCTATAAATCTCCCATAAGCCTGATAGGGGATTTTCTCTAGATACTGTGACATTACATAGATACCAAAAAAAGAGTACACATACTATGTAGTGTTTGCTGTATGATCAGTCTATGTCCTTTTCAAAATATACATTTTTCTGACTATATTCCTTTATACCACTTATTCTACCCAGCTCTTCACTGATTATACATAGCAACTTACATATTCATATCCTTTTCTATTACCCTTTGGATGTCCTATAACTTAATTTCTTTGGAGACTGGTATTTCATGATGATGTAATATAGTTTCTAGAGGAGACAGCAATGATTTTGAGGTTCCCTGACCTTAGGGGGCTTCAGTTCTAACAATGTCAGTGATTCTAAATTTTCTGGCTTTGAAGTCTGCCTCAGGGAACTCCCATACCTAATCTAAGAATAACAATCTATTTGTTAACAAACATTACTGTCTGTTGGTCAGTAATAACCAAATTCCAGAAACCACTCCTTGGTCCTGCCTCTGGGCCATAAAATTAACATATCTGGCATGGAACTATAACCTGAAGAACTAGATAAATGTGTCTCTTTGCTTCTGTTGCTTTGCTAAATTCTTCTTGAAATTTAAACCACTTACAATAAATTTTGCCCCTTGACTAGGAAATGGGTTCAACCCTGCAAATTCCTTTGAGACACCCTGTGACCCAAGTATGTCCCCAAATTTCTGGGGTCCCTTTCCCAATCTCAACAATGACTTGCAATAGAAGAATGTAAATTTGTAAAAGAGAAAAGGGATGTTTGAGAATTTTAGAGTCATTAAAATCACCATATAATCTCCCAAAATCAATTCAATTTACTTTCTTCCTATTCAATTCTAGATAAAATTCACCATCTCTCTAAAGTGTATGTCCAAAAATTTATCCAGTGATGGCCCAAATCTTTGATCTGACAAATCGCATAGCAGAGGCAAATAGCATTTTTCATTCACTTTGTTTTTCCTAAGCAGCCCAACTCTAAATGTGATTGAATTGAGTAAAGTAACCACACACAATTTATTCAAAACAAAAGATTTCTTGTGTTTTACAGAATCTTTGAAAGGATAAAGCTAAGTTCAGGTGTAAAAAGCAGAATAATTTGGAATAACATCTTGTAAAATGGGATACCTATCTTTTATGGAGTGGGAAAATCAATTTGACCCAAACTCCAGGCCAGTCACTGTTGGAACTGGCATGAGAACTCAGGCATTCCTTTATCCCAGTCTTTGACTCTACTCTACCCAATTCACACCTCTCCCTGGGGCTAAGAAAGGCTCCTTCATCTACTAGAACATTAAATCAAGCTCATTGTTTGCAAATAGAGAGTACCTGTGTCTATGAATGAGACCATACAAGTAAGTGGTGCCTCTGTGCCTCACATAGAGATTAGTAGTCAGGCCAAGTTTGTCTTTCTTTGGAAAACTCTTAATGTTTCCATTGTCTAGTCCTGGTTAATTCAAATTAATTCATCTTAATTAAGTGTCTGAGTAGTGTTGACTTTTTTTCCTTCTAGTTTCTGTTAGTCTTTGTTTTAGAAGCCAAAGGGACAAAAGGTCTTAGAGTGAGGGTAAACTATCTGTTAGGAATAACATCCTCTAGAAAGGAGCCATCTCTCTATGAGTAACTAGCTAGGAAGTTAGTTAGTTCTTCCTTATTCCTCTACAGTCTGGGTAGGTTGTGGTATGGGAGATACTGCTAAATGCTAGGTACAAGTGACTTGTGCTTTAAACAAGTCAAAACTTCAAAACTTCTCTGTCTTAGTTTCCTCAACTGTTCAAAGGAAAAAAAAAAGACCATTTATAACCATCTCCCTCAATGGTTATCATGTACCAGGCACTCTGCTTTACAAATATTATCTTCTTTGATACAACAACACTTGTTCTCATTATCCCCATTTTGTAGTTGAGGAAATTGAGGCAGACAGAAGTCACTTACTCAGGATTACATAGCTAGTAAGGCCAGATATTCTTGGCTCCAGGCCCACTGTGCCCACTTAGCTATATCCTGTGAAATGGAAATGAGATAAAAAAAGGTACTTTGAAAATTTTAAAGCACAATATATAATTTATGAGATTATTACTAAAGGGAAAAAAAAAAAACCCAGATAGAAATTTCTACTTGTAACCAACTTCTATCTAAATCTTGTGCTTGCATCCTTCAAGACTCAGCTCAAGAATCACATGCTCTAAATTCTCTAAAAATTCTCCTGCTGCCCACTCTTTTCTTTAAAGCATTCTGATGCAGCAAGTGGATGGAACTCTGGGCTTCAAGATAGGTAATCTGGCTTGAATCCTACTTCAGACGCTTAATAGAGAAGGCCCCGCTTCCCTGAGCCTCAGTTTACTTATCTGGTACATGAGGAAACTAATACTTGTACTATTTACTTTGGAAAGTTGTTAAGAGAAAAGCACATCCATCAAGTACAATATAAATGTGAGTTGTTGTTATTACTGAACTTAAAGATGTTTTGAGGCAATATGGAATTAGAATCAGAAGTGACTTTAGTCCTTTAGCCATTTTAGTGGGAAGAATATCCAGTAGGATCCCATCTATGTAGCCTGGAATAAAGAGCTTTAAAGACTAAAAATCTGTTCTCACACTTTCTTGGTTCAGGGCACTATGACATCAGTCATTGATAAATCATTGAAGTTTTCTGGTTGTCTGTAACATAAAAGTCCTAGGATAGGGGCCCCTTCTAACTGAAAGCTTTGCTGCAATATTATTTTCATTTTTAAAAAAAAATTCTTGTTTGTTTGCTTGGTTTTTCTTCTTGTGTTTTTTCCCTTTTGATCTGATTTTTCTCGCTCAGCATGATGAATATGGAATTATGTTTAGAAGAATTACACATCTTTAACCTATATCTAATTGCTTGCTGTCTTGGAGAGGTGGGAGGACAGAGGAGAGAGAGAAAAAATTTGAACACAAGTTTTACAAAGGTGAATGTTGGAAACTATCTTTGCATGTATTTGGAAAATATTATTTTTAAAAAAGGAAGAAAAAAAAATTGCTGCAGCCCTGTAAAGGTTCAATCAAATATTCTTCTGACTTAGTGGGTTTCTATATGGAGATAAGTAGGCCTGTGTCTACCTGCATCAGTGCTATGTCCTTAATGAATATCCTTCCATGCAGCTGCTAAGTAAATTTCCTTTTTGCCAAATATTAGATAGGCTATGATTGCTTGGCTTTGTACCAATCTCAAACCTGAACCACCAGTCTAATTCTGAGTCAAACCTGGCCCCCCAAAATCACTTATTAGACATAGCTGTGGCTCCAAAAGCCAATTTCCTCTATAAAATGGGGTGTTATTATTATCCCCATTTTACCAAAAGGGAAACAGCCTGAGAGAGATCAGGTGATTTGCTGCAGGTCATATGGTAAAATGAGTCAGGCTTGAGAATTTAGGATTCCCTGCCCTCAGACCCAGTATTCTAATCATTGTGCCATTTTGCTGCATAATGGTTAATATGTCATGGAATCAGAAGACCCAAGTCTCTGTATTGTCTCTGGCATTCACTAGCTGTGTGACAAAGTATCTATTTTCTGTATCTGGGAATAATGAATCTTAATGTAGCCACCTCACATAGTTGTTGTGAGAATGCAAGTAAGATAATAAATGTAAAATGCTTCACAAATTTTAAAGTGCCATACAAATGTCAGTTATTATTATTATTGGCTTCACTTTAGTATTCTCTTCTTGAAATATTTTTGGATCCTGATTCAGTCTTCCAACATGTTAGTTATCTCAAATATGATGTCTCTGACTTCATCCAAATGACAAAGACCATGTTGGACGACTTAAAGAGATAGCACATTGGATAAAAAAGTGCTAGATTTAGAATCAAAAGACTAGGATTTTTATCCTGGGTCTTGTGGTTTTAAGTGTGAGTGTGAAAATGTATGTGTGTGTTGTGTGTGTGTGTGTGTGTGTGTGTGTGTGTGTTGTGTATAGGGTTTTTATCCTGGAAATAAAAGTGATATAAAGACAGAATAAATTTGTATATAATTTTTAAAAGTAGAAACATAAATTTGTATTTCTAATGTGATGGTACAGGTTTCAAATCAAGTTAAGAAGCTTTTATTAAGCACCTTCAATTTGTTAGATACTGTGTCAAACACTAAGGATGCAAAGATAAGCAAAAACATGGCCACTGATTTAAAGAAGCTCTTAATCTAACAGGGAAGACAAAATGTAAACAAGATACATATACTGGATAAATTGGAAATAACCAACAAAAGGGAGGCATTAAGGGGAACCAGAAAGGCTTCTTATAGAATGTGAGATATTGGTTGAAACTTGAAGGAAGCCAGGAAAAAAGAAAATGTTTGATACATTTTTTAAAGTATACTTTCTTTTCTTAGAACCTGGAAGAGACTTGGGAAATCTGAAACATATGGTCATCTTACCTATGTGCCAAACTTCCCATGTATTACTTTGGTACAATAGTAACTTCAGTGGTTCCTTGAAGAACCAGACTCTTACTCTTACCTCAGTCCCAAAATTATGAGCTCTGTCTCTCCACACTTAGTTATTTTCGAGCAGATCTCGGGGCTACAATTTGGGGCTGGTGAGAGATGTTCTATCCCTAGCTCTTGAAATCTGAGGCTCTTTGTTATTTTGAACAAGCTGTGGCAGCCCTAGTTTCCCTGATAATCTACTGCAACTCCTCCCTGTTCTAGGAAGAAGAGGAAAGCATCCCAGTCCATTATAATAAGGTAAACCAAAGGCCTGGCCCTTTGAAGTCAGGAAGTACCACTCATCCAAAATCTGGGAATCATAGAAATGGGAATGGTGCAGAGATCACCTGATACAGTTTATTGCTGAAATGGAAGAGAAGCCAGGGACAGTGGAACATTTCTCCAGGCAGAGGGCAACAAGCCAGACTTGAAAGAAAGCATGTTACCCCAACAGGGAAACCATCAGACTCCTTTTAAAAAGAATACTTTTTCCTGATACCATATATTGACTTTTAAAGTAACTGGATTTTTACAATAAAAATAATTTCCTTAAGACAAAAGGATATATAGGCAGGGATTTGGCGGAGGGGGATTACAATTTAGACAGAAAAAGATTCATTATTCAGAATCTTTGAGGAATTGATGCATAATTATAAGAATCATAATACATACTCTCCAATGAAACAATAATTTAAGGAAATGAATGGACGATAGAGGAAAATATATAATTGTTAATAACCAAATAAAAGGATGCTCAAATTCCTTAATAATTAGAGAAATGCAAATCAAAATAACCCAAGATATTTCTCCCTTCTTTAATAGTAAGGATTATTACATTTTTTATATTGGTCTCTCCATTAACTAGCACAGTGTTTGGCAAATGTTAAGTACTTAATAATGTTGAATTATTACGTGGCATTTTTTTTCTCAATAATCTTTTTAAGTTAGGAAGCATCCTTTAAGCTAGACAACCCCATTTGGGACTGAGGGACCATAAGTAATGTGTCCAGGGTCACATATATAGAAAAGCGAGGATAAAAATTTTAACAGCTTACATTCATTAAAACAGCAAAGAATGGTGAAAAAAAGGAGAGAAAAATATGCCTCTGAAGGAGATACAATGGAGTCATTAGGTCAAAAGATGATCAATTTTGTTGTGTTTTTAACTGTTCTCTAAAATATTTGGAGCCAATAGTGAAAAGAAAACATTCATTTGTAGTTGGTGAGACAGCAAACTGATATAGATATATAATTATTTTTTAAAAAATTCCTCTTCTCAATAATGATAATAATAGTTACCATTTATATACCACTTATATATAAAAAGGCTTTAAATATGTTAATTCATTTAACCTCACAGCAACCCTTTTGAGGTGTTACTATTATTTCATTTTTTATATGGCAAAACCGAAGCTGAGAGAGATTAATTTTGATTTGCCCAGAGTAACATAGTTTTTCTAAGGCCAGATGTAAATTCAGATCTTTCTTACTCCAAATCTAGCACACTTATCCATCCATTATACCACCTGGATACCTCATTAAATTATTTGTTATTGATAATAGAATGGAAATAAACTTTGAAAACCAACTAGTTTAACTTTTTCATCTTGCAGTTGAAGAAATTAATTTCAAAGGGGAAAGTAACTGGATTTAGAGCCAGAGGAAGTGGGTTGAATTCCTCATGAACTTAAGCAACCTTGATGCTTAGTTTCCTTTTCTGTAAAACGATCAGGTTGGATTAGATGATCCTAAAAATCTTTTCCTCTCTAGATCTATGATCCTTGCCCAAATGTCCCATAGCAAGGATTGAAACCAGGTTAGAATACACATAATAGAGCCAAAATTAAAACTTAGTTTCCATTTTACCTGTTAGATTTATGAATAAGGAAGAATTTATGATCAAACAAAGGATAGAAAGGCTCATGAAAAGTATGAATAATTTTGACTAGATGAAATTAGAAAAGTTTTGCACAAAGCCAATGCATCTAAAATTAGAAAGAAACAGGAAATCAGGAAAAAAATTTATAGCAATTTTCCTCAATAAATGTCTCATTTCTCAAATGTATCAGGAAAGAAATCAAATTTGTTAAAATAAGAGCCATTCCCCAACTGATAAATAGCCAAAAGAGTAAGCAGTTTCCAGAAAAGGAAATCAAAACTATGGATAGTCACAACGAAAAAATATTTACGAGTTCTAATGATTAGAAAAATGTAAATTAAAACAATGCTGAGGTACCACTTCACACCTATCAGATTGGCTAACATAACAGAAAAAAAAAATGACAAATATTAGAGGGGAGATAGAAAAGAAAGATCACTAATTGTAAACTGGTTCAACCATTTTGACAATTTGGAACTAAATCCAAAGGGCTATAAAGTTGTACATACCTTTTGATCCAGCAATACCCCTACTGGGTTTGTTTCCTAAAAAGAATTTAAAAAAACAGAAAAAGACCTATTGGTACAAAAATTTTTATAGCAGCTCTTCTTTTTTTCTTAATAGTATTTTATTTTTCCAATGACTTGTAAAGATAGTTTTTTTTAATCATTTTTGGAATATTTTGAGATTTTATTTTTTTCTCCTCTCTCTTATCTTTCCCCTCCCCAAGACAGAAATCTAACCTAGATTATACATGTACAACCATTCTAACCATATTTCCATATTTGTTATGTTGCAAAAGAAAAATCAGAATAAAAGAGGGAAAAACATGAGAAAGATAAAGCAAACAAAAGAGAGATGAAAATAATATTCTTTGATCAAAGTTCAGTTTCCATAATTCTCCCTCTGAATGTGAATAAGCATTTTCCATCCCAAGTCTATTGGAATTATCTTGGATCATTGCATTGCTGAGAAAAACAAAGTTAATCATAGTGGATCATCACATAATCTTGCAGTTACCTTATATAATGTTCTCTTGGTTCTGTGCACTTCACTCAGCTTCAATTCATGTCCTTTCAAGCTTTTCTGAAATTACCCTACTTATCATTTCTTATAGAACAATAATATTCCATTGCATTCATATACCAAAACTTATTTAGTCATTCCCCAGTTGATGGACATCTCAAGCAACAATTCCTTGACACTACAAAAAGAGCTACTATAAACATTTTTGTACCACATAGATCCTTTTCCCTCTTTGGGATACAGACCAAGTAGTGACACTATTAGATCAAAGGGTATTATAGAAGTTGTTTTTATTTTTGTTTTTTTGTGGTAGCAAAAAATTGGAAATTGAGGGAATGCTCATCAATAGCAAATGGTTGGTGTGATGTGATGAAATATTCTTGTGCTATAGGCTAAATGGTTTCAGAAAAACCTGGAAAAGACCAATATGAAATGAAGGAAAATTCTCAGAGCTACCCTGGTTACTTTTGTAGTTCAGAGAACAGATTTTTAAAAATCATTTTCTCTTTGTATGAAAATAAAGAGTCCTTGATACTGTTTTAGGATTGGGCTTACCTTTCCCTGATCTAGTAGTGGCATTTATAAACTATTGCCTTTATCACCAACACAGAACACCCATTCCTTTTTTTTTTTTTTTTTTTTTTTTTTTAAATTTAATAGCCATTTATTTACAGGATATATGCATGGGTAACTTTACAGCATTAACAATTGCCAAACCTCTTGTTCCAATTTTTTACCTCTTACCCCCCCACCCCCTCCCCCAGATGACAGGATGACCAGTAGATTCAGAACACCCATTCCTGTGCAACCCCCATTCCAGATACTTGACTACAGAATGACTAGAGGCAGTTTCAAATGCTTTCAATTGAACATTTAAGGAAGCCAAGAAAAATCTTTACCCTTTTAAAAAAAAAAACTTCAGCAATTAGTCCAGAATTGTAATTGGCCTTTGGGCATAGTCACATTGGCCATTCTTTTAATCAGATTTTGAGCAGGTAGCCAGGTTTACATTTTGATCTGGTACGATCTGGGGCAAGGGAATAGGAAAGGACAGTGTCTTTTTAAAGCAGAATCTTTGGTGAAGAAGATGAATGAAGGAAAAAAAATGACCATTCCAGAAAGTTCATAAAAATGGATGGAGGGCTTTATTTTATGAGAAACAGATGACTCTCTTTCTCCTGACCTTTATCTTTCTCCAGAAATTTGTCCCTATTCCCTTTTTTCCTCCAAAATAAATATTTTGCTTGATTTAAGAGAAATTGATTCTTTTCTCTCATTCTAGACATTTTAGACAGGAACTAATGAATGTCAGATTCAAATTGAATTTAAATACATATACATTTATATAATGGTGAATACACCTTTTTAACAAGCCCAACAGAACTTTTCCATCCTTTGGATGGATAAAACAGTTACCATAGGAAGCCATCATTTTGCATATTTCTAGAAGCTTGCTTTGGGAATCTCCTTTAGAGCTGCCAATATGTTCTCATAAATAGCCTCAATAGTGGCAGGACCTCCTACATAAGGCATTTCCTGAAACCCTCATTTTTCAAGATCTTAATCCTTTTGAAATACCTCACATTACTTGCATATACTTCATAGTTGTTTATGTCAGACACAATCCAGGGTGAGGGTCTATTCCACAGAAAGGACTCTGAAACCTAATTCAGTTTCAGTTGATCAATGATGGACAGAAGCAGCTACACCCAAAGAAAAAACACTGGGAAATGAATGTAAACTGTTTGCATTTTTGTTTTTCTTCCTGGATTATTTTTACCTTCTGAATCCAATTCTTCCTGTGCAACAAGAAAACTGTTTGGTTCTGCACACATACATTGTATCTAGGATATACTACGATATATTCAACATATATAGGACTGCTTGCTATCTGGGGGGGAGAGTGGGAGGGAAAAATCGGAACAGAAGTGAGTGCAAGGGATAATGTAAAAAAATTACCCTGGCATGGGTTCTGTCAATAAAAAGTTATTATAATAAAAAAAAAAAAAGAAAGAAAGAAAGAAAGAAAGGACTCTGAACTCATGCTGAGTTCATTCCTGGGAGAACTTGATCAAAAAGAAGAGGGATAAAGCTTTTTTCTCATAGTCTCTGGATTATTATGGTTCCAAGGAAAAATCTCAAACAAAGCTTAAGTATGGATTGTTGATGCACAGAGTGTTTCTATAAATAGTATGCATAAAGTTATACTGTATATATCAGATATAAGACATCTACTTATTTTTTCCACCACAAAATAAATTCTTGAATGCAAAAGACACACAAGTGTGCATTAATAAATATTTAAAATAGTAACCTATTATGTCACCTATTACAATCTCCAAGAAAGTCAAGACAACTTTTCAGGAGTACTGCTCAACAATATTTCCCTTTCACTTCAGATCTGTAAATTTAAGAAGTTTACAAATCTGGATGTCCTGGTAAGTTAAGGGATGCCTTGGGCTCTTTTAGTCCTTTCAATTGAATTATCCTGTTGGTGGTTCCTATTAATGATGGTGTTGGTACACCTTCTCTTTCCAAGTAGGAAATACCTCCTGAAGGGGTTACTGGCACTGACTAAGGTACTTCCAACTTCTTGAACTCACAAGATTATTACATGGACTGGTAATATACATTTCTTAGGTTCATTGTTTGATAGCCTCAGGGAAAGAAATATAAATCTGAAGAGGCAATGAGAGACTTGATGTACAATTTCTGGTTTACCTATGCTAACCTATGTTCTTGCTGCCAAATGGTCATAGTTGCCATGACTGCTGGCCTCTTTCCTACCTTGGGGTGAAAGTCCAAGGGACAGAGAGATTGCCTAAGTCCCAGGTAAAACACTAGAATAAGTCAGAGGAAGAGTTTTTTCTACAATTCTTAGAGCCACTAGGGTAGAAGGAGATGGTTCTTCAGAGCTTAGTCACCAGGCATCTTTGACACTTCACCCCTCCATAGGGACCAATGAAGAGCTACTAGTCATATGCATTTTTTTTTTCCTAACTTCACATTTTGTTTTTCCTCCACAAAAAAAAAACAAATTTTAACATTCATTTTTAAACCTTTGAGTTCCAGATTCTCTTCCCTCCTTCCTCCCCACCCCTATTTATTACATCCTACAATTAATTCAATATAAGTTATATGTGGTCATGCAAAAACATTTCCATAATAATCATGCTATGAAACAAAACATAGAAACCCTCAAGAAAAATAAAATTAAAAAATTGTATTGCTGAGAAGAGTTGAGTCATTACAGCTGATCATCTTACAATCTTGCTGTTACTTTGTACACAATACATTTCACTTTGCATAAGCTCATATAAGTGAAGTTTTTCTTAGAACATTTTTACACCATTTCTTATAGTACAGTAATATTCCATTATAATCACATACCAAAACTTATTTAACCATTCCTTAGTTGATGGCCATTCTCTCTATTTCCAATTTTTTACCTCCAGAAAAGAAAGGCTATGAAAATTTTTTGTACATATAAGTCCTTTTCCTTTTTGTTTTTTGTCTCTTTTGAGTTAAAGATCTAATAGTAGCATTGCTAGATCAAAGAGTATACATGATTTTGTAACCTTTTGAGCATAGTTCCAAATTGCTCTACAGAATGAATCAGTTTAAATTCCATATGTCTCATTTTCCCCACATCTCCTCAATTTGTCACTTTAAAGTATTTCCTGTCCTGTCCCAAATAGCAGTCTAATAGGTATATGGCAGTACTTCAGAATTGCTTTAATTAGCACTTCTCCCATCAATAGTTAGACATATACTTTATCATATTAACATGTATTGGACTACCTGCCATCTAGGGAAGGGAGGAAGAAGAAGGAGAGGAAAAGTTGGAACAGAAGGTTTTTCAAGGGTCAATGTTGAAAAATTACCCATGCATATGTTTTGTAAATAAAAAGCTATAATAAAAAAAAATTTTAAATAGTGAGTTAGAAGGGGGGCAGAGCCCAGATGGCACAGAATACACAGGTCTTTACCTGAACTCTTCCTGATTTTTCTCAGAATCAATGCCAGATCAAGCCTCTGAATGGATTTTGGAGTGACAGAACTCCACAAATACTTGGAATGTCACAAATTTCCAGCAGAAGATATCTTGGAAGGTTTTCAGAAAAGATATATCTCACTTTGACAGGGGAGGACCTGGCCTAGTGCAGAAACAGCACAGGGAAGCCCAGGTCAAAGAGGCAAGGAAATCTAGTGGGAAGCTCTTAGCCAAAATACAACATCATTGGCTACTCTGTCCTGCTTCAGAAGCCAATGGATCAGCACACTAGTTGTAAGATTTTCAACAAGCTGCAGAAGGCAAATACTGAACCCCTGAATCCCAACATAACAAGCAGGACTTGACAATGCCTAACCAGCACCATCCCCAAGGCTGCACTGGCTCCAGGGCAGCACTGACCAGTCTCCTTGTAGAGGAAGTTTGGGATAATCTCCTTTGCCCTAAGATCAAACCTCAACCTTTAAAAATGAGCAAAAAAAACAAAAAGAGCTCTGAATATAGATACTTATAATGGAGACAGGGAAAAACATAAATCCAAACCCTGAGAACCCTAAAAGCAAAATGCCTCCAGATGAAGCCTCAAAGGGTGATATGAGTTTGTCTCCAACTCAAAAGGCTCGCTTGGGAGAATTCAAAAAAGATCTTAAAAAGGAAGATAGAAAAAAATGGGGAAAGGAAATGAGAGCTTTGGAAAAGGAAACACAGAAATTAAAGAAAACAACTTAAAAACATATTTGGCAAAATGGAAAAAGAAAATAACTCCTTAAAAATAGATTTGATGAAATGGAAAAAGGAAATGACTCCTTGAAAAACAGAATTCGTAAAATGGGGAAAAATATCCAAGGAACAAAAAAACTCATTTAAAAGTTCAATTGGTCAAATGCAAAAGGAGGTAAAAAAAAAAAAAAAGTTAACTGAAGAAAATAATTCATTAACAATTAGAATCAAATAAATGTAAGTGGATGACTCAGTGAGACATCAAGAATCAATAAAACAAAACCCCCCAAATGAAAAAGATAGGAAAAAAAATGTTAAAATATCTCATTGGAAATAGTGAGTTAGAGCATTTTCACATATATTCTTAAATTAGGGATAAAATGATTGTTTTCTTGGGAAATGTACAAATTCAGCAGATCAGGAGAGATTCCTTGGGTTTTATTTACACACACACCCCATTTTATTTACTGGTGTAAATGATTTCTGAGTAATATATAAACTACTCAATGGCAGAGATTCTTCCCACTACACTTAGTACTGAGTGTTAGACAAAGTAAGTATCTAATAAATGTGTGTTGAGGGAGAGGTGGTTTAGCCTATGATTTAGTTGGCACAGAGAACTCCTAGTTAGGAAACCTCTTAGCATTGTAGATTACCACTTACTCTCAATCTATAATCTTAGGAATTTCCCTAGTTCAATCACTAAACTAATACTGTTTGATACAGCCTGACTTCTTCACAAGGACTCAGGGATCATTTACTTAACATTCAAAAGTACTTTAAACCCCATACCATCATGGAAATGATCACACTAACCAACCCAGAATCATTTTTTGAAGAGTAGAGAGATTAAGTAATTTAGAGAGGATAATGGCCATTTTGTATCATCAGAGGCACGTCTTCTTGATCCCAAGGAATATGGGTAAAGAGCAGGAATTTCACAGCATAGTGCAGTTCCAAGAGAGTTGAATCTGATTAGTGTCAGAGGCCCAGGGTTCAAATATTGGCTCCTTTACTTATTACCTGTGTAATAATAACTTCTCATTTAGTACTTTGTTCCCAAATTGGTATGGAACTCTTTCCTTATTGGAAGAGATGAAAGTCCTATCTTGTGTGAAGAGCAGGGTGAAATTAGAGATGAGAACTTCATTTCTCAATAAATCCCCCTTTGGGAACTAATCATTCAGATGCTCTTGGCTTCCAACTTCAAGAGAGATGGAAAGGGCGAATCCCACTTCAGTTTGTTAAAGGAAAAAGCTCTGGGAATCAGGACAAGAGCAGTTAGTCTTTATCATGCCCCTAATTCCTAGAAACTTCAGGCCCTTGGTAAGATACAAGACCTTTTCTCTTGGTTGAACTGAGTTATTTTGCTTCCCACAGGAGAACTTCACTTTTTATTTTCTGGGATATATTATCCATTGTCTGCCTTCATTGATTTCTATTTTGTTACTCTGAATAAATGAGCTTCTTTGTTATTCTCTACATATTCAGTGCGAACTAGTATTAGATGGAAAAGAAGTCAAACTTTGGAGATATAAAGCTTGGGGTCTCCCCCAAAATGATACAGTGATCAAAAGTTAGATGGAATCCAATCTAATTTTTAAGGAATTATTTTCTTCAATGAGCTTTTGTATCTCTTTTCCCATTAGCCAATTCTACTTTGTAAGGCATTGTTTCCTTTGCTGAATTTTTGGAAATTTTGCATATCTTTTTCCATTTGGTTAATTCTGCTTTTTAAAGAATCTTCTAATTGCACCTATTTAACCTATCTTGGATTACTTGCTTTCTAGGGGAGGTAGGTAGAAGAAAGGGAGGGAGAAAAATTTGGAATACAAGATTTTGCAAGAGTGAATGTTGAAAACCATCTTTGCATGTGTTTTCAAAATAAAAATCTATTATCAAATTTTTAAAAAATTAAAATAAAAAAAGCATTCTTCTCTTCAGCAGATTTTTGTGTTTCTTTTACAATTTGATCTATTCTGTTTTTTTTTTTTAAAGTTATTTAATTCAATATTTCTTGTGCTTCTTTTCTTTACCAAGCTATTGGAAATGAAGTGTTTTTTTCAAGGTTGCATAGTAAGGAAAGGACAGAATGATTCCTCCTCAGTTGTACAGAGCAGAAACCTTCCAATTAATTTTCTGTGAGGAGCACCAATTTATCATCAAAAACTTTTATATTTAATTTTAAGTGAAACATTTATTTTAAGGAATATAAATTAATTAACATTAATTTACATTTACTTTTAAATTTTAATAATGTCTTTTTAAACATGGCAATCATTTTCTAAAACTCCTTTCCTTTTATTGAAATTTTTGTTTTAAAATCACATTTATTTAAGAATATATGCCTCCCTTTTCCTCTTACTCAGTATGCCATCTCCTATAATAAAGATTCCAAAAGAAAGAAGGAGGAAAAAATAGTTTAGCAACACTAGCCAACCCACCAACTGATTTTGAGGGTATTTGCAGCAATCCACACCCACTGCCTGATCTCAATTCTGCAATGAAGGGAGGGAGGTGCATTTTCTCATTTCTTCCCCAGGGCCAAGCTTGGTCATTATAATTACAATGTTTTGTTCGAAGATTTTTGCTGTTGTTGTTCTTTCCACTTTTTCCATAGTTGTAGCCATTGTATATATTATTTTCATGGCTCTGTTTACTTCTCTCTGACTCAACTCACATAAGTTGAAGAGGCATTTTGCTGTAAGGCAAAGGGCATCAGATCTTGACTTAATGAACCTAGGTTTGAATTCTAGACCTGCCACTTTTTGTATGACTTGAGCATAACCTTCTCTGGATTGTAGTTTTCTTATCTGTAGAATGCAGAGTTTAGATTTAGACTGAATGACTTCTAAAGTCTCTTCCATCTCTAAATTTTTGCTCTAAAGATCAGAATTATTTATATTCTTATGCCATGAGGACACAGTGATATTTCATTCATGTACTACCATTATTTGTTTATTCATTCCCTAATTGACACTTTGCTTCTAATTCTTTGCTAGTACAGAAAGTGCTACTATGAATACTTAAAAGCATATGAAACCTTTATTTCTATCTATGACCTCCTTAAGATATTTGCCTAGCAGTGGGCTCTCTGACTGTAAAGGCATGTGTGGTTCTTTTAGTTCCTCCTCCCTTTTTTTTAAAGCATAATTCCAAAAAGATGTAGTCACTGAGTCAAAAGATATGGATCTTCTTAGCTGTTTTTAACCATAATTCCAAATTAATAATATCTTTGTTTTTAACATGCCCATCATTTCCTGAAATCTCTTCTCACAAAGAACCTTCCCTTTAGAAAAGTTTTTATTAATAGATTCTGTTTTTATATCACTTTTATATCCTGATTTTTTTTAACCTTTCTATCCCCATACTCAATTAGCTACCCCTTATACTGAAGGATTTTAAAAATTCCATTAAACTAGAGGCAGCTAAATGGCACAATAGATAGAGCAAAGGATCTGACTTCAAATTTAGCCTTAGACTCTTAACACTTACTAGCTGTGTGACCCTGGGCAAGTCATTTAACCCCAATTGCCTCATCACCACCACCTAATGAATATTAAACTAATCAACATATGAGATACAACTAGCAAAATATGCAGCTCTTCTCTAGGGCTAACCTTCTTGGTTATTATAATTACATAGCATAGAGTCTCCTTTTTAAGAAAAAACAAAAATAGCTAAGCAGCACCTCCTAACATAATGCTTTTCAGGATTTTTGTCAAAAAAAAGATATGATATTTGTAAGTTATTTTGCAAATCTTCAAGTGTTATATAAATCCTATGACTGTTGGTTTTGTTGTTATTATAATAATTTTTTATTACATATTATGCAAAGTTATACCACATCTTCCACCTTTGGTTCCAAAACTCCAAGGACATTTTCTTAGAGACAGACTGGTCATTGCATTTAATCTGAGGTAAGCTACTTTTTAGTAAAAATTGTGTGTGTGTGTGTGTGTGTTACATCAGACGTTTTTTACATTTATATCAGGACTAGAGTATTAGATTGGGTAAGAAGAGCAGGGCTTTTCAAATGAAGATTTTTGAAAGAGAGGATGGAATAAAGATATTACTTCAGGATTTTGAGAACTGCTGGGGAGGCTGCTTGGAAAAGCAGTGAGGCAAGGTCCATCTAATTCTTTGAGGTATCTGGTGAAAGGTATTAAATAAACACTCATTATCCTCATCACCACGCATGTGTATCTAACAACAGCCACAACAATGGATGGCCCAGAGGTCAAACTTCGGTCTTCTGTTGGCTAATGCATTTAGTAAGGATCTGGAGGAGGAAATGAGTTGATGAAATATGTTGATAATTCGAGCAAGTTTGGCTGGCCATATACATGGAGGCTTGTGAGAAATTCCAGATGGAGTAAAAACTCCTTGGGGCCTTGGGCAACAACAGATGGCAGATGAGTTTAACCTGAATGAATATGAGTGAAGTCAGACATGATGGTGAAAGCTCATTTCAGCTTTTTCCAAGTGACCTAAGATTCAGGACCTGTGGGAGCCTGGAGAAGATAAAATTGAAAGAAGTCCTGAGAAATGAGTATAATCAGCCCCAGGGGAAATGGATGATTGCCTTGAGCACAACAGCAAACAAAAGCTAGATTGAAACACCTTCAAGGATTGGTAATTGGAGTCAGTAAAGCATCTCACCACCTCTATCCCAATTGAGTCCTTATGCCTATGGAGGTCAGCAGTCCCCATGTAGTGCAGTATCACCAATTATACCCGGGTATGGAACAATAAGACTAGGGTTGACATGGGTAAATCTTGTAAAAATTGTGTAAAATAATCACTGAAACCATGTCCCCTTTGATCTGCAAAAGAAGAGAGATCAGTCTCCCAGCCTCCAAAGAGTCTAGAAAGACACATCCAAGATGTGATAAGCAGCATTATTTAAGGGCAAATCAACTCTCATTGATCTTTTGGGGAGTCACATCTTCATTCAGGAAATTCTAAAACCTTCAAAGTAATTTTTGTTCAATTGAGAAATCCTGGTGTGGTTATCAATTCAAATTGCCCCCAGATTTGCTCATATAATAGATCTTTGCCAATCATTTTGCAAATTTTCTTCATTAAGAAATATGCCCATATGCCCACTAAGGGAAAGCCTCTTAGTGAAAAATAAAACCTTTTTTTTTTTTTTTTTTTTTTTTTTTTTTTTGCCACAGACTTTGGGGTTAGCAAATTCTTTCGCTTCTGAACTTGCATCTCAGAGCAGAAGGGATTTCATTCACTCACACATCTTTAGGGAGAGGTCACCCCACTTCTATATGTTATATATTCTAGTTGACATACCCATTAATGGATTCCAAGAACCCAGAATAATGGACTACAATCTAACAACAAAATTTATTAGTGCCTACTATGTGCTAATAATTGGGAATGCAAAGAATTTTAAACTGGCATAGTACCTGCCCTCAGGAAATTTTATAGTCTAGTAGGGGAGATAAGATTTGTATATGTAACAGAGGAGCCCTTTTATCTTCTGGTAATTTTCAAGCCCCTGGCTAAAGCTAAGCATGCTCTTAGACCACTTCTGGTGATAGTTGTGCCCCAGCTTAGCATGAAAGAATTTGTGTTTTAGATGATCTTTTGGTCCTTTTGATAATGGGAGGGGAAGAGGTTTGTACATCAAAGAGAATTGGGCACTAATTTGGTATGCTTTAAAACAGAGCCAGCAAGGTGGCTCAGTGGATAGAGTGATGGGCATAAAGTCAGGAAGAGTCAGCTTTGTGAGGCCAGATGTAACTCTGGACAATTCATTGCCTCAGTTCCTCATCTATAAAATGACCTAGAGAAGAAAATGGTAAATCACTCTAGTAACTTTGCTAAGAAAATCTCAAATGGGTCATGAAGAATGGGGTCATGAAAAACTTTACATGACTTAAAAATTAAAAACAAAAACAAAAATACTTTGAAAGGAGTTTAACAGCTTCATTCTTTATCCTGAGAGAGAGGAACCACCCCCATTGATAACACTCATTACTGATTAAGCTCTCTATAGAGGTAAAGATTAGTCCACACTTATTCAATTCCAAGATTCTCTATTCTCAAGCTGTACCCAGCTACCATGAAGAGCAACCCCCAGCTTGTAGCCAAGGCCTCAATTATAAAATGAGCCAATTTGGAGCTCAGTCTTTGTAGAGGACTTAACATGCCATGCCATGCTCCCCTTTGCATAGCAGCAACCCTCTGCCTGCTGAAATTATATCCTCTTTCAGCATTACCCTCTCTTTATCTTTCTCACCTATTTCCCTAACAAGACTTTATACCTTTCTGCTAGAAATTCTCTATCTCTCTGCCAGGACTCCTCCACTAGAAACTTTATATCTCTCTGTCAGGACCTTGCCACCAAGGAATTCAGTCTTTCTATTCATGCATAGCAAAGGCTGACTTCCCAATGCCAATACCAATAGCTTTTTGGGTTCATAAATTCCTTTACGAAGGACTTCTGTACTGCCAGAAGGGATTCCTACAATTCCCTGCCCTGTGCCGAATCCTAGGGGTATCTAGGGGAACCAAACCTCTTCATTTGGTTTCCTGAACCCCGAACCTGCCACTAACCTCATCATTTAACTCCCTGACCACCAGGAACCCTAACCTCATCATTTGGTTTCTTCACCAGGGACCCTGAAATCTAAACCTCATCAGTATGGTCGTTTTCCTCATCTTTTGAGCATTTTGGTATCCTAGCAGCTTCTTCCTTGAATTTCCATTGGGGAGAATCTTCCCCAGCTTCTCCCAGCTATGGAGGTTACTCATGTATGATAAAGAAGAACATATGCTTGTTTAGAAGAGCCTGAAACTTGAATTTCAATGTCCTAACTGCCTTTTCTATTTTGTGTTTCTTTTCTTGAGTACAAGTTGATCTTTGAGAAATTAACTTTTGGGTGTTCCAAATCACTATTGATCAGAGAAATGCAAATTAAGACAACTCTAAGATACCACTATACACTTGTCAGATTGGCTAAGATGACAGGGAAAGATAATGATGAATGTTGGCGGGGATGTAGAAAAACTGGGACACTGATACATTGTTGGTGGAGTTGTGAACTAATCCAACCATTCTGGAGAGCAATTTGTAACTATTCCCAAAAGGCGATCAAACTGTGCAATACCCTTTGATCCAGCAGTGTTTCTACTGGGCTTACATCCCAGAGAACTCTTAAAGGAGGGAAAGGGACGCACATGTGCAAAAATGTTTGTGGCAGCCCTTTTTGTAGTGGCCACTGGAAACTGAATGGATGGATGCCCATCAGCTGGAGAATGGCTGAATAAATTATTACATATGAATGTTATGGAATATTATTGTTCTGTAAGAAACGACCAGCAGGATGATTTCCGAGAGGCCTGGAGAGACTTACATGAACTTATGATAAGGGAAATGAGCAGAATCAGGAAATCATTATGCATAGCAACAAGACTATATGATGATCAATTCTGACAGACATGGCTGTCTTCAACAATGAGAGGATTCAAACCAGTTCCACTTGTTCACTGATGAAGAGAGCCATCTACACATAGAGAGAAGACCCTGGGAACTGATTGTGGACCACAACATAGCATTCTCACTCTCTCTGTTGTTGTTTGCTTGCATTTTGTTTTCTTTCTCAGTTTTTTTTCCTTCTTGATCTGATTTTTCTTGGGCACCAAGATAATTGTAGAAATATGTATACATATATTGGATTTAACATATATTTTAACATATTTAACATGTAATGGACTATCTGCCATCTAGGGGAAGGGGTGGGGGGAAGGAGCAAATAATTGCAACAGAAGTGGGATAATTGGAACAGAAGGTCAATGTTGAAAAATTACCCATGGATATATTTTGTAAATAAAAAGGTTTAATTGAGAGAGAGAGAGAGAGAGAGAGAGAGAGAGAGAGAGAGAGAGAGAGAGAGAGAGAGAGAGAGAAAGAGAGAGATGAACTTTTGGCACATGATGACCACATTAGGAATTTTTGAATTCCCACATGCCTTAATTAGTTCTGGAGGACTTTGAAAGGTGAATCTTCAACTAAAAACTCCCTTTCCAGTTGCAGATGACAACTGACAGGAGAATTCATGCCAGTCTGCCTATTAGATTATGAATCTTGCAATCCCACAAAGAGTTTTATTGTTGCATTTTAAAGGTTTAAGTACCAACATCTAGTGACAGAAAAATAGGAATATCTGGTTGTAGTATGTATTTCAAATACATGTTAATGAATAATTAATAGTCTTTTGTGTTTAAACATTTCTTATGTGATGGAGGAAATAAGTAGCTATTCTATATTTAATCTATTTTATGTATTTAGTACCTTTCTAAATGGGTCCTTTTAATCTTAGGTGATCTTAAATATAATTCATCTGAGACATGAACCATTTACAAACTTTGTTTAAGAGATTTACTCAGAAATTTATCAGGGTCGGGGGAAAAGAGACGTATCTCTCCAGAGATGTCTGAAGTTGGGACTGTCTGAATCACACCATGACTGTCATGTGGGAAGAGAACTAACAGAAGCTGTCACCCTTTAAGATCTATTGCTTGGGCAAATTTTTCTGCACTTTGGAACCACTCCTATTCCTTTTACCACTCTCCCCCTCCCATCATCATTATTGATCAAGGAACCAATAAAGAAATTGTTCATCATACTAAAGCATCAGTTCACAGAGATAAATAATGGGTTACTGCTTCATTTCCAAAGCAAAAGTTATGCATAGCTGAGTCAGAGCATTTATGTCACCCAAAGTGGAAAGAATATTAGATTTAGAGGCAGAGACTTAATATCCTTAGACACTTGCAAGCTTTCTGACCCTGTGAGCCTTTTCCAGTATCTGTAATATAGGAATAATAATAGCCACAGGATTGTTATTAGGATCAGATGAGATATATGTAAAATGCTTTGCAAACAAAATGCTATATAAATACCATTTATTACTGTTGTTGTTACTGCTGGTTTCATTATTAAACAAGCTAGGTAAGGCAGTTTGGAACCAGGTTGGATAAGGCCCTAAAGACCAAGCTATAAAGTTTTTATTTTATTTTATAAGTAATGGGAAGTCACAGGAGGCTTTTAAGTACATGATCAGGTTTGTGCATTAGGAAGATAATTTTGGTTATTATGAGAAGAATGAATTGGAGAGGAAAGAAAATGGATTTAGGAATCCAGTGAAGAGATAAGACTTTGAACTAGAATTGTGGTTCTATGGAGAGAGAAGGAGAGAAATTCAGGAGGTGTGGAGGTAGGATCAATAGGAAGAAGTAACTGAATAGAAGTTAGTGACAATAAACTGACTAAAAATTATGGGAACTAAATCACTTTCTGATTAAAAAAAAATAAAGAAGTTGTAGTTAAATGAAAGAATGACTCATAGGTTTGTCTCAAAGAAGCATATAGAAAAGGTGAGAGAGTCAGTTTTATTATGTACTAAAAGACAACAAGAAACATCATTTCATGCAATATTTGGTCATTTTACTTTACTGGTGGGAAGGGAGGACAAGATCATCATGAAGATAATAACTACAATCTATTAAACCAACATTTGTTGCAGAGGATGAAATCTACAGAGAAGACATAATTCTGTATGTAATGTATACCTTCTACAAGAAGATATTTGGAAAATGCTAACTTTGTAAAATGATGAATATCCTCCTGAATGAAATTGAGTATATTTTAACAGAAAGGAAATGACAGGATCCAGATGTAGAAGTCATTTCCAAAATAATCTACTTGGGTGAAAGAATGAATGGATCAATGAAAAAACAATGATTAAGTATATACTATGTGCTATATTCTACGGAAGACTTTCAAATGCAAATACAAAAAATAAAGTCTTGCTTAAGGAAGATGGGTTGATGATTACTGACCACAGAGAAGCCAGGGCTATTCAATTCCTATTTATTCCGCAAAAGAGAAAGAACTTTAAGTTAGGAAAGGACAGAACAAAAATGATTAACCAATTTATACACAAGATTACCAAAAAGATAGTAAGACAGCACCTATATAACTTTAGTGAATTCGTTACTTGGTCTATATAAATAGAATCCTGAAAGAAATGGGATTGGAGAGACTTCGTTAGTAACATTTGAAGATCACAGAAAATAGGAAAAATAACATCAGACTAAAGAACGGCCAGTGTTGTCTCAATTTTCAAAATAGGAAAGTGAATATAAACTTTGAACTATAGGCCAGTGAACTTTGAATCCTGTGAAAATTCTGGAAAGGATTATTAAAGAAATGTTACGACATTTAGAAAGGGAAGCAGTGATTAGAGAACCAGCCTAGCTTTATCAGAAATAAGCTATGTCAGACTAATTTCATTTCCCTTTTCTGACAGAATTACTAAGCTAGTAGGTGGGGGAAATGCTATAGATAAAGTTTATTTAGATTTTAGCAAATTTTCTTATATTATTCTTGTGGAGAAGATGAGATATGGATTAGACAATAATACTATCACATGTATTGAGAAATGGTTGGATAGCTGTCAATGTGAAAGGAGGTCTTTAGTGGACTACCCCACAGATCTGTACTTGGTTTTATGCTTTTAAATATGTTTTATCAATTATTTGAATAAATATATAAGTATGTATACTCATCAAATTAGCAGATAACACAAAGCTGGGAGGTATGTTTTCAGCTAACATACTAAATATTAGAGTTAGAATTCAAAAAAATTTTTAGTCTAGACCATTGGGTAGAAAATTTACAAGATGAAATTCAATAGGGATAAATATAAAGTATTACACTTGGATTCAAAAAGCCAAACCCACAAATATAAGGTAGAAAAGCATGGAGAGATGGCGATTTTTTTTTTTTTTAAAGAATATTGGGATTTTAGTGAACTTTAAATAAAGTTTAAATAAAGGCAAAAAAGTTAATGCATTCTTTTTTATTAATAGTATTTTATTTTTTCAAATACATGTAAAGATTGTTTTCAACATTCATTTATGTAAGATTTTGTGTTCCAAATTTTTCCTTTCTCCCTCACCCTCTCCCCAAGACAGCAAGCAATCCAATATAAGTTAAAGATGTACAATATCCTCCTAAACATATTTCCATATTTGTCATGTTGTGCAAGAAAAATCAGACAAAAGGGAAAAAGAGACAAGAAAGAAAAAGCAAAAAGTTAAAAGCATTCTCGCACTGTATTAGAAGGGGAATAGCTTCCAGGAATAGGGAAGCATTGATTTCAATGTACTCCAGCATCACCCGAACTCATTTGGATGATTGTTCATTTTTAGAAACCCTGGTTTAAGAAGGACACTCTTAAATTTTAAGAGTGTCCCAAAGGAGAGTAACTGAGATAGAGAAGGGCCTTGAATCCATAAGGAGGATCATTTGAAAGATCTAATCATATGAAAACCTGGAGAAAAGATTAAGAGAGAGACATGATAGCCGCTTTCAGGTATGTGAAAAAGGGATAAGATTTTTCTTTGGCCCCAGAAGGCAGAACCAAGATCAATGAATCCAAGTTTCAAAGAGAATAAGTTAGGCTGAATGTAAACAAAACTAAACAAAAAAATAACTTTCTAATCAAAAGTAGAACAGTTAATCTCTAGAGGTATGGATAATTCCTTTTTAGAAATCTTCAAGCAGAGGCTAGATGACTACTTGTCAGATAGATTATTATGGGGATTCCTTTGTGCAAGAGTGAGAATAAAAGGCTGCTGATATCTCTTCACATTCTCATATTTGATGATTTTATAAGCCTATTCCAATTTGTAATCCATATATGAGAGCAATTGCCTAAGGAAAGGCAATTTTGGTATAGGAAGTCAGGGGGTAGTAAAGATCTTTAAAGTAGTCATTTAATATACTCTTTCCAAAAAACAATGGTGCTATTAATTTGATTTTTAAAAAAGTAATGGTCCAGAGCAAGAGATGGGAAGGGAAAAGTGGGAGTATACATGTTGGGGCAAATGGATGACAGGAAGGAATCGAAAGTCTGGTCTCAACTGGGGCTAGCTAGAAATTGTAAATCAAGCAAATTTATGTTCCCTCAATGCAAATGACCCTAAGAACAGGTATTATAAAACTGAATAGGTTAACTTTCTCAGGAATTAGAGACCATGGATCATAGATCCATGCTTGTTGTGGGGAGAAGTGAGGTGATAGAAGTGAAGGGATGACTGACTGGATGGGATATGAAACATAATTCAAGGGAAGGCTAAATATGTTGGACTATGAAACTTTGTATTCATTAAAGATAGATAGCTCCAGAGTAAGAGTTTCAAAATTGAGTAGCCTGACTTTCCCAAGAATCAAATGTAGTCAGACTATTGATTATTAACCCAAAGGTCACAATCAAGAAACTTTTGAAGGATAAAGGTGAGAAAAAGATACTAGGTGAACCTGACCAATTTAAATAAACTATTTACTGGGAAATAAAGGTTAACTATCACTATTTTAAAGAAAGTTGGCTGATATAAAATAAACCACATCAAGGAAGGCCAACTTGATTTTCTTGCTGAGAGACATGGAAGCCAAAGGCAACACCATTTACAATACAAGCTCATTTATGAAATGTAACATGACTATATCTTTATGACTAAAGATTTTGAGCCTCACAAAATTATGAAAATGCAGTGACAAGGAGAGAAAGCTTGCAGAAATGTTGGCATGGGGATTCAACTGGGTCAGAGCATTGTAAGAGCATTTATGGATGAAACTTGAGAACAATGAATACACATGAAATGGAACAAATTTGCTAGGGTTTCCATAGGGATGTATTCTCATCATCAATTACAGTGGAAATATAACATTTAGACTCTACTAACTCATAACCAATGTGTTATATAAAGAAGTGAGAAAAGCACTAAAGAAGGTGAAATTAGAAAAAGTGACTGTACCTGACTAAAAAGAAATACAAAATACAAATACAAAAAAAATCTTTACAGTGGCTGTCACAATTTTATTTTATTTTTTGAAATTAGCAAAACCTATTTTATTGTACTTTATTTTAATATCTTTTTAAAAATTTTTAACAATATCTTCACTTCTAAATATATTCTTCCTCCTACCCTCTCCAGGCACTGAAATATAATAAAAAAAATTAAAAATTGTTAGGTGACACTTTTAAAGGCACCTGGAATTTATTTCCAGGAATCAAAGATTACAAAATAATGGAAAAGAGCATTGCTACATAATGAAACAAAAAAGAAATCATGAAAACATCAACAAATATTGGCCTATGTTCCTGGTTTTCCATTTTTAAAACATTTTCATGAGAAGGAATTATTTACAAATTAAGGGTATCTTTAAGGAATATGTGCAGAGGAAATGGCCAGAATTTCAAAACAATTTTCTATAGTGGACTCTATCTTCATAGGCACACAATTAACTGAGAGATGTGGATAATAAAACAAGACTATTCTGTTCATTTACTTATTTTTTGTTGTTGCAAAGTAACTGAAGTTAAGTGACTTGCCCAGGGTCACACAGTTGAGAAGTATTAAATGCCTGAGGTCATATTACTCAGGTCCTCCTGATTCCAGGGCTGATGCTTTATCCATGTGCCATCTAGCTGATCCATTCTGTTAATTTTTATTGATAGCAAAAAAGTATTTTATTTAGATAGTCAAATGTAGTTTTAAAGTTTCCTCCAAGAAGGCAGAGACACTTAATTATTCGTCACATAAGATTCCTTGAAAGATGTATACCCAGAGATTGTTATTCCATAATCTTCTCAGTACCAGTATCAAAAAGAGAAAAAAGCAGGAATATGTGCTTGCTAAAAGTATTTGTTATATAGAACTGTCTTGCACTACAGTCCAGAAAGAAGAGAAATTCTCTGTGACATTCTCCTTATGCTCATGCTCATAAATAGCTTTGTATCAATTGTATCTAATTGTATCACGATAGTACCTCCATAGTTTGACCCTTCATGAGACCCTTCAAAAGAGACTGACCTGGTAGTTTTCCACATAGGAAAAGCCAAGCGCATAAAGATGTTACTAATATAGTACAGCTAGTACTCGTTGAGGACTCGTTAAGTCCTGTCACTGATATAGAGAATCCCAAGGAATAAAGTCACCATGTTGTCTAAGAAAGGGTAAATCAGCTAATGTCAGAAAAATAGAGTAGGCTAAAGTTTCCATGCTAGTTTATTTGAGATTTGGCCCATAAGTGACTACTGTGCTTCCAAGGTGGGTGGGACAAGGAGAACCAGTTTCCAAAAAATAAATTATTCTTCAAATTATGACATATAGTTGGTTGGACAGGTCAATGCTTAGTACTTCGGTATATATATCTTAGATAAGCATTTTAGACAATGAATAAAATGAGAGCAAGCTGGACTGCATTTGGACACTTCCTGTATTCTCTCAGCTGAGGGTCCTCATTTCATGCTTTACAGAAAAAAATTTTTGGTTGAGAACTCCCTGTTCTTTCCTCCTTCTAATCTCACATCATTTACATGTCTTCCTTCACTGTCTCCTCCTTCATTTTGGTTTTAGATGAAGCGACAATCCTTCTTTTAAAGGTAAATTCTTCTACATGTATCTTTGATACTATCTCCTCCTAACTTTTCTAGCAAATTAACTCTTATCATCCCCATTCCCTTTCTTATATTCAATTTGGATTTATCTCTAGGTTCTTCCCTGCTGCCTACAAACATACCCATATTTCCATTCTTGGAAAAAAAAAAAAACCCCAGCCCTAATTGGTCTAACCAATTCTTTTATGCATCATCTTTTCTTCTTCTTCCCTTTGTGGTGAAACTAATTGAGAAATCAGTCTACAAATAATGCCTCCATTTCCTCTACTCTTAACCTCTTCTAAACTTTCTGCAATCTGACTACTGACCTCATCATTCAATAGAATCCACCCTTTAGAAAGTTTCTAATGATCACTTAATTTAAGAGACTGAAGGCTTTTTCTCTGAGTCTGTTCTCTTTGATCTTTCATTTGATACTATTGAGTATATTGTATTCTCCTTCTAGATAAGTAATCCCTTCTAGGTTTTCTGACATTGTTTTCTCCTAATTCTCCATTTGTCTGACCTCTCCTCAGACTCTTTTTCTACTTCTTTATCCAAGTCATGTCCACTAACTTTGGATGTCCCTCAAAGCTTTGTCCTGGACCCTCTTCTCCTCTCTGTAGTCTACGTTGTTTCACTTGGTGCTCTCATCACCTTCTATGGCTTCAATTATTGAATCTAGGAAGACAATTTCCAGATATATAGACCCCGTATCCTTGCTGAGCTACACTCACACACCTACAGCTTTCTCTTTGACATCTTTAATTGAATGTCCCATTGACATCTCAAATTCAATATGTCTAAACATAGCTCACTACTTTAATCCCTGATGAACTTTATTATTATCAAGGGCACACCATTTATCTTCTTATTCCCCAAGCCTACAATCTTGTGAAATTTGCCATTCCTCACTCTTACTCTATAATTCTAATCCAATGACAAATCTTATTTTTTCTATGTTCAAAGAATCTTTCATGTATGTCTCCTTTACTCACACAGCCACCATCTTAGTTCAAGTTCTCATCATCTCTGGCCTTGCCTATTGGAATAGCTTTTTAGTTGGTCTCTCTGATTCAGTTTCTCTTTATTCCTGTCTTTAGTTCCCAAAGTGATTTTTGTAACATATAGTTCTGACCATGTCACCTACCTGCTCAATAAGGTGAACAATACATGTTGCGGCGTTCCCCATCAGAATGTAAGCTCCTTGAGAGCAAGGGCTAATTTTTGTCTTTTTTTCAATCTCCTCTCTTAGTATGCTGTCTAAATAAATAAACACTAAATTAAATTAATGAAAAGGTTAAGCACCAGATACATGCTTAATAAGTGTTTTTTGAGATTTTTTAAAAATAAATTTTCTATTGTTTCTTTTATATCACCAAAATTTTCCCTAAAAATAGAAAAATAGAACCCTCCCTTAAAGAGCTTATTTCCTGAGATCCTAATCAATGAGTAATAAATATTTCTTAAACGTCTATTATGAGCCAGGCACTATACTAGGGACAAACTTGTATAACACCAATATCTCATTTTATCTCTCTGGGTTGGCTCATTCAATCCAAAATACATTTATGCTGCCAAGGTCAGGAGAGCTTTCCCATGTTGAGTTAGCTATGATTGGGACTGTACTTCTATAACTCACTCTTAGAGGTCTAATGGTAACTTTTAAGGAAACTGCTGTGCTATTGAAAAAGTATAATACTGTGACTTTACTAAAAGGACTTAATGCTTCAGTGGTCTGAGTAACAAAGAAGAGGCTTTGTTCAGCAGGAGAGAAAAGAATTGTCCAGAATATTGTTTAAACAAACAACCACCAACATCCAAGTTTACAGTCCAAAGTCAGGAGTTAACCAAGGCATGTGGATTTTCCTATTCAAGAGTCTCACAGATAGGTTTTTGTGTGCCCACTTTCTCCTTCTCAATAGCACAGCAATTCCTTAAGTCTTGAATCTGCCAGGCTAATAAGGTCTGTGCTGTGAGAGATTTCCCTTCCAGGAGACATAGAATTCAGTTAAGAGCAGGAAAGCCCTTGAAAGATTCTTTCTCTCAAGTGATAGATAGTGATAGGGCAAATGCAGCTTTTTTTCATCCTGCTCTTCAAATAACAGAAGGTTCAATTTTAGTCAGCTCTCAGCAAAATGAGGAATCTTTTCTTCAATCAACATTGCTCAAAGCAAAGCAGATATGAAGCCTGTTTTTCTCCCAACAGGTCTCCCTTTTCTTATCTACTGGGCAAGGAGCTCAGTCAGCTCTTCATACAGAAGAATCCTGTTTTCTCCCAATCAATATCAGCATATGAGGGCCTATTTAGCTTCATTTGGCTCTTTCATTTGGCTTCTCCTAAAACAGCTATTCTTATCTTCCAATTACCCTCTTCTCTCACTTCTTTCAAATATCAGGAGAGAACATTTGCCATTAGCTTCTTTTTTTTGGCACCTGTTGTATCTTCTGTCTTCTCATCCCTCCCCTCTCTCTATTTTAAAATATTATTAATTTATTATTATCAATATTAATAAATTAAATAAATAATATTGAGTATTTTATTTTTCCAATTACATATAAAGACAGCTTTCAACATCTTTTTTATAAGATTCTGAGTTCCAATTTTCTTCTCCTTCCCTTCTTTCCCCCCTCCCCAAGACAGTAAGCAATATAATATAGATTACACATGTACAATCATTTTAAACATGTTATTAGTCATTGTTATTAAATTGTTATTAGTCATGTTATAAAAGAAAAATCAGGAAAAAGGGGAGGAAAAAGAAGAGAAAGAAAAAATGAAAATAGTATGCTTTGATCTACATTCACTCTCTATAGTTCTTAGGATGAAAATTACACTTTAAAAATTTCAATAGTATTTCATTTTTCCAAATAGATGTAAAAATTGTTTTTGACATTTATTTTTGTAAGATTGTATTCCAAATTTGTTGTGGCCTTCTTGATTGAGAGCTCAAAGTCTATGAGTGCTTTGATCTCAGAGGCGAGATGAATGAGATGGGAGACTCAGGAGTGTGAAAAGAGCTCCAGTTTATTATGCTGTACAGCCTTGTTGATACACATTTTTGCAAGCGTGATCATGATGTTAACAAATAGGCAATTCCCAATCACTATTCAGAGAAGCAGCTCATGGGCTTTACATACCCATGGTATCTGCTAATGGAATGAGAGCCAATCCAGCCATTTCAGCAACCCACTCACAGATGAGAGGTCCTGTCAAGGCATCCCTGCTTATAAGCAACTACACTGTGACCCTCAGATTGAATCCTTTCCCATGTCACACATTACTGCTCCTTTCTCAACAAGGGTGTTTCTGCAATGTGACTGAAAATTTATTATGTACCGAAAGTCGAGGTGGCCTCAGTACTCCCTCTCGACAGGGTCCCATACCCTAGCACAAATTTTTCTCTTTCCTTTCTTTACCTCGCCCCTCTCTAAAACAGCAAGCAATTTGATACTGGTTAAATATGTGCAATTCTTTTTTTTTTTTTTTTCCCTGAGGCAATTGGAGTCAAATGACTTGCCCAGGGTCACATGGGTAGGAAGTATTAAGTGTCTAAGGCTAAATTTGAACTCAAGTCTTCCTGACTTCAGACCACTGCACTACCTAGATGCCCCTGTGCAATTCTTTTTTTTTTTTTTTTTTTGCTGAGGTAGTTGGGATTAAGTGATTTGCCCAAGATCACACAGCTAGGAAGGGTTAAGTGTCTGAGACCAGATTTGTACTCAGGTACTCCTGAATTCAAGGCTGGTGCTCTATCCACTGCACCACCTCGCTGCCCCTCCTGTGCAATTCTTTTAAACAATTTTCTGTGTGTTATCTTGTGCAAGAAAATTCAGATCAAAAGAGAAAAAATAAAAGAAAGAAAAAACAAAGAAAACTGAGAAAATACTATGCTTCAATATATAGTCTCCAAAGTTTTCTCTCTGAATAAGGATGGCATTTTCTAGCAGATTTCATTTTCTATCTCCCAAGTCTATTAGAATTGTCTTGGATCACCATATTGCTGAGAATTAAGTCTATCATAGTTGATCATCATACAATCTTCCTGTTACTATATACAATGTTCTCCTAGTTCTGCTTACTTCATTTAGCATCCATTTATGTCTTTCCAGGTTTTTCTGAATCAGCCTGTTCATTATTTCTTATAGGACAATAGTATTCCATTACATTCATATACTATAACTTATTCAGCTATTCCCCAATTGAAAGGCATCCACTCTGTTTCTAATTCCCTGCCACCACCAAAAAAAAAAAAAAAAAAAAAAAAAAGTTGCTACAAACATTTTTGCACATGTGGGTCCTTTTCCCTCTTTTATGACCTCTTTGGATACAGATCTAATAGTGACACTGCTTGATAGCCCTTTGGACATAGTTCCAAATAGCCCTCCAGAATAACTGGATTAGATCATGGTTCCACCAATAATACATTAATGTCCCAGTTTTTCCTCATCCTCTCCAATATTTATCATTATCTTTTCCTATCTTAGCCAGTCTGATTGTCAGAGTTGTCTTAATTTGCATTTCTCTAGTTAAAAGTGATTTAGAGCATTTTTATATGACTTTAGATGGCTTTAATTTTTTCATCTGAAAATTGTCCGTTCATTTCCTTTGACCATTTATTATTTGGGGAATAACTTGTATTCTAATAAGTTTGACTCACTACTTTAAATATTTTTGCTTTCTTTCATATCTTTCTTTTGTGGCTTCTAATGTCTTAAATCAGGGCTTCCTCACTAGTACTGATCCATCTATAACTCAAGTGAAAAACTTTAAAGTTCATAGTTTAATCAGATATAATACAGACAAACAACAGAGTTTTTCCATAGATACTAAACAGTTCTCTGGTTTATAGTTTCTCAGCTATATCCTTCAAAATCCTGAAAACAAATCATATGTAAATAAGTCAATAAACAGTGCCTTGTAGCCATCCACATCTTCAGTCAGTACTTGTTTTTGAATAGCTTTCAAACCATCAAGCAATTTTTTCTTAGGTCCTCAAACTACTTTTCACAATTGGATATTCTTTTCTGCCCATGTATGATAGTATAAGTGTAGTATAAAGAAGGGTCAAATACACACAAAGTCAATCACTGTTTCTGAGAAGCTTTTCTATATCAGGGGTTAAGCATACTACCACCCAAGGGCCAAAATTCAGCCAGCATCTGTGCTAAGAATTTTCTTTTACAATTTTAAATAAAACTTTACTGTATTTAAAAATATAAAAAACATTCTTAACTCGAGTCATACAAAAACAGATGATGGGCAGGATTTAGCCTGCAGGTCATAGTTCACCAACTTCTGCCCTAGACAATCTATTGATTTATCCCCACCATCCTCCCACTCATTAGTTCATCTATTAGTTCAACTAGCTATTAGTTCATCTATTTTGAAAACAGGTTATATTGTTTAGTATAGAGAGAGACAATTTGGAATAAGGAATGAACAATAAACCTTCCAGAAAGGGAAGTCCAAGTCTTATCTCTGATATATTCATGGTTATGTCACTATAGGCAAGTCATTTCACCTTTTATGGTCCCTATGAAACTCTCTTACCCATAGGATAAATAAGAGAATAGTTACAGATCTATATTAGTATAGGAATGTTCCTCAGTCATTCTTTAGAGTCTAGGCCAATAAAATTATAAGTCTGGATCAAGTGCTTTTTATTTACTTACTTGTGAACAGTATTGTATTAGCACATAAGTGCCTTAAGGTAAAGACTGTTTTAGTGGGTTGTTGGTTTGGGTTGTTTTTTATCTTGGTCTTTGTTTTCAGATAATAAAGGTAGTTGATAAAAAAAATTGTTGACTTGAGCTCTTGAAATAGTCATCATCCATCCTGATGTAATAGAAAGAACATTGATCTTGGATTCAGAGTATGTTTATGTTTATGGGTATTATTTTGAGTTAATTACTTAACTTCATAGAAGATTTCTTGATCTATGAAATGAACATAATACTTGAATACAAAACTTCCAAAATTATTGTGAGAAAAGTGCTTTGTAAATCTTAAAGTTTTTTACATAAAGATAAATAAATGTAAACCTTGTTTTTATTTGTTATTAAGGCAAGTAGAAGAGAATCAGCTTGGAATCAAATCTTGCCTCTGACTTTTTGTTTCATTTACCTGGGCAAATCACTTTATTTCTCAGTGCCCCAGAAATTCTTTATGATTCAGTGGTAGAAGAATTGCCCACTTGCGTTGTTAAGAGGGAATTTCCTCATTCAAAGTTCCTTATCCTGAGGCAACCATAGGTTTCACTGCCCCCCCTCGCAAAAAAAAATCATTATATGTGGGATGTAAAAAAACCTCTACCCAAAAATGACTACTCGGAGATCATTCATAGAAGACAGAATTATTTATTAGAATCTCGAGAAGCAAACCATCCTGTTCTGTGAGCCCAAGCTCACAGCAGGAGAGTCACTCCCTTGAGAGTGGTCACAATTTTTATACATTTCAGACAAAGAACCCCCAAATCCCACCCTCTGTATGTTGTGATTGGTTACATAAGTCTCTATCCCCCTATTTGGTCAGTGGAATGTAGTAGATAGGGTGATGTACAGCTTCTTTGGCCATTATACTTTTTTAATCCCTTCTTTGGACAATGGAATGTAGTCCAGGCCTTATCTAAAACCACGTGACTCTGGAGAAGCCAAAACTGAGGCCTTAAGACTTCAGCTAATTTAATAGTCACTGATCAATATGTGCTTGATCTATAAGTTCTTCACCTTTTCCACACAATTATTATCATCCCATTTTTTGGGATATAGGGAGAGAACATAAAGCTTCATTTCAACAGGAAGTATTAGTAAGTAGCAATACTGGCTAACTTTTTCCCGCCCCCCTTTTCTGACCCAGCCTTTGATGAGTGAAGCAGTGAGGAAACAACCCCAGAAAAGGCAAAGGCTGAGAAATTAGACTTTGGAAAACAGTGACTAGGTTGTCAAAACGTCACAATGCCAGCTCACACTTTTTTAGTACGTTTTAGGGAGAGAGCACAGAACACTGAGTATATTCTCCCTAGCTCAGGCTTTTTAGGCAGAGGGCAAGACCTTATTTCCCAGAGGAGGGGATATGCTGGAAAACATTTTTGCAATAGGTTGGCTGGAAAAGGGGGAGAAGAGGAACAATGTATACATGATACCTTTTTAAATTTAATCTGCATTTTTAATACTTTCTTAAATCTAGACAATCAACAAAACAACAAATGAAACCCTTGTTTATACTACTTGCTGATTTCCGAGGTGTAAATTTTAAAGCTGAAATTTTAACTTCTGGTTCTCTCAATCTGGTTTGAGCTGATTTCAGCATGCTTTGTTCAAACACAGAAAAACTGAGGTATAAAGAAAAGCCTTCAACAATGCCATTCAACCAAGTCAGTTTGGGGATTGGAAATAAAACCTAGTAGGCATCTTGATCTTTTTCCATCATTTTCTCTATCTGTCTTTCACCTGTTATAAACTTTTATTAAATATTAATCCCGTGGAATCAGAAGGTTTAGAACTAGAAGGTGTCTCAGAGATCATTCAGTTCAGAGTTGTCAAATACAAAGCCCATGGGGCTCATCTTGGCCAATAAAATTTTGAGTGGAGCCTAAACCAGATGAAAATGTAACTGAGAAATATTTGATAAAATAAATAAAAATACAACAAAACATAGATGCTAATATGTAGCAACAGGGTCCCTTTTCCATTTAAGTTTGACAACACTGATTTAGTCCAAGAGCTCTTAACTCTTTGGATTGTCAAGAAATTCATGGATCAATTTCAAGGTGTTTGTAAGCATGTAAAAAAAAAAAAAACAAACCCAAAACTCTGACAAGGTAAGGTTGACAGAGAGAGCCTGCAATATTGATAAAATTACTCCCTGATCAGTTCAACCTTGTAGAGGTCCTGGGTAGACCTATCTTGCTATATTCAGTCAGAAATCTAAGTTAGGTCAAACTCCTGAAGTTAAATTTCTCCTATAAATCTGTCTATGGCCCATGGCATCTTTGCTGAACCCCTTTTGCCCTAGACAATCTACTGATTTATCCCCATTGCCTTAGCATTCTGCCTTGTAGTCTTTCTCCTTTCCCCACCCCCATGCCTCACAGTGTCTTTCCTTTCATTCCCTCACCATGGCTCCGGGTGTCTTTATCTTATAGCTAACTCTTTTAGAGTGCTAAATCCCTTTTAGGATTTAGCCTGTCAGTCAATGGTATGGTCTCAAGGAAATATTTCCTTTCTCCTAGTTGTGAGTTCCACTAGGAACTTGCTCTTTTCACTGTTAATTGTTAAAATCCCTTTTGTTACTAACTGTATGCTCTCCAAATTCTATTTTGTATTCCTGGTATCTCTTCATTTTGTCTCTAACTTCTAAATAAACCTACCTTTTGGCCAAGAGAATGTCAATTGTGAATTCTTAAAACTGAATCCCAATATTTGGTGCTAATTGTTCTCCTCAATCACATCAAAATCAACTACATCTTCCATCTTCCTCCTACTGAAAGTGTCCTCCTGCTGTTCCACAAACAAGATATTCCTCTGGGCTCTGGGCATTTTCTCTGGCTATCCCCTAAGTCTAGAATGATTTCTCTCCATATCTCCTCGTATACTGACTATTTTCAAGTCCCAACCCAAAATCTCATCTTCTTCTTCTTTTTTTTTTTTTTGAATAATTTTTTGTTAAAGCTTTATTTTCAAAACATATACATAAATAATTTTCAGCATTCACCCTTGCAAAACTTTGTGTTCCAAATTGTTTCCCTCCCTTCTCCGACTTTCTCTCCTAGTTGGCAAGTAATCCAATATATATTAAATGTGCAATTCTTCTATACAAATTTCCACAATTATCATGCCGCACAAGAAAACTCAAATGAAAAAGGAAAAAATGAGAAAGAAAACAAAATGCAAGCAAACAACAACAAAAATGAAAACACCATGTTGTGATCCATACTCAGGCCCCATAGTCCTCTCTCTCCATCACAAGATCATTGGAACTGGCCCTAAATGTCCTCATTGTTGAAAAGAACCATGTCCATCAGAATTGAGCACTGATATAATCTTGTTGCTGTGTACAAAGTTCTCTTGGTTCTACTCACTTCACTTAGTATCAGTTCATGTAAGTCTCTCCAGGTCTTTCTCAAATCATTCTATTGATTTCTTACAGAACAATAATATTCCATAACATTCATATACCATAATTTATTCAACCATTCTCTATCTGATGGGCTTCCAGTCAGTTTCTAGTTTCTTGCCACTACAAAATGGGCTGCTACAAACACTAAATCCCATTTTCTAAAACACACACACACATACACACACAAATAAAAAAAAAAAGTTTTCCACTTAGACTATGATAAATTTATAGCTAAGTCATATACTAGATAGAGCTCTAGGCCTGGAATTAGAAACAGCTGAATTCAAATTTGACCTCAGATATTTACTAGCTGTGTGCCCCTGGGCAAGTCATTTAAACCTATTTGCCTCAGTTACCTTATCTGTCAAATAGAGGAAAGATCTGCCTTGGAAAGGAAACATCCATGTTGAACTTTCCTCATGCTTGTGAAATCACTTACCTAATGTTTATAGAGTGTTTTAAAATGATTGAATGGAATTGAAAACCAATTTCATGGCCATCATCTCTTTTGATACTTGCAACAATTTTTGGGAGATAAGAAAGGCAAGTGTTTTAACTTTTGAGTAAAATGGAAGCTCATAGTGTTAGATCATAGCCTCCTTTTATTGTTCTGCCTCAGTCCCCCTGCTTGCAACCTCCCCTTCCTGACCATTAGGCCTGATATAATTTAGGACTAGCTAGTCCAGAGTCATAAACTGTAAAGGTTTAATCTCAGATAAGGGAGAGATCTTCTATTTCAGATATCCTGGCTCCTAGGTCCTCCTGTTATCAAAAATTTATGGTCCTCATCCCCAACCTGTCAGAACCGAATTTATGGTCTGCTCACCAGTGCTCAATCTGCTCCGTGCCTTTGATTCTCTTGATCACTGGAACCCTATAAAGAATTCCTGGAATTCTTTACTCGTTGCTGTCTTCTTTGAGACATAAGTCCAATCTAGTTCTGGGGGCAACATGGATCCTATTTTGCCCCCAGCACAATCTTTCCTGTAGAAGGTCACAGTCAGTGGGGAAACTCTGGGTGAGGTTTAAGACTTTTCAGCCCAGAGGGAACCTGCTAACAATGTCTGGTTTGGTTCCCCATCTCCCTTAAGAGCTCTCAGCCTTCCTGAGAAGTCAGGGGGCAGTGACAACCTATGTTGAGATTGAAGCAGAGTGATACCAGGTGGCAAATTACATAGCAAGTTGTTTATGTGGTCCCACATGCTCAGAGTTGTTTTTGTTACATTATAAAAAGGTGAAAGATCTTGAAATAAACTGACTCCATTTTCCCACCCTCCCCAGGAGTCCTGTCTCATCACTTCTCCACTAGTAAGGTAATCACCCCGATGTAGGGGCTCTAGAAAGCAGGACACAACATTTGGTGCCCAAACGTAGGGCTCTAGGTGAGGTCCTACACAAATCAGTTCCAATGAACCGATTGGCCGAGTTCAGTGGAGAAGTCCCAATGACCTGAGTAGGGAAAGTATTAAAATAGGCAAGGGGGAAGAATCTGTATGGGATAGTCTAGTCACTTTCATTTTTCAGCCAAAATGGGGCAGATACTAAGAAAGAAGCCTCCCCACCCAGAGGAAAATATGAAGCATGCTTAATTAGATTAATAGAGAAGCAAGGTTTGTTGGTAACTCAGAGGCAGATCACTGGGCTCTTAAATATATTAGAGTGCAAATCTCCTTGGCTCTCTAAGGAAGAGAGATTAGAGGCAGAGATTAATTGAATATTACAAAGGTGTGGGTCCTGACTCAATTCCTGAAGAAACATTCCTTATGTACAATATAAAATAATTGGCTTTTAAAAATCCCACAAGTTTTAAAACAAGGAAAGATTTTAATGTGAATGGCCAGGCAAGGAAGTGTGAGGAGAAAAACCCCGAGGGGGATGGTACTGACAATGCAGCTGGAGGGCATGGCCAAGTTAAGTACCTCAAGTACCCAGCTGAAAAACTTAAAGAATATGGTGCTTCTCATTGTCAATGCTCAGTTTCACTTCCTCCTACCCAGAGCAGGCACCCTTAGGGCATTCCCCATCTCCTGACTTTTCTCCCTCAATTTCACCTTTGTGGGCAGAGGGAGGAGGAAGAGTGGGAAGGGTAGTGACACCATCAGCACCACCCATGGGGTAGTTTTGCCCACCCGTTATGTCCCCTTTGCAGGAGGCATTAGTTAAAGCAAAGGAGGAAGGACAGGATACAATTGGATTGAGAATAGAAGCATATCCTGTGATTGAAGAATTTGACTTCAGGTCAAGCCAGGAGAAGATACACTCCTTTTAATCTGGAAACTATCAAAGATCTGAAAAAAGCTTGCACTCTTTATGGGTCTACATATTCTTATGTAAAGATGCTATTAGAGAATCTGGCTTATGAAATTTTAACACCTAATGACTGGAGATCTGTAGCAAGGATATGTTTAGAACTCGGACAAAACTTGTTGTGGCTTTTGGAGTATAGTGAACTATGTAGGATAAAGCCCAACAAAATAGGCAAACTGGAGTTAATACACCAGTCACTTTTGACCAACTAGCAGGTATAGTTCCATATGCAGACACTTTAACACAGATTAATTACCTTTTGGCAGTGTATGAGCAAACTGCTTCTTCAGCTATCAAAGTATGGGGCACCCTCCCAGGAAGACAAGATAGAGGGGAAGCCTTCATTAAAAATAGTGCAAGGTCCAAATGAACCCTTTGCTGATTTCGTTGGATGCCTGCAGACAGCTGTCATACAAACTATTGGTGAAAATGAAGCTACAGGAATTATAGTAAGACAACTTGCTAGAGAAAATGCTAATAAGGATAGTAGAAGAGTTATATTAGGACTAAAAAAGATGCTCCTTTAGATAAGATCATAAGATGCTGTGCCACAGTGGACACAAATACCTTTTATGCCCAGTATATGATGCAGATTTTTCAAGCTCTAAACATGGGAAGCCAGGGTTCCTTTTGGGAAGGGGCTTCAAGAGAGACTCGTCAGTGTTTTCAATGTGGTAAAGTAGGGCACCTGAAAGTTCAATGTTGGCAAAAAGATAAAGTGAAAAAACAGAGTGGGAGAACAAGACCCCAGACCCCATGTTCAAAATGCAACAAGGGCTTCCACTGGGTGTCAGAATGTAGATTGACTCGGGGAAATGGGAAGCAGGGCTCAGCTCCAGGTCCCCAGGCCAAAAAACACTTGGGGCATGATGGCAACCAGAGAGTCTTTAAAAGTTCAGTACTCAGACATGATCAGTCACCTGAGAAGCAACCTGATGGGGGAAAGGGATTACAATTGGGAGGAATAAAGTTTTATGCAGCTGGAACAACTGAGATATCCCTTGGAGAGCTGAAATCTATCCTTGTCCAGCCTATGGATCCCTTGCCTCCACATACAGTCAGCTTAACCATTTCACTTCCGGATAGTGCTTACGAAACAGTATTTATCTATACACTGATTTGGGAAACTGCAGAATATGTAGTTAATATCCCAGTCACTAATATAGGTAGGCAATGTGTGATCTATCACCCAGGAGAAGTAGTAGCATCAGGCCTACTGATACACTATTGAAATGTAATTTGGTGATATTTATCCAGATTTTGACTTCCAACAACAGAATCCAGGATCAAGACCCTCCTCCAAAAATAAAAGAGGGAAAGCCATAGGTAACCCTAGAGAACTTATAAATTTAACTTTATGAAATCTTAAAGAAGGGAAATGGACCTGTATGTACAAGAATGTTTGTGGCAGTCCTCTTTGTAGTGGCCAGAAACTGGAAACTGAGTAAGTAGATGCCCATCAATTGGAGAATGGCTGAATAAATTGTGGTATATGAATATTATAGAATATTATTGTTCAGTAAGAAATGACCAACAAGATGATTTCAGAAAGGCCTAGAGAGACTTACATGAACTGATGCTGAGTGAAATGAGAAGGGCCAGAAGATCATTATATACTTCAGTAACAATGATCAATCAATTCTGATGGACCTGGCCATCTTCAGCAATGAGATGAACCAAATCAGTTCCAATGAAGCAGTAATGAACTGAACCAGCTACACCCAGTGAAAGAACTCTGGGAGATGACTAAGAACCATTACATTGAATTCCCAATCCCTGTATTTTTGCCCGCCTGCATTTTTTATTTCCTTCACAGGCTAATTGTACAATATTTCAGAATGTGATTCTTTTTGTGCAGCAAAATAACGGTTTGGACATGTATACTTATTTGGTATTTAATTTATACTTTAATATATTTAACATGTCATCCTGCTATCCGGGGGTGGGGGGAAGGAGGAGAAAAATTGGAACAAAAGGTTTGGCAATTGTCAATGCTGTAAAATTACCCATGTATATAACTTGTAAATAAAAAGCTATTAAAATTTTTTTTTAAAATTTAACTTTATGTATTAGATATTTATTTTGATTTTGATGGAGATGCACTGGCTCTAACCAGTGCTGGATGGGCAGTGTTCAGTGTGAGCATCTCCACTAATCTTTAGATGATCACCAGGTGATGTGGAGAGATCCAGAAAGTGGTGAATGGAAGAGACCAGATAGGTTAACTGCTTGGGGGAGAGGGTTTGCTTGTATCTCAACAGATGGAGAAGGAACCCAATAGTCTCCTTGTCCATTAGAGAGAGACAGAAAGGGAGAGGATCCTGAGGTGAAGGAGAGGACCTGGGAGGCATCAGGTGGTTCTGTTGCTGACTGTGCCCACCACTGAAGGAGCTTGGCAGTTAACCGTTTGTGTACTCATAAACATCAGAAATAATTCCCTGAAATATAAGACTGATGCAGGACTTCAAAACCTACAGGAATCATTGCATTCCCTGACACATGAAATGACGGAGAATAGATTGGTTTTGGACTATTTCTTGGCTGCTGAAGGAGGTGTATGTGTGGTTGTGAATTGATGGTTATTTTTTACACCTTCCTTCTGGGACTCTTGGAAATCTTTATAGTATTTTATTTATTCATATTATTTGTTATGTTACTACTTGCTTGTATGACATTACAACTTGCCTGTGTAATTCCTCCCATGGTAATGGATTTGAATCACTCGTGTATACTTGCTTCAATTCAAACAAAAGAAAGGGCGAGATGTAGAGGGTCACAGTCAGTGGTAAAAGTTTGGGTGAGGTTTAAGACCCTTCAGCCCAGAGGGAACCTGCTAACAATGTCTGGTTGGGCTCCCCATGTCTCCTAAGGGCTCTCGGCCTTCCTGAGAAGTCAGGGGGCGGTGATGAGATTGAGTGATACCAGGTGGCAAACTACATAGCAAGTCGTTTATGTGGTCCCATGTTTTCAGAGTTGTTTTTGTTAAAATATAAAAAGGAGAAAGCCCCTGAAATAAATGGATTCCATTTTCCCACCCTTCTGAGGAGTCATGCCACATCACTTCTCTGCTAGGAAGGTATGTTTAATCACCCGAGTGTGGGGGCTCTAGAAAGCAGGACACAAGACTCTCTCTCTCAAATAAAATATTAAAAACTCTCTAATCTCTATCTTGCCTCAGTTTCTTAAAATAGCCAATGAGTTATGAACTCAGATCTAAAGACCTCCTTGTCCAATGTCTTTTATCTCAATCACTCCATCAACTTGCCTATCTCAGATGGTTAAAATGAATAGTCAGAGCAAAAACTACCAAAATTTAAGATTAAGCTAAGAACACAACAGCAAAAAAAATCTATCCATAATCACAGAACTATCTGAATTCCCAGAGGTTTTTTTTTTTTGAAGGATAGCAGAAAACAGTCTAAGCTTCAGGCAAGGAAAGTACTTAATCAGTGGGAGTTAGGTTGGTTTCCCTCCTTATTTCCTCCCACTTCGCTCCAATTTCTCTCCAGTTTTGTAATCCTCATCTTCTCAACCCATAACCAACTCCAAGGTCCTGAAGTTCTCAAATCTTCCAATGGAAAAGTAAACAAAAGACCTTACCTTTGGACCTTTTACTAAAAACCAAAAGTATAAGACAAATAACACTAAACCATCAGTGGAAAAGCACTGATCATTTTCTATGTGGATCACACTATGAGAATATTGGAAGAAATATAAAATAGGGTCATTGGTCCCAAGAAATTTACAAACTGGTAATAAAAGATAATAAACATAGACATAAAAGATAACAAACCATTAGATTCTAAGCTCTTTATTGTTTCCCAGTAAATATTTAATATATACTGGATATTCCAAATCTAAGGATATTAACTTTTAATTGCCCTAAGACCTTTGGGACAATCAGTATTTAAATTAGTAGAGGGAAAAGTAAGGGAAATTTTGTGGGATAATGCAGGAAAAATCATAAAAACAAGTTCTTGTTCTCAAGGATTTAAAAATCAGATATAAAAGCCCATTTCTAATGTAATAGGAACAAATTGTAGAAGGTTCCCCATCTCCAAGAATGGAAAAATCTGTGATTTCCTGGCATCTAGATGGTGTAGTAGATAAATTACTAGCCCTAGAGTCAGGAGGTTGCCTCAGTTTTCTCAAGTGTAAAGTGGGAGAAATAATAGCACCTACCTCTCAGGATTGTTGTGAGGATCAAATGAGATCCTATATGTAAAGTGTTTAGCAAAGTGCCTGCCACATGGTAGATACTATATAAATGCTTATTTTGTTCCTCCTTCCCTCTGTCACGGGAGGTACAATACAGATCAACAATTTCTCTGTAACTTAATCTTGTAGAATTTTTCAAGAATTCTGAAAGTGACTAAATATCACAAGATCAAAGATCTAGGGCTGGGAGAAACCTTAGAGACCATGTAGTCATTTTTACAGATGAAGAAACTGAGGGCCAGGGAGGTTAATGATTTTTCCCTGGATATTCCCTGGTCATCCCTGACTCAGAGACAGATCTTGAACCAGAATGACTCCAAGTTTGGTTTTGTATCCCTCATATCAGGCTGTGTTTCATAATGAACACATATGATTAAGTAACTATGTAATTTAGTAAAATTCATATTAAGGATTATAGGAATTCAGAGAAGAGGAGATCCATAAAGACTATCAGTAATCAGAAAGGGTCTCCTTGAGAAGTGGGACTTTGAAGTATATATGGTTTACAATAAATGGAGAGGAATGAGGAACATCGGGATGAGGGGAAGCTATTCTTGAGAAAGGAGAGCAGGATAAGTCATCCACATGTGTTTGTCCTTGTCAGCTTCATCTTCGTTGACTCCTCATTCTTTCTAACACATACTTCTGACTCCCTTTCCCCTCTGACACTGCCATCACTCTGGTGTAATTGTCTCCACTTTTTATTTGGATGATTGCAATGGTCTGATTTCTCTGCCTCAAGGTTCAGACAGAGACTTTCTTAAAGTCCATTCTCCTCCACTCAGATCTGAGTGTGTCATCCCTTATTCAGTGAACTCCAGTGGCTTCCTTCTCTCTTTAGGAACAAATATATCGTCTGCTTTGCATTCAAAGCCCTTTCCAATCTTCTTTCACTTTATTTCCCTTCCTCCCCACCCTCTAATACTTTGTGATTCATTGACAATGACCCTCTTGCTGTTCCTAAAACCAGACACATCATGTTTTGATTTTGGGCATTTTCACTGACTTAAAATTTTCTCTTCATCTCTGTCTCTTGGCTTCTTTGGCTTCTTCCAAGTCCGAGGTCAAATTCTACCCTCTACAAGAAGCCTTTCCTGATCCCTCTTAATGGTAATGCCTTCTCTCCTTGTTCTATAGAGACATATCTTCAGTTCATTTGTACATAATTATTGGCATATGGTATCCCCCCATTAAATTGTGACCTCTTTGAAAGTAGGTAAATTTTTTTTTGCTTTTCTTTGTATCTACAAGCATTTAGCACAGAGCTCAGCACATCACAGGAACTTAAAAATGCTTATTGAATGTCTTATACACTGTCCAAATTGGAAATGATTAGGAAATAACCTGCTAATCTGTTATCTCTGGTGGTGAGCTAATTTTTTTATAAAAGTCCAGGACAATTTTGTAATAACCCCCCAAAAATGCAATTTAAAAATAATCATAGGAGTAGCAACTGCAATATTTCTAACTCTCTGGAATGCAAGGTACTTTCTCTTCCTCCAGAACAAATACGATACTGGAAGAACTCCAAACCAGGTCTCTTCCTCTAAGGAAATCCCCTTCTCTAAGGGTCACTTCTTTATTCCTCTCTCAGATAGGAGACTCCTGGGGAAATGTCACTTCTAGAATGAATTGTATAAGGTTTAGGGTCTCATTACTTGCAGTTTTAAACTGGGAGCACCACAGATTAGATACTGAATACATTGTTGAATATGGATATAATGGGATACCATTATGCCATAAGAAATGATGAAAATTAATTCAGGGAAACAGTGGATTGATAATTACTAATGAAGAATCAGAAAAACAATATACTCATACTAACATAATTTAAATGGGAAGAACCTGGAATGCATCCTAATTATTATGATCAAACTTGGCCAGGAAGAACTGAAAAAATAAAATGTACCTCCTTCCCTTCTTTGTAACGATGGACGAGTTTGGATGTGGAATAGTACATATGTTGGCTAAAATGGCTGTGTTGGCTAGTTTTGTTGAATTGAGCTCTATTTCTTTTCGAAACTTTGTTAAGACTTAATGAATCATTGAGTAGCAGAGTGAGGGAGGGAAGGGATGTTTCAAAATGAGACAAACAAAATTCAACAAAATATTAATAACAGTAAAAGGCTATGCAAGCAACCCAGAATTATGACTCAGGATTTTTCTCTGACACTCATTATTCTCTGCAGTTTTAATCGGCTCAACACTTTCTTGAGCTAGTTTTCTCCTAGGTTACTATATAAGGGATAACTCAGTTGGCATGCAGAAAACATGGTCTCTAGATCATATGAGAAAGTACAGTAATTAAACAAATATCAGTCAGTTAATCAATAAAGTCCTTACCCTCAAGAGAAATATAAGAAGTTAATAGCTTATAAAAGAGAGTGTAGAGAAAGCAAGGGAAGCACATATTCGAGGGAAAATGTTTGGTGTAATGTCCCCGAATCTTACCTATCCCCTAATAAAACTCTGCTGGAGATTAAAATGAGAGAGAGAAATTACAAAGAGTGACAGGGGAAGAGAGTTGTTGCTGCAAATGGTGCTGGAGGTGGGAGGGAGGAAGAATCATGGTAAAATCTCACCTTCTATTAGAAGTCTTTCTGATCCCTCTTAAAGCTAAAGTCTTCTGAGATTACCTGCCATTTATTTTGAATACAGATTGTTCAAATGAAAACATTTGGATGTAGTCTCCCGTTTTAGGCTGAGCTTCTTTGAGTTCAGAGACTGGTTTTGCTTTTCTCAGTATCTCCAGAGCCAGCACGGTGCTAGGCACAAAATAGGCTCTCGTAGATTTGAGCAGAACCAGCACTTTACCGGAAGCCAAGAGCCCGGTTTCTGGCTTTATCAGTATCTCCCCAATTCATAGGCTTGTTGTTAGGATCAAATGTGCTAAAGGAATAAAAAAGAGAGAAAGAAAACTAGTTAGGGGAAGGGAGAAGAGAGTGAAGGAGCCGTTGGGGGGGAAAGAGGGAGAAAGAAAGAGGGGGAAAAAAGGAGTACGGAAAGGAGGTAGAAAGGGGAGTGAGGAGGTAGAGGAGAGGTAGTTATTCGCCCAAATCAACCTATATTAGCAATTGTGAAGCTGATGGATATTAGGAAGCCCCAATGAGAAGCTAAAATAGGAAGTTTGGGCTACTCAGATTAGCCAATCAAGTTGTTTGGGAGGGCTCTGCTCGCTTCTCAGCAGCGCTCCTCCTCTCCCTCCAGCTGCGTGTGCGCAAAGATTAGGTTTGAGTCCAGGTATTGAAAGAGCTGCCTTCGTCGCTGCTGTTGCCTCTTCCCGCCCCCCTCCCCCGCCCCCTATAGCCAGCCCTTCTCTCGTCTCCTCACCAGCCTCTCTGAAGCAGGTCGTAGGGTAGTTCACACGAACAGTTCAACCCGCTCCAGTCCAGCCCCACTTAAACTGTGGCAGGAGCCACAGCCAGGAAAGAAGGTGGAGGACAAAACCCAAGGACGCAGATTCGACCATGGATCATTATGATTCTCAACAAACCAACGACTACATGCAGCCGGAAGAGGATTGGGATAGAGATTTGCTCCTAGACCCCGCCTGGGAGAAGCAGCAAAGAAAGGTAACAGCCCCAATCACCTTCCTCTCCATCCTCCCCCAGTCCGCGCCCTGCTGGTGGGATCGCCGCCTTTCCTAATCCCTGCATCCCAGGAAGAGTCCTCGGCTAGCCGTAGAAGGGAACTCGCCGGGGCTTGCAGGGGAGTTTAAGGATTGGGGTGTTAGGTTTCGGGCATTTAGCAGGACAAGGGGAGTGGGTGGATGGGTGGGAGTGGAGGAGGTGCTGGCTGGATTAAGCTCCACCGCTGCTTCTGTGTATTTCGCTTCCCCATGGTGCACTGGAGTGGAGAACGTGGAGGGAGCTGCTACCCTGACGGGCTAGAGGTGGGGTTGGAGGGGAAGATAGGCGGATTAGCGGGCAGGTTTCCTGTTGTGCCCCGGATCCAGGCATCCCCGCCCCCTAGCTCAAGTCTGGAAGGCCTGGGAGAGTGGGGAAGAGATGCGCTTTGGGGGTGGGTATGCTCAGGCAAAGACTAGCACCAGTATCGATGATTTAAGAGATCCATTCCCCTTCCATCTTTCCGTTCCCGATTCTGTCTGACTTCCATATGGCGTTCAGTGGCCGCTTGGTTTCCTTTGCTTGCTCTGTGCTCAGTACCTAGGGATAATATAATTTTAAAAGCGCAGTAGTAGCTGCGTGCCAGACCTCTCTCCTTCCCCTGTTCCCTGCCTCCCACCGGCTCCCCTGGATCCTCCAGCACAGCGGCCCACGTAGCTCCGATCCCTGGGTTGGCAGGGGTGGGGAGGTAGGGGGAGCGTCAGAGTCGCTTAAGGGTCTCTCCCTGAGAGCGTGTAGGAGGTGGATGTGGATGTGAATTCGTGATCAAGGGTGGGTGGGAGGAGAACGGGGAGCTGTGTTAGCTCGGATCCGTTTCTCGACTCTTTCTTACAAGAGACCCCCAAAAAAAAAAAAAAAAAAAAAAAAGGCAGGAGAAAAAAGAAAAAAAGAAGAGGTAGCTTGGAGACTTCTCTGAGGGGGTGGAATGAGGAAAATCAAACCGTTTTATTGCCCAGTTTAGGCTAGAGAGAAGTTTCCTTTTGCGGTTAGCAACCCAGGAACTTGTATCTACTTAATATTTTTACCTGTAATTGTTGTTCACCTTCAATTTCACACCTTTCCTCTTTTACTCTCCTTAACCCCCCCTTGCCTTCACTCTTCTTTCTCTCCTTTCTGGAGAAATTGTTCTTGGGGGAAGGGTGAATCTTAAGGAATCCCTAAGGTTCCTGGTCCCCGAGTTCGGGGCAGATAAAGGGCAGATAAAAATTGATCTTCCAAGCATCTTTATGTAGAGCCCTACTGTGTGCCCAAGCGCATTTAGAGTCAACACCACGAGGTCAGGGACTATGAACAGGTTGGAAAAGTGATTGTGAAGCAGCTGCTGGTTGGAAGAGATTGGAAGCACTCTTTCTCTCTCGCATTCCTACCCCATTCCTGACCGAACCCCACTGTGGGAAGTGGGACCCAGGAAACTAGTCCGTCAACCTCACTTGGACATCCCAGGTTTCTGGCTTGCTATATCGCCTACAGTCTTCTCTTTCCAAACTTCACGTCTGCCGCCTTCCTTTGGCCACCACTCCACCCCCTCCCTTGGACTCCTCCCCCACTTCCCATTCCCCTAATTCCAGCTGATCTTCCGAATGGGGAGGATAGTGCGGTTTAAGGGCAGGGCTAGAAGGAGAACGCTCATGTCCAAAAATGGTAAAGTTCATTCCCTTTTTTAAACTTAAAAGGAGTGGCGGGGGAGGTGGGCGCGAGTCGACTGAACTTTTTTTTCACCACTTTAGCCAAAGGCATCCTGTATTAGCTCACTCTGGAATCCTAAGCCCTGAAACATTTCCCTTTTAGTCACTTCATCAGACAATCAAAGGTAATTTAAAACACATACGCTAAAAGGCTTGGCTTGTTGCTCCCTACAAATGTGGCAACCTCGAGGTCTGGGAGTGTCTGGCCTAATCCTGGTTCTCTGCCTTATATAGTATTATATAGTAGACAACTTTTTCTACTGTATCCCCTCCTTCCCTTTGTAATGTAACTAAGTCATTTAACTACCTTCTTCAGTGTCCCACCCCACTACTCACATACACTTTGGAGGAGGGGGAGGCTAGGATAAATGGGACCATATTAAAAATCAGCCATATTTTCTTGTACTAATTGGGAATTGAGAGGAAAAACTTTTTTTTAATGTTTTATAGATTTTGTTTATAAACCTAAACACGAAATTCTCATGTCCCATTCATTGATGGCCCTAAGAGTAAAAAAAAAAAAAAAAACCGCAAAATAACTATTTGTGAAATTCTCCAGTGACACCCCATCATCCCTTTGCTAGGAGGCATGATTCATTTGAAGTCATAACTATTCACTTCATTAATAATTTTGAATTTTTTTCTATTTTATTTTACTATTGTCATTGTGTAAATTCTTCCCTTGGTTTTATGTATTTCATTTTGTTATCTGTTCATATAAATTTTCTCAAGTTTCTCTAAACTTGATATTCATTATTCCTTAGAGCACAGTAATATTCCTTTACATTTATATACCATACTTGTTTGGTGGTATAATGGAAAGAGCACAAAAGCTTCATGTATAATCCTGGCCTTGCCATTTACTATTTTTGCCATTTTTAAAGCTATTGGACAAAGACTTACCTTGGGTAAGCCCATTTTCCTATTTGGACTTGTTTCTTCTTCATCTAACTAGGTGACCTCTAATGTCTCTTCCAGTACTAAATCTATGATTCTACAATCTGTTCAACCACTTAGTAAGTGCTACCTTTATTCCAGTTCTTTGCTTCCACAAAAACTGATGCTACAATTATTTTTGCATATGTGGGACTTTTCCCTTTGTCTTTGACATTCTTGGGATAGTTATTTAGTAGTGGTATGATTGGATCATGGAATATGTACAGTTTATAAGCTTTTTGGATTTACTTCTAAATTGTATTTCAGAATGGTTAGACCAGTTCACAGTTCCAACAATGCTTTAATGTGCCTACCTCTGAGAGGTAATTAAGTCCCAAAGAGAGGAGGTTTTGTTTTAGTGAAGCTTCTTAGAGGTTAGAATTTAGTTTCACTTTGGGGGTGAGAGAATGCTAGGAGATATGGTCAAAAAATAATCCAGAGAAAATATATATGAGCTCTTGAATTCGAGGTCATTGTTTGCTCCTGTTGTAATACTATATTGACACCTTTTGTGTGCATCGTATTGTGAGAAAGATATCATAGGAGATACAAAGAAACTCCATCCATTTATAGGACTGAAAAAATCTAGTTAGGGGAGAAAAGGCATACAAATATCCTGAAATTATGGGTAACCCTAGAGGAAAGATATTGTTTTAGGCCAGGGGTTTTTAATCTTTTTTATGTCATGGATCCCTTTGGCAGTCTGATAAAGTCTGTGGACCTCTTCTCAGAACAGAACACAGAATTACAAAGGATTTTGAGATACAATCATCAAAGTTTTTTTTTTTTTTAAGTTATTGTCCTCAAAAAAAGAGCCCCTGGTTTAGGCTCTAAAATTTGTCATTTTTGGTCAACCAGACTTGAACCATGGCAAGTATAAAGTTTGGTATCAAACTTTGGTAAGAACAAACCAGCTATGTGTGACTACATAAGACCCACTTGTACCAAGTCTGTTTAAAGAAAAGAAACAGGAGGTAGGAGGTCTCCAGAAACAGTGGGAGTCTGGAGGTGGCAGACAGCTGATTTATCTTGGTAGAGATTATGACACAGGCAGTATGATGTAATGGAAAAAGCTATTGAACAAGAGATCAGAGATTTGAATTCTAGGATTATTTAGGCTTTTTATGAAGTCATGTGACCATGGTTAAGTCACTACTAAGCCTCTCTGGGTCTCAATTTCACCATCTATAAATTAGAGGCAATATAGCTACTCAATATATGTCAACCTCGGAATTGTGGTGAGTGAATGAAATATTTTTGAACTTTTTTTCCTAGACTTTTTGAAAAATAAAGTATTTTATATTGGTAAGCCCTGCCTTCCACAAATACTCTATTCTTGGTGGGTGAATGATAAAATTGACTTCAGACTACAGGGAAATGGGGAACATAGAGGTGAGGAAGGGAATCGGGGACTTCTAGGGGATAGAAGAGATTCAGATAGGAGTCTAAAGGATGGGAAATAAGGAAATTGTCTTGATAAATAGGCTAGAATGTGATCAATTATCCTGAGTGTTTTTGTAGTTTTTGTATCCTTAGAGACTTATGAAACCATGGGTCATCCGTTTCTTGTTATTACCTTCAGATATATATAAATTCTTCAAATGGTCCCTTTTCCATCTGCCCAAATCTCTTTTGTTCTTTGAGACCCAGCTCAAATATCATATCCTTCCCGAGGCCTTCCCAGATTTCCATTAGTATTATTAAATCTGATGTCACCCTTCCTTAGACCCTAGAGCATTATCTTATATTACACAGGTAGGCAGTGAAGGTGGGACAGGCAGTATAGGGAGAACAGAAAGGTCATTAGATCAAGGAGCAGAGTTTTCATCATAGTTAAGATAAATTACTTTCATCTTTCTGGGCCTCAGTTTGCCCCTTTGCAAACTGGGGATAGCAATACTAATATTACCTGTCTCAGGTTTGTAGTATGGAAAATCCTTTGTAAATCTCAAAGTGTTTGATAAATACGACTTGCTATTATGTATATGATTTGTATTTTCTCTAGATTTTAAGAACAGACCCTGTGATCAGGGATTTGTAACATTCATCTTTGCAACTTTGTATTACCAAACAAAGAGCCTTAAATCTAGTCAATAGTAATAAAAATATATTGAGTAAATTTAGAAACTGATGGTTGGGTGAAGAGACTCCAGCAAGCTCTCAGCCCATAGTAATTAGCCACTTTATCTTTAGCTGCCTTCATCTTTCTGGGTTACTGAAGGTCCCAATGACTGTTTAGAGCATTAGGGTGAGAAAACCATACCATTTACCTGTCCAACTGTAATGAAAACCCCCCTTTGGCCATATTATATGTGTGAAGTAGCAGATAAATGAGGATTATGAGATGATTGATTTAGAATGTTAGGAAACCTTGGACTAATTTTAAATTTTGATAAATACTTTAAAAACATCTCATTTATTCTCAGAAAAATCCTGAAAGATATTCTTATCTTCATGTAACAGAAAAGGAAACTGAGGCAGAGACCATGCAACTTGCCTAGAGTCACACAGTTATTAAGTAGTCATATGAGGCAGAATTTGAATTGGGGTCTTTCTGCCTCCTCCAGGTTCAAGTGCTGGCTACACCATACCACTTGGTTGCCCCCTAAAATGGTTGTAATCTAAAAAAAAGGAGCAATTATAAGGGTGTCCCCTGGGAACTGGGCAGGATCTTCCATTCATCTAGTTAACTTAGACATTCAGGAAAGTATTGGTAAAGAACTAACCTCTCTAAGTTTGTGAAATGAAAGGTAACTTATCTCACCTTTCAGCATTGCCGAGCAGAAGGGGTATCATGGGTATGAAAAAAAAGATGAACTAAATTGGTTTGTTGTCTTAGGTGATATTATTTCCGTAAACTGAAAGAACCTCTTCTATTACTCTCAAGTGTATGTCATTTAGTTCAAGTACAGAGCAACTTTTAGAGGTAGCCTCTTCCAGTTGGGAGTTGAAACCAATAGCTGCTACTTCCACTTTTAAGATCACTGGGGGGGACCATCCTATCTCAGAAGCCATCTCTTCCAATGCCTTCTTCAGTTTATAGATGAGGAAATGGTCCCAGAGGGATGAAGTGATTTCCCTGAAATCACACAGCTAATAAAATAATAGTCCTGGGATTTGAACCCAGAAGCTTTTGATTCAGCACTGCTTACCCTTACTCCAATTTTCTGGTTTTCTTTATTTAGATGGGACATGCAGAGTTTTTCTATTTTTTGGTTTAGTTTTTGAGACTCGTATAGATTGACTTTTGTAGCCGTTTGGTTTGGGGAAGCTATAGAGTTGGAGCAACTGCTTTTCTTGACTCCAGACCTCTTTTTTGATTGAAACACTTCACTATTCTGAGTGACCTCATTTACTAGATGGAGATGTTGATAAAAAATTCAACAGATATAAGATATTGCTTTCTTCCCTCTAAGCAGAAAATTCAGGATGAAGATAAGATGAAAATAATTATTAGTTTGCAGAGCTAATTATTAGTATTGTTGCTAATCCCAGTAATTATTGCTAATTACTGATTCAATGACATAATGCACATGAAAATGCTAAAGCACTATGGAAATGTAAACAACTATTACTAATAGGAATTTCCTTAAAATATTCATTCAACATATTCAATCTGCATTGTAAATCAATAGTTAATTAGTCTAGTGTTTTTTTTTTTTTCACATTCATTGTAGATGACTTTTATTCCTACATTATCACTTTGAATATTGGCTAGAGTATTCACTGTATTTGTAACTGAACAGCCTGAGGTCCAATCCTGGCTTTTCTGCATGAATCATGGTTTTGGATACAGTGAAAGGTGGCCTAGCTGAACTCTAAGGTTCCTTCTGGCAATGAATTTCTTAAGGACTTTGCTCAGTGGCCTTTTCAAAATTCCTTTTCTAGATTCTTACCCATAACCAGTTTAAGACTACTTGTCCAGGTTTCAAACCCTGGGTAAAGGTGTCAAGATTTCTCAGATTGCCTATTTCTTTTTTATTTGGGTTGACTAGTGCTTTCTAGGTATGAGATGGAAGGTGGACCAGGTTTATTCCTGAGAAGGAATGGGTAATAAAAGCCATTTCTGGTGAAACAAACAGCAGACAGACTTTTGATTTGGAGATAGCTGTTTGGGGGCTATCTAGATGGTATTACTACTTGGAAGAACCAGATTTTGAAGAATGGCTGAGGAATATTATTGGGTTAGTAATCTCATTTGGCATCGGAAAAATAATAAAAATAATAATAATAAATAAGTGGTCTTATATAATGTTTTAAAGTTCACAAAATATTGAGATTCATTTGCTCACATAAGTTTTTTAAAGGAGAATTGAAGGAAATAATTTTTTTTAAAAAGATGACCTTTCTAGTGAGTTTGGGTGGCAGTGGTATATGCCTGAGATTGTGGAGACAGTCGAGGAGACTTGTCTCTTAATATAAAAATCTTCTCTTTGTCATAGGCCAAGGAGTAAATATTTGATTAGGGTTTTAGCTTCCTTTCCCTAGATTTAGACACAAAGATAATTAACAATACAAAACAGTAAGTAATAAAGTAGCAAGTAAAGGGGTGATAGTGTTGGAGATGTTCAAAGAACTGAAATCAGTTTGCTGGAATAACTGGGAAATTCTGGTCCACAAACATTTATTAAATACCTATTCTATTTTAGGGAAGAAGACCAAATCTTCCTCCTTTTCCCTACACACACTTGTGATTTCCTTGGTGTAAGTTCTATAGTATAGTCTTCCCCTCCCTCTCTTCCTCCCCCCTTTTTGGGAGGCAGTCAGGGTTAAGTGTTTTGCCAAGATCCAAGTTTTCCTGACTGGACAATCTTTTGTCTTCTGCACCATATTGCTAGGGGACCTGGAAGAATTATTAAAATGCTGTTCCTGCTCTCTTTAAAAAGAGGACCTATGCAAGTAATTGTATATAAAGCAAATCAAACATATGTACAATAAAGAATGTACTGTATGTTTCAGGAAGGAAAGAACATTTCTAACTGAGGAAATCAGGAAAACTTTTCATTAGGTGGATAATGTGAAGAGAAGGGTGGGGATAGAATAAGATGAGGCATTCCAGTTGTATAGAACTGTGAACAAAGAAAAGTCCCAGGAATGGGAAGGTACAGGACCAGTTCCTGGGAACATGGAACTTCTAGGGTGGGAAGTAGCGAGAGATAAGATTGCTTGCAAAATCATGGTGGAAATGGGACTTGAACTCAGCTTTGAAAAAGAGAAAGGGCACATGGAAAGTTAGCAAATAGCTTAGAGGAAAACATGTTAGAAAAGACTCATTTTCCCTGCAGCTTTTTGTTGGGGGTGTACATAAGAAAGAGAATGAGAGGGTGGAGAAGGGAATGCAGGCAAAGTGATGAGTAACCCATGTGGGTGCAGGAGCTATCTCCCAGTACACCTCCCCCTGGCTTTCTCCCCACCGTCTGATGGCTGTAACCTGTTGAATGGTGTTCCTGGTTTTTTCTCTTCCCTCCTATTGTTTTTCCTCTCTCTGTGTCCCTGCCCACAATGCAATGCTTACTTACCTGTACAGGTTGTCAGGCTTTGGGTACAGGTTTTTTCTATCAAGCACCATGATTTTTTTTTAAAAGCCCCCAAAAAACTTGAAATAGATTTCATGCCAGATAAGCCTATATATATAATTTCCTGTAATTACTTCCTACATAGGTTAACCTGGGTAGGAGACTTGGGGATAGAGAAAGGGTCCTGAAAGACAATGTTATTGAGTTGAAATTAAGGCACCAGCCTAGAAAACTTGACATCTTGCCCCTCTTGGTCACCTGTCTTGAGAGTGGGTGGTGAGCACCCTGGCTTTATCTCTTGCTTTAAATAGGGAGATATCCAGAAGACAGTGTGTAAATATGTTCAGGATCTGCTTGGTTGTAAGGTCAGCTTACTGTGAGTCCTTACTAGTAGTTTAAATCTGGCCTCAGATACTTACTAGCTGTGTGATCCTAAGTGTGTTTTGCCTCAGTTTCCTCATCTGTAAAATGAACTGGAGAAGGAAGTGATCAGCCACTCTAGTATCTTTGCCAAGAATCCCAAATATAGTCAAGAAGAGTCTTATTTGACTGGACTATATTTTAAAGAGGAAATGGGAAGTAAAATGAGTAATCTTGTACCTTTGGGGGGAGCTACTGACTTTGCCATTGATTTGCCTGCCACCTATTAAATGGAGAGCTTAGTCCTGCAAATAAAATTTATGAGGGAGGAGGAGCACAGCTGAGGCTATTCCCTTTTATCAAATCAGGTCTGTTCTCTTTCTGAGGGTGGCATTACTGACCAGTTTGAGGGATGGGGTGAGGAACCCTATGAGATGTCACCCAACAGCCTACTTTTCCCTTAATAATGCATTCTTTAGTCAGTAACTGGAGAATTTTCAATCTTAAACAGGATTAAAAAGAAGGCTAATGCCAGCCCTTGGATTGGGGCCCAGGTATTGAATATTTTCCAAGAAAGTTAGGTATTCCAGCCCTTTCAGACTGAAATTTGCATCCACTTCAGGCTTCAACTCCACATTTTCCAATAAACTTCTTTCATAGTCCAAGGGGAGAGAGACAAGAGGGAGGCCTTAATGAATTTTCCCAGGGCTCCTGCTTACTTTTGCCCCAATCTTGCCTGCCCAAGACTAGAATTTTAGAACTTGGAGGAAACAAAAGATTAGCTGCTCAAAAGGAAGATTAGGTAAGAGAGAGGTGATAGCTTTGGTAGTGAGATATAGGACAGAATGCAAAGCATTCTGGGTCTAGGATCAAGAGACCTGGACAATTACTCTGAATCTTAGTTGGCTCATTTATAAAATGGAAATGTACTAATAGGGGAAGGGGTAGGGGAGAAAAGAATAAACATTTATTAAGCACTTAAAATATTTGTAAAGAGCTTAGCACAATCTCTTTTGGATTGCTTATTTCCCAGTGCTGTGAGGAAAGTATTCTATTTCTATAATGACTATCAAAGTAATGTATGTTTTATAAAATAGCTTGGAGTAGGGGTAAGGGCACAGTGGAAGGAGCAGGACCTCTGGAGTCAGGAAGACCTGAATTCGAATTCATTCTTAGACATTTACTAGCCATATGATCCAAGGCAAGTTACTTAACTTCTCTTTGCCTCAGTTTCCTTTTCTGTAAAATGGAGATAACAATAGTCTGTCTTCTAGGCAATAGGAGATATTTGTAAAGCACTTCTTAGCAGTGTCTGCACATAGTAGGTACTTAATAAGCCTTCTCTCTATTAGCAGAGTACTTTGCTTTCTCTTTGTTCTAGTTCCTTTCCTACTTTCTCCTGTATATATATTGTTTATACATATTTGTTTGCTTGCTGCCTACCCCCTTTAGATGGTTTGAATTTAGAAAGATTGCCTTCCTTTTTATATCCCTAGCAGTTAGCACTGTTCCTGGCACTTGGTAGGAATTTAATAAGTACATATTGATAATTGAAGTAGGTGGCCTCTACAATTTCAGTTTTAAATTAATGATTTCACGATTCTTTATATATATGCATTGATATTTTTTGAGTTTTATGCCACATTTGTTTCCTTCTCCAGGAAGCTATTCCTCATAACCAAGATTTGTGAAGTTTAAAGGAGGAAAAAAAACCTTTCAACAAAACCAAGCAGTACATAATCTGAGTAGTTGTTTTACAAGTGGTGTTACACTATAGAGATTTCATCCATAGTCCCCAATTTAGCAACAAAGGGGAGATGGTGCATTTTCTCAACTCTTTTCTGGGGCCAGATTTCAAGCCCTGCTTTAGAAAGATTATTGAGCAATGCTCTTGGGTCTGAGAGGTGGAATGCTTCCCTTTCAGTACCCCTCATCCTGTTAACAAGAACTCAGGGTGGCCTGAACCTCTCCAAACCTTTTTCTTGGTGGGGGAGGGGAGAAAGAATGTGTTTATTTTTGGCCTTCAGTGTGGAGGGGTGGAGGATAGTGGTAGGGGTATGAATTCCACAGGAGAGGGAAAGTAACAAGCAGTTCTCTGTCTGTGCCCAGCAACAGTAGGAAACAGTAATAAGTTCTTTAGGAGCTCAGAAGACAAGGGTATTGCTAACTGGAAGGTGGTGGTGGTGGTGGTGGTGAGCAGAAGGACAGTTTTCTATGATGGTGAGGGGCCTTCTATTCTAGAGACAGCTTCCCTGTTCACTGGCTCATAGTGGGACACCCTCCCTCACAACTGATTGGTAGCTCTGCTTCCAAGATGATTGGTGACTCCATTTTTAAGTCTAACACTCAATAAGAAAAATTCATCATCCAGATCTTTGCATAGGGCAGGGGTTCTTGATCTGTTTTGTATATACTTTGGGGTCCTTTGGAAATCTAGTTTTTTTATCTGATTTTTCTTGTGCAGCAAGAATTGTATGTGCAGCAATTTATTGTATAAATATGTATGCCTATATTGGATTACTTGCCATCTAGGGGAAGGGGCTAAAGGGAAGGGGGGCAAAAAATTGGAACACAAGGTTTTGCAAGGGTCAATGTTGAAAAATTATCCTTGAATATGTTTTGAAAATAAAAAGCTTCATTAAAAAAAAAAAGAAGAAATTGACCCAAAGGGGGGAAAAAACAACAAGAAAAAGATAAAAGAAAGTGAAAATATTATGTTTTGAATTGCATTCAGACTCTATCAGTTCTTTCTCTGGGTATAGATAGCTTTTTCCATCATTAGTCTTTTTAAATTGTCTTGGATTATTTTATTGTCCAGAAGAGCAAAGTTATTCATAGTTGATGATTATATGACTTTGCTATTAATTGTGTACAATGTTCTATTGGTTCTGCTCACTTCATTTTGTATCACTTTATGTAATTCATTCCAGGTTTTTCTGAAATCTGCCTGCTCATCATTTTTTACTCTTGAATGAGCCTGCAGAGACAAGGTAACAAGAGACTCGGTGCAATTTCTTCTCTTTCTCCATCCCTCCATTCTCAGAGCATTTAGGTCTACCTTCACTGCTCAGGTTCGATAGATCTTCTGTTATTGTTCTTTTTGTACATTCTCAGATGCTATATAATTTGCATTTGCATTAAAATTACCAATGTTTAGGACACCTTTCTCTGCAGGAGCTAAAGCATTTTTATAGATCAGATTCAGGCCTGGAAGCTACCAGGAAATGGTATTGGTCACTTCATTTTCTATTTCATCAGTAGAAGGAAAGGTGGCAGAAGTTAGTTAGGGAATAGGGGAGAACAGTGAATCAGTGGTTGAACTAGAAAGAGAATTTAAGTTTTCTTCCATCCTCTTTTTCCCTCCTCTAGGAAAGAAATAGCTAGGGATGTGTTGGCATATATGAGACATCTCAATCTCTATTAAAGTGGAGACACTTTTGCGTCTTTATTTGCACTTTAATGCAAGCATTAATCCAAATTGGGGACAATGTGGTACAATAGAATACTGGTTCTGGAGTTATAGGTTCCAAAATCTTTGGTGCTTATTAGCTATGGCATCTTTGACACCGAGTCATTTAACACTTATCCCCTTCCTCCCACATACATTTAGTTTCCTCATTTGTAAATGGGATGTGAAAACAGATAACCTTTTTTCTTTTTTAGCTTTAGCTCTGTGATCATGACCTATGGATTTTACAATTATTTTTTAAAACAACAAAAACAAACCTCCCCAAAATCCGTCATAGTACCGTTTTTTAGAAGTTAAGAGTTAGGGGGGAAATTGAGGAAGATCTCTTACTATAAAATAGTTTGTTTTCCTGGTTTATTTGTTTGCCGGATGAGATGTAGCCCAGTACCTGATGAATGAAGCTTTTTCCATTGGGATTTTGGTCCAGTACTTGAGGTAAGTACCTGGTCTGCATAAACTTGCATTGTTGCAAGTCTTGTCTGGTCATAGAACTCAAAAAGATGTACTTAGCAATTCTTAGTCCCCTTTGTGTGTGCCTGGGAGGCATTATCTTTCTTCAGAGACTAGCTGTTTTGGAGGAAAGCCCACTTTGTCAACTGTGCTTTGTACTCCTAAGCGGCCCACACTATGATTTTTTTTTTTTTTTTGTCTTGTGATCAGTTCTTTGGCTTATAAGTATAAAAGGAGATTTCTATTTCAAAGTCTTTCTCTATCCTCCTCAGCCCTTCATGGATAGTCTGTAAATGATGCCTGCAAAGGAGAAAGATAAAACCTCATTCACTGAAGACCCAAGGACTCTAGGATGTAAAGCATGGATTTCAGACAACTGACTGAAACTGATCCATGAATGTTACTTGATGTTTTTCAAAGTTCCATATTTGGTGTTTATTTGCATATACTTGGTATAGCAGCTCTTGTAATTGAGAGATTAGTATATTGTCTTATTTCCTTTATCTAATCTACAAAAATGTTTGGGTTTTTTGGTAGGGGAGGAGGCATTTGGACCTTTAATTTCATTGGTACAAGGAATTTTCTATGACAAAAGTCTACTATTGCCAGTCAGCAACTATTATATAGTATATTGTCTTAGAGAATCTCCTGGAGACGATGAGACTGACCCTCTTGAAGTCACTCAAGTAGTAAGTGAGAAACAAAATAAATACATGTAAAGATAGTTTTCAGTGTTTAATTTTTGTAAAACTTTGTCTTCCAAATTTTTCTCCCTCCCTCCTTTACCTCCATCCTCCTCCAGATAGCAAACAATCTGATACGGATTAAATATGTGCAATCCTTTTAAACATGTGAAATACTTTTTAACAGGTTTGTACAAGATCAGGTAGTTACTGGTATTTATGAAGAGGTCCAGATGGTGGGATGAGATCTTTAACATTTCAAATGAGATAAGTAATATCCAAGATAAGTGATTTTCTCCAGGGTCATATAGGTAGAACTGAGATAGGAAGCCCAGTTTTCTGACTGCCAATTTTTTTTTCAGCACATCATGTTGAATTGTTTGAATTGTGTCTGACTCTTTGTGACCCTATTTGAGGTTTTCCTGGCAAAGATACTGGGGTGGTTGGCCATTTCTTTCTTTATTTCAATAAATTATACTGTCTCTTAACAGTTTTTAGTTTTGGGGGATAAAACTTGGTTTTTCTCTCCCCTTTTAATTTCTTCTTTGGTTGCTAAGGCTCTTCCTCTCTTGCTCTCACATTTCTGCTTTTTTCTATTTCCTATCTTTCTTCTCTCCTTTTCTCCCTCACTTTTCTTTCCTTTGGAATAAAAGTCCATTTGCTGTGGCTCTATTCCAACTTACTGTTCTGTGGAAGGAGCAGGGTAGAAATCCTAGGTTTGATTTCATGTTAATTTACTATCTCATCTTAGACAAATCATTTAATCTCATCTTTAAAAGGGAACTGAATGAGATGGCCTCTGAAATCCTTTTCAGTTTTAGAGTTGTGAGTTGTCCTCCATGCCCTTCTGAATTCTTCTCTGTTTTGTTTCTGGGGACAAGCCAAGTTGGTCAAACTTAAGGAAATCAGTTGAGGCTGTGTTGGAAGTGTTCTGGGAAATGCCTGATTCAAGCCTATTCCCTAGTAATTAATGTTCAGCATTGGGAAAAAATTAAGTATCTTATCAACAAAAGATTTACTTAGCTATAGTAGGGGGAGGCTATTCCTCCAGGAGATCATGTTAATTTTAGCTGAACGCTGCTTTTCCTGCTCTTGTCTCATGGCAGAGAGGGTCAGAGAGCTCTATATGGACTCAACTTTTAGTCACCTGGGCCTATTAAGTCATGAGGACAGTTTTATTACCTTTTATGGAAAAGAAATAACCCAGCCCACATAGAGGGGGACTCTGTTAGACATTCCTTCTACCACAGAGGGAATATACAGGGAAATGGGTGTCTGGCACAGAGTAGTGGAAAGAACTCTGGGACTGAGCAAATCATTTTACTTATCTGAGTCTCATTTTCCTCATCTGAAAAAATGCTGGTGATAATATTTACACTGCCTGTTTCATAGGATTGCTGTGTTACACAACCAGCATGGGTGAAAATCAGGAATTAAATACTCTGTCAGAGTATTTATCATCATGACCACCATTATCATATGAGGAGGGTCAGAAACAAGGATGAATGTTGGATTTCATGGATATAAGCTTAAGTCTTATAGCAGTCCCTGCTTTTATAGTGTGGAATGGGTAAGCCTGATAGTGGCTGTGGTCCAGCCTGGCTCCCACCACACCCATATCTTCCTGAAGCCATTTCCTGTGTGGGATAAGAGCCTCTGTGAAGAGAGCTCTGGATTCTTCTAAGTTTTGCCAAAGCTGGGAAGATGCCAAGAGCTGACTTGTTAGTCTTGTGGCCTCCAAGGGTTCCCACATCCCTCCCCCATCCTGGCTCCAGAGACACAGACTCCAGTCCTCAGATCTCACAATTTTGTGCTAGGGCCAGTAAAAAGAATTAGTTTAGAGCTTGTACTGACCCCCAGGGTGGGTGGGGGTGGGGAAGAGATTCTTTGAGCTCTTTGGGCCTAAGATTAGAATCTTTAGTCTCAGTTTTTTAACCCATAGCCTTCAGCCATAGCATGCTCAGACCCTGACTTTCAGATATAGTTAAATCATTTATTTTTATTTTCCCCAATTACATGTAAAACAAAATTTTCTTTTTGGTTATATATGTACCTTCATTTCTTACATCTTTCCTTATGAATCATGTTGGGAGAGAAAAATCAGAATAAAAGGGATAAGCCATGAGAAGGAAAAAAAAAAGGTGAACATAACATGTGTTGATTTATATTCTGTCTCCATAGTTTTCTCTCTGGATGCAGATGGTGTTTTCTATCCAAAATTTATTGGGATTGCTTTGGAAGGGATTGCAATTTTTTAATTTTTTAAAGAAGCTTATTTTCAAAATACACACATAGATAGTTTTAAACATTCACCCTTGCAAAACCTTGTGTTCCAAATTTTTCTCTCTCCCTTCCCTGCCCCTCCACTCCTTTCCTTAGATAGCAAGTAATCCAATATATGTTTAACATGTGCAATTCTTCTATCCATATTTCCACAAGTATCCTGTTGCATAAGAAAAATCAGATCAAAGGGGGGGGGGGGAGAAGGGAATGAGAAAGAAAATAAAATGAAAGCAAACAACACCAAAAAAAGTAAAATAGTATGTTATAATCCACATTCAGTCCTCACAGTTGTCCTATCTCTGGATGTAGATGTCTCTCTTCATCACAAGACCATTCGAACTGGTCTGAATCACCTCGTTGTTGAAGAGATGCGTCCATCAGAACTGAACATCACATAATCTTGTTGCTATATACAATATAAACAGTAGAACCATAATGTTCCAAAACATTCATATACCCTAACTTATTCATTTCCCAACTGATGGGCATCCATTCAGCTTCCAGTTCTTTGTCACTACAAAAGGGCTACTATAAACATTTTTGCACATGTGGGACCTTTTCCCTTTTTTATAATCTCTTTGGGATATAGACCCATTAGAGACACCTATGGATCAAAGGGTTTGCACAGCTTGGTAGCCTTTTGGGCATAGTTCCATATGGATTTCAACTTTTTAAAATTCAAAAAAAAATTTTTTCCCCCATTTTCTCTATTATTGGAAAAAGCATGCTTTCATCAGAGATGGGTGTTCAATTTAAGTGAAGGAGGAGGAGAAAAATAAAATATTGAAGAGCCTTTAAATTGTATGACTCTCAAAGGAAACTTTTTAGAGTGGAGAAATGGGTACCATATACTCAAAATGGTTGGGTGAGTGGGTGTAGACAGAAGGAACATTTAATCTAACAGGTAGGGTTGAAAATTTCTGGGTGTGGTAAATAGTAGAAGAAACAAGATCAGAGCTCCAAAAGACTCTGTAACTCCCTCATTTTACAAATGAGGAAACTGAGGCTTAGAGTAAGTCCCTTGTCCCAGGTTACCCACAGATACTGTCAGAAGTGGTATTTGTACCCGCTCACTCTGACTTCAGAACCAGTGCTTTATCTAATCTTCTTTAATCATCTGTCACCTGTTTCTCAGTCTGGGTTTCAGCATAGTGCAGGGAACTTTGCATTTGGATTCCTAGCCCACTGGATTGAATACTATCTTTTTAAGGTTCTTTCTCCCTTGTATCTTGATTCTCGCTCTTCTGTTGACTCATGTGGCATGGTATTGCATTGTGCTTTAATTTCTTCTGTCCAGTCAAGGAAGGTGGCTCATACCCTGATGCCAGCCACACAGAAGTTCTGTGGTGTCAGGTCTAATAAGAGAGAACAGAACCCTTGTGGCTATTTATTATAACATCTGGTCCAGCAGAGAGACCACATTTTCCCTTTAACAGGAACAGCAGCAATGACTCATCTTCCTGTATTTAATTTTTCCTTTCACTAGAGTAATTTGAATCAATTGATCTTGCTCATCATACAGTTACTGAGCATGCTCTTGGATCTGGCACTCTGGAGCAAGCATTGTAGAGGATCTAGGAGTATGGTGTGGCCCCTGCTGTCGCAGGGTTTATACACTCATCCATAACAACAATGATAATGATCATAACCGATACTTACATAATGGTTTAAGGTTTACAAAGAACTTTACAAATATTATCTGATTTCATCCTCATAACATCCCTGGGAAGTAGGTTTTATTGTCTCCATTTCACAGATGAGGAAACTGAAGCAGCACAGTGCATTTACATGATTTCTTCAGGGTCAGCTGTGTTTAAAGTATGATTTGAACAGTAGTCTTCCTGCTTTAGTCCCAAGTCCTGTGTTCTATCCACTATACCACCGTGTGTGTGTGTGTGTGTGTGTGTGTGTGAAATGAATAAAATGTTTAATTACATGTTAGGTCTAGTTAAGGTATTGGTTTTCCCCCACCCATTCTTCCTTATCCATTGTTATGGGGGATGAAGAGGAAGAAGCATATTTGGAAGATATAAAAACAAACGGTATCTATAAATTTTATAAAAAGCCAAAAATATCTAAGCCATAAGAAGCTAAGAAGGGAGATCTCACAGGATCTAGGGTGATGAGAGAAGTTGGTTGAACAAATGATACCATATTTAGAGTTTTGTTCTGCCTTAGTGGCTGAGTCTCAGTTTCCTAATTTATAAAATATGGGCTTTTTAAGGCTCCTTTTGGCCCTCAGATTCACCAATTTTATGAGGTGGGAGAGTCTCCATTCTATTGAAAGTAGGTAGTTGGGAGGTAGGCATGACCCCTATTCCATGGAGGGAGACTTCGGTGGATAGGGACAGACTGGAGGGCAAAGAAAACAAAATTCTGCTTTCATGGGACCATAGCCAACAGGGTGGGCTTTAAAGTGGGAGGTTTCAAGTTCTCAGAAATCTGTTTGTTGCTCTATTATGGGGGTGTTAGAACACTGGCTGGCCAGGGGGATAAGAATGACTTAAGAAGTTGAGAAGGATGGCTTTTGGCACACAGCTGACTCTGTTCTGTTGTAAACCCACACTCCCCCTTCCCATCCCCCTAAATAGTAGGTACTTGTTAACTGACTTTTATGAGAAATGTAGATTGAGTCTAGACAGGGCTGGGGCCATGACATTTCTTCCTTTTCTACCTTTCTTTCCTCCTGCTGGGTGGCCTTTGAAAGCATGGTCTCTGGGGCGAAGGTCCTGGCTTGATTTATAATAAAACTGCCTCTCACTTAGGTTCTAGGGTCAGCAGGACCAGCTTTTCCCACTTGTTTCTCTTCCTCATATTTGCTTTCAGTTGCCAGATCTTGCTTTGGCTCTCATCCTAAAGCAACCATTGCAATTTCTGGGGTGAGACAGGAATTTCCCCAACTCTCCCTGAAACAAAGAAGAGAGAGAAATTGTGGGATCTTAATGGCAGCAGGGGATAGGACCAGAAACTAGAGTTCTCTTTCTTTTCTGGCTTTGACTTGATATGATACTACACAAATAACAGCCTTTCTAGGGGGCCCTTTCTCTCCCCTTGAAAATTACGAGTGGTAGTCCCTATCTTACCTTTTCTTCCACACAGAATACTATTGGCTAATGGTTCAGAGGTGTAAACGTGACCCTGAAATTATTGCTGATCCCTGTGTACACACACATGCACATAGAATATGCATCTTTGTGTTTATATACATGTATATACATTTTAATTTTTATAACAATTTTTTCCTTATGTCACCTCTTTGATGAAAAGAAGAAAAAGAAAAACGGTCTTTGTAAAAATGTGGAATACACAAACAAAACATTCCCTCATGGTCTCTGTCCAAAAAATATGTTCCATTCTGTATTTTGAGTCTATCACCTCTGTCAGTAGGAGGGTAACTTGTTTTATAGTAATGAAAATCAAAATTATTCCTTGATTGGATCAGAGTTCTTAAATCTTACAAAGTTGTTTGCTGGAGTAAGCATGTTAAAGTTTATGTAAGATAATCTTCCTTATACTTTCACCTCTGGCATACATTTACTATGTATTGTAGATGAATAGTTTATACTGTGACTGCAAAACAGAGACAAAGGTGCTGGATTTGAATTCTGGTTGTACTTTTTAATGTTTGTGTGACTTTAGGGCCACATTTAACCTTGGACCTTAGCTTTTTTACATGTAAAATGAGGTCTTTAGGACTTAAAGGCCCTTTCATGTCTAAATTGTATGGTTTCTTTAGTTTTTACTTATGCAGCAATATTCATTCTGTTCATATGTATGTTGATGTTTCATTCTCTTTTCTGCCAAGTAGAAACAAAAAAAATGGGGAAGGAGGTTCCCTTTCTTTTTCTACATCCGTCCCTATCCTCCAATCTATTTTTTATTTAAATTGGAATATGTGGCTAATAATACTAGCATTTCAATAATCCTTGGGACTGAATTCACCTTGAAAGAGAAATGGAAAATTGCTCCTACCTTTTCTTGGCAGAGCTAGAAGATGCTCAGTATGGCACTTCATGGCATTGTGTATACTGCCAAGGTTAGATGATGTATTGGTTAGCTTTGCAAAACATCCTTTTTTCTCTTTCTGTCATTGTTATTAGGGTTAGCTCTTGGGGAGGGGAAGGGCTAGATTCAGGAATGAAATGAAAAATATCCATAATTTTTTTTTTTAAGTCAAAGGAAAGTTAAGGAAGTTGCTACCGAGAAAGAAGATACTGCTGTTGCTTTCTCCTCAAAGGGAGCTAAGCTGACATTGGGGAATTGAGGCTTGAGAGAGGAAGCAACTTTCCCAGCTACTTGGGGTTGGCACAGTGCAAATAGGAACAGAGGGTGCCGATTAATCAGCCATTGATCTTTGGACTGGAGCCTAGCCACCATTTCCCCCCTCCACTCCCAGGTGTGCACCAAACCTTTTTTTACGATCTTAGTTTAATAGAAAGAATATTCGTTTTATAGTTGAGGATTTGGGTTAGAACCTCAGCTCTACTACTTTGGGGTCAATAAATCTTAAGAATTTACTAAGCGCTCACTGTGACAAATGATGTGCTAAGATGAGATGGAGAAATGGAGTGGAAGGAGATGCAGAGAACGTCAAACAGTCCTTGCCCTTACTCATTTCACATTTTTATTGGGAAAAATATACAAACAATCAAGTAGGCAGAGTTATTTAACTCCCATCCCCACCCCCTATTTCAAATAGGACTAAGAATGACTTCATGCCCCACATTTCAGTGTTGTTTTGAGTGTCAGTCCTTTAGAAATCATAGCACGATACTTTCCTTTTAAGAGTCACTGAATAATGTTGTGAGTCTTCTTTTTCTTTTTTTTTTTTTAAACCTAGGATCTACTTGCTGCTCCTTCCTCCCCTCCCTTTTTTCCTTTGGCTCTTTCCCAGTAGGTAGTAGGGCTGTGTGGGTGAAGTTCTCTGTCTGTTCAAGCATGAAGTTTGACAGTTGGCACTGAAATCGGGACTGACTGGATGACCCCGGGGGATAGTATGTTGACAAATGAGCACCAACTTTTGTTCAAAGTTTTTCCTTTGTTTCTGTAACTATTGGGATTAATCTAGACTTTACTATGAATTTGGAGGTGATAGGGATGAGGGAAAGACAAAGGATCCAGAGCATACCTTTTAGATGCTTAAAGAAGACAGGAAGTAATGATTCCCATTAGGATGTCACAGTTTCCAGCCGTGGGTGGGGGTGGGGTGGGGAAGGGGGGGCAGGTCACTTTTTCTTTCTTTGTGTGGGTGGACTGCCAAAGGAATCTGGATGGAGTGAGTAGTTTCTTAGGTCTTTTCTGCCAATTCCAGTCTCCTCATTCAACTTTCTTGTGGCTTGCAGTATTCCTCAGTGGCTATCTGAAGTGGAGGTCTTTAAATTAAATGATAGAACTTGCTTAGTCAAAAATTATTTGGGGCAGAGCATTCAGTTTTGACTGGATATAGCATGTTACAAACAGAAGCAGAAAAGTCAGAAAGAAAGGAATGGAGGTGATAGAGGGGAGGTGGTTAAGAGAGAAAGCCTAAGAAAAAAGAGGTGGAAAGGAAGAAGGAAAGGTGGACACCATTTCTCTCTTCTCTCCCCCCCCCCCCCCCAAGTTCATTTTCTCTTTGAAGAAAAGTATACTTCCCAGGATGCCTCCTTAGGAAATCATACTATTATGTCTTTTCTACTCTATTGCTAATGGCATTGCCTCATGGGAGGAGGAAGAAAATTGGAATGGTCTAGAAAATTCCAAGGAATTTCCCCTGACTCTGTATCTGTTCTCCTGCCAGCTCAGCCAAGCATTCCTGTAGCTTCCCAGACATGCTTTGGCCTGGCATTCTGGGAACCGACCAGCTAGGTTTGCACACAGTCCATGAATCTTACTCCAACAATGATCCTACTACTTTAATAATGGCTTAGATACATATAACACTTTATACAAAGTCCTATCTCATATATTCTTTCTTTTGGATCTTCACAAAAATTCTGTGAAGAGGGTTATGAAGTTGCTATCATGTCCATTTTATAAACAGGGAAACAAACCAAGGATCAGTGAATTTAAGTGATTTAAACTTTCGAAGTCAACAGAGCCAAAACTAGAATTCTCCTTGTCTCTTAGGAAAGTACTGTCTTTCTCCCTGCCTCCCCCTCCTTACCCACAGAAATATCTCTGTGACCTGTCACTTTTCACAATTTCTCTATTACTTTATTCATAGGCAGTCTTATTTGGGGAAGGGGAAGAGCTAGGGGACTTTCAACCAAATTTTAACTTGTAATGTACCTCCCTTGATTTGATCTACTTCTGAGAATAAGAGCAACTTGACCTCTTTTTCTACCAAAACCCCATGAAGTTCCCTTTTTTTGGTCCTTGTTCTCTAGTGCTTGTAATAGTGCCGTGGGCTTTCTAGGCACTTAATAAATCTGAGTTGAATTACTGTACTTTCTTAAATATAGTTTAGTCTATGTTCCCTGAATATCAAATGAGTTATCTCTATATACTAGCTTAGGTATGAAAAGATTCAAGAAAATGTTGATTCAATTAAAACTTCAAAGATGAAATGAGTCTGGGAGAAAATCCTGACTCATATTTGCCTTTTTTTTTTTTTTTTTTTTTTTTTTTTATGACATTCATTTCTGAACATATTCCTTCCCTCCCTTTCCCATAAAATAACCCATTTCTCTTAACAAAGATTTAAAAAGGAAGAGGAAAAGATCAGTTTAATAAAACCAACCAAATCTCCATTTCAACTGACATTACATGCATTATTCCACAGCGAAGCTTCCCCATCTCTACAGTGAAAGGTGAGGTACATTTTTTTCAGTTCTCTTTGCCCAGGCCAAGCTTGGTTTTATAATCACATAGAATTTTACTTATTTTTATCACTTTCCATTTACCTTGCTCTGTAGTCTGAGTATGTTGTTTTTCTGTTTGTGCTTATTTCATTCTGCATCAGATATTATATATTATAATATGTATTATTATATATTATCTGGTTTCACATTGTAATTTTTTAATTGTTTCTCATTAGATTCACATTCAACAGTTTATTTTTGTAGCCCTCAGTTAATGGTATCCCAGAATCTTAACAGGAGATGAGGCCCTTAAGCCTTATACAATTGATTGTACAACCCCAGGAGCTTGACATCCTTGGGGGATTGGGGTGGGGAACTATGGGATTGACCCTTGGAGAAGGGGATATCTTGATGGAAAAACCTCCTTTGGAGTTCTTCAAATATCTTGTTTGGTCTGGAGGAAGGAAAGCTACTTTACATTCCAAAGACCCAAGAATGTTGCCAATGTGTATCTGTGTTATTGTTACTCTTATCATCATTCTTAAATTGCATCTCCTTTTCTTTTTGGGGGGTAAATGTTACAAAATTATTCTAACCTTTATACAAAAACTAGCTCCGGCTGAGAAGACAATTATCTTAGCAACAGAACTAATAGATTGACAACCATTTTTCCATAACCATTTTTAACTTGGGGAATATGTAAGCCAGAGCTGACTGTGGTATTCCAGAGCAATGCATAAACAGATGCAGAGCCTAATCTTACCGTCTCTTTTTTTTCTGGAATGACGATGACTCTTTCTGTGAATATTCTTTATTCCTCCCCATCTATTCAAAATTATACATGCTTCAGACATTCTGACACAAGTTCCATTTCTCCATAAAGCCCTCCTTAACTGATAATTAGTCCTCACTGATCTCCCATCCTCTTGAGTTCTGATAGCCCACTGTATGTATCTTGCAATGGATTACTTAATCATACGTAATCAGTATGAAAGACAGTAGGGTTTGGTAATTAAAGAGCCAGACTTTGAGACTTGTTACAGTATCAGTGAAGGGATTTATCATACCATCTATAAAATCAGTCTCTTGTTGTCATTGGAGATTTGCTTTTATAATCAGATTATAAAGTCCTTGAGATCAGAAATTGTTTTGTGATTTTTGTTTTATATATTTTTCCATAGCATCTTCTCCCTTAATCTTAGTCCCATTTGAATTAAATTTAACATTTACTGTGAAAGGAGCTCTGTGAGGTTCTGGAGACACTCCTTTATTGTTACATCCCTTGTTCCATTGCTCTAGTGCTATTATGTGCCTTGCTGAACTCCATCCCTGTATTACACAATCCCTCTCCCTCATCTTCCTCCTTTGCTCCTAACCTTAGACTATTGAATAGAGCAAACGAGTGTATTTGGGGTTTTAGAATGTGTGGACCCAGAGTAAGCAGTGTTTCACACTCCACCTGTCCATGTCTGGTACTTCTTGCCACTGTGGTGTCTTCCTCAGGTCCTCACTCTATTCCCCACCATACATATGCAGGCAGTTGACACATCTTGTTTCTTCTACCCCCATGTTCTTTTTTTTTAAATTTTCTTTTAATAATGTTATTTTTTCAATTACATGTAAAGGTTGTTTTCAGCTTTCATTTTTGTAAGATTTTGAATTCCATAATTTTTCTTCTCCCTTCCTCTTTTACCTCTCCCCTCCCTACTAGCAAGTAATCTGATAATAGGTTATATATGTATATTCTTTTTAAATATTTCTCTATGAGTCATATTGAGAAAGAAGAATGCTTTGATTTACAGTCTCTATAGTTCTCTCTATGGATTTTGGATGGTACTTTCTATCCAGTATTTATTGGGATTGCTTTGGATCACTGAACTGCTGAGAAGAAAGTTCATCAGAGTTGACCATCACATTAATCTTGCTGTTGCTATGTACAATGTCCTTTTCTGCCTTCATATTCTTTCTTAAATCTTCCTCTTTTCTATGCTTACACAACCATTGCTGTACTTTATGTTCTCATTGACTCTCAGCTGAACCATTGCTATAGTCCTTTACTTTGTCTAATGACAATTCAGTGACTATGATCTCAAGTCACTATTCTTCCAATTCACTAAAACAAGTGCCAAAGTAATTTTCTTAAAAAGTATGGTCACCCCTCCCCCTCAAACTCTAGTGGCTCCCTATTATATCTAGCATGACATAAATACATTAATTTGCATTTAATTTTTTTTTTTATAACTGGATCTTTCAGTTTTTCTAGTCTTCTTGTACATTATATTTCCTTCTGTACACTCTACAGTTCAGCCACATTGAGTTCCTTGCTACTTTTTACCTGCTTGCTCTGTTGCCTATTTCTGTACTGGCTATCTCCCATGACTGGAGATCCCTTTCCCCAAATCTTGACTTCCTTCTAAGCTTAGCTCAAAAGCTGCCTTTTGGAGGAAAACTTTGCTGTTCTTACATCTTCTGGTATTTTCTATTCTGATTACCATATATTTGTTTCTACCTATTTATGTGCATGTTGTCTCTGCTATTAGAATGTAAGATTCCTGCTGGCCAGGATTGTGTTTTTGGTATTTCCAATATAAATGCTTATTGACTGATTTAATCATGTACTAGAGAACCAAGATTTAGCTTATCCAGCATGTGGGCAAAGAGCTATATTAAACTATAAGTTTAATTTTATTATAATAAATTTATTACCAACAATTAAATATTATTTAAAGTTTTAGTGTACCTAAGAATTATTGGTCTACACATTCTTTTAAGGAACACTTTCTCTTTGACTCTCCACCTTACAGACTCAAATATGATTTTTTCCCCTCCACAGTAATGATATATCTGTGCTTTCTTAGGAGAAGGAAATTAATGAAGCAGTTGCTGCAGCTGCAGTGACTGATGTGGAGAGTATGAAATACTAATGTCTCATGTAGAAACTGCAACTTTTTCATAGGTACAATATGTTGTTTTAATTGTTTTATGTGTTAAATAAATGATCAGAATTTTTTAAAAAATAAAGGCTTAGGGTAGGCCCTAGAGTTATTTGTGTTTTGTTTTTTTTCACATTTGTGGAGATCTTGAACCCCTAATTCCCTTGAATCTTCATTGAATTTTCCACATGCTATCATAGGAGAAATCAAAACTCTGAAAGGGAAAGAACAGTAAAACAGAAGACTTAAGAATTGCCCAGAGTTATGGCGAATGGCCATTTCTCTTGGGTTGGGATGATTAAGTATATAAAGGAACTGATTTACTGTAACTCAGCTTTAGTGTGTTAACCAGGACTTTTTTTTTTTTTTTAAATCAAAAGTATACCAGTTTTCACAGGTTTATTTGTAATTTTTTTTTTCATTTCAGAGCTTTAAAACTTTTTTTCTAAATAGTATTTTATTTTTCCAAATACATGCAAAATAGTTTTCAATTCACCATTGAAAAACCTTGTGTTCCAAATTTTTTCCCCTCTTAACTCCCTCCCTTCTTCTCAAGACAGTCAGGAATCCAATATATGTTAACCGTCTTCTAAACATTTCCATATTCTTAATGCTGCCCAAAAAAAATCAGATTAAAAAGGGAAAAAATACAAGAGAGAAAAACAAACAAGAACTAATAAGGTGTAAGTACTATGCTTTGATTCACATTCAGTCCTCATAGTTCTCTCTCTCCATGCAAATGGCACTTTCCATCACAAGTCCATTGGAATTGTCTTGAATCATCTCATTTCAACCAAGACTTCTGAAATTGAAACAGTCAGTGTGGATCTCCTGTCTCCATGACAGCTCCTCCCTTTACAAGAAGGCAGCCCAATATAGTGGAAAGAATGCTGGTTCTGGAGTCAAAGGAACTAAGTTCAAATTCTACCTCTGATGCCTATTTGATTTTAGTTAAATCTCTTAACCTCCTTTGACTACCATTTCCTTATTTGCAAAATGAAAGGATTGGTTAGGTAGCCTCTAATCTCCTATCTGGCTCTCTTATCTGTGATCTCTTATTGCTTATATGCTGGTTAACTTATTCCCTAGATTCAACCTGAGGCACAGTGTTAGAATTAATGTCAAAGAACCAACAACTAGGGTTTGTTGATCCAGCCTCTTTATAATTATAGAGTTGCAAACTGAGGCATAAAAATGGAAAGAATTACCTGAGAATACACAATAATAAATAATTGGGAAAAAACCAAATCTTGGATCCAGGTCTTTAGACTGATGTTCCTTCTCTTCTTAAAATAGGGAAGACATGACCAGCAATGAATTACAATGCTCACATTCTGAATTTTCATGCTCACATTCTGAATTTTCATTCTTCTAGTGCATTTCTGTAGTCTTCAAGCAAAAGTACAGGGATAGTGTCTGAGACCAATATTGATTATAGTAATACTTAATCCCTGCTTTACTTTTTGCCCTTCACTTGAGAAATTCCAACACTTTACAATTCAAAATTAATCTTATCTCGAGTTATATCCCTAGAACAAAGTATTACAAATGATTGTGAAAAGAACATTGTATGTAGTTAGTGTATCAGGGTTTAAATCCAGAACTGCTTCTCTTAACTAAGGTCATTAATCTTTGACATGAAGGGATTGAACTAGATGACCACTTTAGAATTCTTCCAGCTCAAAGTCTGTGATACTATTGTTTGAAAAGTTGACAAAATAGAGAATAGGAGAGAATAGGAAAAATTCTTTGGTCACCATTTTTTTTTCCCTCATCTGCCCCATTGAGGTAATATCCTTTGCTCCTGCTTAACTCTCAAGGTTGTTTGGGGGAAAAGTAACTTTAGGATGGAAACTGGGTTCTCTTCCCTAGATCCTACCATTAGCTTGTTGTATGACTTTAGTGAGTTATTCTAGAGAGATGGATTAAATGATCTCCTTCCTGAGCTTTATCTAGCTCTGACATTCTGTAGCTGCATTATTTTGTTTGTTAGATTATAGCCTTATTAGGCTATATTTTATTTTTATTTTATAATATTTAGTTTCCCCCACAATTACTTGTAGAAACATTTGGTTGGTTTTTTTGCTTGTTTGTTTTCAGTTCCAAATTCTTTACCTCCTGCCCTTCCTCCTCCTTAAGAAGATAAGCAGTCTGGTAGAGGTTATACATTAGCAATCAAATCAAACATTTCCAGGAAAATTCAAGAAAGAAAGAAAGTGCTTTGCTTTGTATTCAGACATTATTAATTCTTTCTCAGCAGGTGAATAGCATTTTTCATCTTTAGTTCTTTGGGATTGTGTTGGATCATTATATTGTTTAGAACAATTCACACACAGTTGTTCATTGTACAATATTACTTTTATTACATACAGTGTTTTGGTTATACTCATTTTACTCTGTGTCAGTTCATGTAAATCCAAGTTTTTCTGAAATCATCCTGCTCATCGTTTCTTTTTCTTTCTTCCTTTATTTTTTTTTTTTTTTGAAAATTCCTATTTATTTAATTTCACATAATAACACATTGATTCTGCTTTTTTGGAGAGTATTGTTCATTCCTTGAAAGAGAATTTGATTCAAAGCAACAAATGTTCAATTAATCAAATATCATGCTTAGGGGATACTATGCTAGCCACTGGAGATATATAAAAATGAAGACACAGTTTCTGTATTTAATAAATTGGATAAAATAAGTATTCATTTAGCAAATACAAATTATAATATGATGAAGAGAAGCATATACAAATGAAACTTGGAATCGGAAATTGAATTCTCCACTAAAATCCATCCTCTGATGCATAGTAGCTGTGGGAATATGTTGCTCATCATTTCTTATAGCACAATAATATTCCATTACAGTTACAACAACTTGCTCATTGGCCATATATTTTATGTATGTTTGCATAGGTCTCATTTGATCCTTAAAACAAGGATTATTATTACTTACTAGAGGATACGAGAAATAAGTAATAGAAACAACACCTGGCAGCTTATTCCTTTCTCATAGGCTACATGTATATACATGTGATTGTAAATCTATATATCTCTATTGATCTTTTGCTTTTGAATCTGCTACATTTTCCAGTTTATTTTTTCTTTTTTCCTGTGACAGAACTATCCCTTGTAATAAAAGGAAGAGAAACAAACATAATTCAGCAAAATTAAACTAATATATTGCCAAAAATCCAATATTATATGCAGCACTTTTCTTATCTCTGCAGAGAAATGCTTTCTCTTTCATGACTTTCTTAGCATAATGCAAAATTATTTGGAAATATATATTTGGAAAGTATACTCATAACTGATAAATTAATGATATCATTATCACTCACAATGATTATATAATTATTATGCCATTTGGAATGGTTTAATCATAGCTCTTAAGATGTCTTCTAGGTTGAATGTTTTTTGACTAAGAAAGCCATGATTTGTCATTTCGAATTCAAGCCAATAATAGCTTTTGACGCTGGGTATTACTTTACCTCTCAGTGCTTTAGGCAACTCTTTTAAGACTTCTAATTACTGAGAATTTATTTGACTTGGATAAGAAGGTGTGTCCTCACCTGGGAGGTCTATAAACCAATGAAATCCTTTTCCCTTATCCTCTTATTAGAAATGCTAATGATCATCTACATTCAGTCTATAGCCTGGGAAGTGGCATTTGTGTTGGTTTCACAGTTTTGCCTAGTCCATTCCTCCCAAATTCTTATGTTTTGGATATTTGTTCAAATAGTTGAAGTGTTTGTGACATGTAGAAACCTAAACTTGTTTCTCTCTTTTTTTTTTTTTTTTTAATTTTTAATATCCCGTAGGCTCTGCTTAGAAGTCTAGCTACAATCTCCTAGAACTCTTGGAGAAGACATCTTAATCCTTACCCCTTTCTTTAGAATTAATTGTAAATTATAAGTGATTTTAGGGGTTGTACTCATAGTCTTACGTTTGTCATTTTACATAGGAAAAAATTAATTATTTTTCTCTATAAGAAGATTTTTCAGGTTGATATTGGTTGTGCTTGCTTGTCTATCTTCCACTAACATCCAACATCCTAGTTTTCCAAGTGGCTACTTTCAAGGGGTGGCAGAATGTCTGGGGCCATGAATCTTAAGTTCCTCTATATTTTTCACTCTGGGGAACAGATTGCTTGCTAGAATGTGGGAAAATGGGAAGCTACCAGAGTAAGTTTCAATTGTTCCTCATGTTGCTTGGATTAAATATCTTTATCCCCAGGGTCCCACAATTCTTCCACCTTGTAGCCATGTGGTTGGGCTGGGATATATTTGTTCTGGATGGTTTGTTTAGATTTTCTTTGTTTCTTTACTCCACCCACAATAAAACAAAGAATGGTTTAAGTAAAAAGGATTTATGGTCATTAGGATAAGATGAAAAGATTTTTGTCTAATGAAAGAGGGACCAGAATCTAGTTCAAGATTGGAGGCTGTGGAAGTATTTTGTTGTAAAGTTATTTTATTCAATGCCTTTATTGAATGAGTACTTGAAAACTATGTCTTCTCCCTTCCATCAACCAGTCTAGATCAATAGAATTTACCTGTGATTTTTTTTTTCTTGAAAGCTTGCTCAAAAGTGAGCAAAAACGTTTAAAAAATTAACGTTTTTTAAAAAAATACTAAGTCCATTTGCTCAGTAAATTCCATCATGACCCACTCATCAAACTTTTTTTAAAATTTATGACTTTTATTCAAATACAGTCCTACTACTTATTAAGCTTTTGAAATACAGGGAGGAAAACAAGGCAGCATTCTCATTTCCTGAAGGAGCAGATAGTCTATAGGATATTACAAACCAGATAAGTAATTACAAAGTCTATGATTGGTAAAATAAAATGATTTCAGGAAGGGAGGGCATTAGTAATTGAGAAGATCTGGAAATAATAATAATAATAATAATAATAATAGTATTTATATAGCAGTTTTTAAAGTTTACAAAGCCTCCCATATATATAATTTAGACTAAAGCTTAAAGCTAAACCTTTTGGAGCTCCCTATATGTGATCTCATTTGATCCTTATGTTCAAATGAAGAAGGAAAGGCCTTGTGTGGCTTAAGTGGTTCCTGAGCTATTCTTTGCAGGAAATTAGAGATTTCCAAAGTTAAAGGTGAATGGGCAGTATAATTTAGACACAAAGGGACAGCCTGTGACATAGGTTGGAGCTGGAACATTACAAATGGGGTATAATTAGTCATCTAGATTGACTGAAATACTGAGTGAGAAGCATTATTGATATGAAATTAGACTGAAGTAAGTGGGACTACGTAATGGAGAACTTTAAATGCTGGGCTGAGTATTAAGCTCATGATTCAATACATGAAATTTGATTTTTGCCTGTAATATTATAGGGAATCAGGGAAAAGTTCTTGAGATGGTAATATGGATAATGTGTGCCAGGCCCTGCACTAAACACTTACAAATGTTAGTTCATTTGACTTTCACACTAATCCTGGGAGGTAGACACTGGCATTATTCTTATTTTACAATTGAGGAAACTGAGCAGATAAAGATTAAGGGACAGTCACCCAATTTCTGTATGTGACTAAGACCTCATTTGAATTTAGGTTTTCCTGACTTCAGACACAACATACTATCTATTATTTCACTTAGTTATTTGGTTATCTATATATAAGGCGGCCTTAGAGTATGAAAACCACTGTCTTGGTTAAAATCATCTTTTTCTTCACCTCAGTCATCATTTCAAACCTGAGATCCTAGCTATTGTCCAAAAGGCATATGTTCTGATACAGTAGTTATACTTTTCAGGGCTAATGCATAATCCTGCAAGGTATAATTAAATCTGGCACATCATTCATTCTCTTTCTCCTTTCTCCCAAAGAGCTGATCCCTTTTAAGATAGGGAACAAGAAGAAGAAACTGGATTGTTACTAATAATTATTGTTGGGTCATTTTTCAATTGTGTCTGAGTCTTCATGAACCATTTTGCATTTTCTTGGCAAAGATACAGAAGTGATTTGCCATTTCTTTCTGTGGCTCATTTTAAGATGAAGAAATGAGGCAAATATGGTTAAAAGATTTGCTCAGAGTCACAGAGCTAGTTGTGAGACCAGATTTAAATTTTGTTGTAAGTAGGAATATTAGTGACTACAGACACAGATATTCTTATCTACTGTGCTATCTAGGTGCCCTATTACCACTACTCATAAATTATGCCCACATTTTGAGTCAATGAATGAAAAACTATTAAGTATCTCTCATGTATGTAATTAAACACTGAAGATGCAAATAGAAAAGGCTAGATAGATGTCCTTGCTCTCCAGAAACTCACCTGATAATGAGGAAATAACATGGGTGTAAACTCCTTGTGAATAGGGATTATTTTATTTTTTGTACCGTTGTGTCCCCAGGGCCTACCTGGCATAGTGTCTGACAATAGTGGACACATGATTAGAAAAGCCCACAAGGCTTCAGCTATGGGGCAAGTTGTCAAATCTCAGAAGAACTTAGGTAAACTGACAGTGCTGGAGATCTTGAATCCTGAAGATCTCACAAGGCCTAGTCATGTTCTGGCTCACCAGAAGGAAGGCATATTGGCAGCTCCAATCTTAGCCAAGCCATCTGAGCAGTCACACATTCCCATGAGTTGAATGGCCAGGAGAGAGAAAGGTCAAAGGCAAGCCGGGATGGGTGCTATGCCCCTGGTGATGGTGGGTGTTCCCATTGTCTACCTGTCCTGGATTTGGGCCAGATATCCAACAGTTTGAGCCCTATAGCCACAGGCCCTGTTTGGGCTTAATATCTGTGTCTTCCACTGATCTGTTCAAATCTTTTGTTTCAGTCTGGGTTCCTGTGGAAAGGGAACTTTTGGACATAATATATCCTTCCTCTCCCAGAGCTTTCTTTCTGTCTTGCCCCTTTTAATAATCTTTAATCCCCAAACCCAACACGAGACAAGTTTTGATTTCACTCTGCTCAGTTCATAGGGAAACATGGGGAAATAACAGGGAATTGGACTTGGGTTAAAGCAAACAATAAAAACCCAAAATCATCACTATTTTAATTTTGCTCTATATATGTGTGTGGTGGGATAACTATTTTAGCCTCCAGCTCTGCCAGCTGAGAGGATGTCCACATAGACTAATTTCTCTGTAAAAGGATAGCAGGAAATAGGAGGAATGGATAATCTTTGCAGGAGTCAGTTTAACAAATTCATTCCCCTACAAGAACCACCATACAAGGAAGTGGGATTGAGTTTGCTTTTGTGTTCTCCAGGAAACCCTCTGGCCATTCTCTTCCTCCCCATTCATGCCGAGATCTTTGTCTAGAGACAGATGTAGTTTATGGTCATTTGGAAAGAAATACTTCATACTTACTGTATGAAGGGGAACCAGATGATCAGAGAGCACTTTATGAACTCCAATCTCTAAGGATTAAAGGAGGCCAGGAGACCTGTTAAAGGGACACTGTGGTAGAGTAGTTTTAGTTACTTAAAATCTATCCATCTTTTTGAATACAATATCATCCTAGAATATCACTGAATAGCAGTACAAGATACTTGGCAGGGTGGGGATAATATGAGAGAAAGCTAAGGGTTCTTGAGATTAAAAAAACCTCAACCAAATAAACCACTAATTGGGCAACAAAAACACATGAAAAAAAGAAACAAGAATAGAACATATTTTAATCAAGTTTAGGGTCTCTTTCAGCTCAGATATTTAATCACAGAATGTTGTATTTGGAAGATTCCCTTAGAAAGTCCCAAACCCTCATTTTATACCTAAAGAAAAAGAATGAATAAATGAAAAGCAAGTATTTGCCATTTACTATACTCGTCACTGTACTCAATGCTATAGATGCAAATAAAAACAAGATTGTTCCTGCTCATATTCTAAAGGCAGTTAAATAATGCAGAATCTGGAACTTGGAATCAGGAAGATCTGAGTTCAAATTCTACTTCAGATACTTAGTAGCTATGTGATCCTGGGCAAATCAATTAGTCTATATGCCTTAGTTCCCTGACAAGGCTTATGGTGATGCATCTTGATGCATTGTTTCCGTTATTTTTTTTGACACAGCCAGAGTTTTTAGTGGCCAGAGTTGTGGTAGCTGTGATTGCTGAGTAGGCAGGGGCTGAAATGCATGAAAAGTTAGTTGCCAGGTCCCATCTACACCAGAATTGCTCTTCTGGCTGGCAGTCTGGAAAGTTGGCTGTTTCTGGAGGAGCCCAAGTTCTGCGCCTGTCTCTATTGGGCCTGAAATCTTGACAGTGGTTTGACCTACCTGACATGCTGTGTTCTGTCTCACTCTGTGCTTGTTGTTGCTGCTGCGAGGATGGTCGTTGGTACTGGTGTGCCATATCTCCACAAAAAAGATGAAGTGGCTTAACTTTTAAGAAGCTTGGAGAAGTTGAACCCAGGGTTTTTCAGCCTCTCGTGTTTATAATAAATACTCAACAAGTGTAATAAAAATTATTTTAAGTTTAAAAATTTATGCTAGTTTTAGTAGGAGTTTTTGTTTTTTGACTTTTGGTCTAGATGTGTTGGTTTTTTTAAAGCTGTAACTGACAGTTTGAGGGAGTTTTCCTTGGGCACTGTGACATAGTAATTTGCTATACTCCCTCTCTCACATAAAGCTCCATTTTTTTTTTTTAAAGGAATGATTTTTTTTTTGGGGGGGGGGGGTGCAATCTAGGATAAGAGACTTGCCCGGAGTCACACAGCTACTAAGTGTCGGAGACCTCATTTGACAAGTTCTCTTGTCTCCAGGGTTGGTGTTCTGTCCAATATGCCACCTAACTGCCTCTGGAACACATTAGCTTTTAATAAAATAATAAAAAGAACACTGTTTCTCTGTTCTCTTTGTCTTTTATGGTACACTCTGATTTTGTGATTCTCAATATTAAAACTTAAAATGTAAAAGAGTATTATGGTCTGGTTCCAAAGGAGACTTCACAAAGGAAGAGGTGGGACTGGAGCACAGCCCTTGAAGATTGAGGAGGACGAAGAAGATGGGGGGGGGAGGATTAGTTTTTCTAAGCCAAAGAACTGAACGTGAAAGGAGGCTCTCCAAGTCTAGACAGAAACTTTTCTTCTAGGTTTCCATAGAAGAAAACTTTTTTTTTTTTTTCTGAGGGGCAGAATAAATGACAGACAATTTAATTTAAGTCCATGCTTCTGGAAACTCAGAAAAAAATAGGACTATGTAGGAACGGGGGCGTAAGTGTCTGAGGTCAGATTCGAAGTTACCTGTCCTGATTCTGGGCCAGTGTTTTTAGTCATTTGATGCGGTCAGGGAACCAAATTATGCGATGAGTGGCAGTGCAAAGTTGAGGTGTGAGGATCCCCTTCTAGTCTGCACAGATTCAATGGAAAAGAATTCACAAATCTGAAATATTAGACTGGCAAAAAGAAGTTTATTGTTGGCACTGCAGAAGCCAGCTTTTGCTAGGAAGACTGACTTCCTAGTGACAAAGTCCTGGCAGAGAAATAAAGGTCCTAGTAGAGAAATCATGGCAAAAGATAAAAGCTTTATCACTGAGAAGAGAATGTCTTCGCAGAGGGCGCAGGGTCCTGGTAGGCAGCTGTGCCAAGAGAGGTCCCTTGGTATGGCATGATTCCTACTTCAGGCCTTTGCAAATTATGAGTTTAAAATTGTGTGTTTTTATAAGGAACCTGAGACTGAAGTTTCAGTTGAATGAGATTCCTTCAATGTTGTCTCTGCCCCCAGGCCTAGGTTTCAGGTTGAATGAGACCACTTACAGGGAGTGCTGATTTTCAGCTTAATAGATATATCAGGTCCAGATCTCCAGCTACATGAGACCACTTAAGTAGAAGTGGTCCTGGACTCAACTCTATAGAGGGTCTAATTAGTCCCACCAAGATAACAGAATGAAACTACTTTATCTTGATTCCCTGAGGCGGGCCTGTCTCAGAGGAGAATTTCTCTAGAGTTCAAAGAGCGTTCCCCCCCGCAAGTCAGGACAGTTTCAGGGCCTGCATCACACTAGCTAGTAACTTTCCTGAGTTGTCTAACTAGAGTCTTTCATTGCTGGAAAAAACTAGAGAAAGTGTAAAGCTAAAAGGAACTTTAAGAGACCATCTAGTCCAGGAGTTTTTAACCTGGAGTCCATAAACTTGTTTTTTAAAAAAATATTTTGACAACCTATTTTTCAAAATAATTGGTTTCTCTTATAATCCTATGTGTTTTATTTTAAGCATTTAAAAACCTTGTTTTGAGAAGGGATCCACTGCCTTTGTCAGATGGCCCACTCCTCTTTTAAGTTTTGCCTTCTTCCATTAGAATTTAAACTCTTTGGAGGTCAGGGATTGTCATTTTACTTGTATTTGAATACTTGTTGACTTTCTGTCTTTGTTCTGAGCTTCCTTGGTTCTGGAGGTAAGCATTGAGTTTTTGCTTTTGGCCAGACTTGACAGTTTGTTTAAACTGAGACCTAATTGAAAGCATGTGGCAGGGAACTGGAGGCCCTGGCCCTTTAAGATTTAGCCTTCAAGTGAATTTTGGCAGAAGAGATACTGAAGATTTAATTTTAGAGTCTGAGAGGGGACTGGGGGGAAAGTCCCCAGTCTGCATCTGGTTTGCATTAAACCCTTTCCTTTAGCAAAGGGCCATGTTTACCGTTGAAATTCAGGGCCCAAGCTAGGGGATGAAGAGTGGGGGAAGAATATTGTCATTCCTTGCAGTAGGCACCTGAGCTCTGTGATATAATACATATGACTTTCTATGCATCCTTCCACAATGTGATTTTAAAAAAATTAGTCCCCACTTTTTATTCTTAGACCTGAGGTAAGCATTAGTGTGCAAATAGTTACAGTTGGAACTTGCCATTTTAATTCTGGCCCAGAGCTTCTGAACTCTACTGAATTGGCTGTCTGTCAGCTGGGTTTGTCTTGAGGATCGTCCTACTGAGATATGTTTGCTATCCTCATTCTCCAAAGGGACCCACAAGAAACTTCTTGCTGAGACATTTTCTGTGATCCTCATGTTGGGCTATGGAAGGATTAAGGAAGACTGAAATAAATCTGCCAATGAAATTCTCCTTAGAGCAGGATTTTTGGATTTGGATTTTCTTATGGACTATACCCAAGTGTGTGGAGGAAGAGGAGATCCAAGTGTTAGTGTGAAGTTTTGTTATTGTGTAGGCACTATATACCTACTCAGGAGCGTGACTCAAGTTATAGAATGGGATTCCCTTTAACAACTTTCTTAAGAAGACAGTGTAATAATTATTTTTTATGGGAAATGGTAGTGATGAAGTCCTGGATCATTAGATGAGGTTGGTAGAGAAAGCCTGACATACTGATAAGATTGCTCTCTGAGACAAGCAGAGAAGGACACTGATGGGGATCATCAGCTCACCCTTACAGGCCTATCCCTTGTGTAAATCTTGGGTAACTCCACTTTATTGTATTAAATGAAATTTCAAATCCCTGAGGTTAAAATTTCCCTATAAATCTGCTGATGGCCCACACCATCTTCCCTGAATCCTTTTTGAGTTAGCCTGTCAAGGTGCACTTTCTCATGGTATCTTTCCTTTCACCCTGTCACTCCCCCATTCCTCATGGTGTCTTTCTCCTTTTTACAGCTAACTAACTCTTGGGGCACTAAACTGATGAACTAGCTTGCCAACCAATGGCATACTCCCACTCAGAAGTTTCCCTTTCTCCTGGTTAATTGTCTTTTCTATTGTTAATTGTAAAAGTAAAGGAAACCACTTTCCTTGCTAACTATATGCTCTCCCAATTCTATTTCATATTTACTGCTGCTGGTGTTTATTTTACCTCTTCATTTTGTTTGTAACCTCTTCTCATGAACTTACCTTTTGCCAAAGAGGAAGGCCATTGTGGAATTATCACATGACCAAACTCCAACATTTAGTTCACTGAATTTCAAACACATCATTAGTAACTTATCCAAAGTCAAAAAATGTTAAGGAGGTGACCAGAAATAATATAATAACAATATAGCCAGCATTTATGTAATGTGTACTATGTAGGTAGTGAAGGTTGTATGTCAACAGCTTTACAAATTTTAGCTCATTTGATCCAGCAGCCTAGGAGATAAGTACTATTATTCCCAATTTGCAGTTGAGGAAACTGAGGCAGAGATTTTAATTTTTTTTTAGGGGTCTCAGAGCCATTAAGTGTCTGGGGTTGGAGTTGAACTTAGGTCTTTTTGATTTCAGGCTCAGTGCTTTGTTCCACCTCTCTTGAATTTCTGAGTTTTCTGTCTTATTGCTATCTTCAAAATGGTTTGGATTTTCTTCTCAGTCTTCTTTATTTCTTTCTTTTATCCATTTCTTCCCTTTAAAAGGAACTAGCTATGTGAGATTTCCTTAAATCAGGATGGGAAAAACACTTGAATGCCAGGTCGTATTTTTAGGCAAATATTCCCTCTTGTGGCCCTAGAGATTTAGAAAAAATAGGAAATTCTTAATCTATAGGGGTAATATTTGATCATTCACTGTGGCAAGTCAGTTTTTCTTGTAAAATTCTGCCTACCTGCCTGAAAGGGGAGAGCAGAGGGCCAGAGATAGAAGGGATAGAAAAGATAGCTTCTTGAGAAAAGCTCCTTACTGGAGCTGCTTTCTCTTAGAAACACTCTTGTTCCCCTAGGGCATCAATCTTTACATTTTAATGAGTAATTATTAAACACCATAATTATCCTGAGCCCCAGAAATGGGAATTTCAGAAGTTGACTCTTGGGTGTTTGCTCTTAACTCTTTATTTTCCTAAATCTGTGGCAACCACTTGCCGAGTCTGACACAGTAGCTGCCCAGGATAATCCAGGCTGGTTGGGCCTGCTGGGTGCCTTCCCCCTTTAACTGACGCGCCCTCCCCCCACCCCTTCCCCTTCCCCTCCTTTTCCAGGACCGCAGGCAGGAATGATGGAAAGCAGAGCAGGGACAGGCTCTGCTTTGGCTGCCATACAGCTCTGAGGGAAGTCTGGAGCTGCTGAGTTAATAGGAAACTCCAGCAGCACAGACTTGTACTTTTAAGAGAATGGCCTTGTTTGGATCTGTCCTTTCTTCACCCTCCCAGGCTGATACACAAAGATTTTGGCCTGAGGCTCTGACAGAACACCACTGGGAAACCAGGAACATCAAATGACTAAGATCATACTGCATACAGGAACATTTCCTGACACATTCCCCTTCCCCTCATTCCTGTCCTGCCACCTCTCTACCCCTTAAGTTCTTTCTGTTTGAGTATTATTGTTCTCATTCCCAAGATCTTTTCCTTGTGAGCTGCTGGGTGACAATTTTTTGGCTGGTGGGTTATAAAGAATGATCCAAAACTTCTAAACTAGTCTTTGGGGGAACGTCTAGTCAGTTCTTTCTTTTTCCTTGCAAACAAAACAGGCTATCCTTCATTCTCTTGACTTCCAAGTCCTCCCACACAGAAAATCTCCAAGCACTGCTTTCTTATAAACTTACCATGGCTCTCATTTTCTGACTCCCTAAACTTTTTACCTTGGCATTCAAAGGCTCTATCTTGACTTTACAACTTCCTCGTAATTTTTAAACTCATTAACCAAACAATTAGCTCACATTTATTACATGTCTATTATGGACCAAGCACTGACAAGAAAATCTCAAATAGTACATATATATAGTAAGCTCCTTGAGGGTAGAAACTACTATCATTTACCTCTTTTTATATCCCCAATGCTTAGCACTTTACCTACCTGGCATATAATAGGCACTTATTAAATGTTTATTGATTAATTGACATACAAATATATTCAAAGTAAATAAAAAGTTATTTCTAGGGATCTGGCAGGAATCATGTAGCTAAGGAGGGAACTAGATATAGAAGCTAGAACTGCCCTTGGTGGTTGTCTAGTCCAACCCTTTCATTTTCCAGATGAGACTACTGAGATCCAGAGTTTGACTTACATTGTTGTAAATGTAATGAATCTTCAATGTTAGAGGCAGGCTGGGATAAGGCTCAGATTGAGATCACTTTAGCTTCATGGTCCTACCCTCCAGGGAGGTCATCCAGTCTGAAATTCAAGTTATGTCAAACCCCTGAAATCTACCCTCTAGAGGTCTCCAGCAATCTCACCTTGCCCGTGCCCTCTTAGAAATCCCAGTCATGGTCCATATATATATATATATATATATATATATATATATATATATATATATAATATATAATTTTCCCTATAAAAATCTATTTATGGGTTACCGCATGGCTGCTGCTCTCCTTTGGGCCAGAAAAACCATGGCATTCTGCCTTGTGGTATCTTTCCCCTGCCCCTTTTCCCATGCCATTCAGTATCTTTCCTAATTCCACTATGCTTCCCAGCTCCCCTTCTTTGTCTAACTCTTTATTTTATTTTATTTTATTTTTATTTAATAGCCTTTTATTTACAGGTTATATGTATGGGTAACTTTACAGCATTAACAATTGCTCAACCTCTTGTTCCAATTTTTCACCTCTTACCCCCCCCCCCTCCCCAAAATGGCAGGATAACCAGTAGATGTTAAATATATTAAAATATAAATTAGATACACAATAAGTATACATGACCAAACCGTTATTTTGCTGTACAAAAAGAATCAGACTCTGAAATATTGTACAATTAGCTTGTGAAGGAAATCAAAAATGCAGGTGGGCAAAAATATAGGGATTGGGAATTCAATGTAATGGTTTTTAGTCATCTCCCAGAGTTCTTTCTCTGGGCATAGCTGGTTCAGTTCATTACTGCTCCATTGGAAATGATTTGGTTGATCTCGTTGCTGAGGATGGCCAGGTCCATCAGAACTGGTCATCATATAGTATTGTTGTTGAAGTATATAATGATCTCCTGGTCCTGCTCATTTCTTTGTCTAACTCTTTTAGGTGCTAAGTCCCTTTCAGGATTTAGTCTGCTAGCTAAGGGCATGCCCCAACCTCATGGGATGCTCCCTTTCTACTGATAATCATGAGTTCCACTGAGAAACTTTTCTTTAATATGTTCTTCCAACTCTTTCATATTTACCATTCTTAGTGCCTATTGTATCTCTTCATTTTGTCTCTAACCTGTTCCCCTAAGTAAGCCAAAGAGAATGGCCATTGTGAATTCTTCACATGACTGAATCCAACTTTTGGTGCCTGCCATTATCTGGTGTCTACGTCACCCACATATATATATATATATATATATATATATATATATTTTTTTTTTTGGTCCTTGAATCACATCAAGTGGAAGAATTGGGATTCAAATGCAGCTTTTCAGATTCCTAGCTCTTTCCCCTACCATGTCCCACAGTTTTTTCCTGTTAACCATATTCTAGAGAAAGCAGAAGTAGAATAAAGGTTGACTAGTCCCTTCTTTTTCACCCAATGGTGCTCTATACCCTGAGACTTATTATTTTTCTTTATTTTGTACTTCAAAATGATGTGGTGTTAGTGGCAGTGCAGAGAGTTGAGGTGTGAGAATCCCCTTCTGGTTGGTGCAGGTTCAATGTGAAAGAATCCATGAACCCCAACGTTTGACTGGCAAAAGGAAATTTTATTGGCCCTGCAGAAGCCAGCTTTGCTAGGAGACTGACTTCCTCAGTGGCAAGGTCCTGGCAGGGAAATAAATAGAGCTGTTACCACTGAGAAGAGAATGTCTTCACAGCAGGCAGGGGTCCTGACAGGCAGCTCTGCCAAGGAGGGAGAGGTTCCTTGACAAGGTCTTGTTTTGGAAATTCCTTCAATGTTGCCATTGCCCCCAGGCCTAGATTTCCAATTGAATGAGACCACTTCCCTTTGAGCTAAGTAGGAGTGGTCCTGGACTCAACTCAATAGAGGTTGCAACTAGTCCCACCAAGATAACAGAGTGAAGCCCCTTTATTTTGATTCCCTGAGGCAGGCCTCCCTCAGAGGAGAGATTCTCAAGAGTTCCCCCATGGCTTTCCCCCCAAAGTCAAAGGACTGTTTCAGGGTTCTCCCCATTAAATATATAGGTTATCATTTATCTCTACTTTAGCATCTAGTTTTTTTTTCTCTGGTGTGAATCAAGGCCAGAATAGTGATTCCTTTAGTAGTTCACTCATCTTCTAAGGGGATGAATTTCATTTGTGATGCTGACTTTGGATTTATGCACATACTGTTATCCCCTGCCTGTAACACCCTCCCCTCATTCTAGGCATCTTTGGGGTTCTGTTTCCATTGCCTACACAAACATTGTCCTTTACAGATTGCTTATTATATTTATTTTCTGTATAATGGTTTTGCATCTAATGATAACTCGCTACTTTATTTTGTATTCTGTGTTAGGTCTTCAGATAGTTGTATTGGAATCTCCTCAAGGGCAGGGGAATTATCATCTATTTTTCTTTTATGGTACTGAGTCATATATCTTCTCAATCCACTTATTACCTACTATATTTTGTTACCAGGGTGCACAAGTATTGCTGTTCCAGTCAAGTCAACCAAAATTTTTGCTTGACATGTGTACCCTAAATATCTGTAATTTCTGTACAAAACTAATAGCAGCAGATAGGGTTGAATATAGCAAATTTCATGCAGAATCTGTGTTCTTCCCTGGCTGGACAACTCTTGGGCCTTGCCTCTGTGGACTTTTTCCCTAAGATGTTGACATATTTGTTGCTTGGTCTTATGTTTTATCACTATTCTTGTTATTTGTCCTTCATTCTCAAAAAGGACCGTGACAACTTGGATTTCTGACTGGTTGACCTCCCTAGCAGGTGGGATCATGAAGCTAAACAGAACTCTCAGTCTCTTTTCCCTGTCCAACATATCTACCATTCAGGAGCTCATCTATAAGACTGCAGATTCTTAGAGAACTTGCCAACCGTAAAGGCTGGCAGTTCCTAATGAACTACCATTTGTAAGGCTTAGTAAATGGGGCTAAATTCATAAAAGGATGTTGTTTTATAGGAGAAAAATAACCTCAGGGGCTGACATAAGGTGAAGAACTTACAAGGAATATTTTCTTTGAATTCTTTTTCTGTATTTTATTTTCATTATTTCTGTGTTTCCCCTATGACCTGTATAATATATACAGGCCCTTATGTGTTTGAGCCTTGGCCAGCTATATCTGAAGCCTGAAGGCCTGATTTTCTGTTTCCCAGAAATCAAGTGATTTCGGGGAAACAGAAACCTTTTCATTCCAATCTCTCCGAATAGCAACAGCAACAACCAATTAGATGCCCTCCTTCTTCCCCCCCCCCAGCTGGCCAAGGCTCAAACACCCCCCGTTCTGGATGCTCCCTTACTTGTGATGTAATCTCTTATATAAAAGCTGTGCATCTTTACTACTTGTTTAGCCCTCCAACCAAGAGCTTTCTCTTTCCCTTATCTTGGGATAGAATGGCTCATCCTCCCGAGGTATAATAATCAACCTTTCTGCTTTCTATTTTGAGTGATATCCCAAATCACTTCAGGGACATTACCTCATTGATTTTCATAACATTTTGGTGCAGATTTTTCTACAGCTGGGGAAACCAAAAGGCAGACTGACATCAAATGATCTAGAGTTATTTTGTGTAGCCAGGTCACAGATAGCAAAGGAATTTATTTTGACCTTGAAAATTAACACTCATGATTTTGTACTGGATACTAATTTTATTATAAATATATCTAAACAGATGTGTATAGTTTGTTATGATTTAAAATATAAAGTCCTGGGGGGAGAAGGAGGCTTTTACAGGTGATTGGTTAATTAATTTCTCTGCCTCTCAGTTGCTCCAGCTATAAAATGAAGGTGTTGAGTTGGATGACGGCTCTGCTCTAAACATTTTCATATCCTTTGGGCTAGATTCTGTATTCATGGGCAAAGGTAGTATTCCCCTTTCCCAATGCAGATTGTATTCTCTTTGCAGCTTAAAAAGTCACCTGGGATACCAAGAGGATGATTTATAGAAATTCTTAATGCCTGGAACACTTATGTTGTGCCCTTTTTCTTTCTTTTTTTTTTTTTTTCTTTTTTTTTTTTTTTTATTTAATAGCCTTTTATTTACAGGATATATACATGGGTAACTTTACAGCATTAACAATTGCCAAACCTCTTGTTCCAATTTTTCACCTCTTACCCCCCCCCCACCCCCTCCCCTAAATGGCAGGATGACCAGTAGATGTTAAATATATTAAAATATAAATTAGATACACAATAAGTATACATGACCAAACCGTTATTTTGCTGTACAAAAAGAATCAGACTCTGAAATATTGTACAATTAGCTTGTGAAGGAAATCAAAAATGCAGGTGTGCATAAATATAGGGATTGGGAATTCAATGTAATGGTTTTTAGTCATCTCCCAGAGTTCTTTTTCTGGGCATAGCTAGTTCAGTTCATTACTGCTCCATTAGAAATGATTTGGTTGATCTCGTTGCTGAGGATGGCCTGATCCATCAGAACTGGTCATCATCTAGTATTGTTGTTGAAGTATATAATGATCTCCTGGTCCTGCTCATTTCACTCAGCATCAGTTGTGTAAGTCTCTCAGGCCTTTCTGAAATCATCCTGTTGGTCATTTCTTACAGAACAGTAATATTCCATAATTTTCATATACCACAATTTATTCAACCATTCTCCAACTGAGTGACATCCATTCAGTTTCCAGTTTCTAGCCACTACAAAAAGGGCTGCCAAAAACATTCGTGAACATACAGGTCCCTTTCCCTTCTTTATAAATCTCTTTGGGATATAATCCCAGTAGTAACACTGCTGGATCAAAGGGTATGCACAGTTTGATAACTTTTTGAGCATAGATCCAAACTACTCTCCAAAATGGTTGGATTACGTTCACAACTCCACCAACAATGCATCAATGTCCCAGTTTTCCCACATCCCCTCAACAATCATCATTATTTTTCCTGTCATCTTAGCCAATCTGACAGGTGTGTAGTAGTATCTTAGAGTTGTCTTAATTTGCATTTCTCTGATTAATAATGACTTGGAGCATCTTTTCATATGACTAGAAATAGTTTCAATTTCTTCATCTGAGAATTGTCTGTTCATATCCTTTGACCATTTTTCAATTGGAGAAAGGCTTGATTTTTTATAAATTAGAGTTAATTCTCTATATATTTTGGAAATGAGGCCTTTATCAGAACCTTTGACTGTAAAAATATTTTCCCAGTTTATTGCTTCCCTTCTAATCTTGTCTGCATTAGTTTTGTTTGTACAAAAACTTTTCAGTTTAGTATAATCGAAATTTTGTATTTTGTGATCAGTAATGATCTCTAGTTCTTTTGGTCATAAAGACCTTCCCTTCCACAGGTCTGAGAGGTAAACTATCCTATGTTCCTCTAATTTATTAATAATTTCATTCTTTATGCCTAGGTCATAAACCCATTTTGACCTTATCTTGGTGTACGGCGTTAAGTATGGATCAATGCCTAGTTTCTGCCATATTAGTTTCCAATTTTCCCAGCAATTTTATCAAACAGTAAGTTCTTATCCCAAAAGCTGGGAACTTTGGGTTTATCAAAGACTAGGTTGCTATATTTGTTGACTGTTTTATCCCTTGAACCTAATCTATTCCACTGATCAACTAATCTATTCCTTAGCCAATACCAAATAGTTTTGGTAACTGCTGCTCTATAATATAATTTTAGATCTGGTACAGCTAAGCCACCATTTGATTTTTTTTTCATTAATTCCCTTGAAATTCTTGACCTTTTGTTTTCCATATGAACTTTTGTTGTTATTTTTTCTAGGTCATTAAAATAGTTTTTGGGAGTCTGATTGGTATAGCGCTAAATAAATAGATTAGTTTAGGTAATATTGTCATCTTTATTATATTTGCTCGCCCTATCCAAGAGCATTTAATATTTTCAATTGGTTAGATCAGACTTAATTTGTGTGAAAAGTGGTCTGTAATTTTGCTCATAAAGTTTCTGATTTTCCCTTGGCAGATAGATTCCTAAATATTTTATATTATCAGTAGTTACTTTAAATGGAATTTCTCTTTGTAACTCTGACTGTTGGATTTAGTTAGTGATATATAAGAATGCTGATGACTTATTTGGTTTATTTTATAACCAGCAACTTTGCTAAAGTTGTGGATTATTTCTAATAACTTTTTAGCAGAATCTCTGGGGTTCTCTAAGTATACCATCATGTCATCGGCAAAGAGTGATAATTTGGCTTCCTCATTGCCTATTCTTATTCCTTTAATCTCTTTCTCAGCTCTTATTGCTATAGCTAGCGTTTCTAATACAATATTAAATATACTGGTGATAGTGGGCAACCTTGTTTCCTCAGATCTTATTAGGAATGGTTTGCAGTTTGTCTCCATTACATATGATGCTTACTGATGGTTTTAAATAGATGCTGCTGATTATTTTAAGGAAAAGTCCATTTATTCCTATACTCTCAAGTGTTTTTAATAGGAATGGATGTTGGATTTTATCAAATGCTTTTCTGCATCTATTGAGATGATCATATGGTTTTTGTTAATTTGGTTATTAACATGGCCAATTATATTGATAGTTTTCTAATATTGAACCAGCCCTGCATTCCTGGTATAAATCCTACTTGATCATAGTGTATTATCTTGGAGATGATTTTCTGTAGTCTTTTGCTAATATCTTATTTAAGTTTTAGCATCAATATTCATTAGGGAGATTGGTCTATAATTTTCTTTCTCTGTTTTCAGCCTACCTGGTTTAGGTATCAGTACCATGTCTGTGTCATAGAAGGAATTTGGTAGGACTCCTTCATTGCCTATTTTATCAAATAATTTATATAGCATTGGGGCCAATTGTTCTTTAAATGTTTGGTAAAATTCACATGTAAATCCATCTGGTCCTGGGGATTTTTTCTTAGGGAGTTATTTAATTGCCTGTTCTATTTCTATTTCTGAAATGGGACTATTCAAGCAATTTACTTCTTCCTCTGTTAGTCTGGGAAGTCTGTATTTTTGGAGGTAGTCATCCATTTCACTTAGGTTATCAAATTTATTGGCATAAAGTTGAGCAAAATAATTCCTTATTATTTCTCTAATTTCCTCTTCATTGGTGGAAAGTTCTCCCTTTTTATTTTTAAGACTACTAATTTCATTTTCCTCCCTCCTTTTTCTAATCAGATTTACCAAAGAGCTTATCTATTTTATTGGATTTTCATAGAACCAACTCTTAGTTTTATTAATTAGTTCAATAGTTTTTTTACTTTCAATATTTTTAATTTCTCCTTTTAATTTTAGAATTTCCAATTTAGTATTTGATTGGGGGTTTTTAATTTGGTCTTTTTTTAGTTTTTTTAGTTGCAAGCCCAATTCATTAATCTTTTCTTTCTCTGTTTTATTCAAGTAAGCCTCTAAGGATATAAAATTCCCTCTTATTACCGCTTTGGCTGCATCCCACAAATTTTGGTATGATGTCTCATCATTGTCATTATCTTGAGTGAAATTATTAATTGTATCTATAATTTGCTGCTTCACAATCATTTTTTAAGATGAGATTGTTTAGTTTCCAATTACTTTTTGGTCTATTTCCCCCTAACTTTTTGTTGAATGTAGTTTTTATTGCATCATGATCTGAAAAGTAAGCATTTACTATTTCTGCTTTCTTGCATTTAATGTTGTGCCCTTTTTCAATTGTTGACCTGAAGAATGAATGTAGGATGGAGGCAAGATGATTGGGATTCAAATCTGCATACTAATCTTAAATTTTGTAAAGATTCAGTTCAATGCTTATCCTTGTTATATACATTTTCCTGAAAATATATAGATAATGGAGACTCCTAGGCTTAGCTTTTTTCCATGGTCACATAGCTACTAAAAGTTAGAGTGTGGATTTGAATCTGGGTCTTCCTAACTCTACATTCTATCCGCAATTTTCCCTTATTGTGACTAGGTGAGAGGAAAAATGACGATGGATGTGATGTAAACTGTGTCCCCTTTGATCTTTGGGGGAAGGGTTAGAGAAACCCTAAAAACCCTCATTTCTCACACCTCAACAGATGGACTCTTTATGTGGCACTCTGAGGTCCAGCAAAGCATTGTCAGGGGGCTACTCCTGAGTCAGAACTATCCTGGGTAGGCATCAGATTTAGGGGTATTGTCTGTAAATCCTCAGATAAGGAGGCACTACTTCCTGAATAGCCATGGTGAATTGCCTTCCTTTGCTAGTCATTCTTTCCCTTTCTAATTTTCTGTGGAGAGAGAATTGTAGAGACTTTATTCTGCTATCTCCCTGGGTGGTGGTAGCTGCTTTATCAACAGGAAGAAATTACTCCCTAGGAAAATTTGAGTTTTGGAACACTGGCCTAGGATCCACCTCCATGGGAGTCCCTGAGTCCCTTCTGGTTCTAGTGATGAGGGTCTTGACCTGGAGAGGCTGGACCTTGATGCTCAGTTGCAGTGAGATCAGATTTGTTTACCACATAGTTTGAGAAGCATTCCTAAAGGAATGAGGCCCTCTCAAGTCCCAACTCGCCCATTGTAAAGCCTTTCCCATGTTCCCTCACTCTAGCCCACACGGATCTCTTTTTCAGTCCCTGTCAGCACTTACTATCTGTCTCTTTACAGTTCTTTATCTTTGTCTTTATTTCTTTGGATGCAGCATACGAGACTTGTTGTTGAACATTTTTCTGGTGAATATCCTTTTTCCTCAGCTTTTTAAGAGCAATGCCTTACAATTCTGTCATCAAATTTGATTCCCATCAAATACTACCTATATAATAATGTTCAAATTGCTTTGGGCCTCGATTTCCCCAAGTGTCAAGTGAGGGGTTTCGATTAGATTGATGTTTTTTCATTGTTTTTTACTCTGTGAACAACTACCAAAAAAAAAAAAAAAAACCATTGTAAATTCTCAGGGTAATTTAATATACCGTTCATAACATTCTTTTAGGTTTCTTCACTTACGTGCTTACAATAATTACTTTTATCCCCAAAAGCTTCAAATTAAAATTTGCAAACCTTCAAATATGTTGTCACAGAGGAAAATTTATTTATAGAATAATCGAGTAATCTTTAAACACAAAGCGCTGTTAAAGAATTTTTAGCTTGAACTTGGGGGCCAACCATTAAATGGAAAACATTATGTTCTTTTAACATTCTCTTTCAGCTCTAAATCCATGGATCATTTCCTCTAACCTACTAGGTTCCCAGTCAATTCATGTCTTTAATGATAGGATTCCCTGTCCGTCTCCCCTTTCTTTCTCTCTTTTCATGGGCAATATGTGGTAGTTTTTTTTTTGGTGGAGGGGCAGTAGGGTGACTACTATACCCTAGCTTATTATTAAGAATGCCTAGAGGGAGTTTTGGATTTGACATTGTTTATTAAATGTAAAATAAAATATATAGAATTAAAAGGGAAATCAATTATATATAATTCAACATGTTCAAAAGTTGTCAATATTAAAAAAAAAAAATACTGGACCCTAAATTAAAAACTAGTAGAATAGAGATTAGCGGTTGTAAAAACACTTACAGAGATGAACCGAAGGAGAAAATATGAGCATGAGGTAGGATGAACTATGTGGGGGTGAGTGGGAGAGAATAATGGTGCCATTCTGAAGGCTATATTTATGTCTAATGGGGTGGAGTATAGAAGGGGAAGAAAGCAAACTGCTATACAAATTATCACAACAAGAAATTCAAGCTAGTATTGTGGACACCAAGATGATTAGTTCTCCTTGGGGTTGGAGCTAATCATCTTGGTGTATTTTTTTTTTCCTGAGGCAATTGGGTTTAAGTAACTTGCCCAGGGTTACTTAGCTGCCTCTTGGTGCATCTTTTAAAATGATTGACAATTCAACAAGTATTTAAGTTGCTTTACTAATAACCTATTCTCCAGTGTCTCATTGTGGTCTTGAGGGGACCCTGGATTTGCAAATATCAGGGATACACAAGCTTTGACAGGTCCTGACAAATTGGTAAAGCATTATTGACCTGGCAAAGGACTTAGTCCTAGGGCCAACCTACCTTGAAATACAAAGGTTTACATTCTGTATTCATGGGCATAGGTAGTATTCCCCTTTTCCAATGCAGATTATATTCTCTTTCAGCTAAAGTATGTATATCCATAGGACATATAGCAACTTTAACTCTTTTCTTTTTGCTTACAATGAGTTGTGAAGTTACCTATGGAGCCATGGAGAGATGCTAAGTGTGGGAATACTTACTGAGTACTCATTGTAGGATTATTGCTGTTCTAGGAGCTGTGCTTTCATGTGCATTGTCATCTTCCAGATCCCGCCAAATGTTGGCAAGATTGGGGAGCATGCTGTATGCTGGCTGGTCCCAACAGTCTCTGGATTTAGATATGATATTTTTAGACTGTCTTCAGATCTAGTTATGTTTGTTGTATTTATTTAATGTCTTCCTCCATCAGTGTCATGTCCGATCAACTTACGTGAGATCTATCTTATGGAAAATGTACATCATGTAATAGTTATCTGTCATAGATATATAGAATGAAACAGAAGGAAAATGGGAGGTGGTGATGTTGTGGTCACTCAAGAGAAGCATGGACAGGTCTGCCAGAATTCCTGCCCAGATTCTTTCAATAGTGTAGAAATGTAATGGTGGAGAAATTAAGCAATCTGTTAAACAGATTGCTAGTGATTCTAGAATGTTTCCCTTTTCCACATTATTAAGAAGAATATTGGGGTTGAGATTAACCAATAATACCCACTTCCAAGGGTACCTAGTCCAACCTCCCATTCAGTGCAGTGATTCCCTCTGTGGCAGCCAACCATCTTCTGCTTAGACATTTTTCAATGACAAGAGAGCTCATTGCTTCACTCAGCACCAGTTCCATTTTTTTTTTTTTTTTTTTTTTAGAATATTTTTCCTCCTCTTGATCTGAAACTTCTCTCTGTAATTTATATACCAATTGCTCTTTGTAATATTCTCTAGAGATACACTGAATTGTTTTTCAACATGACAACCTTTTAAAAATTTAAAAATTCTTATTGTGACCCCCTGAATTCTTCTGTCTCTTTTTCCCCTCTGGCTAAATATCTCTGCTTTCTTAATCAGAATCAAGAGTTTCTGCCTGTGACCCTCTAGTTACCCTTGATGTTCAGTCTAACTCTTTAAAAAAAATCCTCCTTCTCTTCTTTGCTTTTTTAAAATGGCAATCTTCATCCTAGCCTGATTTTACCTGTGAGGAGAAGGAGGGATGGGAAGGGAAATTATGATTTTCACTCCTTCTCACCTTCATAAACAGAGACAGCTATTTATGCATTGCTCCTGGTAGTTAAGGATCCTGGCTTTTCATAACATGACAAGTTACAGTAAGACTTTGGAGGGGGATAGGGAAAACTGGGGTTTGTAGAGGGGTGTTATTCCCTTAAGGGAAGGGGAACTGGAAATTAGGGTGTTATAGAGGAGATAAGTAATAGAGTAAAGATATAGAGATCAAGGAAACTTGATAGCCCTTACTGCCAAAGGTGACAGGAAGAAGGGTGGAAAATATGACGGATGGTGGGAAGGAGTCCATATTTTCTTTGTTTTTTCATAACTAGGAGTCAAGGGCCAGGAACCAGACTGCCTATTGAATCTGAGTGATGGAGTAAACAGCCCAACACTCATCCTCCCTTTGACAGCAGGCTCAGCTTTTATAGTTATGGCTGTGATAATAGAACATCAGTGATTAAGTTATTGGGGACATGTCAAAAATATGGAGTAGGGTTGGGGTTTCTTGAAGCCAAAAGTTACTACAGATTTAGAGTTGGGAGAGGCTTCAGAGGTCTCAAAGGTAAAGGTCTTGAACCTAAGGCTTTTGACTCCAGGGCTCCTTCCATCATATGGTGACTCCTGGGTTCAAATTGCTAGTTTGGAAAGAGGCAGGATGGGGGAGGATAAAGGAGAGGGGTTCAACATTATGTTGTTGCCAAGAGGACTTGACATTGCTTGTTAAATGCAAAATAAAATGTGTAGAATTGCAAGGGAAATCAATTATATATAAATCAAACATATGTAGATTATCTTAAAGCATCTTGAAGATTGATAAGTTGTTGTTTTGATCTGAAGTACTTACTACTTCCAGTCCAAATCCAGTTTCAGTTTATAATTTATTAAAATCCTGAGGTACCCCAAAATCAGTCAATTTTTGGTCAGTAAAAATTTATTAAGTACTTGTTATGTTCCAGGCTTGGTACTAAGTGCTAAAAGTTATGATTTGCTCAGTGTCACCAACTAGTACATGTCAAAGGCATGTACTAATTCTATTAAGTCACTATTTTTATTATAATACTTCATATTTCCAAATCAGGAAGGAAGGAAATAAATATTTATTAAATACCTACTAAGTGTTGGGAACTTTGCTAAACACTTTACAAATAGCATCTCTTTTAATCCTCACAACAACTCTGGGAGGTAAGTACAGAGGAGGAAATTAAGCCAAATGCTAAAGGTCACACAGCTAGTAAGTGCACAGTGGTTAGAGTAAGAAAGATTTGGAATAGGGAAGGCCTGAGTTCAAATCCAGCCTAATACACTAGCTGGGTGACTCTGAACAAGCTAATTATAGTTGCCTCAGTTTCCTCATTTGTAAAGTTTAACTGGAGAAGGAAATGAGTATCTTTTCCAAAAAACCAAAACCAAAAAAGAGATAAGAGTTGGATACAAATAACATCTTGACTCTAGGCCCAGCTCTGTATCCACTGGACTCCCTTTTTCCTTAGCTAGTTTAAGATTTTTTTGCTTGTTTATGTGTTTTAGTTTAATTAAAAAATGCTTAATCACACAGGATAGCAAATAAAGATTCCTGCTTCTTCCCTGTTTCCATGAACACATGAAATACAATGCATGCTGGTAGATATTTAACAACTGTCTCTCTGGGGGAAAAAAGTACTGGAGACATACTTTTAAGTTTAATCTACATTATTTTCTCCATCATTTTCTTAAAGTCTAGACAATCAACAAAACAAAAAGCCAAGTCCTGACTTGTAGTGTTAGCTAACTTCAAAGGTGTAAATGCTGTGAAAAATGGAATAGCCAGCTCTCAGAAGTTCAGCTGGCTGCAGTTTATCTCTGGGGACACCGTCTCCACCATATAACCATACCACCATGAGTGGAGGGCACACCATTAGCACGTTGTGGCTGTGCCATATTTTAAGGTTTACTGAGACAATGTTTACAGCAATCATGTGAGGCAACAGAACAGATGTTACTCTTTTTCAACATGTTCTAGTTGAGGAAGTTGAAAAACAAGATTAATGTTTCGGGATCTTTCTCATCATATCATTGTCGTTAAACATTTATTGAGCGACAGTGACCAGGATGTGACAGACAACAAAGAAGTATAAGAGGAATTGTCCTTTATTGGGGTTAGAGAAGTATCTGATTTAGTTTATATCAACTGGAGAACCACAGATATGGTAGATATATATATTTTTGGCTAGTAGCTAATCTCTCAGGAATAACTTGAGCCACATCAAAATTAAGTGACATTCCAGATCATGTGGGAAATAGGCTATCAAACTGAATCCAGACCTTTTTAGCACCTTAAGACAGAGATATAAGAAGCTAAATACCAGTAAAAAGTAGCTTTTGTTAGTGGATGGTACAGAGAATTTATAGGAAGCATTTGGTCTGGACAGGGATAATTGGTGTAGATCAGTTCAGACTTGATTTAGGCCTTAAGGTGAGACATTAATACAATTGGAGAGGAGGGAGAACCTTCCATTTGGGAGAGCAGCTGAGGCAATTTTGTTTATGGAATAGCATGGTGATAATTTATCTGGAGGGAGAGGCTTGGGAAGTAATGGGAAATTAAGTCTGTGGGTTTGTTTTTTGCCCTTTTCTTCCAGGTAGGCAATGGGAATTCCTGGACATCTCCTCCCTCATGGAATAGTGGAGCATTTTTTGGACAGCATTACTCATTTTTTGAGAGTAGATTAAATGATAGGATGAAAAATTGTGGTCATTTATGTAAACGTTTTTGAAAATTTACTTGAACTTTGTATCTGTACAACCCAGCACAGTAGGCACTTAGGCACTTAATAAATGAGTACTGTTAAATGAGTTGGACGGTTGAAAGGTTCCACATTTAAGGTGTGATATTAAAGAGATTGCTAGGATTTCATACCATCATAGATTTGAGCCTAAAGGAACTTTGGAGGTCCAGCCCCTTGAAACCAGGAGTAAGACAGGTTGAAGAATTATAGTAATCTACTATATGTATATATAAATATATAGTAATCTATTAGTGATCAGGCCTAGTTGTATACTTACTAACAAACAAAACATTTTTGTGCTTCTTTATATTTTAATTATTCAGCACCTCTTTGAATTAACTTTTTGTGCTGAAAGTTGACATGTCATTCACCTTTCTCTTTCTCTTTCTTTTTTTCTTCCTTCCTTCCTTTCTTCTTCCCTCCCTCCCCCCTCTCTTTCTTTTTCTTTATTTTCTTTCTCTCTTTCCTTTTTTAGCATGAAAATTCAGAGCAAAAAGCAGACTTAGGAACTTTTTACTAGGATTGTTGTGACAAGCTGGTTGTTCCTGAGGCATACAGCTAGGGAGGGATCCTACTTGGAATTTTTCAGAAACTGGCCTGAAGGGTTCTGGATAGACTTCAGGACTTCCTTGTGCTGAGGAAGGCACGTGAGCCCTTTATGTTGAGCTGAGAATCCTATACTTGTCTGCACCAGAATCTAAGCTTTGTTTTTCCCCCTAATACACCTGTGATAGTCCAAAAGGCCTCTGGGCGTTTGGAACTCTCAGGGACCCATGGGATTAATTTTCTGCAGATTGACTCTGCCCTGCATATATATGCCTTATCTCCTCATCTTTTCTGGAAACTTCCATGCATATCACTTGTTTTTTCCATTGGATTCATTGTCTAGTTGCCTAGTGCTGCCTCCCTGTCTATGAAATCACAGATGAAATCACTCCCCTCTCCAAAAAAAGAAAAAAATCCTCTCCAGCCACCTCTGATTTCCTTTGTGTGGATGAGTTATCAACCAGGAGGGTGGGCTTTCCCAGGACTGTCCTAAGTCCCCTCTTTTTCCCTCTTGCTGTGGCCTGAACACTGTCATGCTCATCACCTCTGTCCCCATTCCATTCTCCATCTATCTGACTGAGCCTTCTCTAAAATTTGAATTTTGGAATATATATATATATATATATATATATATATATATATATATATATATATATATAATTCATGCACCTTTTATGTGAGCATTACCAGCCTGTTTGTCTCTCCTAGGAGTGCTTCTAAGATTTGGGGATCTTTGGGTCTCCAGCCTGTTAGAATGCATTGAGATAAAACCTGAGGACTTTAAAACAATCTCTTTGGTCTCAGGGCTTTCTTTAATTTGGGGCCCAATGACCTCATTACACATGGTACAGTGCAGATGGGCAATATATTGCTTGTGTATAATTAGTTGACTTTGCTTAACTATTATCTTTGTTATAAGGGATGCTCAGTGAAGGGAAGAGGTGTAATGACTGGTGTAAAAAGTCCTTAAATTATTAAACATTTAAAAAATTGGAGCCAGTGACAGTTTTTAATCTCGATTTGAAAGAGGACGAGTGATCGATGATTTATATATATTATATATCTATATCTATATCTATATATATATATATTTTTTTTTCTTTCTCCCCCCACTTTATGGCAAGGGCTAAAGGTGGGAAGAAACCATCTTTTTTTCTGGCTTCCAGGCGCAATGTGGTCAATTGTCTAGGGATTACAGCTTTTGTTCCTTATTCCCAGAGCTGCCATCTTGGAGTGTTCCTGAATAACTGGAGGGACTCTGTCTGGCATGGGACGGTCACTGTAGAATTCTTATCACTCTAGTTTAATCAGCAAATTCCATCTTGTTCTTGGGCTCCACCTTGGCCATTCCATCTGCGCCCAGTTGTCAGTCCCTCCCAAGCCGCTCTTCCCTAGGGCGTTGGCCTTTCTGCAGGGTTCCCAGCTGGCATCTTATCCTGCTGGACTCATTACATTGGGCTCTTCCCCTCTGGAAATAGCTAATTGGTGAATGAGAAATCATGACAATCCATGTGGACATCTAGATTTTGAAGTTTGTTCTGGAAAGGCAAATATTGACCTGGGTTGGCACCTCCCACAAGGGTTGGGCAGGGTTTTTGTTTTGTTTGCTCCTTCAAGTACTTCCCATGGCTCCCATAAAGGTGCTGGCCCTGTGACATGTATGAGAAGGTAGCGTAGAAGATTCCTACTAAAGGCAGGCTTGCTAAAACTCTCTGTTGTCTTCCCATCAGTCTTTTCTGGGATTTGGGAATGTTCCTTCTGATGTGGAATAATTATGAGCTAGTCCCATCAATCAATCAACAAACAAAGATTTTATTAAGCACCTACTCTGTGCCAGTCACAATAGTAGGCAATAGGGATACAGATTCAATGAATGAAACAATCACTCCCAGCAGGAAAGAAACTTCTTCTTTTTTTTTTTTTTTTAAATTTATTTTTTATATATAACTTTTTGTTGACAGAGCCTATGCCTGGGTAGTTTGTTTTTTGTTTTTTTTTTTTTTTTACAACATTATCTTTTGCACTCACTTCTGTTCCGACTTCTCCCCTCACTCCCTCCACCTCCTCCCCCAGATGGCAAGCAGTCCTATATATGTTAAATATGTCACAGTGTATCCTGGATACAATATATGTTTGCAGAACTGAACAGTTCTCTTGTTGCACAGGAAGAATTGGATTCAGAAGGTAAAAATAACCTGGAAAGAAAAACAAAAATGTTTACATTCATTTCCTGGTGCTCTTTCTTTGGATGTAGCTGCTTCTGTCCATCCTTGATTAATCGAAACTGAGTTAGAGCTCTTGCCACTACAAACAGGGCTGCCACAAACATTTTGGCACATACAGGTCCCTTTCCCTTCTTTAGTATCTCTTTGGGGTATAAGCCCAGTAGAAACACTGCTGGATCAAAGGGTATGCAGTTCCAACTAAAATCCCACCTTCTACAGGAATCCTTCTCTAACCCCTCTTAAGTCAAGTGACTTCCCCTTTTTATTATATGTTTATTTCTGTGTTTTTTCCCATTAGATTGCAAGATTCTTGAGGGCAATGATAAGGTTTTTTTTTTGTTTTTTTTTTAAGGTAATCTGGGTTGTGATACACAACTAGTAAGTGGGCAAATGGGCAAGTACTATCTTTTGCCTTTTTTTTTTAATCCTCAGCACTTAGCACAGTGCCTGGCACATAGTAGGTGCTTCATAAATGTTAATTGAAGTCTAGGTGATTGCCTGTCAGAATAATGAGGAGGAAATTTTTTTATGAGAATGTAAAATTGAACCGGATAACGACGGGAGAATCATGACTCCATTTGCAGTAGGTCATTAAAAGGCATTTGATTCCCATTAGGCTGACCTTTTTATGCACCAGGTGACTCTCCAGCCCCTCAACATCTTGAGCTCTAATGTACTGACTCTGCCTATTTTGACCTATGTGACAAGCTCCCTAGTAGGGGTTGTTCATATTGCATAACAGACCCTATATCTTGCCTTTGATGCTTACTTAATACCTGGTATGACTTTGGGACAGTTAATTCACCTTCCTGATCCTTAGTTTCTTTTTCTACAAAGTGAGGGGTGACTTCTGAAGTTACCTGAAGCTGTCAGGGACAGAGATAAACTACATTGGCAGGAGATATAGCACAGAGGTGACTTTGAATGCTATTTGGCACCACTCTGCTACTCTCAATTGAATTTTTCTCTTTCCATTCTTTACCATCTTCGTGCTTCTTCCTTGTTTGTTTGTTTTTTCTCTCTCCTTCCTTTCTTCCTCTGGTGTCCCATTGTGGTGATAGTTGATATGGGTCGGAAACATAAATTTAACCCAAGTTTTCCTAAACTCTAACCCCAGTACTCTTATAATTCCTTTATCTTAAAAAAATTTTTTTTTTCCTTTTTTTCATCTATTAAAGCTAGCCAAGGGCTCATTGCTTAGCATGCTGTGCCATTATGAAATACATAAGTTGCCTTAATCTAATCATAATCACCTCATTTTTGTTGTGCTTTAAAGATTTAAGGAGTGCTTCTCCACACAGTCCTATTTGGTGGGTCATGCAATTATTGTTTTTGAAGTTTTATCGACATTAGGATTGTTGTTTTGCATCAGAATTTTTTAATAGAAAAATAGGTGGAACTTTCTGGCAAAACATTTATATCTGACAGTTGGGGTTTGCAACATCCTACTTTGGTAGAATCCCACAACCTCTCTAATGAGAGGAAAAAGGATATGTTTTGTTTTCCCTCCTCTAAGACCAACATGGGTCATTAGTTTTAATTTTGTTCCTTTTTTCCAGCTGAGGAAATTGAAGCTTAGAAGGATTAAATGACCTGCTCAAGGTCTCACAATTAGTAAGTGGATTTTATCCCATCTTCAGTATTCTTTCTACCATACCAGTATATTGTTGCTGAATTTATTTCCCAATATTTAATGCACTTGTTATATAAGGTAAGCTCTTAAACCTTTGGGCTTATTCTGTTGCCTTATTTGCCTCAGTTCAGTGTTGATCCACCAGTTAATGGTACCAAAAAGCATTGAGCAGCTGGAGCAGTTACTAATGGTTATAGCACACTTCAGTTAATAGCCCTTAGTAATCTCTGGTGGTAGTCAGGAAGAGGAACATAAATTCTCATCTAATCGCTTACTTTGAATAAGTTTTGTTTCAGGAATTAAAAAAAAAAGTCCAAAATAGTTTTATTTATTTTATTCAGAAATTTAGCCGATGTGAACCAATTGTCAAAGCAAGGAGACCAAAAGAGAATTAAAATTACCTTAGTCAGCAGATACTTGACTTGTCAAGAAGAGAAAAATGATGGCCAAAGAGAATATTGGTTTACAATATAAACTTAAAAAAAAATGATGGAAGTATAGGAGTATCACTTTATAAAGCAGAAGGAAACAGAGGAAGGTAAAACTAGTTTAAAGAACACTTGGTAAGAACCCCAACTAAGCAAAGTCATCTGCAGGACACTAAAGCATGAAAATGGAAGGAGGTTAACAAATAGGGGGAAAAAATAAAAGGGGCTATAAATATTTTGATAAGAAAACATTTTCACCATCTAGGATAACAGAATCACCATACTTGTACTCTTAATATCCCAGCCCCAAAAGGGACTGGCTTATAAGGGAATATAAAATGACAAAAGAGAGAACAAAATGCATCTAGATTAGAGCAAATGTATACAGAATATATTCCTGTTGGCAGTGATGTGATTGTTAGGGTATTGAGGATTAAATCCAAAGGATTTAATGAAGGAGATATAAGGAAAATCTCAGATCTCATTAACACAAAGAACATCAACTTAGATAATATCAGTTATGTGTCTTCTCTCTTCTGTCACTCCAGTGTTTACATCTCAGTAAGTGCCATGGAGGTTGTCTCCGTGGTGCTCTAAGAAAAAGAGATTGAGATATAGCCCTTTTAATGAACAGAAGGACTAAAACTTCTGGTCTAGAAGTCTGCTTTCAAGGAGCATAGAGAGGGGAGACTGAAAAATTTAGAATCTTGGGATTGGGCAGGGTTAGGACATGAAAATAACTGTATTTGCTGATGCAGTGCTTTCACGGTTGCAGAGTTTTCTAAAACATGATCCTATTTATTCTTCACAACAACCTAGAGAAGTAGGTGACACAGTTACTGTTATCCTCATCCTTAGGGGATACTGAGGCTCAGATTAAGCTATAAACACATAGCTGGTAGGTGATGGATGTGAATCCACATATGTGCTGATTTCTAATCCAATTTATTTTTTAATAGGCCACATCAGGAGGCTCATGTAGTAGTAGATTTTCCCCTTTGTGCAAAAGTAATTTTCACAATAAAAAAAAGAAAAATGCTCTGCTTACTTTTTCTGTCGAAGAATTTATGTAATAGAAACAAGTAGATATATCAATAATAGAGAAGGAATTCAGAAAGCAGTGTTGGGTCTTATTTTTCCTTCGTTGAAGGCATCTCTACCTATTTTGAAGTATCCAGCACTTTTTAGCTCTTGTGATCAAAGAACTATAATCATAGATTTAGACCTTCCCATTTTACAGATGAAGAACTGAACCCTGGAGAGCTTAAATGACTTGTCCTTGACCATACACAGGTGGTAAGTAGGAGTTGTAGGAGTCAAAATTAGGTTCTTTGATTCCAGATTGAACACTCTTTCACTTCCACTGTATGCCACTATTTCTTCACACAAGTTTCTTTACCTTGTCCAAATTTGCTAAAGTTGGAAAATCTGATAAAATAATTCACTTATTTTAATAGATCTTTTTGTTTTTATAATAGCTTTTAATTTTTTCAAATCTATGTAAAAATAATTTTCAACATTCGCCCTTTATTTTTCTCTCTGCCCACCTCTCCTTTCCCTTAGAGAGCAAGTAATCCAATATAGGTTAAACACATTCCAACATTTATTGTGCTGCACAAGAAAAATCAGATAAAAAACAAACAAACAAACAAAAAAACCCTGAGGGGGGGAAAAATGTCTTTTTTTTTTTTAAACTACACTCATTGATACAGAAGATAACTCATATGTGTCTTTTCATCCTATGCAATTTATATTCATCTCTTTCCATAAATCCTTTATTAGATGTATCCTAGAAAACCCAACTTTTAATAGTTTGTGCATGCCAGTGGAACACTTATAAGTAGCCTTGTTCTAACTCCATGATTGGCTCAGCCCATTTCCTTTTCTGGACCTATCTATACTCTTACTGATGTCTTGGGTACTGAGCATTGTTGGTCATTCAATGCAGATTATCATGTTTCTCTAATCTCTTTTGGACCCTCGGATATTTTGTTCATTCTGAAATTATGGCATCTCATAAATTGCGGCCCATATAGCATGATCTGGAAAGCTAGGGTTTTTATTTTTAGGAAGTGTCTTGGGAAGTCCAAAGAAGTAGTCTCCCAATTTGAATCAGACTTCTGGATTCTGCTTTGTTCCGTCCTGGGCCCAGCTCATTGGTAATCCATCTGGTAGTGCCTATCCAAGATTTATATAATGATGAATCCTGATTTTTTTTTTTTTCTCGGGCAGATTGTCAATCCAGTAGTATTTGAGTGGTCATGTATTTCATTTGGAAGTTTGGGCAATGCTGTAGCCCAGTGGTGTCAAACTCAAATAGAAATGAGGCCACTGAATCATACATCAGAATCTGTGTGGGCCACATATTGACTTAGATAACACATACTAAAAGTACTCATTCTGTTCTATTTTTTATTTTTTCAATAAGGCAGCCTTGCCATGTTTGGAACAGCCATGCCTCTGTTCCTGCAATTGATTGAATTAGCACAAGGGACACCTCCTGGATCTCATCATCTTTAGGGACCCCTCTAAAATTTGGACTTTGTACAGGACATCATGTATATAACACCACTGAACATTTGAGGATTTCTTTTTTTGTTTGTTTGTTTTTTCTTCCCTTGATGTTCATAATGATAAGGTCATTGAATAATATTATCTCTAGTATTGTCTATCAAAAAAATTAAAAAAAGCTATATTTTTGAAAGAGACAATGCCATTGAGTTATAATTGAAGATAAAGATTCCTTCATTACATTTTCCAAGGGTATTTGCATTTCATTTGGAGTCAAAGCTTTGCTAAAGGAAAGAGCTAAAATGGGAATTTCAGGCGTGGGGAGGTAGGAGTTGGAAAGGAATAATCAGTGAGTCTGAAATCATACCCAGTAGAAAGTAATCTATTTTACCCACATATAAAGTCATTTTTGAGTTATACAAAGAAATTTTAGAAATAGAGTACCCCAGAGAAGAGAGCATGAAGGGGTCATAGTAACTTACCCTTATTAGAGACTACTTAGTGACAAATTCCTCTGGTAACATGGGAATTTGCTCAGCCCTTTTCCCAATCGACTAACATTTTTATCAAGCAACTGCCACATGCAGAACCTTCTTTGAGGCACTGAGAAAGACGCCAAATTTAGATAAGACACAAGTCTTGAGTTAATGAAATTTACAGTAATGATAGATATTTCTATGTATTTTACACACACACACACACACACACACACACACACAAACACATACACACTCTTAAAACTAATACATAAGGGGTACATTCAAGAAGTGCAAAATAAATTGTTAGATTTAACAAAGAAATTAATGTTAGCAGGATAGAGGCAGGAGAGTGACCAGGGATGGCTTCATGAAGAAAGTAGTGTTTGAATTTGATTTTTAAAAAAAATTGGGTGGGATAACGGCTAAAGCAAAGTCAGTAAAAACCAAGGTTTTAAGTCTTATTTCTGACACTTACTGGCTGCGTGACTCTGGCAAGCCACTTGAATCTTTCAGGGCTTCAACTCATTTTAAGACATAAGTTGTTGAACACTGGTAGAAGGAATTTCCTTACCAGGTGTCTCTACTTTGATGAAAACACAAGTTGTGCTCTTTAGAAAGCTGATGAAGCATCTTTTCTCTTGTGTGTTCAGCATTATTCTAACCAAGCCCAGTACCCCATACAGGGGGCTTTGGGGATACCTCTGAGCAATTTGTTTTGAACAGTATAATTCTGGAAAAAGAAGTCGATAGTTTTTGTTCTTGTGTCTTCATCCTTTGAAACCACTTCTGAAGCCTTGATAAGTCACTTAATGCTAGATGGGAAGACTTGTTTTTAATCCTTTGTCAGCCAATTGACAGTTTTTAAATAACTGACAGCCATGGTAACTTAATTGAATATTCCAGTCTAAGGGCAGTTCTTCCTAGGACAATCCATGCATTGCCCATACACTGACCAGATTGGCAACCTGTTTTAAGAGGACTGATACCCAGGACAACCTACTGGAAATAGAATAATTTCTGGCTTTTGATCACTAATTTTTTTTTTTTTTTATTTAAAGGAGCTGTAGAAGAAAATTCCCAGCTCTAAAATGTGTATCTTGCTCAGCTGCCAATATACCTAGGGCTAACAATAATACAGAGGCTTGTGGAAGCTGGTGGTACTTATTTCCCCCAGATAGTGTGTTTTCAGGAAAGTGTGGTTGCCCAGGAGGGATAGTAGGAAGTGGGGAAAGGATAAGAAAGACTGAATTGTGGTCGGGGGGCTGGTGACTTTTTAAAATTAGTGGTTCTCAAACCTTTTTTTTTTTTTTTTTTTTTTCTTTTCTTTTTGGCTTGTGTTGTGGTATTGTGTATATCAAGGACTTTCAATACACTGAAAGTTTACATTGGCAACACCAATAATGAGCGGGTTGGGCAACTTGTTTGTGTATAGGAATAGAGCACCAGGCCTGGGGTAGGAATTCTCATCTTCCTGAGTTCAAATTTGGTTTCAGGCATTTTCTAGCTGTGTGACCCTAAGCAAGACTCTGTTTGCCTCAGTTTCCTCATCTGTAAAATGAATTGGAGAAGGAAATGGCAAACCATTACAATATCTTTGCCAAGAAAACCTCAAGTGGGATCATGAAGACTCAAAAGTGATTGAACAAAAGGACAACAACAAAAAACTGTTTATGTAGCTTTATAAGGTTACAAAGTTCTTTTATTTCATTTGATCCTCAAAATAGCAGTATGAAACAAGTGCTATTATTATCATCTCCATTTTACACCTATGGAAACTGAGGGTAGAAGTTTAATGCACTACCCAGTGTCATAAGCTAGGGAGTATCTGAAGCAGGAATTGAACTCATGTTTTCCTGATTCCCAAGTCATTGTATTTTGCTGCTTTTCTATAAAGATTCTTTTGCCTGCAGTAATTAAACTATGCAAATTTTCATAGTATGTTCAATAAAACTCAAAGCAGGCCCTTTAAGAGCCCCTCTGTGAGTGAACCTAAAATTTGTATGGGAACTTTTCCCCAGGGATGCATACATCACATGATAAAAGTTTTGTATGTCTCTAAGGAAACCTTCTCTTAACATGCAATAATCCATAAATCTTTGTTTTGTTTCCTGGTTCTAGGAGGTAGGGGACATCACATTCCCCCATGCATACCCTATAGCTAAAGAAAACAGTAGTGGGAAATTTGCCAGCTCTTTAGCTATGTTTGCAGTAGTTGTCTAGACTAAATTTCAGAAGCTAAGCAAAGTTGAACCTAGTTAGTAATTGAATTAGAGACTGCCTGGAAATACTGGGAACTAGAAGCTCAGTAGGCAGCTTGGTACAATGGAAAGTAGACCTTGATTCAAATTCTGCCTCTAATACTCGCTACCTGTGTATCCAATCTCCTTGGGCCTCTGATTCTTCATGTTTAACACAAGAAAGTGGCTACATGGCATTTACTCTGTAATTTTTAGAGTTATTCCTTCAGCCACTGAGTGAAAGAAAATCCTCATTATTGACTTGCTTACAGGTAGAAAATAGCTCATTATGCTCTCTTTAAAAGTATCCAGTTTTGTGATTTTTATCATCATCTCATTTGACCTTAATTTCCTCATTTTAAAAATTAAAATTAATTTAAATAATTAAAAAATTATAAAACTAAGTCCCAGAAAGTTGTACAGTAAGTCAGACCTGAACCAGGACTAGAATACACATTTCTTGCTGCTTCTTCTAGTGTTCTTTCTGTTATAAATGCTGCATTTTAGTTGTATTTATGGTGACTCAATGACCGTTATCCATGTTGCATCCTTTCCCTAACTTGGATCAATCTTCTATCAGGGCACTGAAGACAGGGGTACTATATAAGTAAGGTAATACAGTCTGGCTGGAGAGTAATAGGGTATTTCTCTCATGTACTGCTATGGATTCACCCAAGACCAGCCTAAGAGGTTGCTTTTTTCCATATGGAAGGGAAGAGGGAGAAATCTCATTAGATTGCAGATGGGGTTTATTGTTTGTGCAGGTACTGCTTAGTAGGTTGGAAAAGAACCTATGTAAACAGTTATTCATCCTTCTGTAGAGGTCAGCCAACAGCTTGGACTTTGGTTGCTGTTTTCAATTTGTTGAGGAGTGTAAACATCAGAAAAGGGAATGGGGAGGGAAGAGAGTCTAAAAGTGGACCATTCTTAAAGCTGCAGAGTCCTATAAATAATAGTGGAAATAATTTTCCAGAAGAGAAAAATTCCAGTAAAGAGCTACTTCTAGAAAAGTACCAGCTAAGCGCTAATTTGAGGAGAATTCAATGGGGAGAAGCATTAAATTAAGTAGCACTAGGCAAGTCAGAACCTCATCTTTTGAGTGGATCAGTTATGCTATATATATAACTAGGAAAACCTTTTTGCTCTTTGCTTTAGAACCCAAATCTGTGACTGGCTGAGACTAATCTTTAGCATTCAAAAGCTTCCTGGGCTGTACTGGTTTTGTGACTGAGATCTAGTCATGCTAGATAGTTCATTCACTGGGGGACATTGATTCAGATTGTAGAAAAGGCAAAGGAAGCAAAAGTAACAAGCATTTACTATTATAAGTATTGCACTGAGTGCTTTATTAATATATTGTCGTGATGTTCACCATAACCCAGGAAGGTAGATGCTATTTTTTCCCCATTTCAAAGCTAAAGAAAATGAGGCAGATGTAATAAGTGACTTGTGACTACAGATTTAATATGGTATCCAAAATCAACACCAGTGAATCCTAAAGCATATCTGTCTCTACTATTACATCACTATAAACCATAATTTGTAATATTGTAGATATATAAGTAGGAGGGATCTCAGAAACTATGTAGTCCAACCTCCCCATTTTTATAGATGAGGTAATTGAGAACCAAATAAGATTAAATAACGAGGTCAAGAAGGTAGCAAGTATCAAAGGTAATATTTAAATCCATTGCCTCTGACTCCAGAATCAGGGAGTTGTTTTTTTGTTGTGTTTTGTTTGTTTGTTTTTTCTCTTTTCTCTCTTTTCTCATTGACAGCATTAATCACTTGCTATGGGAGTCAGAGATATAAAACCTGTAGTCTAAGAGTCTGGGAGAAGAGGGACTTGATGCCTTATAGTCCAAATTTAAATTTTTTTGAAAGGGGAGGGTAAAGTCATTAAACCTGAGCCACTGAATTTGATAAGAAAGGATGCAGTTTGAGAGACGTGGTGCACTCACTCTTTGGGTGGGAAGAAAAATTTATATTGCTTGGACGATCTGTGGAAATAGCTTTCTAAGGAAAGAGATTTCCTTGAAAACTTGTTTTTTTTTTTTTTTTTTTTATACCCCCCTTCTCTCTCCTATCTCTCCCACCCTCCCCCCTTCTTTTAAGACCTTAAAACGGCTGTGTTTTTGGCATAGAGAAGCCAGGACTATAAAAGGAGAGGGTCCTTCATCAAGGTGTCTGGAAATTAATTCCTGGGCATGACTCACTCTCCAACCTTGTCCTAATAAGGTAGTGACTATAAGAAAAGCAGAAACCAGAAAGCTAAGCTTAATTAAATTTGATCTTTCTTAGGAAAGATTTCAGTAGACAGAGGTATATAGGGAAAGTCATTGTAATCAGGACCCCTTAGCTGTCTAGGATTCCAAACTTGTAGTTTCACACAAGGAAAGAAAAATGTCTTTCTTGGGTGGATTTTAAAATTGATCAGCTTCTGGGAATGAATTGCTGATCAATGATATTACCTCTTTCCTTCCCTCCCTTCCTGTCTGTCCCCTTTCCTTTGCCTAACTTCCTTTTACAAACTAATAGTGAACATTAGCCAGGATCTTACCCATGAACATGGATTAGTTTGTGGGGTTTAATTTAGTATCCTCAGCATTCATCATTCAGCAAAGAAGAAGGGTGACACTACTCCTTGCCATTGTTCTTTTAGAATAAAAGAATTCATGTTTTTCAGATTTAGAAAAATCACAAAAAAGTGTATTCATATCTCAAGCAGCTTTTTCCTGTTGTGTTCTATGGATCATGCTGCCTGGTAGCCCATCAAGCTAGTATTGGACAATAACCAATGGAACATGAGCACCTGTTTGCCAAATGCTTTGAGTCATGGAAACCTTACAGCTTTAGAGCCGGGAGGCTCTTTACAAACTTGATTTGCTAAACTTAATTACTAAAGACTTCTTAGTTTATAGATAAGTAAACTAAGGTTCAGAGAAGTCCTGTATACTCTACATATCTATCTTTGCCAAGTGTCTCAAGAATATTTTTCATACAGTGTGGAGTAATGGAAAGAACTTTGGCTCTGAAATCAAAAGACTGTGTTCAAATCGTACCTCTAATAATTCATACTTTCTTTGGTCAAGTCACTGACTATCTCAGAGTCTGATTTTCCTCATCTATATGAATGAGGGCATATGTTCATATGAACCTCTCTGTTCCTCAGTTTTCTCATTTATAAAAAGAGACATTTGGATTAGATGCTTCAGAGAGCCCTTATATCTCTATATCTATCATCTTATCTATGATTGATCTTACAACAAGCAGGCTTATCTGGAAAGCCCAGATTGAATTTAGGGTATTGGAATCTATAAGTATTTACTCCAAGGTGGTCAGTAGAGAACTTGCTGGTCTGATGTGTTGTTGAAATATGCCTTGATGTTTTTCAAATATATTGTTAGATTAGTTCTTATTTTTTTCTACTTAATTAATAGAAGTAGGAAGAGGTAAATATAGAAAACTGGCTTCAAAGCCAGAATGTCTGTTTTCATATTCCACCTCTGACATACTGGCTGTGTGACCTTGGAAAAGATCTTAACCTCTCAGTAGTTTTAAGTTTGAGGTTGATAAGAGGTATTTCATCACCCCAGTAATTGAAAATACAGGTCCATTTTCTTTCTCTATTTTTTATTTTTTCTCAATTACAAGTAAAAACATGTTTTTAAAACATTTTTAAAAAATAACTTTTGAGTTCCAAATTCCCTCCTTCCCTCCCACTCTTTTGAGAAAGTAAGCATTTTGATATAGATTATACAAGTGCAGTCATGTAAAATATTTCCATATTAGCCATGCTGCACAAGAAAACAGACTTTAAAAAACTAAGAATAACAGAGTTGAAAAAGTTTGCTTCAATCAGCATTCAGACTTCATCAGTTCTTTCTCTGGAAGTCCTTCAGAATTGTTCTGGATTGTTATATTGCTGAGTAGTTAAAGTCATTCAGAGTTCATTGTACGATATTGCTGTTATGGTATACGATGTTCTACAGATTCTTTACATCAGTACATTTGTCTTTAGAGGTTTTTCTGAAAGCATTAAACTCATCAATTATTATAGTATAATAGTATCCCATTACATTTTGTATCACAACTTGTATAGCCATTCCCAAATTGATGGATATCCCTTCAATTTCCAGTTCTTTGCCATCGTAAGAATAGCTGTTATCATCTCTATTCTCTACAGCAGAAATACAAGGTCAAATTTCATTCGTGTTGTATAGGATCCAGGGCAGAAAGTATCATAGTGAAGAAATGTACAGCTCCCTATTTGACATTGCATTCATACTTACCTGCATTTGTAAAGTATCCTGAGATCATTTTATCAGAGACTTTGTAAAGTAGGTATTCAACATTTCTCTTCCCTTTTACCATCTGCCCTCCTGTCATCTGATCCCCCTGATACTTAGGGTCATCAGTACAACAATCCTGCAGCTGGGCTACATGAGGGGAAAAAAAAGGTGGCTCATCTGAAAGCTGAGGAAGATGTACAAGAGTTAAAGAGTTATCACTTCCCCTGGGAGCTGAACTGTTGATGTTTGCTTCTATGGGTGGTTTTGTGCCCAATTCCCCCTGAGAATTTGCTTCAAGGACACTGCTACCAGCTGCTATTACCCTCAATATCTTTGTTTCCAGTCTCCCTTCTCTTTTTAGTAAAGTTCTATTGTCAGTTTAGGAAGAATGATGAAAGTAAATGTTGAGTGGTGAAAGGAAGTATGGGGCATCTGCAATGGCCAGATAAAACTGGAGCTTAGCCACATTGATGAGGGAGCATGGAGTGCTGAGGTGATAAAGTCATTCATTTACATCTATATTTATAGCCTTCCTTGCTAAGATGATGGATTCTTGGATTTCTAAAGGTCTGGAACTACACTGTCTCTTGTGGAAGATCAGGGAAATAGCCATTTCAGTGGTGCCTGAGTCAGTTCAGACTGCCGAAGGCAGAATTTTACAGTTTCCTACAGCATTTACCATGCATTCCCCCCAACCCTAGCTCAGGGGTTCTTATCCATGATCCCTAAAAAACCCCAACATATCCTTACTCCATCTCTTTAGAGATTCAAATCTTGACTCTAAGTTGTCACCCAAGACCACACAGATATTAATAGCATAATAAGTCATTCAATTTCTTTAGACTTGGATTTATTAAAGAAGGGCATTGGACTATTTGGCCTCTGAGTCCCTCCCTCCCAGCTCTCAATCTATTATCCTATGATTCCAAAGTAGACATGCATCAATTAAATTTATACAACTTACACTTTCCAAAGAAGAAAGTGCCTGAAAATGTGTCCAGTCCTGACAGGTAGAGAGCCAGGTCTGGAGTCATAAAGCCTCATTTTGTTGAATTCAAATCTGGTCTCAGCTATGTGACCCTGGAAAAGACATTTAACCCCCTTTGCCTCTATATCCTCATCTATAAAATGAGCTGCAGAGGGAAATGGCAAACCATATTAGTATCTCTACCAAGAAAATTCTAAATGGGGATTGGACACAACTGAAATGACCAAAAACAATAATAAATGAGATTTACCAAAAAAAGAGTATTATGGACAATTAGCCTTAGTTTCCTCATTGGGAAATGTACTAAGAAAAAAAATGGCAATCCACTCCAGTATTTTTGCCAAGAAAACCCCAGATGGGATCATGGAGTCGGGCATGAGTACAAGAAGAACAATGACCAGTCCTACCTATGATGGGAAGTTCTGTTACTGATGTCATTGCATCTGTCATTCTCCCTGTCTGTTATTTTCAATCTCTCCTCATGTACTAGCTCCTTTCTTGGTGCTTACAACCATGTCAGTGTCTTCTCCATATTTAAAAAGCAAATGAACAACTCAAATCCTTATTTGATCCTAACATCTAACTAACAAAATCTAACATTTCTCTTCTGCCTCTTGTCTACACTTGGTGACTCCACTCACCTGCTTCTAAAACCTGCAGTCTGACTTCCAACTTTATCATTCGAATAAAGCTATTCTCTTCAAACTCAGCAATGATCTCTTATTGACAAATCAAAGGATTTTTTCCTCAAATCTCTTATCTTTGATCTTTTTGTAGCACTGGACATCAATATTCATCCTTTGTCCATAATAATGTTCTAAGTTTTTGTGAATCTTCTCTTTTATTATTGTTTCAGTCATTTCAGTTGTGTCCAACCCCGATTTGGGGTTTTTATGGTAGAGATACTGGAGTGTTTGCCATTTCCTTCTGCAGCTCATTTTACAGATGAGGAAACTGAGGCAAATAGGATTAAGTGACTTGCCCAAGGTCATACAGCTAGTTAGTCTCTGAGGCCAGATTTGAACTTAAGAAGATGAATATTCCATATGTGAGGTTTGGAGCACAAACCATTATGCCACCTGACTCCCCTTGCCTTGGAACTGCTTAGTTCAGAGAAATCTAGAAGAACCAAAAGGAGTGGGGTAGATATATGTATTCAGAAAAAGAACTCTGTAGATTAAATATAAATCTTTGTTCATTTCTTTTTTCTTTTTTTTTCCCCTCCTTCTCCCATGGTTTTTCCCTTTTGCTTTGATTTTCTCTTTCAACATGATTCATAAAACAATGTGTATTAAAAATAAAATTTAAAAACAAGGGGAAAATATATCTTAAAAGCCTGGAAAGAAAAAGAGTCAATCTAGCTATGTCTTTTAGAGCAGGGTGTAATGCCTGGGGTATAAGTGGTTGGCTGGTCTTTTAAGTGAGTTCAAAAAGGAAGTGAATAGTCATGTTCCTTGCCCTTCCTATTGCTGAGAGTAGCTACTTGATTATAGAAGGAAGTTCAGCAGTTCTGAGAGAGACCTGGGAAATCTGTGGGATCATGGAATTCTTCCCAGACAAAAATAAAAAGGACAAGTTAGTCTTTCACATCTTCCCACCATCTACTATTCTTTTTCATTCCCACTCAGGTATCTAGGTGCTCAGTTCAGGCTCAGTCTCTCATTCTCCTCCCTAATATGTTCCATGTCTACCCCGTACTAGAATTTTATTTCTTAACCTGCTTCTCCTCTTGCCCAACAAAACTTAGTGCTTTTTGGTGACCTAAGGATGGTATTCTCAGTAAGTTTTCAGGAAGGAAAGGCTATAATAATAATATAATATAATATAATATAATATAATATAATATAATATAATATAATAGTTTAATAGTGAAGTATTAGTATTATTCCTTGAGATGGGCATCCAAAACACCAAATAATGCTACTGTCTATAGTTCTCTAATGGCGAATTTTAGGGACCAAATTGTGTAGGGTACTGTACCTATTACCTTAAAAAAGAAGCAATCACATTTTTATTGTAGAGAGGGAGAGAAAACCACATAGCTAAAAACCAAGCTGAAAGCTCTCATTTTCTGTCATTAAAAGGATCTACTTATCCTTTATGGTTTTGGAAGTGAGTCCTCTTCAGAGTCCATTAGGACTGATGGAAGGAATCAACAATTCTACAGAGCCACTGAGATAACAGTATGAGACTAATGAGTATGGGAATATTAATCACTCTTGTTTCTCTTTCTTAGACATTCACAGCATGGTGCAATTCACACCTCCGAAAAGCGGGCACACAGATTGAGAATATAGAAGAGGATTTCCGGGATGGACTGAAGCTCATGTTGCTGCTGGAGGTCATTTCAGGTGAGACTGGAATCAAGAGATGAATTTGGGCAACACTGAGCAAGGATTATCTAAGATGGAAGACTAAACAGGGACAAGTAACAGGGTTCACCTTAACTCATTAGCCCAAACTTCTGGCTAGCCTGCATCTGTTTTTGGAGGCAGCATGTATAGAGCAGAAATTTATGACCTGAGGGGTCCATGAACTTATATATATATATATATATATATATATATATATATATATATATATATTGTTGTGAAAGAACCAACATGACTAATATAAATGTTTAAAATGATTGTGCCAGAAGAATTTGTGATATAAAAATCTTTTAAGAATTCCCAGTAAAAGAGGAAAGAACATTGAGCTAAGAGTGGGAAGTTCCTGACAATGCTTTACTGGCCATGAAAAATTGGAAAAGTTCCTTAGCATCTCTGGGACTCAGTTTCTTCATCTGTAAGAAAATGAGGGAAATTGAGTAGATGACTTCTAAAATCCCTTGTGGAGCTAATGTCCCATTTTTCTTTTCTTTTTTTAAAATTTAAAACTTAAATAAGAAATAGGGAGGAAAAAAAAACAAAAAACAAAAAAATGAAGGCTGATATTGCCTGAAAACTCCAATGTGGGAAGTCCCATTGGGTAGCTCTGCCCTACAAAGCAGAAGCTTCTAAAACCCCTGAGCCCTCATTTGCCTTTGGCCCTAGACAGAAATGATTCCTTCCTCCTCAGAAGGTTACAGAGGTGAAGCATTTCCTCATTAATTTTTAAATTGTAATATCAGATTGGGGATCTTTGGAGAATGGTGGTTGTGTAGGTGATCCCAGTCCTGATATTGCTTTGTAGAGTGAGATAGGAAAAAATTTACTGCCCCAACTACTTTTCTTTTGCTGAAGCCTTCATAGTTTGACCAGTTCCTGTAGTTTAGTTGGGCCCAGTACAAGTAGTATAGGGAAAATCAGGGACTTAACTGATGTTGGAGCCAATTTTAGGAAGTAAGAAAATTCTTGATAGCACACTAGTCATGTTATCTAGATGCCTCTGTAAAGTCTCTAAATTAGTTAATTTTATTTATTAATGTTTATGCAACAATATAGAAGATAGGCTTAATGAATCCTGGGTTACCAATTTTTTCTATATCCTGAGAGGACAAGAGCTCTGGAGATCTGTAAATGGAAAGTATTGATTTAATAATAAAACAAAAATCAGGCCTGCTTGATTGGTTATGAAAGACCCAGACTGTTTTTGAGGAATGAAATCTGTTCACCATCTGTAGCCCATGAGGCTCAGTTCTGTGTGAGGGGCCCTTGAGGGGGAGCACCACTATGGAAGGGCTCAAGGAAGGGCAGGCTCACCAGGACAATTGGGGCTGGCACTGAACTGTTTTTCCTCTTTCTGACTCTGACCCTCAACAAGTTAGAAGTAGTGATGAGCCAGTCTCAGTAGTAGTGGAAGAATGTGGCATTGCCAGGAGTGGTGGGATAGGTTGAGAAGCGTTTGGCAGTGAGCAGAGGATGCTGCCCATAATGGCTGATTTGAAGTCTGGGAGAGAAACAATTCAGCCCTGGGATTGGCATTGGAAGCAAGTTCCTTGTAGTATCTTGGCTTTTTTCTGGTCACAAAACCTATGCAAGAATTTTAAATTGGAGTTTTAGAGGTAGAAGGAGGGAGGAGGGCAGAATTCAGTGAGAGGCAAACCTCCCAGTTCAGTGAGCGGCAAACCTCCCAGTTCAGTGAGCTGTTTCCCTTCCATGTAAATGGCTTTTATGTGTACTTCCTGCTAAAAAAGCCAGGGGCCTCTTTCCCTGTTGCATAAGAATTGTAAATCTTTTTCTTTTTTGTTTGTTTGTTTTTGCCATGTTTTAGTGATACCTATTGTTTTTAGTACCATGATTTCCCCCCTAAATTCTCCTTTTTCCCTTACTACCTCTTTCCCTCTACCTACCACTGAATCCGTCCATGTTCCCTCCCTCCCCCTCCCCCCAAAAAGGGGGGAAAAATTTAAGCAGAGCCATGCAATATGAGTAGACAGTTTGATAGCCTAGACTTCTACCTCTCTTTCCTAAAGAAAAGTAAGTTTTATTTTAACTACTAACTTAGTGGGCAGCTAGAGAGTAAGGTGTACTGGGCCTGAAGACAGGAAAATTTATCTTCCTAAATTCAAATCCATCCTTAGACACTTCCTAGCGGTATGACCTCAGGCCAGTCACTTAATCCTGTTTCCCTCAGTTTCCTCTTTTGTGAAGTGAGTTGGAGAAGGCAATGATAAAACCACTTCAGTATCTTTGTCAAGAAAATCCCAACTGAGATAAAAAAAGAGTCAAATATGACTTAAATGACTTAACAAAAATTATTATTACATTTGAGCAACAAATTAATACACTGGCCATATGTCTGGTAAAGTATGCTTATTCTGTACTCATAGCCCCTCACTTCTGCTAAAAGTTGGAAAGCATGCTTCATTCAAAATTCCCCAAAGCTCTGCTTGATCAAAGTCCTGATACCATTTCATGTTATTTTTTTTTACATTATGATGGTCATTGTGCTTTATCTCCTGATAATGTTCACTTTGCTTTGCATTGGTCTCTATATGTTGCTCTAGGAGTTTGTTAAACTATTACACAAACTATTACACAATTTATGAACACTCCTCCCGGGCAAAATAAAAAATGCCTTTAATCCACTATAGAAGAATCTGTATTGCTTTCTGTAAGATAGGCAGAAGTCTCTGGTGACAAGAATAATTATTCTTTCCCTCAGTGTTTTAATGTTTACAATATATTTTCCTCATGGGAACATTTTGAGATGAGGTGATTGATATAGATATCCTTGTATTAACAAGAGAGAAAAGGGAAGCCCCAAAATTCTCCTAGGTTATACAACAAATTACATAGGAAAACTTGAGCTGTGATCTTCTGATTATAAAACCAGTGCTCTTTCCAGTGTACCAAATGATAGTTGCAAGGCTCTGTTTATATGGAAGGTCTAGGGACTGAACAGGTGTTTATGGGCTTTGGAGCAGGTAGATAGGGGCTAGCCTAAAGCTTCTTCAATGTCTTGTGTGATATTGAACAGGCATGGTCTCTGCCTTTTTTTATCATCATGATTGACATGATGAGCCTTTCTTTTCCTCTCCTCAAGTTCTGAAGGTCAGTAGAAATGTTTGAAGGACAGAAATGCTTAGCATCTTGGAAGGAGGAAGCAAGGATTACAGATTCTCCTCTCCCTTTTATACCTGCACTGGAGTTTCTGCTCGCTGAAGGGACAGATGCACATATTTTTTGCTATACTTGAGTGAATGCCCTTATACGGAGCCTTTATTTCACTTGGTTGGGGGAGAGGAAGGGTACTGACATACTCTCCCCTTTTTGAATGCTTTATTTTTCTTCCTTTCTAATTAGGTGAACGCCTGGCCAAGCCAGAACGAGGCAAGATGAGGGTGCATAAAATCTCCAACGTGAATAAGGCCCTGGACTTCATTGCTAGCAAAGGAGTCAAACTGGTGTCCATTGGAGCAGAAGGTAAAAACTTGACTCCTTAGGTGGTAGAATCTGGTGAGACAAATGGTAATGGCTGATATTTGTGTTTCTACTCATTTTTCCCCACAGTCATTTCACTTGCAGATTCAATGACCATTGCAGGAGGAGGAATGTCCAGTACCACTTGTCTTATAGATACCAAGGCTATTCATTTCAGCAGTTTTTTTCTCTTATATTACTGTCATTTCAGAGGCAGTTGGATGGCACATTAGATATGAGTTCAAAATCAACTTCATTCACTTGGTAGGGCAAGTCATTTAACCCCTGTTTGCCTCAGTTTCTTTCTCTATAACATGGGAAATATAAAATATTTTATACTACTACTAAGATATTACATATAAAATAGCACCCATGTCTCAGGATTGTGATAAGGATCAAATGAGATAATAGTTGTAAAGTACTTACTTAGCAGAGTCAGTAAGACCTATATAAATGTTAGTTGTTGTTATTAATTTTCTAGGCCTAGGATCCCCTGGCTATAACAAAATCCTCTCTTATAACAAGTAAACACAGTTAAGAAAAACAAATCAACACATTCACTACTTTTAACAAGTTTGGTCTCATTATGTACTTATAGGATACTACTTCTCAGCAAGGTGGAGGTGGTTGACTTGCCTCATTGTTAGGCCTCTGAGGTCACGACATTAATCTGTGTTCTGATGATTTTTGAGTTTTGTTTCTGTTTTTTAGAATACTATTATTGACTCAGTAATTCTAGTTCTGCTAATTTCACCCTGAACGAATTCATACAGCCTTTCCAAGTTCCTCTGAGTTTTTCTTATTTGTCATTTTCTTAATGACTCACTAGTATTCTATTATTAATTTACCATAAATTGTTTAGTCTTTCCTCTATTGACAGGAACAGTAACAAGAGTTCATTTCTCAGACTTTTCATCATATCTCCAGAAAGAACCCATTTCTGAAATCATTTAGCTGGCAGCCTATTGGCGGCTGCCTGATTAAGGCTGTGCCACTGACAAATGAGCATTCCATCTGGAAGGAGAATCTGATGGGAAAGTGGGAAGGATAAAAAAGCTGTTAGCAGAAAATAAGGAGCTGGGAGGGATTTTTCTCTGTGAATCCTGAAATCTTTAAAGCTATCTATGTGCAGGCTCCTTACAGTCCAAGAATCTCTAATAACTAGTTTACATGAGGACTTTGGAGAGGCAAGAAGGTGTAATAAACCCACACATATTTGCATGCATGCAAAGAATCCTTTCCTTTTTTTTTTTTTTTTTTTTTTTTTTTTTAACTTCCTGGCTTTCTACTTACTGGATCATGCCCAGCCTGTTACCAGAAGGGAAGGGCTTATTTTCCTAGCAGTTACAAGGGCTGTTAGGCATCTTCTGGGGGAGCCAACTTTTATATAACTCAAATTCATTAGTCCTTTAGAGTTCACAAAGCACTTTCCTTAGCCCAAGGTGGTAAGTATCAAAATTCCCATTTTATATATGAAGATTTCTGACAGAGATCAGGTGCCTTTCTATGGTCACATAACACATACACATTGGATGGAGCCCCCCTCCTCACCCATGTCCAATGCACTGTATCTTGCTGCTTCCAAGTAAGGACAAGTCCACCTTCTCAATGGTGATTGTTTATTTTTTTAGAGGTTTTAATAGGGATCATTTGAAAAGAATAGGAATTGAGGCTCTATTGAAATTAAATGAAGAAAGATTGTTCTGTATATTCTGTATAGAGGGAATAGAGCAATTTTGTACAAGGATGCTGAGGATTGTATTCATTCCTTATTAAATTGTTATCTTGTAGACATAGTGTTACCTTCAAGGCATTGTACTAAGTGCTGATTCTGAAACAAAATTGTCCTTGCCTTGAAGGACATTACAAACAAATTTTTTTTCTTACGTGCAGATAAATCAATATAAAATATTTGTAAAGTAATTCCGTGGCACTAGCCACGAGGGTAATCAGAAAAGGCTTCAGTGGGAATTGGCACTTGAGCTGATCTCTGGAGGGGAAGGTATGTTTCATTTCAGGCATAGTGGGGACAGCCTCTGCAAAGATACTAGGCAAAAAAGATGGCATGTCATGTATAGGGAACAGCAGGTAGCTCAGTTTGGCTGGAACATTGAGTGGGTGGGGGAGTGGGTAGGAGAGCACTAAAACCAGTTTGAAAAGATATGTTTGAAGCAGATTGTGAAAGGCTTTATATGCCAAATGGAGGAGTATGAATTTAAGTTATCCTGAAGTCCATAGGGAACCATTGCAACTTCTTGAGCAGGGGTTAATGGGGTTAAATTTAGGTAGACATGAGCTAGATTACAGCATCTGAGTCTGAAGAAGACATCAAATCCAGCCTATATCTCAATTAGAGGGATCTGGAATGTAGCCAGCAGTTATTTAGCTATATATTAGTTGGAGGTGCTTTAAGACCTCCAACAAGAGGGAACTTAGTATTTTGAAAGGTAGCTCCATTACACTTTAATTTTAAGTGTAAGAAGGTGTGTGTGTGTGTGTGTGTGTGTGTGTGTGTGTGTGTGTGTTTTAACCATCAAGCTTAAATTCTCCTCTGGGCAGCCTGCACCCAGTAATTTTAATCTGTTGTCAGGCATGAGACAGCACCAATATTACCCTTCTTGTAGGTAGCTGTTTTGCTCTCTCTTAAACCTCTTTTCAGAACAAGGAAGATAGAAAAGCTGGGATGCTATGGATGAAATATAGTTTTATATATGAGCTTGGAATGAAATAAGGTCCAAGAACTAGATTTATCAAAGCATCAGTCAGTGCTCCTCCTTGCTCCTGATTGCCCTCCCCAGTGGCTGATCTCATTTCTTGTGACCATCCTTGTTTCCTTTATTCTGATAAGTTGTTTTATTAATTAATGTGGATCATCCTTAAAACTGCCAGCCTGAAAAATTCATTTCCTGTTGGATTAATTAATTAATTATTATTATTATTATTTTTAGCTAAACTATTACTCGGACAGCAAGCACATCTCCTATGACAAATCTAGATTGGCATAGATACTTGATAGTGTGGGTTCAACTGGCATAAGATCATTTCCATGGCACAATAAAGCAAATGCAAGTGTTAGTAAAGGATATTATTCAGTTCTTCAAAAGATGTCATTGATTCTCTTTATATTTGCACAATGGTTAAGAAGGGTCTGCACCCAGAGTCAAGAAGACCTGAGTTCAAATGTGGCCACAGACACTCGTTAGTTATGTGACCATAGGCATATCATTTGACCCGTGTTAACCTCAGTTTCCTCTGAACTGTAAAATGGGGATAGTCATAGCACCTATCTTGCAGTGTTGTTGTGAGCCTCAAGTGAGAAATTATAAAGAAAATATAAATAGCACAGTGCCTAACACAGGGCCATATAAAGCTCATTCTCTTCCTTCCCCTTCATAGGGCAGATCAAAACCATTCATGTTTTATCTTTTGTGATTGTATTCTTCCACAGAGAATCAGTCAGTTAAAAAGCATGTATTCAGTGCCTCTTATATGCCAGACATTTGTTATGTCAAAAACTCTTAGAAACAAGTCTTTTTACATTGTTTTAACTACCAGGAGAGTATTAAAATATTCTGACTGTCCATCTATTGTTAAATTACCCTTTATTTTCATCAGGATAGCCCAATAACAATAAGCCCACAAACAAATAATTATTTAGCTATATTTTGTGTTTTCAAAATACATTCGTGTACTTCTTCTTTATTCTCACTAATACCCTTTGAGTTGCCATGTAAAATATATTCTCCTTGAGGACAGGTTCTGTTTTGTCATTTAGCCAGTGAGTGCTTAATAAACACTTGTTGAATTAGAAAGGATTGACATTGGTCCTCTTTGATAGATGGGGCAATTAAAAAGGGCAGATGACTTGTTCATATTTGCACAGCAGAAGTAGGACCCAAAGTCAAGTTTTTGGATTCTTAAGGATTGTTGTTGCCTCTGCTTCAAACTTGAAATTTCTTTCTCACTGCCTTTCTCAAACAATGAATCTTTATCGCCTCCTATTGTTTGCCTCTTGACCAATCAGTTACAACCTTTGTCTTAAGTACCTATTTTTGTAGTTAACACAATGCTGATATTTAGAGGTATAAGACATGAATCCTGCCCTTAAAGAATTTAAATCAATATGGGAAATATTATATGGAAATATGATATATGGAATAATTATATATATACACCAAAGTCTGGGTTAACTTTGCAAGTGCAATAGTGATTCAGAGGTAAGGGCAAGATCAATAGGTTCTGGAAGTAGTTTGGGAAAGACTTTTTATACAGGAATAGATAATATAGTCATAGGTAAAACATCAAGAGAGGCTATGCTACCCAGAGAAGATGTTTTTCTTAGAAAGGGGAATCTCCTGAGATGGATGCCACACCATAGCATCAAAGATTTAGAAAAGTAAAGGACCTTAGAAGTCATTTACTCAATTAGTCATCTTAATGTGAGGTACAAGGAAGCTAGGTAGCACTGAGTGCTGGGCTTAGAATCAGGAAGACTCATTTTTCTGAGTTTAAATCTGTCCTAAGACGCTTACTAGCTATGATTCTGGGCAGCTGACTTAACCCTTGTCTACCTCAGTTTTTTCATCTGTAAAATGAGCTAGAGAAGGAAATGGCAAACCACTCCATTGTCTTTGCCATGAAAACCCTAAACCTAAAATTTAAATCACAGAGTTGGATAGGACTGAAACAAATAGCAAAAACATGAACCCCAGATTGGTTTAAGTGACTTAGGATTTGCAAAATGATTAAAAGTTAAGTTCTCTGATACCTTCAGGGTCAAAGGGGATATTTGTTAATGATTCATCATTCATCCTAATGTGTCAGATAATATCTTAGATTTATAAATTGATTTAAACTATAATGTTCTTTACTCGTAATATCCCTGTGAGGTAACTACTACAGGTTTTATTTACATAAATAAATTTTTCCTACTAGCCTCCCTTCCTCCTCTCAAAAGAGTCATCCCACTAAAAATATTTTTAAAGGCAGAAAAAAAAAAGAATCATCAAAACTGATCAATATATTGAAAAAGTCTAAAAATATGTCACAAACATTACACCCATGAATTTCCTGTGTCTGCAGAGAGTGGGGTTGAGGATATGTTATCATATCTTTGGGATCGTGTTTATACTTTGTAATTTTGCAACATTGTTTTTTAATTGCTTTGTGATTCTTTTCATTTTTCTTGTTACCATTATGTGTGCTATTTTCTTGTCTCAGTTTGCTTTACTCTAACCTTTCATGTAAGTTTTCAAGGTTTTTTTTTTTTTTTGTATTCATCATATTTGTCTTTTCTGACACACCTCAGTTTGTTTAGCTACTCACGAGTTTTTGAGCACATCCTTTTTTTCCAATTCTCGGCTATTGCAAAAAGTGCTGCCATAAATGTTTTAATGTATATGAGGTTAGAGATCCATTGAGTCCACAACCTAGGGACATTTTAGTTTCCTTTATTTGCATCACTTCAAATTGCTTTAGTGTAAATATAAGTATTATAGTCAAGAAAACTAAAGTTTAGTGAGAAATATGTGGTTCTCAAGATTACATGGCTTGGAAGTATCAGAACTGGGATTCTACCTAAAACCAGTGATTTTTCCACCATACCACATTGGTCTGAGAATTTTGTGACTTTAGTTGTAGTTCCCCCATGTAGTAGTTTTTTTTTTTTTTTTTTGTCATGCATCTTTTATTTTTTTTATTTTATTTTTTTTTATTTAATAGCCTTTTATTTACAGGATATATACATGGGTAACTTTACAGCATTAACAATTGCCAAACCTCTTGTTCCAATTTTTCACCTCTTACCCCCACCCCCTCCCCTAGATGGCAGGATGACCAGTAGATGTTAAATATATTAAAATATAAATTAGATACACAATAAGTATACCTGACCAAAACGTTATTTTGCTTTAGAAAAAGAATCAGACTCTGAAATATTGTACAATTAGCTTGTGAAGGAAATCAAAAATGCAGGTGTGCATAAATATAGGGATTGGGAATTCAATGTAATGGTTTTTAGTCATCTCCCAGAGTTCTTTTTCTGGGCATAGCTAGTTCAGTTCATTACTGCTCCATTAGAAATGATTTGGTTGATCTCGTTGCTGAGGATGGCCTGATCCATCAGAACTGGTCATCATCTAGTATTGTTGTTGAAGTATATAATGATCTCCTGGTCCTGATCATTTCACTCAGCATCAGTTCATGTAAGTCTCTCCAGGCCTTTCTGAAATTATCCTGTTGGTCATTTCTTACAGAACAGTAATATTCCATAATTTTCATATACCACAATTTATTCAACCATTCTCCAACTGATGGACATCCATTCAGTTTCCAATTTTTAGCCACTACAAAAAGGGCTGCCACAAACATTCGTGCACATACAGGTCCCTTTCCCTTCTTTATAATCTCTTTGGGATATAATCCCAGTAGTAACACTGCTGGATCAAAGGGTATGCACAGTTTGATAACTTTTGAGCATAGTTCCAAACTACTCTCCAAAATGGTTGGATTGTTCACAACTCCACCAACAATGCATCAGTGTCCCAGTTTTCCGCATCCCTCCAACAATCATCATTATTTTTTCCTGTCATCTTAGCCAATCTGACAGGTGTGTAGTGGTATCTTAGAGTTGTCTTAATTTGCATTTCTCTGATTAATAATGACTTGGAGCATCTTTTCATATGACTAGAAATAGTTTCAATTTCTTCATCTGAGAATTGTCTGTTCATATCCTTTGACCATTTTTCAATTGGAGAATGGCTTGATTTTTTATAAATTAGAGTTAATTCTCTATATATTTTGGAAATGAGGCCTTTATCAGAACCTTTGACTGTAAAAATATTTTCCCAGTTTATTGCTTCCCTTCTAATCTGCATTAGTTTTGTTTGTACAAAAACTTTTCAGTTTGGTATAATCAAAATTTTGTATTTTGTGATCAGTAATGATCTCTAGTTCTGCTTTGGTCATAAAGACCTTCCCCTTCCACAGGTCTGAGAGGTAAACTATCCTATGTTCCTCTAATTTATTAATAATTTCATTCTTTATGCCTAGGTCATGAACTCATTTTGACCTTATCTTGGTGTACGGCGTTAAGTATGGATCAATGCCTAGTTTCTGCCATATTAGTTTCCAATTTTCCCAGCAATTTTTATCAAACAGTAAGTTCTTATCCCAAAAGCTGGGATCTTTGGGTTTGTCAAAGACTAGGTTGCTATATTTGTTGACTGTTTTATCCCTTGAACCTAATCTATTCCACTGATCAACTAATCTATTCCTTAGCCAATACCAAATAGTTTTGGTAACTGCTGCTCTATAATATAATTTTAGATCTGGTACAGCTAAGCCACCATCATTTGATTTTTTTTTCATTAATTCCCTTGAAATTCTTGACCCCCATGTAGTAGTTTCATCTAGTTGCTTCCTTCTTGCTTCCCAGTCATTCTTCCTTCTGTATAATAAGATAGGGCTGCTCTTTAGGAGTGTTGGGGAATCAGTGAATTCAAAACACAATTACATGCAGCTTCATATGATCTGAGATAAGTGTGAAAGCTGGAGTCAACTATCCTTAGAAACAAAAGCATAGACTGTCAGTTTAGGACCATGGGAGGGCAGACTAGTCAGGGAGATGAGATTGAAAGTCTGGTGTATCATACATAGCTACTAATTTGGGACATCCCATTGCTCACCCTTTCCATAGCTCTGTACTTTGCATTGGAAATTTTTCTCTTAATGATAGTGAGAAATTCCACATATGCTGTTGGAGAACCAGGAACCCAAGATTTTTTTTTTTTAATTGCATAGGTGATGCCAGGGGCGAGTGAGTGAAAAGACCAAAATGCAGAGGAGTCAGTTGCTTACTTACAGTTTGAAAAATGTTTGTAAACATAAATCTCCAGGTGTCTTTTGTACAAGGCTGAGCTTAACTGACTCTTCTCTAGTAGGGGCTGTGTAGGAAGTGAGGGGCAGATAAAGAAGTCAGCACAGTGGCTCTGGTAACTTGACCTTTGGGAAAATACCAGGTTCTAGAACCATCCTTGAGATAAAAGCATTCAAACTCTTAATGAAAAGGGTGTGTGTGTGTGTGTGTGTGTGTGTTTTTTTTTTTTTTTTTTTTTTTTTTTGCTTTTTTGCTTTTTTGCTTTTTTGCTGAGGCAATGTTAAGTGACTTGCCCAGGGTCACACAACTAGGAAGTGTTAAGTGTCTGAGGTCAAATTTGAACTCGGGCCCTCCTGACTTTAGGGCTCTATCCACCGCACCAACTAGCTGCACCCCAGGTAAAATATTCTTTTCCCTAAACTTGCCTCTTTCTGCCTCCTTGCCTTATGTGGTGGTCATTGAAAAAGGCATTCAATAAGCATTTATTAAATATGCCAAATACTGAGTGCTTGAGTAGCATATATTCTAAAGAGGGAGATAACATGTAAATAACTAGGTACATAGAATAGATAATATAAGTAGCTTCAGCAGCTGGCAAAGGCCTTCTGCTGAAGGTGGGAATTAAATGGAATCTTGACCTTCAAGATCAAAAGGTGGAGGTGAGAGCACTGTGTGTAATATTCTTTTAAAAAGAGGCAAAAAGATAAAGGCTTACAACAAATAATGATGGTGATCATAATTGTTATTCAGTTGTTTTTTAATTTTATCTTACTCTTCATGACCCCATTTGAGGTTTTCGTGGTCAAGATGCTGGAGTATTTGCCATTTCCATCTCTGCCTCTTTTATAGATGAGGAAACTGAGGCAAAAGGTCTTAAGGGATTTACCCAGGGTCACACAGTCAGTAAGTGTCTGGGACCAGAGTTGAACTTGGGAAAATGAGTCTCCCTGATTATAGGCCTACTACACTATTCATAATGTTGAGGTCTAGATTTGGGGTACCTAAATGAGATTAGGGTTTAGTTGAGGTCTAGTGGCAGGTTTGGGGTACGGGGAATCAAATAGAACTCCCCTGCAACCTGCCTTGGATTCGTTGCAAGGATACGGTGGTAAATGAGGTCTAGTAGCGGCGCAAGTCCCCAATACAGGCATTTATTTATTGGCCCAAAGACCTAGATTGATAAAAGAGGTTTATTATTGGATTTGGAAGTAAGGAGATAGGTGAAGGTAGAGATAAGGAGGGCACGAGACAGAGGGCCCAGAGGACACAGGGCCCTCACATGGCTAGCATGTTTGGAATCTGCAAAGAGGGGGTCCCAGCATCTCCCTTTTATAATAGGAGATTTAGCTCGAGGGGCTTTTGGGTGTAGCCCCAAAGTTGGCTCAGATCCGGGTGGGGCTGGGACAGACCCGGATCTTCTATTGGAATTCAAAGGAACCAGGATTTGTAAGTCAAAGGGTAATTACATTAACTAGGAGGGGGTGGGAATCTAGAAAGGAATCTTTCCCACATCAATATCACCTAGCTGCCCCCTCAGAGCAGAGTGTTTCCATATAACAGAGTATTTTTCAAAAGAAAAAGGGAGAGAACCCCACACACCTGTGCATAGCATCCCCTCTTTCCCCTCCACTTCAGCAAAGAGAGGTATCTTCTCATATCTCTTCTTTGGAGCTAAACTTGTTTTTCTTTTTCATTTAAAAAAATTTTTTTTATTAGTTTTTGACACTGGCTTTTATAAGATTTTGTTTGTAAATTTTCAATATGCATTTTCATTTGTGTGGTGGATGTGTTTTCCATGAACATTAGTTGTGTCTGTTCTTTTCTTGGTTTTTCTTGCTTCACTTTGCATCAATTCTCAGGTCTTCTGTGCTCTCCTGCATTTATCATGCTCTGGTTCTTACTACATATTAATAATTTACTACATTGATGCACTACAATTTTTAGTATTAAGTGATGAACTTTCATCTTCTAATCTGCAAAATGGGAATAATAATGACAACAACAACAGCAATGGGTAGGAAACTTTCTGTGAATTTGAAAGCATTCTATAAAAAGACACTTATGTGGACCATAGCAAGGATAGGGGCTAGTGTTTCCCCCTTCTTTGTGTAGTATCCATTTCGGTGTAAGCCTGTAGGAAACATCGCCCTCTGTTGTTAGCAGCCCTAAGCAGTTGATTAGTGCATCTCTTCCCATACTTCATTTACCAGGGAAGGAGGCTGCCCTGCTCTGTTTATGAGCAGTCTTGACCCCTGGGAACTGCAGCCTAGCCAAAGGGCAGAAAGGGGGAAGAGATTAGATTCTTGTAGGGATTCTTTATAATCTCAGGTTTTTTGATTTCTGTGATCTTCCTGCCTTATAATTCCCATGCTCATTTTGGAGTTTATAGTTCTTTTTTTTTACCTATGGAGGAGGAAATCCTCCATAGGTAAAAAATAAGTATTTATTACTCCATATTACTCCATTTATTACCTCCATAGGTAAAAAATAAGTATTTATTACTGATCTGATGTATATCAAACATTGGAGACAAACGAAACTGCCAAAGACCAAATGAAACAGGCTTTGTCTTCAACGAATTTACATTTTATTGGTGGAAAAAATTTGTATGCTTGTAAATACAAGGTCATTTCAAGGGAGAGATAAGGAACACCTGGGGGAATTAGGCAAGGCCTCCTGGAGAAGATGGGGCAATTTGAGCTTTAAAGAAAACTGGGTTTTCTATTTTTAAAAATACAGAGATGAGGAGAGAATATATACTAGACGTGGAAGTAAGAAAAAAAGGACTTGAAGCATTTCACAAGTTACTTTAATGCCAGTCCCTTCTCTTCATGTTTGTATTATCAAGGGATATCTTTTGGGGGAAAATGCCATTTTACTATTCTTTACTCTTACCCTTTCTTTCCTGTCTTCCCTAGTCTTCTTACTTGAGCAAAGGTTTAGTTTTGAAGGCAAAAAGGGAAAAGGAATAAGTATTTGCATAGCACCTACTATATGCAAAGTGTATTTTATAAATATCTCATTTGAACTTTACATCTGTTCCTGATAAGGTCTAAATTATTGTTCACATTTTACAGATGAGGAAGCTGAGGCACTCAAAGGTTACCTTTAAGTGCCCTTGATTGTACATCTAATAAGTGCCTAAGGCCAGATTTGAATTGAGTCTTTGGAGTCCAGATCTGGCACTCTACTCACTGCACTTTTCACTTTTTTACTTTTGCTTCAATGGAGGTAGCAGCAATTTTACCATACTTGTAACCTGGTTGGGGGGGGGGGGGGGGGGAGAAGGGGAAGCACTGGTTTTGGAATAATAGAATTTAGATTCAAATTCTGACTCTGAAGTGACTTTCTGTAATCTATTTGGACTATCTGTACTGACTCTGGACAAGTTCATTTGAATGCTTCTCTGTGCCTCAGTGGTTGGTGTGAGCTAGGTGATCTCTGAGGTCACTTTTAGCTCTAATACTACTTTGATAACTGATACTACATGAAATGAGCAGAACCAGGAGATCATTATCTATTATGCTATGTTGTGATCTCCACATAGTCCCCACAGTCCTCTCTCCTCATCACAAGATCATTGAAACTGGTCTGAATCATTTTGTTGGCAAGAGCCATGTCCATCAGATCACAACATAGCATTTTTACCCTTTATGTTGTTTGCTTGCATTTTGTTTTCTTTTTCAGTTTCTTTTTTTTTCCTTCTTGATCCGATTTTTCTTATGCAGCAAGATTATTGTGTAAATATGTATACATATATTGGATTTAGCATATATTTTAACATGATTGTCTGCCATCTAGGAAAGGGGTAGGGGGAAGGAGGGGAAAATTTGGAACACAAAGTTTTGTAAGGGTTAATGCTGAAAAATTACCCATGCATATGTTTTGTAAGTAAAAAGCTTTAATTTTAAAAAATGGAAAAAATACATACTCCCAGATTATGAATTATCCTGCCAAAGAATAGAATGTGACTTGTGGGAATAAGGTATATCTATTTAGATTGATTTCATGGTACTGTTATATTTCCCCAACCTAATCCCTAGAACCTATACCCCACGTAGCAAAGATGAGCTAAGTTTAGAGAATGTCTTGCTTTTTTAGCTCTCATTCCCAGTCTGAGATATTTCTAATACAAACTATTTGTGGTTTCTAGTCAGTCTAACTCATATGGCTGTCCAAGAACAGGAGATACCTATTCTAATATTTGCTTTTTTTTTTTTTTTTTTTACAGAAATTGTGGACGGGAATGTGAAAATGACCTTAGGGATGATTTGGACCATTATTCTTCGCTTTGCTATTCAGGATATTTCAGTGGAAGGTATAGCTAAGATTTATGCCATTCTCTTCTCTCACATTTTCCCTCAATTTTTTTTCCTACCTATGTTTTCATCTTGTATGAAAACAATATGAGATACTCTTTCCTAGACAGTCCTTGGACTCACTAGGGTCTTTGATGGTAACCTGGAACTTTTCACTTATACTTACTATATATGTTGAATTGAAGGTATCTATCTTGACAAATTATATTATTTAAGGAAGGGGAAGGGGGAGGTTAACCTATTTCCATATCATATCCTAGTGGACACAGACACCAGACAAACTTTGATTCCTAGTTGTTATAATGTAGAAAAAGGAAGAAAATGCATACCTTGTGATTATATGGTCATCTTGAGCAGACCCTCTAGGCGTCTATTCTATAGATACTGTGTCTGGTGCAATAAGAAAGTTCTTTACATCTTGCTCTTAGAATACTCCTTAGTATGGGCAAGTCAGCTCCATGATTCTTCTGTACTGGGGGGGGAGGGGAGGAGGCATAAAGCAAACACAAGATAATGGGACTCCCTCCCAAGCCTTTCCTAAAAAACTTAGTGCCTTCTGATGGTTGGGGAGGTGGGGAATCCCATTTCAGAGAGAAGGGATTGGGCTAGAATCAAAGTTTGGAGATGACTTCTGAATGAGGGGCCACATGTTGCTGTCTTTAGTGACTTATATGTGCAAATCTATTCAGCACCACCAACTAATTTGCCCTTTTCTCCCATTTTGCCCATTTTACAGAGACATCAGCAAAGGAAGGGCTGCTGCTATGGTGCCAGAGGAAAACGGCCCCATATAAAAATGTAAACATTCAGAACTTCCACATCAGGTATGTGACGTACATGCCATATGTATGTCATCACAATTCTAAGTAGACTGTTTTGACAGGTGCTGTTGAATTCTCCCCCATCTACATAGACTTAGTCTTAAATAGAGATTCTTAGAGGTTATGTTTGGAGTATTGAAAAGACTTTTCTTTTCATGAATGTAGATTCATGTTGATTTTTTCAGATATTATCTATATTTTTTAATATAGTCTTTTCTACTTCCTCCTTAAGACCTATCCCCATGATTAGAGTAAAAAAAAAAAAAAACAAAAGAAAAAAAATCGGCAAAATTAACACATTGAAAAAAAAGCCATGGTTATAAACACTATTCCACAGCCATGCTCCTTTACTTTTACAAGGAAGGAGGGGGAAGTTACCGAACATATTCTTAGGAAAGCTTTCCATTAGTAAGATGACATTTCATATTTCTTTGCTATCTTCTCCAGTGTTTAGTACATGTTCATTACATATTTTTTTGAGATTGATGATAATTTTGGCCTTGCCTCTGTGGAACAGTGCATTATTACACAACATAGAAAGGAATTGAAACAGGAAGATATGGTTCAGTTCAATTGAGTTTATCATATAGAGAGAATTCTTGGTATGTGCAAGGGAACTGTTGGAAAAAGTGGGCAGTTGTTTATCTTGGTTCTCCGGACATCAGAATAGTAAAATTGGAGATGGGGTTTGATTGGCAAGTAGTCCTTTTCAATTTTCTGTTTCCTGTTTCCCATCTTTTCAAGATGGGCATCCCATATGGTGACTTATGTGTGGTCAGTATGAATGCCATATAGAGCACTCTGCAATAAATAAAGAATAATGTAAAACAATCTTAGAGGAATTAACTGAAAAATTGTCTTATATGCATTGAAAGTTATTCATTTATAAGTAGTTATTAAGCAAGTATAGTTGGTTGAATTAGATATTCAGTGTTCAACTTTTAATCCTTTAGCATATTTTTTAATGCTTTATCTCAAGTCTTCCTGCCCAGACTTTTCTTTTCCCTACCCAAGAGAGCAGCATGGTATAATAGATAGAATGGTGGCCTTAGAATTATGAAGACCTGAGTTGAAATCCTGTCTCAGATACTTACTGTGCAACAGTGAAGTCACTGGACTTCTGTTCATCATTCGTAAAATGAGAGACTTGGATTTGAAGATCTCTTAAGATCCATCCTAATTCTATGTTCCTTTGACCCTATGATCTCTCATCTACTCTCACTAACTCTCCACTCCCATCCTTTCTCCCAGACTTACTTATTTCTGTGATTTATTCTTTCTCTTCTCTACAGCTGGAAAGATGGCCTTGGGTTCTGCGCACTGATCCACAGACATCGGCCAGAACTAATTGATTATGGGAAGCTGCGGAAGGTACTTACTTATTGATTCTTTGAAGGCAAATGTTGGAAATCCTCCCTTCTGTCTGTAGTTGACATTATATAATCTACAAATTCAGTGGGGGAAAAAATGTTTTTTAATCAGTTGGGATGGAATCCAGGAGGAAAATCATTGCACTTTGAGACAACAAAACAAAACAATACAAAATATTTTTAAATCTTTCAAAGTATAAAGCTGTACCACTTGTCTCTGTTGGTCATTTTCTTTTTTCTTTCTTTTTTTTTAATTAAAAAAACTCCCAAAAAAACATTTCTTTATGAATCATGTTGGGAGAGAAAAGAAACAAAAAAAGGAACGAACATAGCATGTATTGATTTACTTTAAATCTCTATAGTTCTTTTTCTGGCTGCAGATAGCATTTTCTATTTTTGGGGGATTGTTTTGGATATCAGTCTTTTCCAAGTGCATGATTGCACATGGTGTCTTCCTAGGTCTGTACTCTGCATCAGACCTTGGCTTTTGAGTGGGTGCCAATCTAAACCATTAGTGACAACCCCATTAATTATGAAAGTGGTTCCTGCTACCTATATGATTCTCCTTTATAAACCCACAGCTTATTATGACTCCTCTAGAAATCTCTGCCTCTCCATAAAGGCTTTCTATATTAAGGGATGAAGGTGTGGGGAGTGGGTGGCACTTCACAATGTCCTCACAAATCAGCAATTTGAATGAGACATCAAAAAGGTTTTGTTTTAAATCAAGGACCATCAGTGAGTTATGTGTCAGAATATGTTAGCATAAATAAGGATACATGAAATGAGAATATAGGGAAATGACAGATTATAGCTAGGAATAGGTTGGACTATAAACCTGGATCTGAGAAGCAGTTCTTAGAGTATAGAAAGAATTTTTGTTCCTTATTAGCAGCAATTTCTCTGACTGATGAAAAGTGATTTACCTGGGCCAGGGTATTAAGCTTCTCAAAGGAATATACTGGAAAAGAAAGTAACTGGAGCCTAGGAATATGAAATTTTAGATATATACAGGTGGGAAAATGGCCTTTTATTTCAGGGATTTCTGATCTTGGTTCCCTTCTCCCCTTCCTCCCCCACCTGTATCCAAAAGGATTTGTGGATAGATTTTAGAGGGCCTGGGAACTTGAAGAGGAAAAAAAATCTTTATTTTCACTTACTGTTAAATGAAATGTAGCATTTTCTCCAATTATTTAAAAACATTCATAGGTTTTAACAGATTGCCAAATAAATGGGTCCATGATACCAAAAAAAGTGAAGAATCTCTGATTTATTGGCATTGTTTCTATAGATGCCATTTTAGTAGGCTATTTTAGACCTACCATAGGCCAGCCATTTTAATCAGCTTCCTCCTTTAAAAAGGCTTATGTAGTTCTAGGGCATAAACTTCATCCCCTAGGCTTCCCTGTGAGGAAAGAGCTTGAGATTCCTATTTTGCATATAGGGAAACTGAAGCCCAGGCTAATGAATTAGATTATTATGTTTTTTAGGCCATGAAGAGGTAATCAAAAAAAGAGAATCAACTCTCTGCAAACTGAGTCTAAGCTTCTTCAAGGAGGCAAAAGATGTCTTTTCATGGCCATAGGCCTTCAGTAAGATGGAACCCTTATTCTTTCTTTAGAAAAAAATTTAGTTATTTCTTCATTCTCCTACCCTGAGTAACAAGACATTTCTCGCCATTCCCCTGGTTGGAGAAGGGAGGCAAAAGAATCCAAGTCAGATCCTAGACCTTTCATCTTGTGTTAACTCCTGTTATTTTATTAATATTTTATTTATTATTTTATTATTATTAGCTCATCTTTCTCTTAGCACTTTGTAAAGCCCTTTCCCCATGAAAATTCTGCAGTAAATTGTATACATATTATACTCATTTTGCAGAGGAATAAAACTAAGATTTGTATAAATTAGCTTGCCCATAGTTATCCAGCCAGTGATATCAGAGTCTGTTTAACTTCTCGAGTTCAGTTTTCCTTCCTTTCTCCCTTCCTCCTTTCCTCCTTCCCTCCCTCCCTCCCTTCCCATTTGGGGCTTGAGTACTATGTGAAAGTTTTGCCTTGACTTTTTTTGTTGGGTCAAATCCCTGCTGAGAAAACTGCTCTTACAACACCTCCTGGTGGTTACTTAGCAAATCACCAACATGGCCATTGTAACCTAGCAAAAATGAAAAGTCCCTAGAGTGAAAATATCATGGGATTCTTTGCTTAAATCTGCTGCCTCTAAGTATCTTGGTTTCCATTGGCAAGACTGGAATCCAAAGGACTTCTTGGGAGGATAAACATAGAGCTGGATTTCAATGTCCACAGCTAGTCCATGAGAGTGTGGGGATGATTTATTAAGAGCTAGTAACCCATGTGAAGCATGTCCCCATTCATAAAGCCAGCCAGTCTTTCTCTTCCTGTACAGAGAGGAGTTGGCTAGTGCTTCCTCAGGTTCTCACATCATGCTTTTGTTTTTCTTCCCTACTTCATTTTTAGGATGACCCACTTACAAACTTAAATACAGCTTTTGATGTGGCAGAGAAGTACTTGGATATCCCAAAGATGCTGGATGCAGAAGGTAACAAAGTTTTTTCTTTCTTTCTTTTTTTTCTTTTTTTTTTTTTTTTTTAATTCTCCCAAGGTTTTGATTTCCTTTCCCTCACCCTGATATGCATACCAAACTGCAGAGAGACTCTGAATTGTTATTTGCTCTTCTCCCTTATTGTGGTCATTTAAGTCAACCCAGCTAGAAGTCACTAAATGTCCACTATGTTTCTAGGCACTGTTCTAGGACCTGGAAGTGTGTTGCCAAAATCACAATATGTATATAGATAAGAGAAATACTACATTTATGAAAAAGTAAATACAAAGTAAATTTGGTGTGTGTGTGTGTGTGTGTACACATTGCAGAAATAAACTGGGGTGATTAACTTGGTAGCCTGAACTGAACCTTGAGGGGATTCCAAGGGGTGGGGTACAAATGCTACAGCATGTCAAGCAGGAGAGACAACTTTTGCAAAGGATCATAGGGAAGAAATGGAATGTTATACAGAGGGAGCAGGAGGTAGGTCAATTTGGCTGGGTTGTAGAATGGGTAGGTGAAGAGCAATGGAAAAATCTGGGAAGGTAATTTTGGAGCCAGATTGGAAAAGGCCTTAATGGCAAACAGAAGAATTTGTATTTTATCCTAGAGACAATAGGAAATCATTGAGAGCCCATGAAATAGTCTAGCAAGAAGTGGTATGGGCTCACACTAGGCAGGTTATGGTGAGGTGCAATATATGAGAGAAGGGTTTGGCTGTGGGTGATCTAGAAGTGGATTCAACATGACTTGATAAATGACAGCATGGGAAGTGAGGGAGAAGAAAAAATTAAAAATGATTTCAAGGTTGCAAACTTGAATGACTGGAAGGGGATGTTTAAACAGAAATAGGGAACTTAGGAAAAAGTTTGAATTTAAATTTCATTTAATTTGAGTTCCATTTTTTTATTTTTTAAATTTGTGATACCTCTGAGATAGCTAAGGAGATATGTCTATTAGTTGGATATACTAGAGTAGAGCCAAGTAAAAGATAGGAAGATAGTGAGTTGTCTTCATGGAGGTCCTGGAATATACACATACATAGCAAATAGGATCAAAATGATATAGAGAGAGAAGTTGGAGATTGTGGCAGAGAGTGGAAGGGAGAAGTAATTATCAAATGAGTAAACTGAAGGAAGAAATGATATAAAGATACAAAAAGAGAGCTGTCTTTGGTAAGGAGAAATTTTGCTTCTTCCTTAGAGACTAAAGGAAAAAAAAGGGAGGGTATTGAGGAGACCTAATCCTCATCACTCTTAGGATGTGAAGTTCTCTATTAACTTTGACACCAAGTCCTAAAGAATAAGATAACAAGATGCTGGAGGAGAGGGAGGGGAGAGGATGACTTCTCTGTAGCTGATTTAATGACAGCGTGTATGAGTATGTGAAGTTTTCCCTTTTGAGTTGATATTTGGCTTTATATATTCCTGGGACTAGGTTTTAGAAAGCAAAAACACAAGATTTCTCTTAATTTGAATATTACATGTGCCTTGGGTTTGCCATTAGAAATCCTGTTTATAGGTTTCATTTTAGGGCCTCAGATTTTGATGCCCTGATCCTGAGCTCATTTATGGTGTTATCCAAATAGGATGGGGCAGAGGCCATAAATGGAGTGTAAATCTAAAGAAACATAACTTCCCCAGACAGACTAGATTTCATTCTCTTAGTTTCTGGAAATGCCAGTGTCTTTTCCCCCTCCTACTTTCTAAGGTCCTTAACACTTGGATGACATTTTGAAAATCTTTGTTTTGTAAAGAGAGCATTGGGAGGCCCTGGATGTGGTAGGAGAAGTTTTGGTCTCCAGAATTCTTAGCTCTTTCTCCTTTTATCCTGAGTAGCTACCGATTTGTCTCCTAACCTCATTTCTCTCTTAACTCAATCTACCAATTGGCTCTTTCTTAACTCTAGGTTTTTCTCCACAGACATTGTTGGAACTGCCCGTCCTGATGAAAAGGCCATCATGACTTACGTTTCTAGTTTCTACCATGCCTTCTCAGGAGCCCAAAAGGTATCATGGGGTGCCTATGCTACACTTAGTCCTCCTACTAATAAATACTTAAATTGTTTTTTACTTTCCCCCGCTCTGATCCCTCTCCCTCTCTTTCTCCCCCTTCCCTCAGTGCCCTCCTGTAACTACAGGTATCTGTGGTTTGAGTCTATTTTGGTAGAATTAAGGACTAGTTCAAATAGTTACATTGTCATTGCTTACCTCCACTCTGGCTGACTCTTCCCTCAATCCCTTCCCTCTTCCTTCCTTCTTCTCCTTCAGTGTCTGAAAGCTAATGGGGTAAGTTCCCCTTTTTAATCTGGTGCAAATGGCTTGAGGTTTTGTCATCACTAGCTTTGGCCACAGGTGAAAAGAATAGGGTCTTCTAGGGATTAGTCCATATCTAGCATTCAGGTGCTATGAATGCTGCAATGTGGACTATAGATAAGAGTTTTTTCACTGGCTTGGCAGGTCTTTTGAGTGGGTCCAAGTTTTTTGTTAGCAGAAAATTTAACTCCAGTCTCAGCACCTGGAATTTTCAGGAGAAACCCTGAAACCATAATCCTTACTCTCTCTTCCATCCTGCTAAGGAACCCTAAATATTATGACTACAGACCTTGTGATGAGAAATCGTCCTACTTATTTTCCATTGTGTTTACTTGATTTAATGCTGTCCCCCAAACAATCCCTCTATCCAGTTTCCTCTCATGGTGTGAGTGTAAAATCTGAGCTCTTTGCTCCAACTGCATGCCTCTACCCCAGGGCTAAGAGTTTGACCTAAAATTGGTGCCTTATAATGTGGAGGGATGAGTCTAGATCCCCAAACCCTCTGGTCAGCTCTTCAGACCACTCAAGGAAGTAACTAACAAATTCCCAGTCCCTCTCTGGAGCTGAAAGGACATTATCTAAAGGAGCTGAAAAGACATTATCTCCAATTCCACTGAGGTGCCAGCAGGAGCAGGTGCTCTTGTTGAGAAATGCTCATGGCAAAGAAAGGAACCCAGCATGACCTTTGTGTTCCCTGACCCCAGGATGAGAAACCCCTATGGAGATAGGAATGCTGCTTTGGCCCATGGGGCTATCCACTAATCATGTCCTCATCTGGATTCCCTGCTCTTCACATGGAAATTGATGTGTCTTGTCTTTATATGCATGATAGGAAATTTCTTCCCTTCCCTATGACTGCGCTATTCCCCCCCTTTTTTGCTCTTTCTTAGTCTGTTTATCTACTGTCTGCTCTGTCCCTGCAATTTCTTCTCTCTCTCTCTTTTTCTTTCTCTCTCTCCCTCTCCTTCTTCCCTCTCCCTTTCCCTTCTTTCTCCTTCTCCCTTCATATCCTTCTCATTCCCTTCCTCTATCCCTCTTTCCCTTCCCCTCCCTGTCTCTTTCCCACTCGACCTCCATCTCCATCCCAGTACCATTCCTTTCCCCTCTCTCCTACTCTTTTCTTTCTCTCCTTTCCTCCCTCCCCTTTCCTCTCTCTCTCTCTCCCCCTCCTCATTTCTTTCTCTTCCCACAACTGTTTTATTTTATTCTGTGTGCTGCTGCTTCTTACTTTATTCTTTCAACCTCTTTTCCTTCTTTGCGCAGATGTTGTAGGCACGCTAAGGCCGGATGAGAAGGCCATTTTGACCTATGTTTCATGTTACTGCCACGCCTTCTCAGGTGCGCAGAAGGTGAGATATAATTCTTCCCCAGCCCATTTCTCTCACTTTCCCCTCTGTCATTTTCCTGTCACTTCTATAGTCTGTGTCTTAAGGGGGACCTCAGAAAGAATAGTCAAATGCTTGCTTTCCTTTTACCCTTAGGCATTAATCTCAGGACCCTTCTCTCTGCCCATCCAATGGGCTTTTCACCGTGGGGTTAAAGATTCATAGAAGCCTTTAGCCTGAAAACATCAGACATTTGGTCGTGAGTCTGAAGAGATTGCAAGAATATCTGTTCTCTCCTGGCTCTTAACCTCTTCTTTTACAATGGGGGATGCTAGCGCTCTCTGTCTCTGTCTCTGTCTCTCTATCTCTCTCTGTCTCTCTCTCTCTCTCTATTTTGAGGGAAGGGAAGAAGTGAGCCAAAGCAAGCCCATTCCCCTCTGCCCCTGGGAGGGAGAGCCTTTATCCTGCTTCCTTCATATAATTCATGTTCTCTTTCCAGTATGGGATGGAATGTTTGTTATTTCCTACCTTCGAAGCATTGTAGAAGGATGCTCCCCCAAGAGAGGGACACATAAAAGCTTTACTATTATCATTTGGAGCCAGAGAATTTTTATTCTAGACAGGGGCATTCTGCTCAAGCCCTTGTCTGCTCTCCTTCCTTTTTTCCCCAGGATTTGAACATAAAATTTAAGAGTATTATGGCTCAAGTCTATTGTTAGCATGGCTCTCTGCCCAATACAATTTTAATTTACCTCCTGGATGGACCTCCTGAGCCTTCTTCATGTCACCCATGAGAGGACAGCACAGACTCAGAAGATTTCTCTTATTGGCTATCTATATATGTTTCCTTTCCAGTTTTTCCATTTAGCTTTTTTGTTTCATTCCTGCTTCATGTTTCTCTTCATCCCTTCTATACATTTTTTGAAATTCCTCCATTCTATTCAAATTATTTCCCTTGCACCATGTACCATTTTTACCACCCCCTTTCCCATGTTTTTTAAGACTACCATAGGTCAGGTCAGGAGATTCTCCATCCTTGCTAGGATACTCACCTTCCTACTAAGGAATAGGAACTCCTTGGAGTTCTACCTCCAGTACTGGTTTTTTTTGTGGGCTGTGCTCATTTCATAATTATTGATTCTTCCCCCTTTTTCTCTTCTTTTTCTTCTTTGCATCCATTCTTCTTTTGTCCCTTTCATGATTTTTCTCTCACTGAGGTTACCATTGTTAGTCACACCTGCCTGCTTTTCCATCTAAAGCATTTGCTGTGTGATATCCAATGACAATGCATGGAAAGGAATTGGGGGGGGGGGGGTGTTTGTATGTGGCAGCCTGATTGTGATATTCTTCCTGCCTCCCACTCCTGCTGTAAACATTTCATGCTCCTTTGGTCCACATTCTTGGCACAAGAACATCACTGAGCAGATCAAAGTTGGGTGGAATGGGGGTCTTCTCATATCCTGGGTCAGGAGTCCTTCCAAAGGTCAGTTTTCAGTGAGGCTCTGGGAAGCCCAAGGAGAGAAGCCATCTTGGCACCTTCTCTTTTCCCTGCCTTTAATCTACTTGGGCTCTGAGAGTTAAAGCCAAGCAAGTTAATGCCCTGATTTTTCCCTTAAAACCTATCTGAAAGAGGGCTGGTGGGGGAGGGGAAGGAGGGAAATAGTGGGAGCCATAGGAATTGTTATTCTTTGCCTCACTTGATACTTCTGTACTATTCAGATCCCTGACCTCTTGCTCAGAAGTTTTATTTCTCTTTATTCTTTTACTTTCTTTGAACTGAATTTCTACTAAGGGTCATATGGGAACATATAGCTTAGTCTGATATTTGGGTAGTTGATTTTTTTTCTCTGCAGGTGAGACCTGGCTCTTATAAAAGCTGATTTGCTTTTATCCAAGCTATGCTTTTGTTCTCCTTGGCTCTTGTGCTTATCTTATCCTTATCCCTCAGTTAGCTCATTGGTGATTTGGTATGACACACATGTGCATGGGCTTGAATAATGAATAATTGCTAGGGATAAATTCAGGAGTGACAAGAATTTTCTTTGAGCAAGCCTTCCCTTTGGAATATGAGCTGTGCTTGTTTTAGTGGTCATTCTGGAGTATTTGAAGTTTAGATTTTGCTGCTTTATGAATTGATTATAGGGACTGGGAAATATTGTCTTCGAGTTATAAGTAACTATCTTCTGCCTCCCTTCCAATGTTAGAGGAAAACATTCTCAGCTCAGAGAATAGCGTGGCTGAAGACATAGAGACATGAAATGGAATATTATGTGTGAGAAACAGAAATCAGGCCTGCCTCACTAGGACCTGTAGTGTGTGAAATGCAATGATATCTAATAATATTGGAACCAGGTTGTAAAAGGCTAACAGAACAACAGCAACATTAGTAGCTAACATTTATGTGGAACTTAATGCTTTATAATTATTATCTCATTTGAGCCTTACAACAATCCTGGGAAATAGATGCTATTATTATCCTTAATTTATAGATGAGGAAACTGAGGCAAACAGTTTAAGTGACTTGCCCATGGTTACCCTAACTCTGGGCTCAGTGCTTTATCTTCTGCACCACCTTGAGTTTGTGTTTTATCCTCGAGGCAGTAGAAGGCCCCCTAAAGCTTTATGAGCAAGGGAGTAACCTGGTTAGGCTTAGATTTTAGAACTATCATTTTGGCAGCTTTGTGAGGATAGAATGTGGAAGGAAAGACTTGGCAAGAAAATCAACTAGGAGGAAACTATTGTAAGAGTGGGAAATGATGGAGGATGTAGACTAGGGTGGTGTTTGTGTGAATGGAGAGATGTATTAAAATTAAAACTGGAAATTGATTGGAAATGAGATATGAGGAAGAGAGAAAAGAATCAGTGTGCAATTCAAGGTTAGGTTCAATTCAATTAAAGGATAGAGATGTACCCAATAGAAAAAGGGAAGTTAGGAAGAAGAGTGAGTTGGGTAGGAAGACAAGTTCTGTTTTGAATATACTGAGTTTGAGACAACCAGTTGGAAGTGTTCAGTAGGCAATTGGAGATGTAGGTTTAGAATTCAGGGAAGTGGGTTAGATTTATTGTGTTGAGAGTCCTTTGTATAGAGATATTTGATCCTTGGCACCTGAGGATATAGGATGAGAATAGAAGCCAAGTCTTGTGGTGACCCTTCTTAGAGCTTATTCTGTGAATGATTTTTTTGGCAAAAAAAGAATTAAGAGAAGTGGTCAGATAGGTAGGAGAACTAAGAGTGAGAAGTGTTAGGAGAAACCCAGAAAAGAGAAAGTATCAGGAGGATAGTTTGATTAGTGGTGTCATATTTCATGGAGAGGTCAAGAAGAATTAGGAATGAGAAGAGGTCATTGGATTTGAGAGTTAAGTTACCATTGACCTTAGGAGACAAATGAGAGCATTGTCATATTCATATGGCTCTTAGCTGAATCATCAAGGGATGAGCGACTAATTCAAAATGGTGTTTAAAAGAAAATGGTTACATGCTACATATTAAGGACATTTCCTGACTTTCCTTGAGGATTTGCATTTTCTAGAACCTTTTCTTTGGTCATCTGCCACCAGGTGAATGAGTAATAACGACTAGAGTTATAGTGGTTGGTAAAATGCTTTCATCTTGAGACTGCTAAAAATTCCCAGAAAACAGAGCATACAAATATAAAATACAAAACAGTTGATTTATAACTGTGGTGAAGAATTGATTATGCATAGCCAGTCTGTTGCTTGGCTTTCTTTGATTATACTTTTTTTAAAAAAAATAAATTTTAATATTTTATTTTTTTACAATTATAGAACAAATAGTTTTCAACATTCATTTTTGTAAAATTCTGAGTTCCAATTTTTCCCCCTCCTTTCTCCAAGACAACAAGCAATCTGCTATAGTTTATACATGTACGATCATCTTAAACATTCCCTTGTTGTGAAAGAAAAACCAGACAAAAAAGGAAAAATCATGAGAAATGAAAAACAAAACAAATAAAATAGTGTGCTTCAATCTGTATCCAGCCTCTGTAGTTCTTTTTCTGGATGTGGATGGCATTTTTTATCACAAGTTTATTGAATTGTCTTGGATTTCTGTATTGCTGAGAAGAGTTTGTCATAGTTGATCACCGCACAATGTTGCTGTTACTGTATACAATGTTCTTGTTCTCTTCATTTCTTTGAATATACTTACAAGAGAGAAGAAATTGAATCAGTAAACATTAACAGTGATGGGTGGAGAAACCCCCCACCAACGTAATATTTTTCTAAAGAAAACAATAAACCCTTAAGATAAGTAATTCACTTCATGAACAAATGAAACCAAAATAGAAAGTAAAGGAATAGGGAATAAAATTTGAGATGTTGAAATAGATTGTAAATTTAGAAAAAAATTCATTCAAATACTCATTTATGTATAAATAAGTACGTAAGAGTCAGGAGACCTTTGTCCTACTTGACAAGGACTCATTCTCACACAATCTGGTGTTCTCAGCTATTTAAAATAATTCAAGTGCTTTTGATAATTTCACTTTCCTGTTGACTTACCTCTCACTATATAACTAAATCTGCAAGGTCTTGAACACACCTGGGCTCATAAAATCAAGAGTTGGAAGGGACCTAAGGCTATGCTCCTCATTTAACAGAGGGTTACATAGGACTACAGATACAGAGCTGGAAAGAATCTTAGAATTCATTGAGTCCAGTCCCCCTCATGGAAAAACTGAGGCTCACAATTTTTCCTTGGATCTTTTATGGTGTCTGAGGCAGAATCTGAACTCAGATTTTCCCTTGATTTCAAGTCTACATGTTCTATGCACTACACCATATTGCTATTCTTCTAGGTTTGTGTTTTTGTCTTCTCTTAATCCATTGTATTGGTTTTCTTTGCCCATGTCTCCAGCCTCTGTTGCTGGACTGGGACTTTGTATTCTGGTCCTTCCCAAACTTTTGGATGGGATGGCTGGGCTTTGTTCATATCCCTGAAGTCTGGATACTACTGTTATTGCTTTGCTGGGAAGCTGAGGCCTAGAGAATTGAAGTGTCTTGTTCAAAGTTACCTAACTAGCTGTTGCATTAGAAAGCTTGTCAGATTTGGAGTTAGGTGACCTAGTTCTCCTTATTACCTGTATTATTTTTTTTTTATCTCTTTGGAACCCAGTGCTACCTGAATGACAACAGAGTCTAATTTATTTATCTATAAAATGAAATAAATTTTATTTATCTATAAAGTTTCAAAATTTTGAAAGACAAAATGAACTGTCTCTTCTAAATTTATGAACCTATGACCCCCATTTCTCCAACCCCCAAATCTAGTTCTCCCTCCCTCCTTCCCTTCCTTCCTCTTTTCCTTCCTTCTCTCCCTCCCTTCTAGCTTTTTCCCATAATACTGTTTACTGAAAATCAGGAAAAATTCCCATTCCTAAAGGAAAACCTCCTTCCCTGCTATAGTTTCCTTTTTTGGAACAGTTATTCCCTTTGACATTCTCCCCAGAATAAATCTTTACTTTCTGGGGTCCTCCTCTAGCAATGTGCTCTCCTAAACTTTTAAACTTTTCCCTCTGGACTCAAAGTAGTTCTCTCTGTTAAAGAATTAACCAATTCTCTGCTCAGTGGTCCTTATATTAGTAAAGACAATAGCTCACATTTAAAATCTACCAAATGCTTTCTTCACAATAGTCATCTAGGTAGATTTGCTGAAAGTACCTCCCTCTTGAGTCTCAGAGAATATGATGTTTGATCTCAGAATTGAGCCTCTGTTCCATCAATGAGTTTTGCATATAGTATAATGCATTGCATATAATATGATGACCTAGAAAGAGCCTCCTTTAGAGTTTCCTCAGCCAGACTTTATGAGACCTTAAGAAATCATTTACTTTTCTGACAAAAGGAGGTTGAACCTTCTTGGTCTTTTCCTGTTTGAAATTCTCTGAAATCTTTTCTTTAACTATATCTTGCTAATTATCCACGTGGAAGGTTACTGGAACTGATTTCAATCTATCCCCTCAGAAGTGAACCCACTTCTTTTTTAAAAAGTTTGTAGTGATTGCAGTTGTTTTTCCTCCATCACCTCTACTTTATTTATTTATTTATTTTTGCTCTATCCCTTTTCCATCAAATCATTCTTTATAATAGAGAATATGAAAGAAAGCATTTATGCCAAACCAATCAATATTATCTAATCTAATATATACAATGACAATATGAAAATATAAATAATCTCCCACTTTTGTACAGGAAGGACGTTTAGCTTTTAAAAAGACAAATTCATTTTAATTGCATCTAAAAATATGTGAAAGCATATTTGAACTCAAACAGCAAATGCAAACTAATCATTCAGATTCCTTTATAGACTACTATATCCCTAACTTTTAGAAGAAGAAAAATGAAAGACACTTTGACTTGGGCTTGATAATTCTGGGCTGGAAGTTTGATCAAAGATGATACTTTTCATGTTCCTTTGAACTAAATACAGTGGCTTGGTTGATCTCCCTTTTCCTTAGCTCTCTCTAAACATTTTTAACCAAAGCAATGAGGTAAGGCTTCATTTTTTCAATCTCATTTTAAGTACATGTAAGCCAACTTAGTTTACTGAGATGAACCTCAGGAGACAGATTGTCATTTAATAATAGAGTTGGACTGAATTTCCCATAATAGGGATAATTCAATTCTATGCTGGCACCTTAGAGGTTTCCCTCATCCCTTATTATTTATCCCTTTTCTCAAAATCATATTTTCTACATGATGAGACTAAGCTGAAAATAAAGGTACTAGAGGTTTGAGAGCTAGAAGGGATTGTAGAAATCATTTAGTTCAACTTTATTTTACAGTATGTTCTAGAGAGGGGCATATCCAGGGTCATAGATAATATGTATTAGTCCTAATATTCAAACCCAGCTCTTTTGATCTAAATTCAATTTTTTTCTACTTTGCTTACTTTTTCTAGGAAATTAATATTAACTGGGACTCAACTATTTTTATGTTGTCTTCAGACTTAAGATTTTGAACATAGAATTGAAAATCTGCCATTACCTCTTTATTGTCCTTATTCTCCATAAATTCCTCTTTCTTCCCTTTCCATCCTTTCCCCCTTTCCTCTTTTTATAGCTACCTTCCTCTTCTTTTTTCTTCTCTTTTCTTTCTTCATTCTTTCCCCCTTTCTCTTCCTCTCCTTTCTTTTTCTCTCCATTCTCCTTCCTTTCCCTCTTCCCCTCTCTTTCTTTCTCTCTCCCTTTTCTCATACCCCCATCTTATCCCCTGCCATTTAACTTCCCATACATAAAAGTCACTCTTTCCTTTAAGAACTTTGCAACTGAAAAGAGTAGTTAATCTGTCCCCTTTCTTTATCCAGTGTTACAGATGAATCAAAAGATAGATGGGTAAGCTATTCTAGATATGATTTTCAGGGAAAGATATTTTTACAATCTGTCTTTGATAACGTTATTTACTCTCACCTTCAGGAAGTTCTTTTTTATCCTAAATCCCTCCTATTGCAGTTGAAGTCTATTGTTTAAGCATAGTGAATACAAGGATTATTTTATCATTATCCTTTGTTTAATAAACCTGTGTATGCTTTGGAGGGCAATATGTTAATTTTTCTTTAGGCGTTTTCCTCTTAGGCTTGCTAATCATTTTTTATTTAGCCATATATAAGTAGATACACTTGATTTATCTGGGAGCAGATAGCTGGTTTCTTCCTCTCACATTCCCTAGAACGTGCTCCTGGGCCAACAATCCTTCAACCACATACCATGGCAAACATTAATATTTATATTAATCAAAATAAGAGCGAAGTTAGGAATGGAATTAGATTGAAGTATATAAGCCTTCTTGGTTTTCTCTATGTTAAAAATCAAATACAAGCTGAACCTGATCCATTTAGGTTCAGCAGAGTCAACAATAATAAATGAGTAAAGAAGGAATAATAGTACATTTTGAATGTCTCTGTGCAGACTTGTAATGGTGACCTTTCTGGGGTTAGATGTGAAATGAAGATGGCTCTAGAGCAGATAATATTCTATCTAGCTTTCAAAGATTATCTTGAGGGAAGCATGCAAGTGATTTTTCTTTTTCTTTTTGTTGCAAGGCGGAGACAGCAGCTAATCGGATTTGCAAGGTGCTGGCAGTCAATCAGGAGAATGAGCAACTGATGGAAGACTATGAGAAGTTGGCCAGTGATGTAGGTACCTGCCTAGGGCATGTGCCCAGGCATTTTCTTGATCATAGTGGGAAATGATTCATCTTTCACTAATTGACCACAAGAAGGAAAGTTGAGAGAACCTTTAGTTTTCTTGTATCATTGTCTGAACTCATTTTGTGGGAGTGGGGTACATTCTGATACTATGTGGTCACTTGTCACAATAAAGTTTGCAAAAGTTTTTACAGAGCAACTTTTAGTGCAAAAGTTAGTACAATACAGCCCTGACTCTTGACTATATGGCCCTGAGCAAGCCATTTCATCTCTTTGGAGCTCAGTTTCCCCTTCTATAAAATGATGGGATTACACCTAGTTGATTTTTAAATCCCCTCTAGATTCACTGTGTGTGCTTATGTATATATGCACACAAACACATATATACATAGTAATATTTCTTGAAACCAGGAAACCCAAAATGGGTGTTGGGTATGATTTAGAATTGACCTTGTGGTGAGTTCTGATTAATTTCAATAATGGGCCTAGGAGTACTAGGGTTGGGATCACAATTGTGTGAGGACATTGGATTCATAAAGGATCATTTTGAACCCCAGATCTTATTCCTGTAAGAGACCTCAGGGACCATCTAGTCTAGTCTCTTTTTACAGATGAGGAAACTGAAACCAAAGAGGCTTCCTCAAGGTCATATAGGTCATTTCAGAGATGGAGTTTCAGCTTAGGTCTCCTAACTTCCCAACCATTCCTATTTTTATTGCCCAAGCTACCTTTTAATTTTAGAATTTGGACTGTGAGGTTTAGGGAGTATCAAAGGAATACCAATTCCTACCTTTTCTCCTTACATCTTACTCTTTTTGACTCTTTTCCTTCTTCTGTCCTAGTTGCTAGAGTGGATCCGCCGCACTGTCCCATGGCTGGAGAACCGAACCCCTGAGAACACCATGCAGGCTATGCAGCAGAAACTGGAGGATTTCCGAGACTACCGCCGCCTCCACAAGCCCCCTAAAGTCCAGGAAAAGTGTCAGTTGGAGATCAACTTTAACACATTACAGACCAAACTCCGACTCAGCAACAGGCCTGCCTTCATGCCCTCTGAGGGAAAGATGGTCTCGGTGAGTTAGAGGCAAGCAGAGATGCGAAGAGTGCTTTGGATGTGGTAGTAGGACTTGCTGACGTACTTGACTCTTAGTGTACCTTCTAGATCTAAGCAAAACTATTATTATTTTTTCAACACTATTGATATTTGGCTTCAGAGCCTTGTTCTCTATAATAAAAATAGGTAGAGGGAAAAAAAAGCAAGTTCAGCAAAACTAATCCATACATTAATGGAGTTTAATAGTACATGAGTATATCACACCATAGTGTCCCATCTCTGCAAAGAGGGGAGGAAGATTAAACAAAACTTTATAGTTTTTCTTAAACTTTGAACTTAATCATTCCAAAAAAGATCATTTCCATATATATATATACACATAAAGAGAGAGAGAGAATATGTACAACACAAGATGATTGTACATGACATCATAAATCTTTTACAGCTTGCAAAAAAAACTTTGCAAAGGCATCCTTTTTACAAAGAGCTGATTGACTGAGTGCTACTCCAGGATTTCAGTCCTCTGTGGTTCTCTGTTATGATCCATAGCAGACCCTTTTCTACCTGGTGATGATGATTTTGATGCCTTCCTGTAGGCAATCTATTTCTGGCTGCATTTGCCTAAATACTAGCCAGATCTCTATAGCAGAGTTCCTTTTTTACCCTTTTCTGGGACTTGAAGGGAAGCTGCAAGGCAGTGGTGTCAAACTTAAATAGCAACAGAGGACGTTAAACCATACCTGCCAGGTGCATATTAACTCAGAAAGCTACCTTTTAATGTTATCTATGTTTATCATATTTTTATTTGGGAAGTTAAATGTTTTCTCAATTACATTTTATATGGTTCAGACCATACTTGGGAATGTTATGTTTGGAGTATTTGACACATGTAAAAGACAGGAAACTACTAATTGAGGATAGTTTGAAAACTTGACCAGAATACAGAATAATCCTATTTGTATTTTTATATGAAAAGCCAGGGTAGTATTATATATAGAAAACCAATTTTGGAGTTAGGCAGGCCCTACATTCAAGTCCTACCTACATATTACTGTGTGACTCTACACAAGTCAATTAATCTCTCATTGGCCCAGACAACTCTTTAAAGACCATCCATTACAGAGCAGGTACTGATCTGCTTTGGGAAAGGTTTTCTTCTTTGGAATTTTTTGTCCCAAAATAATTAGTTTTTCCTATCCCCAAAGAAGGGGAGGAATTTCCTATGCTGAAGAAATCATCTGTTCTTCCCTTCTACTTTACCTCCTCCCTTCTCCCTCTCCCCAAAAAAAAAAAACAAAACAAAACAAACAACAACAACAAAAAAAAACGAAGAATAGTAAGGAAGGTAAAGATAATATGTTGTACTCCTGGTGAATGAATCATTAGGGTCATAAGAAATATTATGCTTCATCCCAAGCAATCAGTGGAATCTTCTTCAGGGATAGATTATTACAGCTTAACATTGGCCTATTAAGCATTTCTCTCACTGCTAAACACTCAACTTAGAAGCCTGAGGAGTAGCTTCTGGGAGACAGGCATCTCTGTCTAATAAATGTTTTATACTTTTTAAATATTATCAGGGACCTCTTGTCCACTTATAGGTACAAAGAAAGCAATGCTGATTAGCCTGTGAGTGTTTCAGATTAATTCCTTCCAATTGTGAAAATAGCTTTTAAAGAACAAAATAGATTTAGAAAAAATGGAGTAACCCTTGAAAGTGATTGGACAAAAGGTATTTAACTCCTTGCTTTTGTGATATTGAGAGGAAGTTACTTTGTAGCTTATAAAATACTATAGCAGTTTGTGATATGTAGGTATTATGTAGCGCCTCCCATCCACATTAGCTTGCAATTATTTTTTCATGTTTCTGTCTTGTCTCAGGGTATAAGCTTCAAAGTCAGCATTTTTAGCAGATCCCTTCCTTATTATCTTGTATAATGTCCTAATATAATAGCTCCTCATTATTAATAATTGTTTGAGGTAGGCGTAGGGATTTTTACCCATCAGATTGTTGTGGGGGAACATGATAGATGTGTTCCAGAATATGAAAGGTTATCACTTGGAAGAGGGATTATATTTGCCCTCTTTGTATTCAGAGGGCAGAACTGAGTATGATAGTTGGAAGTTGGAAGGAGACAGATTTATGCTTTTGTTTTTGAAGAGAAATCTTCCTGATAATTAGCTATCCAAAATTAGAATAGGCTGCTTGAGGAAGTAGTGGATGCCTCATAACTAGAGGTCTAGAAGCAAAGGCCAACCACTTATTGGGGAAGTTCTATTGAAGAGATACTTATTCAGTGTTGAATTAAGACACCCTTCCAAATCTGAGGTTCTGTGACTATCTGGGTCCTGGCACATACTAAGAATTTAACCATTAGTCAACACCCTCTTGGCCCTAAATGCCAGCAAGACTTTGTTACTGTCATCCACCGGGGCCAGAAGGATGCAGAAAAAATCCCTTTCCAGTGGAGGCCTGAGCAGCTTCAACGAGAGAAACAGAATTTTCTATGCTGTTGAAAACTTGTGGAGTGGGAGAGAAGGCTGTGAGTCACTTTTGGGATAGGACGAATTGGAGTGAGGAGGGTTAAGTGGGGTTGGAAAGGAAATCTTGTCCTAGAAGAGCAAGAAACAGCTGATTGATGATGCTATGATGATAGAAGAAGCTGTCAGTGTCCCAGCACCCAGATCAGACTGGGAGCTGGGTCTTCCCATAATGAAGTGATGTCAGATATAAAGTCCTTGCCTTTGTGACGCTACCTTTTTCTGACCCTCCAGGATATCAATAATGCATGGGGGGGCCTGGAGCAGGCAGAGAAGGGTTATGAAGAGTGGCAGTTGAATGAAATCCGAAGGTTAGAACGACTGGACCATCTGGCTGAGAAGTTCCGGCAGAAGGCCTCTATCCATGAAGCCTGGACAGATGGTAAGGGCAACCTCAGAGGGATTCTAACCTGCTTTTCATGATTTTTCCTAAGCAGGGATCCTTGGAAACTAAGGGATCCTAATTTTCTTGCTTTCTTCCTATTGTTTTGTTAACACAGGTCTTGGTTCCCATATGCCACTATCCCTGGGAAATATTGCTGTCTAACCCATAGAACCTTCCAAATTACTCCATAGCATTTATCCAAAATGAGACTGATAACACTATTTGAGCTCCCTGGGTAGGAAGCCACACAATAGGCAGACAATAAGTATTCTATGAATGGTTACTTCACGGTTGATTAATGCAGAATTTGTCTCTGTTCTGAGGTCCAGAGATGGATGCTGGAGGGTACTCAGAGTCCTGCATTTGAGTATGAGATCAGGACTGGAAGAGGAGGTCAAGAGAGCAGTTCTCAGAGAGTATAGAAGTTCCAATTCATCTCTTAGGACTCAGAAATAAGAATCTTTGGAATCCTTAGTTTAGGGTCCCCCTCCGATTAAGCTTTGTGTTAATACTTCCAGGTCTGCTTGCTTTCCTTTCCCCTTCGCCTTATGAGATTATATGATCTTTTAAGTGGATTTTGGCTTTTAGAGAGTGGGGCATTTATTGGGGAGTGGGTAAAAGGGAGGAAGGAATTAAGTGGGTATGTAATGTATGTATGCATGCATGCTATGAGTTCGTTTTCATTTGGCTTCCACGTGGAAACATGCTGTCCTTCATTCACTCATTCATCATTTATTTATTATTTATTACAGTGCCTGGCACGTAGTAGGTGCTTAATAAATGCTTGTTGATTGATTGGTTGATTAAGCACCTACTCAGTGCAAGGCACTGTGCTAGACGCTGGCTGCCGATGCAAAGTTATGGCACAGACCCTGTTCTTAAGGAGTTGATAAACCAACGGGATTAAAGACTTGTATACAAAGAAGCCTGAGATAAGCACAAAGGAGGAGAGGTTTAGGCAAAGTACTGTGAGAAATTTTGGGAGACCTCTTTACCTGAGAGAGAAGAGGGCTCCCAGGGAAGGCTTCCTGGAGGAACTTGAACCAGAATATCTGAAGATGTTGCAGATGAATGCCATCAGTGGGACATGCATCTCAAGTTTGTTTCTTTTAGTAATACTGATAACCACTCACATTACTCTAGTGCTTTACAATTTTCAAAGTACTTTGCTGACAACACCTTGTGAGGTAGGTGATGCAAGCATTATCACCCCCATTTTGTAGATACGGTAACTGAAACCCAGAGAAATTAAATGATATGTCCAGGGCTGCCTAGCCTGTAATTTCAGGTCTGGGGGGAAATAAATCTTGAGCTTCTGGCTGCAAGCCCAGTGTTCTTTTAATGAACTGGGGGTGGCTGGTGGTAACAGGGGTTTCTATTTTCTCTTTTTATTTTTGTCATTATATGTGCCCTCTTTGCCAAGATGGCTGGCCAGGGTCAGGAACTGTGATGATATAAGAGCAAAGATAACTGACCTAACCATTAGTCATCCTAAGGCTTTGTCACCAGGACAGAATTGACCTTTTGGATGGACTAAGCTATGGTTAGTGGCCATACTAGTTGAGACTGCTGGTTTAGTATTGTCGAGTGATAAGTAATCAGATGGCCCAGTAATCCTTCATTCATACCTCCTGCTATTCTATGTTTCAAATGGTGCTGGGTACTATGGGAGATGTGACTATAAGCAAAAAATTTGGGACAGCGTGTAATTAATGCTGGAAATAATAATTGTTCTATGGGAGAGGCTACTACGGGAATGAATAGTTGACTAAAGCTTCATGGAGCAATTTTATCACTTATGGGAACTCGAATAGATGATTTGTATGAGAATATATGATGATTAGATTGTTTTATGGCAACATCCGGGATTAGGGATATTCCTTCATTTATGTCTTAATAACCTGTCTAAGACCATGGGATTTACCAAAACCCTTCTTGAACCTAGGCAAAGAGGCCATGCTGCAGCAGAAGGACTATGAGATAGCCACCCTTTCGGAGATCAAGGCCCTTCTGAAGAAGCATGAGGCTTTTGAGAGTGACCTTGCTGCTCATCAAGACCGAGTGGAACAGATTGCTGCTATTGCACAGGAGCTTAAGTAGGAATCATTTGTTTCCCATTTAGCCCAACACCTTTTCTACACATTTTCTACTTTGATCTTCCTTCAGGGCATTCTGGAATCATGACATGATAGGGAAGGGGAATGCCTATAATTTGTTGAAACTCTACCTCAGCTGCTTAATTTGCAATCAACCTTTGGTGTGGGAATGATACAAATCATCAGGGTTTGTAGGATCAATGAATATTGGATCCCCATGCAGGAGGACAATGAATGCAAAACACCAGAGTGCAAAAGCAAATTTCAGTACAGATCTGAGCTGCTGACCACATCCCACTTCCCTAGCAGAAGAATGGGGAGAGATTTAGAAGCTCTGAGGTGATACCTATTAAATATTAATAAAAAATAATCAGCTCATACATTTACAAAACATTTTATTTACTTTATCTCATTTTAGAGTAATTGATAAAAATCCTTATAAGGTAGGTAGTGACAATATTATCCCCATTTTATAGATGTAGAAACTGAGGCTTAAAGAGGTAATGAGTCTTACCCTGGTTTCCAGAGCTTGGAAATATTAGAATGGAGTGTAGGTCATCTGACTTCTTGTTTTGATAAATCGCTTTGGGACTGTTTTAAGGAATGTCTGGTGTCCCAGGTAGTCCAAAAGTCCAAAGTTGGGACATGTATTACTGAAAGGAATTCTTTTTTTCTTGCCATCATCTTTTTCGCCTTTATGGCATTACCTGGTTCCTTTATTCTTCACCCACCCCTATCTCCCATTCCCTCTTTCATTTGGGAGAGTAAGATCCAACTCAGAAAGGTTGTATCTTTTTGTCAAAGATTATTTTGTTGGTCAGAAAGGAGAATCCCTTGCCCTTGTATATTCTTCCTTTTAATTTGTCAGAACCACACCCATGATGAACCTTCATATGTGTTGTTTTCCACCAAAGGAAACTAGCATGCCAGTTTCTCTCCCTTTTAGCTCTTCATTTTTTTTTTTTTTTCAAACTTTGGTGCTTTGGAATTTCTTTCGTTTTTAAAAAAAACATCAGTTCAAAAATCGTCCTTATAGAACTATTTCTTAAAGAATAGTGTTAAGCAAAGCAAACTGATCACATCTTTCATTATATGTGAAGTCTGCCATTCTCCTAATGGAGATAAGGAAATTTAGACCTTTAGAATCAAGATTGGTCATTATGTTACTTTGAATGTCACAAGTTTATTTTTTTACAATGAAGAACAGTGTATGAAATGATTCTTGGTCTCTTTCTTTTATAGTGAATTGGATTATTACAATTCTCCCAGTGTCAATGCTCGTTGCCAAAAGATCTGTGATCAGTGGGATAACTTGGGGGCATTGACCCAAAAGAGAAGGGAAGCTTTGGAGGTGAGCCCTGAAAGGAAAGCTATGTTTCAAATACATTCCTCTTTTCTTGCTTCTTAATTTTCCACCATTTGGCCCAGAAAAATCTCTCTTCCTCTCCCCACCTTAGTGCTTCCTTCCCTTATTTTGTCCCCTTTTCTCAGTTCTAGGCCTCTCTAAGACTGGGAGGACAAGATTTATGATGCCCTGAGCCTCCTGCACTGTAAACACTGACCTGACTAAAATATGCATCTTCCTTCCACTATTCTGGACAAAAGATAGATTTTCTATTTAGTTCCTCTAAATTATGATCCTTTTAGTGTGAGCATTATTTTTCTTCCTATTTCTTCTATTACTTTCTGTCCTCCCCTGCCCTGCATCTTTCATTGGAAAGAGAACGCAGGCATCAGAATACCTGGATTCAAATCCTGCCTCTTAGGTTTAGTGCCCATATAACTTGGGCAAGTCACAGTCTCCCTGGGTCTCAGTTTCCTCATAAGTGAAATGAAAGGTGTGGATTCAGTTGCCTCTAAGGTCCATTTTAGCCCTAGATCTATGATCCCCTGAACCCCTGTTTTCTCTTTTAACTTCCTACTTCTGTTGATGTTCAGCGAACAGAGAAGCTGCTAGAGACCATAGACCAGCTGTATCTGGAATATGCGAAGAGAGCCGCTCCCTTCAATAACTGGATGGAAGGGGCCATGGAAGACCTGCAGGATACCTTCATTGTGCATACCATAGAGGAGATCCAGGTAGTCACTCTCCCACAACATTTAAGCTCCTAAAAAATAATGAATCTGAACTAATGTGGGAGGATTTCATGCTATTCATGGCTCAGCAGCAATGATTATCTTTAAAGAGAGGATGAAGAGAGTGTTATTATTACACAGCTATATCCTTCTCCCATTAAGGATGATAGAATTTACTCATTGCTATGATACAGGAAAACAGCAGTGGAGAGAGGAAGATAATTTATAAGATTTAAGATAAAATTTACTAGATGGGAAATAGAATAAGAGCTCCTCATTAGGTTTGTCTTCTCAGCATTTTCCGTGCCCACTTAATATATACTCATTGATTGACCAAAGTAGTAAAGTCCAACTCATTTGATTAAGGTTTTTGGCTTCCATACCCTTGTGTCCTTACTCTAAAGAAAGCAGCTAATCTCAAGGAGCTGCCTTGATTGGTGCTTTTCCCCCTAACTGGTTAAGAAAACTTCCCTTAACCATTTTGGCTTTTTTATGTTGGCTGTCAGCTCTGAATAGCTAATAGCTGTATAGCCTTAAGTCATTCACCTTTTAAAAATTTTTTTCATCTGTATCATACAGGAGTTGAATTAGATCAGAGTTTGTGTCATAGGACTCATGGCAGTCTGGTAAAAGTCTATAAACCCCTTTTCACAGTAATATTTTCAAGTGAATAAAATATATAGAATTATAATTGAAACTTGTTGTATTGAAATAGTTATTAAAATAGTTTTCCTATCTTAAGTTTGCGAACCTCATGTAGTCTATCCACAGACCTCAAGGGTCCTTGGACTCTAAGGTGAAGAATCCTCTGGTTTAGGTTTAATATTCCTTCCAGCCATAATTTTTTTGGCTCTCAGAATGGTTTTTAGTTGCTAGCGTGGCAGCAGGCAATCTTCTTAACTTTCCCTGGCTTGAGATGACGGTGATTGTTCAGAAGGATGTGACTGCTTCAAGCAATCCAATATTCATCATTTCCAGTATCCCAAAAGGGCCTAATGTTTTTTCCATTTTAAACCTTTAGACTTAATGATTGTGTTTTCTTGCCATCTTTCCCACATTTCTGATTTCTACCTAGGGATTAACCACAGCGCATGAACAATTCAAAGCTACCCTCCCTGATGCTGACAAGGAGCGACAGGCCATTCTAGGAATCCATAACGAAGTTACCAAAATTGTCCAGACATACCATGTCAATATGGCTGGGACCAATCCCTACACAACCATCACCCCTCAGGAGATCAATGGCAAATGGGACCATGTAAGTCAAACAATGGATCAGGGTTCAGGGTGGTGGGAGGAGAAAATGGAATCAAGTTTGAAGGACCAAAGAGGAACTATTTTATCATTCAACTTGTTTAGGCTCCAAACAAATCTCTCTTACCTCTATCTCTTCTGGCATTCAAGGTTCGGCAACTAGTACCACGGAGGGACCAGGCCCTGATGGAAGAACATACTCGGCAACAGCAGAATGAACGGCTCCGCAAACAATTTGCAGCCCAGGCCAATGTTATTGGGCCCTGGATCCAGACCAAGATGGAGGTGATACTAAATGCAGAAATTTCCCCTCTTCCTTTCTCTCATCCGTTTCCTATTTCCCATCTCTACCAAAACCCATTTCCTAGCTCTTTTCTCCCAACCTTCTCCATAGACAAACCTTCTCTTTTCTGTCTTTGAAGGAGTAAACCTTAGTATTCCAAAGATACTTCTAAAATTTAGAGAAATCCATGTTCAATCAGTTAATTATTTATTAGGACTCTACTGTGTTAAAGGCAACATGCTAAGGACTATGAGGGATACAGAAGAAGTTTAAGGGACAATGTGGTACAGTATATTCAGAGTTCTAGATGTGGACTCAGAGCATCCGTCTAAAGATCTCAATTCTATCACTTGATACTTGTGTGACCTTGTGTATTTAATCTCTATTGATCTCAGCTACTTCATCTACAAAATAAAGATATTAGCCTCATTGAGAAGTATCAAACTCGGTTAGAAATCAAGGCCATTAACTATACATAAGGATCCCTGTGAGCTATATAGGGATTTAGAAAATCACAAATTAACATTATGTTGTATCATTTAAAATTTTTTTATTTTATTTAAACATTTTCCAATTACATTTTTATTTGTTTCTCTATGGGAAGTTTTTCAGGACTAAATTTGACACTTTTGAACTAGATGAATTCTAAGCTCAAAATCAGTGACTGTAAAAACAGAATTCTCACCCTAAAAGACCTTGCATTCTGTTTCAGGGAAGATTAACCCACATGAAATAACCAGGGAACAATATAAACTGCCATATCATCAACTGCTAGACTGAAAGGTCCACATTCTTAAAAACTGTATAGAAATCAGTAGAGGTTGTAGTGAGGGAATGTGAGGTAGCCTCTTGGATGAAATAAAACATAACTTGATTTTCTTAAGAGTAATTAGAATTTAAATAGAAAGAGGCATCTCTGAACAACTAGAACAGCTTCATCTACTATATGGAGGCAGGAAGGAATGTGATATTATGTAGTAGCCAGTGAAAGATGTATGTCTGAAAAATAAGACCATAAGCCTGAAAAATAAGCATAAGGAAGAAAGTTGAGATTATGAAGGGCTTGGAAAACCAGGCAATGGAATTTAGGTTGAGTTTGTTATTTGCTGCCTTCTTTGATTATTTCAGCCATTCTAGAACTTATCTCTCTCCTGAATCTTATAGGAAGTCTTGAAGAAATACTGGATTCAAATACTACTAGATTAAACAGATTCAATTGCTGCCTTTTCTGATTTTACATAATAAAAATGCAAAAATGTTGGGGTTTTTTGTATTCTTTTTCAGTTTTCAGGTCTTAATCTTCTTTAACCTCTTTGAGCTTCCATGGGGAAGGCCATAAGGGTTAAAGGGCTGGAATTCCCGAGTTCCTCCCTAGAGGTTACAGTGTATAAGTCCTTTGGTGGAGGTATCCTTGAGGCAATGACGCGCTCTCTGTTTCTGTAGGAGATTGGCCGTATCTCCATTGAGATGCATGGCACCTTGGAGGACCAGCTCAGCCACCTTCGACAGTATGAGAAGAGCATTGTCAATTACAAACCAAAGATTGACCAGCTGGAAGGAGATCACCAGCAGATCCAGGAGGCTCTGATCTTTGACAACAAGCACACCAACTATACCATGGAGGTAAAGTCCCTGGAGGGAAAAGCTGAGGACGTTGTTGGTTTCCCTTAACTTTATTTTTATTTTTTTCCTTAATTTTAAAACTTGGAAATAGGAACCAGCTTTAATCCTTAGGAATAGTCTTCTTGGTGATCACTGATGCATATCTTTTTCTAATCTTCTTCCCTTTCCAGCAGTTTCTTTCTACTATAGAATAGCAATAGAATACATTTGCTAAAATGGAATGACCAAACCAGAGTTTTGTGTGTGTGTGTAAAACATATTTATAGGTTTTCACATTATTTCCTTTAACTGGAAAGGAGTGAAATCTTTGTTTTGTTTTTGATTGTAAAAATTTTTTTGGTGGTGGGGAGGAGAGATTTGGAATAATAGGTATAAGATAAATTATATATTTTGGTAGCCTCCTTCCTTTTTTGCTAGAACACTTTGCTATTATATTTCTGCCTCTCTCCATCCCCATTATTGGTCTTCCTCCTGACCCTTTCAATTCTTGTTTTTTTTTTTGCTTAATTAGATTATGATATTAAATAGTCCTATTAGTGTCATTTCTGTGCTCTGTGGTTGAGAATATTCCTGCCTTTGAATATGTTATTTCAAAGGATCCTCATTGGTGATTTGATAAAAATCAGTGTGAATTACCCAGATAGGTTCTTTGGTTTTTCAGATCCTAAAGGGGAAAGCCAAGGGTTTGGGTAGTTTAACTCTGCTAACAACAATGTTGATTCCTCAGCACATCCGAGTGGGCTGGGAACAGCTCCTCACCACCATTGCCAGGACCATCAATGAAGTGGAGAACCAGATCCTTACTCGAGATGCCAAAGGAATCAGCCAGGAACAGATGAATGAATTCCGAGCCTCCTTCAATCACTTTGACCGGGTAAGTGTTTGACATACTGAATTTTTTCCCCTCCTTATCACTGAAACTCAGCTTTAAAATGACCTCATGAATAGGAGAAATTTACCCAAGGTAGGTGTCCTTCACCAGGACCTGGAGATAGCTCTGAACATTGGGTCTCTCCAAAAGGGTGCTACAGATCTTTGGCTCTTTTTAGTCAGTATTTTGGCTAGTGCTCTGGTTGAAGGCAAAGGTAGATGGCATGCTTAACAGACTTCGAACTGGTAGGAAGCTAGATGGAATAGTTAATATATTGTTTTTGCTTAGTTTAGATCCATTATGCCATTGGATTAGGAAACTCCTTTGCCTAAAACATAGCACAGCAATTGTTCCCTGGAACCCTGGTTAAGTGACTTCTTGTGGGTTACACAGCCAGTATGTCAGACTTGGGATATGAAGCCAGAATGTCCTGATTCTCAGACTGACTCTCTGTTCACTATTCCATGCTGCCCAAAATGTCAGGTTATGGAATCGGGATCAAAGATCGTGAAAGTCTAGAACAGTGAACAGTCTAATTAGATGAAATTTAGCAGAGTTAATATTATTCTCGGACAGCTAAGTGGCTCAGTGGATAGAGCCATAGAGTCAGGAAGATTTCAGTTCAAATCCGGCCTCAGACACTTACTGTGTTAAACCACCGAAGAAAGAAATGGCAAACTGCTCCAATATCTTTGCTAAGAAAACCCCATGGAAAGCATGGCCCATGGGATCACAAAGAGTCAGATATGATTAAATGACTAAACAATAAATACTACTTTGGGGGCTTTAAATAAATTAATTATACAAGTATGGAAGGCGATAATAGGTGTGACTAGATAGTATTTGAAAAAGATTTGGAGGTTTCAGCTGACTGCAAATTCAGCATGAATCAACAGTGAGATATTATGGTCCAAATCTTAATGCACCTCATAGCACAGATTAGTAGAAACAGAAAAGATTACAATCCCACTGTATTCTTACCATAGTTAGACCATATCTGGTTATTGGGCTGCTTTCAGGGTATAACATTTGAGTAAAGACTTTAATAAGCTGTGCCATTTCCAAAGAAGGGAAACAGAGTAATGAGGTCATCTAAACTATGTCATGAGGATAGCTTGAAGAAACGGGGGTTATTTAGCTTACAGAAGACTCCAGGGTGACATGATAGCTTATCTTTTAGTATTTGAAGGGTACCTTTCTGGACTAGGGATCACAGTTACTTCATGGGACTTAGGACTGAGGGCTAGAAGTCCTTGGCCACTCCATTCATTTTACAAATGAGAAAACTGACACCTAGAGAGATTAAGTGACTTAAAGTCTCACTACTAATAAATAGTAGGACCAGGATTTGGATAATAGTTTTTGAGATGCCACTGTATCTCACCATACTTTAATTCTCCTCACAGAAGAGAAGTAGCAGAAATTGTTAGTTACCTTGATTTTTTTTTTTTTTAGGACAAACTTTCTTGTAATTTCAGCTCCACAGAAATGAAGTGGGTTACCTCAGAAAGTGAGTAGTTCTCCATTACCAGAGGTCTCAAAGCAGAGTATAAATGGCCATTTTTCAGAGATTTTGTGTAGGGAATCCCAGTTTAGCAATGGCCTCAAGTACTTTCTGCTTCTAAGAATTTGTGTTTTATGGGAAGAGCTGAGACTTCTATCTCTGAGGCTATCATGTCAACCAGTTTCACAGATCCGTAAGAATAGTCCTGTTAGCCACTTTCCTTGGCCCTTGACACATTGGCACGCTAATGGATCGAATACATTCTAACAGCCTGTCTCACAGAACTTGTGGGCGGGCCTACTGGACTGGATGATGCCTAGACTGGTGAGAGGGCCTCTGAAAGCCAAAGTGCAATAAGTACTTCTCTCTGTCTGAAATATCCCTTACTTCCACCATATAGCTTCCTTTAAAGCCCAGCTCTTTCTGATGTGCCTCCACTCAGTTGTTAGCACTCTCTTGAAATTTTCTTCCCTCCTTCCTTCTTTTTTGCTGAGGCAATTGGGGTTAAGTGACTTGCCCAGCTCACATAATTAATAAGTGTCTGAGGCCAAATTTGAACTTAAATCCTACTGATTCCAAGCCTAGTGCCATGTAAGTTTCTTGAAAACAGAGACTATTTGATTCTTTTTCTTTGTCTACAGTGCTGAGCACAGTACCTACATAGTAGGTATTTGATGTTTGTTAAATGAAAAGGGTCTTAGCCAAAAACAAAACCTGAGTTCAAAACTGTCACTTTCTGACTGTATACCATCTTAATCTTTTCTAGTTCTCAGTTTTCTCATCTATAAAATGGGGGGAGTCGTGGGAGATGGTTAGACTAGAATGAGCTTCTAAGGTTCATAAAATCCTCAGGCTTTTGTGTTGTATCTCAAGTTGGGCCTCTCTGTTTGAATTATTTGGGTCAGCTGGCTGACTGCATTTCCTTCACCAGGCCCATCTTGAAGAAAAACTCACAAATTAACATTGGCTCTCTTCCTTACTGCCTTCCTTACTAGAATCACTTAACTCTAAGAGTAGTAGTTTTTGCCCTTTGATGCCGGTGGTTCTTATTCCGCCACCATCCCCATCCCAGCCTTCCACGAGGTGATCCAGGTATATTCATGGCCATCTCCCATAGTGGTGACATTGAACTCTGATCAACTGCCCCTCATTTAGACTTCAGGATGAGTACTAGGAAAGTGAGTGGAGGTGAAACTAACCCTTTCAAAAGCGTGGAATGTATAGGCTCTTAATATAGGCCCTAGCGTCTGTAAATATGGTCCTTAGGGTGGGCTAAGTGGCTCTTGAAAGATAGGGTGGGCAGATTAGGGCCTTCACATGGCCCTGCCTGCTTCATGGCATTCCAGATGTCTCAGGAGCCTTTAGTGGAACTCCCTGCAGACCCCAGTATAAGTGTGTGTGGGAAGGGATGGGGAGAAAGGAGAGGGAGGGGGCCAGGGTTGATTTGGGAGGCTCTTGTTTTGGTCCTGTTTTGGAGCAAGTTTGTGTGTGAGCACATATTGAATGAAACCTCATTTTGGTATCTAACCTTATGCACTTTTATTTCCCCTTTCTCCCTTCTCCCCTCACCCGCCTCACCCTTATCCATATGCATGATCATGTACACCTCTCCCTTCCCATCCCTTTTCACTTCCCACGCCCACTTGCTTGCTTTCCCTCCCACCCTGCATGGCACCCACTGTCCGCCTCCTCATTCACATCCCTGCGCATTTTGTCCTACCCTGCCCATTTCCCTTCCCTGGCACCCACTGCATGTCCTGCTGCCTGGCACACCACGGCCGCCCCCAGGATCACTCCGGCACACTCGGTCCTGAGGAGTTCAAAGCCTGCCTCATCAGCTTGGGTTACGATATTGGCAACGACCCCCAGGTACTCAACACCTGCATGGAACATGGTCAGGGGTGGCATCGGGGGTGATCAATAACGTGTGTTTCTCCTTTTTCTTTTCTCTCTCTGTCCGGATCTCTCCCTCTCCCCCACTTTCCTATGTTCCTCTGGACATGTGCCTTACCTTTCTGACTGCGGCTACCTCTCCCTCTGAGGGGGATCCTTCTTTGCATCCATCTAAATTTTAAACTCCCTACCCTGGCTGCTTTTCATGGGTATCTTACTTTTTTTTCTTTTCCATTACCTCTGCACTCTCTCCTTGCCAACTTCTGCCTCTTGCTCTTTACAATATTTTCCACCTTTAATTTGTATTTCTCTTTCCTTTTTCATTCTTCTCTCTTTCCTCCGTCTGCCCCACCATCCAATAAACGCCTTCCCTCCTTTGTCTGTGTTCTACTTGTTCATGAACTGGTGTGGGCCCTTTCCTCTTCCCATCTTTCCTGCCCTCCCTTTGTCTAAATGTCACTGCCTTCATGCAGAAGAAGACAGGCATGATGGACACGGACGATTTCCGCGCCTGCCTTATCTCCATGGGTTACAATATGGTAACGTAAAATGGGTGCCCCCCTCTCATTCCTGAGGGTTGGTATGGTCTCCCGTGGCCACATACCCTCATCTCTGCCCTGTCTGAGGGGAGGGCTCTGTGAACCCAACCAGTGAGGTGAGGTTGAAGTAGAAGGGTTTTCTTGGGTCTAGGTGAATACTGAAATCAGAAGGGGTGGGAGGGATGGAGTGAATAAACACAGAGACAGCTCTTATTTTCTTCAGTTTAGCCATATTTCCCATTGTTAATTCTTTAGCCCATTAGGGGAATAAACTTGGGGGGTGGGTCCTTCTATTGGCTTCCTTTTTTGGGGGATAAATAATGCTAGATTGGAGAAGGAATGGAGTGATCTTTTGGGGAAAGAGTGTATCAGAATATCTCTTTTCAACTATCTTGATGACCCAAAGCATATGCTGGCAGTCCTGGGTTTTTTTTTTTTTTTTTTTTTTTTTTGTTGTTGTTGTTGGTTTGTTTGTTTTTTAGTGTCTGACAATATTAAAAGGGGCTTTTCCCCTCTGTACTCACAAATATTGAATATCTAACAAACACAATCTTGGATCTGGTAATAGTCCTACATTTTTGACATGAACTTTTGATCAATATGTTTCTTCTTCTTTTCTTTTCTTTTTTTTTTTCTTTTTTTTTTTTCTGTCCTGTTCTCAGGCCAGGCAGGAAACTGACATGTTTTAGTCATCACCTTAAATATACTTTAGCTTGGCTGCTGTTGTCTTTTTGCCAGTGCATCTTTTTCCCTTCTCTTATTTTTATCTCATTTCACTCCTCATTGCCCAGTGCTGAGTGGCAAGCCAGGAGTATAAAGATTTCTGTCTGTGAAAGCTTTTTCTTTAATGATTTTTTAACCTTGGCTCACAGGATAATATTGTGCTGAGCCAAAGAGCTCTCTAAGAAAAAATAATCCAGGTGTCCAAATAAAGGTGGGTTAGAGGTTTTAAATTAGGATATACCTATGAGCTGGGCCCCTGGGACAGCCTATAATTTGTTGAGGAGCTTTCTGTTCTCCCTTTGGAATTTCTCAGTCCCACAAAGTAGGGGTAAAATGAATCCCTCCATCATTAGATACAGACTGATCTCCAATAAGACTAGGTAATTCAAGAAGGTCGCAGCCTATGGAACTGATGCAGATCCTGTCTTTTGTTCTTTAGGGAGAGGCAGAGTTTGCCCGAATCATGAGCATTGTAGATCCTAACCGCATTGGTGTAGTGACATTCCAGGCCTTCATTGATTTTATGTCCCGTGAGACAGCTGACACGGACACAGCTGACCAAGTCATGGCTTCCTTCAAGATCCTGGCTGGGGACAAGGTAAGTTAGCTATGTAATCATAGTCTTTAAAATAATAATATATTTCCCAACTTAGATTTAAAACAATTTTTTACATTTGTTTTTAAAACTTTTGAGTTACAGATTGTCCCTCTTATCCCCAGCTTCCATTATTGAAGTTATGCAAAATATTTCCATAAAAGTCAGGTTGTAAAAGAAAACAGATCATTCATCCTTAAAAAAAGGTTTTTGTTTTTTTTTTCAAGAAAAATAAAGTAAAAAAGAGAGGAGGGGAGAGAGAGACAGAGATGGAGATGGAGAGAGAAACAGAGATGCTTCATTTTGTATTTAGACATAATCAGTTCCTTCTCTGACTTTGGATAGGATATTTCATTGTAAGTCCTTTAGAGTAGAATTGCTGAGAATAGCAAATTCATTTACAGCTAATCATTGTAGAACAGTGGTTCTCAAAGTATTGTCTAGAGCAGGGGTTCTCAAACTTTTTAAATAGGAGGCCAGTTCACTGTCCCTCAGACTGTTGGAGGGCCAGACTATAGTAAAAACAAAAACTTTGTTTTGTGGGTCTTTAAATAAAGAAACTTCCTTACCCTGGGTGAGGGGGATAAATGTCCTCAGCTGCCGCATCTGGCCTGCGGGCCGTAGTTTGAGGACCCCGGTAGAGAATCCTGGGGATCTTTGAAACCCTTTTAGAGGGTCTACATATTCAGAAATAGTTTTTATTTCCAATATGGTAAATGTCTATAAATATAATCCAGATAAACAAAAACGCTTTGGAGAGATCTTCAATAATTTTTAGTAGGATAAAGATACTGAAAATAAAAGTTTGAAAACCACTACCCTAGAACATTGATAATCATAGTCTTATTAGTGACACTGGTATCTGATATAGGAGTCAAGGAATGGGTTATAGACATAAGTTTCTTCAGAGACAATCCATAGCCATGAACACTTCTGTCAATTTTAAGAAAAAAGAGAGAGAAAATTAGTACATTGAATTTCCATCTTTAAACACACACACACACACACACACACACACACAAAATCAACCCTTGGGAAATGAAGAAAACAGATGAGAAATAAACAAGATGAAAGCAGTTAGCAATACAATTTAGAAGAAGAATGGAAGTGGAAAAGATGAACAAAATTGGTAAACAATGAGTAAATCTAATTTTAAGAAGAGAACAAAACAAAAAATTAGAACTAAGGGCAAAAAAAATTTAGGTTTCTGTATTCATCATCAACTCAAGAAGAATGGCTATCTGTAAAAGTAAATGATAAAATAAAAACCAAGGAGTATACATTCTAAATTAGACTAGTCTCAAAGAGTATCAACAGATAACCATTATAGCATTCCCCAGGAAAAAAAAGACCATTCATTTGTCATTTCTCCAAAAATTTACAAAGGTAACTTTGACTCTACATAAGATGTTTCGCAATAGAAGGGTTTTTACTAACTGCTTTCTTATTGCCTCCAAATATGCCCATTTCTCTCCAGTTTTCAGAAAATCCTTAATTAATCCATCTATTTCTATTAGCTCTCATCCTGTTTCTCTTCTTCCTTTTGGGACCAAACTCCTTGAGAAGGCCATCTCCTCTCAATACCTTTCTAAATCCTGGCTTTTTACTTCATTATTCAACCAAAATTGCTTTCTTCAAATTTATTAATGGTCTTTTAAATTGCCATATCTAATGGCTTTTTCTAAGTCTTCATCCTTCTTGACTTCTTTGCAGCCTATGACACTTCATCACTCCTTCCTCCTAGACATGTTCTGTAAGTTCCTGGCTCTCCTGTTACCTATCTGACTAATCCTTCTTGGTATCTTTTGCTGTATCTTCAGGAAGGTCATGCCTTCTAATGTTGATGTCCTGGGGCCCTTTTCTTCTTTATCTTACTTCACTCGGTGATCTCATCAGCTCCTATGGATTTAATTATCATCTCTATGATTCTTCTTTTTTTTTTTTGTTGAAGCAATTGGGGTTAAGTGATTGCCCAGGGTCACACAGCTAGAAAGTGTTAAGTGTCTGAGACCAGATTTGGACTTGCGTCCTCCTGATTTCAGGGCTGGTGCTCTATCCACTGTGCCACCTAGCTACCCTTATGATGGTGAATCTTAAATCTATTTATATAGCCCTAATTTCTCTATTGACCTCTAGGCTCACCAACTGCATGTTGGAAATCTTCAGCTAGATGTCCTGTAGATAGCATAAATATTAACATCTTTAAAAAACTAAACTCATTATCTTTTCCCCCAAATCCTACCCTTTTCTTAACCTCTGAAACCACTGAATTATTGTGGAGGGTACTATTATCTTCCCAGTCTCTCAGGGCTTACAACTTCTAGATGTTGTTCTTGACTCCTCCATTCTTTACTCAGTTGTCAAAGTGATCTTCCTAAAGTGAAAGTCTGACCATGTCACCTTTCTTACTCCAATGGTGCCCTATCACCTCCAAGATCAAACATAAAATCCTGTTTGGTATTCAAAGTCTCTCATAACTAGTGTCTGGTCCTACCTTTCCCATGACCCCACTGTGAATGCTGAGGTGCAGAACTTATTTTTATGTGTTTGGCCCCTGCACTGTGCCTCCCATCTCCCAATTCTTGTTATTTTCACTGACTGTTCCTCATATGTACAGTACTTTTCCTGCTTTCCCTAGCTTTCTCAAGTCCCATCTTCTAAAAGAAGCCTTTCCCAATCTCCTTTACTTTTAGTCCTTTCTCTTTTGATTATTTCCAGTTTATCTTATTTCCAATTTAGCTTGTTTGTATAAGATTTGTCTTTGTTTACATATGTTGTCTCTTCCAATAAAATGTGGGCTCCCACAACAGATCCTACTCCTGTTTTTACCTTTCTTTTATTGAGCACACTGCCTGACACATAGTAGATGCCTTAATGTTATTCAGTTGACTGATTTTCAACTAGACCAATGTCATTAATAAAAAGTGAAAGAAAAATAAAAATAGAATACACAAATACATTTTTTTAAAGTATCCCATCATGACCAGGCAGATTTATAAATGGAATGCAAGGCTGATTTAATACCAAAAAAGCCATCAATATAATTATAGTTATAAAGGAAAAAAAGTCTTATTTTTTTAAGGACATGTCTTAAACAGGAACATCTCATCATTCCTATTTATTATAGTTTTGGGAATCTTAGCAGTAAGTCATGAAACAAATTAATGAAATAAGCATTGATATTAAAGTATGGTTAAGAAATGTCTACCTGTAAATAAATTAATTTTATACATAGAAAACACTAAGTCAACAAAAAATTAGTATAGATATATAAAATGAACAGGGAACAAGATAAACTCATAAAAATAATTTGCATTTTTATGTGCTACTGTGAGTCAAGATGAATTGATAAATACTATTTATAATTCAGTTCAGTTCCACCAATGTTTTTTCAGTACTCACTATGCAAGGATCTATGTGCTGGGGATTCAAAGGCAAAAATAAAATAATTTTTACATTCAAGAAGCTAACATTCATTTGAGGGGAGGGAAGATTAGAAAAATATACACAGGTAATTCAAAAGAAGGACAAAAAGAGAGTGTAGAAGAGCTCTGTCAGTTTATGAATCTGTCATTTATCTTGGATGCCTTTTGTTTGTATGTCACATTTATTTTAAACTACACAGTTTACTAGCCCTTGTAATATATTTTCAGGGGAAAAAAGTCCATTAACAAGTAAATTAACACGTTGACTGTGACTGAAAATGTATACAACATTCTATATCTATAGGCCCTTACCTTCCATAAAAGAGAGGCATAATTTTTTTTTCTTTTTAAAATTTTTTTTATGTTTTAAGATATTTCTTATCATGAAATTAAGAAATATCAACAAACATCTCCTTTCTAATATTCAAAGAACTAAAAAAAAAAACCATATAAAGCCATGATTCTTCATAGTGTACAATGTTTTTGTGTGTATGTGTATGTGTTTATTAAATAGTATTGATACTGCCCTGCTTGCCTTTGCCCTCTTCCCTTTTTGAATTTTGTGTACTTTGGAACTATTTCATTGAAACTGTTTTCCTTCTCTTCTATCACTGTCATTAGTAAGGCAAGAAAAACAATTAGTGATAAAATTCTATTGTTGGAATTTCATTGGTATTTCAGAAGATTATACATATTTTAGAGAACAATTTAATAATATTCAAGGGGAGTGATTTTTGAGCCAGCAATTTCATGCATAGGCTTATGTTCTAAAATTGTAGGAAAGGAAGGACATATAGAAAAAGATAGTATGCCATAAAGAATGGTATGCTGGATCTGGAGATAGAAAGACATTAAATTAAATTAAGTCCTCCCTCTGATATATAGAGTTAGATGACCATTGACAAGTCAAATTTTACCAGCTTCAGTTTCCTCATTTATAAAATAAGGGATTTGAACTTGATAACTAACCTCCAAGTTCCCTTCCATCTCCAAAGCTATGATACAATAATTTGTATGAAGAAAATGCCATTTGCAATTAACAACAACAACAACAAAAACAGAACAATATATTCCAACAATTTGAGAATGACTGAATAAATAATAGCCCTATAGACCATTTTATTTACCATAATGAAATATTGCAGTGTTATAAAAATAACATGTAAAATGTGAATTGTAGAATTGTATGATGGCTGAGTGAAGGCAGTACTGGAAATGGAGTCATATTAATTACTACATTTTTTAAAGAAAGAAAGGAAGAAAAACTGAGTCAAATGAAGTAGAATGTTAGATAGGATTAGAAAGGGACTCAATTCACTAGACTTGGTGACACACACCCACAATCCCTGTTACTAGAAGATTGGTTAAGTTTGAAAAGTTCTGAACTGCAGTTGGGGTAAGAATCAATCAGATATCTGTACTAAGTCAGGCACCAATATAGTAAGCCCTCTGGGAATGTTGAGAAAGGGGACCTTGAACCTAATAAGGGTCAAACTGACCTAGGCTGGAAAAGGAGCAGATCAAAGCTATTGTGCAATCAGTAGTAGGGTGTGTCCAACACATTTCTGAGATAGGGAAATCCAATCTCCAAAAAAGGTAGTCATGAGAGGAAGAAGGGACCAGAGCAAGAGTGTATTATTTGCTTTTTTAATCTTTTTTTGATTTAACTTCATTAAAAAGCAGGGGTTGATTTTGTTCCTTGCTTTGTGTGATTTTTTTTTTTTTTTTGTGTTTGTGGATAGTTACTGAGCACTTCTCCCTGAAGAGTAAAGCGAAAGGGGAAAGCTTTTGTTCTGCGTTTAAAAGAGTAAGAAAGGATGATCCCTTAGCCGATTTGTGAAGGGCATACCTACTTTTCTGTTAATTTGGATCTCCCTGTTATGCCATGTGCCCAAGACCAATAATCTAAATTAGAGTATTTTTGTTGTCCCTCGTGGCCATAATTACCATATACCTTCCTAAAAGGCTCTTCTCTGAGTGAACAGTCCTATAAGGTGTAAGTGTGAATTGAAAATGGTTGGAATTTTTATCCTTCCTAGGAAGTGTTCACATCAATAATAATCTTTTTAAAACCCTCTTAATTTGGACAGATCTAAAGAAAATGGAATCTCATTTAAAGTTTGGTATTGAATGAGACTGATTGGATGATATATTTCTCAGTATTGTCACATGATCCAAAACTGGGACCATGGGAGGTCATTTGATCTCTGGAGGAATGAACTTTGAATCTGGAGACATAGAAAATTGCAGGAAGTGACTTGACCTGTGGGAGGCAGCCAGCATTGGTGACCATTGGTCAAGGATGGTTATATCCTTTTAGTCTATCCAATGAGAAGGCTCTAATCTTTTGCTTTTAAACCCTGGACAACCGGGAAGCTTGCCAGGTTTTAGGAGCACATGGCGGGATTTGGGATGGCTCCCAGGTGCGTTTCATCCTCTCCCTGCAGGGATTAAATAAATGTTTTCTCTTTCTACCTGATGATGTCTCTGATTAATTGGGAAGGGGGTCTTGCACCCCACCTGTCCCCACACAGTATTTTAGTGTCAAGATATTCTTGGTGTTCTTAAAATCACCTCATAGAGAAGACCACTTCTATTTGGTCTTCATAAAGTCTATTTGAGAATCAGGGAATGTTGCTTAAGTTCTTGAAAGAGGTATCTCTATTTCCCTGTACCTTTTAATAGAACTGTTAATTTTAAGGTGTTTTTTTTTTTTTAAACAATAAAAAATGAAATAAATAGTATTATGCCTAAATCATATGCAAAACCATGAAGTTCAAACCATTTCTACTATAGACAAGGGGCAGTATTGCATTTATTTGTAATTTCTTTTCTTCTTGGCTCATACAGATATTTTGTCTCTACTTTAGTGTTTCAAACCTTATGAATCTTGCTTTTATATATTTTCTTTCTAATAGAAGTTACTTATTACAGTGAAATGCTTGCCTGGGAGGAGTCCCCTGCCTTTCTTCCCAACTGCTTTTTGTCCTCGACCCCTAAATATCCTTCCTTCTCCTTCCTATCATATTTCCTGTTAAAAACCCCAAACTTACTTTACCCAGGACTAGACTAAACTATGTCCCGAACCTAACCCCTTTCCAGGATATCATTCACAAAACCAACCAGTCTAATCTTGTTCAGGTCCATTCCAATGGAATGTGTACTTGGGCCACACCTTTGGGAATCTAGCCTCTGGGTCTTTAGAATTTATATTTCCTCCATGACTCAGTGATAGTTTTTCAGTAACTTTTCCATTGTTCCTTTCAAAACTGTTTACCTCTTCCCATCTAAACATGATTTTACAGACTTAGATTCTATTCTTTCTTAGCCTTCATCCTCCTGGAACGAAAGATTCTAATCTTTTAAATTCTGTGAGGGAAGTCACAGGGAAAGGATTATTCTTCCGTTTTACAAAAGACATTTAATTACCTTGTTCCCTCTGAATGCTCCCATGGAATGCTCCATGTTGTTATGACATGGTTGTCAGAAAACTTGGGACTTCAGTGACACCTAAAACACATTAGTTACATTTCCAGCCACCGGGGTTCTGTTTTGATCTCTAACTTTACAATGGAAGGTCAGATAAGAGGAAGATAATAAATTGGAATCCATAGAACAGTCATGACCTGGTCAAATGACTATAGAAGGTGAGGAATAGAGAAGAATGTAGGCTGGATTGAGGTTAGAGGCAAGAGCCAGGATCATGCCCCCAGAGGAAGAGTTTAAAAAAAAAAAAATCTCGTTTTATAGATTAAGAATTAGCAGATTTACTAAAATTTACTATAATACAAGGAGTGTAATACAAGTGGCTTGACCAGGGTCATACAGCTAAGTGTCGGAGGTATTTAGGCCTTGCACTCTTATCTACTGCACTAACTAGTTGAATTACCTAGTTTTGGTTTATCCTAATGTACAATCCTGCCCTTCCATATATCACTCTTTGATTATACTGTCAGGTACAATATTTGAAATCTTCCCCAGGACCACATTTCTCATGTTTTTATATCAATAAGGAAATTCAGTTTGTTTGGACTACTTGCATCAAATGCTGTAGCAAAACACAAGTCCATTTTTCTTTAGAAAAGAGATTGGTGATTTTTCAAAAATGGCATGTCAAGATTAGTAGGTCCTGTTCTTCTGTTGTGTTGATGATAAGACTATGGGGAGGAAATCTCATGAGCAATGGGAAGAATCATAGAAGTGGTGACTGTAAGCCTCACAAAATCCTCAGCAGTCATAATGTAGGTAGGTGATCTCTATTATAGATATCGCCTGTAACTATATTTCTTTGTTTTCTTTGCAGAATTATATCACCTCGGATGAACTACGCCGGGAGCTCCCTCCTGACCAAGCAGAATATTGCATTGCACGGATGGCCCCTTATACTGGCCCAGATGCAGTGCCTGGTGCTCTGGACTACATGTCCTTCTCCACAGCCCTTTATGGCGAAAGTGACCTTTAACCTTACTTTTAGTTGCCCTACCACACAAATCCCCTTTCTTTATTACCATACAAATCCCCAAACTCTACCAGGGCTCTTCTTCCTGTCCAGATGCACCTTTCTTTCTGTATGCAATGCAAGCCCTTTCCCCAGCTTTGCCTCCTTTGTTGGTCTGTCCTCTACCTTCTCCTTACTTCTCCTTTCCCCACCAAACCCTGGGGTTTTTGTGTCAACTCACAGGTTCCCGTCATCTTCAGGGATGGGACAGACATTGAATCTTCCCACCCTCTGAAAGTGGTAACAGTTTACAAAATTATTTTCTGCAAAAAAGAAAAAAAATGTTTAAAAAAAAAAAAACAAACCAAAAAACCCACATATTTTATTATAGAAAATAAAGGTATTTTTTCTCCACCTGACTGAAATGGATAAGGGGAAAATAGAAATATTTGCACCACATGTTTTGTTTGTTGTGACATAGGAAAATTAAGCAAGCACAATGCGACATTCCATTCTTTTAAAAAAATTATATCTATATATATAATTTTTTAAAAAAGAATTTATCCTATCTGTTCCATCTTTTGTGTCCATTCCTCTAATCTCACACCTTTCAGTGGGGGGAGGAAATTTTGTCAAAAGACACACCAGGTGCATGTGTGTTTGCTTGATCACTCGTTTCATGGAAATATTTTATGATATTAAAAAAAAAAAAAAACTTCAGATAGCTGTTTTTTAGAAAGACAAATAATTTACATGGCTTGTCTTTTCATATTTAATTCCAGAGATATGATGATCAGTTTCCTCAGTGCACAAAATATTTTTTGTTTTGTTTTGTTTTAATTATTTTAAAGTTGTCTATTAAAAAAAAGATCAGGACAAACTTGCAAAGAGTGAATGACTTTGATATTGCTTGTCACAAACCATATTAAAAACAAAGCAGCATTCTTATGATAACTCTTTGCTGTGTCATATCTTTCTGCTGTTGAAAAATTGCATGGGACCTCAGGGAGGTATGTGATACTAGAACAAAAACACATTGTTTTTTTTCATGCAGATCCTGAAATTATAGTGCAGAGTCCTGCATTCTGTTCTGTTTGCTTTGCGTCTTTACTTCCCTGGATTAGGTTCTCCTCATGTATAAATGGAGCTGGGGAACTAGGGAATTAGGGAACTGGATAGAAGTTAACTATCCTCCTGAAGGAATCCATATGTTGTTTGACCAAAGGCAAGCCACTTAATTGCTCTTTTTTTCAGACAGTTTGCTAAGCCTGCCACCTGAATTGGTTGAAGGAGTGTCCACAGTCACAGTTCCCTACACTGATGAATTCATAGGTCTAATCCTCACTCCACCAAATGGATATTATATCTGCCCCAGTTACATCATAAACTTAAATGAAAGTATGGTATGTTCCAGTTTCTTTCTTAAATTCATGGGAATGTATCCCTTCCCCCACATGGATGATTGAACCTTAACTTTATTGATTTTTCATGATTCAACCAACTGAAGAACTTATTGATTTGGTAGAATAGTATTATACGAGATGTTTTGAGAGGCTACAGAAGAAATAAACTTAGCAACTGAAAGATACATCATACTTCTGTCTGAAAGGGTTTTTATAATCTTGGGATTTGATCATTTAGGTACATCATAATATGCCTGGGATATGTGGAAACAAGTCTACTTCTAGAGATAGTTGACCTCTTGTTAAAAGAAAATAATTCATATATAGTTTAAATTTGTTTGGCCTAGAGTCAGAAAGACTTATTTCTTGAGTTAAAATTCAACTTCAGACACTTAAACTGTGTGAGCCTGAACAAAGTCATTTAACCCTGTTTGCTTCAGTTTTCTCCCCTGTAAAATGAGCCAGAAAAAAAAAAAAAAAAAGGCAAATCATTCCAGTGTCTTTGCCAAGAAAACCCCAAATGGGGTCACAAATGGTTGAATAACAACACAACAAAATTCACTCCTATGTTGGTGCAATATATTCAGACCAGGAATATTCAAATTATCCTACCTCTTCCAACTTAGGCTCTGCTGTGAAATCACTGACTAATTCCAGTGAAAATAAGTGTTGTGGGTCTCACTTTCATCATTTGAAAATATGTGCAATTAAAATCCCCTTATTTTTCCTTCCTTGATATACTTCCCCTTGTCCCAGGAAAATTTTTCTCCCCAATAACCTGTAGAGTAGAGGATTCATGTTTTTAGGCTTCTCAACCTGAATCTTTTTTTGGGGAAACCAACTTGTGTCTTGTGACACATTTGTCCCTTAGAAACAGAAGAAACTACTTTCTGAAGGTCATATCCAGTTTTTTCTTGCTCTTTTATACTTGCTGGAGTCGAGATTCTGAGTCCTATGTTCTGATAGGAAGTTACTGGGCAACTGTCCCTTCTGAGTAAGAACTAATTAATTGTCCTTTTCAGCTGCTTTTGGTAGTCAGCAGATTTCTGCTAAGTCTTAATACAAATAGAAGCTGTGTCCAATTATTAGCAAGCCAGCAACTAATTAAATAAATTCTGTCCCACTTCCCTTCCACTAATAGTTGAGATACTGTTTTGTGCATCACTGATGACAAAGTTGTAATTTAGGAGTCAGGAGGTATGAATTCAAATCTTGCCTCTGACTTCCTTGTCTATGAAATACAGGATAATACTTAGGCCCCTGTACCAAGCAAATTGATAATAAAGATGCTTTAGCACTATAGAAGCACTAATTTTAATATTATATTTTACATTATATAATAATTAAATCTCCAACATAATGTACTAATACTTTGTATAATATTTTATGTCATGTTACATAAATATGTTTTAGCTCTATAGAATTATATAAGTAATATGTAGTATGGAAGGGAAAGGGGAAATTTATTAAGCACCTACTATGTGTCAGGTATTCTGCTAAGTGCTTTACAAATAGCACCCTGGAAAGCAGGTGTAACATGTATCTATATGTTACAGTTGAGGAAACTGATGCAAACAGAGTCACAATTAATTTGTCTAAGGCCAGGTTTGAGCTAAGGTTTTCATGCCTAGTGTTCTTTGTACTGTTCCTCCTAGATATCTAGCCTATTAAAACATTGTATATCATGCCAGGAAGCCTCCACTGGGACACCCTGTGTCTTTAACATTTTTGTTACTTTGATAAGGGTATAGAAGCCATGCCCATGAAATTAGCAGATGATAAAGCTGAGCAGAATAGCTAACATAACAAAGCAATCTAAAAATTGGTTTAAAAACAAAAAAAAGCTACATTTAGTAAAGTCTTTCTTTTGGATACAAAAATAAGCAACTTTGCAAGTATAAGATGGACAGGAAGTCTGAAAAAAGCTGGTGTTTTAGTGAATTGCAAGCTTAAGTCAGCAAAGATAACATGATTGTTGAATTGCAGTAAGAGGAGGGGGCTCAGTTTCTTACGATAGAGTGGTGATGTCATAGCCCACAGTAATCTCCAGACTTAATCTAGACAGGGGTCCTCAAACTTTTTAAATAGGGGGCCAGTTCACTGTCCCTCAGATTGTTGGAGGGGCTGGATTATAGTAAAAACAAAAACTTTGTTTTGTGGGCCTTTAAATAAACTTCATAGCCCTGGGTGAGAGGAATAATCGTCCTCAGCCACTGCATCTGGCCTGCGGGCTGTAGTTTGAGGACCCCTGATCTAGAAGATGTGTTCATTTGTGAGGATTGCAGAAAGACACTGGTAAACAGGAGAGTATTCAGAAGTCAGGATTTAGTCTGTGTTATAGGAGGGCTCATCAAAGGAAGAAGATTCATCATGGGGCATGATAGCTGTCTTTAATATTTGCTCTGTTGACTTTAAAAGGCAGTCTTTGGGCCAACGGGTAGAAATAGCAGAGAAGCAAAATTTATCTTGAAAATGGAAAAGTATCATGACATGTAGAACTGCCTGGAAGTGGAATGGAGATGGAGTGATTTTCCCATTCTTGGAGGTGTTCCAGGACAGGTTGAATGACCACACATCTGACAAGCAACATTCTTTTGTGTGTTGGTTGGACTACATGACTGCTCAGATCCCTTCCAATTCTCTCTCTCTCTTTTTTTTAGATGTTAAATATATTAAAATATAAATTAGATACACAATAAGTATACATGACCAAACCGCTATTTTGCTGTACAAAAAGAATCAGACTCTGAAATATTGTACAATTAGCCTGTGAAGGAAATCAAAAATGCAGGTGGGCATAAATATAGGGATTGGGAATTCAATGTAATGGTTTTTAGTCATCTCCCAGAGTTCTTTTCTCTGGGTGTAGCTGGTTCAGTTCATTACTGCTCCATTGGAAATGATTTGGTTGATCTCGTTGCTGAGGATGGCCTGATCCATCAGAACTGGTCATCATATAGTATTGTTGTTGAAGTATATAATGATCTCCTGGTCCTGCTCATTTCACTCAGCATCAGTTCTTGTAAGTCTCTCCAGGCCTTTCTGAAATCATCTTGTTGGTCATTTCTTACCGAACAATAATATTCCATAATATTCATATACCACAATTTATTCAGCCATTCTCCAACTGATGGGCACCCACTCAGTTTCCAGTTTCTAGCCACTACAAAGAGGGCTGCCACAAACATTTGTGCACATACTCCCAATTCTCAAAAACCTAGTTGTGTTGTATTTAAAAAAAATTTTTTTAAAATCAGAAACCTAAAAGAACTTGGCATTAAAAAAAAAAAAACCTATGGAATCCTATGTTAATCTCTATTCTGTAATTCACATTTAGAGGAAGATTAGTTGTTCAGGACATAATGTTTTATTAAGGCAGGACTAAAATTCACATGTAGCAGCTGCCCATATTTCTGGCTTCTTAAGGATTAGCACGGTAATCCCAAGATCAGATTTTTTGATCACATCCTGAACTCTGTCCTTTGTGTAGGAGGGCCAGTTAGAGAAGGAGGAGGATTTATGTTAATAACAGCTGATATTTATATGCTGTTTTACATCGTTACACTTGATCCTCACAACAACACTGTGGGATAGGCATGCTTCTCATTTTATAAATCACAATATCATACATTTAGACTTGTAAGGAAGTTTATTGTCTGATGCTTTGTGATCTCATGCAGGGAGTCACAGAATGGGACTCTCCTGAAAAACAACTCCTGGGGTTTTCTGGGCAGTCATACCTGCGTGATTGGTTATTTCCTTCTCCAGTTCATTTCACCAACAAGGAAGCTGAGGCAAACAGAGTTAAGTGAATAGCCCAGAGTGGTACATTTTATAAGTGTCTGAGGCTGGATTTCCATTGAGGTCTTCCCGACACCAAGCTGGCACTCTAGCCACTGTTCTTAGTACTTGGCTACTGGAAGGGAATTAAGTCCAATAATTTAGTCAAGCAGTGTTTGGTAAGCATTTGCTGTATTCAAGGCACTGTGCTAAGATTTGGGAATACAAAAGCAAAATCACTGGTCCCTACCTTCAAGGAGATCACATTCAAATAGGAGATGTTACAGACAAACCACTATGTACATATAAAATTGAACAATATAAATTAGAGTTAATCTTGAAGGGTTGTAGAAAGTGGGGTTTGAGCTCAATTTTGGAGAGAAGTTAGGAGGTAAAAATGAGGAAGAACATTTTAGGTGCAAGGAACAGCCAATGAGAAGGCAGAGTTAAGATGTGTGTGTGTTTAACAGCAAAAATATTGGTGCCATTGCAGAGTACATGGAAGGAAGCAAAATGTAAGAAGACTAGAAAAGTAAGAAAGAGATTTTTTTAAAGTTTCAAAAGGATTTTTACCTGTCTTGCCTTTTAGTTGTCCTTGTTGGATCTTCCTTCAACTAAACATAGTTCTCCCCAAAGTTATTCTGGGGCCTTGGTTTTCTTTTATATTATCACATTTGGTGATCACATCAGCTCCCATGGGTTCATTTATCAATTCTACACAAAAAATTCTCAGGTCCCTAACCTCCCTTCTGCCCTCCAGTCACCAACAGCCTTTTGGACATTTTAAATAGTTGTCCCATAGGGACCGCAAATTCACTCCCCTCTCCAACACCCCAACTTTCCCTTTGCTGTTGAGGCTACCTCCATTTCCCAGAGTCAAAATTTTGATGTCATTCTCGACTTCTTACATTTATCCCACATATCCAATCTTGCCACACCATTTTTACACTCACATTTCTTATAAATGTCCTCTTCATTTAGAAAGCTTACCACCCTACTGATTATTTCATACTGAAACCACTGCAGTAGCCTTTGCTTGATCTTTGGCTCAAATCTCTCTCCCTCTTAAATCCATCCTCCACTCAGCTTCCAAAGTGATCTTAAATTGAAAGTTCAGGATTTCAAAACCAGCTTTCCATCCTCCAAATTTAACACTGTTGTTATAAAGAAATTGAAGTTTAATGAGGTTGTGAATTTCCCAGGATTACACATTTAATGAGTATCTGAAGCTGCAACCCCAAACCAGGTATGGATAGATCCAAGGGTGTACTTTATCCATTATACTATGCTGTTACATTTTGTAATATTGCTAGTCAAGTCAAAGCCAAGGAGATAATAAAAAATTAAGGGGCAAAACGGAAAAGCAGGAACTTTCAAGGAACTTAAAGCCTTGAATTTAAGGCCACAGTGATACTTCCCAAAAGGTTCTACAGAGCAAAAAGGCAGCTTTTAATCCTTCTTTAGGGTTTACCCGGAAAAGGTCTGTAACATGGCCGGACAGTCATATAAATTTCTGCCATTCATCTCGCGGGATACAAAAGGGTTGGCACAGCTCCATCCTCATTACAGGGAGCAAAGACCCCTTCATCTTGATAGTCACCAGCACTTTCATTGTAAGGGCATCTCAGATAACAAACATCTAAATCAAACTGATTTGAGTATTGATTTTGCTCAGAAATTTACAAGATGAGATTTGAGATGATGACCATCATTTTCCAAGAATTTGTGAAACTTTCTATTTTTGGAAGGGGGGTAAAGGTGGACTGAAGAGGAGGTAAAGAGGAACTTTAGCCTGGATTTATCATATTATGAGATTCAGAAGCCACTTGAAATTCAGATTTTTTTTTTTTGAATCATCTGGTGTCTAGCTTATTTTTCTAATCATACATAAAAATTTTTTTTTTGGTAACACTACCTATGTTTTCAGGATTTTAGATATTGTTTGAAATGTGAGGGAAATAGTTTATTTTTCTACACTGTATTATTCTACTTGATGTCACCAGAGATTATTATAGATCAATTGTGTGTGTATTCATGAGCACTCTTTTTAAAACTTATTTTCAAAATACATGCATATAGTTTTCTTTTCTCCCCTCTATCTCTTCCCTTAGACAGCAAGTAATACAATATATCTTAAACATGTGCATTTCTATACATATTTCTACAATTATCATGCTGCACAAATTAAGTCAGATCAAAAAAGAAAGAATGAGAACGAAAACAAAGCGCAAGCAAACAACAGCAAAAAAGTGAAAACACTATGTTGTGATGCACATTCAGTCTCCACAGTTCTCTCTGGGTCCAGATGACTCCATCACAAAACCATTGTAATTGTCCTGAATCACCTTGTTGTTGAAAAGAGCCACATCAGAATTGATCATAGTATATCTTGTTGTTGCCATGTACAATATTCTCTTGGTTCTACTCACTTCACTTGTCATCAGTTCATATAAGTCTCCAGATCTCTCTGAAATTATCCTGCTGATTGTTTCTTATAGAACAATAATGTTCCATATCATTCATATACCATAACTTATTCAGCCATTCTCCAACTAACAGGCATCCATTCAGTTTCCAGTTGCTTGCCCCTATAAAAAGGGCTGCTACAAACATTTTTGCACATTTTGCACATTGCACATTTGCACATTTTGCACATTTTTTCCCTTAAACCCAGTATTAGGTGGTATCAAGCATTTGTGTTAGTATTTAAGTGATATGCCGAGTATCTGGTCTTCTAGAGAAAATGCCATAATCCAAAAGAATTATTCCAATGGGTGAGAAGTACGGACATTAAATGGCAGACTGATAGAGGTGATATTTGGAGAGCAAGGAACCTGGCTGGAGCCCCTGAATCCCACTCTGACCTATATTAATAGAATCTTGCTTGCATTTATCCCTCCTTTCCTGATCCCTTGCATGTGAACTCATTAATAGTAATTAGTATCCCAGTTTAGCTGGGATCAGTTAAAGGAGAGCAGGATTCCAAAGATGTGGAACATAAGCCAGACAAGTTTGTAAGACAGCAGGGAAAGCAAGAACAATGGTCTAAGATGTTGCAGGGGGAACACTTTGTGATAGTCATTAAGGCACTGACTACTGGTGGTAGCATGAAAATGCCTACAGGAGGGTCAAGGGTACGTGGAAAAGTAAAGAGGATAAGGGACTAAAAAAAAGGATAAGATTTCAACCTCCCTCATCGAGTTCTCATATTCTATCATTTTAAGATATTTGAAAAGGGGTCAAATTTTGATGATGTCTCAGTTTGGCCTGTTACAACTATTATTGATAAAGTAGTCACCCTCCCACCTGGCTCAAACAGCTGGCCAGGAAAAGAATGACGAGCTGGGAAACCCCTGTAGGTAATGGAAAATGATTACCCTGGTAACTATCAGAAGTTTGGACTGAAGCAGTGAGGGCTGCCAAGAACAGGGAACTGAATCTCTGGGTCCTGTGATCCCGCAGACTGCAGGAAAATACCATTAAAAGAGAGGAGAGAAAGGTAATTCTAACACTTGTCCCCTAACAACAATCAAACTAATGTGTGGAAAGGAAATCAATAGGGGAATAGGGTTTTCATAGGTTATAACAGAGAATTCCCTTTCTCCCAACTGAATTTAGATTTCCCGCAGGGCTTGTGTCTGAGATTTGAACCAAAAACTGAAAAGGGTTGAGAAAAATTTCTGTAATCTTGGAGATGGCATCAAACAAATTTCTGGCCATCTCAGTCCCTCTGAGATAGCAGCAGTGAAGGACAGGACCATAATCTATGCAGGAGAAGAATCTGAAAGCTTGATTAAATTTGTTGATGATGAAGGAAAAAGGGCTGATGGGAGGAAGGGCGAATATTCCCCAGATCCAGAAGGTTCTCTTGTGGGAAGCACCTGCGCCCTAATTAGCTCACTTTCAGGCACCATCTCCCCAACTTTGGCAGCTGGCATTGGTTGGGTTTCCTCTAGCCCGGTAATGGAGCCTGTAGCACCTGTAGCTTCTGAGCCCCAGAACTAACCCATGAGATCTAGAAATAACTTGTGTTTGTCTGAAAGGCCGTACCAAGCTCTCACCTTTCCCTCTCCCTCAGCTGTTCATCTTGCCAAATACTGGTGAAGCTGGAAATCTGGGGGAGCAGGAGTGGGGCAGAAAGGGGGTGAGGGAAATATTTTCTGTGATCCTGTGGACATCAGGGAGTACGGTTCCAACCATCTGGGTCCCTTTACTTAATCTGCCTAGAAATAGCAAGATAATGGAGGGAGGATGTGAAGCAGCTGGGGACAAAATTGGAATCTTGGCCATTAACCACCAGAGGGCAGCAAAAACCAGTCGGAATCCCAGTAGAGCAATTAAAGCTTCCACAAGTATTCCCACCTCCTCTCCCTCGTTTCAGAACTGCTAGACCGGCCCCCCCTTATATCTGCCCAGGCCTAATAATGCCGATTCTTCTGGACACTGGCACGGAATGAAGACCAAAGTTCTAGAACGATGCCCCCCTGGGAGTTCTAGCTCGGTGTACAGGAAAAGGCAGGCCCGGCCATGAGGATTCTTGGGGACTTTGCTCAGGCGGTGACTTTCTGGGTGAGCACGGGTTAGCAGGCCCCCCGCTGTGCACATTGGCTTTGCTTCGACGGTCCCTTGCTACCCTGATTTTCCTCCAAGAGATGGGGTGAGGATGAACGAGGTGGGAACCCTCTTTGGGGGTTGATTACTTTCATTAGCATATTTTGCAGGGGTAATAGGGGGGGGAATGCTCATCCATTTGAGACTCGCCCCAGTGTAATCATTTGTTATACCTCACAATGGGTGGTTGGGAAAAATGAGACGTGGAGCTGGGAGTGATCTGCTGGGAGCAGTGCTCCCAGGGTGGAGTGAGGAATAGAACCCAGGATTCCCAATTCCCAGCTTGACCTCCCGGTTTTAGTTGAACTTTGCCCAGAACCATGTGGCTGGGCCAAACAATGCTACTCTCCTGGTGGTGTGGGCAGCATCGCTGCCATTTATTTTCCATATGGTGGATGAGAGAATAGACATTGTGGGAGGTAATGAAGGCTACATGGTAAGTTTTCAGGTTTTTAAAAATGGAGGATTTCACCCTCCATAATTGCCATGGGATAGACATTTGTTGTTCAGTTGTGCTCAACTCTTGGTTGACCCATTTGGGGTTTTCTTGGCCAAGCTACTGGAATGGTTTGCCATTTCTTTCTCCAGCTCATCTTACAGATGAGAAACTAAGGCAAATAAATTAAGTGACTTGTCCAGAGTTACAAGGCTAGTAAGTATCTGAGGCCATATTTGAATTCAGGTCTCGATGACTCCCACTCTCAGCTCTCTATCCCCGGTGTCACCTAGCTGCATGAAAATATGAAAATGCTTATAATATTTGCCACTGCTTAGGATCACAGATTTAGAACTAGAAGAAACCTTAAGAATTCATCTCATCTAACTTCCTGATGTCGTCATTGAGAAAACTGGGGCTGCCAGAAGTGAAGTTTCATGGTGGTCTGGTTGCAAATAAGTCACACACTAGGCAGCATAAAATATAAATTCTGCTTCCAATCCAGCTTTGCTCGTGACCTGCTGTGTGACCCTGGATAAGTATTTTATCTTTCCTGAGGAGTCATAGATAATCAGTCCTTAAGGTTCCATCTTCCTTCTACAAAAGACAGATAAGTAGCTCAGGAAATTTGAGAATTGCCAACTTATTCTTTCAAATCCTCCAACATTGCAGTCTGGGCTCACTGTCTTGTTCACTTCCGGTTACTTCTGGGCCAAGTTAGCTGTTAGTTCTTTTGGAGGGGGAGGGGAAAACGTTTCTGAATCCATCTGCTTTGTGATGCAGTGGGAGAAAAGGCCCCCCCCCCCCCCCCCAGGGAAATAGGACTCAGAGCAGTTTGCAAGTGGTCAGCCCCTGCTGGCTGGGGTAACCACGTTCCCCACGTTCCTAGTATGCAGTGTGAGACTGAAAACGCAGGCATCTGGCAGGTTTTAACAACCACTCCTCCTCATTCCCCTGCCCCAGGAGAGGAAAAAAGTCTCCTTTTCTTTCAAAATAACACAACTTGTTTGTATATCTAAGCCAACAACATAAGGACTATTTTTACACGCATCCCAGCAGAAGTGTCTGGGAATGATGGAGCTGGTAAATAAAGTCTGGTTATGTAAACCATACTTTATCTGGAATATTTCAAGTCTCTTGGCAATTGACCTTCCCTTGTTCTGGCCTTCCCATCCCATTCTTGCCCAGTCTCCCATTGTAGGTGAGGGGACATTTATCCTTTAGAAATCCTTTGGAAATGAGGGGGAAATACCTCATCAGAACTCAGTGGAGCAGAAAGAAGAGGGTAAAGACATTTCTATAGCCTTTCCACCAATACTCATCTTTTTCCAAAAACACATTCCCCCTCCCATAATTTTTTTTGAATGTATGAGGAAAAAGTCATTTTTAAAGGAATTTAAAGGAATTAAAATTTTTATAACTTCACTCCCTTTTGACAGGGTTACCAGATTCGTAGAGCAGGACTATACCGTGGCTAGTTTTGCCACAAACTCCAGCAAAGCCCTTGACATAGGGTCCTATTGTTATCTTTATAGATAATATGGAGAAATGTAAATGAAAGTTTAAAGTTCACGATTGGCTGTAACTTGACTCAAAGAGTAGTCCTTAATAAGTTCAACTCCATATCAGTTTAGAAAAAGTTTTCTAATAGGGTCCTGTCACCAAGCTGCATGAAAATAGGAAAATGCTTATAGTATTTGCCATTGCTTAGGATCATAGATTCTGACCTAGAAGAATTATTTTATGCTATGTGGATGTTACACATACATGTATGTATACACACATGTACATGCACTTTTATACATAAATGTGTATAAATGATGTGAGTATACATATACACATGTAAATGTGCATGGATATATATATGTGTGTGTGTGTGTGTGTTAAGATTCACAAAGTTCCTGGGAGATGGATATTATTATTATTATCCTCATTTTATGGACTGATTAAAACCTAGAAAATATTAAATGACTTGCTCAGGATCTCATAGCTAGTAAATATCTGAGGCAGAGTTTGAACTTAGGTCTTCCTGATGCCTAATCAGGTTTTAATATTTTTTATCAATGTCTTAGATAAAGGGCATAGATTTTATGCAAACCAGATTTGCAGTTGAGTCAAAACTAGGAGTAGATAACTAATGTCTCGGATGTCAGGTTTAGAAAATGTCTCCATAGGCTAAATGATTAAAATAAGATTAATAATAATAATAATATTTAAAAGAATGGTCATTAGGATATATATAGCACTTAAAATTTGCAACATACTATAAACACATCTAATTTTATCATTACAATAATCCTGAAAAGTAAGTATCATTATTATATCTATTTTTAAAATGAGGAAACTGAGGTAGGCAGAAGCTAATCTGACCTCAGATCTAGTACTCTACTATCTAGTTACCTAAATCTGATCAAATGAAATTTATTTTATATTTTTAAAGTTTTGTTGTCTATTGTTATGAATAAAATTTCAAGGAGATAAATGTAAAATTCTATATTTGGACTCAAAAAACCAACTTCAAAAGGACAAAAGAGAAGAAAGCACTCTGAATTTGGCATCAGAGGACCTGGCTCTGCTATCTACTACTTGTGTATACAGAAGTCACACAACCCTCAACTGGGCCTTAATTCTTTATCGATATGATACGATGGAGGTATGGGGGGGGGGGGACGTAGAGGGTTGGAGTAACTACATCTCTGAAGTCCTTTCCATCTCTAAACCTATGACTCTATATATGTCTAAGGAGTGTTTGATATGGGTAATTTTAGTGAACTGCAAACTCAATAAGAGTCAACAATATAGTAAACACACATATATAAACACACCGTAACAACTGCAACCAAAAACCCTCTTAGCTTAGTCTGTATTAAGAAAGGTTCAGTGTCCAAAATTAAGGGAGATGATATTCCTTGTCTTCCCTGGTCTGAAGTACTATGTTGAGTCCCCATATTTTAGAAAGAATGTACCTAATCTGTAGAATGTACAAAGGCAGATGCCCAGGATGGAAATGGTGCTGGAGACTATGTAGTCTGTGCATAGACTAAAGCTACTCAGGAATTCAACCTGGAAAAAAAAAGACTCAGAGGACATGATAACTCCCTTCCAGTATCTGAAGGACTATTTATTATTATTATTTTATAAGGCAAAAAAAAAAAAAAAAAAGTGATTTGACTGAGATCATGTAGCTAGTAAGTGTCTAGTGTCTGAAGTCAGTTTTGAACTCAGATCTTCCTTATTCCAGGGCTGCAACACTATCCATTGTGCCACCTATCTTCCCTGCACTGTTTATATTAAACAGAGATTAGGCTTGCTCTATGATGCCTCCCAGCATCCTGCCCTTAGTTGAGGATCATGTCTCTTCCCCAGAATATAATTTATGATGATAATAATATGATATGTAATAATATATGAAAATAACAATATTATTATACATATTCTATCATCTTCAACTCCACGCTTTCTCCCTTTATGTTCAATCAGTTGCCAAACCTTGTTCTCTCTCCTTTCACCGCATTTCCTATCTATCTCCTCTATTCCCACAGTTACCACCTAGTAGAAAGTCTCACTATTTCACTGAGACTGCTGCATTGGCCTTCTAATTGGCTTTGCCTGAGTCTCTCTCCAATCTATCCTTTACATAGCTATTGCTGAACAGATTTTCCTCAAGCATAGCTACCCCCGTCATTCCTTTGCTCAGTACTCCAGTGGCTAGTTACTCTCCTTCCGGCATCAAATAACAGCATCTCCCTGGGTAGCTTAAAACTGCATCAGGCTTTTGGAATACCCTTATATAAGTTCTTTGGTACTGAAAGCTCTTCATAACCTGGCTCTTTCCGGCTTTTCCTGTTGTCTTACAGCCTTTCTTCATGCCCTCTGTAAGCTTAGTCACACTGGCCTGCAAGCTGTTCCTCAAATATACCACTATATCTATCTCCCTTCTTGGTGAGTTTGCACTGACTGTCTCTCTCATAGCCTGGAATACTTTTATCTGTTCATCTATGTTTCCTAGAATCCCTCACTTCCTTGAAAATTTAGCTCAAATACCACCTTGGGGAAGGGGGCAGGAAGCCTTTCCTGGTCTTCCCACTAGAATGAACCATAATAGCTGCTGTTACTGCTTTTCCATCTCTTCCCTTCCTCCTCCTCCTGCTCCTCTTCTTCCTCCTCCTTGTCTCTTTTTCTTCAACTTCAATTTCAACTTCTACTACTTCTAATTCTACTTCTACCTAAGGTGTTTACGTACTTCTTTAAGATTTGCAGACTGTTTTATAAATATCTCACTAAATCCTCGCAGTAACTGTGATTATTCCCATTTTACAGTTAAAGAAATTGAGAGAGATAAAGATTAAGTGATTTGCCCAGAATTATACTACTAATGCCTGAGATTGGGTTTGAATTCAGGTCTTCTTGACTCTTCCTTTGGCCTTCTATCCATTATGTTCCCTCCTAGCTTTGGCAGATACACTAAGTCATTTAACTTGTCTGCTTCAGTGTCCTCAACTATAAAATGGGGATAATAGCACCTATTTCCCAGGGTGGTTGTGAAGATAAAATGAGATAATATTTGTCAAGTGTTTTGCAAAGCTTAAATCACATTATGGCTTGTTTTTGTTCAGGCATTTCAGTCATGTCTTCTTCTTTATGACCCTATTTGAGGTTTTCTTGGCAGAGATAATAGAATGATTTGCTATTTCCTTCTCCAGGCCATTTTACAGATGAGGAAACTGAGGCAGAGTTAAATGACTTGCACAGGGTCACACAGCTGGGAAGTATCTCAAGGGGGATAAGAATTTAGATATTTCTGACTCAGGCTGACCACTCTATCCATCGTGCCACCTAGCTGCCTCCTGCTCTGTGGTAGTAGTCTTTAAAAGTACACAAATATGAGCTATTTAAAAAGTTGTTAAGGTGAACTTCCTCTTATATAAGGTATTCTTTCATAAAGGCTAAAGAACAATAGGATTGTATTGTTAGACCTACACATTCCCATTAAGTAGTGTATTATAGTTGACAGACTAATCCACTTGGGGATATGAGTCCAGTTTTAGTAATATCTGCTAAGCAGTAACTTTTTTTAGCTGCATCTCCAGGTGCCTTGATATCGGGCTTATCTTGTGTTGCCCATTTTACTTACATTTTTAAGTTTGTAAAGTGCCTTCCTCACTACATTCATGAAAGTTTGGATGTTTCTTTCTCAAAAGCTGTTAAAAGACTGTTGACTTTGTCTTTCTCCAAGACCTTTCCAAAGCTGAAGAACATGCAAAGGCTCTCTTTCTATTGCCTGCCCATCACTTTCAAGTTTAAGTTCTTTTACTTGGCGTTCAGGGCCTGAAAACTTGGATCCCACTTAATTTATTCAACCTGCTTACCCTTCACTCTTGTTTGGACCTCCCCCTAACTAGTAGACCAAACTGATTTGTGCTCTCTTGCTTTAATTGGGAAAGGTCCGTCCCTTCCCTAACTCTTACACTCACTGGCATATTCCTGGACAACTCAATTTACTTGTCTATTTTTCTTTATTTTAGCTCCTTTTATAAAGTTTTATTGGTGCCTGTAGAGAGCCAGAAGGCTGGAGAAGTATACTTGAAACAAGGAATTGATGAGACAATGGTTCTCTAATTCACATATACTTAGTACTTAGCATGGTGATGTAATAGTTCTCTAGTTCACACATATTCAGTATTCTGTAATGATGTAATTGTAATGGGGTATATAAGAACTGGGAACAGGAAGTCAGTAGTCAGACTGTCAGGCTGTCAGACTGCTGGAAGAGACTGGGTCAGACTATGACAGATGCAGAATGTGTAAGAGACAATAAAGACTTTAGACTTTTCTTGCCCATTCTCATGGTGTCTATCCTGCTGAAATCAAGACCCTTCCAGACCACCTCCAGAAAGCTAGCCTGAACATTACAGATGCCCCCCCCCCCTTTTTTTTGACACCACAGTCATTTGATCTCTTGAGATAAGGAAAAATTGTCAAACAAACCACTCATTTCATGGGTTGTGTGAATGTACTCAATGTTTAGCATCTGTACTTGTCACCTACACCCCCTCCCCCATATTCCCTTTTCTTCACTGAAAGAAGGAAAGCATGTTTTATCATCTGTTTAACAGAATCAATATTGTTCATTTTATTTAAACTGTTAGTTGCCTTTTTGTAATGCTTTTCATATATGTATGTATACAAATATATACATATTCAGACACATTTAAATTTTCATTTGTTTACTTTTAATAGTATTTATTATTTTTCCAAATACACGGAAAGGTAGTTTTCTACATTTATTTTTGTAAGACTTTGTGTTCCAAAATCAAAACAAAAGGGATAAAAAATTATGACAAAGAAAAAACAAATAAAAAAAGGTGAAAGTGGTATTCTTTGATCCATATTCAATCTCTATAATTCTTTCTCTAGATGCAGATGGCATCCATCCCAGTCTATTGGACTTGCCTTGAATCACCACATATGCATATACATTTGCACATATATACACATATTTAATTTTCTTGATTCTACTTACTTTGCTCTGAATTCAATTCATATAAGTCTTCCCAAGTTTTTCCTGAATGCCTCATATTTTATATTCAGGGAAGTCGGAGTTTGAATTCAATCTCAGACAAGTCATTATCTGTGTGCACAAATCACTTAATCTTTTTCAACTTCAATTTCCCCATCTGTAAAATAAGGATGATTGTAGCACCTACCTTTCTGGGTTGTTATAAAGATCAAATTTATAAATATATTTAAAGCACTTTATAAATCTTAAAGTGATATATAAGTGTTAGCTATTATTCCTCTTTATTGCTATTCAGCTTTTTCCCCCCTAGTAAATTAAACAAGTGATTTATTCAAAGTTATGGTGGCTTTCTTATTTTAAAATAATAACAGTTCTCTCTGGGAGCAGGTTTCTCGGTGAGGTTTTCTGGAGGCAGCCTTAGTTTTGGTTAAAAGTAATAATCACCCAAATGCAGCCAGGTGATAAAAGCTCTGATCTTTTATTGTCTCCAATATAGCCCGGTTAGTTTTCTTAGAGGCCTCTCTCTCTCTCCTTGGTTCTAAGAGCTCTTGCAGCTTTGTCCTTTGCTTCTTGCCTCTGCTTTCTTCAGCCTCCAGCCAGCATCAAGGTGGAAGATGAAAATGAATCTTTCTTGCCTCACAGAGAGGGCTTGTGGGCTTCCTCCCAGAGTGCTCCTCTCCAACCCCTGGCAATGTTCCGAAGTAACTAACTTGACTGGCTCCCTGAAGCTCTATTTATGCTCCTTCTCCTAGAGTGGGACTGTGGGATACAGAGTGGGATTATGGGTTTCCTCCCAGAGTGCTCTCTGGCCCTAAGAGTTTCAAGGCAGATGTGAATTCACAAAGTTAACTTTGTGAATCTCCCATACTTGTGAACTCTAATGAGTAAAGGTGTGAACACAAGCATTGTTTCTCAGTTCCACTTAGTACCTTGTTTCTTCTGGCCCATAACATCTGCTTGTAGGATCAGATCAATCATACTGAACCATGCTAAATTAGATAATTATTGTCTCTATCAACTCTAATGACTTAACAATTTGTAAAGATTCCAACACAAGGTCACTTAGCTAATAAGTATATGATGCTGGATTTGAATTCAGGAAGATGATTATTCGTAATAGTTCAATAACATTCCATATCTTTCAACTAATGGGATTCCCTTTCTTTCTTTCCTTTCTTTCTTTCTTTCTTTCTTTCTTTCTTTCTTTCTTTCTTTCTTTCTTTCTTTCTTTCTTTCTTTCTTTCTTTCTTTCTTTCTTTCTTTCTTTCTTTCTTTCTTTCTTTCTTTCTTTCTTTCTTTCTTTCTTTCTCTCTTTCTCTCTTTCTCTCTTTCTCTCTTTCTCTCTTTCTCTCTTTCTCTCTTTCTCTCTTTCTCTCTTTCTCTCTTTCTTTCTCTCTTTCTTTCTTTCTCTCTCTCTTTCTTTCTCTCTCTCTTTCTCTCTCTCTCTCTCTTTCTTTCTTTTTGCTATTAAAAAACATTGTTATGCATGTTCTGGTTCATATAAGATCTTTTTTTTTTTTTTTTTTGACTTTGGTTTCCTTGGGTATATATTGAGTTCAATGTTCCTACCAATTCATCAGATCCTATCTCCTCTATCCAATGATGCTTTTTGGCATCATTTAATATCCATATATTTTTGATCTGTATAGTGATATAGTAGAAAGATTGCTAGATTTGAAATCTAAAGACATGGATCCAAATTCTAACTTTATTACTACTTGTAGACAAATCACTTTACTTCTTACTTTTTGGTATAGTTTCCTCTTTTCCTAGCCTCCTACCCTTACACAAACCCAAACAATTCTAGTACAAGGTCAGTCATCTGTGTCTTTTCCTCGGCATTTTCCGTAGCATTCTCTGAGTCCAAGCTTTTTTGTATATAAAATGAGAAACATCCTGGCAGGGAGAATTGAGGAAGCTAGGCCTAGATGGTTCAAATCCAAGCTAACTCTTGCCCCTGATACGTATTATTAACATTAGAATCATGACAGTTAATTCCAGATCCCAGATGTTTTTCTTAAGATTGTCACAAATCTGAATCAGTGGAGGGAGTTTCTCATGCTGAGAGTTCTCCACACTAAAATCTCAAGCCTCCCCTCTACTCTTCCCAAAGCTCTAAGCTAGTGACTGGATAGAAGTAGAAAAGAGGAGTATTTTAGCTTGACGTAAGGGCAAATTTACAACTTACTCAAAATGGGATGGGCTGCTTTAGAACATAATGAATTCCTCATCACTGGAGGTATTCAAGCAGGGGTTGCACACCCACTTGTCAGGGATTTTGTAAATGGATTTCATGGGTTGATCTATAACCTCTGAGATCCCTCTTAGTTCTAAATTTTGTAGACCTGTGATTCTCAGAACTGTTGAAGGCTACCTCTAGCTTTGCTTTGAAACCATCCCAGAAAGAGGAATGGCCCTCCTTTTTTATTTTTTAACTCCAAAAATTATTCTGTAATATTCTTTGAGTGGAGTGTCTTCTTAAAATCTTCTAGATGCTCAAATTCATCTTTTATCAAGTTTTTGAAGAAAAAGATCTTGAAAAGCACCAAATAGTTGTCTCTTTGGTGAGAGGTCTTGGAGGTCCCAGCCTGAGTGATGCAACTGCGGGGCCAGAAAGTTAGGCCTCCGTTGTCCTCCCTCTCTTACCCCACTTACTTCCTCAGGATCTCAGACAAGCTCTGCTCTTTTGGTTGTCCCATGTTTTGTAAGTGGGAGGCTTTGGCTTCAGGCAGACCAGATTCCCGTTGATCCTCCCCAGCCCTGCAATTAGTCTTCTTTCTGTCATTACCACCTCCGGGGGATTTGTTAGCCTTTTTGCCCCAGGGCGAGGGAAGTAGAATTTAAAACCAGCCTAGACCTGATTGGTTCCGAGAATAGCTGTGGGAAACCAGCAATTTGAATGCACCTGGGAACGGGACAGAGAGAAAGGAAGGGAAAGCCCCCTGAATTACAAGCTGTTAACACAACCAGCTCCAGAGCTTCCTCAGTAGTCTAGGAGAAAAAGAGCCTGGAGCTCAGGGGGACAAAGGTTTGACAATATATTTGTGAATTAAAGAAAGTGAGGAAACCAGTCCTTAATTTGCAATCTTTTGCATTTCCAAATGCATTACAAATTCCAGAATGCAAAAGTGCTGTTGAAGATGGTTGTGTATTGCTAAATTTCTTCCAATCCACCAACAAGGCCCAAAAGAAGATCTTCCTAAGGACTTTGAAATGCGGTTTTTCACTTTCTCTTTCCATTTTCCCTCCTCCCCCTACTTCTTCTGTCTGGGAGACTGATTCCTGTACTTTGGGCCTCTAGCACCAGAGAGAAAGTCCATGCCTGGATTGGGATAGGTCCTTTGGCAGAAAATAAAATAAAATAAAGCCTGGGCTAAAGTTATGGTATGATAATCCCACATTTATATAGCCCTAACCTTGAAAAAATGCTCCTTTGTATATACAACTCTCTGAGGACAAGGGCTATTTAATTTTTGTCTTCCTGGCACATAATCGATATTTCATAACTCCTTCCCCACTATACACTGACTAATCAGTATTTAATATATTGTTATCAGAGCCTTACACATCAGACAACTGAGGCTCTAAGAGGCAGAGAGGAGATCCCAGTGCCTCTTCCACAGAGTGTATTTGCATTCTTCCAATATGGGCAGGTTTCTACAAAGATATGAACTTTTCTCCACACTAAGATGCAAAAATGTGTCTTTAGTCACCACCTATGTCTTAGCTGGTGAATTGTTTTCCCAGTCCATCTTTGGGCGCTCAACAAACCAATCTGGAATTGTCCTTATTGAAATCTGGAGAAGGGTCAAGATCAGGACTATCTTCAGATTCTAGGTCACTCCCACGCCCCCAAACAAGGGCTAGGATATAGTCCTTTGTCTCTTTGTTCCCCCTCTCTCAGACACTGCATTAACAAGTTTTTGTGAAGGAAAATAAAGCTGTACATGATATTTGTAAAAACAGATGAAGGCTTAGGACAAATGTGAAATCTGAATTGGAGACCTTTGGCCCAGATGACCCTTCTGTTCCTCCAATTATTCCTTGTGATGAAATTATGAATTCACTGTATGAATCACCTCCCTATTTTCCTGCTTCCCAGTCTGTCTTTTTTTCTTTCTTTCCCACCACCCAAACTTATATTTCTAATGCTTTCAACCCTTTCTCCTTCCCTCACAGAGTCAGCTTTCAGGAAAGGATAGGAAATGTATTTAGTTGTATAAATTCTGCCATTTAAATGACCAATACTAGTTTAAAACAACAGTTCTTAAACTGAAGTCCATGAACTTGTTTCTTTAAAATATTTTTGATAACTGTTAGAATTTAATTGATTTCCTTCATAATCCCATGTATCTTATTTTATGCATTTATAAATATTATTCTGAGAAGAGTCTCATGGGCCACCAGACTGCCAAAGGGGTTCATGATTTGAGAGATTAAGAACTCTGACTTAAAATGCTCCTCCCAGGATCATTTCATGCAAAAGTTATAGACTCATAAACTCCCTATATATTTAAAACTGGAAGGGACCTGTAGTTGGAACACTTAATTTTATAGGAGAGGAAACTGAGGCCCACAGAGGTTAGCTTATTGGATTTGGGGGAAGGAATTCATGCTCAGTTTTTTGTTTTTTAATTCTAATCTAGTGATCCTTCAACATCATCCTCTAGTTCAATTTTTGAATAGAAGAATCTTCTCTGGGGCATCTTTCTGCTTTTGATGAGGAAGGGACTTTAGAGGTCATTTAAACAGACCCCTTAATTTTATAGCTAAGAAAACAGACTCGGAGAAAGGTACACAGACATCAGAATTCAAATTTAGATCTTGTTACTTCAAATCCACTATGTTCTACTACACCTCATTGCTTCCAATTAATCTCTGAGTATTAATAGTGATAATGAACTAAATGAGTCCATTTTGAGAGCAATTCTAATTGTTAGATATATTTTTACATTATTTTTCTTATTATATATTTCTTATATATAACTTCTTTCTTTTGTTCTCCTATGAGTTACACAAAACAAGTCTAATTCCTCTTATTCAAAAATATTTGAAAATTATCACAACTTCTGGTCAAATTTCTCATTTTCTAGTTGTGTGACTTCGGATAAATCAGTTAATCTCTCTGTACTTCCCACTGCTCTGCAAAAAATGAGATTCTAAGATTTCATTCCATATTTCCCATTGTCTTTTTTTTTTTTTTTTTTTGCATCACTTTAAATATTTTCAAAGTTATGGACCAGTTTGGCTGGTAAATTGTAATGACTAACATAATCTAGGGGTTAAACACTATTGCTAGATTAAATTAATGTAGTCTAGTCTCAAGAGACTAATTCTAGTTCCTTCATTTGGAAGATAAATAATAACACACACCTGTTCTCTAGATGGAAAAGTAGAAGGAATATGGTGCCTATCACACATGATGTCAGCCTTGGTGCAATGTCACCAACTGTTTTTCTTGATTACAAGGGAGGTTTTGTTGAGGGGCCAGTATGTTGGGAAATATATCAATAAAACTTGAAGAGGATTATGTTAAAGAAATGTTTGTTTATTTTTAATTTTTTATAATAGTTTTTTTTCCAAAGATACGTTTTCAGTATTTACCTTTGTAAAACTTTGTGTTCCAAATTTTTCTCCTTCCTCTAGACAAGACAGTAAGCAATTTAATGTAGGTTAAACAAGTGTAATATAATATAGGTTAAACATATGTAAAAAAATTAATTGTTTAAAGGCAGAATTTGGAACAGTAATTTGGTAGAAAAGGTAGAGAAGAAGGGGAAGAGTCTACTGAAATTTTTCTATATGGATTTCTGTGATTTAATCAAGAGAGGGCCTATGCTATTAAAAAGGACTTTACAATCACTGATTGAGATCTGGAAGGGATCCTTTAAAGGTCATCTAGTCCAGAGGTATTCATGCTCTCAAATATAGTTGGAACCAGTTTTAAATGCAACTGAAAATAAATAAAATACCAAAATATAGGTAATATTACATTTTGAAATTAAGTCAATATGTAGGCTGTAGGGGATCTTATGTATGGATTAGTGCCCCCTTTCTACTTTAGTTTGATACTACTGTTCTAGTTTATCCCACTAATTTTAAATATGAAGATTATTAAAATTATACAGGTCTGACATGTATGACAGGATGACAGATCTGGGATTCAAATTTGGGTTCTTTGCCTCAAAATTTAGGAATTTCTCCTAATTACATGTGGTGGGGGAGAAGAAGAGAAGAATAACTGGGGGAAAGAGAATAGAGAGAAGGAGGGAGAGAAAAAAGGGGAGATTAGTATAATGTAGTTTAGTCTGAAGAGATTTTTCTACTCTTCATTTGGAAGATAAACGATAAAACATATTTCTGTTCTATAGGTGGAAAGATAGAAGGAATATGGGACCCTTACACATGATGTAACACATGATGGCAGGGGAAAGGAGGATGGAAGAGGAGAATGAGAATTGGAGGGCAGGGACTTGTAAACAGGTGATACCTTCCTCATATATATATCAACCACAGGCCCCCCGGAATTCTGTTCCAGAAGCAGGCCCCCCGAGTTACTGTTAGTTTCTGCCGGTTTGCCACTAGGTGGTGCCTTTGCACCATGAGGAAGGGGACAAAAGTGACAGCTTAGTTTGCAATATGGGGCTTAATATAGTAACCTGGATTATGGACGAAACATACAATTTACAAACCTCTCAACCCACCACAGGGGAAACCTCTGAGGCTTTTCTTCTGAGAAAAGCAATTAGGCTAACCTCTTAGGAGAAGAAATTGCATTGCTGAGCTTGTCTGGGAAAGCAAAATATCTCTTCAGGAACAGCCCTGGGGAAGATGGGAGAAACCACCCAGAGAGCTTTTCATCCCAAGGATTTAGACCGTGGCAAGGGGGAGGAGGCTGTGTCTGGGTTCTGATGCTGAGTGGGAAATGTCTCGAGTCTTAAGAAGTAGATCCCCTTCTATCTTTGCCTCTGGATGAAGTGGGAATAATTATTAGATCATCCATTAAACAAACATTTATTAAAAGCCCTTACTTTCTGTAGTAGAAGATAAAAAAGACAAAAAAATAAAACTGGTTCTTCCCTAAGGAGCCTACATTTCTTTGGGGATTATAATTTTAGAGCTGCTCATTTGGAAGACCTGGATTTAAATCCCAAACTCTTCCTCTAATTACCTTTGTCACTTTAAACAAGCTATTTAACTTCTCTCTGCCTCATTTTCTTCAGCTGTAAAATGGGGTTAATAGTACCTTCTTCACAGGGTTATTGAAAAGATTAAATGAGATATTTGTAAAGTGCTTAGCCGATTGTCTGGGAACACAGAAGGTGCTTAATAAATGTTTGTTCTCTCTCTTTCTTGTCTTTACAATGCCCTTGAGAGGGCATAGAGTCCAGATATCTTAGGACCAGGGAAACTTAGCTTGGAGACTGGACAAAAGAAGAACAATTAGAAAATTCTTCAGAGAGTGACTTGTAAAGAGATATGAAGCTGAAGAGTATGGTCTGGATAGGTTTGATAGGGCAGAGAGAAGAAATCTCTTCCAGATAGATTGTAGTATAAAGAAATCTTATCTATATCAACCTACATAGAGTGAAAAAAACAGAACAATCAATGTATGCAACGAATTAAACAATGTAAAGGAAAAGATCACTGAAGGGAAGCTAAACAATGAATAACTGGAAAACCAATAATGATTCCAAACAACAGATAAGAAAACAACCTCCCATCAGAGAGACGGGGGACTACTAGGAAGCAATGTGATAGAGTACACAGATCACTGTATTGGGTGTTTTCATTTTGATTAGTTTTCTTAGTTACATGGGAAGGGTTCGATTCAAAGGAGTGGGAGAATTTTTAGAAATGACTGATGGAAAAATATGAAATATAAAATGTTAAAAAAAAGACTATTTTACTCCGAGCATAAAAGCTCTTTCATTACCCCTTGGGGAGAAAAGTAGAACAATATTTTCCCTTCTCATTGGACAGATTGGGCTATGAAATACTTGGCAATGGCTCGTTCACATTTTCATCATTCAGTTCAGTACATATATGCTTTGGTGTAGGTAAGGTTGGAATTAGGGTTTTGGGGAAAAGAGATGTGAAAAATACAAAACATGACCAAGCATCTTACAGTCTAGTTTGAGGAGAAATCATAGATAATAGACCACACAGATCCAACTTATTTAAAGAGAGGTAGTGAGGTTTTAGATAGGAAGAGGAGGAGGAATGGATTAGATTCATCTGTGTGACCTTACAAACTGCTTCAGCTCTGCACCTCAGATTAGACGGCGTTTAAGACTTCTCTCAAGTTAAAAATTCCAAGGCACAAATAAACTAAGTTTACAAAAGAAAGGCTCAATGTTAAAATATGGGGATAGGGACTATTTTCATGTGCCTTTGTATCCAAAACTTTGGGAGGTAGCTGGATAGTGCACTGGCATCTGAAGTCAGAAGGATCTGAGTTCAAATAGCACTTCAGATACTTAACATTTACTAGCTGTGTGACCCCAGGTGAGTTACAACCCTACTGACCTGGTAGAAAACAAACAAAAAAATTTGCATTCTTTTTTTTCTCAGACTTGGGTAGGGAGGGTTAGTGGATCCTCTATGTTTACTGATGTGGGGAATTTCAGGTATGAAAATTCCCTTCATACAGACTTGTAAACTTACAATTTTATTTGCTAAGGGGACATAGAGGGTTAAATGACTTGTCCTGGATGACATAACTAAAAATGCTAGTGGCAGAATTTAAACTTAGGTCCTGTCTCCTAACCATATTGCTCTTAATAGGTGCTTAATTAGTTACCGGGTTAACTGAATTGGATCTTCACATGAAGAAGCTCATTTTTATCTAGAATTATCAGAGAAGTCATGAAAGCAAAGACAGAATTGCAGGAAAGGTATAAAGAAAGAGTAGAACAGATCGGTATTGAAAAAAGGCAGTCAAAGGGAGAAGCTATATAAACGTGTTAAATGAGGTAGTTGAATGAGCAATGAGGAATTAAGAGAACATTCTATATTGAGGCAAATTACGAACTTTGATTATACTTTACTTCTTACTTTTTCTTACTATTTTGCTTTCCATTTATTTTATTTAATTTTTTTACATTTGTTTTTAATTTTTTTGAGTTTTTGAGTTTTTTCCTTATCCCCACCAACAATTAAGAAATCACATATGAAGTTATGCAAAACATTTCCATAAAAGTCAAATTGTGAAAGAAAACAGATTCCCATCCTCAAGAAAAACCTCAAGAAAAATTAATTTGAGAGAGAGAGAGAGAGAGAGAGAGAGAGAGAGAGAATATTTAGAATATTTAGACACAATCAGTTCCTTCTCTGGATAGGATATTTTTATCATAAATCCTTCAGAGTAGTTGTGGATGATTGTACTGCTGAGAATAGCAAAGTCATTTACAGCTGGTTATCCCAGAACATTGCTATTTTTTGTATATAATACATTTCACTTCGAATTCATGGAGGACTTAACAGGCTTTTTTTTTTTTTTTTTTTTTTCTGAGAGCATATTGCTCATCATTTCTCATAGAATAATAATATTCCATCACAAAAATCCATTTGCTATACTCTCTTTAATACTATAAGCTTCCTGAGAGCAGGGACTAATTAAATTTATAGTTCTTCTAATTTTTGGTTTCGGTACAACATAAGTTCATAATCAATTTTTATTTAATTGAACTGAAAGTAAAAGGAATATTTAAGGGACAGTCAAAATCTGAACTTTGTCTGATGATGGCAAGGTACTTAAGTAAAGGGATGACATGAAGTAATGTGTTTCTGGGTGTAAATGGGGAAAAGGAATGTTAGTATTGAGGACCATAGGGTTAGAAGAGACCTCTGAAATATTTCTCATCATATCTTCCTTGGGCTTATTCCTCTGACCTGATTAAGTAAAATTTTGCGCACTTTAGTTTATGTTGACCCAGTTTCCTTGATGGCTTTATATTGGGCTTTGTGGGTAGAAATGTGCTATAGAAAGCTTCTTTCAAGCATGTGCTTGATAACTCATTCTAGATGTCTCTCCAAGAAAAAAAATATTCTGAATTTAAGAGACAACAAAAGCACTTTCATATGTAAAGTAGAACCAAAAAAAGAGGATTATAGATGAAACTTTTTCTATTAAATATGATAAATTCAACAAATAGAAGCAAAACACTTTTGAAGATGGACAGGATGAAAGGAGAGGGAAGGAGCAGCATAAATGGAGAGGGAAATAGGATAGAAGAAAACATATACAGAAATCATATCTGTGAAAAAATTTTTCCAGTAAGTTTCCCTGGTAAAGGTCTTATTTTTTCAAATATATAGAGAATTGAGTCAAATTTATAAAAATAAGATCCATTTCTTAATTGATAAATGGCCAAAGGACATAAATAGGCAGTTTTCAGTCAAAGTTATCCATAGTTAGTTAAAAAAAAATTCTCTAAATTACTATTGATTAGAGAAATGAAAATTAAAAGAGCTTCGAGGTACTACCCCATACCTATCAGATTGACTAAAGTGACAAAAAAGTCACAAACGTTGGAAGGGATTTGAGAAAATTGCAACACTAATGCATTGTTGGTGTGGTTGTATACTGATGCAGTCATTCTGTAGAACAATTTGGGACTATGTTCAAACAGCTATAAAATCATGCATATCCTTTGAGCAAAAGCACTAGTAGGTCTGTTTTCCAAAAACATAAAAATCAAAATGGGACTTATCTATACAAAAATCAGCTCTCTTTGTGGTTGCAAAGAATTGGAAACTGAGGGAATATCCATCAATGGGGAATGGCTGAATAAGTTGTGGTATATGATTATGATGGAATACTATTATTTTATAAGAAATGATGAATAGGAAGATTTTGGAAAAACCCGGCAGAGCTTGCATGAACTGATTCTGAGTGAAGTGAGCAGAACCAAGAGAGCATTGTATACAGTAACTTTGATATTTATAGAAATATAATGATCCAAAACAATTCTCAAGATTAAATAGAAACAAATAAAATATAAATAAAAATGCTATTCATTGCCAGAGAAAGAATTCTTAGTTTTTGCAAGAAATTTTCTCATTTTCATTGCCACATCTCCATCGTCCTCCCATCTTCATCCTCATTAAAAAAGAAAATCCTTGTAGCAAATATGCATGCATAGTAAAAACAAAACAAAATTCCCAAATTGGTCTCTTGAGAAAATCTATGTTTCATTTTGCCCATACATTTACCACCTCTTGGTTAACAGAAATGCTTCTGTCCTGATTTTATAGAATTTATGGGTAGTCATTGCATTGATCAGAATTCTTTAAATTATTCATTTGTTGTTGTTAAATAGTCATGTCCAATTCTCTATGATCCTATTTGGGATTTTCTTGGCAAAGATACTGGAGTGGTTTGCCATTTCCTTCTCTGGTGCTATTATTGCATAAAATGTTTTGCTTATTTCATTTTGCATCAGTTCCTACAAGTTTTCTCAAACTTCTCTGAAACTGTTCCCTTCATGATTTCCTATGATTCAATAATATTATAATTCATATGCCTTATTTTGTTCAACTATCCCCCAAAAGATGGGTGCCTCTTTAGTCTCCAGTTCTTTGCCATAACAAAAAATGATGTTTTGTTTTTTTTTTAAATTTATTTATATGGTTCCCCTTCCTTTTTCTTTGATCTCTTTAAAGACATTCTGTACCTCTTAAGGGAAAGCTGAGTCTTAGTACAGATCTAACTCTTTGGGAGTCTTTTGGAACAGGATTATAGCATAGATAAGAAGTTCTCCCTTTCCTTGCCCTGAAAATAGAATAGGCAAGATCCTATCCTACCAATGATACTCCCTTACTTCACAAGTTTGCAAACCCTATTACAGTTCAACAATACTTCCCAATCCAGAGTAATTTTGGATTGAATTCTTCTCCCAGATGGGAAGGGGAGCCTTTTTTCATTACTAGGTCACAATACAGTGACCATTCAGAATTATGTTGGTATGCTTCCCAAGATCCACCTTCTTATGTACATAGTAGTCAGGATCATGACCCTGTGGAATCCAGAATCCTTCTACTACTAGGAAAACTTTTTACTTTCCTAACTGGATCTACTCATTAATTCCATGGAGCATTTAGAATGGGACTTTTAGTCTCCCCCACCCCCAATTCCTACCACTACGTTGGCAGGAGATCAGGTGGACAGTAAGTGGTTGTCCAGCATTTTCCTCAGGGTTATAAGGGTCAATATTGGGTCACAATTTCCTTTAAGCAAATAGGATTCTTGACAGACTGGTTGATGATCAACCAAAAGTTCTTGGGTCACCTAGAGTGCTGAGGGGCAGTCAGGATCAGGGAGTTGTCCATTTCATAAAAGCCTTTTGTTCCTGAGAGCCTGGTGCCAAAGGAGGTGGATCTTTGGGGGAAGGGGATAGTCCTATGTCCTCTATCAATTCCTCATAAACTACATTTTTCTCCCAAAGATAGCTCTTGAAAGCTATGGCATTCTGTTCTCTTTCCTCCACTTCCCCAAATATGTCTCATTAGAATTCACATACTCTTGATATGCTTTAATGAAAGACATATTTTGTGTATAATTGATATCATTTAGTTTGCCTCTTTAATGGGTGGGGGAGGAGTAAGAATAAAGGAGAGAATTTGGAACTCAAAATTTAAAAAATGAAAATAAAAATTTTCATATGTGATTGAAAAATATTTAACAAAATATATTTCAAAAGGAAAAAAAAGTTCTTGTCCTTTAGTTGTAGAAAATAGGGCATGTGTGTTTGTGTACTATATATTATTTATAAATCTGTGTGTATGTGTGTGAGAGAGAGAGAGTGTTTCTACTTTTTAAAGTTGTTTAGAATGGAATCATGCATGTAATGAATGTTGAATTTGAAGTTACAGGATTTGAATTCAAATTCTGTTTCTATTTACTCAAGTATGACCTTAAAAGTGTTTGTATCTTAGTTTCTTTATTTAGATAATTAAGGAGTTGACTAGGTGATCCCAAAAGGGTTTTCTAGTTTTAAATCCTATCTTAATCTGAAATGGACTTCTTAAATTACTCCAAAATACACAGATTTCTTACTATCTTGAATATAAATTGTTTTTCTCTTGGTAACATAGTTTTATACTTTTAAAGCATTTTTTCTTTTATTATTATTATGAACTTGACAAAATCAACAAACAAACATTTCCTTATACAGAAGAACAGAAAGGTTAGTACATGATATTTGTTGTGGCTGTTTTTGGTTGTGTTCAATTCTTTGTGACCCTATTTGGGGTTTTATTGGGAAAGATACTTGGGGTAGTTTGCCATTACCTCTTCCAAGTCATTTTTCAGATGAGGAAACTGAGGCATGTACTTGCTTAGCTAATAAGTTTCTGAGGCTGGGTTTGAACTAAGGAAAATAAATCTTCCTGACTCCAGGCTTGGCATTCTATCCATTATGTTACCTAGCTGCCCTTAAAAATTGTAGTTCTGAAATTTAATTCAATAACCACATGCCATCTTCTTAAGGAATAATTCACTTCCCAAATCTGCCTCTTTAAAAGCCTTTGCCTTTAAACTCCAATAGTGAGAAACACTACTTCTGCTCTCAAGGTTTTTTGCTTAAGATTTCATTATTCTTAGCAATGCACTCTGGCAAAGGAGGAGGAAGAGTTGAGTTAAAATGGCAGAGAGTAGATAGGAATTTGAGACTTTGAGCTCTTTCAGGTTTCCCTCAGAATAAAGCCCAGATCAAGCCTCTGAATGAATTTTGGAGTGACAGAACCTACAAAATATTTGGAGTGTTATAAATTTTTTAGCAGAAGATATCTTGGAAGTACTTCAGGAAAGGTCTGACTCAATTGAGCAGGGAGGGATGTGGCTGTCCAGGAAGGCCCAGGGAAGCTCTCAGTCAAAATGCAGCAATGTTGGCTACTCTGTCCTGGTTCAGAAGCCAGTGGATCAACAGAATAGCTGTAGGATCTCCAATGCAACTGCAGAAGGCAAATACTGAGACCCTGAACCCCAGCATAAGGCAGGACTTGGCCACACCCACCCAGCACCAGAAGGAAGCCAGCACCATCGGTCCCAGGGCAGTATAAAATTCCTGTGGTCCTGCAAAGGAAGATCATAACAATTTCCCCATAGTTCTAGGAGCAGACCTTAACCTTTAAAAACAAGCAAAAAAAGCTCTAATGTTAAGTAGCCGTTATGAAAACAGGGAAGAACAGATCTCAAGCCCTGAGTGTACTAATGGCAAAAGGCTCCAGAAGAACCCTCAAGAGGTGATATGAGATGGTCTCCAACTCAAAAGATTCTCTTGGAAGAATTTTTTAAATCTTAAGAGAGAAGAAAAATGAGGAAAAGAAACGGGAGCTTTGCAGGAGAATTTGAAAAAGGAAACTCAAGAAATTTCCTGAAGAAAACAACTCTTTAAAAAATAGAGGGCACTAATGGAGCAGTAATGAACTGAACCAGCTATACCCAGAAAAAGAACTCTGGGAGATGACTAAAAACCATTACATTGAATTCCCAATCCCTATATTTATGCACACCTGCATTTTTGATTTCCTTCACAAGCTAATTGTACAATAATTCAGAGTCTGATTCTTTTTGTACAGCAAAATAATGTTTTGGTCATGTATACTTATTGTGTATCTAAGTTATATTTTAATATATTTAACATCTACTGGTCATCCTGCCATTTAGGGGAGGGGGTGGGGGGGTAAGAGGTGAAAAATTGGAACAAGAGGTTTGGCAATTGTTAATGCTGTAAAGTTACCCATGTATATATCCTGTAAATAAAAGGCTATTAAATAAAAAAAAAAAATAGAGGGCAAAATTAGAAAAAGAATATAACTCCCTGAAAAACAGAATTGGTGAAATGGAAAAAGAGAACAACTTCCTAAAAAATAGAATTGGTGAAATGGAAAAAAATTCAATGAACAAAGCAATATCACCTGGCTTCACAGATTCTCAGAATTTCACAGAAGGAACCCCAGAGGCTATTTAGTGCAATCCATAGTACAAAAAGGCTCTTTGCCTCAGTTTTCTCATTTGTAAAAGGAGCTGGAGAAGGAAATGGCAAACCACTCCAATATCTTTGCCAAGAAAACCTAAAATGGGGTCATCAAGAATTGAAATAATTCAACAAAACAATTTGTAGCTATAAAGCTTTTAGCAAGGGTTTTAGTACATCTCAAAAAGACTAATGACAATAGAAAACAAAATAAAAACCTCATATTTTCCTGGAGTTTTACAAATCTAATCACTAGTGCTTTGCAAAAAGTGCATTGTAATATTGTTGTTAAGGGCAAGTCCTGTAATACAAGGACTCGCCTAAGAGAGAAGAAAAGCTAGGTTCAAGTCCAGCTTCTGGCATAGCTTCAGGCAAGTGTCTTATAATCTCAGTGTCCTGGGATGTTTCCTAAATTTCAGAGACAATGCCAAAATGCATTAGAAGAAGTTCCTTATTTGAAGCTGAAATAACAAGTATAATGATTTATTTCACATAGCATACATTTTCATATAACATAACAGTACAACATAACTGTTATTTCATATAACAACTGTTATTTTAACTGTTATTAAATAATAATCCCAGTCTATATCATTATTTATCAAAACTAAAAAGGAAGACAGAAGGAGGATATGGATTACATATATCCACTAGACACCATAGACACAGGTATACTGTGTGAGAGAAGAAAAAGCATTAAAAAGAGTTAGAAATTCATAGGACAGAAAATTCAAGAATGAAGCCTCGACAAAACCCATACCTTCAGATATCTATACACAAGCACAGACATTTGCACAGACAAATACATAAATATGCACACACACACACACATATATATATATATAAACATATGCATACACAAGCATATGTGTACATAAATCAATGAGTCAGAAACAAGTAATATCATTGTTTGAGTATTACCCTGTAGACCACCTGAATAGAAGGGTGAGATAGATGAGATGTTAGAAAATAGATCACAAACCTAAAATAGATGCATGATATAATAGTGTTAGAAGCCATCATTAGAAGAAGTGCTAAAACTTGCTTGTTTTGCCAAAAGAAGGGTTTTTTCTTTTCTTTCTTTTTCTTTTTTTTGGGAGGAGGAAGGGGGTGAAGCAATTGGGGTTAAGTGACTTGCCCTGGGTCACACAGGTAGGAAGTGTTAAGTGTCTAAGGCCAGATTTGAACTGGGGTCCTCTTGATTTTAGGGCTGGTACTCTATCTACTGCACCACCTAGCTGCCCCTCCTGGTTTTTTTCAATGATAATCTCAATCTTCCAATTTGTAGGTATGACTGTCCTACTTTGGATTCTTACTATAAAGATGATTATAAACTCAAACTCAATAGATTTATAATTAGAAAGGTTCTCAAATAAAATCATAAATCTCTATCTGGAAGGAATCCAATTGCATAGTATTACAGATGAGCAGCCTGAGTAGCTAAGTGACTTATCTAAAGTCTTCTAGGTTATAAGTAGCTGAGCTGGGGTTTGAACCCAAATCCTAACTTGGTGCAGAAGTTGAAAATAGAGGGAAATAAACTAAAATAATGTGCAACATTATACAAGTGTTAACAGGCTTTCAAGAGGCCCCCCTGGGAAATGTAAAGTTTTTTGAAGAGAATATATTCTTTCAGAACTGGGAAAGAGACATGATTTACAATGCTTTCCATACCAATACTTGCTGGTTGCAAGGATTTTATGTGTTATTCGATTTGTCTGCTCTGCCACTGTGGCAGAAGGTGTTCTCCTCTACCTTTCTTGGTCATAACCTATCCAATCTAATACAAACAGCATTATAAATCATGTCTCTTTCTCAGTCTTTAACCATGGGACTTTGCTTTAGATAGAGCCTTCCTCTCACCTCTCATTCCACCCTTTTCTCTCTTGTTGGGAGGATGGGGAAGGTAGAAGTTCTCACGTTAAGTACCTACATTCAAAGTACTCCCAATACTCTGGTTAAAGCGATAAATTCATGGTTTTAGTACAAAGACCCAGTCCACATGGGTTCCCAGCTACTGGGGGGCGTGGTGGCATAGATTGTACATTATTAATGAAATCATAAAGGCTCAGAGACCTTTAATAATAAAATCGTAAAGGCTCAGAGCCCCACAACCTACAAAAATCTATATATTCAAATAGCCATTGACATCCCTCATTTATTCTCTCTTGACATAAAGAAAAAACCAAGAACCTTTATCTGTTGTTGTGATGATGGTGGTGGGATTTTCAATTGTGCTTCACTTTCCATGTCCCCCTTTTGGGGTTTTTTTGGCAAAGATACTGGAATGGTTTGCCATTTCCTTTTTCAGCTCATTTTACAGATGAGGGAATTGAGGCAAATGGGTTAATTGGCTTGTCGAGGGTCCCACAGCTAGTAAGTATCTGAGGCTCAGATCCTCTTAACTCTAAGGCTGAGTTATCTATTATACACCTTATCTAGAATCTTATCTGGGGAAGGTCAGTTATGAAGTACTGACAAAATAGTAAGGAATAGCTTAACAAAAGGAAACAAAAAGTCAGGCCTTTTGAGTAGGAAAGAGAAAAAGTATATAATTCACCAATCATTTGGGATTTTCTTGAGAACATCATTCCCCAGCAGGATTTATAATGAATAAGCAGAAAGCAGAGGCTTTCAGCTGCTAAATGCTTATCACAATTCCCATTGAAAATACCATTGTGGTTGCTTGAATTCCTGCTGTGGCCATTGCAGACCCTATTTCAGCTTTCCAGGCTGGCATACCCTTATTCAGTCTTGTCCAGACTGTGTGATAGATCCCACAAACTGGGATGAAAAGTTGTCCCTTGAAACACTGTCCTACATTTCCCAAGGGGCCCTCTGAATGGCTTGTTCTTATGTAAACAATGGAGAATTCCATCCAGATGTTTCCCTTCTTGATTAGTTGGGACTTAGCACTAGAAAATTTCAGCTGACTAGCTTTCGTTCCTTTAAAAAGGATTTTCCTCAAGCATGGCACAAATGGTACTAAGAAGTGGGTAAAACACTGTGTTGGAATGGATCCATTAGGTGTTGCCACAGCCTGAGAGAAGACTGTAAGAACTTTGGTCCATGAGATTCTAGAGAGATGGTTCAGCCAGAGGTCTCTGCCATATCAGATGACTGGCCTTGAGACCTGACCTTTTCCAAGCTGACTGTCTCCATGCACATTAGAGTCTGGCACAACTGTACATGAATCACAGCTGAGATTTATCTCCAAGTTATTGGAATGTGAAAGCACCCACCCCATGCATTGCGAATGGTATACTTTCAACCCTGTGCTTTCAACTCCAGCTTTTTTTGCAGAACAAATGGTTTTTTCAAGCCTCCAATCAATATTTTTGGAATTTGAAAGCTGATTTCTCTTGTTATATTTAATCAAACACCCAAATAAGAACTTATGAACTGAGATTCCATTCTATCTTAGCATTTAGGATGGAGAAAGACAATTTTGTTGCATATTTGAAAGGAATAGCAAGTTGTACAAGTAGATTTACAGTTTCATATGCAATTATCTTTTTATTTATTTATTATGTTTATTTATTACTTATAACATTTATTTATGTTATGGAAATGCTTGTTTCATTCTACAAATTAAAAATAAAAAAAATCCTAGGAATAAACAAGCACTCTTTGATTTTTGGGAAAGCAGATTTCAAAGTATTCTAAGAGAATTCATAGCATTCTATAGATATAGTTTATTATTTATATATCCTAAATACATAGGTACATATCATATATATATATGTATATATATATATTCTATAGATAATTGTGAAATAGCTAGTAGAACAATGGATGCAGCACTGAGCTTGGTATTAGGAAGCCTTGAGTTCAAATGTAACCTCAGACACTTACTAGCTGTTTGACTCTTGGCAAATCACTAAGTCTCTGTTTGCTTCAGCCTTCATCTGTAAAATGGGGATAGTAATTGCAATAATATTAATAACAATGCTTTCCAGGATAGCTGTGAACATCAAATGAGATAATAATTATAAAGTACTTAGCACAGAAGATAAGATTTGAAAGAGAAATTGTTGAGTTGGAAAATAATTGTATCACAGCAACAAGATTATGTGATGATCAATTCTAATAAATGTGGCTCTTTTCAGTAAAGAGGTGATTCAGGCCAATTCTAATAGACTTGTGATGGAGAGAGCCATCTGCATCCAAAGAGAGGACGATGGGGTCTAAATGTGGATCACAACATAGTATTTTCACTTTGTTGTCATTGTTTGCTTGCTTTTTTTTTTCCCCTCATTTTTTAAAATCTGATTTTTCTTGTGCAGCATAATAAATATGGAAATATGTACAGAAGAATTGCACAGGTTCAACACATATTGGATTAATTGCTGTCTAGGGGAGGGAGAAAAAAATTTCAATATAAGGTTTTGCAAGTGAATACTGAAAACTATTTTTGCATATATTTTTAAAATAAAAAGCTATTGAAAAATTGTATCAACTTTCACTGATAAATCCGATACTAAAAAAGCATGTAGGGAAATTTAAAGAATGTTTTAAATCACTAAAAATAAGAAAATTCTAATAAAAAACTGAGGTCTCATCTTTGATTTTATTGGTTCAAAAGATTTTTATGTTATTATATTATTTTATTATGTCGTTTGCCTATTTTATTGCTCATGTTATTCTCTTTGTCTATTTAGCTAAGAATTCTATTCTTTTCCATAGTTGTAAAAAAAGTATTCATTTTGAGTTTATTTGTGGTATATTTTTCTAAGATGTTGCTTAAAACCAGTTTCTAACAAACTACTTTATAATTTTCTTAGTAGTTCTTGTCAAAAGAGAGTCCTTCCCTCAGTGATTTATATTGTTGGGTTATCAAATACCAGTCTACCATTTTTGATCTCTTCTGTTTCTTTTCAATCCTATTCTAGTAATCAGCCTTTTTATTTTTTAACTTGCACCAAACAATTTTGCTAATTAATATTTAACCATTAAGTTTGAAGTCTAATGTTGCCTTATCATTATTTTCTAATTATTTCTCTTGAGATTCTGAATCTTTTGTCTAAATCTCATTATTTTGTGTATTTATAGAGAATGTCCCAAAAGTCTTGTTGCAGTTTTAAGTTCAAATTTAAAACTAAAACTGTTTAAAACTACACTCACATTTTGACAACATACTATATAAAGTATTCCCTTGATAATTCACTCATTACAATACTAGATCTTTAAATTATAATGTTAGTCATTTTTATCTCATTGGCACAGCTTGCTCATGAAAAACAGTAAATCAAACTTCAATGAGTTTCCCTTATTTCTATAAATAATGTTTTATAGCTTAATTTATGTGAATTTTGTATGTATTTTAGTAAGTTAACTCCCAAACATTACATATATTTTGTAGTTGTTTTGAATAATGGTTCTCTTATTTTTATATGTATAGAAAGGCTGATGATTTTAATGAATTTCTTTTGTATCCTGCAACTTTGCTGAAGCACTTAATCATCTCAATTAGCTTCTTTGTTTATTGGCATTTTTTCCCTACCCTAAGCATACCATCATGTCATCTGTAAAAAAAGATCATTTTGGTTTCTCTTCACCAAAGGTTATGCCTTTAATTTTGTTCTCTTGTTCTGTTACTATAGAATTTCCAGTACAATATCACACAGTAGGGAGAGAGAATATCCTTGATGTTTTTCTGGATGTACTGAAAATGCTTTTAGTATTTCTAAATTGCAAATAATGCTGGCTCTTGGTTTTAAATATATGCTTTTATCATTCCTCCTATGTCTATGTTTTTTAGGATTTTTAAAATAAATGATTACTAAATTTTGTCTAAGCCTTTTGTTTTATTTATTTTATCTATTGAGATAATCACATGGATTTTAGCTTTGTTTATGTAGCACACCTAAGCTCTATACTCACTCTCCCATACAATAAATTGGATCCCTACTTTTCCCTTCACAGTTCTAGATGTGATCCTATATGTCACTTATTTTTTTCAAATTATTTAAATTTAAATATTTAGTAAAATCTCACTGATTTGACTTTACTCCTGCTTGGAAAACATTCCTCCCAATCCAATGAATTCCTCCCAATATCAGTTAACCTGTTACTATCTCCTTATATCAACTGACGAGTTAACATAAATAACCTTTTGCAAAGGGATATTTACTGAGAAAGTATGGCAAGGAAAGAACTATATAATTACCCTCCTGTATCGTAGCACACTCTCTGATACAACCCCTTGGGATGCAGGAAAAAGTGAATTCAAAGTGGTAAATACCATATCTTTACCCATCTTTCCCATCCCTAAATCCTAATCCCAAATTCCCTTCTGGAAATAGGAAGTGAAGTAAGTGGCTCCCTAGTTTACAGGATATGTTTTCTGTACTTGACTGTGTGCTAGGCTGCATCAAGCAGATTGGACCTCAGAACATAATGTTCTCAACTACTGTATCTGCCGGCAAACTCTCCCATTAATTCCAGCTGCTAAATTTCTAGTGATTCTATCATTTTAAGATTACAGGGCTGTAACCTATGATTTCACTTATGATACTCATTCACCAGAGGAAATTGACTCTATTTCCCTTTGTTGCTAGTTTAATTCATAAATCTACTTACCTAGAATTGTGGAAACGAAGATTTCTCTTCTCTCCATCCCTCCTGTAGGAGGTAACTCCAAAAGTTATCTAAAATTTTTGTACTCATGGAAATTGGAGGGTTACCTTGGATCAAAGTATGGAAGTAATAGAGGAGCAGAAATATTTTGCAAATGTTAGGAAAGACTTTTTTCCCCTTTAAGAAATATTCTGTGGAAGGCTTTTACCTCTTTTTGTCATTGCCGATTTGATGGTTGGCTTCACCCCCATTCTGGGCCTTTTGTGTGAGGTACTACTTCTTTGTTATGTGTTCATTTTGATTGCTGAAAGGGGAAGAAAAAGAACATTTGTGTGTGGAACATTGATAAAATCAGCTTGAGAAAAAAGACAGCCCATCAGATAACAGTGCTTTAAGGACAGACCTAGACTGTTCTGCGAGTCCTAGAGGGAGAATATTGTCTCTCTCAGAGGCAAAAGGCAAAGATGGCTACTAACAGCTGATTTTCACATAACTTAAAAAAAAATTGGAAGTTTAAAGCTGAGAAATGCTGAATTAATTTTGAGACTATGAAAAAAGTACATAAAGGCTGTTAAGGATAGTGTTTTTTTTTTCATTTTTCATCATAAGGTAAAGATGAGTCACTAAAATAAAGGAGGCAGGAAATTCAGTCAGAAACTTGAGTGCATGAAGGGTCAGAAGATGGCAAGAATAGAAAACATAGAAGGGAACAGAAGCAGCTCAGAAATCAGAATTCAGAAGATAATTTCAGGTCTGCAAAGTACTTTACATGTATTATCTCATATTATCCTTACCAATCACTCTGGAAGGTAGGTGCTATTATTATCCTCATTTTACAGACGAACTAACTGAAGCAGACAGAGGAAAAGTGACTTACTTAGGACCACAGAACTATTAAATGCCTTTGGTTGTATTTTTCTGACCTCAGGACCACCATTCTATCCCGAGTCACTTCACTACCTAAACACAACAACAAAGAAGAAAATAACTAAATGTTTCAGATTGAGACAATAGACTCTGGAGTCACTTTTTTTCATATGCTTTTTGGTGAGTTGTTTTGATTGTTTTAAAAAAAAGGTGTTGCATTCATGAGAGCTGATTGGTTGGATCCCTTTGTTATCACTTACATTTTGAGAGAGCAAATTTGCTTAAGAGATGAGGGAAGGAGAAGGATGGGTCTGTACTGGTTTGCTGTGAGCTCTTCAGATTGGAAAAGAGTTGTTGTTGGAAGCTGATTAAAGAGAGCAGAATCTTGCTGTGTGACAGCATGAATGGCTGAGCTATTCTATAAGCCTCATCCACAGTTAAATATGCATATCTTAAAAATTTAGACTCAAGGGGCAGCTAGGTGGTGCAGGGGATAGAGCACCAGCCCTGAAATCAGGAGGACCTGATTTCAAATCTGATCTCAGACACTTAACACTTCCTAGCTGTGACCCTGGGCAAGTCATTTAACCCCAATTGCCTCAGCAAAAAATAACCAAAAACAAAAAAAATTTAGATTCAAGGCTTAGATCTGCCATTTCACTGAAAAAGTGTCTAAAAAAATTGGCTATGAGAGGGAAGAGATATAGAATGGTAACTTGAGGGGATGGTAGGGTCAAGTGAGGTTTTTGTTTTTTTTTTAAAGATAGGGGAGTCTTGGGCTTATCAAATGCTCAAATGACACAAATGTAGGAGTGATTGCTAACATGATGAATGACAAATTCAGGTTATAAAAAAGATTTCCACAGGCTAGAATACTGAGTCAAAGCTAATAAGTATATGTGTTATACACCAAACACCATGAAAAACACGGAGAATACAGAGAAAGGCAAAAGTATCACAGGAGGGATTTAAATTCCAGGTCTAGCATTTCCTACTGCCCTCAGAGAGTTTACAATCTAATGGAAGAAAAACAACATGCAAACAACTATATACAAATAAATTACACACAAGGTAAATTGGAAGATAATCATTGGGGAGAAGGCACTAATACATTTAGGAAAAACAGGAAAGGATTTCTGTAGAAGGTGGAATTTTAGAAACCAGCGAAACTAGGAGGTGGAGATAAGGAGGGATGGTATTCCAGGCATGGTAAGGGGGCGGACAATCAATGAAATGTCCAGATTCAGGAGATGTATGGCTTTTCCAAAAATAATGAGACTAGTGTTATTAGATCAAAGATTCCATGTTGGGAGTATAAGGTAAAAGACTAGAAAGGTAAGAAAGGACAGGTTATAAAGGGTCTGAAAAGCCAAACGGGATTTTGTATTTGATCCAGAAAGTAACAAGGAGTTGGTGAAGGTAACAAGGAGTTTATTCACAGAGTAGGGGTGGTATTATGGTCAGTGCTTCCCTTTAAGAAGATTAACATGAGTGAAGGGTAAGTTCAAAACTTAGGCTGGGAGCCCAATCAGCTAGTTATTGCAATAATATGAAACTTAAGGACAAATTGATGTTTTTTTTAGTTGGGTCAAAAAATAAGTCTGGATAAGGGACAAGGGATGACAGCTACTCTCCAATTCATTTGAAAGATTCTGGTCATTTTAGCAGACTGAAAGTTCACATTGAGGTAAGGGGTGGTGAGGGTCTGAACAAAGATGGCAGCTTTATGCAGGAAGAGAAGGAGAGAGCAAGAGTTTCTATTGTAATCAATAGAAACACTGAAATTTGATACCTGTTTGGAAATGTGGAATAAGGAAGAATGAGGAGGGAAGAGGAGGCTGAAGATAATGCAAACCCAGGGAGACAGTCAAGGCAGAAACAAGGATGTTTGGGAGATGGGTGGAGTTTAGAAGGAAGAACATGATTTAAAGAAAGGATGAATTTGGGGGAGTCCTAGAGATGGACTGGAGCTAGCCTAAGTATTCAAGCTGATTGCTATATATTTCAAGTGTCAGAGAAGAGATTTGAACTTGAGATCTAAAACATTCTACTGTGTCATGATGCTCCTCTGGTGACCTTGGACAAAAGAGAAACCAGAACATTTACACCTTGGAATTGGACAAAGCTATACCTGAGCTTGATTTATTGTTTCAGGGCCTAAGTTATCATTTTATTGATTGTCTATACTTAAGAAAGTGATAATCATCTAGATAATACCTAAAAGTGTGTCAAGGGTTTTGGGACAGCCATTTGTTTACCAGAGGGCCTCTGGGGAGATGTCCCCAAGATTTGATATCTGACCCCAGAGTCTGGGGTGATGGGCCACAGGTTATACTTGATTTGTAAGATGTGTTGTAGGGAAATGTCACCGCCAATGCTACAGTATCCCACTTTTTTCTCTCACCAAATGTTGTTATTTGTTCTTTCTAGCATTTTGTGATTCGTGAAGAATTCAGGGAGACTAACCCTGAAGGAAAACTTCTGTATTACTCTGTTAGAAGTAGGAAACCTTTAACTCTCTGGCATTTATATATAGAATGGCAATGGTAATGGAATAATGAAATGAACAGATGAGGTCCCAGGAGACTGGAGTACCATCAGGGCTTTGCCAATCATTTCACTTGGTGACTTGGTCACAATATCTCTGGGGCGCATTTTTTTTTCCCTCTAGCAAATGGAGAAATACATATTTCCTAGCTCTCTGTCATGAGAATGTACATGAAAATGCTTTGAAGAAAGCACAAAATATTTACATATGTGTGTTTTTAAGGGCACATTTCCCCAAAATAGGGAAGCCACACTCATAGTAGAGGCTGTTTTTTATAGGTCATCCTGTGTACATTAGACATTTTATAGGCTGGTTGATTTAGAGCTGGAAAGGATTTAAGTGTTGAAAACTTTCTAATCCTTATTTTAAAGATGGTGAGATAAGAAGCTTGATAACATTTAATGACTTGTCATAGCTAGTAAGTGTCAGAGAAGAGATTTGAATTTGAGATCTAACACTTTCTACTGTGTCATGATGCTCCTCTGGTGACCTTGGACAAAAGAGAAACCAGGTAGTTCCTAAGGGACCACAGCAGAAACCTGTGGCCTCTGTTGTATTGTACCAAAGAACACCAGATTTGGAGTCCAAGAGTCTGAGCTAGCCATTTCATCCCTCTTGTCTCAATTTCCTCAATTGCAAAGTAGAAGAGTTTGATTACACGACTTCTAAAAAATCCTATGGTTTTATGTTAGAGCTCCTCTCCCTCATTGCAGGAATCCTCTTCTATTAATTTGTAGTTTAGCAAGCACCTATGCACCTCCTTCCCACTTGGGTCATTGGTGCTCACTCCTCACCTGTCTCAGAGCATCTTTCTCACGCTCCCTGGCTGCCCTAAGAACTTTTCTCTTCCCTGAGAACCTTAGTCCTGGACAGGATCCCTTGCCCCCAGGTGCTCCTCACCTGAGGAAACCGTGATTATAAATATAGGGGTGACACATCACACATCTCGTAAATGTCTTTCATCTGGGGAGATTGCAGAAGGATTAATTGGTTTGGGGAGGAGGATGAGTAAGAAGTTGTCAGTCCTGGGCCCAGATAGATTAGCTGGTAGAGAAATGAGGTTGACCTTCCTCAGGATAAACTGGTTAAAGAGAATATCTGCTTTATAACCAACTGTCCTTTGCCAGCTCCTCTTTTTGCTCCGAAAAAAAAAATAACTAAAAAACACTTCCTTCCTTTCTCCCTGTTTCCCTCTCTCTTTCCCTCCTTCTCTGTCTCTCTCTCCTCCCCCTTTCCTTGTCTCCCTCTCCTCTCCATCTCCCTCCCTCTCTCTCTTTTCTTCTCTCTCTCTCTTTCTCCCTCTCCCCCTTCCTCTTCTCCTCTCTCTTTCTCCCTTCTAGTTAGAGCTTTCAGTCTTCTCCAGGCTTGGAGGTATGAGTTAATGTGTCAAAGAATCATTAATGTTTAAAGTTTGAAGGGACCATCTTCTCATGAAGTTCAATTTCCTTCTTTTACAGAGAAGAAAATTGATGTTGAGAGGAGGATAATAATAGCATATTTGAATAGAGCTTTCTAAAGTAATTCTCTTAGAATAACCCTGGGTGTTAGGTAATACAAGTATTTTTAAACTTCCAAGGAATGTGAGGTTTAGGGAATGCCAGTAATTTTGTGTAATTACTTAGCTAATAAATGTTGGATCTGGGAGAAAAGACTGAGAGTTAGCAGTGACTTCAGAGGCTCCTCATTTTATGGTTGAGAAAGTGACTTTCTCAGGATCATGCAGATAGTAAGTATCTGAGGCAGTATTTGAACTCCAAGTCTTACCCTATTATCCATGCTACCATCATTACTTCATCTCTCAATATCTCCTGATTTTCTATTAATACCAACATCTTTCTCACATGACTTGGTCAAGATCATATGGTTACTTTTAAAAAGACTTCTATCTCAAAGCAAGGGAAGACCAAGATTACATACATTGTACTTTGTAGATCCAGTGATAAACTTAATCTACAGTGAGGAACAATGACGGTAAGTCCAAAGAGGCTTATTCTTGTCAATGATAACACCTGAAACACAAGGAAACTTTAAAAATGATTCTTAGTCCTGTGTGATCACACACAGTGATAGTGTATTTGGTGAGTGTGGTAGCAAAAGAATTTTCCCTGACTTTTTAAGCATCCATGAATATTAATTTATATGGTAGATCCTGTAAAGGTGATCTTACAATTTAAAGCAGATAGGTGGTGAAGTGAATAAAGCCCAGGACTTGGGAGTCAAGAAATTTTAAGTTCAAACCCTGCCTCAGATACTTAATAACTGTGAGATCCTGGGACAGCCAAATAACTTTTATCTGTCTCAGTTTCCTCACTTATAAAATGGGGATAATAATAGTACCACCTCCTGAGGGTTGTTGTGAAGCTAAAATGAGATTGAATTTGCAAAAATCTTTGCAAAGTGCCATATAAATGATAGTTATTATCATTATTATCTTTATCTAGTTACTAATGAATGAACATATATTACTGGACAAATTAAATCCCATCAGTATTAATATTCTTACAATTAATGAAATCAGAACACAAAAGGAATTTATAATGAAATGGAAAGATCACTTATAGGTTTTCTTTGGAGTAGGAAATGGAGTTGATTTCATTATACACCTAAAAGTAGTAAGAAACATTCCTGTTAAACTTGGTCATTTTTTTCTTTTCTTGCTCCTGTTGCAAGCAAAAATACCACTGTGAAAATAATTGTAGCCTATATTATATATACACAAACATTTATCACACAGAATGAAGAGTCAAAAAACTCTACAACAATTTAAGGAGGCTGTCAGGAGGGCACACGTGGTCCCCCTGGACCAGGAACCAGGAAAACCTGAGTTCAAATGTATATTCCTGCATTTACTGTGGGAACCTTTGCAAGTCACTCAAGCCTCAGTCTGTCTCAACTCTAAAAGGGGGATATTAATAACACTCACCTCCCAGGATTACTGTGAAAATCAAATGAGATACTATTTGTATAGTACTTTGCAAATCTTAAAATGCTACAATGCTAATTGCTGCTATTATGATCCTAGCAACCTTATCAACACATACTTTAATAGTTAGTTGATAGTGACTTCATAGTGAAAGGAGGAAGGAGGGATGAAAAAGAATGTTAGAAAATTAATGAAAAAATTTATTAAGCTCTTACTGTGTGACGAGTAATGTGCTAAGCACTCAGGATACAAATTCTAAAGAAAAATAGGTCCACTGTTGTAGATCCATGGGGTTAATTCCAAGGATAAGAGAGGCTATCAGCCTCTTCTTTGTGTTCCCCAACATTTAACAGCCATTGCTGCTAAACTAAATTAATACGCATGTGGTAAACATTATCCTTACCTGTACCACTAAAAGACGAAAGGAAAATGTAAGCTACAACTCATAAATTCTGATGAGGTTTATTGTAGAATATGAGTTAGTGCAGAGATGAATTACACCTGGCTAGAGAACAGAGAATCTAAATGCTGGAAATAATTCTATTGGGAACTCTGAAGGGAAATCCACAATAATTTGGGTCTGTAGAGTTTCTTCTGGTCCTATGACTTCCTATTCCCAGTTACTCACAGAACTGTTGTAATAATTAAATGATACAATATTTGTTAAATGCATAGCACAGTGCCTGCCACAGAAGTAGGTGCTTAATAAACACCTGTTTTCTCCCCTCCCACATTCCTAATACAAGTAGCATTATTTGTGTGAAGGTTACAAAATAAGTCTAACCGAAATATCATTTGATGCTTGCTTGCTCTTGCTTATATAGTGAAAAAGTCTGCTTCTGATGTTAATCTTTTTTGAGGGAGGGTCCCTCACTCTTAAAGCCTTTTTGAAGATTTAACAATGTTGATTGGACAGAGAGAATGAACACAAACTCATGAATTGGGTTCTAATTAGTCAAAACAAAGTACTTAACTTGTGGAGAGTCCTTTTTATAATCACAATTGGTGTCTGACCTTCAGTAGCCTCTGAGGATAGGTGCTTGCTGTTTAGGGGAAACCTAGGATGGAATGGTTCCAGTAATTAACCCAAGGATAATATAAGGTCAGCAATGTTGGGAGGTAGTAATTACCTCAAGTTGGGTAGTCTGTTTAGTGTGATAACAATAAATTCTTGACAACTACCTTGAAAGAAGCTACTGTTAAAGTGTGTGTGTGTGTGTGTGTGTGTGTGTAGAACAGGGAGCCTTTAGCAGAAGTTAAAAGAAGAAAACAGTTGCACTTTTGAAAAGCAAAAAGCAAATTTATGTAGTTATGAACAGGTATGGTTCAAGGAAAACTATGAAGTCAATATATAAACAAAAAGGATTAATTATACTTAATATAAAAAATTCTCTTATTTAGGCAAAATGGGGAAGGCAATTTGTACTTGCAGTTTCAGAATTCAGTAAGTCATAATAATTATAGTCATAATGATGCTAATAATGATAAGATACTGCCTTGCTTCATCCCTTAGCCTCCCTTCTAATGGGTCATATGAAGTGGATCACAGCAGTATAGAAATAAGATGTAAAGAAAGGAAGAAAGCACAAAGAAAGAACTCACTGGCTGCTTATATTTTGTATTATAGCTTTTTATTTACAAGATAATATGCATGGGTAATTTTTCAGCATTGACAAATGCAAAACCTTCTGTTCCAATTTTTCCCCTCCTTGTCCCCCCCCCTCCTCCCAGATGGCAGATAGACCAATACATGTTAAATATGTTAAAATATATGTTAAATACAATATATGTATATATATCCATACAGTTATTTTGCTGCACAAGAAGAATCGGATTTTGACATAATGTACACTTAATCTGTGAAGGAAATAAAAAATGCAGGCGGACAAAAATAGGGGGATTGGAAATGCTATATAGTGGTTCATAGTCATCTCCCAGAGTTCTTTTGCTGGGTATACCTTGTTCTATTCATTCTTGAACAAATGGAACTGATTTGGTTCATCTCATTGCTGAAGAGAGCCACATCCATCAGAATTGATCATCATTTAGTATTGTAGTTGAAGTATATAATGATCTCCTGGTTCTGCTCATTTCACTCAACATCAGTTCGTGTAAGTCTCTCCAGGCCTTTCTGAAATCATCCTGTTGGTCATTTCTTACAGAACAATAATATTCCATAACATTCATATACCACAATTTATTCAGCCATTCTCCAATTGATGGGTATCCACTCAGTTTCCAGTTTCTAGCCACTACAAAGAGACCTGCCACAAACATTCGTGCACATACAGGTCCCTTTCCCTTCTTTATAATCTCTTTGGGATATAAGCCCAGTAGAAACACTGCTGGATCAAAGGGTATGCACAGTTTGATAACTTTTTGAGCATAGTTCCAAATTGCTCTCCAGAATGGCTGGATGTATTCACAATTCCAACAATAATGTATCAGTGTCCCAGTTTTACCACATCCCTTCCAACATTCATCATTATCTTTTCCTGTCATTTTAGCCAATCTGACAGGTGTGTAGTGGTATCTCAGAGGTGTCTTAATTTGCATTTCTCTGATTAATAATGACTTGCAGCATTTTTTTTTTCATGTGGCTGGAAATAGTTTCAATTTCTTCATCTGAAAATTGTCTGTTCATATCCTTTGACCATTTATCAATTGGAGATTGGCTTGATTTCTTATAAATTAGGGTCAATTCTCTATATATTTTGGAAATGAGGCCTTTATCAGAATCTTTGACTATAAAAATGTTTTCCCAGTTTGTTTCCCTTCTAATCTTGTCTGCATTAATTTTGTTTGTACAAAAGCTTTTTAATTTGATATAATAAAAATTTTCTATTTTGTGATCAGTAATGATCTCTAGTTCTTCTTTGGTCACAAATTTCTTTGTCCTCCACAGGTCTGAAAGATAAACTATCCTATGTTCTTCTAATTTATTTATAATCTCATTCTTTATGCCTAGATCATGGACTCATTTTGACCTTCTCTTGGTATACGGTGTTAAGTGTGGGTCAGTGCCTAGTTTCTGCCATACTAATTTCCAATTTTCCCAGCAGTTTTTGTCAAACAGTGAATTCTTATTCCAAAAGCTGGGGTCTTTGGGTTTGTCAAACACTAGATTATTAAAGTTATTATTTTGCCTTGTGCACCAAACCTATTCCACTGATCAACTAGTCTATTTCTTAGCTAATACCAAATGGTTTTGGTGACTGCTGCTTTATAATATAATTTTAGATCTAGTACAGGTAGGCCACCTTCATTTGATTTTTTTTTCATTAGTTCCTTTGAAAGTCTTGACCTTTTGTTCTTCCAGATGAATTTTGTTGTTATTTTTTTCTAGGTCATTAAAATAGTTTTTTGGGAGTCTGATTGGTATCTGCTTATAATTTTTTTAAAATTATTGATATCTTTTATTTTTACATTGCCTAAATTCCCTGTGTCTTTTTCCCTTTTCAAATAATTACCCTTTATAACAAATAAAATCAAAAGAGAAGAGGAAAAAAATTCAACAAAATTGATCAACATGTTAAAAAAAAATCTGACATAAATAATGTTCCCATTTGTAGACCTTCTCTAAAGAGTATCTTCTCATATAATTTCTTCAGGCCAAGTTTGTTCTTTATAGTTTCACAGCATTCATTTTTCTTTTTATGTTGGTTTTAATTTACTTTATTTTTTTTTAATAAATTTTTTTTTCAAAATATATGCAAAGGTAGTTTTCAACATTCATCCTTGAAAAACCTTGTGTTCCATATTTTTCTTTCTCTCTCCCTTCCTTCACCCTCTCCCCTAAACAGTAAGTAATCCAATATATGTTAAACATGTGCAATTCTTCTATATGTATTTCCATTTATCATACTGTACAAGAAAAATCAGATCAAAAAGGAAAAAAATAAGAGGAAAAAAAGCAAGCAAACAACAAAAAAAGTGAAAATACTATGTTCACATTCAGTCCCCAAAGCCCTCTCTTTGGGTGCAGATGACTCTCTCTATCACTTTTATGGAATTGGACTGAATCACCTCATTGTTGAAAAGAGCCATGTCCATCACAATTAATCATCACAAAATCCTTTTGTTGTTGTGTATAATGATCTCTTAGTTCTATTCACTTCACTTAGCATCAGTTCATGTAAGTCTTTCCAGGCCTTTCTGAAATCATCCTATTGATCATTTCTTATAGAACAATAATATTCCATAACAGTCATATACCATAACTTATTTAGCCATTCCCCAATTAATAGGCATCCGCTCAGTTTCCAGTTTCTTGCTATTACAAAACAAATTAACTTATTCATCTGAAAATTGTCTGTTCATATCTTTTGACCATTTATCAGTTGGGGAATGATTTGTGTTCTTATAAATTTGAATTAATTCTCTATATATTTTAGAAATCAGGCCTTTATCAGGATCTTTGGATGTAAAATTTCCCCCAGTTTTCTACAGCATTCTTTTTTCAACTGTTTTATGATTGTTGTATTATTATACAATAATATGCATAATATGAGCAGCGGGGTGGCACGGTGAATAGAGCACTGGGTGAGGACCACCTGAATGCAAATGTGTCCTCAGACACTAATGATGTGATTTTGGGCAAGTCACTTACTTCTATTTGGCTCAGTTTCCTCATCTGTAGAAAGAGCTGGAGAAGGAAATAACAAACTACTCCAGGATCTTTGCCAAGAAAACTCCAAAGGGGATCATGCAGAGTCGGACACAACTAAAACAACTCAACAACAAAGTGATTAAAATAATTTGTAAATCACACTTGACTCCCAAGTCTAGCTATCTAGTTTTAACTTTCCTAAACTCTAGTCCTGCCTTACCAACTATCTACTGGATATTTGCTACTAGATAGCCTGTAGGCATCTCAAACTCAACTTGTTAAAAGAAATAAAATTCATCTCTCACACTTCTAATTCATCTCCCTTTCTGAACTTCCATAATCATTTTTTGTTTTAAAAATAAATTTTATCAACATATTTTTATATCACCTAAATTTTCCCCTGTACATAATTCTTTCTTCCCTCTTATAACAAATAACTTCTTCTTTTTTTTTTAAAAAAGGGAATAATATAATAAAAACTTGGCAAAATTGAATAATGCATAAAAAGTGAAATGTATAATGTAATATGCATACGTCTCTATTAAGTGGTATGTTTTCTCCAGTACCATGTCATTCTTGAGGTCAACTTTTTCTTTATTTGTTTTCATTTATTCATCTTCAATTATTTTGTGATTGTGGTTGTTGAGTTTTTCCCATTTAAATTGTTGTAATCATTGTGTATATTATTTTCCTGCCTTTGCTTACTTCACTTTGCATCCGTTCATATGAGTCTCTCCATAATTCTCTGTATTCATGTTCATTGTTTCTTACAGCATAACTGTTACATTTATGTAGTACATTTGTTTAGTCATTCCCTGTTGGTGGTCATCTATTTGATTTCTAGTTCTTTATTATTACAAAAACTGCTTTTATAAATATTATAGTATATATGGAGCATTTTTTTTTTTTGTCAATGATCTCCTTGGGGCAGATACCTAGAAACAAAAACTCTGGGTCAAACAATATGCATCACTTTATTTGTAAAGTTCCAAATTACCTTTCAGGATGGTTATATTAACTCACAGAGGAGACTGCATTCTAATGAGGAAGACAAGATATGTAAGGAAGTGGTTGGGTAAGTTTGATTTGGTTTAAGATATTGATGGGAACAATAGGGCATTTAGTTGGTATGTCCTTTCCAGAAACAATGATAGAGTTGATTTGATTACAGTTATAATTCAAGAGGTGAAAGATTATGTGGGGGGTGAGTCCAGAAAAGAATAATGAAAGAAGTCAAAGTTTGTCCTATATTTGAGTCATGAATGCTTTCTTTTAGAAGATACTTGGAAGGGACTAGACATGACCAACACTAAATAATGTCACAAAAATTTAGTACCTCTTAAGAGATCATGTTACATAAGGAGTGAATTTTTCTGTGCCTTCAGATCATTTAGTAGTTAGAGTAAAAGTCAAAATCAACTTTAAATTAGAAATCCTTTCCCCATTCTCGTTAACCATACTGCCTGAGATTATCTCCAGTTTATCCTGCATATAGCTAGTTGGTACATAGTTGTATACTTGATGCTTCTTCACCCATTAGACTGAGTTCCTTGAAAGCAGAGACTGTTATTTGCTTTTCATTTTATTTCCAGGACTTAGCACATTGCCTAGCACAAAATAGGCTCTTAATGAATGCTTTTTGATTTGACTTGAAGGATAAGGATGGGAATATATGATATACTAGTACAATGGTTTTAATCTAATTTATTCAAATGATTGTTGGTGGAAAAATGAATTGTTGATGCATAAAAAAATAGGAAGTAGAAAAAAAGTCGAAGATAACCTTAATAGTTCCCATTTTCAGTAAAAACTTTAGCAGATGTAAAACAGTTGCTATAAAAAGGCCCAAAGCCTATAAATTATCTCAACCAGCAAACAATGGTTAGGATATAAACTAATTTGTAAAAGGCTATGGGGAAGAATAGTGAAAGACTGAGTAACATAGTAGAACAAAAAACCAGCCTAGAAGAAGTTCTATATAATCAAAAGATGATACACTTGTCAAGAAGATAAACTGACAAATCTCTGTTTAATGTCTGTTTCTTAGGTTGTTTTCATCATCAAAATGAGAACAATTATATTTGAACATTAAATACCTCAGTTACTTTTGTGTTACGTTAGAAAACTTTTTAACTTAAGAAGACAAAATTAGACAAAGAGGCCATACAATACCAAGTAAACAAAGAGGAAATCTATAACTGAGACTTGAAAATGGTTCAGTCTATAAATTCAGGAAGAGAAGAACCCAATAAAATTGAGGGGGAAATCAAATTATTACCTTCTCTCCCCCAAAAAGTGATAAAATAGCACATTAAAACTACTAATCTAAAGGATCTAAAGAAAAAGAAATGGATTCAAGAATACTGAATTCAAATCCATTCTCACTTACTAGCATGCTATTTAATTTACTAGTTTTTTAAATTTACTTAATTTACTAGCAAGTCATTTAATATCTCTATGCTTTAATCTCTTAATCTGCAAAGTGGGGACAATAACAGCATGTACCTCTCAGGATTGTCGTGAGGACAAAATGAGATGATACTTGTAAAGCATTGCAAACCTTACATTGTTATACAAATGCTTTTTATTGTCCAGTCATTTTATTTATGTTTTGATTCTTTGTGACCTCATTTGGATTTTTTGGTAGGCAAAAATAAAAGAGTAGTTATATATTTCCTTCTCCAGCTCATTTTATAAAGAAACTGAGGCAAACAAGGCTAAGTGACTTGCTCAGTATCACACAATTAGTGTCTGAAGATGTATTTGAACTCATAAAGTTAAGTTGCCTGACTTTAGGGTCTCTTAACTTCAGGCCCAGTGCTCTATCCACTGTGCCACCTAATTGACTTTATATAAGTATTGGCTATTATCATTATTAGCTATTATATACCTATGTCTTTTTAATAAAATATGGGAATGATCTATAAACTTAGTGGGTATTCTTGATGAAAATATAAGAAAGAAACAGGCAAGCTATTTTCTATTACAGTTCACATCCTTACAGTCACATAATTGTTTTGAGAAACACAAAGTATAAGATATTTCCCTGTTGATCACACCAAAAAAAAAAAAAAAAAAATACATTTGATTTGGTAGAGAATAGGTTCTTATTGAATGACAAGTTTCTCATACTTATGTTAAGATCATATTATAAGATTCTTTGACAAATACAACCATAGAGATGACTGTTAACAACCCTTTCAATTTTAATGTCAAAGGAAATATGGAATGGGGAGATGTACTTACTGATATATTTACCTTTGAGGATGTTCTATGTAGAGTCCAAGTGGAAGAGGAATTTTCCACAAATAGTGAGATTTCCAGATGTTCTTGTTTGTAGCTGTTTTGTTTTAGTTCTTGATGATTATTCAAAAGTTATTGGATAATTATATATATAGTCTCTCATTCAGACTAGTTTAGATATAGCTGAATGGTCAATCCATTGAGTTGCATTAGAATATTTGTTTGGGCTAGGCCTTATGGATACAAAGAGGTGATCTAAAAATTGAATAAAATTAGGTATTAATAATTAAATTATTTAATAAATGATTGAAATAATTGATGATTTAAATAAATTAATTGTCTATATAATTTATTATTAATTAATATTATATAATTATATATCGATATAATTAATATTAAATGAGATAAATACTTAATAATTAAAAATCAATAATCCAATGATCCCAAGTCATATCTTGGCATGAAAATCCATTTTTTAAAACACAAATGTTTTTCTCATGATTCTGTATTGTTGTAAGTAACTCAAGGGCAATGAATAGTGGCATGGTTTGCATAAGTAGGCTATAGCAAATATTTCTTAATATTTTTCTATTATGTTAAGAACTCAGACATTTCAATATATAAAGAACAAAAGAAGATTGTATAAAAACTGAAATTACATGTTAAAAAGAAATGTGTATGTATATGTATACACATATGTATATAATTAAACTTAATAAGATGATAGTAACAATTACCCTGCTTTGTATCCTCATATACTTTTTTGTTTTTTTCTGCACATTTTTTGTTGTAAACTTGGCAATGATGAACAGATATTTCAAGATGCAAAGATTAAGAAAGAAGATTGTATGAGAAACTGTGAGGCTCTGTTATATACATTTCTTATCTGATAAGACAAGAAATCTATATTGCTTTAACAAACTACTAACAAAATTTCTCTATGTCCCTTTCTAGTACTTTTTGTTCTTATTTATTTTTGCATGCTTTTACATTTACCATGAATATAACAACCACCAACATAATGCATGTTAAAATACACAAAAAGAAAATATTGTAGAGACCCAGATGGTAGGGGTCTAGAGGCCTCAGGAAAATTGTTTTGTGCTAATACATTTACAATAACTGTACTATTACAAAATTGGACTATTGTGAACAGCATGAGTTTTACTAAGTGTACTAATTTATATAAAGGATGTGTGTGTGTGTGTGTGTGTGTGTGTGTGTGTGTGATGCTCCCATATCATATCTACCCTGTAGTGACTATATATGGTAGATAATCGAGAAATATTTGTTAAATTGAATTTATGTAGCTCATTTATGTGACAGTTACATGATGACTAAATATTTGCAAACTAAATATTCTTTTTTAAACATTTGTTTTTATTTTGAACTTGAATACTAAAAGAATATTTCTACATACACAGAAGAGGATGACTGTGACCCTCCATTTCCTATTGTTCACTTTTGTTTAAAGGATGAAAAAAATTCCACATTATTATTTTCAAAACTGTCTTTTTATTCTTCCTTCTGTTTTTTCCTCCACATTAGTTTTCTCTCAGTGGCTTTTTTTTGTGTTATCATTATTAAGTTGAGCAAAATGAATCACAGTAAGGCCATATGTTAAAATGCAGAACTCTTTCTTTCCCTTGAATTCATTCTCTGTCAGGAAACAGATAATGTATTTTATCATTAGTTCTCTTAAGACACAATTGGTTACTGAATTGATCCGTATTTTTAAGACTTTCAAAGTGGTTTTCCTTTACATTGTTCTTTTTTCCTTGTATAAAATTATTCTCCCAGTTCTCTAATTATTTTGATCTGTATCAATTCAATCTAATCAAAATTTCCCTGAAATAATCTCATTATTTTTTATGGAGCAACAGTGTCTCATTGTATTCATATCTACAAGTTATTTGGTTATTCCACAGCTGATGAGCACTTACCTTAGATTTCAGTTCTTTGCTCTTTTTTTCCTTTTCTTTTACAATCATAACATTTGTTTTGTTTGTGACTATTCTTTTTCTGTTAATATCCCTCACTCTTAAACATCCCTTTTTACATCCCCATTTGTTTCCCTGTTGAATTTCATATGTATCTACACCACAGTTTGTGTGAATATCTATGTTCAATCTTCTTTTATCCATTTCAAATAAATAAAGTTTAATTGATGCCAGCTCATCCTACCTCTTCCTCGATGCTTTTGTATATTCTTCTTATTGATCGGAATTATGAAAAAATAGTAAGTTTGACTCCCTTCTTCCTTCATTTTCAATTACTGTATTCCTTTTCCTCCCTTTTTCCCTCTTAGAACAAAACCCATCCATGCTTAGGTCTTTTGTTTTTCTTATTTGACTCCCTTAAACAATAGTATAGAACTCTGAAAATATTAGAAGTCTTCAAATGTCTTGAAGACATTAGGGTATATGGGGTATTAAGGAAGATCAGTACTTCTGGTGTGAAGGCTACAAAGCCCTTTTTCAGGACTTTTTTTTCCCACCTTTGATCTACTTGTCACCCAGTTTCCAACTGTGGCTTCAAGAGGCTGTATCATGAACAGTCAGCACACCATGGTAAAACTGTTTCAACAGATGGGTTAAACCAGGTTGAGGGTAACCAAAGACCTGAAATCTTTCAGTGAGTTAGAGGGCTGTATACCCCAAGCATGTGAAGACTTCCTTGGTAGAACAGGTGGACGTGAAGAATTTGTTCCAAAGGATCATGAAAATGGCAAAAGTGCCATAGAGCATCCTCATTCAGTCCCCATAGTCTACCCCCTGGATGCAGATGGCTCTCTCCATCACTAGTCTACTGGAATTGTCCTGAATCACCTCATTGTTGAAGAGTCCAGTCCATTACAGTTGATCATAATATAATTGATCATCACAACTGATGGACGTCTACTCAGTTTCCAGGTCCTTGTCACTACAAAAAGGACTGCCACTAACATTTTTGCATTCCTCCTTGATGATCTCTTTAGTATATAGACTTAACAGAGACATTGGTGAATCAAAGGGTATGTATGGTTTTATAGCTCTTTGGACATAGTTATAAATTGCTCTCTAGAATGGCTGGATTGGTTCACAACTCTACCAACAATGTATTAAGTGTCCCAGTTTTCCCACATCCCCTCCCACATTTATATTATTTTTTCCTGTCATTGTAGCCAATCTGAGAGAATATAGTGGTACTTCAGAGTTTTCTTAATTTGCATTTCTCTAATCAATAGTGATTTAGAGTATTTTTCTCATATGACTAGAAATGGCTTTAATTTCTTTATCTGAAATTTGTCTATTCCTATCCTTTGACCAATTATCAACTGGGAAATGGCTTGTATTCTTAGAAATTTGAGTCAATTCTCTGTATATTTTTAGAAATGAGGTCTTTATAAAAAATATTGAATATAAAATTTTCCCCTAGCTTTCTGCTTCCCTTCTAATCTTGATTGCATTATTTTTGTTTTTGTAAAATCTTTTAAATTTAATGTAATCAAAATTAACCATTCTGTATCTAATAATGTTCTTTGATCACAAATTCCTTCTTTCTGCACAGATCTGAGAAGTAAATTATCCCTTGTTCTCCTAATTTGCTTATAATATCGTTATGTATAAATCATGAACCCATTTCAACTTTATTTTGATATAGGGTTTTAGGTGTTGGTCAATGCCTAGTTTCTGCCATACTATTTTCTAGTTTTCCCAGAAATTTTTGTTAAATAGCTTATGAGTTCTTATCCCCAAAGCTTCAGTCTTTGGATTTATCAAACACTAGATTACTATAATCGTGGACTATTGTGTCTTGTGAACCTAACCTGTTTCACTAATACACTATTCTATTCTATTCCAACAGCAAAGGGTTTTGATTATTGCTGCTTTATAATATAGTTTTAGGTCTAGTATAGATAGGCCACCTTTTTTGCATCTTTTCCCCATTAATTCCCTTGAAATATCAAGATCCTTTCTTGAGCTGAACTACATACTCTACAGCAGAGACCTCAACTCCAATGGACTGCTCATGTTGTTCATTTGTCAAATGTATGTTTGGGTAGAACTCTATTTTATGGAGAACTCACATAAGGTAAGTGCTCACATAGAATCAGAAAAAGCAATACAAGGATTCTCCAGGCCACTTTGAAGAACTATGGAATCAATTGGGAACACTGGCATTGGGCTACCAAGTATGATATTCCCATATCAAAGAAAGTGTTGTGACTTAGGAGTCAAGCAGACTTGCAGTAATTCATAAGAAATATGAAATGCACAAATTTAAAGTCATCTTCATTCTAAATTTTTATTTGTGTTTGACCTTGTGGTAGAGCCTTCTTAACTCATATTGGACTGATTAGCCACAACTGGACACACTGTACATTAATAGTGTTGTCATTTTGATCTTCTTTAGTTATAAAGGATAGTGACCAACCAGTTTACACCCTCAATACCTTCCTTTTTACCCCCAATACCCTTTAAGGATATTAAGGTCTTTGAGGGATTTTTATTTTTTCTTGCCCTTTAAATTTTTTTTTTTTTTTTAGTGTTTGCCAATTTCTTTTTAACTTTATTTTTTCTAATTGCTTAGAAAAACAATTCTGACATACTATTTTTTCATCCAAAATTTTGGGTTCCTAATTCTTTCCCTCTTTTCCCTACTTCTTAAGAAGGCAAGCAATTTGAAGTAAATAACACAGTCATGCAAAATGCATTTTCATATTAGCTACATGGTGAAATAAAATAAAAAACTCAAGTAGAATAAAGTTTTTAAAAAGTATTCTTCAAATTCCACATGTTTTTACATATATTGGATTACTTGTCGTCTAGAGGAAGGTAGGGGGAAGGGAGAGAGAAAAAATGTGGAACACAGTTTTACAAGGGTGAATGTTGAAAACTATTTTTGCACATATTTTGAAAATAAAAAGCTATTTTTAAAAAAGTATTCTTCAATCTGCATTCAAACTCTTTATCAGTTCTTAACCTGAAAGTTCCTTCCTTTTTAGAATATTAGCACTGAATCGCCAAGAACAACTTCTATTTGCCCAGATAAATGTACCTTTGTAGGTTTCTCTTGATTCTTATGTTGGCATTTCAAAATTCCTACTTAGGTCTGATTTTTTAAAAATCAAACTGAGTGATTAAAAATTCTTTATTCCATTAAAAGTCTATTTCCCCTTCCTCTAACCCTAAAGGATTATACTCAGCTTTTCAGGGTAAGTTATTATTTTTTGTAACCCCATATCTTGTGCCATTTAGAATATTGTGTTACAAACTCTTTTCTGTATAGTTGAAGTTGTTATTATGTCTTATATCATCCTGATTTTGGTACCTTAATACCTTTTATGATGCTTGCAGTATTTTTTTTCTTTGACAAAGGATCTTTGGATTTTGGTTTTGACATTCCTGGGACTTTTCCTTTTGGAATTTCTTTTCAGCAGGTGACCAGCAGATTCTTTCTGTTTTAATTTTGTTCTCTTATTCTCATAGAGTGAAGCTGTTTTCATTTGTGATTTCTTGAAACAGTATTTAAGACTCTTTTTTAAAATCATGCTTTTCAGAGAATCTGATGATTCTTAAATTATCTTTTAAAAATCACCTTTTTTTTTTTTTTTTACTGATTTTCTAGGTCACTTGACATCATATAGCTTACATTTTCCTTTATTTTTTAATTATTAGATTTGTTCTAATATTTTTTGCTATCTTATAGAATCATTGATTTCAAGATTTACCACTTTCTCTTTAATTCCTTCTATCAGAGCTTCTATTTATTTTATCTCTTGTTTCATTTCTTCTAGCTATTCATATAGTTTTTATGAAAAAATCCATTTTCTCCCTTGGAGTTTCTACTCATCGTTGTATTAGAGTTATTCTACCCTTTGGGGGGAAATCACTAGAATTATTATGATTTTTAAAATATTTGTCACTATTTTCTTTGGTTTAGTTCCTAAAGTGAAGCTTTGTGCCAAGGATCAGGCTTTGCCCTCTACTTTATTTTGGATGGGTCATAGCTGGTCATTTTGTCAGTACCCTGGGTTCCTCTACTGACCTCTATCTCTTGGGCTTAGGCCCTATGGTTTTCAGTGCTAGATCTTCAGGGTCATTCCACACAACTGATGATATCACAAGCACAAACATCACAAGGTCATCATTTCTGATGCTTCTAAGACTTTCTTAGGCAGCTTTAGCCCTTGCTGCCTTACCACACAGAGTCCTGTTGGCCACTGGTATCTCTGGTTTATCTTTATGCTTGCTGGGAAGCTTCCAGCCTATTTGCCTATGCTGGCAATGGTTTTGCTGGAAGTCTCCCTTCCTACTGCCCTATAGGCTTCTGGCTGTTTTTTTTTGGTGTAGTTCTGGGGTGGAAAAGGTAACTTATTATAGTTTCTCATTGGATTTCTTGTTAATTATTCAGTCTGGTGTGAATCTTGGGATTTTTAACAGAGCAAGTGTGGACAGCTGGCTGGTCCACTTCTGTGGACTTCTGTTCAGTTCCCTCCTGTGTTCTTCCTACCAGTGAATATAGTTTAGATTTCTTCAGGATTACGATTGAAGGAGCAAGTATTTAGTTTTCTAACCCTAGACACAGGAGAAGAGGGGCCTTAAGGGAAAGTTCCTCCAGGACAGGATATGGATAGTTGTATCTAAGTACTATTTTCCTCTTTCCCCCCTGTTTTCTCAAAATGTTATCATTTTTGAGACTGAAAACAGATAAATGTATCATAACAGCAATGCGGATTAACCAGACATTTAGTTCTGATGAGACATATTATGGCAAAAGATAGATAAATTGGGGAATTGTGGTTGGGGAGGGGGAAGAATAAAAAAAGTGACAACAAAATGGTTTTCTTTAAAAAAAACCCAGCAAAGAGCAGTTTCCTGAAGCTGAACACGTGGCATACAAGTCAGCTGCAGTGGGGAAATGGTGGAGAGGGCTGGGGTGAAAGGAGATGCAATCCACCTGCGGCTCTTCGAAAGTGCCTCTGTTTAGCTACAGATAAGATAATGTTATTTCTTTTATTGGCCGCTGGAGGGTAGTATGACCACATTTATCTATCAAAGTCCTATAATGGTAGCAGTGGAGACAGCCTTAGAGGTACATAGAAAATACAGATGAGAAACAGTTGGAGCCAGATTCCACCGATGAGCCCAGAGAGGGGTGAGTTAGGCATATTCCTGTATTCTCTTAATCACTGATCATACTTCTCAAAAATCCTTGCAAACTACAGAAATCAAAGGTTTGGTTCCAACCACTCCCTTGCCCCATTAAAACTGTTCTAGTCTTTGGGGCTAAAGCAATTTATTCCCTTTTGTGTGTTCTCTCTAATGTAGGAATTGGACTAGAAAGTTTCTATTCCCCTTCCCTATTTGACTTGTCTGTGAGTCCAGCCTAAGAAATTCCTTCCTCCTGTTAGCTAGTATCTCTGGATTGAGATTTGTCCCTGTAGGAAGCAGGGCAGGGTGCCAAGTTGGGAGGCAAAACCTTGACTGTTTCCCCAGAGCCAAAGGGCAGTCTTATCCTCGTGATCCCTTTAAAATGAGAAAACAATTTCACCATCTTTTATGTGGTCAGGTTTTAACCCAATCTTCATCCTACCAAGGATTTTTGTTCAGGTAATCAAATATGCTGCAAAATGAAAATATTTCTCTTTTCCTTCCTCCTTTTCCTTTCTTTTTTCCTTCACCCATTTCTACCTTCCTAGAGTCACAGAAAGTCTTGCAAACATCGCCACTCCAGGAAGATCACTATTAACAAATATTCTTGAGTTTAAGATGTGAATACAGTGAGAATGAGTAATCTCTAAAAAAAACAGAAAAATATTATAAATTATCATCTTTTCCTAGAAGTACAAGACAGGATTCTCTTGTAAATGAATCTTGTTCATTTAGTTGTTTTCTTGTGTAACACCCTCTCTGAGGTTATTCTTCCAACCTGCACTCATGTTTGCCATTTGAGATCCCAGGTAGATTGTTGCTACTACTCCCCTCAGATTTCCAAGGATTAACACTGTAGTTCCTGAGCCCCTACCAAGTGTTCACTATTATCAATCAGGAAATTTATTAAGATAGTATATTAGATGGTAGAAAATATTTCTCCTAGAAAAAGGATTCAAAATCCTCTTACACATTCAGTATTTCTGAGGAGAATGAGCTCCAACTTAATGTACAATGGTAGCTAAACATACATATAGAGAATATGTGTAGTTGATGCCTCCTGACCCTAGAGTTTTCTTTTCTCCCTTAATGGAGTCTTCATGAAGCTTCCCTTGGGTATACCTTTCATCTAGGCTGGCCATTGCACTGCTGGTACTAGGTTGAACTGTTCTGCTGCTGATGGTACCCTCTTAACTACCTCATCTTTTTCGTCTACTTGGGTGCTAGGGAAGAAGTCATTGGCTGGCTTTTTGCTTTCCCCTTGCCAGTCTTGGCTCTTGTAGAATTAGAATATTCAACTAATACCTTGCCTCTTTTCAGTATCCACAAAGTCATTTCCTGGTCATATTAATCTCAAAATTGCTACTTAGCCACCTCATTATTCCTATGGTTACTGCAACTATCTCTGGTGGATGTACTACCACTTTTGGTTACTGGTGAGACCTGTGATGGGACCTCTGGGATCTTCTGAACTCACAAAATTTCTTCCTGTATGCATTAACTTTAAAGTACTCATTTCACCTAATATTAGTAAAGAGTAAATATAAAGAAACAGACAGCAATGTGTTCATAGTTGCCACTGTCTAACTGAGGGGATACCAGCTAGCTAGCTTTCACCATTTCAGAGCAATCCTGATGCCATGAAACTGAAAAGAAAAGAAGATTGATATATGAACAAGCTGTACTTTTTCTATGTACACTCAGTTTTAGTTTTATCATTCTTGAATCATCAGGTCCTTTGACTCTACAGCCAATTAAAAGACTCTTCATTATTATTTTCTAGCAATCCTTGAACAGCTCATTATGGAAAAGTATATGTCAACATTTATACTCAGCTCTGTACCAAGAGATTTGAGCAGGTTTTCATACTAGTTATTAACACTTTGTTGATACCACTCAATAAATTAATAATTTTATTTAATTAGTTCTTTATATGTCAAACCCCTGGTGTCATTTTGACTGAGCCATGAGATAGACCTGGAATTTTATCTTCCTGTGCCTAAGGGTGAGAATACTTCAAACAAAACAGGATAATATGGGATTGTAATCAATTACAGAGCATACAAAGACAAATGAGGAAGACCTGTGCCTACCCTAGAAGAGTTTAGGATCTTAATTAAAGACCCTGAGTCCTTATGGTATCAATTAGAGTTATAAAGTTAGATTCTGAGATAAATAAAGGAAGGGTGCTCAGTTAAATTTAAAGATGGAGAAAAGAACCCAAATCTTTAAAAAATAGAAACAAAAATGCAAAGAAAACCATATTCTATTCAAGTGGAAGACTGGAAAACTTTTAAGGCCACACCCCCCAGAAGATATGGCGAATGCTCATTAAAAAGAAAACAAAGAGTTGGCTGGCTTTATTTATGAATTTAAAAATAAATAAATGAACTATGACAACAAAATCTGAAACCAGGCTCTGAGACCTGGACTTTCACTTCCTTGATGGGAAGCAAAACAGAGAAGCATCCCCCTCCAAATAAAAGTGAAGTTAATAATCAGACAACTTTAGCTGGCGGCCACATCCTGTGTACTGGCCTCCACACTCTGTTTATAGCTGATGAGATTCCCTCCAGAGCCTTCATCAGCAGCCAGCTTAACCCTTTCTTTACCCTTACAGGGAAGTCTCAAATGTTGCTGAGTCTAGGGCAGTGGAGGGGCATTTTGCTTGGATTCTCCATCCGTTTATATACTTCCCATCCCTTGGGATTATTCCCTCCATGTTCAGCCATATACTAAATGATGTAGGTACCTTCATATAAACTTGATCTTCCTTGAAACCTTTTTCTACTCCTGCTTATCCCAAAGTTATTGCATAAGAAATATAGACACAGGGGCAGCTAGATGGCACAGTGGATAGAGCACCAGCCTCAAGTCAGGACGACCTGAGTTCAAATGTGATCTCAGACACTTAACACTTTCTTAGCTGTGTGATCCTGGGCAAGTCACTTAACCACAATTGCCATAGCAAATTTGTTTCTAATTAATAAAGATTTGGGTACATTTCTCCATCTTTATATAGATTACCCCCCCCCCCAACTCCCTTACCTCTATATCTCCAGAGAAAATTCATTGGATTCTGAAGCCCATCGTCTATCTATTTCTCAGTCCTTTAGCTTCTTATCTCTCTTTTACTAAAAGCACAAAATGGGATGACATTTCTTTTTTTTTCTTGGCCCAAATCGGTCCCAGCAGAGCTAGTCAATAAAGTTAACATTTGGTACAATGGAAACAATGCTGCATTTGGAGCTTAAGGGCCTGTTTTAAATCCTGCTCCTAGCATAATCTTGCACAAGTCACGTCTTTGGGTTTCAACTTCCCATAAAATAAGGGGACAATCTTTTAAGGTCTTTCCTCAGCTCTAAATGTATGATTCTGGGGTGTGCTGAATGTTGTGTATGGTACATAGTTATCGCTAAATTTTAACTTTAGCAATCAAAGCACTTTCCTATGGATTCTCATGATAATCCTGTGAACTCAATGGGTGTAAGTAACACCATCCCCCTTTGAGAGATGTGGAAACCAAGGCATAGCAAGATTAAATATTTTATCCATGTCACAATTAATTAAGAAAGGGTCTCTTCTTCTTGGGTTTGGGATCTTTCAGAGCAACTGATAACGTAGAAGAAATCCTTGCATGTATGCTATTTTATTTTATTTTTATTGACATATTTTGTTATCATATTAGCTTCTTAATCTATTTGCAGTTAAGAAAAATTAGCCTTGTCAGTGTTATTTATCAGTAAATACAATAATCTGCATTCATGCTTTCCCACTACTTCAGTGAAAGGACAGAGATACATCTTTTCAACTCTTCTTTAGGACCACCATACTTGCCTATTCTGACTACTTAGCATAGTTTCTGTCATTTTTATTTTTTCCATTTATATTCTACTACTTGTCTAACATTGTTTTCTTGGGTCTGTGACTCAGTTCATATAATTTTCTTATGCTTCTTTAAATTTTTCCTATTTCTCATTATGTTCTATTACATCCATGTGTTATAATGATTCAGTCATGTCTGACTCTTTGTGACCCCATTTAGGGTTTTCTTGGCAAGGATATTGGTCTGCATTTCCTTCTGCATCTCATTTTACAGATGAGGAAACTGAGGCAAACAGGATGAAGTAATTTGCCTGGGGTCACACAGCTAGGAAATATATGAGGTCGGATTAGAAAGATGAATCTTTGTGGTTCTAGGCTCTACACTCTATTCACTGTCCCACTTTGGTACCCTGTAATTCAATCAGCCATTCCATAATCAACAATGATCAACTTTGCTTCTAACTTGTTTCTACCATAAAAGTGTGGATATGAATATTTTTGTTGTATGTCTCTGATTTTGTTGGAGTATATACCTAGTAGGAGGATCTCTGCAGTCAAAGGGGATTGATATTTTAGTCACTTTCTTTTAACCCTAATTCCAAATTTCTTTCCAACATAATAAGGCCATTTCACAGCTAGCTGCATCAATAATGTATTAATGAGCTTGTTTGACCACAAGTTTTCCATGGATCTTTTCATCTTTTTGCCATATTTGCTAGTTTTTGAGATATAAGGTAAAAAACTTGAGAACTGGTTTGATTTGTATCTTTCCTGTTGTTTGTGATTTGAAGCAGTTTTTCACATGGTTGCTAAAAGTTTCTGTCATGTGTTTAATACAGCTCAAGCCTTCTCCACTGAGCTCTGACTTTCTGCTCAGCTACAGCTTACTATAACATCCCACAGATGGACAGCAATACCTCCACATAGGCAATGAGATTCATATATTCAACTAAGGGTCTCTTAGTCAAGAAAAAAAAGACTAAAGTACAAAGAGGGTAAATCAGTTAATAAACATTAAGTATCTACTATTTACCAGGAACTGTACTGAGCACTAGGGATACATAGTAAGGTATAAAAGACAGTCCTTGCCCTTGAGGATCTTACAATTTAATGAGGGGAGGCAACTTTCAAACAATCTATATACATGACAAATTTGGGGTGACTGATTTGTGTTCTCCTGATGCTTTCCTGACACCAACTCTTGGCTTTGTGGACAGGTACACGAAGGAAAAGACTTTACACACTTAGAACTGGGAGGTTTTTACTTCTCGGTTGTGGTCTTCAGGAAGGAGCTTTTAGCATTGGAGCTCCAAGTTCAGAATCTGGACACAGTAACCATATGACTCAATGGTACAATCCTGATTTCAGGGAAAGAAAGTGCATGTTTAATGATGCTTTACAAAAAAGAATATACTCTTATCTGTCCACCTGTTTCTAATTTTTAGTTTGGAAGATGTATGGTTGCCATATAAATGGGGGAAATCTTTTCAACTGAGACTGATCCAATGTTATTAGTCACTCTTATAGCTTGAACCCAAGGATGTTAGCAAATATTTATTAAGTACCAACTGTGCAGGGTCTGGAACTTGACCTTAGAGATAAGAGGGCAAACTCCATTCTTTCTCCCATATACTTAACTTTTGTCTTGAGTCCTCTTGCCTAGATAATATTCAACGTCTTGTTGCTCTGCTTTTCATTTAGTTTGTCTGACTCCTTTGTTATCCCATTTAGGGTTTCTTTGGGGGCAAAGATACTGGAGTAATTTGCTATCTTCTTCTCCAGTTCATTTTACAGATGAGGAAACTGAGGCAGACAGTGTTAAGTAATTTGCCCAGGGTCATCCAGAAAGGAAGTGTCTGAGGCTGGATTTTGAACTAAGGAAGATGAGTTTTACTCCAGATCCAACAATCTATCTACTGCACTACTTAGCTTCCCTCTGTTTCTCTGTAGCTACCAGTAAAATACCTTCTCCCAAGACTTGCTGCTGCATTTGCAAAAAGTTTCTCCCCCATTCCCTGGGGGCAGGCTGAGAGAGAATTACTACGTGATTGAGCTTGCCATTTTGTTCATTTCCTGGAGCAAGCATAGACTAGTAATAAATGATGCTGCTGAGTAAAAAGAAGTATTTTTAAAATACACTAGTAAAGTTATCTGATCTTGCTGTTGGCATGTCTTGCATTGGGAAGCCCAACCATCAATACCATTGCTGATTTTGCCCTGGGTTATAGCTGCTCTGTCCCCTAATTCTGAGAGACCATCCCAGATATTTTTCTTACAGCAAAGCTCAGTTGTTCATTGCTGAGCAAGGGTTCTTCTGTGAATCTGTCATAAGTCATGGGTTCACTGAACCATAGAATTAATAGATTTTCAGAATCAGAAGGGATCCAAGGAATGATTTAATCCTATTCCCTCATTTCACAGATGAGGAAACAGATCCACAGAAAGGAGATTATTTAATATATATTAATTTAATTAATAATTTCACAATATCATTTTCTCCTATCCTATTGGCTAACTGGTCAATTAATTAGTGGCTATATAGCACTTATACTCATTTTTACTTCTTTTCAAACACGTCACAAGCCATATAGCTGTGCTTGCCTAGAGTAAAATTATTATCCTCCCTTTTCTGGATACAACTAATAGATTAGCTTTTTAAAAAATTCTTGAGAATAGGTTCTATCTTACAGTGAGTGCACACACAGAGTAATTAGATATATGAGTCAATGAATTTATTTCTTGATTCTCAGAGAAGGCATTTACTCTGTCACCTCCTTCCAACCTTAATTTCCTTTCCTACCTCTAAAAGTAATATCTTTAGGAGTTAGGTAGTAAAAGATGGTTGTTATCAGAGCTCAGCCATCTGGGCCCCAAAGAAAGTCAGAATCCCTAGAAAAAGTGAAGTACAACTTTGTAATGACCCTGCTTGGCTGGAAAATATATTGTCCAAGGAGAAAAGTAGTTCTTGATAGAGAATATTCTGTCCCTATAAGTACAAGGATTCTAGCCAGATGTTTACTACTAAACACCTGGTTATTTCATAGTCAGGTATTTCATAGAAAAGTGGGTGGGGGATAAAAATAAGAGAATCCAGTGCTAGGGCATCCAAGGTAGTTTTTTCTGATCCACTTTTTAAAAAAGGCAATCTTGGCATCTATCCCAGGAGAAGGGGAAATCATATAGTAAAGACATGGCTTTTATGACTAGTGGATGAGAGTGCAGCAAAAGAACAATGTAGGAAGTGGAGTCAAGCCTTCTTGAGCTATTTTGAGGTTTTGTGGGAAGCAGCTGTGAAGTTGTGCAAGTGAAATGTTACATTGTGTTCACTTGGCACCCAAAGAAAAGGGCCCATCCGGTTAAAAATGGGACCACCAGACTGCAAAGTGGAACACCACTGGAGTTTCTTTTTCTGATGGAATTCTAAGACCTCACAGTGCCTAGCAAATCTCTCTTACATAATAAATGCTCCAATAGTAATCGAGCTGATTTCGGGTCTTGATTCTAGAATGAAATGACTCATTTAAAACTGATCCCAATTGATTGAGATTTCTCTGTACAAGACATCTATAATTGTTGTTTCTACTTATCACCAAATTTCCTCTGAGATCCCTTCCAACCCTAGATTTATGATCCTATGATCCCATGATCCCTCATCATCTGATCTCAGCTTCTTGCAATTTGATTTCTTTTGCTACTTCTAAGAGGAAGCTGCACAGGAAACTGGGAATACCTGAGTTAAAAATCTCACTTCAGAAAATCTGTGATTCTTTTTCTCATCTGTGAAATAGGGAAAACAAAAGCAGCTATCTCAGGGGATTGTTGTGAATATCAAGCAAGATTATGCATATAGATCAAACAAGATTATATTTATAATCTTGCTTGATTTTAGGAATATATATATACACACATATATATATGATATAAACATGTATATAATATGTAGTAAAAAATCAAGCAAGATTATATATGTTTTTATATATAACACACACACACACACACACACATATATTACTCTGTAAACCCAAAAACATAACATAAATGTTAGCTATTACTATTTACTACAGGAGGCAATGTGGTTTAGTGGCTAGATAGCTTTCCTAGAAGCCAGGAAGACATGACTTCAAGTCCACTGTCTGGCATGTGATTCTGGGCAAATCGCTTAACTTCTTATTTTAAATTGCAATCTATAGTAGTGGAGAAAATTTCTTATAAGAATGAAATCATAGACCCAATCCCTATTCCTAGTATTATCATTAAACTTAGACTACTCTTTCCAAGGTCACCAGTTATTTCTTATTACTAATTCCAAAGGTCTTTTCTCAGTTCTCATCCTTTTTGCTCCATCTGTGACATATGTCATCATTGCTGACCTTTAGGAAACACTGTCTTTTCTGATATTTCATGATACTGTTCTATCATTGTTTCTCTCCTACTTGTCTTAAAATTCTTTACTGTCTCCTTCTTTAAAGGTCATTAGCCATAGCTCTCTTTGTAGTGGCCAGAAACTGGAAACTGAGTGGATGCCCATCAATTGGAGAATGGCTGAATAAATTGTGGTATGTGAATATTATGGAATATTATTGTTCTGTAAAAAATGACCAGCAGAATGATTTCAGAAGGGCCTGGAGAGACTTATATGAACTGATGCCGAGTGAAACGAGCAGGGCCAGGAGAGCATTATATACATCAACAACAATACTATATGATGATCAATTCTGATGGACGTGGCCCTCTTCAACAATGAGATGAAACAAATCAGTTCCATTTGAACAGTAATGAATTGAACCAGCTACATCCACCGAAAGAACTCTGGGAGATGACTATGAACATAGAATTCCCAATCTTTCTATTTTTGTCAGCCTGCATTTTTTATTTTCTTCATAGGCTAATTGTACACTATTTCAAAGTCTGATTCTTTTTATACAGCAAAGTAACTGTATGGACATGTACACGTATATTGTATTCAGCATATACTTTAACATTTGACATTGGTCTATCTGCTACGGGGGTGGGGGGAAGGAGGGGAAAAATTGGAACAAAAGGTTTTGCAATTGTCAGTGCTGAAAATTACCCATGCATGTGTCTTGTAAATAAAAAGCTATATATATAAAAAAAAGATTAGCCACATTCTATTCCCACCCTCTACTGCCAACCACCATTGTAGAGGTGTATATCATGACACTCTCTACATTCTTCCTTTTGGTGAACTTTTTGTCTCTCAGATGATCAGCTAAGATCTATATGCAAATAATTCTCAGATCCTTATCTCCAGCCTTCATCTCTCTTCCAAGGTACAGTTCAACATCTTCAGCTTGATTATTCCTCAAATTCAACAAATTAAAAATGAAGCTTTAACTTCCTCTCTAAATCCCATTCCATTCTTCTTCTGGTCACAACCTGAAAGCCATTCCCAGCTTCTCCCTGTCCCTTATCTCCCTCCCGTATCCAGTCACTTGGCTAAGTCTTGTCTGTTCTACCTGCCTCAGCATCTGTCACATTTCATTTCTGTCTGCTTACCACATTATATAACGGTTTTGGCACTCATCACCTCTTATCTGAACTAAGGCAATAACCTCCGAATTGGTCTCTCTTCCTCCACTTTCTTTCCTCCTTAGTTTATCATACACATACACACACCTTCTAAATTGGTATTTCTAAAGCATGTTTCTGACCTCATTCCTCCCTGCTAAACAAGATCCTTTGCCTCCCTATTGCATTTAAAGCTCTTCACAGCCTGGTTCCATATACAAACTGGTGGTCTTACCACTTTTTTTCTGTGTCATTTCATGAACTGTCCCCTATTCTTGGAATCTTGTCCCTCCTTTTTTGTACTTCTTAAGAGTCCCTGGCTCCCTTAGCTCAGGTCAAGTGGTACCTCCTCCAGGAGGCTTTCTCTATTCTTCCTGTTTTTAGTATTCCTTTTGAAACTACTTTTTATTTATTTAGTGGATAGTTTGTATTTACTTGTTTGTCCATGGCTCAGTAAACTCCTTGAGGGCAGTACTCTCTTTTGTCTTTGTGTCCCTAATATCTATCACATAGGTAGATGCTCAATAAATGTTTGATTCAAGATGGACCATGTATTTACATTAAAGACAACATGGAAAAGTCAGTAACAGACCTACCCAAACAGTAGAAAAGTTTTAGTCTATAGCTTAGAGTAAAGATAACTTTAAAAATGACTTTTCCTAAGTCCAAAACCAATGAATTAAAAAACTAGATAATAAAAACCAAATGTTGGAACTTGTAAACATCTTCCCTTGTCCCCAAGGAGGGAGTTCTTCTGAGGTTCACTGAACCCGTCAAAATTTCTGCTTATGTTCAGACAGAAAGAATTAAGGTTTGTTCTCTTTATTGTGTTTTCATCAGCCCATTTAGATAGCTAGCCAGATTTCTTCCACTAGTCATTCACCTGCCACATTTACTTTTTTTTTTGAGTTAATACTTTGTTGAAAAGTCAAGTTTAAAGTAAACATTAATTTTTCTAACGTTTGTTTCAATTCCATAAAGAGAAGATTAAAAAAAATTATTTTAAGCTTTGAATCAAAGATTTTTTTTCTGCATTTGGGCAGGTCCCATCTGCCAGCCTGCAAAAGGGCCAGTTTCTACAAATGGACTATAACATGTGTATGTATGCAAATGCAGCAAAGAGAAACTAATATGAGAAGATTATCATGGCCCCCTGCAGACATCCCCCACCCACTTAGAATGCCCCCATCCATTTAAAAGCCCTCATTCTGACTGATTGAACTTGGCTCGCCTATCCAGTTTTCCACTCGCCAGCTGCTCTGTCCCTCCACTGGGCATTCCTCCTATCTCTTGCTTGAGGAAATATGACACTGCTTCAATGACTCTATGGAATCCCACCTCACTAGGTCTGCAAACTTACTTTGGTCCTTACCTTAAACAGAGGCTGTTTATTGGGTCTGCTTATTAAGATTCCTTTAATAATCTACTGGATAGCTTTGGTCCAAGGTTAGCGGCCTCTGTGTGAAACTGCTGTCAGCCTTTGGCCAAATCCCAAAAATTTAATAGACACTATTTTCTCAGATGCTCACATTCTCTAGTGTAGACACAACTATGACTTATTAAACACACCCTCATTAGAAGATTAGCTGGGTTGAATGGAATGAATTTTAGGTCTGTCAGTCTCTAATTTCCTTGTTTATTCTTCCTTAAAGTCAAATAATAGTCTAGTTGGCAGATTCAGACAGAGTCTGAAGGTGAAGATTGGGACAAGGAAAAGAGTTTGGGCGTCCCCTGGCTTACTCTGGTTGCCTATTCAGTATTATCACATCTTTATTCCTCCTCCTCAATGCCAAATCACTGCTCCATTACAGATAACCTAAGCACCTAGAACTCCTGGGTTTAGGAGGTAGAATGATTTTTTTTTGTCCTTTCAAGTTAAATATGGGGCTGTGTGATATTCCACCAACAGTAGAATTTGGCATATTTATTTATTAAATGATGTGTGTGTGTGTATGTAAAATATTGGAGTACATTCTAAATGACACAACCCCTTTCTAGTGGTACTAAGAGTTTAATAAATACTTTGACTTTTTTCCTACCTCCCTTCCTCCTCGCTCTCTGCTTTCTTCCCTTTTTCCTTCCTTTCTTTCTTCCTTCTTTCCTTCCTTTCTCCCTCCCTCCCTTTTCTTCCTTACTTTATTTTTCAGCTCCTTTCAGTTTGTATTCAGATCCACAATTCCATTAAAATTGCCCAAGGTCACTAATAATCTAAATTAAATCCAGTGTCCTTTTCTGGATCCTCATTATTACCTTCTGCAATTTTTAGACACTCCTTTTTCCTAGAAATTCTTTCCTCTGGGTTCTCCTGTCTCCCATTTTTCCTTTTCCATTAAATTTTTTTTTTTATAAACTTAACAGTCACTCCAAAAATGAATATTTCAACTTGTAAAGAGTAGGAAAAAAGTATCATATACATATATAAATATGAATCTCTATTATGTATGGCTTGTTTTTAAAATAATATACTTAAGCATATATTCCACCTTCTGCAAAAAACCTTTCCTAGTCTTCTTTAATGTGTTAGTGCTTTCCTTCTGTTCATAAGCTCAAATTTATCCTGTATATGTTTTTTTGGAACATAGTTGTTTGCATTTTGTCTCCTCCAATGAAACTGAGCCTTTCTTTATATCCTTGGTGGTTGTCATAATGTTTGGCAAATATTAGATGCTTAATAAATGTTTGTTGACTTGACAAGGGATATGACATTATTTATTACAAATTACTGTAAGTATAGTCAAAGTTAAGATGATGATCATCACTTGGGTATTCTCAGAGTACTTTTAAAGTTCTGCAAAATGTATTCCTCAGAACCTCCAGAACCAACTCCATAAGGTAGGCATGTCAAGTATAGTTTTAATTTGACTGATGAGGAAACTGAGGCTCAGAGAGAATAAATGAATTTTTTATTTGTCTCACAATCACTTAGTAGCAGAACCGAGCCTTAGACTGAGTCATATTCTCTAAAGAAATCTTTTTTTTTCTTTTCCATGAAGCCAACATTCCAACTTCTTAAAGTCAATTCTTTTGAGTCTCAAGTCTTGAACTTTTTCCATCTTGGAATATCTTATAAACTGCAAAGTACCGATTTCCCTAATTTCTTAATTTTCAATTGGGTTAATTCAAGGGAGAAGATGAAGGAGGAAAGAGATGATGATAGAAGATTGAGAAGTTCAGAGGGAGGGGAAGAAGAGCTTGGGCAAGGCTCCAAGAGGAAGGGCATATATCTAGATGGCAAAGTCATAATCTCCGCCTTCATACATAGGGTTCATATATTTAAAGATGTCAGAAGGAGACATTTCATTAGAACAGGTGGTGAGACCTCTCTGTTTATGTTGTTCCAGTTAGGTGACACAGTAGATAGAATGGCCGGCATGGAGTTGGGAAGTTCAAATCCTGCCTCTGACGTTTACCCAGCTAGCTGTGTGACCCCAGAAAAGTCATGTAAGCCTGTCTGCCTCAGTTTCCTTCTCTGTAAAATGAGCTGGAATAAGAAATGGAAAACCACTCCAGTATCCTTGCCAAGAAAAGCACAAATGGGGTCATGGGGCTTGGATAGGGCTGAACACCAACAAAACAGTTCTCATTCCAAGTGCTCAAGAGTCATCTACAAAAGCTCTTTTAAGAATCCTTAGAATCATCTAGAGGCAGCTGGATAGCACAATGGATAGAACGCCAGCCCTGAAGTCAGGAGGACCTGAGTTCAAATCCAGGCTCAGACACTTACTAGCTGTGTGATCCTGGAAAAGTCACTGAGCCCCAACTGCCTGCCCTTCCCCCAAAAGTCTAGTTCTCAGAATCATCTAGTTCAATCCCCTTATGTTATAGATGAAGCAGCTGAGGTGCAGAGAGGTCGCTTTTTTCCTAAGGTCACATAGGTAGTAAATAGTAGAGTCAGAATTTGAACTCAGATCTTCTGAGTCCAAATTCAATGTTCTCATTATACCAGACACCTCCTCTCTAATCAAACTTTTTTATGCTCAAGGTTTAATTAAATTCAGTGCCCTGTGTTTATAGTGGCATGTAGTATTTATAATCATGTATTTGTATAAATATTTGTAATTTATAATTTCACATATTATGAGATACCCCTGACACTTACTAGCTGTGTAACTGGTAAAGTTATAGCTTTGGAGGGGGGAGGTGAGGGGATGTGTTTCTCCATTTATAACGTGATATCTTCACACTGCTTTCAGATTTATCTTTATTATTTATATATACGGACATACCACTCCTTTGTTAGGAAGCCTCCAAAGATATTTTCTTGCCTATCAAGTCAAGTTTTGACTTCTTAGAATAGCATTTCAAGGCCTTCCACAGGTTCAAACCATCATTTATCTCATTCTACTGCCTTCCATGTAATCTGTATTCTATTACAAACACCAGTTGTGGTCTCTTATGTGGTCTCTTATGCTCTCTATAACTCTAGAAACTTACAATTTGTCTCCTGTTATCCCTTATATCTCAAATACCCCCACACCCCCCATCTCTTGAATATTTATCCACCTTTTAAAGGCCAATTCAAATGCTACCTTCCTCAGGAAAGTTTCCTTGATTGTCCACTTTGCAAGGTCTTGATTAGGGACTTCACATAATACTTTGCTTGCACTTCCTTTTTAATGGAATTATGTATAGCAGTGATAAGAACATCATGCCTGAGATAATTTACTAACTGTGTGACTCATAGCCAGTCACAACTTCTGTTTTCCTCAGTTTCCTCATCTGTGAAATGGGGATAATAATAACACTTGCCTTGTAGAATTGTCATGAAGATCAAATGAAATGATAATTATAAAATGCTTAGTACAGTGGCATGTATTGAATCATTATATGAATATTAGCTATTATATGATTATAAATATATCATTATTTAAATGTATATATTATTTTATTTTTGTATGTTATGTTTATTTTATGTATTTATGTGGTGTTTTGTTTTTATGTATTATTTATTTTGTATATCATTTTTAAAAATTAATGACATATCTGCAATCTGTAAACTCTGTAAGGGCATGGAGGGCATCGAGATCCTAAATAAGACTAAGTCTCATTTAAATGTTCTGTCTCCTACAGGCCTAGCACAAGAAGTGTTTAACAAATATTTGAATAGAACTCAGTTGTCAAATTGAATTGTATGATCTTCTAGGTCCTCTTCTATAGGTCCTACAGTCAATACCAGAGAGTTTATATTACCCCTGGTTATCCTATCTTTAATTTCTGCAAGGTCATATTATTAGTTTCTCCTGGCAAGTGTTCCAATATGCCCATTGTTTTCTAGAGGATACCAGGAATGGCAGGCTACTCCTTCAGCCTTCACTATGGCTTAAAGGTAGATTTTGCCTAAATAATAGTCAGCCTCCCCTAACAGTGGACTATATTGGAAGAGAAGGGTGGTCCATAAATTCTGGATGAAAAGAAGCATAAGGAGGAAAGCTTGCTTTTGCTAGTGCTGTTTTTGCTCTGTGGAGGGCTTTAACTCTTTCATTCATCTTTGTTCTTTTCCAAGCAGAATCATACAATCAGATAGTCCTAATACTTATATTATTTTCAGTTTTTTTGAAGGGAGTGGTAGGGAATTGTTTTCAGTTCATTTCTGACTCCTTTGCTCTCCTGGTTCCCTTTCCCTTTTTATTAACGTTTTTTTCTCTTCTCAGAATATTTATAACCTCTCTCTGCTGTCCCCCTTCCCTCTCTCCCACCCCCAGCACAGACTGCATCATTTTTCTTTGTTTTTGGCCTCCTTCACTTTGCATCTGGGCTCTTGGATGGTTCCTTCTGTCTGTTACTTTGAGTTTCCCTCCTTTCCTCTCCCACCCTGTTTCCTGTATTGGTCTTTCTTGGGCTTCAGTTCTTTCCCCCAAAGCTTTCCTTAAGCCACATGGGCCTTTATTCATGTTCATCTGTTAAAGCAGTGCTGGCAAGGAATGGGCAGGCAGCCGGCAAGCAGAGCTCAGGGCAGCAAATGAATAAGTCAATCAACCAGAGGTTCCCAGAAATCCAGGTCACTGCAGAAGGGTGACTTCCTCTCTCATGATCTCTCTTCTTCTGTACACTGAATGGTAATAGCATGGCCTCTCGGGAGTCGGGATGATAACCTAGAGAATACCCAGAATGATGAGTCGATATTAGTGTACCAGGAGGCAGAATTGGAGCACGCTTTAGGGAATGTGCCTTCAATTCCAAAACACTCCCTTCTATTGTGTATCCAAGTTTATATGTTTTATTAGGGTCACATAAAGAATATGATGATTTCATTGAGCCTCATAGGGTCTTGGGTTCTGGAAAATGATAAGAGGTCAATCTTTCTAGCTCTATCCTGTCAAAAAGAGTAAAGGGTTTGATTTGATGTTTCCAGGTATCATTTCATGATGGATGTAGGTGTTTTTCATCCTTGGTGTATCCCAGAGACTTGGAAAAGAACACTTATTAATAATGCAAATGAGGGATTCAAAGAAATCCCTCTATTTTTTATTTTTTACTTTGAGCCTCAGCAGCTAGATCTTGATCTTTGGTAAATCTATAAGATGATCTGTTGGCAAGGCCCTAGGCACTGAATTAACCATGGTAGGGCTTTAATGAGAGACATTCCTGTTACCTTCAAGAAGCTTTTAGTCTAGTGTAGCATCAGACAAAAAGAAGAACTTAAAAAGCTCAGGCAAATGTAATGGCCTGAAACTTGAAGAAGTGAGATACCAAAAAAAGTAATAGTTTTGGAGTTACAAAGACCTGAGTTTGAACTTTCTTTCTGATACAACTAGCTGTGGGATCACCTTAATTTCTTTATGCGTAATAATACCAGTCAATTTCCTCATCTATAAAATAAGGATATTATTTGTAAAATGAGTACTTTTCTAGTTGTTTCATCTATAAAGTGGAGCTAAAACTAGTTCATCTGTAGAAGGGACATAATTTTATGTGGTTGTCTCATCTGTGAAATGGCGATAATACTACCTAATTTAGATAACACCTTGATTATCTACTTCAAAAAGTTGTTGTGAATGAGATTTTTAAAAAAAGTGTTTTGTAAACTTGACAACTACTATTTATATAGTGCTTTATGATGATGATCCTTATTAATAATTATTATTAACCAAACACGGGGGAAAGTAGTCCTTTTCCAGAAGACTACCACTTTCCAGAGATCTACTCCTTCTAGAATATTTAATTGGGTCGGGGATCTGGGGTACCATTCTATGACTAAGATGAATATGCCTATTCCCTCTTCTGCCCTCCTCTCTTCCCACGAACCACGTTTTATAAATATTTACACCCCCAAGCTGGCAAGAATCTCTCTCCAGCTGCTTCCCCAGGTCTCTGGGAGGACTTGTTTTCTCACCAAGCAGCTGCAGGCAGATCTGGTTGCCTCTGACCAGACAAGGATAGACGCTGGTTAGGGGGCCCACAAAGGCCCTCTGGATTTGAAGAGCATACATGAGGGGGAAAGTCTCTAATATGAAAGAAAACACAGAGAGGTAAACACTAATTGCCCAATCACCATTGCTATTCCCCAAAAAGGTTTTTTCTGATTATGATAATAGCATTTAACATTTACATAGTGCTTTAATAAAGTACACTTTATAAACAATGTCTTGTCTTAGTGTCACAATAACCCTGGCAAATAGAAGCTGTCATTATCCCCATTTTACAGCTGAGGAAACTGAGGCAGGCAGGGGTTAAGTGACTTGCCAAGGATTACACAGCTAGTGTCTGAGGCTGAAATTGAACTCAGGCTTTCCTGATTTGTGGTTCCCTGTGCTATTTTACTCAGCTTTGAGAGTATAGAATCTAAGTTTGATTGTGTGAGGAAGCTTCTTCCTAAATGAAGAGCTGGGAAAGACCTGATCTAGGTAATCCTGAGATTTAGTTCTATTCATACAGTAGAGAAATAACCAGAGTACATTGCACACTGCAGTTGCAGTTAGGAGGGTTTGGGTTCAAATTCTGCCCCAGATAGTTTCTACTTACCTGTTCCTGAGCAAGTAAGTCACTTAAGTCTCTAAGATTTTGCTTTCCTCATGTGTAAAATGAGAGAGTTGGACTTCAAAGGTCTTAAAGATCACTTCTAGTTCTAGTTCTACAAACCTATTATTGCTGTTGTTTGTCTTTCATTTTCTTTTCTTTTTTTCTTTTAAATATCTTTTTTTTTTCTTTTCTTTTGTGGAGTAATTAGGGTTAGGTGACTTGTCCTGGGTCACACAGCTAGGAAGTATCTGAGACTGCATTTTAGGCCCAGGTCCTTCTGACTCTGGGCCCTGGTGCTCTACCCATCAAGGCCATCTAGCTGCCCTTATCCTTCGTTTTCAGAGAAGACCAATGAGATCACAGGTGATGTCTTGACTTTCACATGAATTGGATTTCAGTGAGGCAGAGTTGAGCATTGTCCAAGCTGGCCACAGACCAAACCAGATGGTGGACTTAGCCTAAAAGGTATCCAACCTCCAGTTCAAACTCTCCATGAGATATACCCCAGCTTTCTTCTTCTCCAGCCCTTCTTGTCCTCTTTCCTCCAGGGATTGGACCAATATTCTGGCAAGAAGTTTGGATGTTCCTTAACTCTCCCGCCTTCTTCCTTGCAGTATCAGGGAGTGGTGGATTTCCTCCAGGGAGGAAATCCTCAAATTTGCCAAATTTTTAATTTCTTTGAAGCATATTCCCTTCTTTCTTCTTTCTTAGTATTTCTTCCTATTCCCCCAACTCCATCCTAAAGGAACACAACTAAGTCAGTCAACTTCCAGCAATAGTTTTCTTCTCTTCCTATTTGCCTTATCTTAAAAGATAATTTTCAAGCGTTTTGGAGGGAGCGGATTGTTTTCTGCCTTCCTCACCCTTTGTTTTGGCTCAATTTACCTCATATAACATTGTTGTTTAGTTGGGGAGCTGTGGAAATCCTAATTAATATAACCAACCTACAGCATGTTGGGCCTTCTACAAATATGGGACTTTGGACAAACAAGACAAAATGGTGTTTTTATTCCAACCATTCTTTGTAGTCAAGGGAAGTCTGTGTGAAGGAAGTGATCTGCCAGGTGTGGGGAGCACCCAAGGATGTGACTCAGCCTGTTCACAAGCTGAAGAGGAAGGAGATGGGGTTAAAAAGCCCATGACTTTTTACATGTCGCCTGTGAAATATTCAGTCTAAGTGGTGGTTTGCTGGGAGCGGGTGGGAATGGGGTGGGGCAGGGGCCACGGGCACTAAGTGATGACAAAAGTCCAGCCCATCGAACAGTGTGTGAAGGGGTGCAGGGGTCTGCCCCGCCTGAACAAAAGCCTCCTTTTCCTTCCCTACACACCCATGCCAGAGAGGAAGAAAACAGGAAGAAAAAAAAAATCACCTCCACAGAGCAAGATTCCTTGGTAGGAGCAGGATCAAGCAGAGCCACCGTGGAAGGTGCTTGTGTGTGGGGAGATGGAGGCCAGGCCCGGGCTGGACTTTTCACACACTGTACTGGGGTACGTGAATGGAAAAAGGTGGGAAGCCGCAACTCCAAAATGCAGCTGCAGGACATTCCTGCCTGCCTCCCCGAGCCCAAATGGTACAACAAAACCCAAATAAAACCCTGACCCTGCAGATATTAATACTTTGGGCCAGGGGCTGGTGAGCAAGAAGGCTCTCCTCCCCACAGCCCTCTCCCCCGTTTCTGTTACTATAACTGGCTGAAACAAATTTAGCTGAGTAACCCCACCCGTCTGAGGGCCTAAGATTTCAGAGCCCTGGGGCTCCCTTCCCTGAAAGCCCGTGTTTTTTGGGAGCTTGTAACTTTGTATAAGTTCCCTTGGGGGAATGGAATGCATCAGATTTAAAAGGATTATTGCTTCTGCAGGGCCCATCCTTCCCAAGTGAATTCTTTGGCATTGGGTGGCCTGTGGAAAAGCCAATCTGGAAGAGTGAGTTGATTTTCAATCATTTAGTCCTATCTATTTGTGTGTTTTAACACACAGATAGAATTCTTTTGTCTAGCTGCCCCATGCCTGTTCGTGTGAACCGGGGCTATTCGGTCTCACATTTTAGTAAAAGTAAAATAATAGCTTGAATTTATATATTCTGCTTAGAGTGTGTTTTCCTGTCACTACCCTTTGAGATTTCCAAGTCCAAGTCCAAGAATGATTCCCATTTTCCTAGAGAGGAAACTGTGGCTTAAGGTATCTATAAGGGACTGGTATACAGGCTCAATGTTAGTAAATGAAAAAATCAAGACCTGAGCAAGTCTGGTCAGAACGTCAACCCCTTCCATACTCATGTACCAAAGAGACAGTGAGACAAGGTGTGTAAAGCACTCTGTGAGCCTTAAATTGGTGTGTTTGTGTGTGTGTGTTTATATATATATATATATATATATATATATATATATATATATATATATATATATGTATGTGCATGAGGGGGTTGTCATTATTATTTAAGAAAAAATTAGCAGGTGTATTAGTAATATCATCATCTTTGATACTCATGTATCTACCTTTCAAAGATGTGAAATGTCCATGAGACATTTAATAAAGCACTTTGTGAGCCTTAACTTGACATATATGTATAATTTGTGTCGGTATATGTGTGTATGTATTTATATGTATATTTATGTGTGTATATACATAGCATATATGCATGTCTTTTAAAAATAATGACAACCAAGGTTTATATGTATATATACATATATATATATACATACACATATATGTATATACAGACAACTAATCTATACATAAACACATGCACATATATGTGTATTTATATACACATACACATAAACCTTGATTGTTATTATTTTTTAGCAACTAAGATTTAAACAGGCATTCTAACTCCAAATGTCATACCTAAGGTTAAGGATCACGTATATCCAAATTTCTCCTAAAGCATCATACCTAAGGCCACTTCAAGTTAAAACTGTGATGATCAAGTCACAAATATTCAATGTATTGCCTTTGGAGACTTACTCTTTACTAATAGGAAGTTATCCCTCACCTTCAACTTCCTTGTCATGGAATCCTTCACATTCTAAGAGTTTGACCGAAGACGCTGAAGAATTAGTCTACCTACAAATATGGGTGAAATAGAAATAGAAATTAACATTGTATCTATGAGGAAAATATGATTAGGATTCCAAATAATGGTCTGACAGAAATATTTGGAAAAATAAGTTAGAAATTGTTCTGATTTAGAATCAAATAGATAATCTTGCATAGGTTTACCTCTCATACACTAGTCAAGGAGTTTTGAAATATTTTTGTGTGTTATAGACCTCTTGGCAAACTGGTGAATGAAGCCTGTGGAACTCCTTCTCAGAGTACTCAAAATCAAAGGAAATACTAAATTTCAGTTAGGTTAGTTAAAAAAAATAAAGATGTAATTTTTTTCCCACCTAAGTTTGCAGACCCTCTGAAATAGTCTATGGAGACCAGAGGCCAAGAAACTCTTCTCTAAATCTTTCCTATGTCTCCTCTTCTCTCTTCTTTCTTGCTCTGGCTTCAAAGATATTAAATAACTGATTTTCTTTACCTGTATGACTTCTTCCTAATTGATCTCTTCCTTTGCAGGTTCATAATAAATCACCACTCCTATAAATGTAAATGTTTCCCAAGATTCTATCTGGACCATCTTCTTTTTCTATACTCTGGTGATGCAAACCAGTTGTATCAAATTTAAATAAAATCAACAGTGGGGAGAGGAAAACTAATCTGTCTATAAAGATCCCTGTGGGCCCTATACTGACTTAGTTTTAAAATGCAATATTATATTTTATTGTATTTTTTATTAATTTTTGTTTAATATATGCCAATTACATTTTAATCTGATTCAACAGCATTGACATTTCTGATCTAAATGGTTTCCATGACTTTAATGACCATTCCAATGTGCATATCCACCCCAAATCCCTTGAATTCTACTTTTGCATTGTCAAATACTTTGTTAGACATTTTGCCTCAAATTCCAAAATGGAACTTCTCACCTCTTCCCCTAACTTGCTCCTCCCTCATATTTCCTTGTTCTTGGGGGGAGAACTACCATACCTCTCATTACCCAGATTCACAATCTTGGAGTCATCCTCCCTTCCTCTTCCCCTTTGCCAAATCTAATGTGAATGTCACAAGAACATTTGTCCTAGGATTCATCCTGTTCTAATTTCTATCCTAGTCTTGGTCCTCACTGTTTCTCTCGTAGACTACTCAGCCTCCTTATTCTTCCACTTCTACTCTCTCCCTTTTTTCCCATGATCTTAGTTGCCAAAATAATCTTCCTAAGGCAGAGGTCTGACAATTATTCTTCTTCCCAACCATTTTTCCAATAGAGAAGACTTTATTCAAAATAAAATATGAAATCCTTAGCCTAATGTTTAAAATCTGGCTCTTTTTCCAAACTTATTTTCTATTATTTTCCCTTCAGTCCAGCCATACTTGATCATAAGGTTTTCTTTGAACTTAATATTTTGGCATCTCTGGTTGATATACAGATACTTTCACCTCTAAGAACCTTTAGCGTTCTTCAGCTCAGCTAAAGTGCTAATTCCTAGGTAAAACTTTTCCTGTTCCTTTCCACCTAATGTTGCCTTTCTTCCTTCAATGAACCTACATATGGGATGTAGCCTTCCAAAAGCAGTACCCCCCAGCAGCTAGCATACGGTCTCATATGTAGTAGCTCTTTAATCAGTATTTGTTGAATTGCATTACATTAAGAGCATGGGCTGTCCAGGAAGGCACATCTGGACAGACTTTTAGGAATAAGGGAGGTGAAGAGCTAGAACAAGGAATTTTTGCACTTGAGGCAAGCAGCACGAAAGATGCTTTCAGTTTGGGCCAGCAGAGGGAGACAAAGACCCCAATACATCATTGTAAGGTCTCTGCTAAAGAGAATGAGCACGGGAAACAAAATAAGGAAAAGAAACACTGTAGCACACCTTCGGGTAGCTTCCTAGTTTTATGAATTATTCTTGCTACTTAGGTGCTAGAATTTCTGTTTCTAAGTTGCTGAAGAATTGTAAATGCTGTCAGCAGCATCTAAATTTTATGCCCCAGGGCAAAGCCCCAGTTGCCCCACCCTAGTTACAGCTTGGATAATAAAAAAGAGTGCCAAGATCATGGGCATGTCTTTTCAACTCTGCAAGCTTCAGTTTCTTCATCTGTATATAATGAGGGGGCTGGACTACCTGATCTCTAAGGTATAAAATTCTAGATTTAGATATCTACTTTGGACAGTTTAAGATTTCTGTCTAGAGCTTGAAGCCTGAACATAAGATTTTTTGAGATCACTTTCAAAATCATTTAACATGTCACTCAACTTCTTCTATCTCTAAAACGAGGCTAAATACATGTATATGTACTTCGTGGGATTGTTGTTAGAAAAGAGCTTTGTAAATCCACAAGTATATATTATTCTAATTTCTCTGTCTATTTTTTTCATTAGTAAAATAACCATAGGCTATGGCCTTCTCCATATTTCATAATTCCTAACGTACCCTCTTAGCTTGCTTAAGAAAAGATTCTTTTCAAAAGACCAAAACACTTTTTAAGTGATGATTCCTGCTTTCCCTATACACTAGAAGGATGAAATAAAGAAGCACAAAAACTCAGTTTTGGAAGAGATCTCCGATACTATCTAGGCCAACTTGAACCAAAACAGCAATTTCCTTTACATCATGATTGGCAAGTGATCAATCATCTCGACTTTGTTTGCTCCCTTGAGGGAGAATCCACTATGCTGAGAGCCTTTTACTTTTGAATAGTTATGGTTATTTGGAAAGTTTTTAGGTTCCTCCCTGCCCTCTTTACATCAAGGTAACATTCCTCTTTGCAACTTATATGTCTCTTTGTTAGATGAGTGATGCAGTGAATAGAGTAATGGGCTTAGAAGACCTGAGTTCAAATTCTCCAAACACTTGCTGTGTGACTCTGGGCAAATACTTAACCTCGTTCTGCCTCAATTTCCTAAAATGAAAAAAAAAACCCAACCAAAACAAACAAACAAAACCCAGTAGCACCCATTTCAGAGTTTTTTAGAGAATTAAATGAAATTATATTTGTAAAATGCTTAACAAAATGCCTAGCACGCATTAGGCACTTACTAAATGTTTGCTCCCTTCATCTCTTGACCATTTTTCCCTTTGCTCCTAATTCTATCCTCTAAGCCAAGCAAAATAAGGTTAATCTCTTTTCTAGCTAGATAATATTCCTTCAATTACTTTTTTTTTACTAAAAATTTCATTTTATTAAAACTGACATTATTTCAAATATTTAATTTACATTCATGTCTCAGCAAAACTGGATTCCAAACAAATTTACACATATAACATGCATTATCAAACATTATCAATGACATTAATGATATAAGCAGATTCATGCAACTAGCAAGAAATATGGAAGAGGATTGTATCCCATTTTTTTCTTTTTAACCAAGGAATAACTCTCAAAAGCATCATTATGGCAGTATTTTATTAATTATTAATATATTATAATATATAATATATTAATTAATGCTTGTCTTCCCTATAGCTTCTTCCTTTTCCAATGAAAAAAATCCTTATGTGGCATGGTCTTAATTCTTCAAGAAGTTTTATTCTTTAAATTCTAGTAGCTCTTTTCTTTGTTACTCTCTATGACATTATCTGGAATTTTCTTGGCAAGGTCACTGGAGTGATTTGCCATTTCCTTCCCCAACTCACTTTACAAATGAGGAACTGAGGCAAACAGGGTTATGTGACTTGCCCAGAGTAACACAGCTAGTAAGTGTCAGAGGCTGGATTTGTACTTAGAACATGAGGACTCTTTCTGACTCTCCTTCCAGCACCCTATGTACTTCGATTACATAGTTGCCCATTTCTGGATGCTAATAATTTTATCAGTGTCCTTCTTAAAATGTGATACTTAAAAACTGAACATGATATTTCAGTAGCAATAGGACCAGGACCAGGACCAGGATGGATTGCAACTGTCATCTTCCTACTCTTATTGAAGTATTTCTTAAAAAACAAGAACAGAGAGACTTCAGGATGAAAAGTAGGAAACAAAAACCAATAATGACCACTGAACATTTTGAATTCAAACAAAAACAAATTTGAGGCTGTTTCAGAAGAGTTGAATGTTCTGAGAAAGAAAGATCAGCTCACCCTTCAAGAAAAACAAGGAAACAATGAGAGATAGAGGAAAAAGAGACAGGTTGTGATTGGTGATTCCCTATTGAAGAGATATTGAGTTAGCTATTTGCTGACCTGAGATAACAGGAAGCATAGCTGTATTTCTAAGGTTCTTATCCAAGAGGTGACAAAAAGCCTTTCAAGATTTGTTGGGACAGATTACAACTACTCACTTCTGATGAATTGTGTGAGAACAAAATTTGGGCAAGAAACTGAAGATCTTAGGGGCACAGGTGGTGTTTTCATCACTGCTATCCATCAGAGGCAAAGGATTCCGAAAAGTAAAGAGAAGGTTAAGAAGTTGGCATCTGAGAATGAGATTTGGTTTGCTGGACTATGGCTTAAAATGTAGATTCTGGGTCAGGGATAGAGTCTATCTAATGAGGAATTAATGGTAAGACTTAGAGACTAGAAAATCTAATCAAAAGAGTTTTTAAAAAAAATTTTTTTGGGGGAAAGATCATTTAACCAATCCCAAATGATAGAACTAAGAAAGTACTCTATACTAGGGTTTCTTAAACTTTTCCCACTGCAAACCATTTTTGCCTGAGAAGTTTTTATGTAAGCCCAGATATACAGGTATGTAAAATGGATATATAAATCATTCACTAATAATAAATCATAACTGCCACAATTCAGTTATGTGACCCCATAATGCGGTTGCAGTCTACAATTTTAAGAAGCTTTGCTCTATAACAGTGGTATCAAACTCCAGGAGAAAGAAATTGGGCCACTAAAATTATACATAGGGATCTCTGTTGCCACTTAGAAAAACCACATCATTAATATCTTTGTTCTATTGTATTCTTATTTAATTTGCTAAATATTTCCCCAATTATATTTCAAGCTGGTTATGCTACACTCAGGAATGTTGGGACCTGATTTTAATACTTCTTTCCTAGATCCTTGAGACTGGGTAAGAATGTCTCTGAGTTTCAGAATCAAGCAATCAGAGATATGAACTAGATGTGAACAGGTCCTAGGTGTATTTATTGAACCAATTAAAGGTGTAAACTAGGTGCAAGTAAGATTTTAAATAAAATTAACAGCATTTATTAATCACTCACTATGTATCAGGTACACCAAGTACTGGAAAAACAAAGAACAGTAAAAAACAAAACAAAACAACCCACTAACAACAAAATCCAGTCCTTGATTGTGTTCACAGAGTTTACAGCCTAGTGAGGGAAATAACATGCAAACAATTATATACATTAAAAGATATATACAGGTTGGAGATAGATTTATATTTATATCTATATATGATAAATTAGAATTAAATTTGGAATGAATGATATGCTTCTAGCCTTTGGACAAAATCAGATAACAAAACACTGAAGATGTATTAGGATTGATTGAAAGAATTAGATACACCTACAATCAGAGGGCAGCAATGTCAGGGAGAGATGCCTTCTCTTTGACTAGGGGATGACCCTGTGAACTTTGGTTCATATTTCCCATGTGTTTTTGCAGTAATACTCCTACTGGTGGCTGAAGGCAGTTTCTGCATTAGGAACTCAGAGATACATAAGAACAATTGTCATACTGAGGTGAACTTTTAGCTGGCTCCAACTAGGAATATAACACAAACCTATGAATTACTCCTTTGCCAAATGTGTCTTCTAGGCTGGATCCTGCTTTCCCCTACACGAATTTTGTTGCAGTTATGTGAGGAAAATGTTTTTATATCAATCACTCTTACAATACTATGTTAGTAAATACCCTTTTCTAAAAGCTAAATAAAAATTTGGCTAGCTGAGGTGAGGCATCTAGAGTGGAGGCTCTTTGAAGTCATGATAACCCCTGGGACCGTGAGAGAAGTAATACTCTGAAGACCCAACCTACTGGGGCTAGGAAGTGAGCTGTAAGTGCATCCTGAGATCTTATAAGAATTATGTGCTTTGGAGATATTTACTTTCCATTATTCACCAAGGATGCAGTTTCTTTTTCAGTGTTTTGTGATTCAAAATTCACATTCACCAAACACATATGATGCAGACAATAAATTCTAGATCAGTTCTCCAGTGTTGAAGACTATCAAGAATACCCCAAGGTTTAAATTCAATTTTGCCTTCATTTAGAAAAGATGCTAATTAATTCTCTGCAACCACTCTTACCTTTAAACTATTTTAAGTCAGAGAATGATTGGACATCAGACTTTAAAAAGCCAGGATAAGGTGTCTGAATACTATATTCTCATGCGTCACTTTGGGACATGGTTATATATGTACCCCTCATTTTGACCAAATAAACAAACTCCTGGAAACAGCTTCATTTACAGATATTTGACTTTTGCTTTCAGTGCACTAAAGAAAACCCAATTTTAATAGAAGTCTATATTGAAAAGCTCTTTTGTAAATTGAGGTGAAACAGAACCACAGATTTACAGCTGGAAAAGAACTGTGATAACTGGTCTAAGCACCTCATTTGATCACTGAAGAACTTGAGTCTCAGAGGAAGGCTAAGTGAGTTGTTCAAGATCATATCTAGTGATTGGGAAAGGCATGATTGGAAATTAGTTCTCCGATTTCAAATTCGGCAATCACTCCATCAATATCTCGGCCTAGACTGTATCCTTAGGACCACTCACAAATCATTTAACCTCATCTATCAAATTGAGAGGTTTCCTGAAGGCCCTTATCCAACTTTGTCATGCTTTGAGATTATCTGTGAACTCCTTCTCCTGGGTCCCCCAAACTTTTCTGTATTGATTAATCTGTAATTTTCACCATGCTTTGACAATTTTGCCTTTTACATATATATTTTTAGTTAGACACTTCGCTGCTGTTGCCAGACAGAGATGTTTCTGTGGGTGGACACTTGAGAAGCCTGGAAAACCAAGGTGAGGAAGACAGAAGGCAGTGCAGGTCACCCTCGCTGGCTGGTACACTGACTTGCCTCACCCTCAAATACAGCCATCAACTGGATCACATGCTTCCAGCTTCCACTACAGACTACATAGCCGAGGCCTGGCAGCTCTCGGCTTCTCTCTGCAGGAACAATCCGCTTCCCCTGAGGTCCCTGACCCCATTTATGCAAGTGAGTAATTCTGCTACTTAAAAAAAAATGAGCCATTCCTAACTTCTTTGCTGCAGCACCAAGGAGATCAAAAACAAACTGAACAAGCCCAAACTAAAAAATAACTTGATACCCAGGAACAAAGACCAGTTTTTAGGGCTGAGGGATGGTTCTTTAAAAACTCCCTAACGGTCAGGGCCCTAAATCTGAATTATTCCTTGCTAGGCAGGACATCTCCCGGCCAAAAACTGCAGTGCAAGGGAAGGAGGGAGTGCCCAGATCTGGGCGCAAGAAGAAAGGAAAGAGTTAAAAAACAAACCCCAAACTCCATCCCGACAAGGCAAAACACTTGAAAGCGATGGACGGGAGGGGAGGGGAGGGTGTGACCTAGAGCATTGGAACTCCCGAATCTGGACCTGGGTGCTGTTAAATTTCAGCCCCGCTTCCCGGAGCCTTATCTCCTCCCTGCCTCCCTCCTCCGGCCTCCCCGCCGGACAGTCCCTCCTGGCACCCTGCTGCCCGTGTGAGCCCGAATACAGCAGTCGGGGCTGGCAGGTCCAAGGGAGCAAATGGTTAACGCGAGTTTACTTCCCTCCTGGACTCTGTAACCCTTGGAAAGTCCCTGAAATGACGTTTCCAACCCAACAATTAAAGAGGGTTTAATTATAGAGAGTAGCTCCCAGAGCTGGGAACAAACCCGGTCCGCCTAGCCAGTAAACAACTGCAGAGAGCCACATGCTGGGGGCTGCTTTCGGCCCCGGCTGCTGGTCGGGGCAGGGGGGGAGTGGGGGGGAGAGGCGAAGAAGGGGGATCCTTGAGTTGAAGGGAGGAGGGAGAAGAAAAAGGGGGAAGGGGTGGATAGGCCGCTCCTATTTAGAAAATTTAAAGAAATTCGAAGAATAGGGTTTAAAAAAATTTTTTTTTTTGGGAAAAAAAAAGTTTTTGGATTGGATAGAGTCTGTGGGCGTCTTTTCGTTTGGTTATTTTGGCTGGTTTTGTGAACCAGAAGAGGAAAATGTGGCAGCAGCCAAGAGGCGAATTTTAAAGCCCAGTTCCTGAGGGTTGAAATGCATGGAAGAGGAAGTGGGAACAGGGGCCATTTGTTTTGAATGTGATCTCTTCTCGCTTCTCCTATTTTCGTCATTTTCTCTTCTCCCCAATCCTCTTACCCTTTTCCCTCCTCACCTCGCCCTCTGATTCTTAACTCACTGTCCTCCTTCTCCCCCTCTCGCTCTGCTTTGCTTCCCCCTCCCTTGGCTCCCCTCTCTCCTTCCTCATTTCCCGTCTCCATCAGCTGGAGGTGAGGGCTGGTCCTGCGGAGTTAAGGACGTGTGTTTCAGAGAGGGGAGGAGGGCTAAACCAGGATGGGTTCAATCCGAAATAGCCTCCTCTCTTCACGAGTCATACAGACCTCGTGGTGTTAATATGCAACCTACTTTGTGTATTGAAATCTGGAACTCATTATTTCGTCACCAAGTAACTTTATGAAATAAAAACTTATTCTTATCCCCGGACTTTAGAAACTCCCCTCCCCCCCTCGAATCAAGGGGAAAGCATACTTTAAGAATAAGTAAAGTCTTAAAAAAAACCCCTAATCTTAATGATTTAAATTAATGTGGATGTGAGTTATTTCCCTTTCTAGAGCTTGCCAAATTTAAGTAGTTTTGAAAAAGGAGAGTAAAGGAATGAATCAACAGGAGACAGTTGTTCTGGGTGGGGGATAGGTAGGGGGGTGTGTGTGTGTGGATTAAAAGCCAGTTGTGTTTAAAAAAAAAAAAAATTCAAGTCAAAGTATAGACACATGAAGTTTGCCCAAAGAGGGAGAATAACTGCATTTGTTCACAGCTTACATTATTTTTAAAAGCCTTAAAGTTGAAGGGGATTTTATTTTTTGAGTTTAATTTTTAAAGTCACTTAGCATTTGCTAGGGGGTGTTGATATTTAACTTTTAAAATAAAATATGGAACCTCTTTGAAAGTGCTTTAAAAGGGGAGAAAAGACGAGTTCTATTTTGCCTTTCTTACGAAAAACGTGCTTATAATGGGGTGACCTAATTACATCGCAATGGAAAATGCACTTAGGCACACACAAACACATACTGGATTTCATAATAAGATTGAGCAGTTAAAAAGTGTTGTGGAATAAACTTCTGATTCGGGTTGAAGGGCTTTACTGTAACAAGATGGCAAAGGGCTTATGGAAACGGAGGAGAAAAACACCCCAGAGACGGTTGTTTCGGTCTTTATCTTCCATTCCAAAACTTGCCAGGGCGGGGGAAGCAAAACGAGACCCATCAGTCAGTTAACTGACAAGTGCCTACTATGTGTCAGGCAAACATGGTGCTTTTTAAAAACCCTTTTCTTCTTTTCGAGGCGAGTGGATTTTTTTTTTTTTTTTTTTTGATCTTTAAAAAGAACAAGTTTCGGCCTGAGAGCCCCGTGCTCTTCCTGTCCCGCCAAAACAGAGTAGAAGAGAAAACACCCAGAGTGAAATCAAACCTTGAAGGGACCGAAAAGCCATCTGTTGTTACATTCAATGGGGCTGAGTGGCTGGGGGTGGGAGGGTATCTCAAGAACTGTGGATTAGGGAGGGAATGCCCTCTCCCTCCTTTCCCCAAACTCAGTTTTAAAGATAACAATTTATCTTCAGGTTGGGGGGGGGCGAGACCAAGGGGAAAAGGAAGGAGGGTTGGTAATGGACTGCTGTGGAAGTTTGGGGGGGGGGTCTGCTAAATAGGGCTTAGTGAAGGATTTAGATTGTCTTTTCTAGAAGTCCGTTCAGGGGAGAAAAGGAGAAAGTGAAAAGAAATTACTCAGTCCGTTAAAAGAGAGGAGAAAGAAGAAGAAAAAAAAATGTAGTTGCTGGAGGCAAAAAACCTAGAGGGGTGGTCGTTTTTCTTGCAAGCTCCCCAAGAGCGCGAGGGATCCCATAAAACCTGGCGGCTGGAGTGCAGAGGCATGCGGACGAGAATCCTGCCATCCGCCCCGGGCCCCAGCGGCCGCAGAGTAATTCTCAAGAGCCGGAAAAAAAAAAAAAAAAAAAAAAAGAAAAAAGAAAAAGAAAAACTTGCCAGTGTTCAATCCTCCCCAACCCTCTACCCCCCCCCCCCAAGCACTTCATGCGCCCTAAGGCGCTGCCTCCAAGAAGCTCTTGAAGGCGTCTAAACTTTAAAAATACTTTTAAAAAAGGGAAGGAGGACGTGAAAGGGGAAAAAACAGCAAAGTGAGGACTACAACTTTTTAGGTTTTAAAATGAGATCTAATTAAAAACTTTCCTGGGTTCCTATTGCTTTTTCCCCTCTCCTTGCTTCTAAGACTTAAAAAGCTCTTGAAGGCGTCTAAACCTTAAAAATACGTTAAAAATAAAAAAAAAAGGGAAGGAGGACACGAAAGGGGAAAAAAACAGCAAAGTGAGGACTACAACTTTTTAGGTTTTAAAATGAGATCTAATGAAAAACTTTCCTGGGTTCCTATTGCTTTTTCCCCTCTCCTTGCTTCTAAGACTTAAAAAGCTCTTGAAGGCGTCTAAACTTTAAAATCCTCCCTTTACTTCTTTTACAAAAAGAGGAAGAAGGAAGAAAGTAAAGAGGAAAGAAAGGAGCAAAACGAGGACAGCGAGGACTTTTTAGGTTTTCAAATAAGCCCTAATTAAAACAAAACAAAACAAACAAAAAAGAAAATTTTTAGTGCAGAACCTGCAAGCAGAGACCCGATTCAGATCTCAGCAAAAGAGAAAGTTGATACTGCCTTGCAGAAAAGAAGGGGAAAAAAAAGTGGGTGGAATAAATGTGATGTCACGGATCACATTCAGAGGCTGACAAAAGAAAAAAAAAACTTGTCCATTTCTCCATCCTCCCCCTTCTTCTCCCCCCCACCCCCCCTTTAAACTCAAGGTGCGTTTAAAACGCACATGCGGCAAACGGAGTGAACTCTAAACTTTTCCTCTTTAAAAAAAAAAAGTTGTACGGCTTAAGTGTGTTTTTTTTTTCTTTCCTTTTTTTCCCCTCCCCATTCTTTCTTTTGAAAGTTTTTTTTTTTCCCTCTCTTTCCCCTGTGTTTGACCGCATGGCTGATTCAACCTCGTTGTCAATCAACTTTTTTTTTCCTCCTCTTCCTCATTTAAATGAGTTTAAAGCTCCTCCTCCAGCTAGCAAGTCTTGAAACTTTATAAATTGGGCCTTAAAAGCTCAGCAGCCTGGGAGAGTCTGAAAGCCGAGGGGGTGGTTGGAACTGGGAGTGAGAACTCCAGAACCCAGAGAAACTGGAGGCTGTGCCTTACCAACACTGTGATTCTTTTTTAAAAATTATATATATATATATTTTATCCCCTCCCCCCCATTTGAACTTCGAAGATGACCACAGCTCTGGTGTCTGCAACCATCTTCGACTTGAGCGAAGTTTTATGCAAGGTAAACCGGGTCAAAAAGTGTTTTTGTTTTTTGTTTTTTTTTTTTTCAATTTAAACTTTTGTTTAAAAACAAAACCTTTAGCTCCTAGAAAGTGGGAGGAGGGAAAGATAGGCAAGATTTTTTCTGTCCCTTCGCCCTCTACTTACAATTGGAAAATCTTTCTTTTGCCTTTTTTGTTTGTTTAAAAAAAAAAAAGTTAAGGAAAAATTAGAATAGGATTATTTTTTTTTTTTTAAACAGTCCTATGGGAGAGGAAGGGGGAAGCTGCAGTTGTCGGGTTACTTTTCTCTATAGATGGTCAAAGAGAAAAACTTTTTTTTTGTTGGAAACTTTTTTAAAGAAAATCTTCATTTCGTTTCACAAGAAGTTCAAAGTACACTTACGCGGCTCCGTTTTCCCCCAGACCCAATTTCCCCCTGTCCTCCCAAAGTATCTTTTCTCTTATTTGAAATTCTTGTCAACCATAGGCTTACCTTCTTTTCAATTTTGCCTTAAACTTTGGAGTATTGATTCCATTTTGATTGCTTTCGCCAAGGAGAGTCTGATCTTGAGGGTGGGGGTACCGAGAAAGTTTGGTGCGGTGGGAAAGATGGTTAAGATTGGATCAGAAAGGATCTTGCAAAACGAATTTGCAGAGGAGTTTTGTATTCGTGTGAGTTTTTAGTCTAGGCTAAAAGCCTCTGCACTTCTTACTTTGCTTGCACACTTTTTCTTTGCGTAAATCTGGCACTTTAGAGGAGGCAGGAAGGGGACCGTGGCTATAGGGACTTTTAGGGGATTGGGAGTTTCAGATATTTTCAAACCAGTTGTGTCTCCGAAACGCAGATTTCACAAATTGCTGGGTCATTGGGACAAATGTGTATGTCTTTTAATAAGTTTCTATTAAATCTTCGAAAATTTGAGTTAGGTGAAACTTTAGCCATCTAGTTTCAAGAAGTGAGGGTGGTTTTAGCAGAGTGTTAGCAAGATGTTGGAAGTTGGGAATATTGTGGGAAAGCAGTGTATTAGCAACTGGCTGACATATTTCAAGTTTTCTTTAAGTCCCAAGTCCTCCCCCCCCCCCCCATTTGAAAGGGTGAAGTTGCTCAGCCACTTTTAATTGCTAAAGTGTTTTGACTACATTTTAAACACGTCTGGTCTTGTTTGCTGTAACTTCTCCCAATTTGCTCTTGCTGTTGGTTGCTGCTCCCACGGTTGGAGCTTGAAATGCAAGAAAATACTAGGAGTTGAACACACAAAATATGTTTTCTGCCTTTTTTTTTTTTACTTCCCTCCCTCTTCACCGATATTGTTTTTAGCCACCTGGGAACTTTTCTCTTCAATCCTTCTTTGATGTGATTGTTTCTCCCCCCTCCCCTTCTTTCCCCTCCCCCTCCCCTTTCTAAATGAGCCCCATTGTTGGAAACCCAGCTCTTAGCTCTGAAGCTATAATCGGTTTGGCTGGATTGGTGGTACAGTTGGGGCTCGCTTTTATTCCTAGCCGATGACCTGAAGGAGCAAACGTTGGATTGGGGCCGTGACACCCACATGGTGCCGAGAGCCCAATTCCCCTTTCCTTCCAAATTTGGGGTATATTTTTCAACAGGTGTGACTGGAGGGGAGTGGATCTGTGGGGCAGAATTGTCTGTGATTTCCCCCTCCCAGTAGAGGGAAGGATGGGGATGGGAATGGGTGGGAGGTGGGGTGAGATTTGAGATTGAGGCTTCCTTTTTTTTTTTTTTTTTTTTTGCCTTTTTTTCCCTCCCATCTGCAGCTTTCCTCTAAAGATTAAACACTGGTGCCCTTATCCTGCCCTGTTTTTGCATGCAGCCAAAAGACTAATTGCAATGGAATCCTCACAGGGTTGGGGGTGGGCAGAGGAAGGGGTGGTGATGTAGAACTATGATGGAATATATTCAAGACCCAGAGCATGTGTCTGCAGATTATCAATGAGTTTATTTCCCTGGATACCCTCCCCCCACCGCCCCACCCCCTTCTGTATCCCTTGAGCATTTTGCTACCCTGAGAGACTTAATGAACTCCAAGAGATCTGACTTGGGAGGGATATTTGGAAGTGAAGACATTGAAGGATCTGTTTGTCCAAGTTATAGGGGGGAGAGAGAGAGAGAGCATTCTATCAAGCAGTATCGGGGGTATAGGGACCGGTGGCAGGGTAAAGGTAACCAGATGGTTGGTACTCCTAAGACTTTTTAGGGGCACTTAGGAAATCTGGATTCCTTTGGGAAAGCTTTATCCATATCTGGGTTGCCAAATAGGTTACATTTTGATGAAATAGGGAGGCACTTTTTTGGGGTGCTGCTTTAATGTCAGTGGGTGTGGCAGGGAAACATGGCTAGAGTTTGTGTGTATGTGTGTGAGGGAGAGAGACAGAGAGGGAATATGATAATAATATATTCTTTTTGCCAGTGGGATTGTTTCCTTCTTTGTACTTAAGTCTCCAGCACTTAATAAATACTTGTTGATTGCCTGTTGATTGAAGCTTGGGGCCTCAGGTGAGGGCTGTGTAGAAACGTAGACTAAGTTATGAGTGAGAAGCGCATTTGGTGAGAGCAGGTTTAGAAGGAACGGCTGAGAGTGGATCATTTGGGTAGCTGAGTACGAAGGGGGGAGCAAAGGGAGGGAGGGTTGGGGCCATAGCTTGCTGGGCAGTTGGGGTATTCTGCGCTTTTGGTAGGTAGCTGTTGCCTCCCTCTGTCATCTCATTTCTTCTCCCTTTTCTCCCTCCCTCTCTTCTCCCTCTTCTCTCATACAGAATAACAAGATGCTCAACTACAGCCCCTCCAGCCCAGGGGGCTGCCTGCTGGACAGGAAGGCAGTGGGCACCCCAGCAGGTGGGGGCTTTCCCCGGAGGCACTCGGTCACCTTGCCCAGCTCCAAGTTCCACCAGAACCAGCTCCTAAGCAGCCTGAAGGCAGGGGAGCCGTCCCAGGCCCTCAGCTCCAGGGACAGCCGCTTCAGGGACCGCTCCTTTTCAGAGGGGGGCGAGCGGCTCCTGCCTCCTCAGAAGCAGCCTGGTGGAGGCCAGGTCAACTCCAGCCGCTACAAGACAGAGTTATGCCGCCCCTTCGAGGAGAATGGCGCCTGCAAGTACGGAGACAAGTGCCAGTTTGCCCATGGCATCCATGAGCTAAGAAGCCTCACCCGCCACCCCAAGTACAAAACAGAGCTGTGCCGTACCTTCCACACCATTGGCTTCTGCCCCTACGGCCCCCGCTGCCACTTCATCCACAATGCTGAGGAGCGCAGGGCCTTGGCAGGGGGCAGGGACCCCTCTGCTGACCGCCCCCGCCTCCACCACAGCTTCAGTTTCTCTGGCTTCCCCAGTGCCGCCACAGCTGCTACCACGGGGCTGCTGGACAGCCCCACTTCCATCACCCCACCTCCCATCCTGAGCGCTGATGACCTCCTGGGCTCGCCCACCCTGCCCGACGGCGCCAACAACCCCTTTGCCTATTCCAGCCAGGAGCTGGCCAGCCTTTTTGCCCCCAGCATGGGGGTCCCTGGGGGTGGCTCCCCAACCACCTTCCTCTTCCGGCCCATGTCAGAATCCCCCCACATGTTTGACTCTCCCCCCAGCCCTCAGGACTCGCTCTCGGACCAGGAGGGCTACCTGAGCAGTTCCAGCAGTAGCCACAGTGGTTCAGACTCCCCTATCTTGGACAACTCAAGGCGCCTTCCCATCTTCAGCAGACTCTCCATCTCAGATGACTAACCAGAGGGTTTCCCCCTTCCTATTTCCCCCTCAACCCCCTCTCCTTCTCCAAATTCTTCTACCCTCATCAATTTTCCTACAACCTTTCTACATTAACAAGGTTAAGCTCAACCCCTCTCCCCTAGCCTTGGAATACCCCCACTCCTTGCCCCTTTTTTGTCCCACCTAACATAACGACAAGTCCATTTTGTCTGTAGCCTTCTCTAGCTTGAACCTCCTCCCTTCTACCCTCTTCCCCCAATTTCTCATCAATTTTCTACCCCACTTTACATAAAAGACAAAAGTCCCAATTGATGGTAGTTGCCTTTCTCTCTGGCTTAAGCCTTAAGTGCCAAATCACAAAAGCAAAAAGCAGTAACAGTTTACAAAAACAACTTAGTGCCTTTAAACCTAACTTTTCCCACTGTGATTACATTACCTCTCTAGCTGCAGAGGGCACCAGTGGGCCTTCTTGACTCTGCCCTTCAGATGTAAAAGGGGAAGGGAGGAGTAGGACAAGGGAGGGAAGCTTTGGGGAGTGGAAAAAAATTATTGGAATCAGCAGCTCCCTCCACTGGCCAGGAAAAACTGGACCTCTATTTCAATTCCCCCTCTTATCTCAACTTCTTCCCCCCTTCCTTTTCCCTTCTTTTCCCTGGTACAATTCCCCCAGGTCTGCTGCATGTAGAAAGCTGGCAGCATTTGAACCCTTTCCCCCTCCCACCCTACTACTCCCTTGTTGACTAATCTTGCCTGGGTCTCTGCAGGTCAGCAGGAAGGAAGGCTGAGAATGGACAAAGATTTGTGATATAAGTGGGACTTTAACGATTTAAAAAATTTTTTTAAATTTTATTTTTTTTTAGTGGGGAGGGAGGAAGGGAATGCTAGGTGGACATGAAAGACTTTTGATTTTGGTGCTAAAAAGTTCCCCAGTATATATGTGACATCTATAAAAAGAAAAAAAAAAAGGAGAAAGTATAAGGGGTGAGTGGTGAATGGTATTCATTCCATATACAATTTCTGTGTAAAACAATTTCCAGTAGAAGTAGCTATAATGGTTTTTGCTCTAGAGTACATTAAGTACGTTAGGACTATTGTTATAGCACTCACGCCATGCTTTTTTTTTCTGGGTTTTTAACTGTATAACTTTCAGAAATTGGAGAGCAAAAATTTTGCTTGTCACTGCACACAATATAAAAAAAAGCTTATTTAACTTATCAAAAAACGTATTTATTGCCAAACTATGCTTTTTTTTGTTAATTTTGTTCATATTTATCGGGATGACAAATCCATAGAATATATTCTTTTATGTTTAAATTATGATTCTTCCATATTAATCTTAAGATTGTGAAGTGTCTTTTTTTTCCTTTTTTTCCACAGTTTAATATATTATACTACAATGACATTTTTTTGTAACTTTACACCTTTTGGTTATTTTATTTTAAAAAAAATGAAAAATTAATTTAAAAAAAATGCAAAAAACTGTTGGATTATTTATTTTAGAAATTCCCCCCTTGTGTTGGACTGCAAATTGAGTTTCTTTCTTTCTAGACCTTACACAGCTAGGACTTAGAATGTATGTAAAAGTTGTGGTAAAAAAAATAAAACAGTAAAGAAGGAAAACAATTTTTTTTTTTTTTTGTATAGCTTCTAAAAGGGAAAAGCAACAAATGAAACCCTCGCACTTCCCACGTGCTACTCAAGACATTCTGAGCACAGATTTGTGGTTCAGTATTCCAGGTCTGGAGTTTTCCAATATTAGTGTAAACAGAACTCAAACACACATACATACATACACAAAGATGAATGTAATTACTTTTTTCCTGTTACTGTTCACTACCGATGCTTTCTATTTCTTTTTCCTTTGTGTGAGTTTATTTAAAGAAAAATCTTTTTGTAACGACTGTTTGCAGTTTAGAAATCAATAAACCCCCAGGTTTTTTTTTCAAGAAACTTTGGCAGTGGTACTGGTTTTGTTCTTGTGTACACAAATGGTGCTTCTTAAATTTCTGGTAATCTCTTACCTCCAGTTCTTCTGTCCAGTGACAGAGGGTGAAGTCGTATGAGTTCTAGCTCTCAACATTCCATGGGTAGAGAGAACCATCACTTCCCTTGCTGACATAGTAGAGCAATGAACTCCAAAGGTGGGAGGTGAGGTTGTTTGACCCAAAGGGGTACATGGATGGGAGGATGGGGAAAAGTCATATTTCTCCTCCACAAGAGCCAGCTAGAAGAATCCAAACTAGCCCAGTCACACTTAAACCCTTCTAGTATTCTCCTGGTCTGCCCCTTCTGTTGTGCCAGTTCTTAATCTCCTTTCTGAGCCAGGTATTACATTCTTAGGGGAGTTAATGTTGCTACCTGGGCAACCTGCAGCTATGCAGATGGTATTGGGAGAATTCTTTCCTTACCATCATACCATGCCATTTTTTCCCTTGACCTGCTCCCTAAATCACCCCACAATTGAAACAAGTATCAAAGTGTTTGTCTTTGATCCCAGACTAATAAGAATTCTGTTTCCTTTTTCCTTTTGGGTGAGACATCATGAATTTTGCACAGTTTGAGTAGGTACTCACGGGTTACAACAAATCTCATCTTATTACATTTCCTTTTCCTCCAAACTTTCCCTTCTTTGGATTTCCCCATCACTGTCAAGGATAACATCAGCCCTTTGGAATCCCGATTTCACAACTCAGTCATTTTTGACTTTTCACTCTTCATTGCAAATAGCCAATCTGTTGGCAAATCTATCTCCATAAACATTTTTCCCATTTGTCCTCTTTACCTACATAATCGAATAGCCACTTCTGTTGAACTTTTGCAATAGCCTCCTACATGGTCTCCGTACTCAATGTTCCCCTCCAATCCATCTTCCATACAAATATTCAAATGCAATTTCTGAGAATACAAGCCTGACCATGTCATTCTAGGCTTCATAATCAATTAGCTCATCTAATATTTACTTTTATATATTTTGTATTCTCTGCAATTAAATACACAATTATTAAAATTAAATCAATTATAAATATCCATATTAAGGATGTGTACTCACATTTTATATAGATGGGATATAGAATTGAAAAAGTTTGGAGGTCATTTCACCAGAGATTTGACCTGTACTAAAGTGAGGAAACTTTGTAATTTTGCTTTGCTCCTTTTCACTTGGCATTTCAGAGATGTTTTTCCAATCCAGAGAGAGCCTGGGAGAAGGGGGGTGGGGGTGGAGAGTGACTAGTTGGAAATGTCCAAGACTGCACAAGCTTAGTTTATTGTGTCCACAAAAATAACATTTCTTTACCCTGTAGACTCATGAGGTTTCCCCACTGGTGCCTTGCTCCCTCTTGTAAAGTAGACTAGATCCTAACCTCCCAATGATTGAAACCTGGATTCTAAGAAGCATTATTTTAGTTCCATGTTTCTTAAACTACTGTTCTTTGTTCTTGAAGAGGACCAATGACATCAAGAGGAAGATCTAACCTTCCAGTTAGATAAAGGGCTAGAGAAAGATGATGCTAGTCATGGTTGGATGTATTGCTCCTCAGAAGATCCAGGGAAGTTTATTTTCTTGAATTAACTAAGTCTGTATTGATAGTACTTAAGTCTATAATAGATAATAGTCAAGTAAAAATTAAGAAAAAAAGATGTGTCTAGGTTTAGCAATGTCATTAAACTAAAGAATGCTTTCCTTAGCTTTTACCTCCACTAGAAAGAGTAGAGGAATATGAAGAAATAAATGTACGTTTCTTGTTCAAGACCCCAGACATGTAAATGTTGCTGAGGATAGGATAGGCCTCTTGGTATCCAAGGATCTGATTGGGCCCCATCAGGGTAGGGGTTGGGAAAAAATGTTGGACATTTTCTTGAAACTTGGTGATTGGTTTTTGGTCAGGTTAGCCAAGATGTTAACCTGGGGAGAGATGGGAGAAGTGTGACTCCTTTGTATTTCGCCAAATAATCATGAATTGGTATCTTAACTGAGAACCAAGAGGAACAAGGATGCATGTGAGCTCTGTAACATAGCTAGTCATGGGACTTCTGACAAACCACATAAATTTGCTGACCTTCATGTTCCTAATCTAGAAAATGGGGATAATATTTATACAATCTACCTCACAAAAATGAGCAGGCCCCAAAAGAAGGACTGGGCAATAGCTGGAATGTTTTCTGAAGGCTTAGCCTATACCCACTACTCAAATAGGCCTCAGGTTAGTGATTTGTAGGATAAGCTCTCTTCCTCCTCTTCCTTTTTTCCTCCTCTTCTTCCTCCTCCTTTTCTTCTTCCTCCTCCTCTTTTTCTTTCTTCTCTTCTTCCTCCTCTTCCTTCTTGTAGAATTAATTACTGTCAATTCTTTCCAGATGAAGGGGAAGCTAAAGGTTTCAAAAAGTGAGGGGAGGGGGTCCAGAGAACAAAGGTTGATGGGGAATCTTGGGCACCATTGCCTCTGTTTCTATCTACCTTCTGGTGAACCAGAAGAACTTAACATGGGTTGCATTGATAACCATTAGGAATCCACAGAGAGATTTTAGGGGGCCCATGAACTTCAATGGGAAAAAATTACAGTGGTAGAGAGAATGAGCTAAAACTAGAAATGAGAAAGGTATGTATGTGTGAATGTCTGGACTCTCTATCTCCTTTTCTTACTGTTTTTGTAGTTTAGTTGTTTCATTCCTGTCCAACTCATCACGACAACATTTGAAGTTTGGACAATTATTTTCTTTTCCAGTTCATTTTACAGAAAAGGAAACTGAGGCAAATAAGGTTAAGTGACTTACCCAGGGTCACATAGCTAGTGAATATCTGAGGCCAGATTTGAACTCAGGAAGATGAGCCTTCTTGACTTCAGGCCTGGCACTCTATCCACTGCACCATTTAGCTAGTCAATTGTTACTGCTACTTCCCTAATTAATAGTTCAGCTCACCAGTTTTCTTTTTTGGAAGAAGTAATAAGACCATAGAATCAGAGAGCTACTTTTTGTGGTGACAAAGAATTGGAAAATTAGTAGAGGCCCATCAACTGGGGAATCGCTGAATAAGTTATGGTGATGGAAATATTATTGGAAAGTAATGGAATATTATTGTTCTATAAATTATGAACAAGCTGATTTTAGAAAGGCTTGGAAAGATTTATATAAACTGATGCTGAGCGAAACAAATAGAAGCAGGAATACATTGTGCATAGTAACAGCAAGATTGTGTGATGATCAACTATGAAAGACTTGGTGGTTCTTAGTGGTTCAGTGCCCAAGGCAATTCTAGTATTAAGCCTATAGAAAATACCATCTATATCCAGAGAGAGAACTGTGGAGACTGAATGTAAATCAATATATGTTATGTTCAATTTTTTTCTTTTTCTTTTTCTTTAGTGGTTTTTCCCTTTTGTTCTGATTTTCTCTCCCAACATGATTCATAAAGAAATGTGTATTTTAAAAAATTGCACATATAGCCAGAAAAAAAGCAAGGGATAAAGAATCACAGAGCTATAGAAGTCATCTAGTCCAATCCTTTCATTTCATTTTATTTTATTTTTTATTATAGCTTTTTATTTACAAGATATATGCATAGGTAATTTTTCAGCATTGATAATTGCAAATCCTTTTGTCCCAACTTTTTCTCTCTTCCCCCCTACTCCTTCCCCCAGATGGGAGGTTGACCAATACATGTTAAATATGTTTAAGTATAAGTTAATTACAATATATGTATATATACATGTCCAAACAGTTATTTTGCTGTACAAAAAGAGTCAGACTTTGAAATAGTGTACAATTAGCCTGTGAAAGAAATAAAACATGCAGGCAGACAAAAATAGAGGGATTGGGAATTCTATGTAGTGGTTCATAGTTATCTCCCAGAGTTCTTTCCCTGGGCGTAGCTGGTTCAGTTTATTACTGCTCCATTGGAACTGATTTGATTCATCTCATTGCTGAGGATGGCCAGGTCCATCAGAATTGATCATCATATAGTATTGCTGTTAAAGTACATAATGATCTCCTGGTCCTGCTCATTTCACTCAGCATCAGTTCATGTCAGTCTCTCCAGGCCTTTCTGTACTCATCCTGCTGCTCATTTCTTACAGAACAATAATATTCCATAACATTCATATACCACAATTTATTCAGCCATTCTCCAACTGATGGGCATCCACTCAGTTTCCAGTTTCTGGTCACTACAAAGAGGACTGCCACAAACATTCGTGCACATATAAAGGTCCCTTTCCCTTCTTTAAAATCTCTTTGGGATATCAGCCCAGTAGTAACACTGCTGGATCAAAGGGTATGCACAGTTTGATAACTTTTTGGGCATAGTTCCAAATCACTCTCCAGAATGGTTGGATGTGCTCACAATTCCACCAACAATGTATCAGTGTCCCAGTTTTCCCGCATACCCTCCAACACTCATCATTATTTTTTCCTGTCATTTTAGCCAATCTGACAGGTGTGCAGTGGTATCTCAGGGTTATCTTAATTTGCATTTCTCTGATTAATAATGATTTGGAGCATCTTTTCATATAGCTAGAAATAGTTTCAATTTCTTCATCTGAGAATTGTCTGTTCATATCCTTTGACCATTTATCAATTGGAGAATGGCTTGATTTCTTACAAATTACAGTCGATTCTCTATATATTTTGGAAATGAGTCCTTTATCAGAACCTTTGACTGTAAAAATGTTTTCCCAGTTTATTGCTTCCCTTCTAATCTTTTTTTTTTTTTAAATTTTTATTTAATAGCCTTTTATTTACAGGATATATACATGGGTAACTTTACAGCATTAACAATTGCCAAACCTCTTGTTCCAATTTTTCACCTCTTACCCCTCACCCTCCCTAGATGGCAGGATGACCAGTAGATGTTAAATATATTAAAATATAACTTAGATACACAATAAGTATACATGACCAAAACATTATTTTGCTGTACAAAAAGAATCAGACTCTGAATTATTGTACAATTAGCTTGTGAAGGAAATCAAAAATGCATGTGTGCATAAATATAGGGATTGGAATTTAATGTAATGGTTTTAGTCATCTCCCAGAGTTATTTTTCTAGGCATAGCTAGTTCAGTTCATTACTGCTCCATTAGAAATGATTTGGTTGATCTCGTTGCTGAGGGATGGCCTGATCCATCAGAACTGGTCATCATCTAGTATTGTTGTTGAAGTATATAATGATCTCCTGGTCCTGCTCATTTCGCTCAGCATCAGTTCGTGTAAGTCTCTCCAGGCCTTTCTGAAATCATCCTGTTGGTCATTTCTTACAGAACAATAATATTCCATAATTTTCATATACCACAGTTTATTCAGCCATTCTCCAACTGATGGACATCCATTCAGTTTCCAGTTTCTAGCCACTACAAAAAGGGCTGCCACAAACATTCGTGCACATACAGGTCCCTTTCCCTTCTTTATAATCTCTTTGGGATATAATCCCAGTAGTAACACTGCTGGATCAAAGGGTATGCACAGTTTGATAACTTTTTGAGCATAGTTCCAAACTACTCTCCAAAATGGTTGGATTAGTTCACAACTCCACCAACAATGCATCAATGTCCCAGTTTTCCGCATCCCTCCAACAATCATCATTATTTTTTCCTGTCATCTTAGCCAATCTGACAGGTGTGTAGTGGTATCTTAGAGTTGTCTTAATTTGCATTTCTCTGATTAATAATGACTTGGAGCATCTTTTCATATGACTAGAAATAGTTTCAATTTCTTCATCTGAGAATTGTCTGTTCATATCCTTTGACCCTTTTTCAATTGGAGAATGGCATGATTTTTTATAAATTAGAGTTAATTCTCTATATATTTTGGAAATGAGGCCTTTATCAGAACCTTTGACTGTAAAAATATTTTCCCAGTTTATTGCTTCCCTTCTAATCTTGTCTGCATTAGTTTTGTTTGTACAAAACCTTTTCAATTTGATATAAAAAAATTTTTCTGTTTTGTAATCAAAAATGATCTCTAGTTCTTCTTTGGTCATAAATTCCTTCCTCTTTGACAGATCTGAGAGGTAAACTATCCTATGTTCTTCCAATTTATTTATAATCTCCATGATCATGGCATGCCTAGATCATGGATAAAGTCAAAATGGAGAATCTGTCAAATGGAGAAGTTGAATTAGATGGCAGCTAAGGTCCCTTTCAGTTCTAAAGCTGTAATCCTACAATTCTTGGCCTACAAAGAGTAGCCTGATTTTTAGTGAAGGGAAGGCAATGTCTTTTATCTGAGAGTTGTAACTCACTGATCTCTTTGTACTAAGAATAGAACAAAATAAAAGCCCCTTTAAATTCTAACATGGGAAGAATGAAGGAAGAAAGACTGTAGGAATGTAGGAAAAAAGAAGGCAGTAAAGAAAGGACTGCTGACAGTATGGTTCCAAGACACCAGGACAGGCTACTAAAGGACAGAAAGCAGGGGGATGGCTCACTGACCTATGGCTTCTCACCCCAGAAGTCACTGAACTTGCTCCATAAATCCTTGGGCTGATATGTTGGAAGGTGGGTGTTTCACGGGGGAGGGTCTAGGCCACCCCTTTGGACTTTCCTCCTGCTCTGACTGCTGTGGGGTGTCCTATGTTAATAATTGATAGAAAGAAAGAGCAGGTCCCAGGGATCCTAGAATGGGAGTTAGTCTTGTTCTGTTATCACAGACCTGCCCCTTGTATATATGGCTGGGCCAAGTCAATATCACTGATGGGACTGGCTTAACCTCAACTGATTTCAGAGGTGGCAGGTGGAGACAGGATAGGTTGTTTCCCTTCACCTACTTCCTTTGGAACAGTTTTTTTTTTTCAGCTTGATTATTGGTTGGAAGAAAAGAGCTTCAGAGAACAGGAAGTTAGAGAGCCAAATCTAGGCATTTTCTTGATTGGTATAACATATCAAATGTCTCCTGCAAATGCCAACAATTCCTGGTGGTATGACTAGTAGATCAGTAAAATCTTTATTTTTTTTTTATTAAAGCTTTTTATATACAAAACATGATGGGTAATTTTTTAGCATTGACCCTTGCAAAAACTTTTGTTTTAACTTTTCCCCTCCTTCCATCCATCCCCTCCTCTAAATGGCAGGTAGTCCCATACATGTTAAATATGTTAAAGTAGATGTTAAATACAATATATGTATACATATTTATACAGTTATCTTGTTGCACAAGAAAGATTAGATTTAGAAAGAAGGTAAAAATAACCTGAGAAGAAAAAAAAAACAAAAATGCAAGTGGATAATAACAGAAAGAGTGGAAATGCTATGTTGTGGTCTATACTCATTTCCCAGTGTTCTTTTGCTGGGTGTAGCTGGTTCTGTTCATTACTGATCTATTGGAACTGATTTGGATCCTCTCATTGTTGAAGAGAGCAACATCCATCAGAATTGATCATCATGTAGTATTGTTGTTGAAGTGTATAATAATCTCCTGTCTGCTCATTTCACTTAGCATCAGTTCATGTATGTCTCTCCCAGCTTCTCTGTATTCATCTTGCTGGTCATTTCTTATAGAACAATAATATTCCATAATATTCATATACCACAATTTACCCAGCCATTCTCCAATTGATGGGCATCCATTCAATTTCCAGTTTCTAGCCACTACAAAAAGGTTTTCTAAGTATACCATCATATCATCTGCAAAGAGTAATAATTTGGTTTCCATTACCTACTCTAATTCCTTTAATTTCTTTTTCATCTCTTATTGCCAAAGCTAGCATTTTTAATACAATATTGAATAGCAATGGTGATAGTGGGCAACCTTGTTTCACTACTGATTTTATTGGGAATGATTCCAGTTTATCATCATTATATATGATGCTTACTGATTGTTTTAAATAGATGCTACTGACCATTTTAAGGAAAGTCTATTTATTCTTATACTCTCTAGTGTTTTTAATAGTAATGGGTGTTAGATTTTATCAAATTTTTTTTTGCATCTATTGAGATGATCATATGGTTTTTGTTAATTTAGTTATTGATATAGTCAATTATGCTAATAGTTTTCCTAATATTGAACCAGCCCTGCATTTCTGGTATGAATCCTACTTGGTCATGGTGTATTATCCTGGAGATGATTTTCTGTAATCTTTTTGCTAAGATTTTATTTAAGATTTTTGCATTAATGTTCATTAGGGAAATTGGTCTATAATTTTCTTTCTCTGTTTTCATCTGGTTTAGATATCAGTACCATGTCTGTGCCATAAAAGGAATTTGATAGGACTCCTTCATTCCCTATTTTTTCAAATAGTTTATATAGCATTGGAGTTAATTGTTCTTTAAATGTTTGGTAGAATTCACATGTAAATCCATCTGGTCCTGCGGATTTTTTTTTAGGGAGTTGATTAATAGCTTGTTCTATTTCTTTTTCTAAAATGGGACTATTTAACCAATTTACTTCTTCCTCTGTTAATCTGGGCAACCTATATTTTTGAAGGTATTCATCTTTTTCGCTTAAGTTATTAAATGTATTGGTGTAATGTTGGGCAAAGTAACTCCTAATTATTACTCTAATTTCCTCTTCATTAGTGGTGAGTTCTCCCTTTTCATTTTTAAGACTAACAATTTGATTTCCCACTTTCTTTTTTCTAATCAAATTTGCCAGGAGTTTATCTATTTTGTTGGTTTTTTCATAAAATCAACTTTTAGTTTTATTTATTAATTCAAAAGTTTTTTTTACTTTCAATTTTATTGATCTCTCCTTTTTTTTTTTTTTTTTTAGAATTTCAAGTTTAGCATTTGATTGGGGGTTTTTAATTTGCTCTTTTTTTTTAGTTTTTTTAGTTTTAAGCCTAATTCATTGATTTTTCTATTTCCCTATTTTATACAAGTAAGCTTCTAGAGATATGAAATTTCCCTTTATTACCACCTTGGCTGCATCCCACACATTTTAGTATGATGTCTCGTTATTGTCTTTCTCTTGGGTGAAATTATTAATTGTGTCTATGATTTGCTGTTTTACCCATTTTAGGATGAGATTATTTAATTTCCAATTACTTTTTGGTCTATTTCCCCTGGCTTTTTATTGAATGTAATTTTTATTGCATCGTGATCTGAGAAGGATGCATTTACTATTTCTGCCTTTCTGAATTTGAATTTGAGGTCTCTATGTCCTAATGTCAGTTTTTGTATAGGTTCCATGAACTGCCAAGAAGAACGTATACTCCTTTCTGTCTCCATTCAGTTTTCTCCAAAGATGTATTATACCTAACTTTTCTAATATTCTATTTACCTCTTTAATTTCTTTCTCATTTGTTTTGTAGTTTGATTTATCTAGTTCTGAGAGTGCAAGGTTGAGATCTCCCACTATTATAGTTTTGCTGTCTTTCTTCTTGCAGCTCTCAACTTCTCCTTTAGGAATTTAGATGCTATACGGGATTTGGTGCCTATATGTTTCATATTGATATTGCTTCATTATCTATGCTATGCTTTAGCAAGATATACTGCCCTTTCTTATCTCTTTTAATTAGATCACTTTTTGCTTTTGCTTGATCTGAGATCAGGGTGGCTACCCCTGCATTTTTGACTTCACCTGAAGCATAGTAGATTCTGCTTCAGCCTTTTACCTTTATCCTGTATGTATCATCTTGCTTCAAGTGTGTTTCCTGTAAAAAACATATTGTAGGATTCTGGCTTCTAATGCAGTATGCTATCCACCTCTGCTTTATGGGGGAGTTTACCCCATTCACATTTATGGTTAAAACTACAAATTCTGTATTTCCTGCCATCTTATTATCCCCAAATTATGCTTTTCTCTTTGCTTTCCCCTTTGCTCCCCCCTCCATAGTATTAGACTTATGAGCACCGCTTGCCTCAGGCAGCCCTCTCCCTTGAAGTGCCTCCCCTTTTCTTAAACCTTCTCTTTACTATTTCTGTATTCCCTTCTATTTACCCTATCCCTTCCCTTTTTGCTTTTCCCCTCCCACTTCTCAATGAGGTAGGAGAAATTTCTATATAAACCAAATATGACTAATGTTTTCTCTTTGAGCCAAGTCTGATGAAAGTAAGATTCACACTATGTTCATTCCCTTCCTTTCATTCCCTCAGATATAATACGTTTCCTTTGCCTCTTTGTGAGATGTAGTTTCCTTCTTTTTACCTCCACTTTTCCCTTTTTTCTGGTACAATTTCCTTTCTAAATCTACTTCCTTTTTTATATTATAACAGTAAAACCAAATTATACATATGTACTCTTTATGTATGCCCATAATAGAAATGCAGTTCTCAAAAGTTCTTTTTAACTTATTAAAGCTTTTTATTTTCAAAACACAAGTATGACTAATTTTTCAATATCGATGAAACCTCGTGCTCCAAATTTTCCCCATCTTCCTTCCACTCCCTCCTCTAGATGGCAAGTAATCCAATATATGTTATACATGTAAAACCTTTATTCTAAGGTAGATTATACTTTTTGTTCCTTCTTATGCCATCAATATTTAAGAGATTTATTTTATCTCCATTTCATAGAAGTAGAAATAGAAATCCTAAGGGAGCTAGGACTTAAGGTCACTTGTCTGATAGTCTAGTGTTCTGCCTTCTTACACATTTTTCTTCAATCTATGTAAAAAAAATGAGCAAAAAAATCAACTCCCAAAAGCCATTTAAGTTACAAATATTGATATTGTTTCTCTCCACATTTTTATTCTTATTTTATTTTTTCTCAATTATATGTAAAAAAGATTTGAACTTTCATTTTTTAAAAATTTGAGTTCCAAATTCTCTCCCTTCCTTTCTCCCAGCCTTTTCCCTAAGAAGGCAAGCAATTTGTTATTTATACATATAAAGTCATGTAAAACATTTCCATATTAGAAATATGTTGCAAAAGAAAACACAGACAAAAAAGAAAATAAAACTTTTCCATGCTATTAATTTTTTTCAGATTCTGTCAGTTCTTCTCTGGAGGTGGATAACTTTTTAAATCATAGCTCCTTTGGGATTATCTTGGATCATTATATTGCTGAGAATAGCTAAGTCATTCACAGTTGATCATTGTACAATATTGCTGTTACTGTATATACTGTTTTTCTGGTTCTGTTCACTTTACTTTGCATTAGTTCATATAAGTCTTCCTAGATTTTTCTGCAATCATGTTGCTTTGTCCTTCTATGACAATCATATGCCACAAATTATATAGCCGTTCCCCAATTGTTGAGGTTCTCCTCATTTCAGCTCTTTGCCACCTCCAAAAAAAGTTGCTATCAATATTTTTATATATATAAGTTTTTATCCTTTTTCATAGTGGTGTTTCTGGGTGAAAGGGTATACACAGTTTTATATTTCTTTGGGCACAGTTCCAAATTGCTCTTCAGAATGGTTAGATTAGTCTATAACACCACCATTAGTGCATTGGTATCCCAATTTTTCCACATCTCTTCCAACACTTGTCATTTTTCTTTTTGTCATATTAGCCAATCAGATAGATATGAGGTGATGCTTGAATTGTTTTAATCTGCATTTCTCTAATCAATAGTGATTTAGAGCCTTTTTCTTACGATTGTAGATAACTTTGATGTCTTATAAAATTGGCCTGTTCATATTCTTTTACTAGTTGTCAATTAGAGAATTACTTGTATTCTTATAAATTTGACTCAATTCTCTCTATATTTGAAAAATAAAGCCTTTAACAGAGAAATCTCCCCTTCTCCACTTTTCTGCTTTCTTTCTAATCTTGGCTGCATTGATTTTCTTTGTGCAAAAACTTTTAAATTTGATGTAATTATTCACTTTATATGTCATATTTCTTGTTTGGTCATAAACTCTTTCCTTATTCATAGATCTGACAGGTAAAATTTTCCATGCTACCCTAATTTGCTTATTATGTCATCCTTTAAATCTAAATCATTTTGACATTTTCCTTGGTATACAGAATGAGATATTAGTCTATACCTAGTTTCTGCCAAACTCCTTGCCAGTTATCCCACTAGTTTTTGTCAAATAGAAAGTTACTGTCCCAAAAGCTTAGATCTTTGAGTCTATCCAACACTTGATTACTATCGTCATTTACTAGTATAAATAGTGTACTTAATGAGCACCAGATTGTTTTGATGATTATTGCTTTGTAAAATACAGTTTTATATCTGGTACTTCTAGGCCATCTTCCTGTACATCTTTTTTTTTTTTTTTTTCCATTGAAACCCTTGATATATTTGACTTTCTGTTTTTCTAGAAAATTTTTGTTATTATTTTTTCTGGTTCAATAAAATTATTATTTTTATGGTTATATGATTGGTATGGCATTGAATAAATAAATTTAGGTAGCATTTTCATTAGGTTCAGTCTCCATATGAGCAATTAATACTTCTCCAGATGTTTAGATCAGACTTTATTTGTGTGGAAAGTATTTTGTGATTATGTTCATATATTACCTGGGTTTATCTTGATAGGTAAACTCATAAGTATTTTTATATTGTTTGCAGTTATTTCAAATGGAATCTATCTTTCTATCTGGATCCTGTTGATAATTTATAAAAATGTTGATGATTTATGTGAGTTCATTTCATATCCTGCAACTTTGATAGTTGATTCTCTAGGATTCTCTAACAAGAATCTGCCTAGTCTAATTCCTTCCACTTCTTTTTCTTTTGGTATTGCTGTAGCTGGCATTTTTAGTACAATATTGAATAATATTGGTGATAATGGCCAGTCTTACTTAACCCTGATTTTATTGAGAAGTTTATCCCATCATAAATAGTGTTTGCTGATTGTTTTAGATAGATATTACTTATCATTTTGAAGTGTATGGGGTGTTCAAGAAGGACTAGTGCCTCTAGTGGGAGGCCTTGCTGAGAGGCCTGAGCTGCTCATCTACTTTTGGTGTCTACCTATGGTTCTAAAAAAGCTATACTAGTTCAGAGTCCATAACCCAGCAAACCATCTTGGCAGACAAAATAAACTAAGTTGTCATACCTGTTGTGAGTTAGGAGAGTATTTATCCCAAGCATGTAAAGACTTTCCTCAGAAGCAGATGAAAACAATATGTTCAAAGGCTGTGAAAAAGACTGAAGCTGGCTCAATGAAGTGCTTAGAGTTTGGTCAAATATTGAAGACATTAAGGTCATCTATTGCTTTCCTGGTCATCACCAGTCATGCTGACTTTTGTCTTGCCACTAGACTTCAATGACTGGAAAAGAGTGCAACTTTTTCTCACTTAAATCCAATTATACATGAATTAAGGTACCGCCCTTGTGATGTCATTGGTCCCCTTGGAAAATGAGGGATAAACAACAACTTATTATTCCCATGCTTTCTAGTTGTTTTTGTTGTTGTTTTTAACAATGAGTGTTATATTTTATCAAAAAAAAGTTTTCTGCAATTATATTCTGTTTCTAAGATAAAGTTATTTAACTATTCTATTTCCTCTTCTGTTAATATGAGCAATTTATATTTATGTGAGTATTCATTCATTTCACTTAGATTGTTAGATTTATTGGCTTGTAATTGGGTAAAATAGCTCCTACAGATTGCTTTAATTTCATCTTTATTGTTGGTGAATTCATCTTTTTCATTTTTGATATTGGTAATTTGATTTTCTTCTTTCTTTTTAAAAAGCAAATTAATTAAGGGTTGATTTTATTGTTGTTGTTTTTCTTCATAAAATAAGCCCTTAGTTTTATTTATTAGTTAAATGGTTTGCTTTCCATTTTATTAAATCTCTGCTTTGACTTTCAGAATTTCTAATTTGGTGTCTAATTGAGAATTTTCAATTTATTTTCCTGATTTTTTAATTGACCACAAGGAGGCAGAGTTATATTCAGTCCCTCCATCCTAATTCTCCTCACTCTTCCATGGAGTGGAATGGGTCAGAAGATAGTATAGAAAGTGTCCTCTAGTTTAGCCTGAGTGATTCCACCCAAAGGAATGGATCTATCTAAAGGATAACACAATTTTCTCACAGTGCCAACCTAAGGACATAATTGAATACAAGAAGCGTCCACAGATGCACCTGAAAGATCATGGTATCATTGATCTAGGGTTGCAAAGGATCTAAGAGGCCATTTAGTTTTATTTTAAAGATGACTAAATAGGGGGCCAAAGAGGTTAAGTGATTTGCTTTAGCATTAAGGTAGAATCAGGAAAGGATCTGAAGGAAGCCAAAGAAGAAAGAAGGCAGAGATGAGGAAGAGGAGAACAGTTGGCATGGGGAGGAGTTAGAGAAAATGCCCTGAATTGGGAGATTTTGTTGGGAGTGTCTTGGTGGAAGACCAAGGAAGAAAGCCAGTGACATTGAAATGCATGAGGAAGGAGGAAGGTGTGAGAAGTCTGGAAAGATTGGAGAAGGCCAGGTTGTAAAGAGCTTTGAAGATAAGAGTTGGGTGGTATTTTTTGTTGTTGTTTTATTCCTGTGTTTTGTTTTCCTATTACAAATATTTATAATTTCTATATGTGTGTGTATATATGCATGCCTGCATTAGTATGTTTCATCATCAGGACTTTGGAATCATGAATAGTCATTGTATTGATCATAGTTGTTTATCTTTATAATATTGTTCCTGGATAAATTGTTCACTTGATTTTACTCATTTCATTCTTCATCAATTTATAAAAGTCTTTTAAATATTTCCACAATATTGATGTATAAATTGTTCCTTTGCTTACTTCACTCTGAGTCAGTTCATGTAAGTCCATGACTTTTTGAAATCATCTATTTCCTCATTTCTTATAGCACAATACTATTCTTTCACATTTATGGTGGTGTTCCTTAATTGATGGACATCCCCTTAGTTTCCAGGGTTTTTTTGCCACCACAAAAAGAGATAATTAAATATTTTTATATTTATTAGATAAATTAAAACAATTCATACTGATCAGAGGGTCAAGATGCTCCCAAAAGGAAAATGGTAAATGTTGGAAACATGTGAAAACAGGTACATTGGTGTATTGTTGAACCTGTAAACGAGTAAAACTATTCTGAAAAGCAATTTGGAATTATACATAAAAACTTCTGAGCAATGTGTGACCTTTGATCACTACGCCATTTCTAGCCTATACCCCAAAAAAGGATTTTTATATTTGATCTTAGAGGAAACTACTGCAATTTATTGAATGAGGCAAAAGGTGGAAGATGGTGGGAAGGCAGGGATAGAAGGTGATATATTCAGATCCTTTCAGTGTAAAGATTAATTTAATAGTTGAGTAGCAGGTGGATGGGAGAAGGGTGAGAAGAGATGATACCTGGGAGGATGATAATAACCTGGATTAGTGGCACCCAAAATCAAATTGAATAGGGATCACTATACCATGTATAAGGATCCCTGCAGGCTGCATATTGATTTAGTTTTAAATGTAATATTATCTACATTTTATTTTATTTTATTTGCAAGGCAACTGGGTTGTGACTTGTCCAGGATCAAGTAGGAAGTGTTAAAATATCTGAGGCTGGATTTGAACTCAGTTCCTCCTGATTTCAAGACCAAAGCTCTATGCACTGATTCATCTAGCTGCCCCAACAACATTTTTTTTTTGGTATTTTTATTTATTTTGTTAAATATTTCCAAATTGCATTTTAATTTGGTTTGGGCTGCACTTGGGAGTGTTGCAGCAGTATGTTTGACACTTCTGCCCTAGACAGTAAGTAGTAGGGAAGTTCAGAGGGGAAGGGGTTTTATTTTGGGGGGAAGGAAGATAATAAGTTTAGTTTTAAACATATTAAACTTAAGATTTCTACAGGGTTTATGATGCCTTGGCAAGAAGGACTACTTCATATGAGATGGGCATGGGGAGAGGAAAGTGATAGTGAGATTAAGAGGAGAAAGAGGGATGAGAAGAGTAAACTCTTAGTAAATGGCCTTATTTTTTTCAGTGAAATATGAGGCAGGTTCTCAGCTGAGAGCGTGATGGGAAGGGGGAATTACAGCAAGTTTGAGGAGGGATGAAAAAGTTTCAAAAACCAAGTTGGGTTGGTGAGTTAATGAAAATGGTGTTAAAAAGATTACCTTGCAGCAGTGAGGCCCCATTTGAGATGAAGTAACATAAATCTGTAGCATGGTTTTGTGACTTTCTCCTGCATGTGAATAGGAGTTAAGGCAGCAGCTGGGGGAAGTAACCTGAGGCTGAGGCTTCGCAGAAGACTGGATGAGGCTCGTGGAACTCAAGAGAATGTCTAATATAGAGTTGAGTTGGTTCACCAGAGGGCCAAGCTAGGGAAGAGAGCACACTGTAACTTGTGCCGGAGTAATGGATAGTCTAGGACAAAGTTTCTTTTAATTGTGTTTGTGACTATATGGAGTCTTGTAACTGAACATGAGGGTCACAAAATTATTGTTTATTATCAGTAAATGTTTGATTTGCATATCTATTTTATATACTTACATACCTGGGGTTTCATAAACATTTTTTGGGGTGAAAAAGCATTGTGAGTGAAAAAGCCCTGGACTAGGAAATAATTGAGGGATAGAGAGATTGGAGGTCATGGTGAGGACAAAACAGGGTTTGGTGTTTCAAGGCAGGAGGAGAGGAGGAATTACAACAGATTATAATCAGATAAAGAAATGTCAGAGATCATGAGTGTGGCAGTTGTACAGCAAGAATCAGGACCATCTCAGTGTGTTGTTGAGGTGAGGTAGAAGACTAGGTCATGTAAAGTTGAGGAATTATGAAATTAGGATGTTTAAAGTAATATGTATATTGAATTCCCCAGGCAGAGGTGTGTTTGGAGCCAGCTCATATGGATTGCTATATTTTCAATGTGATCATTTATATCTTGGAATGGCAAATGCTTCATTTCAAGGATTCATTTGTTGTTTTATTGATTGTCAAGAAAATGATGTGATTATATTGAAATTGTAAGAAAATAAGGCAATTAAAGAATGACTTGTATTTTTTGGGTAAACTTGACTCAGTTCTTTTTTGTATGTTTGCACAGCATGTATAAACTTTGTCAATTTGCTTACTGTTTCAGAGGAGGGAGAAGAAGAAGGGAAGTATAAAATTTGGAACTCAAAACTTTAAACAAAAGTATAAGCATGCAATTAAGGAAAAATAGAATATAGTTAAAAAAGAAAATAATAAAATTAAACTTAAAAGTGTGTTGTACATAAGTTTTTGGGGAGGAAGCCAGTTGTTAAAACAATTACAAGCATACCCTACATGTATGGAGAAAAGAGTTGGGAAGGAGAAGGACTGTGAGCCCAAGCACTTAATTCATGGAAAAAAGAAGGGGAGTATCCTGGAGGGTACCAGGAGGGAGACAAATAGTTACCAGAATTTTGATTGGGTGATAGGTATGAATGGAGTAGATCTCAAAAGTGAAGATGGAAGGGGGAAATCTGTAAGTGGCAACGGGGAAACAAGGAATATTTCAACTCTCTGAAACTGAAATTCATTACTGTCTCATCAAGAGAGCCAGAAATGCATAAGATGGGAAAGGAATAGATTTAGGATGAAATCAAGTCTGTTTCCTGTGGTGCATTTAAAAAGCACAGAAGGGGTGTGGAATCTTAGAGCATTGGAAGGGGTTGAGTTTAGGGGAATCGGAATAAGAGATCAGGCAGTGGGATTGGGGTGTGTGTGTGTGTGTGTGTGGAAAATTTTGAAGGATGACACAGTTGGATTTAGAATCATTGGGATGCAGAGGTATGATGGGGTGGAAATTTATTAATCACTGAGGAATGAGTTTAAGTCAATTATCAACATCCTTAGATAACAGTTTAGCTTTAGGATGATGTCTTTTGGATGAGGGGACCAGTTGGGTAAATGGAAAGAATGGCAGTCTTCCTGGGACTAGAGGAAGGAAGTACACAAATCCTCCCAAAGGCAGGAGATGGGTGCATGATGAAACAGAACTTCACCAATAACCTCTCTAGGTTTCCTGCTTAAAACTGTGATGTGGTTTGTTGTCTTTATTTTTAAATTGAATGAAACTGTGTATGGTCAAGTGGATAGTATTATCCACTAGATTAGGATTAGCAGACCATTTTACTACTTAATGGGGGACTCTGGGCAAAACAGCCCAGAACAACCCTGTTGAAAGCCATTGATATTTCCCATTCAAATGGAGGGTCTTGTTAATGTGAAAGTTGGTATATCACAAGCCTTGCTCTCCCTGAAGCCTCCTAGGTGCCATACCACCCATACAAAACTATAGAATGAAAAAGAAGAGACCTTTAAGATAATTTTATCCATGTTACTTTTTGCTAATCCCTATATTTCCTTCTCAGTTTTCCTCATCTGTTAAATGAAGTTGTTTGACAAAGGGATTTCAGGAGTCTCTTCCAATTCTAATATCTATGACCCTATGCTATAGAATTTCTCATATCCCATTTCACAGGTGAAGAAACTGAGATGAAATGACTTGATATAGAGATCTCATCCCTACAGGTTGACATTGATCCATTAATCAGCAATTAGAGATTCAACTAATTAGTAAACAGAGTTTAGGACTATGTATTGGTATCTTGACTTCCTTCCCCAGTTCAGTGTCCTTTACTACTTCAGAAAAACTCATTTCCTTATAGGAAGAGAATGTATTTAGGTGTTCCTTCTAGTGTGGTGGCAGCTAGGTGGCTCAGCCAATAGATTGCTGAATTCTTCCTGAGTTTAGATATGTCCTCAGACACTTCCTAGCTGACTGATCCTGAGCAAGTCACAGCTTGTCTCAGTTTCCTTATCTGGAAAAGGATACGGCAAACCACTCCATTAAGTTTGCCAAGAAAACTCCAAATAGGGTTATGAAGAGTGACACAACCAAAAAATGACTGAACAAGAATCCTTCTAGTCTCTCCTTTACTGGTTGTTACCATGAAAATCAGTAGAGTTTCTGTAAGGGTAACACTTTGTAAAGATTAATTTACCTTCATTTTCATTTGGTGAGATGAGTAGGTATTCTGAGATTCTTCTCTCCATTTTAAAGAAGGAAAAAATAAGAACAAGAAGGGTAAATGGAAGTCCAGCTTTGCAACTCATTCCTTAATTTTCCAGGCCCCTCTTTAGCTGACCACTTTTTAAATTAGAAATAATAATATTTTATAGCAGGGGTGATGACATGATTAACGAATGATTATAAACTATTTAGAAATTTGGCCCTATAATTATTAAGCTGATTATTCCCCAATTACTGATAAACTGTGTACATAGTTATTTGAATCATTTTCCTATTCCCTCCCCTTACCACTCTTTATCCCCTTATTCATTTGTTCATTCGTTCATTCATCCATTAATTTAAATTCTAGGATTAAAAGGAAAATGACCCCATGGCAGGTTTTAAGAGCATCCAACCACTGAATTGGAGAAAGAATGGAAGGGAGAATCACCCAGGCCCCTTAAGAGGTTAAAAGCAGTCTGCTCAAATTCTCCACTTAATTGTCTCAAGCTGGGGAAATGGGCTGAGGGGATGGAAGGGGGGTGGGGCGGGGTGTGATTCATTAATTGGCCCAAGATGGGGGTTTGTCATTCCAGGCCCTGTTATCCCCTTTCCTGTCCAGAGTACTTGCAGCCTTGGCCCAGGGACACATGGGGATGCGGATGGGGGCTGGGAGTGGGAGGGCTGCTCTCTCCCTGAGAAGTTCTGGAGCTGGTTAAGTCTGAGCCCACACAGAGCACTTAGGCTGGGGTAAGAGAAAATGCTTTGGTTCTTCCTTTCCTCTCTCTCCCCACCCCCTTCCTGTGGCTTTGAATTGTTTGTAGCATTATCTGAATCTTTGCGGTTCCCTATGTACATGGAATGAGAAAAACAATCCTCCAACCACAGGCTGAAGGGGCCTTGTTTTCTGTCCACGGTTTGGGTTGATTTCAGTCTCTTTTCTTTAAAGATCTGTGCAAATCGCTTGATGGAAAGACTAATAATAAAGGGAGAAGTCAGAGTCTTTCTCATTGAAGAGTCATCAAATACTAATAAGTAGGACACTGGAGGGCAACACAGGGAAAATCACTAAAAACAGAAAGATCCTGGGTCTGAAGTCAGATGAACTGAATTCTAGATCTCCCACTGCCGTTTTTTACCATGACCGTGGACAAATCACTTAAGTATTGAAATTAATTTCCATCTCCTCATTTATATGAAGAATAGAGAGAAAAAAGCATTCCATGCTCTGTGCTAACTCAATGTGCCTCTCGTTTGTAAAATGAATGGTTAGATAAAATGATTTTTAAAGTTCCTTCGGTTCTAAACTTCTGTGAGTATCTTAGAAAGCAAAAGTGTCAGAGCTAAATTTAAATTTCTTTTCCATACCTAATGAAGAAAGCAATACAGTTAACTGGAATCTAAAACGGGATTGCAGTTGACATGCAGGATTAACAATGTCAGCTGACTCCCTTGAAGCCAGTCAGAACATCTGTACCTTCATTCCTCCTCTGCCATACACAGCAGTGGTTATGTCCCCAGTCTGGTGATCTGTAATATATAACTCCAAAATTCCTCTCCCCAATTCTTAGCCTCCAATCCTATCTTTCCTTGTGTTTCATCCTCTTTTTCCTCCTGTTCTCTACCCTGACCAGAGTTCCCAGGCTATCCCCCCTGCTCTGGCCTCCCTTGGTTAATCAGTTGAACTTTTTACTCTGCCCTCTGCCCTTGAGTCCCTTGCCTCCTCGTCCCACTGGAGAAAGTCTTACCACTGTGCTGACTGGGACCCACTGCCCATTTGTGTTATATAAGCTCTCCCTGCTGCTCACCAGTTTTTTTTCCTCATTTATGACTGAATTCTCTTCAATTCCCTTCCGTGTTTGTTCCAAATTTCTTTTCAACCCACCCCAACTCCACCTCCTCTCAAGCAGCAGAAGATCTTGCCTTATAAACTCACTGACAAATTCCAGGCTGTTCTTTTGGAGCTCCCTCTTCTCTCTAAACCTATACTTTAAACTACCTCCATATAATCCCTTACTGTCTTTCAGGCTCAGAGAAAAGGGGGCCTTTGCCTTTGTAAATATCTGATTCCATCCTCTTCAATTTTCTTTGTATGTTCCTTCTATCATCCCTTTTCTTTCCCCAATTTTCAATCTTCCTCTTGTTCACTAGCACCTTCCCTTCTGTTTATTGAGGTTGTTAGTGGAGAGAGTACTGGGTTTTGAGTGAGAAATATTTGAGCTCAAATCCTGCTCGAGAAACTCCTTAGATATATGAAGTTACTAAATTTCTTTCAGTTTCAGTTTCTTCATCTATAAAATGGGAATAATAATAGCACATCACTCTGGCTGTTGTGAGAATCAATTGAGATGATATAGTATAACCCCAACTTCTTTTCATTCTTCTCATTTCAATGATACTGAACCCCTTTCTGCCAAAGAATAAATTCTACTTTGCATACATTGTTGTCTATTCCTTTATTTCTATTTTTTCAGCCCTATTTTGCTTATACTTCACTTCAGTTTTGCCCATTGCTTCCACTGGGTCTTCTGGAAAAGGCTGTTTCATAATTGACAAGCTTCCTAAACTCCTTCTCTTTATTCTCCCATCTTTTGGTACTCATTGAAACCTGGCCTCCTACACCTCCCTGAGGAAACAGCAACCCAATCCAACCTTTTGGGTACTAACTGGATTTTTTCTCTTATACCCATTCATTTACTGGTTTAATCCTCCAAATTTATCATTCACTCTGTATCTCACTAGCCATTTTCTCCCTCCTTCTTCATTGAGTTCATTTCCTTGTTCACAATTGTCCTTTCTGCCCCATCTCTTGCCCTCATCATAAGGACTTCAACATATATTTTTTCTTTTCCTTCCTCCCTCTTTTCCTTCCTTCCTTCTTTCCTTTTTTCCTTCCTTCCTTCCTTCCCTTTCTTCCTCCTTTCTTTCCTCCCTTCTTCTCTTCCTTCCTTCATCTCTTCCTCTCTCCCTTCTTTCTTTCTTTCACTTAATAATATTTTACTTTTCCAATTACATGTAAAGATAGTTTTCAGTATTCATTTTGGTAAGATTTTGAATTTCAAATTTTTTTCTTCCTCCCTCTTTTACCTTTCCCACCCCCAAAACAGCAAGTAATCTGATATAGGTTATACATGTACAATCATTTAAAACATATTTCCATGTTAGTCAGTTGTGAAAGAAAAATCAAAACAAAAGGGAAAAACCATGAGAAAGAAAAAACAAAAAACAAGGAATGAAAAAAATACACTTTGATCCATATTCAGTTTCCATAGTTCTTTCTCTGGATGCCGACAGCATTTTCCATCTCAGATCTGTTGGAATTGTCTTGGAGAACTGTATTGCTGAGAAGAGCTAAGTCTGCCATGTGGCCCATCACACAATCTTGCTGTTACTGTGTTCAGTGTTCTGGTTCTGCTCACTTCACTCAGCATCATGCCACAAACATCTTGATGTTCCTTTACATACCTTAACTTTATGGGTTGGCTGCTGATCTCATCTTCCATTCCACTCTCTTCTACAAAGAAGGATGACCATAACCTTGATCTTGCCCTCATCCACAAGTATTCCATTTTCATGTCTATTAATTCAGAAATTCCTTTAGCCAATCATAATCATTTGTAATTCCATCTTTCCCTTTGCCTAAATACTCTTAACTTTCTTCATTATCCTCAACATGATCTCTAATTCCTCTCATTATTCAGGTCCTGTCTATATTCTTCTCCCTTTGTAGTCTTCACTCCTTGGCAAATCAGTCCAACTCTACACTGTCTTCTATACCTAAATTTTTTGTTCTTTATTATGCCTTGCCAAATTTCAGTGTGGAATTACTACTACCATCTGCTTTCTTTGTTCCAACTCACATAGAGATTGAACTCATGATTTAATTGATAATGGGAACTCTGGGGAGGAAACTCCTGCTGCCAATACGCTAGCACCTTCCTATAATTTATGGTTTTAGAGAATTACCAATAGCTGGGGTTGACAAACTACTTCTTGAGGACCAAGTCTACCCCAATACCTGTTTTTATAGGAACTAAGGATGACTTTTATATTTTTAAATACAATAAAATTTTATATAAAAATGAAAAAAAATCATTCTTAGCTCTCATAATTACAAATGAGCTTATTTTCTGGGTCCAGATCTAGTTTCAGACACTTACTAGCCAGAGGACCAGCCTGGGTTATAGTGCCAGGCCTGGAGTGAGGAAGATCTGAGTTCGAATGCAATCTGACATTTACTAGCTGTGTGACCCTAAACAAGTCATTTAACTCTTTATGTCTCAGTTCCTCCTCTGTAAAATGAGCAGGAGAGGAAATGGCAAACCACTTCATTATCTCTACCAGAAAAACCTCAAATGGAGTTATAAGCACAACTGAAACAACTGACAAACTCTAAAACATTCACCTCACAAAGTATTTTGGATATATATTTTTAACTTCTATTTAGTTTGTAAGTCTTATTTTCATTGAGGGTATGACAAATTCTGATTAATATGTTGATATACTAAGAAGTGGAATTATTCCAGAATTATAGAAATTTCCAAACAGAAACAAAATGTTGTAACTTTTTCTGATGCAATTAAGTATTAAAAAAAGAAGAAGAAATTTATCTAAAAGATGGACATAAACAGACTTCAGTAGCCTAGGAACTCACCTGATTTCTAAATCTTATTGAAAAATGTTGGATCATAACCAAGGTGAGACTTGGAAAAATGAACCATTTTTCAAAGGTCAAAGGTATATTTAATGACTAATGCAATAAAAATATGGTTTTGTGATGAGAAATTCAAGAATGTGTCAAAATCTTGTGAAATCAGTGCAAAATTGTGTAAAACAAACAGCTGGAGCAAAAGAAGATATAGCATGTTAACATTTTAACAAATGTAGAAAGTTGTTGGGCTTGCTATATGTCAAATTTAATTATATTACTTTATCCCTATATATATATATATAATATATATATATGTAAGTATATATGTCTCCTCTCCTCAGCTAATGTTCTTGGGAGAAATTATTTATTTATACTAGGTGTGTCTATTTCTTTTCTTCCAGTTCTTCTAAATCCTCTCCATTCTGGCTCTTGATCTCATCATTATATTGAAATTACTCTGAAATTATCAAGGAGCTCTTAATTTTGAATTCTGGTTGACTTTTTAAAAAATCTTTATTCTTCTTGACCATTCTGCAGCATTTGACACTGTTGATCACTGTCTTGTTAACAGTCAACAAGCATTTATTAGGTACCTACTATGTTCCAGACATTGTGCTAAATACTGGAGATGCAAAGAAAAGCAAAATAAACAAAATCCCTGCTTATAGGGCAGCTCATAATCTAATGGGAGAGATAATATGCAAACAACTATATATCTATGAAAAGAAGAATAAATTGGAGATAATAGAAGGAAGGCACCAACATTAAGGGGGATAGAGTAAAACTTTTTTGTAGAAGGTAGGATTTTAATTAGAACTGGAAGGAAGCCAGGAAAGAGAATCCAGAGAGAGAATTCTAAGAATGGAGGGCAGCTAGTGAAAATGGATTATCTGGATTAAGAGATGGATTATTTTATTCCATGAACAGCAAAGAAATCAGTGTATGGAACCTTGAGGGAATACCTAAGGTTAGGGAAACAAGAAACATGATGGTACAGTAAATGATGCAGTAAAAAAGCAGTTAGTCAATTGGGAGGTTCATGGGAGCCAAGGAGGTGAGAACATTAAGGTTTAAGTGTGTCAATAACTCTAAGGAAGGTCAAAGAGAATTAAAAGTTGAGAACAGAGCAGATTAGTGGTAGATTTATGAGTCAGATAACAAGGGGTAAAGAATAAAGAATTAAATTACTGAGAGGGAGCTCCCAGAGGAAAAGAGAGTGAATGTTTAAGGACCTATGCAAAAAAAGAAGAATCAATTCTTCCTTAAAGACCGAACAGAGGAGGAGAGGAGCAAAGAGATTCTCAGGTGTATATAGGAGAAATAATAGGAAGAATGGGAGAAAAAAAAAAACGAAACTCATGGTATTTAGCCTTGATTTTCTCAGTTGAGTAGAAGGTGAGATTATTTGCTGATAGAAGGGAAATGTGGGTTCATTGAGAGCTTGAGGTAAGGGAAAGTTAAGAAAAACTGATACAGATATTTTGATAGAGAACAGGTCAAGGATATAAGCAGAGAAAGTAGGGATAACCAGGATAAATCTGAATAATTTAGGATTTTTGCAGGACAAACATTCATGGCAGAAATCAGTTCATCATCAAGTAGTTATTAAGAGCCTATTATATGCCAGATACCATGCTAGGCTGTGGATGCAAAGAATAAAACAAACCCTACTAATGATGAGCTTACATCCTGTTCTAATGGGAACAGCATACAGATAAGGTAATTTGGGAGGGAGACTACTAACTAGTGCTTGGGGAAATCAGAAAATTGTGCCTGAGCTCTATGTTAAAGGATGTATATAGGATTCAGCGAGGTTGAGGTAAGGATGGAATTCATTCCAGGCATGGGGGACTATCCCCAAGTTCAAAGGCAAAGAAATGGGAGGTGTAATAACATGTGTAAGGAACAAGGAGATACCATTTTGGCTGGATCATAGAGTGTTGAACTGGGAGTAATGCCCAATGAGACTAAGAAGATAGATTAAGGCTATAGAGTTTTAAAAGCTCAACAGAGGATTTTATGGTTTATCATGGAGGCAATAGAAAACAACTAGGGAATTATATGGTCAGATCTACCCTTAAGAATAATTACATTGGTAGTGTTAGGATTGACTGGAGTGGTAAGAGACTTGAATCAATAAGACTAATATTCTTGCAATACTCTTAAGTGATGAAGGCCTGAATTAAAGAAAGTATTTAAGAGTCAAGGGAATATTTGAAAAAAAAAAAATGAGAGGATATATTAGCTCCACATGGTTGTTGTTTTTACTCCCTAAGACTACTTAATTGCTGTATCCATCTCAGGATCACTGTTTGCTCTGGGAGCTTAATATTTACAAGAAAGGAGACACAAACTGGAAGAGGCAGTCTGTTCTCAAATTTTCTAAAACAGTATATGTGGTCATACTCATTTGAACATTTTTCATTTCTTTTGGCATTGGGCAGGGTACCCAGGCCCAAGCTGGGATCCCTCATTCACTTCTCAGTATTATCCCCGTAAGGAAAATAGTTAAATTTCATTAAATTTTAGTGAGAATAGAAGCTGTCTCTCCTTTTAAATTGACAAAGGCCCCAGCCCCTACCACTAATTCTGTAGTGGTTCTCTGGCTCATTTTTTGTTTTTCATAATTCTAGAATCTCTAAGATTTTGGGAAGACTCAAGCATTGTCTGCCTAAATTGTCCCTTTAGTGCCCGTAGCAAAGAGTCTCAAGAATGTCCAAATGGAATAATTACCAGTGGCTTTTCAAATGCAATTATTTACAAGTCACAAACTGGCCATTCAGTACACTACAAATTAAGTCTTCAGGCTTATACCTCGAAGCTGTAATAGAGATCATTTATGGCAACTCTCCTCCCCCATACAGAGTAATGCAAATTTAACGAATAGTAACTTGTAATATTTATCATCCTTAGGGTATGGTCCTTAATGCTCCAGAACACATTTGTGTCAGTCTGTAGTCACTGACTTCTCACAGACAATAATCCCTTGGGGCTCCTCTTCCTTCACATTACACTTACCCCACTTTAGCCATGAACCCAATCCTGCCAACTAATGCCAAATGTCTTAAATCAGGCTTGACTCAGGTTGGTCTGGTGGTTCAGGTTAGGGATCAGAACAACATGAGTCATTCAAAGACTATCTTAATTGGAAATCCTCCTGAGTGAATTTTAAAGGGATGTTGTGTTGTTTATTGTTGTTGTTGTTTCTTTCTCATTTAAAAGGATATCTCATGATAAATGGGACACAGGTGTTAGCAAGGACACAAGCATTCAAGTTTGTGTTAAGATTAAAGATTAGTGTAAGAAGGAGATGGGAGGTAGCTCTGACATGGCTGGCATTTGAGACACTTGAGATTGCTGTTTCAACTGCTGTTTCTCACTAACTTGATGGAGCAGCCTGAGGCCATGTCTGGAGAAGACTGATTATTTCAGACTTTTCTCTGAGAGACAGTTGATAAAAGTAGGGGATGTACTTGTTTTTCCACCCTCCTTTTCTCCCTCTGTATGGAGGAGTTTTTCTGGTCTTTAAAGTTTGTTTACAATCTCTACTTAATTACTTTGACCATTAGCATAGGTAAAGTTTCCACTGATCATAATTGCTTCTTGCTTTGCATATTTCCTTATTTGTGAATAGGAGGTTACAAAGAGACAGAAATAGTGACAGGCAGACATACGGAGAACAGATACTCTCTTTGAATTGTTGGGGAGGAGTTCTTTTTGATTGGGAGCTCTGAGATTGGAAAGAATCAGTTGAATGGACAACCTATAGACCTTGTCCATCAGCACATAGATCTTGGAAAGCTGTTGCATATGTTCAACAAGCTGGGCCCAGAAAAGCAGGATGAATCGTCTCTGGGAAATTTCAAAGGTCTTTAATGGCTCCAAACATCTCCCTAAGATAAATGTCCATTTAAGAAAAATAGCAGTGACCCACTGGTATTGTTTGATATGTCACAGGACACTGCAATCCCAAGGAATTGATAATGAACGTAACTCAGAGGGCACTGGAGAGGTGGACATAAGTGTGAACCAGAGTAAAAGATTTTGTTGTTAGAAAACATTGTCTAACAATAAGATGGTGATGGACTTGGCTTTTTTCAACAATGAGCTGATTGAAGACAAGTCTAATAGACTTGTGAATGAAAGAGCTCTCTCCACACCCAGAGAGAGAACTATGAAGATTGAATGTGGATTGAAGCATAGTATTTTCGCCTTTTTTTTTTTTTTTTTTTGGTTGTTGTTTGCTTGTGTTACTTTTTCCTTTTGATCAGATTTTTCTTGCAATAGTATGATGAATATGGAAATATGTTTAGAAGAATTGCACATTTAACCTATATTGGATTGCTTGCTGTCTTGGAGAGGCAGGAAGTGGGGAGGGAGGGAGAAAAATATGGAACACATGGTTTTGCAAAGGTGAATGTTGAAATCTATGTTTGCATGTATTTGGAAAAATAAAATACTGTTGAAAAAAGTTAAAAAAAAAGATTTTGTTTGGTCATATTTGGCTCTTTGGGGCTCCTTTTGGGTCAAGCTCTCAGTGAACCCACATTAGGGGTTCAGTAGAGAAACTGAAATGATTTGCCATTTCCTCCTTTAGCTCATTTACAGATGAGGAAACTGAGGCAAACAGGGTTAAATGGCTTGCCCAGGATCACACAGCAGTAAGTGTCTGAGAACATATTTAAACCCATATCTCCCTGATTCTAAGCCTGGTTCTCTATCCACTGTGCCACTTAGTTGCTTCAGAGTAAAAGATATCATCCAAGAAAGCAAAAAAATAAAATGGAGTGGTCATATGATGAAATCAAAGATTAACCAATTGATTGATATCTTCACTAGGAAACTCTTAATGTCAAGGGAAAGCAAAAAAGAATCCTGGGATAAAATATATTTCAATTATGAAATTAAATTCATGTGACTGGTATGAAAATAGATTATATAATGTATCCCACCACTTTGAAACACAAATTCCCTGTTGCTAGAAAGTTTCTAGGGAAGTCATCCCCAGTCTAACAAGATGAATCTTGATCACACTGCACCTTGGCAATCTGTGGTGGTCTGGAATAAGATTATAGGATTTAAATCTGGAAGGAATCCTAGAAAATATCTAGTTCTAAATTCTCATCTTTCAATTAAGAAAATTGAGACCCTGACAAAGTTGAACAATGTGGCCTAAGTCATATTGGTAGGAAGTGGTTGAGCCAGGATTTAAACCCAGGCCTTTTAAATCCCCTGAATACTTTTCATTGAATATATTTTTGCAGCACCTCTCTTACCTCCTCCAAAAGTATTGATACTTTTTATATCATAATTATTCATTAATGAACTCAATCTCCCTATCTTAAAATCCAATCCCCTGTTAAAACAAAAAATAGCAGTTAAGTTAAAAAAAAAAAAGAAAGCAGTAAAAAGTAAAAACACTGACTGTATCTGACAGTGTGTACAATATAAAGGAGGGGCTTAACTTTCACTATCTGTTCTTGGGAATCGTTGGTTTTTTGATAATTCAGAGTTTGACTTCCTTTCCATTTGCATTGTTGTAGTCATTATGTACCCTGTTCCTTTGGTTCTACTTATTTCACCAGGTGTTTGACTCTTGATAAGTTTGCCAATATCAACTTTTTGCTTTCATGAAACCTGTTCTTTGTAAATCCTAGCCTAAAAAGGCTGAAAAGTCCATTTTTGCTCTACATGGATGTCATTTATTTCAGGAATAAGACATGATGTTTCTAATTTTTTAGAAGGATTTGGGCAGTCAAAGGGCTCTATGATGTTCTGTCATATCTTGCTACTTCCTCAACCCATCCTGTGCTAAAATTTCTCTCTCCAGATAGTCAAAATAGAAATCAGATTGATTATGCTTTGCAACCAAAAGTAGAGAAGCTCTCACAGGGGTCCTCAAACTTTTTAAATAGGGGGCCAGTTCACTGTCCCTCAGACTGTTGGAGGGCCCGACTATAGTAAAAACAAAAACTTTGTTTTGTGGGCCTTTAAATAAAGAAACTTCATAGCCCTAGGTGAGGGGGAAAATCGTCCTCAGCTGTCGCATCTAGCCCGCGGGCTGTAGTTTGAGGACCCCTGCTAGATACCATCAATTAAAACAAGACCTGGAATTCACAGTGGCTCAGATTATGAGCTTCTTATTAAACAATTTGTACTTAAATTGGATAAAGTAGGAAAAACATTAAACCACATAAGTATGATTTAAATAACATACTTTATGAATATGAAGTGGAGGTGATAAATATATTTAAGAGATTAGATCTGATAGATAGAATGCCCGAAGAACTATGGATAGGGGTCCACAATATTGTATAAGGGGCAGCAACAGAAAATATTCCAAAGAAAAAGAAGAGTAAGAAAAGCAAAATGACTGATGAGACTTTACAAATAGCTGAGGAAATAAGGAAAGTGAAAGGTGAATGGAAAAGAGTAAGACACAGATAGCTCCTAATTAATTTTCAGTAACTGGGGCTGTTTTTAAAGGTTGATTGCTAAGCCTCAGGAGGCTAGACTCTTCAGAGAAGATGACTCTTTGCCTGATCTATAAATGGGATCTGACAGATAAGCTTGACCCTTTTTGGATGTCACTTCACTTTCCTTGTTCAGAAGATAATCTTGGAGAGCAGATCTAATCACAGAGGGATAATTGGCTGAGTCTGTGCTGTGTACAGAGGGCGCAGTAATTGCTGCCTTAGACAAGAATCCATGAGGATTAGAGGTATAGATTTGCTTCTAGCAGAAGGTGAGAGATTGGAGTCCCTGAGAAGAGACCCTAATCAGGCAAAGAGATGGTAGTAGGCAGAGCATTTGATAAAATTTTCTGAGAATCCTATTATAGAAGATATTCCTGAGCATGTAGTTCATCGCCATTATGTTTTGGTATCTTTATCCATTTATCTACTTACCTACCTACCTACCTATCTGTTTATCTATCTATCTGTCTGTCTGTCTATTTTGGGGAATTCTTTATGTCTTTTCTGTGTGTGTGTGTGTATGTGTATGTGTGTAAAATAAAGACTCTATAATACAAAGACTCTATAATCTAATATACACTTATACCAAAGGCTTGTATAGGAACCAGGAATCTCCTTGTCCACTTTAGGAAGCCTAGAAACAATTTATTGATAAACTTTATTTTGGAGTTTTTCCCAAAGCAAATTCCAAAGTTGGGGAAAATTATAAGCCAACAATTAAATATGATCTTATGAAGTAATCCCTTAAACTCAAATCTGGTCCATGTGAGTTCAGGATTTTGGAGGGTTGTGGTCTCATGGGTTACAAAGGAAATGAGACTTTTAGTAGACTAGGGATTCTTAACCTTTTTTGTGTCATGGCCTCCATGGGCAATCTATTAAAGTTATGGATTCCTCAGAATAATGCTTGCTGCCTCCGTTCACAATTGGAAGAAATGCTAAATTTCTGTTAAAGGTTAATGAAAATGAAGATGTAAATCTCCCCCCGCCCCCTATAAGTTCCTGGAACCCAGATTTAAAATCACTGCAGCAGAGTTTAGGTGGAAATATATTTTAGGCATGAGGGTAATGTACACTGTGTACAGAAGTGCAGGAAGAAATCAGAAGCTAACAAACAGTCCAATTTGGCTGGAATATAGAGTTTATGAAGGAGATTAATGTGAAATTAGACTGACAAAGAAGATTGGAGCCAGAATGTGGGAGATTTTAAAATTCAGATGAAGAAATGTATTTATTTATAATGGGATCATATTTGTAAAGAGCTTAGCACAGTGCCTGACATGTAGTAGACACTTAATATGTGTTTATTCCTCTCTATTTGTTAAGCCACTGAAAGGTTTTGAGCAGGGGAGAGGTATGGTAAGTCATGATCTCCTCCCTACCTTTCTTTGGGCCACTTAAAGTCTTAATGACCTTAAAACCTTCCTTTTCCCTTCTGTACTTCTGAAACTGCCCTCTAGGCACTCAATGACAACCCAAGCTTTTCTTGTCTCATACCTTATGAAGATATGAGAGAGGTATCTTGGGGTAGTGGATAGAGGGACAGAGTGCCAGACCTGGTGTCAGGGAGACCTGAGTTCAAATTTAGCCTTAGACACTAGCTATATGGTTCTGTCTGTCTCAATTGTAAGTTGTTTCACTTGTTTCCTTAATTATAAAATGGGGATAATAACACCACCTACTTTCCAACATTTTATGGGAATCAAATGAGATAATATTTAGAAAGCACCTGCCTGGCAGATAATAGGCCCAATATAAATGCTTATTCTCTTCCCTCTGTCACATCTGCATATGGATCTGAACTTGGAATTGGGAAGACTTGGGTTCAGATTCCACCCAACATTTGCTATCTACATGATTGTGGCTGAGTCAATTAACTTTTCTGAATTTTAGGCTTACTTATCAAGTAAGATTAACTTATCAAGTTATGGATAGTTGAAATGTGAGATGGTGGAAAGGTTTCTGTATCAATGAAATTGCAAATGATGTATTTGTGTATTGTGATGATCTATCTATTATGTGTATCTATAGTGTAACTGCAAGTAGAGGCCATTTGCTGGATTTGGAGTTAGAAAGGCCTTAGATCCTGACTCTGACACTTGCTAAGTGCTTTCTGAGGACTTAATTTTGTGGTCCCAGCCAAGTCAGTCATAGATTGGCTGTAGTTGTGTTGAGGGAAGGAATCACCATTTTATTCATGTATTATTACATGGGGTTCTTGCAGAGAAGGGATTCTTCAAGGGAGAGTTGCTGAGGACCAGTACAGTGCCTCCTTTGTGCTATTGATTCCAAACAGGTAGGACAGCAACAAGATTATGTGATGATCAACTCTGATGGACAGGGCTCTTTTCAACAGTGAGGTGATTCAAGCCAATTCCAATAGACTTGTGATGGAGACAGCCATTTGTACCCAGAGATGGAGACTAAATGTAGATCACCACATAGAATTTTCACCTTTTTTGTCATTATATTTGTTTTTTTTTTTCCTCTCAATTTTTCCCTCTTTGATCTGATTTTTCTTCTGCAGCATGATAAATGGAAATGAGAATAAGACATGTTTAACATATTGGGTTATTTGCTATCTAGGGGAGGGCAGTGGGGGGAAGAGAGGGAGAAAAATTTGGAACACAAGGTTTTGCAAGGGTGAATGTTGAAAACTATCTTTGCTTGTATTTAGAAAATAAAAAGCTATTATTAAAAATAATTTATTTTTTTAAAAATACTATCATTTTATTTAAAATAATTAATTTATTTTGAAAAGCTATTATTTAAACAAAAACAGGTGGGAGGTTGTGTGTTCTGATCTCCCTTTCCATCTTTAATAAGAAGTAGAGAGTACGTCATTATCATCAAGCATTTTCTGTTCCATAATCTTAGATCTATACACCATTGAAGAATAAATGGGTCCCCTAAAGGGGGCATATTCCTCCTTCCAACTAATATTTATGCAGAATCTTAGTGTTTGCAAAGTACTTTACATGTATCTTAATGGAATTCGATAACAAATCGATAGGGTAGGTCCTATAGATATTATGTTTCCTATTTTACAGACAATAAAACTGAGGCTCATAGACCTTCAGTGACTTGCTACTGATTATAAAGCTACTATGTGTCATAGGTTAGTAGTGAACCCAGCCTGTGTTACCTAAATAACTCAGTTCATATGGATTCATTGTTCAGTGCCTCCTTTGAAGACATGGCAATTGACTCAATGACCTTGAAAAGTTCTTGTCATTCAACTGAGGACAGATGATATCCCAGCCCAGTGATGAAGGAAGGCAGACTCAGGCTCAAAGGACAAGCATTGGAGTCTGAACAGGGTCAGCTAGACTCATTGACTTCCTACTGACTCCAGATCTGAACCTCTGAAAATTTTTTAAAAAGAGCAATTAAAATGATCAAGGGCTCAGAATGGTTTCCATATGAGGAGAGACTAAAACAATCAGGTTGTTTCAGAGAGAAAAAGACAGACCAAGAAAGGGATGTGATTGGGGTTTATAAAATTATAAAGACCATCCCCCAATCCTAGAATATTGGAAGTGGGAAGTGAGTTGAGGGGGGAGATTTGGTGATTGAAAGAGAGATAAATAAAAAAAAATGCTACTGTAAAATATCATAAATGTGTAACTCATTATCCCCAAGAAACTGAGTGGCTTCAAAAATAGATGCAGATTTGAGAAGTTCTGAATTACATAAATTCATGGATTATTGACTCACAACTGGTTGTTAAAAAGAGGAAGTTAAGGGAATGTTCCTAGTTGTTTGTGGTCACTATCAAAATGTTAATTTCCAAACTATCTCAGTTTTATGAGCCAGTTCTAAATGTAGTCTTTGGATTTTTCTCTCTTGTCCCCATTAAAGTCATTTTCTTTTTCTTTTGTTTCTTTTGTTCTGCTTTAAGTTATTGTTGATATTTTCTGTTTTTTATATCACAAGAGTATTCCATGTATCCTTTTCATTCTCTCTTCCATATGATAATTATTTTTTTAAGAGGGAAAACAAGTTAACAAAAATGATTGATGCATTGAAAAATATAAAAATATGTGCAGTATGTAATACCTGTAGTATTATATATGTAATATGTGGTACATATAATATTACAGTATTACATTCTTTTCCACAAAAGAATAGGTTGAAGGTGTCTTCTCATATTACTTCATTTTAAAATCCCATTTGAGCTTATAATTTTCTCAATTTACTTTTGATTTTTTTTAGTTCTTTCCATTTACATTATTGTAGCTGATGTATATATTATTTTATTGCCTCTGCATACTTCAGTCTGCATTAGTTCACACAGATCTTTCTCTGCTTTTTTATATTTGTCATATACACAAATTTTTTAAAATTCACGCACCACAATTGGTTTATCCATGTCCCAACTGAGTGGCATCCTATCACAAAAATGTTGCTATGAATATTTTGGAAAAGATGGGAACTTTTTTTCTATCAATGGCTTCCTTAGGGGTAAAAATCCAGTAATAGATTCTCTGATTCAAAGGGTATGAACATTGTAGTAATATTATTTGCATAATTCCAAATTACTTTCCAAAATGATTGTGCCATTTTATGGCTCCATCAACAATGTATTAGTGTACCTATCTTTCACAATACCCCAACATTGAATGTTGCCACTTTTTCATTTTTGCCAGTTTGTAAAGGGTGATGTAAAGGGTGAACAAAAGGATTGTTTTGAAATTCATTCCTCTTATTATTAGTGATGTGAGGCTTATTTTTTTTTTAATGTGGTTGTGAATACTTTGCAATTCTTTTAAGAACTATTTCTTTAAATCCTTTGATCATTTATCAGAAAAAGGCTATATATATGTGTGTGTATATAAATATGTATATACATACACACAAATATGCATATATATTCACACATGTATGTATGTGTGTGTGTGTATATATCTTGAATTCCAAACTCTTCCAGAGAAATTTAATGCAAACTTTTCCCCCCATTTGACCACTTCCTTTCTTATCCTAGATGCATTAATATTTTATGCAGAACCTTTTTGTTTCATTTATTTATCTCTATTCTCTAATACTAGATAATTTGAATTCTGTGAATCCAAAAGGACAAGTAGTCCTTCCTCCTCGCTCCTTTGGTAGTTCCTTTACAGTAGATCTATTTTATTTTCTGATTTTAGGCCATATAAGCTCTTTATCTCACCTTCTAATAAATAGTTTGAGTATTTTTTGTTTTTGAAGTTATTCTTCCATTTTTTTTGTGTTCTCAGTTATATTAACATATAACTGTGGAAAATATATTCTGATGATGCTTTTCATTTTTTCTGGTTTTTCTGTGACTTTACCTTGATGGACAGTTAGGTGGTGCAGCCGATAGAGCACTGGGCCTGGAATCAGGAAGATTCATCTTGAGTTCAAATCTTACTGACTGTGTGACCCTGGGCAAGTCACTTGACTCTGTTTTCTTCAGTTTCCTCTTCTGTAAAATGAGAAAGAAATGGGGAAAGACTCCGTTTTGCCAAAAAAAAACAAAACCCAAATAAGACTATGAAGAGTCAGATATGACTGAAAACAACTGAGCAACATCTTGATCATTTTTTATTTTGTTTATTTGACTTTCTGCTTTCTTCTTTTTAATCAAATAAACTAAGAGTTCATCAATTTTGTCTTTTCAAAGAAAAACTCTTAGTTTTATCTGTCATTTCCATGTCTCTCCTTCCCCCCCCCCCCAACATATCTGTTTCCTCTCTAATTTATTTTTTTATTTTTTACCAAGGCAATTGGGATTAGATGACTTGCCCAAGGTCATAGAGCAAGTAAGTGTTAAGTGTCTGAGGTCTTATTTCAACTTGGGTTTTCCTGACTTCAAGACTGGTGCTCTATCCTACTTTATCATCTAGCTGCCTCTCCCCTCTAATTTTTAATATCTCTTCTTTGGTGCTTACTTAAGATTTTGTTACTTGTTTGTTGATTTTATATTTTAAAAAGACATGTTCAGTTAATTAATCTCTTCTTTTTTCATTTTGTTATTGCATAATTGTAATTATATAATTTCTTCTCCAAGGACTGCTTTAGTTGCAACCCAGAAATTTTTTGTTATTTCACCATTATATTTTCTTTTCCATAGTTATTATTGCTTTTGTGATTTGTTCTTTGATCTACTCATTTAATTTTTACAAATTATATTTAGTTTTTTCAAGTTACATATAAAAACAATTTTTAACATTAGTTTTTTTTTTTAAACTTTGAGTTCCAAATTCTCTCCCACTCTTTCTCTACTTTTTCCACTCCTTGCCACTTACTTAAGATTTTATTGTTGTCTCCCTTTGGGTGCTTATCTTTTGTTTGTGGTCCCTGGATCAATTTCTATGCTTACTACATTATGGTCTATAAAGAATGGATTGATTGTTTCTTCCTTTTGTTTTCAATTGCTGTCTTTACCATGTTTCCTTATTCACTTTTGTCTCCTACTGGTCTTTCTATTCTCACTCGGTTCCTATTGCTATCCTTGCCTTGCACATTTATTCACACTTTCTACATTTCTGTTGTTTGAGGTATTTGAGAAGCAAATAATCTCCTTTGTTCTGATTTTCTTTCTTATTTATAAAGAGTATTTCAATATTTCAAACACTTTATTTTTAAAGTCCATCTTTTGTCCTATGTGGTTAAGCTCAGATTTTGTAGGACACATCCCTTGGGCCTGCATCACTGCTCTTTGGCACAAATTCCATTTTCTTCTTTTTCTATTAGGTGCAAAATAATTTTGTATAATTTTTTCCTTTGTATTTGAAGATCTTTTTCCTAATGACTTGCAAAATTTGTTTTTGAATTGAGTTGTTTCATTTAATCACTCTGTACCTTGGAATTTGTAACTGGGTTTTTTTCCCTGCTCTGTTAATTATTCAATTAAAATTTATTTTCTATATTCAGAGGTTCTGGTTGATTCTCCTGTTTTTTCTTCATTGTATTGTTGATGTTTTTTGTCTGTTCATATTCTTCTGGGAAATATGTAATCCTTAGCTTATTTCTACATATCCTATCTTTAAGATCAGTATGATTTACTTGCATAATGAGCATATTTTCTTTTAATGTTATTATTTTTTTTTGCTTCTCCTTCAAGATATTTTTACTTTTACTTACTCAGGTATCTTATGAATATTTGCATTCCCAATTTGTTGATGAGGCACTCCCTTGTAGATCCAAGCTTTTTTCTATTCTGCTTATTATTTTTCCTGTACAGAACACAAATTCTTTCATAATTCTCGCTCCTCATTTAAGCCACTCAGTTGTGATTCCATGTTTTCCTTAAATTTCACATTGTGCTCTGTCTTATCAAATGTCTCATTTTCCTTTATTTTGCCATATATATTCATCGATGCCTAAGATCCAGAGGTTATATTTCTTCCTGTTGTTAATATTTTTCCTGTTGATTCATCACTTTATGGCCAAAGTCTTTGCGATTTCTTCTTTCTGAAATGTTTGGTACTTTCATATTTTTTCCCTCCTTATTTTCCTTGTCACTCATTTTTGACTCCCTCTTCCCAATGGTGGTTTTCATGAGGGCTGGTTCTCAAAGCATCTCATCCTCCTCCTATACTGGTCAATTTACTGTTTACCAGCTTAGGTCTTTTCCTCAACTGTTGGGTGGACAGAACTAGCACTAGATGGGTGCAGAATACCTTATTCTGTCTTCATTCTCCAAGGCCTTATGCTTGTGATCTGGAATACCAGGGGTGATTCTGTTCTCCACTCTTATGCAGAGATTATGTCTAGGATAAGGCATGGTAAGGATGGGGTTTATAGATAAAAGAAAGGAGTTAGGTCTTTTTCTAAAAAAAAAAAAAAATCCAGCCCTGGCTATTCTCTGCCTATGGGTATCTGATGCCTACTTGCCACTGGGACAGAGGTCAGTAGTATCCTCTTAATTCTCTGCAGGTCTGACTGAACTCCTTGCCAAACAGCACAGATGGTATCCTTAATCTTGGCCTAGATAAAATCTCCTTTATTTTCTCATAAACATAATAATCCTTCCAATGTAGTTATCCCACCTTAATAAGCCAAGCAACCTTCATCCACCATCAACCTGCAGCAGCCCCTGCATTTAGAAGGGAAATGAGAAAAGAGAAAGGTTCACATAGGCCTGATATGAAAATGAAGTCAGGCAATAAAAAGCACAAGAGTTGGATCAGCTAAAATAACTGTTTATAACCCAGAGACAGGGCACATTGAGTCAGATAAAATAAAGCGCAGCTTTTAAGCCTTTTCCCAACTTGGAACTAATTCAAATGATGATGGGAGGTAGTTTCAGAGAAAGCTTGGAAATCGTGTATGAACTGATGCAGAGTGAATTGAGCAGAACCAGGAGAATAATTCATACACTAACAACATTGTGGAGACAAAAACTTTGAAAAATTTAAGAATTCTGATCAGTATAATGGGTGACCATGATTCCAGGGGATTCATGATGAAATATATTACCCACCTCTTGACAGAGAGAACTCAGGGTGCAGATTGAGATTTTGTGTTTTTTTTTGGTCATGGCCATTTAAAAATGTATTTTGCTTGAACATATACATACATATATATATATATTTGTGTTATATATAAGCTCTAAAATACAAAGTGTATGTGTGTGTGTTTATGTGCATATAAATATATATGTATATGCACAGCATATCTTGGAGATATTGCAGATTTGGTTCCTGTAATAAAGCCAACCTTGCAATAAAGCAAGTCACAGGAATTTTTTGGTTTCCCAGCACATATAAAAATTATGTTTATATTGCATTGTAGTCTATGAAGTATGCAATTCTGTTATGTCTAAAAAACTTTTATCTTAATTTAAAAACACATTATTGCTAAAAAAAAAAAAATACTATCGTCTGAGGTTTCAGTGGGTTGTAATCTTTTTGCTAGTGGAGGGTCTTGTCTCAATGCTGATGGCTGCTCACTGATCCAGGGTGGTAGTTGCTGAAGGTTGGGGTGGCTATGGCAATTTAAAAAAATAAAACAACACTGAAGTTTTGCTTTATTGGTTGACTCTTCTCTTTACTTGAATACTTAAAAGGCCATTGTAGGGTTATTATTTGGCTTAATTTAAATATTGTGTCTCGGGAAGTAAGGAGCCACAAGGAGAGGGAGAAAGACAAGAATGGCCAATTGGTGGAATAGTCAAAACCCACACCACATTTATCCATTAAGTTCACTGTCTTATATGCGTGCTGCACTCTATCTACTGCTTCACTTAGCTGCCCCGAGTTCAGTTCTTCCTGACTTCATCCCTGGCTCTCTGTCCACTTGCCCCATCCTAGATGCTTCTACTGTCTCACTGTGCCACTTAATGTCTGGGTCACTTAGTATCTCAGAACCTGTCTCTATCTGTTAAAAAAAAAAAAAAAAAGATAGAATGGGGGCAGCTAGGTGATTCAATGGATTGAGCACCAGCTTTGAAATCAGGAGGACCTGAATGCAAATCTGACCTCAGACACTTAACACTTCCTAGCTGTGTGACCCTGGGCAAGTCACTTAATCCCAATTGCCTCAGCAAAAAAAAAAAAAAAAAAAAAAAAAAAAAAAACCCAAACCGAAAAAAACAAAAAAAGATGGGGTGGAAAATAACAATACTTAATTTTAAATGTAAGAGGAAGTGAATTGTAAGCATTGAGTGATTATAGAAATGACTTTCAATGCTGTCTTTTTTCTTCTTTTTTTGTAAAACAGGGTAGTGATTAAATAAAATATAATAAAATAAAAATAAAATAGGTTAAACAATTTGCCCATGGTCACACAGCTAGTGCCAATTATCTGAAGCTGGATTTAAACTCGGATCCTTCTGACTCCAGGGCCTATGCTCTATCCCCTGCCCTACCTAGCTGCCCCAAGGGCTGTGTTCTTAATTGGGATAGCTCTCAAGTTGTGTTGGAGTCTCTAAATTAGGAAATACTTAGAAAAAGCCTCCATGGAGCTCTCACTCAGCAAGTATTTCCAGCTTCCAAAGGCTCAATCTTGTGGTTATAAGATCCCTTGATGTTTGATTCAGAAATTTGGGGGTTTTCATGTCTTCTAGTACCAGGGAGTGGCAGATATTTTCCCAAATCTTGGCTTTTATTCCCAAGTTATACCACCATGCTCTGCCTATATTATGGCATTGGATTCTGTTGTGTTTTTATAAATACCAAATGGCACCTCCCCATAAGAAACCTATTTCATTTCCCCTATTAGATGTAACCTTGTTTTCCCCACATCTCCTTTGTATTCTCTGTATAACACTAAGAACACTAAGAAGTAAATAGAAATGGTGGTTAAAAAAAAGGGAGGAGAAAGAAAAGATCTCAGTTTCACAATCTAGCAGAGAGTAGAGGATTGAACCCCTTAAATACCTATTTTCTTGACCAAGAGAGACAGAGCACTAGCTTGAAATCAAGAAGACAAATTCTACTTCAGGCATTTTTGCTCTCTTATTTGTTTTTTCATCTGTAAAATGGGGATAAGAATATCTGTAGTATACCTTATATGACTGTTGAGAGGATCAAATTAAATCACATAAAATAATTTTCAATCTTGAACTCTGTCTCTTTTCTCTTTGTCTCTCTCTCTCTCTCTCTCTTCTCTCTCTCTCTCTCTCTCTCTCTCTCTCTTCTCTTTTTGTCTCTCTCTCCTATCTCTCTCTTCTTTCTTTTTCTTTCTCTCTCAATCTCTCTGCTTTCTCTCTTTCTCTGTCTTTCCCCGTTTTTCCTCTCTTTTCATTTTTTCTGTTTTTCCTCTCTTATCATTAATTATTATTAATTGAATATCAAGTCAGACAGATTCATTTAATTTAACTCAAAGGATTTTCAAGCTGGTGATTCTGGGATGCTAGGTCATGAGTATATAGCTTGGGATGAGATACAGCCTCTGTATGAAATCACTCCTTTCTTTAACCATTGCCAGGGATTGTGCCATTTGTGTTAACCTTTGTGCCCAGAGGGAGACAGGTCAGACTGCTAACGTCACCATGCCAGACTTTTCCAAGTGTCAATGACACCCTTCCAGGGATTTGTTTGTTTATTTAGCTCCTCTCTGGATATTCATTTATTCATTCATTTGTGTCACATACATTGCCCATAATAGATGCTCAGTGAATAATCACTGAATTTAACAATTATTTACTAAGTACCTATCTAATTATGTGTGTATATACATATATATAGATACACATATACTCAATTCTGGGGAGGTTATAAAGGTGAGTAAGATACAACCCATACCCTCAGGGAATAATAAATAATGGTATTTAAATTTTGGAAAGCTCCCAACATACATTACTTCATTTGATCCTCAGAAAAATCCTGTGGGGTAGGTGTTATTTCCATTTTATATATAAAGAAACAGAGACTCCAAAAGGTTATGACTACACAGTTTATTGTACATGACTCCATTTAGGGTTTTCTTGACAAAATACGGGAGTGGTTTGACATTTTCTTCTCTAACTCATTTTTACAAATGAGGAAACTGAAGCAAACAGGGATAAGTGACTTGCACAGGGTCACACAACTAGGAAGTGTCTGAGGCTTTATTGAACTCATGTTTTCCTGACTCTAACCTTGGTACTTTTTACTTCATGCTGCTCAACCAGCAAGTGTTTAAAGACAGATAAAAGCCTGACTCCATGTTCCACACAGTGGTTTCAAACTTTGTGGTCTTAGGACCCCTTTGCATTCTTAAAAATTATGAAGGCCTCTTTAAGGAGTTTTGTTTATGTGGGTAACATTAAATGGCTTAATATTATTATGAAAATAATTTTGACTTAAGAGATTCGCTGAAAGAATCCTAAGAACCCCCAGGATGACACTTTCTAAATTGCTGTTGCATCTAGTATGGAGAACATACCAGTGTTTCCCGTTGCTAGGTATGTGCGTAGATCTTGGCAATAAAAAGCTTGCTAGATATTTGTGGCAGTTCTTTATGTAGTGCCAAGGAACTGGAAACTGAGAGGATGCCCATCATTTGGAGAATGATTAAATAAACTATGATAAATGAATGTTATGCAATATTATTGTTTTATAAGAAATGATCAGCAGGATGATTGTAGAGAGGCCTGGAGAGACTTACATGAGCTGATGCTAAGTGAAGTGAGTACAACTTAGAGAACATTGTATACAACAACACTAAGTTTATACAATAGACATGGCTTTTTTTCAACAATGAGGTGATTCAGACCAGTTCCAGTGGTCTTGTGATGAAGAGATCCATCTGCACCCAGAGAAGGGACTGTGGGATCTGAATGTGAATCACAGCATAGTATTTTCACCTTTTTTGTTGTTGTTTGCTTGCATTTTGTTTTCTTTCTCATTTGTTTTCCTTTTTGATCTGATTCTTCTTGTGCAGCATGATAATTATGGAAATATGTCTAGAAGAATTGTACGTGTTTAACATATTAGATTACTTGCTATCCAGGGGAAGGAGTGGGGGAAAGGGAGGGAGAAAAAAATTTTGGAACACAAGGTTTTGCAAGGATAAATGTTGAAAACTATCCATGCATGTGTTTTGAAAATGAAAAGTTTTATAAAAAAACGTTTTTGCCAAATGATACTATTTCCCCTAATACAGGGGAAAGGTGGTAAAAAAAATCCATCTCTTTAGATATATTTACCATTTTTATTTTGATGATTCTCAAATCTTCCTATCCTGTTCCAATCTCTTTGCTAACAAAGAAAGAGGCAGAGACAGAGAAAGAAAGAACACACACACACACACACACACACACACACACACACACACAGAGAAAGAGAAAGAAGAGGGGAGGAAGGAAGGGAGGGACACAGAGACCGAGATAGACCCACACACACAGAATCTTCAACTGCCTTTGAGCCATCTTAAATTAGATGTCTAGCAGACAATTTAAACTCATCATATCCAAAATAGAACTCACTGTCTTTCTCCCAAACCTCCTATCTCCTACCTCCTACCTTCTCTCTTTCCAAAAAGGGCAACACCATCCTCCCAGTTCCTCAGGCGCACAACCTAGGAGTTCTCCCGGACCCCTCTCATTCCTCATGTTCAATCTGTTGCCAGTGATATTGATTTCACCCCTGTGATATTTCACCTACATACTTCCTTCTCTCCTCTGCCCCGGCTATCACTTGACTGCAGGCCCTTCTCTCTTGCCAGGATTATTGAAGCAGGTGGGTTTACCTGTTTCAAGACCCTCCCCATTCCAACCTATCCTCCATTCAGCCATGAAATTGGTTTTCCTAAAGTTCCCGTCTGACCATGTCATCCTTCTACTCAGTAAGCTCTGGTGACTTCCCTTTGCTTCCAGGATTAAATAGAAATGCACTGTTTGACATTAAAGCCTTTCATAATCTAGCCACAGTTTCTTTCCAATCTTCCTACCCTTTTCCCCAACACTCATTCTTCCATCCAGTGACATTGGCCTCCCTGAAAAGGTAGTTACAGTCTCAGCATTTTCTTTGACTGCTCCCCATGTCTCATGTCAACCTACCACCTTTCCTGCTTTCCTTAAAGTTTCCATTTAAATCCTATTTCTATATGAAAACTTTCTCACTCCTTCTTAATTCCAGTGCCTTCCCCATCAGTTATTTCTTATTTATCCTGTGTATAGATTGTACATATCTGTTTTCTTGTTATCTGTACCATTAGATTGTGAACTCTTTGAGGACCTGGCACATGGGAGGTCCTAATAAATATTGATTGATTGACATAAGACATGGCCCCTGCCCTCTCAGAGTTTATAGTATATCAGTAGCTTATATGATTTATAAACAATTTTTATACAAAGTAACATGATGAGAATAAGTGAAAAAACATTCATTCATTAAGTATTTAATTAATTATATGAAATACATTAGAGAAATGAGACAAAGTACTATGTGACTTCTGTTGAGTGAGTAATCCTAAAGGAGGTAGCATTTGAGCTGGACTCTGAAGAGTGGGTGGGATTTTTAGCAGGTGAGAATGGGACATTCAAACATTAGCAAGAGCTTGAATACAAGCAGAGAGGACAACTCAATCCATCTGTAGGTATTAGTACAATTGACCAGGAGCATAGAATATACAGAAAGGACTAGTATTGTAGTAAAAGGAGGCAGATTGCAGTGGGTCTCTATACCAGGCTAAGGAGTAAGAACTTAGTCTTCAGCAGGGATCCACTGAAAGGTTTTGAGGGAGGTGATATAGCCAGATGTAGAAGGTTCATCTGACAGGGTGGAATTGGTGCACAATGGAATTGGTGTTGGGAAAATTGAAAGTGGCAGATCTGTCAGGATGACAGGACAATAGCCTAGGTAAGGAGTGATGAAGGACTCTGTAACAAAGGTGGAAACATAAAAAGAGGAAACCAACCAGTTCAATTAAGAGCTTTCCCAGATATGGTTAATAGAATATGTAGTTATTAATAGAAGACTTAGTCTTAGAACACTGAATTTGGAGTATACCAGCCTGAGGTGGAACCCTGGCTCTTACTACCCATGAATCACTTAGGGTTTCTAGGCTTCTGTTTCCTTACCTACAAAGTGAGAGGATTGGATGATGTCTGAAGCCTCTAGAGGATCCTGTTACAACAGAGTGGCAATGGCTGGATGTATGAAGGAGAAGGAGACGTCCAAGAGACCACCAAGATTCCAAAGCGAGGAGACAGTGGAGGTAGTGGTGCTCTTGGTTGATAGTGAAGTATGGAGGAGGGGCAATGTATTTGACAAAAGATCATAAATCTGGTTTTGGGCTTGTTGACTCTGAGGCATGTGTAGGCATCTGCACTGAAACTTCCCAGAAAGTGTCACCTTCATAAGGATCAACACTAGGTAACATTCTGTATATGCAGTGTTTCTCTCTCTCTTTTCCTTCTTCCCTCCATCTCTCTCTTTCCTTTCTCTTTCTCCCCCCCCTCCCCTTTCTCTCCCTTCCTCCCTCCTTCTCTCTCTCTGCCTCCACATATGTGTATAAGTACTTATGTCTGTGAATATATGCATGTATACATGTATACCCCCACAATCTCACTTCTGAGATTTTCATATGACTTTCAGACAATTTGAACTGGATGTCCAATAGATATCTCAAATTCAACATATCTAAAACTAAATTTATTATCTTTTCCCCTAAACTTCCTACCTTCTTCCTTTTTTTTCTTATTTTATATATATATATGTATATATATACATATATATATATACACATACACATTCCCTAAACCTCCTACTTTCCCCATATATATACACATATGTATATACTTATATGTATGTATATATGCATATATATAATCTGTATGTATATTTTTAAATTATACACATATGTATATACTTATATGTATGTATATATGCATATATATATAATCTGTATGTATATTTTAAAATTATTTTAGTTTAGCTTGTTTTATTATATATGTACACATACATATATATGTATATTTATTATACACACACATATATACAGACACTCATATGTTACATAACAAAAACATTTCTATTGTGCTTTAAAATTTGATCCTTATAACAACCTTGGGAGGGAAATGCGTATCTCCATTTTACTGAAGCTGAGGCAGAAGTTAAGTAACCTAGAGACTCACTCCCCCTCCTCTCCTCCCCACACCCCCAAAAGAGCCAGAAGCACATGGATGACTGCTTCCTGGAGGCCCGAGGAAGGAGGGTGCCTCCCACAAGGAGAAAAGAACAAAAATAGCCTTGACTTGAGCTGTTAATACAGCTACTGGCAGGGAGCAGTAGCTCACCAGGAGCTGAGCCATGGGGGAGGAGACAGGACAAGGGAAGGGAGATAAAGGGAGAAGGGGAGGAGGCTGGAAAAGGTTGTTCTAAGGGCTGCCTCCTCCTAAATACCCCCCTATCTTCCCCACTGAGTTAGAGAAAGAAAGGAGCAAGATAATAGATAAGGTCCACTGTTTTGATCTGCCTTGTTTACCCAAGGTTGGGTTTTAGGAGGATTGACCCACTGGGGAGTGGGGGGTGTGTGTGTGTGTGTGTATGTGTGTGTGTATACATGTGTAGAATGGGTGTGGGGGGCCTGAACTGAGGTTTTGCCTGTAGCTAATGACAGGCATGAGTAATTTTCAGGGAATGTTATGCTTCTTTCTCTGCTCCCTTTTGCTCTCTTCAAGTTTAGAGGACCCACACTGAAAAAAATATGAGGGCCCTTATATATAGTTTTTCCCTTGGTGCCAGAAATAAGTTTTAAAAGACAAAGCATATTGGTCCAGGAGTCTGTATCCCAAAGAGACCCCTCTCCCCATAAAAAAGGGGAAAGGACCCACATGGGCAAAAATGTTTGCAGCAGCTCTTTTTGTGGTGGGAAGGGCCTGGAAAATGAGTGGATGCTCATCAATTAGGGAATGGCTGAATAAATTATGGGATGTGAATGTTATAGAATATTATTGTTTAAGAAACGATCAGCAGGATGATTTCAGAGAGGCCTGGAAAGACTTCTATGAGCTGATATTAAGTGAAGTGAGTAGAACCAAGAGAACATTGTGCACAGCAACAAAAATTTATGTGATGATCAACTCTGATCAATTTGGTTCTTTTCAACAATGAGGTGATTCAGGCCAGTTCCAGTGGATTTGTGATGGAGAGAGCCATCTGTATCCAGAAAGGGTACCGTGGGAACTGAATGTGGATCACAACATAGTATTTTCACCTTTTTGTTGTTGTTTGCTTGATTTTTTTCCTTTCTCATATATTTTCCTTTTTGATCTGATTTTTTTTGTGTAGCATGATAAAGGTGGAATTGCACGTAATTTAACCTATATTGGATTGTTTGCTGTCTAGGGGAGAACAGTGGAGGAAAGAGAGGGAGAAAAATTTGGTCTTGCAAAGATGAATGTTGAAAACTATTTTTGCTTGTATTTTAAAAATAAAAAGCTCTTATTAAAAAAGACAAAACAAAATATTTCATAGGAATATAAGAGTTGGAGGGAACTTTTTTAGATCATCTAGTACAAGGCTTTCATTTATACAAATGAGGAAAATAAGATCTAGGGAAAATAAGATGTAGGGAAAATGAGTGATTTGTCTAAAAATTGATAGCAGATTTTAAACCGGGCCCTGTGAATCTACTTCTAAGATTTTTTTCTACTATCCCTGGAAATTAAAGGGGTGTTTCAGGGGGACAAGGACTGCTAATATGTGTACCCCACAAAGTTAAGGTAACGGTTGGCAATGTCTAGTTTCTCTGTCTCTTTATCAGGCTTATGTCTTCAGGGCACTAGGGTAAGTCATTGACTGCCTCATGTCATTACTCTCTAATGTGTACAGTTTAAATCCAGTTTTCCTTGACTTAGTGCTCACCATCTTTGTCCCATTTCCATGGTATTCACTTAAACAACTACAATTTTTTCTTAAGGGATAGCAGGATTAGAGCTATTCAGAGTTTGGTTTGGAACTGTTGTGGGGGAGGACAGAGAAGGAAAGGAGAAAATAGCAATAGGAGATGGAAGATATTGAGGTTTCTAATTTAGAGGAATGAAGAATGATACAGAAACAATAGGAGAACATTTGGAATACAGGTCCAGAGAAATAAATCTAGCAGGCCTCCTCTTTAGAAGATGGGTGATTGTTTTCTTTGATAGTCTATGCTATTCAGTGAGGAAAAGGATTATTTTCTAAGGTTATTTGTTGGGGTTTTTGGCACCTCCAGTACTTCACACAGTCCTTAGTAGGTGCTTAATTCTGTTGAATTGAAGTTGAAATTATATTAAATTTAATTTTAATCCAACAAACATCATACAGGCCAGTTCCTCTCTGTTTCAGCCCCAAAGCATGGAAGCTTGTTTAGTTAGTCAGCTTCTGGCTTGTTTTCTTTGAGCATATGCCCAGACTTGAGATACTGAGCAGGAAGGTCAGCATCTCCCAAATCAAAACTCTGAGCCAAAGGTCTCCCTGAATGGGGTGGAACCCAGAAAAGTTGGTGACCTTAGCAAAGCTGGGTAACATTCTATTCCTGCTGTCCCAGGAGAGAGAGACAGCTCTGTTTCTCTGATTCAACTCAGTTTCTCATTATTGGGGTGGAAAAGTCTTCCTTAACCTGTTTTCCCTACCCCTTCCAATGTGATAGAAACAACAGCTATAGGCTAGAGTTCCTGGGGCTTCCAAAAAGGCAGTGTGGGCAAGTACTTCAGATGATATCTTTGCCCATCAAGCACCAGCAATTGGTGATATTTGATTTATACCTATTCATATTTACTATTAGGTAAATCAGACCATAAAAAACCAAACAAACCACAATCTTTATGTCTAACCTGAAAAGATTGTAAATTACCCTACTTCCTTCTTCATGATACTATTCTCCCTTTTTCCTCTAGGCCCACACTATGCCCAGTGGCAATAATACGGGGCCTCTGTATTGTTACTGGGTCCCTTGCCAGAGGTACTTTGATTCAAACAATGTTATGGACCTTGGAAATGATCATTGGATGCCTTCACTTTATAGATGGGGAAATTGAGATGAAGGATTCCTTTAAAGCATTCAGGGAGCTAGCAGTAGGCTCTGAGATGCTGAATCTTAAGCTTCCAAATGTAATCGAGCCCATTCCTCTATTTCTAGGAAAGATGATTCCATGGTGTGAGAGAAAGCATCTGGCTTCAGGCCGAAGATCTAGGATGAATCCTGAATCCATTACTTCCTAACTCAGTTTCCTCATCTGGAAAATGTGGTGGTGAGACCCAAATGGAAATATGAGGATCCTTAGAGATTCTATCCTGTGTGTGGGGAGTCAGTTTTTTTTTTTTTTTTAAATAAAGGTTTATAAGATTAGGAACTTTGGAAGTCTCTTGGTCCAAGTCTGACATTTCACAGATTTCACATCTGAGGCCCTTGGAGATTAAGGTCAAATGAGTATCGACAGAGCCAGGATTGGAACTTCTGACTACATTTCTGAGACTCTTTCCACTTTACTACATTGCCCTATAAACTACAGGGGTGTCTCAGGGAGACGTGAGATTTGAACTCGGATCTTTAGAGAGGCAACTCCATGGTACAAGAGAGGGTCTGGAACCAGAAAGAGCTAAACTGAAATCCAGCCTCAGACACTTAAGAGCTGTGAGGTTCTGGACAAGTCGCTTAATTTGCCTGCCTCAGTTTCTTTAACTGTATAATGAGGATAATAGGAACACCTATTTCACAGAGTTATTATGAAAGCCCAAATGAATGTAAAAAGTGCTTAACAGTATCTGGCACATTGTAGGTAGTTAGTTAATAAACACTTATTTCCTTCCTTCTGTCTAACTTTGAAGCCATCTCTCTCTCGATTAAGCTTTGAAATATGAATAAGTCGAGATGGTCTATTGAATCTGATGAAACTTGCAGTGAGCTTCTTAGGCCCTCCCCCTCTCTCCCCTTTGCTGAGACTGGATTCTTCGTCTTTTTTTTTTTTTTTTTTGAGTTGGGGGGTTTTCTTGTCTGTGTCCTTTTTTCTAAAGCTAATGAGCGTGTCCCTGGGAGCCAGTTACTGGGCTAATCTCCCTGTTGCTAGGGACAGGCTGACATGTATCAGGGAGAGAAGTTGCTTCGGTATGTGTGGGTGGGGTGGGCCGGTTTGGAGGTGGTGGGTGGGGTGGGGGCAGTGGGGGAATTAAGGATTGCAGAGTGAAAAAAGAGCTGATCAAACAGAGACTGATAAAAAGCCCTCTTTGGGAAGGCTGAGCCAGGCACAATGGGAGAAACAGCTTGAGATGAATGAGAGAACAGCTCATTAAAATTGGGCTTGTGGGAGCTACCAAGACTTAGTTACCTAACCTCCCCCATTTCTACTCTTCTTCCCTCCCTTCCTTGATAGTGTTTTCCAAACCCTAGAAGAGTTTCCAATATTCTGCTTTAACCATTCAGAATAAAGGAATATGCCCTATTTGAAAGTATTTTTTAAATTAAATTTTTACTTTTTTATTTTTGTATCAACTGAACTTTCCTCTTTATTCTTCTTCTTCCCTCCACCACTACCAGAAGCATCCCATATAACAAAGACTTTTCTAAAAGAAAAAAAAAAGGAAAAAAAATCAGACACTCACTGTATGCAGTGTTTGAGCTTTTGCAAAGTATTGGGGAAAGGTATCTTTTCATATCTGTCCTTTGGACTTTTTGAGGATTTAAAAAAAATACAAAGGTGAATTTAGTTTTAATAAAAATCCAAGTCTCCCCTACCTCAAATTCTTCACATCCAGCTAATCAACAAGTATTATTAAGTGCTCGCTATGTGTTAGGCACTGTGCAAAACAATGAATATAAAACAAAAACAGTCTGCCTCCAAGAAACTTCTATCAGAATGAGGGACTTTACAGGATTCTTTCAAGTTAGAGACTGAGATCTAATGCTATTGCTTACATTTGTTGCAATTCCCACCAATTTTTTTTGTTTGTTTTTAAACAATAAATTCTAAACTCCTTAATTTGGCATTCAAGGCTTTCTAGAATCTGGTTCTAATTGACCTTTCCAGTTTAATCCCCTCTTCACCTTTACCTTTTTTTTTTTTTAATCCTATCTTTTCTTGAACGTATACTGTTTTTTTTCTATTCCTGTTCTTTAGACCCAGTCCCCTTCATATGGACTACATGTATTGCCTTTTCTCTTTTTCCCTCTTTCCACCATCTAAAATTCTATTGATTTTTTTTGTCTGATAATTTCTTTATATGAAGAAACTCAAATTTTTTTATCCTTTTCTGTAATCCCCAACCAAAGCTGAAAATAATCTCTCCTTTTTCAGAACTCCCCTGGCATTTTGTATATTCTATTTCATGTTATAATTATTTGTGTATGTAAAAGCGTATGTCTGGTAAGTATCTCATTTTCTTTTTGGAACTCCATCATCCAGAAAGGTAAGAAGAGCATGAGGAGGTTTTGAAGAGTGAGCATAGCAGGCTGGGATGTTGATGAATGAGAATTCTGTAAAGGATGAAATCTGGGTCTGGAGAAGCATGGAATGCTTAGCTAGGAATGGATACATGGATGCATGGGAAAAAACCCAACATTTTTATGGGGAAGAGATAGGAGGAATATGACAGCTAAGTCCTGAGCTCTGACATTCCGTTTAGACTCAGCTACTGATGACAAGAGTTAGGACCTTTTATGATTAAATATTCTTTCTATTGCTCACTCGTACATAGCCTTTGGGGGTTGGCAGTGGGGAGAGATGTAGTTTCAAAGACAACCTGGAATCTATGGTTGGATATTCCTCTACTCTGTACCATCTATACAGGTCTTATTTCCCCCTCTAGATTATAAATTTCTTATTAGTATTTTATTTTTCTGAATACATTCAAAGATAGTTTTCAACATTTACCTTTGCAAAACCTTGTGTTCCAAATTTTTTCTCCCTCTTTTCCCTTCTTCCCACCCCCCACCACTACAGCAAATAATCCGATTAGATTGTAAATTTCTTAAAGGCAAGGATTTTGTTTCATTTTAGATTTCATCTAGCACCTAATACAGCACCTTGCACAGAGTGAGGTTTTATAAATTTGTAAATTTCCAGAGCTTTTCCATTTCCTATAAGGATAGAATAAAGGATTTAGGTTCATTTTTAACCAGAAAAATTCATGTTAGCTCTATGAAGAAACATTCCTATCACGATATCATAGGGTGACCTAAAAAGTTCAGCAGTTACATATCAGCTATTACAGACTGGTCAGTTGGATTTAATCCAGCTACAGAATAATTCTCACATTTTAATGGTGTTTTATAATTCAAAAGCATTTTCTTGTGTGATATTATATATCATTTGAACAAAAGGTATATAGTGAAGTGTATAGAGTGCAGGACCTAAAGTCAGGAAAATTTGAATTCAAGTGTGTAACTGTGTGATCTTAGACCAGTCATTTAACCCTATTTGCTTAATCTGTAACCCTCACCTGTAAAATGAGCTGAAGAAGGAAATGGTAAACTACTTAAGTATCTTTGCCAAGAAAACCCTAAATGGGATAACAAAGAGTCGAACATAATTAAAAGAAATAAACATCTCATTTGATCCTGACAATCAGCATTATAACCCTTAATTCACAAAAGGGGAAACTGAGTTTTAAGGGCAAATGATTTGCCCAAGATCCCTTGGAGGTTTCTAGTGAATAGGACTTTACCTTACATCTCTAGGTTCAATGATCTTTCCATTACATCTTATCACTCTACTGTCTTTCCCCAAATTTCTTTCCAACTTGGAAAGTAGCTTAGAATAGAAGCTGGCTCTGAGAAATCGAGCTCAATGGGAACTGAAAACATCTAATCAGATTCTGCTTGGGAGAGGGTAGGCTCACTGTTTCTGAAACATGTGATCTCCCCAATGTGAATAAATCTCTGTTCCACTCCCTCAGCCATACCTTGAAACCCTTTTATGAGGAGCTTTTTCCTGAAGGAAAATATCCCTTCCTGACCTCCCCATGGAAGGATTGCACCTGAGTTAAAAACCCTTTCCTCAGCTAACAATACCTTCCCTATCTGGTGTTTTGATCCTGTAATCTGGGAAAGGAAGGCACGGGAAGTAGGTTGTGTTTGTTGGAGGATCACAGGCTTTACTGCTGGACTGGACAGTGGAGATCACCTCAATGAGGAAGCTTAACTTCAGCACGTGAAGAAACTTGCCTGAAGTTACTTACACAAGTAGGTCGTTGACAGCAGAATCACTCACTATTCCAACCCAGGTCTGAGGACACCAAAGTCAGGGCTTGCGCTTCATTAGCAGCTGTATTGGTATTTCAGAACAGGGCACTTATTAACAGGAGGGAAGGCAGGCTGATCACTCCCAAAGTGGGAGGAAAGGAGTTCTTCTAGCTTCAATTCAGACTGCTTTCTTTAATTATTTCTTACATTTTCTCTCCCTCTCCCTCTCTTTCTCTTTCTCTCTCCCCTCCCTCTCCCTCCCTTCCCTCCCTCCCTCCTTCCCTTCCTTCCTCTCTTCCTTCTTCCCTTCCTTCCTCTCTCCTTCCCTCTCTTCCTTCTTCCCTTCCTTCCTCTCTTTCTTCTTCCCTCCCTTCCTCTCTTCCTTCTTCCAACCCTCCCTCCCTTCTTCCCTCCCTTCCTCTCTTCCTCCCTCCCTCCCTTTCTCCCTTCTTTGAAGAGCAGAAATCCCAGTGATGTGAGTCCTTACTGGAATCTCTGTCTCTGTACCCAAACTTTCATAGACACCCTGGATTGACCCAGCCCAACAGTGGATCATCCCAGAAGCTAAGACTCTGTACCCTGTAGCAAGGCAACCAACAACTTGTCCATTGGCTGTGCCGTAGTCAGAAGTGACCTTGATGCTGTGACTACTTTTTAACAACTACTCTAAGTCTGAGTCCACTCTCCCTAGAACCAGAGATGGTAGAGGGGGGAGTGTTCCTCCTATTTGGGGAGGGGAGGTTGGAGTATTTTTGTATTTTGATTTTTCCTATATCTTTTCACTAAAATCTCTGATTTTAATTAGTTAAATGACATTGATATTAATCCACTGTGTTAATTACTGCTAACTGGGTAAAATGGTGTGTGTGTGTGTGTGTGTGTGTGTGTGTGTGTGTGTGTGTGTGTATGACCTGAATTCAAAAACAGTCCCAGAGACTTACTCGTTGTGTGATCCTGGGCAAGTCACTTACCTCTGGCCCAATTTCCTCATCTGTAAAATGAGTTAATAATAGCATCTCGCTCCTAGGGTTATTGTGAGGATAAAATGAAATTATTATTTCATGAAATAATTTGAGGATGAAATGAAACTATTATTGTACAGTTCCTAGCACAGTGTCTGGTACATATGCACTATTTAAATTTTAGTTATGGTTACATATGAGAGGTACTAACTGTAATTGGCCATTGATATTAGGGAGATCACATTGGAATGGGGGGTTGAGTCAGAACCCAAACTCTTAGAAGCCTGAGAAAGAGATGTACATAGTCCTCTAGGGATCTGACTTACCTGTGTGAGTGAGTGTTTATATGGGCTATAATACTCGCTATGCGACATTGGGCAAATCTATTTGCCTTTTTGAGCCTAGATTACTATAAAAGATAATACTACTTGGCTGGAAGAGGAGGCTGGATGACCATTGAATTATAAGTCCTATCAAGCAAGAAAAGTACTTTGCAAATCTTCAAGCATTATATAAATGTGACTCTTTATTGCCACTTTTTGTGTTCCCCTCTACTGGTGAGATTCTAATAACACCTCATCATTTTTTGTTAAGGCAATTGGTGTTAAGTGAGCCCAGGATCACACATCTACGAAGTGGGAAGTGTCTGAGGCTAGACTTGAACTCATACTAAATGAAGTTAGTAGAACCAAAAGAACATTCTACACAGCAACAAGAAGATTATGTGATGATCAACTGTGATGGATGTGGCTCTTTACAACAATGAGGTGATTCAAGGCTTTCCTATAGACTTGTGATGGAGAGAGCCATCTGGATCCAGAAAGAGGAGTATGGGGACTGAATGTGGATCACAACATAGTATTTTCACTCTTTTGTTGTTGGTTTGCTTTGTTTCTCTTTAATTTTTTCCCTTTTTGATCTGATTTTTCTTGTGCAACCTGATAAATGTGGAAATATGTTTTATAGACTTGCACATGTTATGTTTATAGACTTGCACAAGATAGGTTACTATCTTGAATTACTTGCTGTCTAGAGGAAGGGGGAAGTGGGAACAGATGGAGAAGAATATAGAACACAAAATTTTGCAAGGGTAAATGTTGAAAACTATCTTTGTATATATTTTGAAAAAAAGCTACAATTATTATTTTATTTGAATTCAGGTCTTCTTGACTCCAGGGCTAGTGCTCTATCCACTGTGCCATAGTCTAGCTGCCCCCTCATCATTCTTTATGCAAGTGATGGTAATATTCCTGACTCTAGTAACAGATGAAGCCTTTGAGGCTTTAGGAGATCTCAAAGTGGCACAAAACTTAGGAAGAATCTAGAACTTGGGAGACCTAGATCTAAATGTAGGTCCTTGCACTTAAACTGATGAGATCTTTGTTATTGTTCAGTCATGGCTGACTCTTTGTGACTTCCTTTAGGGGTTTTCTTGGCAAAGATACTGGAGTGGTTTGCCATTTCCTTCTCTAGCTTATTTTATAGATGAGGAAACTGAGTCAAACAGGGTTAACACAGGTTATACAGCTAATAAGTGTCTGAGGTCAGAAATGGAAATTCAAGTCTTCTTGATTCTAGACCTGGCACTTTATCCACAATCCTATTTATATGGCCATGGTGAGTTCTCAGAAAATTCTAATTTAGGGAACAGAAATGGTCTCAATCTTCCCATATTTTTCCCTTAAGCCCTCAAAAATCATAGGATAACAATTTTCAGTGGGAAAGGTCCTTAGAAGTTATTTAGGACCACCTCCTCATTTTATAGATGAAGTAATTTGAGACCCAGAGAGTTTAAATGACTTGCCTAAGGTCATACAAGTGATTAAGCCAGTATTCAAAATCAAATTCTTTGCCTATAAATTTTGCTTTGCTTCCTTTTTGTTCAGTGTAAATATTTTGTACTTCTCCATCTCCCTCTCCCACAGTGACCTTCAAGATATTTTGCTTAATTTTCTGTGTTTGGGACAGTTGGGTTTAGGGTAAGAGAGTTCTTTATAATGGATAAATACTATTAACTATACTAAATGAGCTTTTCCCATTTTAAAGCTCAATGAAATAAAATCATCATCTACTGAACAAGTAAGTAGGCAGGATGCCATGAGGTTTGAAGTTCAAGACATGGGGAGGTGCATTAGAAAAGAAAGCTAGATCTGGAATCAGAGCCACTCAGTTCAGATGGTCCATTTGCTACATGTGTGAGCATGGGCAGGTTACTTAGATTTCAATTTTTCTTTCTTTAAGACTAGGAGATTATATTAAGTATCTTGAAGTTCCTTCTAACTCTAAATCTATGATACCACGAACTCAGGTTCTCTAACTCTAAATTCATTACTCATTTAGATAAAACAAAACTATCAATATATTTTTTTTTTACATCATCTTTATTTGTCATGTCTCTCCCTCTTGTCTTTATATCAAGAATAAATAGTAAACAGGGGAAAATAGCAGTTAAAAAAAACTAATCAACTGATCAATCAAATTCAGTTTTATATGTAGTATTCTGCACCTCTATAGTCTCTCCCCCTCTACATGGAAGGGAGGAGGGCAATACCCTATTATACATCCCTGTCCATGAAGCAACCTTCTTCTGAAAGGAAATCTTTCATTGAATCTTAGAATTGGAAGGCACTCCAGAGATCATTAATTACAACCTAAGGAAGCTCAACATAATGTTCAAGACAAAATAGTCATTCAGCCTCTGCTTGATGATCTCCAAAGAGAAGGAATCTATCCACTACCTTGCGTGGCAGTGTATTTCATTTTAATGGGCTCTAATTATACTTCCTAAAGTCAGTCCTGACCAGCAGCCAAATCAACAGCCAGTAAAGCTAACGTGGTTTCAGGCTGTCTAAAGAGATATATAGATTTCAAGACTAAGGGGGTGATAGCCTTCTGCTATCAAACATGTGGTCAAACCACACTTGGGAGTACTGTATTCTAGCCTAGATGCAACAATTTAAAAAACACGTTGGTTAATTGGTCATGTATTTCTGCGCATTTATTTGCTCCTATTTCTGCTTTCCAGATCCATACAGAATGAATCTAATCTGTATTCCACATAACAATTCCTCAAATTCCTGAGGTCAACTCTTGTGCCCATTGAGTCTTCTCCAGACTAAACATGGCCTGTTCCTTTAGTGATCCTCATGCAAGATGATCTTGAGGCCCTTGACTATTCTGGCTCTAGACACTCACCAGCTAACCAATATCCTTTTTAAACTGTAGCATCCAGAATGGAACACAGTAATCCAAGTGTGACTTGACTAAAGGCAGAAGGGCTATAACTTTCTTATATCTGGAAATATACCTTATATCTTATGATATCTTCTTTCCTTCCTTTCCCCCTTCTTCTTTCCTTACCTCCTTCCTTCCTTGCCTTCCTTCCTCTCTGTCTTTTTTCCTCCCTTATACTTCCATCTATCATCCCTCTCTCCTTCCCTCCCTCCCTTCCTCCTTCTCTCCTTCCCTCCCTTTCTTCCTTCCTTTCCAATTTTTCCCTCCCTTCCTCTCTTCCCTCTTTATTGAGAAGGCAAGTAATTTTATATACATATAATCTATACATACGTAGTCATGCAAAAGATATTTCCATATTAGTCATGTTGTCATAGATCAAAAAATAAACAAAACAAACAAGAAAAATACAGTTTAAAAAACAATATGCTTTGATCCTCATTCAGACTCCACCAATTCCTTCTCTGGAGGTGGATAGCATTTTTTTAAATCCTAAGTCCTTCAGAATTGCTTTGTATCATTGTATTGCTGAGAATATATATATATATATATATATATACATACATACATATACATATATATATATACACATATACACACACACATATATATATATATAATCACAGATTATCATAGTACAATACTGCTGTTACTATAACTATTATTCTCCTGGTTCTGCTTACTTCACTCTGCATCAGTTCATATAAGTCTTTCCAGGTTTCCAATTCTTTGCTACCACAAAGAGAGATGCTATAAATATTTTTGCATATATAGATCTTTTTCTTCATCTTCTTTTTTTAAAATCTTTTTGGCATACAGACCTAGTAATGCTATTACTGGATCAGAAAGTATGCACAGTTTTATAGTTTTTTAGGCATAGTTCCAAATTGCTTTCCAGAATGGTTGGATTAGTTTACATCTCCATGAACAGTTCATTAGTATCACAATTTTCTCACATTCCCTTCATATTAGACAATATGTGAAATATAGACAGAAATATAGTCAAACAAGTATAGCATATTAGATTACTAAAATGAGAGATCTTTTCTCATGCTGGGAAAGCAATGCTTAGGCGAACAATGCTTCTGATAGGATATTCCCTAGGTGGGAAGAGTTCTAGGAGCCATAATCATTAGTCTATAAAACCCAGTAAGACTAACTTACTTTCCCGAAGTTCCATGAATTACTAGTAAATAGCAAAGGTGAGATTTGAACTCAAGTTCCCTTACATGAAATCCTTTTTCTTTCCAAAATATCACATTGATTTTCCTAAAGATTAAGTTTAAGAGGGATTAAGTGACATGCCCATATTCATATTATTTACTTTTTCTTTGGGCTTCATTATCTAACAGAATCAATGACATCATAATTGTGCTGCTGTCTTAATTTATAGGTTAATTGGATTTAAGTGAGGCAGAGCTGGGCAAAGTTGTCAGCCTCATTCTCTCTTCTCCAGAGTCATTAAAATCCAGTGACAAAACAAGGTTAGGATGATTTCTTAGAGCCTAGGATACAATGGGTGACCTGGGCCTTTCTAACTTAAGGTCTTTCCCCTGTCTCAGTTCGTCTAGGATCATGGCCATTCAGTGACTATGAACTAGGTAGTAATGGGAGGAAAAAGATGGCCTTTTCTGTCATATTAGTCAATCTGATCAGTGTGAGGTGGCATCTTAAAAGCAGTAGTGATTTAAAGCATTTTTATATGACTATAGATAATTTTGATTTCTTATCTGAGAACTACTTGTTATTATCCTTTGACAATTTATCATTTGGGGAATGATCTCTATTCTTAGAAATTTGACTCAATTCTCACTATATATTTGAAAAATGAGACCTTTTTCAAAGAAACTTGTTAAAAATTTTTAACATTTATTATTTCTAAGTGTGTATTTCTCTCTTATTCCTCCCCTTGTTTATCTTTCTATTTCTTTTTCCCTTGTCCCTCCTCAAAATGTTTTGCTTCTCTCCATTTCCTTCTTACTTCCATCCCTGTAATTTTTTTTATCCTCTTCCCCTCCTACTACTTTGTAAGATGAGATAGATTTCTATACCCATTTGAATATGTATGTTACTCCTTCTTTAAGCCAGTTCTAATGAGAGTAGATCTCAAGCTCTCCTTCCTAGCTCCCCCAGCTTCTCTCCACTGTAAAGTATATTTCCAGATATCTCTTTTTCATGTGATATAACTTATTGCACTCTATCTCTTATTTCTACCTTTTTTCCTAATGCATCTTTCTTTTGCATTCCCTATTTTTATTTTTTTAAGATATTATCTCATCAGAGTCAATTCACATTCATGCCCTTTCTGTTTATGTATACTTCTCTTAACTTTTCTAATAATGTGATAAAGTTCTTAGGAGTTACAAGTATCATCTTCCCATGTAGGAATATAAACAATTTAATTTTATTGAATTCCTCATAATTTCTCTTTCTTGTTTATCTTTTTATGCTTCTCTTGAATCTTGTATTTGAAAGTAAAATTTTCTATTCAGGTCTGATCATGAATGTTTGAAAGTTTCATTAAATATCTGTATTTTCCCCTGAAGGAGTATGAGTTTTGATGGCTTGTAATGATAGCTCCTTTGCCATTTGGAACATCATATTCCAATCCTTCTATACTTTAACATGGAAGCTGATAAATCTTATGTTATCCTGACTTTGACTCTATAATATTTGAATAGTTTCTTTCTGGCTTCTTGAAATATTTTCTCATTGAATTGGGAGCTATGGAACTGGGTTACAATATTCCTAGGAATTTTCATCTTGACATTTCTTTCAAAAGACAATAAGTAGATTCTTTCAATTTGATTCTAAAATATCAGAATAGTTCTCCTCGATAATTTCTTGAAAGATGATATAGAAAAATTTTTTTTTGATCAGGGTTTTCAGATAGTCCAGTAATTCTTAAATTACCTCTACTTGATTTATTCTCCAGGCCAATTCATTTCTAATGAGATCTTTAAGTTTCTTATATTTTTTCATTCTTTTAAAAAAAAAATTTTCATTGTGAAATAAAACGCAAAAAAGACAAAAAAAGAGCATTTCTATGTATATAGCATAGCATTAAAATGAGATTAAGTATAAAACCATACATTTCTATTTTATTGTTTACTTTTGTTTTTGAAAAATTATATAATAAATATTATATATTATTTTCAAAGCTGCCCTGCTTTTCTGTGCTTCCTTCTAAGTCTTCTTTTGTTCTCTGCTACACACTTTTTTCTTCCCTTTCTCTTGACCTCAGAGGAGGGTAGCATTAAAAATACACACACACACCACACAGAGACTTTTATTAGTTCTTTCTCTGGATGCAGATAGCATCTTCCTGTATAGGTTCTTTTTAGTTGATTTGAGTATTTATAATACTTAAAATAACTTAATCATTCAAAGTTGTTCTTGGAACAATATTGTAGTTACTATATAAAATGTTCTTTTGGCTCTTCTCATTTCACTCTTTATTGTTTCCTGCATGTCTTTCCATGTTTTTCTAAAATCAACCAGTTTATTATTTCTTATAGCAAAATAGCATTTCATCACAATCATATACCACAACTTGTTTAGTCATTTCCCTAATTTTTGATTTTGTTTTATTGTTTCTTGTGTCCCATGGGATCATTAGTTTCTACTTACCCAATTCTAATTTTTAAGGAATTTTTTTCTTTCGTGAGTTTTTGTATCTCTTTTTCCATTTGTCCAATTCTACTCTTTAATAAGTTCTTTACTTCAGTAAATATTTGCGTTCTGCTTTTTAAGAAGCTCTTCTCTTCATTGGATTTTTGTGCCTTTTTTTATTGTTCTTTCTGTTCTGTTTTTAAGACATTATTTTCTTCAATATTTTTTGTGCCTTCTTTACCATGCTGTTGACTCTTTTTTTCTTGATTTTCTTGTATCACTTTCATTTCTTTTTACAATTTTTCTTATTATTTGATTTTTAAATTCCTTTTTTGAATTCTCCCAGGAATTCTTTTTGGATTTGAGACTGATTCATATTTTTTTTTGAGGCTTTGGATATAGCCATTTTGAATTCTGAGTTATGTTTTGATCTTCCTTGTTACCATATTAACTTTTCTTTTTTTTTAATTGTTTGCTAATTTTTCCCAGTCTATTTCTTGACTTTTAACTTGATGTTAAAGTTGGACTCTGCTCCTAGGGTGAAGAGGGCATTATACCAAACTTCTGGGCTTTTTATTTACCTCTTTTAAGAGCTAGTTCAAGGAGGTCTGTAAGTTTTCAGTTCTTCTAAGTGGGCAAGAACTAAAAAGTGTAGTTACTGCTCTCCTAATCTTTGTTCTCATCTTTGAGAGACTATAAACACTCTTATTTTTTTTTTTAATCCTGGAACTGTGATTAGGGTTCTTGCTCCCTTGAAAACTTGGGTTATATTGTTCTATCTCTCCTCCTCATCCTGGAACTGTGACTCAGCACCAATGAAATGGGTCCTGCACCTAGTCCCAGCAAAGCATACTCTGTAATCTGATCAGTTGTCTGAGCCCTTTACTGTCTTTGGCCTGAGATTTCTTGAATACTCTGCTGCCGATTCAGTTGTCTACCCCCAAGGTTGTTTCTGGCTTGCCAGGGAACAGCCTGTGCTGGATCATGTTTAACTCTCATCTCAGTAAGACAGACCTTTCCTGCTAGCCGCTACGTTTGTCTTGGGGTAGAAAATTGTTCCACTACATCCTTTTGTTGGCTCTGCCACTCCAGAATTTGTTTTAATGCATTATTTTAAAGTGTTTTTGGAGGAGAATTTCAGATGAGCCTATATCTACATACTTCCTTTTTGACTCTGCCGCAGCTGTATCTTTCTTAAGTCAGCACCAAAACACATAGCTTTTTTGGTATTGGATTCACTGAATTTACAATTCACCAAAATCCTTTTATTTTTTTTCCCCAGACAAAATGTTGTCTAACCATGTTTTCTTATCCTGTAGTTGAGATTGACTTTTTGAATCCAACTACAAGATTTTATATTCATCCTGAGTGGATTTCATTTCATTCAATTCTCCCAATACTTTAACCTTTTAAGATCTTTTTTGAATCCTTATGCTATCATCCAGTGCATTGGCTACCCACTCAAAGCTTTGTACCAATTGAAGGTTTGATGATTATAGCATCTCTGGCTTTATCCAAATTCATGAGAAAATTAGCATAGAAAAGCTCAGATCCCCAAGGTCTTCCATTGGAGGCCTCTGCCAAGTTAACATTGAACTGTTAATGACTCTTCTCCGAATCTGGCCAATAAACCAGTTCCAAATTCACCTAATTGTATGCTGAATCACTCAAATAGTGATTCACTCCACAAAAATAGTAAGACATATTTAATGAAATTTTTTTCTAAAGTCTAAGTAAACAATGTCTACAGAATTCCCCTAATGAACTAGCTTAGTAACCCCAGAAAAACAGAAATAAGGCCAATCTCCCATAACCAGTTCTCAGTAAAGCCAAATGCTCTCTCTTTGCATCCCTAGTTTCTTTTCTAGTTGTTCATTAGCCACATATCTAATGATCCATTACAAAATTTCCCAAAGAATTCAAGTCAACTCATTAGTTCAGTTTGCTGACTTTTTTTTGGCATCTTTTTTTTTTTTGTTTTCCATGATCTTTCAAATATCACTGACAGGGATTTAATGATCCTTTAGTTCTTTTAGTACCTGAGTTCATCTGGGGTATTGACAGGAATTCATCAAGAACACAGTAGATGTTCTCTCTTTTTAAAAAAATTGTCGATAGTATTTTCTTTTCCAAATATATGTAAAGATGGTTTTCAACATTTGTTTTGGTAAGATTTTGTGTTCTAAATTTTTCTCCCTGTCTCCTTTACTTTTTGTCTCCCTAAGACAGCAAGTATTTGATACAGGTTAAATTTGTGCAACTATTTTAAGCATATTTCCATATTTGTCAAGTTATACAAGAAAAATCAGACCAAAGGGGAAAAAACCATGAGAAGGAAAAGAATAAACAAAAAGTGAAAATACTATTCTTCAATCCATATTGTTTTCATAGTTCTCTCTCAGATGTAGATAGCATTTTCCATCCCAAGTCTGTTGGAATTGCCTTGAATCACCACACTATTGAGAAGAGCCAGATCCATCACAGTTGATCGAGATGTTCTCTTATTATCTTCTTAGCTATATTAGATTAAGTAGTTCTTTGTAAGTTATTTTTGGTAAGGCAAAGATCATTTTCCTTGCACACATAGTCCCAGCTTAATGTTGTCTGGTAACTGCTAGGCTTTCCTCCCTGCTACTAGATTGTAGGCTCATCTCTTTAAAGCTTTCCAAGCCATCTGAAGTTCAGGCTGCTAGGGTATAGTGGCTAGAACCTTTCCCTGATTAGGGAAGATGTCCCCAGCTGCTTTTTAGTCATATCCCCCACATCTAGACAACAAAAGCCAGGTAGAGGGCCCCTGGGCTAAAAAATTAAGTTTTTCAGTCACTTGTGTCTGAATAAGGACCAAAGCCTTCATATTTTTAAGACCCTAGGGGGCCGCAATCCCTTTTAAAAAATCTTCCCATTTTCCATTCTCATAAGAAACATTTATATTTGTTTTTTGGTAGAGCTTTGCTCTTGAAAATTTCTCATCCTTCTTGGGACAACTTCTACAGAATCTTAGACCATAGATTATACTTAACCATTGTCTGAACTGTAATACCCACTCTCCTTAAGTCTAAGAAATGTATTAGTCTTTGCCCAATATCCCCTTCCTCATCCTCACCAAAGATTTAAGATGGCATGGTGATTGTTTCAGTAATTTCTTCTTTGGCAAATGGATCCTCATATGTTACAATCATGGTCAGAATGGTCATTGCTCTGTTGCTTTTTATACCTTTTGAGGAATGAATTTAACAAGTCAAGTCAACAAACATTAATTATTTATTTTTATGTTAAGTATTACATTATAATCTGGGAATATCAAGAGAAAGGAAGGAACTAAGCATTTAATCAGTGCCTGTACAACATCTGTACAACAATCCTATGAGTTAGGTATTATTATTATCCTTATTTTACAGTTGAGGAAGCTGACACATATGGGTTAAATAATTTGCCTAGAGACACACAGCTAATAAGTATCTGGGGCTGGACTTGAACTCAAGTCTTCCTAACTGTAAGCTTAATGCTCCACGGATCTAATTGTAGAAAGAAATCAGTCCCTATTTTCTAATGGGGGAAGATAATAATTAAAAGGAGGGAGCAGAGGAGATGGAGGTACTTGGCACAGGGAATTGTTTAGAAAGTCTGAGACAGTCATATATGCTGTCAAGAGAGGAGTGAAGATGGGGCTGGTCCGTGGCTTTTCCCTTAAATTTGAGTACTAGAAGGAACTAGCCAATTAGAGGGAGAAGCTGTAGGGTCTGGAGTGCATTTCTATTATGTAAAGGCCATGGGTAGGGTATGGGGTGGAGGGAGCTTTTAGGGAGAAAAATTTCTGAGGCATTGTAGAGAAGGGCCAAGAGAGTCAGGAGTGTAACTTGGAAAACAGTGAAGAGCTATCTGATCTGATAATCTGATAATGACCTAAAAATATTTCAAGGGGAATGGAAAATTTCTTATCTCCTTTGCTTTTAGGAGAGAGGGAAGGAAGGGAGGGAAGAAGGGAGAGAAAAAGAGAGAGAAAAGGAAGGAGGAAAAAAGAAAAAGGAAGAGGGATGGAGGGAGGAAGAGATGAGAGATAGAAAGAGAGGAGAGAGAGAATGAGAGAGATAGAAAGAGGGAGAGAAGAGGGAGACGAGATAGTAAGAAAGAGAAAAAAGAGAGAATAGATATTGCTACTGTGTTCATGTGAACTTTGTGAACTACCTCTGGAACTCATCATCTAGTTCCTCCTTCTGGTTGGGTGTCCTGTGATACAGTTCTCATCAAAATATTTCCTCCATTTAGCCTCATTGATTTTCGGATTTTCACATAGGCATATATATCCTTAAATTAAAATCTTGCATTAAAATCTCTCATTTACTTTAGGAAAATAGGAGGGTGATTCAGGAAGTCTTTGAGCAAATAAATGAGTTCCCCAGTCCTGATGAAGTTACAGGACATTGGTCTTTGGAGGTAACTAAGGCATACTTCTCCCCTGAATATCAACTTGCTCACTGGCACCATACTTCCTGGCTTACAGACATGGGGAAACCTCCTGATGACTTACTAAGATCTATAAAAATGTTAGTTGGTCTCTCTTGCTCCGTTCAGGATTTTGTCTTCTCTTTTTCATTTATGCCTTTTTATGGGGTGCATCAAGGGCAAGGAGGAGGAGATTTCCCCTCTCCCCCAAGGAGCAGTTAACAATGATTTGCAGCGGAAGCATATGGTAAGAGTCATATACTTGCATGAGGCTTAAGAGAAGAGTTCAAAGGCAGTTTCTGAATTTTAATCTTCTGTGTTGAGGAAAAAGGATTTTTGAATTCCCTAAGCAGAAAGATCTTGGATTCTAGCATTCTAATCAGAGAATTTTCCCATGAAGGACAAGTCATGGAATAATCTCGTGGGTAACCCCAAGTTAGAAAGTTTAGGGACTGAAACCTCTAAAGAGAGATTTCTTAAATTCTGTTATTCGAGAAAGAGGGTTGTCCAGTTAATTGTTGTGCCGTGTCCTATTCGGAAAGCAAAGTCAGTGAATTTCAAGGGTAGCGCAGGCTTGACAGGGTATTGATTGTTCAGTAGATCCCCAGATATATTTACCTTTGGAGGAAGCTAAACCACATGGTGTCACTATGAGTCTGAAAGGGACTATGTATGATCTTATAGGAAAAAGGGATTTCATTAGAATGTCATAGTCTTCTTCCAATAGGAAGCCCAAGTTCAGTTTCCTTTCAAAAGAATTGATGGGATATCTGGATGCGTCATGCATTTCTGTATTTGTTTATGAACTCCTTTGAGTCTTTTATTCTCTCTTTGGGGTAGAATTCAAGATATATGTCCCATACTAGATATGCATTTAATAGGCTAGATATGCAAAAGATAGGCTGTAGAGCCTATCTAGGAGTTGCATAGCCTTTTATTTATGTTTGGCTCATGTTTACTCACTATCTCCTGAGTATACTAGATTTTCCTGAAGCAATTCCAGGTGGGGACAATGAGGCTCCCAGGATTGGACCTGGTTCTTTGTGAACCCAGAGCTTTAGGAACTGGCATGGATATAGACATTTAAGGACATGAGCTTCCTGGACATTGTCTCCTATGAATTACCAGGCAACTCCATATTCATTAATGTCTATGAAAGTGGCATTCGGGTGTTCAGTGTTATTATTAACTTAATATGTTTGTTTAAATTCACACTGCCCAATTCCAGTGGATTTCTTGTGAGCTGACAGCCAGCCAGGTTTGATGGGAAATCCTGTAGATTGTTTCCACATGGGAGTTTACAACACAAATAATTTGTTGCAATGATAGGAGGCCTCGGAGGCAAACGATGATAGATTTTGATGTTGGATTTTCCAGCCCTCCATATGAAATACAGAGGTATTTCCTGGGCGGGGGTAGGCTATTGTGGGAGTAGGAGGGAGGCCAGAGGCAGATTTGGCATGGCAGGGGGCTGTCCTGAGTTTGTACATGCACAGGCCAAGTTCCTTCCTCCTTTTTGTCCCAAAGACCACGAGTGCACGAACCACAGATATCCCTAAGCATACTGCACAATGTGACTTTGAACAGGTAGCCCAGAGGGCGCATGTAGCCGCACGTGCCCATGAGACAATGCACAGAGGTAGAGTGCCCATACCTTTGCACACCTTCTATTTCACATAGATATGCTATGGGTGACCAAAGCACAATTGTACCTGAACCTGTTTTAGAGACAACTGTAAAACCAGGATCCCATATTCTAGGAAACTGAATTTGAAACCTGATTTCATGACAGTATGAAAAAAATGAAAAAAAGTCAACGGAGCCAGATCTAAGTGTCAGCAGAAAACCGGCTCCCACTATTCTCATTTTCTATTAGAAAAGGACTAATAATCTGTTGTCTCTAGCTCCAGTCTCCCTTTTCTCCCTCCTTTTGCTACCCTAACCCTCTGCAAGACAGGAAACAATTCAATATAGGTTAAACACATGCAATTCTTCTAAACGTAATTTTTTATTTGTTGGTGTATTGCACTAACTTTTTGCCACCTTGATGCCAAGTACTGGGAACAGCGAGAAAAAAAATGAGAAAGAAAACAAAATGCAAGCAAACAACAGCAAAAAGAGTGAAAATGTTATGTTGTGGTCCACCACAGGCCTCTCTCTCTGGGTATAGATGGCTCTCTTCATCACAAGATCATCGGAACTGGTTTGAATCCTCTCATTGTTGAAAAGAGTCACATCCATCAAAATTGATCATCACATCCTGCTGATCGTTTCTCATAGAACAATAATATGGGATGGTAGGTTCTGATGAAAGGTAGTTACCTTCATGAGGGGCCCAGAGCAACTCTACCCTGACTTGTTACTAGAATACCAATCAGGGCAGTATTAGGGGTTGCTGAGAATATATAGCTCTTGGATTTTTTTTGGGGGGGAAGCAGTTCATTGAAAGAAGGAGGGGTTAATTCTCTAGGTGTAAGTCATTCTTGTATCCATTACATTGAGAATAAAACTTTATTTTATATATTTAAATCTATAATCTTGAATACTTATAAGGAAGATCATACATATAGATGGAAGACACTTTGGATGGAGAGTCTAACTAATCCCTTTATTTTAACCCCTTATTTACATTATTTCACTGATAAGAAAACTGAAACCTAGAGAGATTATGTAATTTGTTTAAAATAATAAGTAGCAAGGACAAGATTTGAACTGACTTCAGATTCAGGGGCCCTTCACCTTGCCAGTCCAGGGCAGGAGGGCTAAATATTAAAGTTTTCAGCTTCTCTTTTGATACAGAAGGGAAAAAATGTAGATGTGGTTCATCCTTTGTTTTTGAAGAGGACCAACGACATCATGATGCTAGGGTTAACATACAGTGTATTCGCCTGTGGCTGATCAGTCCAATATGAGTTTGGAAGACTCTCCCACAGGTAGTCTGTTAGAACATTTGGGATGGAGATGTTTAGATCTGTGCAGCTCTGGTTTTCTTTGAGCTACTAGGACTCTGTTTTGCTCATGGAATACAGCACCTTTTTTTTTTTTTAATTAAATAATTTTTTATTGACAGAACCCATGCCAGGGTAATTTTTTACAACATTATCCCTTGCACTCACTTCTGTTCTGATTTTTCCCCTCCCGTCCTCCACCCTCTCCCCAAGATGGCAAGCAGTCCTATACATGTTAAATAGATTACAATAGATCTTGGATACAATATATGTATGCAGAACCGAACAGTTTTCTTGTTGCTCAGGGAGAATTGGATTTAGAAGGTATAAATAACCTGGGAAGAAGAACAAAAATGCAAACAGTTTACATTCATTTCCTAGTGTTCTTTCTTTGGGTGTAGCTGCTTCTGTCCATCCTTGATCAATTGAAACTAAGTTAGATCTTGTCTTTGTTGAAGAAATCCACTTCCATCAGAATACATCCTCATACAATATTGTTGTTGAGGTATATAATGATTTCCTGGTTCTGCTCATTTCGCTCAGCATCAGCTCATGTAGGTCTCGCCAATCCTCTCTGTATTCGTCCTGCTGGTCATTTCTTACAGAACAATAATATTCCATAGCATTCATATACTACAATTTACTCAACCATTCTCCAGTTGATGGGCATCCATTCATTTTCCAGCTTCTGGCCACTACAAACAGGGCTGCCATAAACATTTTGGCACATACAGGTCCCTTTCCCTTTTTTAGTCTCTCTTTTGGGTATAAGCCCAGTAGAGACACTGTACAGCACCTTTTTTGATGGGACCATCACAGTCTGGGCAGTCCTGTGCTGTGTCTCTCATGCTCATGATTTATTCAAAGTTCTCCAGAGAGACCCTGAGAGTGTCATTGTACCACTTATGGGTGCTTATGTGAGTTATCCATAAAATAGTCTTTTAGGTAAGTGCATTTGCCATTCTGGCAATATGGCCAGTCTATTGGAGCTGTGCTTTTTGTAGTAGATTGAATACTCTGCAGTTGAACTTGAGAAAGGACCTCAGTGTCCAGTATTTTAGCTTGCCAGGTGATCTTCAGAATCTTCTTAAGACAATTCACATGAAAGCAGTTCAATTTTCTGGCGTACTGCTGACAGACGTTCCATATTTCACAGGTGAAAGTCGGTACAATGGCTCTATAGACCTTCGTTTTGGTAATCAGGCTAATACCTCTTTCCTCCTACACTTTTCTTTTTTAATTCTTTTTCTGAGTTAGCTCAGGCAATGTGTACATTAACCACTCCATCTGCATGTACATGTCTGGAAAACATCACGCCAAGGTAAGGTAAGTAAACTTGTGCACACCATTCAAAGTTTCTCCATTTACTATGACCAATAGTGCTTGTTGGTGAAGGACTCTGTTTTCTAGTATTGATTATTGATTCAAAATTAGCCCAAATGGCAGAGAATTAATCTATATTCTGTTGCATTTCAGCCTCAGAGGCCACATTCAGTGAACAATCATTTACAAACAATGCCCACTCCCTCCACTTTGGTCTTGAATTATAGTTTTTTTGAGTTAAATAAAGTGAAGTAGCTGACTTTAATGCCATTTCATCCTCCTTGAAAGGATCTGATAACAACATGGAAAACATCATGTTAAAAATCATGGGAGTAAGCACACAGTCCTGCTTCATTCCACTGGGGATGGGGTAAGCAGGAGAGCATCATTCTTCATTCAGAACCTGTGTGAGATGAAATTGGTGCACAATCCTGATGAACTTCTCTGTACAACCAAATTTTGCCATGATTTCCAAACTCCCTCGTGACTGCAAATCAACAAATATTGTGTAGAGACTTCTGTTCTGCTCTTGGCATTTCTCCTGCAGTGTCAGGTGGCAAACACCATGTCAACCATTCCTTGGTCCTTTCTGAAGCCGCACTAGCTCTCATGCAGATGATCATCTTCCAGGGGAGGATCGGCTTGTTAAGGAGGAAGCCGGCAAGAATCTTCCCAGCAATGACTACGAGAGAGATCCCCTTGTGATTGTCACAGGGTAGCCTGTTTTCTTTTCCTTTAGAGAGATGGATAATGAGGACATCCTTGATCTCTTGGGGGATAATTTTCTCTTGTCATATAATCTGGAAGATTACAGTCAGCTTCTGTATGAGCAGCAGATCCCTTATCTAAAGATTTAGATAAGAGGTCCCCAAAGTTATTTCTCAGACTTTGTGTAATAGAAGGGAGCCTCTAGCACGAGATTCATAATTTTTGCTTATTATTATATGATGGTTTAAGATAAATCAAGTAGTTGAGGAGTACATTCATAATTTAACTTCCTGTTAATGGTTTTTTACTTCCATAGATGCTTTCATCAAATATTGTATTAAAAAATAGAAGTGTTTTTTTTAATTTTTGAAGGCTATGGATACTTAATAAAAGATGAAGAAAGCAGAGTCTATTTTCTGAGGTTTGGTCTAGCTTATTAGAAAAGGCCCATTATGAGCAAGTTGGATACCAGGTGATAATTTTTTTTTGGCAATGGAAACTCCTCAGATTAAAAAAAAAGAATACATAATATCCCTCAGTCCTGCATGGCCTTTTCTGCTTTTTCAATGGCAGTGATAGAAAAGGAGGTATAGAGAGCTAAGAATCACAGAATGTGAAAATAGAGACCATCACATTTAACTCATAAACAAAAAGGTATTCCCATGAGAACATGCCCAACAAGTAAGTATCCAGGAAGATTTGGCAACTGATTGACTATATAGGATGAATGATGGTTCAATGCAAAGGTTACAAAAGAGGGCTAAGAATGTAAGAGCTATAAGGGACCTCAATGGCTATCATAAAATTCATAAACAAAAGAAATTACCACTAGAACATGTCCAACAAGTAGTTATCTATGTTCTACTTGAAGACCTTCTAGGAGGAGGAATTCATGTTCTTTCAAGTAGTCCCACTCCACTTCCTGACATCAAAACTAAATCTGTTTCTTTACAATGTCCACTCTTTACTCTTGGTTCTGCCCTCTGATTCCTTCTTCACATGACAGTTCTTCAAATGCTTGGGCACAGCTATCATACCCTCATTCTCCAAGTCTTCTCTAAATAGAACATGCCCAGTTCTTTCAGTGACTTATCTTCCCCATCCTCTGAACACTCTCCAATTTATCCATGGCCCCCTTAAACTGTAATATGCAAAACAGTACACAATACTCCAAATGAGTTTTGACATGGACAGGGTCCAGTGGTATTGTCACCTCCCTTTTCCTGGAAGCTAAGCCTTTCAATGCAGCCCAAGATTTCCTTAGTTTATTTTTTGGCTGCCACATCACACTGCTGACTCATACTGAACTTGCAGTCCCCTAAAACTCCTAAATCTTTTTCAGAACTGCTTTGAAGTAATGACTCCTCCATTTTACACTAGTAAAGTTTATTTTTTTTGGGGGGGCAAGACTTAACCCCTTTGAATTTAATCTTAATAGATTCATTCCCACCAACTCCTAATCCTCTCAAGATATTTTTTAGATTTTGAGTCTGTAGTTCAATGAATTCACTATCCTTTCCAGCCTTCTGGCAACTGCAAATTATTAAATTTGGGTATGGCATCTATGTTTTTATCCAAGTCATCATTAAAATTATTAAACAGCACAAGGCCAAGCATAAATCTCTGGGGCACCCTTCTGGAGGCCTGCCATGTTGACATGGAACCAGCAATAGCTACTCTTTAAATATGTCCTTTGAAACAATTCACTGTTCATCTAATTGTCTTGGTGCCTAGTCCACGTTTCTCCACCTTATCTTTAAGAATAGTTATAAATAATATATCAAAAATTTTTTGCTAAAATATAGGAAATATTTTTAAAATAACTGCATATGTTTAACCTATAGCAGATTGCTTGCTGTCTGGGAGTGGGGAGTAGAGGCAGAAAAATTTGGAACACAAGATTTTGCAAAGGTGAATGTTGAATTATATTTGGAAAAATAAAATACTACTAAAATAATAAAATATAGGCAAATTATACTTCCTACATTCCCCTAATCTAACAGCTTAGTTATCCGTTCAAAAAAAGGAAATAAAGTTAGTTTGGTATAACTTGTTTTTTAAAAAATTAGATTGCATTTTATTTTCAGTTCCAAATTCTCTCTCTCCCTTTGTCCCACTCATGGAAAAGTCAAGAAAAATAAAATTCATTACAAATGAGTATAATTAAACAAAGCTCATTTTCTCATTAGCCATGTCAAATTTTTAAAAAAGGAAAAAGAAAAGAAAGAAAAAATATGCTTCAAACTACACCTTGAGTTGTATGACCAGTTTTTGGTTGTCATCCGGTTCTTTGTAATCTTTGCTTCCCTTTTTGAATGTTCATCAACCATGTCTAGAATTTTCCCAGTTAACAATATCAAAGTTTCTTGCCTATAATTTACAGATGCTGCTCACTTCCTTTTTTGAAAACTGGCACATTTTCTCTTTTTTAGTCTTGTGGCACTTTTATCATTTCCCTTGATATTTCAAAGATCACTAACTGTAGCTTAGAAATCATATCTGACAGTTCCTTCAGTACCCAAGGATGTGGTTCATCTAGGTCAAGTGACTTGAAGTTCAATGTTCTCTTACCCTCTTATGTGTCTTAATTTTCAACTTCCTGCTATTTATTTTTGTTTTGTCATTTCCATTTCAGGGCCCATTCTTCTTGGTGGAGAAAACAGAAGTAAAATTAAAATTAGGCATCTTCCTTCTTTCTTTTGTCCAGTTATTATTATTACCTAAAGAAAAGTTCTGAGTCAGTAGGGAGTGGAATGGATAGAGCAGCAGATCTGGAGTCTGGAAGATGTGAATTCAAATCTAGTTTCAGCTATTTAGTAGTCATTTCACCTTGGTCTGTCTTAGTTTCCCCATCTTAAATGGGGATAATAATTATAATACCTACCTCACAGTATTATTTGTGAGGATCAAATGAAATAATACTTACAAAGCACTTAGCATAGTGCCTGGTACAGAATAACCACTTATGTAAATATTAGGTATCATCATCATCATCATCTCTTCTTTAGTTTTATTTTTTCTCTCAATATAGCTTTAAAAAACAATCCTTTTTATTGTCCTTAACTTTCCTTATTAGTCTCAGCTCATTTTGAGCTTTAGTTATGCTATTTTTTTTTACAGACTTGTACTACAATCTTTATATTCATTTTCTGTTATTTGTCATTACTTTCACTTTCTTTTTATGTGTATTTGAAAAAAAACTCTAAATTGTTTGGTGAAATGCCATACATATTTATCTTTTTAGGAAAATTCCATTTTTGTTTATTTTATTTGTTTCCTTTTGGATCATATAGAATCACAAAGTTCTTATATAGTCTGTAAATGCTAATTTAGCTATTAGCACTTTAAATGTGAGATTCTTGTTAAAAAAAATCCATGAATTTATATACTAGTAGTAGAATGGAGTCAAATTTCTAGTGACCTATTCTGACCATAAAATGAATTCAGGATATGTAGAAGAAGTTGAATCTCAATGGGGGAAAAAAAGACTCACAAGTTCTTTAAATAAGGGAATTGGTACAGTGGGTATTGTTTTTTGTGCAAAGGCCATAAGAAATAATTTCATTTAATACTTGGTCATCTAACATCTTAGTCATAATGAGGAGACTAATAAAAGATCACTATGCTCATGTACCAACATTCATTATAGAGGATACATATGTAGAAGAATTCTAAAAGACTAATAAGATCTTTGAATTTAGATTTTCAGAGTCTTCAATATGAAAGTGGGCATAGAAGAAGAGAATAAAATCTATTTTGGAAAAATGGATAACCCAAATGCTTTATTTGCATCAGACAAATGTAAAAAGACTTTATTACAGAAAGGCCTCCCATGCACTGGATATATTCTCTATGCAAGATTTATTGATGATTATGCCCAAGAATTCCATTGATTGAACAAAAAGACATGAATAGATTGTTTTTTGTACCTGTGGAAGGAGTACTCATATTGAGATCACATTGAAGTATCAAAGTAAGCATAATTTGTAGCCTAACATCTCCACAGGCTATACTAACAAGTTTGCATTTTAAACAGATGACTAAGCACTTTGGGTAAGCCACTGTTGAAGAATAACTATGTAGGAAAAGTACTGGGGATGGAAAAAGAAAAGACTATATTTTACAGGAGAAATCCTTAGCTGCTGGGTGGTTATGATGGCAGAAATGTCACCCACAGCAGAATGCCAGGGAATTTTCCATGGGCATAATTTATCAGAGAATATATCTCCAATTTCTTAATGTGAATCAATAGCAAGATAAGATGTATTTCATAGATGTGCTAAAACATGTTCCATAAAACGTTACATAACAAAGAGATACCTTATGTAAATATGTGCTGAAATAATTTTGTAGTGATTGGAACCAAGTTGGGTTAGTCTAGGAAGGCTTCCTGGAGTGACATAAATTTTGAAAGGGAATGGGTTTGAAATCCATATTCCTAAGTGGCAAATTCAAATTAAGTTGAATTTTAAAAGAACAGGATATACAGAAATGTGATCCAAAGGGACAAGAATTCATCCATTACAGGTACACATGTAGAGTAAGCAGAGAGATATATGTGAGGGAGGAGAGGTGGGATGGAGCTGGATGGGATGATTAACAGTTTTGCTTAATTGGAATAGAATATCACAGTCATACAGGCATAATTGTAGACAAAATGAGTTTATAGGGTTTGTAGAATCCATGAATTAGAGGTTCTTCAATGGAGTCTAATTGGGAAGCTCTATAAACCTCAGAGGTGGGGTTGATATGATCTTAGGGATGCTTCAGATATTATTCTTGCTACCACAGGCAGAGAAGGCTTCTGTGTGTAGTGATACTGTTGTGATTATCCTAGTGAAAGGGGACTAGGGTATGGTTCCCAGGCACTAGGAATGGAATTGTTGCAAATGAATAATCCATTAGTAATTTGTGGTGTACTCTTGTGGATGGGGTTGTGAATTGATCCAGTCATTCTTTTTTTTTTTATTTTTTTTTTTTATTTAATAGCCTTTTATTTACAGGATATATACATGGGTAACTTTACAGCATTAACAATTGCCAAACCTCTTGTTCCAATTTTTCACCTCTTACCCCCCCCCACCCCCTCCCCTAAATGGCAGGATGACCAGTAGATGTTAAATATATTAAAATATAACTTAGATACACAATAAGTATACATGACCAAAACATTATTTTGCTGTACAAAAAGAATCAGACTCTGAATTTTTGTACAATTAGCTTGTGAAGGAAGTCAAAAATGCAGGTGTGCATAAATATAGGGATTGGGAATTCAATGTAATGGTTTTTAGTCATCTCCCAGAGTTCTTTTTCTGGGCATAGCTAGTTCAGTTCATTACTGCTCCATTAGAAATGATTTGGTTGATCTTGTTGCTGAGGATGGCCTGATCCATCAGAACTGGTCATCATCTAGTATTGTTGTTGAAGTATATAATGATCTCCTGGTCCTGCTCATTTCACTCAGCATCAGTTCGTGTAAGTCTCTCCAGGCCTTTCTGAAATCATCCTGTTGGTCATTTCTTACAGAACAGTAATATTCCATAATTTTCATATACCACAGTTTATTCAGCCATTCTCCAACTGATGGACATCCATTCAGTTTCCAGTTTCTAGCCACTACAAAAAGGGCTGCCACAAACATTCGTGCACATACAGGTCCCTTTCCCTTCTTTATAATCTCTTTGGGATATAATCCCAGTAGTAACACTGCTGTGATCCAGTCATTCTAATCCCAAAGTTACTAAGCTATGTGTTAGTTCCCTCTGATTCAGCTATCCCACTATTATTCCTATATCTTCAAAAGATTAAAGAAAGGTAAATTAAAAGAAACCACATGTAAATATATATTTAAAGTAGTTCTTTTCACAGGCGCCAAATATTGGAAACTAAGGTGTTTTTCTCACATTGGGGAATGGATAAACAAATTTTAGTATATAAATGTAATGGAATATTATTATAACAGAAGAAATGACAAAATGGACAATTTCAGAGGAAACTAAGAAAACTTTTATGACCTGATACAGAGTGAAGTGAGCCGAGTAAAGACAATTGGGAAAATAATTTATACAATGATAATATTAGAAAGGAAAAAAAAAATTGAAGAACTTTTAAAAATGTAATGACAAAAATCTCCCAGCTTACCTTCTGCCAGAGAAATGATGAACCTAAAATGCAGAGAGAGATACACATTTTTAGGCATGGAAAATGAGGGAATTTGTTTTTTTGGACTCTATGTGTTTGTGATTAATGTGCTAAGAATCTTCTTGAAATTTAAAGCCCTTCTAAGTGTGACTTCCACTTTATCTTTTCAGGCTGGTGATTTCCCATGATGAATTGATCTAGCCAAACTGATCTACTTGTGTTCCCTGAATATCTCATGCCTGTATAAGTAGTCAAATGTGATTGATCATCTGACCTGGCTTCTGGCTGAAGGGCCAGTGCAACCAGAAGCTACTGGTTGGGTTCTTAAACCCTATGACATGGAGGAGATGAGCATGTCCTCTGGCCATTTCTGGTGACATATGCTCTTATGCTCAGGGAAAGAAAGGTCAAGCAGAAGCAGCAACTAAAGGCTTGAGATTGAGCAACTGCTTTTGCCATCACTGGGTGGGGAAGGAAGAGACCACCCCCTTCTTTCACCCTTCACTAGAAGTCCAACGGAGAGTTGGCAAGAGTTCCGACATGCTTGAAAGGGGAAGAGTGATTGAGAGTGGAAGGTATTCCTTCATTTAAGCCTCCTGGCTCAGTGCCTAGCGGTCTTCAGCATAGTCTTCCACCCTCATCTTCCATATGCACTAAGAGATCAACCAGGAGCAAGTCATGCATGTCCTTCAACAAGAACCACTGAAAGTGACTCAAGCGCAAGGTCAGCCCTATCCCTCCTGTTCCACTTGGAAAGCTCTCCTGCTTCACCTCCATTTATAGGAAACCTTAGTTTCCTTTCAGGTTTAGCTCAAATGTTTCCTCCTTAAAAACAGATACATAAATAAAAAGCTGGGCATATGCTTGTCAATTCTGCTTCAGGGGAGACTGAGATAGGTGCATTATTTGAATTCAGGAGTTCTGAATTGCAAGAGAACTAAAGCCAATCAGTAGGTCTTTGTACTGTTTTGTATCAATATGGTGAGCCCCCCAAAGGAGGGGGAACTGATCTTGGTCAGCTACAGAACAGGTCAAATCTTCTGTTCTGATCAGCAAAGAGTTAAGTTTGCACTTCCAGCCTGAGTGAGATAGGGAGTTGTTTGTTCAGTCATTTCAGTCATGTCTGACTGTTCATGACCCCATTTGAAGTTTTCTTGGCAAAGATATTGAAGTGTTTTACTATTTCCTTCTCCAGCTCATTTAACAGATGAGGAACTGAGGCAAACAGGGTTAAGTGACTTGCCCAGAATCACAGCTAATAAATATCTGAAGTCAAATTTGAACTCAGAAAGATCAGTCTTCCTGACTCCAGGTTCAGCACTCTATCCATTGAGCAACCAAAAGAAGGAGACATAGTCTCTAAAAACGCAAATCAAATCAAATATTACTTCCTACAGAAGACCTTTCCTGATTTATCTGCCACTGACTACTATTAATCATCTGCCCTCTCAAATCATATCGTACATATTGTTAATTATTTATACGTGCATTGTTTCCCCTAAAAATGGAAACTTCTTGAAGGTAGAAAATGGTTCATTTTTTTGTTTTTATATTCCCAGCACCTAGGATCCATTGTATTTATGGCTTCCTCTAATTATTAGAGATTATTAAAACAAAATCCTCTTTCTTATTAGACCTAACATTGATACCTTTCTCTTTATCAAATTCATTGATCATCTTGACCTTGTTTGTAATATATCTGTATTTTCCCTGAATCCAACATAGTGTTTTAGAGAGGCAATGTTTGAAAAGAGTTGGACTTTGCCCTGGAGTCAGAAGAGTTCAAATCCAGCCGCAGACACTTAGCTGTGTGTCCCTAATTGCAGAAGAAAGGAAAGAAAGAAGGAAGGAAGAAGGGAGGAAGGAAGAAGAGGGGAAAAAAAAGAAAAGAAAACAGTTGGGTTTGAAGACAGAGGATCTGATGCTGCTAATTACTGTCAGTAGGACTTTGAGCAAATCAGTTATCCTGTCTGAACCTCAGTTTTCTTATTAGTCAAATGAGGGAATCATATGAGCTGACTATTAAAATCTGAAAATTATTACCCTTTGTAGCCATAGAGTTCAAGTTCCATAAAATGTCTGATGTCATTGAGGGGAATAGGAGACCACAGACTTAATAGGGGGAGGATCACTCCTCTTCTAGTCTTCCCCAAATTACTACCTGACTTCTGAGATCTTTGTTCACTTGGCACAGAATCCTTTTTCTTTACCCTAAACCAGAGGCTGCCTTATTTATCTTCACAACAGCTCTGTCAGGAGGCAGAGGTAAAAGGGACTTCCTAGGACATATGGATGGATCATGCATCAAGAATAGAAATGGGATGAAAATTCAGACCTAACAAGTCCAATCCTCTGGTATTCCCATTCTACTGTCCACCCAAAGATTACCTTATAAAATCTTGTTTGAAGATCTACAAATCTAATCACAAGGATTTTAAATTGAAGAGGAAGAGGAAAGGGAAAAATGTAGATCTATCAAGCTAGATAAAAGTAGTTATAGTGGAACATCAGAGATGACTGGAAATTAAGAGCACACAAAATTCAAGAAATATACTTATGGTTTCAGCTGAGAGAGGCAGTAGGATTCAGTGGAAAGAATCTTGGGTTCAGAGTAGAGGTTCAAATCTATTTTCTTCCATTTAAATATAGGTGTGACCTTGACCTTGAGTATGAAGACTTCAATTTTCTTCTCTGCGAAATGAGGGAACTGGACTAAGTGATTAGTGGTGATTGTCTATAGAACCCCATTAACTTCCCTTCCTTCCTCAAACAATCCCTGGCTTAAAATTTCTCTCCCTAACTCCTGGCCCCATATTAGAGTACTTCAAAATATATGTTGATTCTTCCTCAAGGACCCTAACCATTCAATTCTATAATCTACACATCTCCTAAGAATTGCTTCTCCACTCTCAGTCACACACATACACACCTTTGATCTTGCCATCACTCACACATATACCACCTCCCTGTTCATGAATTCGAAATTCATTATTGGACTATAATTTGTTGGCTTTTCACTTCTTCTGCCTTCCCTTACATACCCAACTCTTTAGCTACACTTTGACCTCCAAACACTTGACCCCTCAGTTCTTTCTCAGGTCAACTCCCCTGCACTAGTCACTCTTTCCTCTTCTCCCTATCTTGACTCTTTAGTGAATCAATTAAACTCTACATTATCCTCCTCTCTTGAATCCCTAGTCCCCTTATATTGCTAATTATGCTCAGCCCTAGCTCACTCTCACCATTTGTTGCCTTCACTCTTACAAAAGGACTGCTGATCAAAGACGGAGAAAATTACTCAATTCTTTTGACTGGATTCATTACAAATTTGTTATATAACTCCACTTGGGTCTTCACTGCTGCTAGGCAATCAGTGATCACCCTGTATTCCCCTCTTCCTCATCTATCACTCAGTTACCTTCTGCCATTATCTCCCCCTACGTCCTATTTCACATGGTGATGTAGCTTTATTTCTTATTTATATCTAACTTCTCTTGTTCAAGTGATCCCTAGTTACTACCATTCTTAAGAAGAAAAACTAAAACAACTTATGTGTAAGAACTTCCTGCTCAATTGTTTTCATCCCAGTGAGAACCTAAGATTAAAGCTTCAAAGAGTAACTTCACTATGGAAGCAAACTGCAATAATATAACTCTCAAATTGTAACATAATCCAACAACTCATCAAGCACCAATTTCGAAAGTCCATATAGTTCAACATCACACCTGATCAAACTTTGGATGGTAAAAAAGAGGGTTGGAAAATAGACAATATGAAGCAATTCTCTATATGCAGATTTTGTTAGGATTAAGTATTAAATTTGTTAGGTATATGTCCTTTTCATCGCTATATATTTCTGGTTTAGTTGTAATGGCTGGTCTATAAATATTTAAAATAATCAAGATTATTCTTCAGCAGATAATAAAAAGCACAATATAAATAAAGAAGAAAAGAACCAAAGAATTGTCATAATAGAGGCAGGAGGAAGTAGAAGGCTGATAGTGTAAGAACTTTATTCTTATCAGAACTAGGTTAAAGAGGAAATTACATATATATTTTGAAGGGTATAAAAGTTTTTTTTTTTTAACTTACAGAGAATAGGAGGGTGAAAAGAAAGGATAAGGGAGGGACTCTCAGGAAGGCATGCAGATTATGAATAGGAGGCGAAGGGAAGAAGATAAGAAAGGGACTCTTTTTTATTATTATTATTATAGCCTTTTATTTACAAGTTATATGTATGGGTAATTTTCAGCACTGACAATTGCCAAACCTTTTGTTCCAATTTTTCCCCTCCCTCCCCCCCCATCCCTCCCCTAGATGGCAGGATGACCAGTACATGTTAAATATATTAAAGTATAAATTAAATACAAAATAAGTTTACATGTCTAAACTGTTATTTTGCTGTACAAAAAGAATTGAACTCTGAAATATTGTACAATTAGCCTGTGAAGGAAATTTTAAAAAATATGACGGCAAGCAAAAATATAGGGATTGGGAATTCAGTGTAATGGTTCTTAGTCATCTCCCAAAGTTCTTTTACTGGGTGTAGCTAGTTCAGTTCATTACTGCTCCCTTGGAACTCATTTGGTTCATCTCATTGCTGAAGATGGCCAGGTCCATCAGAATTGGTCATCATATAGTATTATTGTTGAAGTATATAATGATCTCCTGGTCCTGCTCATTTCACTCAGCATCAGTTCGTGTAAGTCTCTCCAGGTCTTTCTGAAATCATCCTGTTGGTCATTTCTTACTGAACAATAATATTCCATAACATTCATACACCACAATTTATTTAGCCATTCTCCAACTGATGGGCATCCACTCAGTTTCCAGTTTCTGGCCATTACAAAGAGGGCTGCCACAAACATTCTTGCACATACAGGTCCCTTTCCCTTCTTTAAGATCTCTTTGGGATATCAGCCCAGTTGTAACACTGCTGGATCAAAGGGTATGCACAGTTTGATAACTTTTTGAGCATAGTTCCAAATTGCAGAGAGGGACTCTTAAAAGGCTTTCAGTTTAGGGAGGCAGTGATCAGAAATAAATTAGACATCTGACAAGGAATAGGATAAAAACAGAGGGAGAGAAGGATAAACAGGAAGGAAAAACAGAATGGAAGGAAATATATAATTTTCATTATAACTTTGAATGTGAATGGAATGAATTTACTCATAAAACAGAAACAGAAAAATGGATCAAAACTTAGAATCTGACAATGTGTAGTTTACAAGAAGCACATTTTAAAATGACACGCATATAATAAAAATAAAGAAATGGAATAGAATTTATTATGCTACAGCTGATGCAAAAAACAAACAAACCCAAAACCAAGGCTGGCAATCAAGATTTCAAAGTTAAAACTAAAATAGATTTAATTAAAATAAACAGAAAAACTACATTATTAAAGGTTAAAAGAAGTAGTATCAATACTAAACCTATATGTATCAAATGCTATAGCAACTTATTTTTTATTTTTTCATATTGTTTCCCCAATTACATGTCAAGATAATTTTTAGAGCATTCATTTTTACAAGATTTTGAATTCCAAAATTTTCTCCTTTCCCCTCCTCTCTTCTGAAAATAGTAGGCAGTTTGACATGGGTTATACATGTGTTATCATGTAAAACATATTTCCAAATTAGTCACAGTTGTGAAAGAAGAAACAGATCAAAAGAAAAAAATATGAAAAAAATATGCTTCAATCTTCATTCAGAATACATCAGTTTTTTATCTGGATGTGGATAGCATTTTCCTTTATGCGCCCTTTGTACTTGTCTTTGTGTAGCTGAGAACAGTTGGTTATCACACAATGTTGTTTTAAATTTCATTTCTCTGATCAAAAGTGATTTAGAACATTTCTTCATATGACTATAAATAACTTATTTCTTTGTCTGAAAACTGCCTGTTCATATCCTTTAATCATTTATCAATTGGAAAATGATTTGTATTTTTAAGAATTTGACTTTGTTCTCTATATATTTGAGAAACATAACAGGCCTTTAACAGAGATACTTAATGTAAATATTATTTCCCAGATTTCTGTTCTTCTTCAAATCTTGGTTGCATTAGTTTTGTTTATATAAAAGCTTTTAATTTTAATATATTCAAAATTAACTATTTTATGTTTTGTAACATTTTCTCTTATTTGATCATGAGTTCTTCCATTCCCCATAGATCTGATGGTTAACTATTTCTTGCTCTTCCAATTTACTTATGATGTTTTGTTATGCAATGGAAAGTGTTAGTCTATACTAATTAAATTAGGGTTTATGTCCTGTTTTTTGGGCTTTCCCATAGTTTCTGTCAAATAGTGAGATCTTATCCAAAAGACTGGAATCTTTGGGTTTATCAAACATTAGGTTACTATGATAGTTGACTAGTATGTCTTATATACCTAATCTATTCCACTGATCTTTCACTCTGTTTCTTAGCCAGGATCATATAGTTTTTTTTTTTTTTTTATTTATTTATTTATTTATTTATTTATTTATTTATTATAGCCTTTAATTTACAGGATATATACATGGTAACTTTACAGCATTAATCAATTGCCAAACCTCTTGTTCAATTTTTTCACCTTTACCCACCTCCCTAGATGGCAGGATGACTAGTAGATTTAAATATATTAAAATATAACTTAGATACACAATAAGTATACATGATAAATCATTATTTTGCTGTACAAAGAATCAGACTCTGAATTATTGTACAATTAAGCTTGTGAAGGAAATCAAAGATGCAGGTGTGCATAATATAGGGACTGGAATTCAATGTAATGGTTTTAGTCATCTCCCAGAGTTCTTTTTCTGGGTATAGTTAGTTCAGTTCATTACTGCTCCATTAGAAATGATTTGGTTGATCTTGTTGCTGAGGATGGCCTGATCCATCAGGACTAGTCATCATCTAGTATTGTTGTTGAAGTATATAATGAAGGATCATATAGTTTTGATGATCATGTTTCTTAGCCAGGATCATATAGTTTTGATGATCATTACTTTATAATATAGTTTGAAATTTGGTATTGCTAAGCCACCTTCCTTTGTATCCAGCCCCTTACCTTTATTCTGTGTGTTTCTTGTAAACAGCATATTATAGGATTATAGGATTCTGGTTTTTGTTTGATTCTGCTGTCTAGTTCCATTTTATAGGAGAGTTCATCTCATTCACATTCACAAGTATGATTACTAACTTTCTCTCTATTTGGCTATAGTGTTTTCTGGAGTTTTTATTTTGGGATCTCTTTCCTGAGATATTTGAAGTCTTTTAGCTTCATTAGCTTCCTATTACCCAATTCTAATTTTCAAGTAGTTGTTTTCCTCAGTTAGCATTTATACTTCCTTTTCCATTTGGCTAATTGCATTTTTTAAGAAATTGTTTTTTTCAGTGAATTTTTGTATCTCTCTACTTGGCCAATTCTACTTTTTCAAAACAATTGTTTTCTTTTCCCAATTTTCCTTCTACCTCTTATATTTTTAAGCTCCTTTTTCAGCTCTTCTATAAGTTTTTTCTGGGCTTGAGATGATTTCTTATTTTACTTTGCAATTTTGCCCAAAAGTGTTTTGACATTGTTATTCTCTTCTGAGTTTATGTTTTGATCTTCCCTGCCACCATAATAACTTTATACGGTCAGTTTCTTTTTTGCTTATCTTTCTTTGGCCTTATTTCTTTCTTTTAAATTTTAGCTTTGCTCCCAAGGTGGAAAGGTCTCAGGTTTCTTGTGCCTGAGGTTGCAGGCCCTTGGCTATTTATTTGATGCTACACTGATGTTTCCTTGAGGTCTACTTTCATATCTGATACTGAGTAAGGGACTGAGATGAATGGTGTCTGTTGCTTCCAGAAGTTCTAGGGTGTCTGATAGTCTACCTAATGCTAAACTGGGATCCTAGTAATGATATCTGGGATGTGCTGAGACTAGGGGGGTACTTTTTTATTTCCCTGGGCATACATTTAAGCACTCAGAGTCTGGCCCCTGCCAATTGCCTTTGCCTGGGACTAAGCTGAAGCCATAGAAGTCTGGCTTCTGGAGGTTACCTATTTGCCAGGGCTTCACTGAAGCACATGCTGGTTCTCAGAGCTGGAGTTTGCTCATCTCACTGATTATGCTGAGGCAGTTGGGGCGGGGGGGCCTGGTATTGGCATTTTCCTGTTCCACCGAATTGCACTGGAGCTCAGAATCGATTCACAATCAAATTTTTAAAGGAAAAACTAAATGAATCACAAAAGGAATAAATTGAAAAACTATAGTTTTCATAACAGTGGGGGACTTCAGTCTTTCCCTCTCAGTACCAGATAAATCTAACAAAATAAAAAAGAAGTCAAGGAGATGAATAGAATCTTAAATAAACTAGATATGATAGCTATCTGGGGAGATTTGAATGGGAATAGGAAAAACCATATCTTTTTCTTAGTACATGATACCTTTATAAAAATTTGCCATACAGTTTATAATGCAATAAAATTATATTTAATAAGGGGTCATGGAAACAAATAAAATGTAATTGGAGACTAAATAACTTAATCTTAAAGAATGAGTGGATTAAAAAACAAGTCATAGAAATAATAAATAATTTTATTAAAGCAAATGATAATAATGAGACAACATACAAAAATATAGATTAGGAATACAGCAAAAGCATTGATTAGAGGAAAATTTATAGATCTAAATGTTTACATCAAGAAAAAACAAATCAATAAATTGGATATGAAATAAAAAAACTTGAAAAAGAACAAATTAAAAATGTCTAATTAAATACCAAATTGAAAATTCTAAAAATTAAAAGTGAGAATGATAAAACTGAATGTAAAAAAACTATTGAATTAATACATGAAACTAGGAGTTGGTTTTATGAAAATAATTAAGTAGAAAACTCACTAATTAATATGGATTTTTTTAAGAGAGAAGAAAATTAAATCATTAGTACTGAAAATTAAAAGAGTAAATATACTACTAATGAAGATGAAATCAAAGCAGTTATTAAGAGTTATTTTGCCCAATTATATGCCAATAAATCTTACAATTTAAGTGAAATGCATGAATACATACAAAAATATAAACTACCTAGATTAACAAAAGAGGAAATAAAAAATTTAAATAATCTTTTTTTTTTTTTTAAAGAAATTGAACAGGCCAGTTAATAAGCTTCCTAAGAAAGAAGCTTCAGGAACATACGTATTTTAAAATTCTATCAACTAATTTCAATATTGAAAAAATTATTTGGTATAGGAAGTCCTACTGAACTTCTTTAATTAAACTAATATGCTGCTGATGCCTAAACCAGGGAGAACAAAAAGAAAGAAAATTTATAGACTAATTTTATTAATGATTGTGGATGCAATACATGATGACCAAGGGAGATTTATAATAGGAATAAAGGGATGGTTTAATATAAGGAAAACTATTAACATAATTGGTTATATCAATAACAAAAGTAATAAAAATCTGATTATATCAATAGATATAGAAAAAGCTTTTGATAAAATACAACATTTATTCCTGTTTAAAAACACTTGAAAGCATATTAAAAACACTTGATTTTTCTAAAAATAATAAGAAGCATCTATCTAAAACTATTATCTTTTCTTTCAGATAACATAATGATATGCTTAAAGAATCCTGGAGATTTGACTAAAAAGCTATCTGAAATAATAATTTTAACACAGTAACATAATATAAATTCACATAAATCACAGCTTTTTTATATCACATTGTAAGAAGCAATAGTAAGAGATATCCCATTTAAAATAAACATAATTAGTATAAAATACTTGGGAATATACCTGTCAAGACAAACCCAGGAATTACATGAGAATAATGGATAAAATTTATTTTATATAAATAAAATCAGATTGAAATAATTGGAAGAATATTAATTGTTCACAGGTGGGCAGAGCCAATATAATAAAAACTATAATTCTACCTAAACTAATCCACTTATTTAATGCCAATTAAATTACTAAAGTTCATTTTGTTGAATTAGAAAACATAATAACAAAATTCAATTGGAAGAACAAAAGGTCAAGAATTGCAAAGGAATTGATGAAGAAAAAAAAAAAAAAAAAAAAAAAAAAAAAAAGGAAAGAAAAGAGGTCTAGCAGTACCAGATCTTAAACTGTATTATGAGGAGGTCATTTTCAAAACTATCTGGTACTGGCTAAGAAATAGAATGGTGGATCAATGAATAGAGTGGATATACAATACACAGTAGTAAATGATTATAAGTAATCTTTTGTTTGACAAATGTCAAGATTTAAGCTTTGGGGATTAGAATTCACTATTTGGTAAAAATTGTTGAGGAAACTGGAAAGCACTCTGGCAGGAACTATATATAGACCAATATCTTATATCACTTACCAAGATAGGGTCAAAATGAGTACATGACCTAAATATAAACAGAGATATCATAAGTAAATTAGAAGAAAATATTACCTATCAGCTTATGGTTAGGGAAAGAATTTATAAATAAACAAGAGATAAAGAGTATTGTGAGATGTAAAATAGATAATTTTGATTATGCAAACTCTTTTTAATTTAAAATAAATAAAAACCAATTTACCGAAGATTAGAAGGAAAGCAGAAAACTGGGGGGTGGGGGTGGTTTATAGAAAGTTTCTTGGATAAAGGTTTCATTTCTTAAATGTATAGAGAACCTCATCAAATTTATAAGAACATGAGTCATTCCCCAACTGATAAAAGGTCAAAGGATATGAACAGGTAGTTTTTTATTGAAGAAATCAAACCCAATATATGGTCATATGAAAAAATGTTCTAAATACTTTAAAAATCATTATGGATTACAGAATTGCAAATTAAAACAACTTTGAAATATCTCACTTATCAGATTGGCTAAAATGATGGGGAAATGACAAATGTTGAAAGGGATGTGGAAATGTTGAGACAATTCATACAGTATTAGTGGAACTGTGAATTGACCGTTGGGTCAATTTTGGAGAGAAATCTGGAATTATGCCCAAAGAGTTATAAAACTGTGTGTAACCTTTGATCCAGAATACCAGTAGTCTGTTTTCCAGGATAATCAAAGAAAAAGGAACAAGAACCTATATGTTCTAAAATATTTACAGCTTTTCTCTTTGTGATGGTAAAAACTGGAAATTATAGGGATGTCCATAAATTGGGGGAATAGCTAAACTGTGATAGGATACTACTATGCTCTAAGAAATTATGAGCAGAAAACTTAAATGAAAACATGAAAAACTTACATAAAATGATAAAGAGTGAAATGAGCAGAAACAAGTGAATGTTGGATACAGTAACAGAAATATTGTTCAAGAATAACTACGAACAACAAAGCTATTCTGAGTATTATAAATACTCAAATCAATTACAAAGGACCTGTGGAAAAAAGATGCTGTCCACCTCTAGAGGAAGATTTAATAAACAGAAGTATTCATAATATAGTTTTACCCTAACATATATATATATACGTATATATATATACATATGTACTTATATACATATATATTGCATACATATATGTGTCAATGGTGACCTCTAGATTAGAGTGAAGAAGGGAGGGAGACTGCTTGGAATTTAAAATGTAACAACAACAATAAAATCCTAGTTCTTTCAGTCACTTGATAAGCTTATTAAATACTATGTGCCAAGCATTGTATTAAGTTTTGGAGATATAAAAACAAAAGCAGTCTTTCTCCTTGAGGTATTTACATTTAGTTAAGGAAGTTAATGCATATACATACAAGTATATATAAAACAATACATGATATTAATGTATTAATAGCATAAATACTTGGTAATTTGGGGGACAGTAGGTGGTGGGATCAGGATAAACCTCATGTAGAAGATGACTTTTATATTGAACTTTAAAGGAAGCTAGGAATTCTAAGATGCAGAAGTGAAAAGAATATATTTTAGGCACGAGGTACAGAGAATAGAGGTGGGATGTTGTGTATAAAGAACTGTAAGAAGGAAGTAAGGTAGGAAGGAAACAAGCATTTTTAAAATACCTCCTATTTGGTCTTTTCAAACTGGTATTATTATCCCCATTTTACAAGTGGAGAAACTTAAGTAAGTAGAGAATAAGTAACTTGTTCTGATTCACACAGACAGTACGTATTTGGGGCTGTATTGGAATTCAGGTCTTCTTGACTTCCTGGCACTAACCACTACAGCACCCAGCCTCCAGATCAACAAAAAGAAAAATAGTTATACTTACTTATGTTCTATAGACACTATGTAACTGTCTTGACAGAAAAGTATATGACAGACAGATGCATGTATGAATTATTGTTCCTTTAAGGTCCTGTACTCTCACATAGAACCATTTGGTTTTGAGAGGGACTAAAAATTAGTTTTGCATAAAGAAAAAAAATTGGAGTTGAATAGTTTGGTGCTTGAAAAAAACAAGAAAAGGACTTAGGTTTAATAAATTTTGCTAAAATTTATATATAAAAAACACTTTTCAGACAAGCTTTGAGTAGTTTTATTGAAAAATGGAAATAAAATGGCATGAATATATAAATATAAAGACATCTTGTCAAGAATATAGGGTGATGTATGAGAACAATGTGATGATTTAAGGGAGCAGAGACAACTTTTATTAAAATTAAATTATGAGGAATCATATTTGTCAGAGGCAAACTATTAGAACTGGAATTGTTTGAATACGACAGAGCCTTGTGCATTGTGGTCTATCAGTTCATTTATGTGTAACTATTTCTTAAAAGGTTAAAACTTACAAAATGGAAAATTGTGTAATTGTTTGAAGACCAAAGGATGTTAAATAAAGGCTATTGATTTTATAGGGGAGATCTAGTGACTTATTGATTAGCTTATAAGTGAAAGGTTAGTCATTGAGTGCCAGGAGGTCCTGTTATAGGTCTTTGAAAGTAGTAAATGAAAAGGGGGTGGGGGGAAGAGGGTGGAGGATTGAAGAACTTGGCAAATGAAGATCAAAGACCTGGGAAAAAAAACCCAGCAGGGGGCTGGTTCTTTTGGAGTTGCTTAGTGAAGTGGCACTAGAAGAATGGACAGGAAGCCTTCTGTGGCTAGTTCCTGATTGGTGGAGGAATGACCAGAGCGACTCATTGGATGGAAAAGCTTCAATGTTTAGCTATTGCTCTTCAGCACCATCTAGAGTTTGGGAAAAATGAAGCTTCTCAGAAGCACAAGTTACTACCTCTGGTTTGGGAAGGAAAAGCAGAAATGGGGAAAAAAAAAAAAAAAAAAACAGACTTTGCAGTCATTTGATGATGATCTCTGTTTGCTACAAGCTGATTGGTTGAAGTAGCATCCTACCTAAGATCTAAAAGCGTTTTTGTTGTGAGTGACAAATTTTGTATAAATGGAAACATTCTAGTAGGCGTTCAAGGCACAGCAGGTTAGGATCCTGAGAGTGCTGGAATATAAAATATGTGTTGGTTATTTTTCTTTGGAAACCTAGCCCTGCCAGTGTAAAGAAATATTGGAGAGAATGAGTGTGATGGTTTAAATAAGAGACACTTAATGCAAGGATTACATAGAGATCACTTCATGTCTCCAGATGAAGTCATTGACTTCTAAGTTCCATTCCAGTTCTAAATCTATGATCCTGTATGAAATGTTTTGCTTTAAAAAGCTTCTGTTGTCTTGATGGATTTATTGCTGGAGAAGGTACAGGGCCTATTGTCTCTCAATCAAAATCAATTGGAGCAGGCTTGCTACAAACCTTCAGCACAATAAAATGGATATTATCTGTCCAGATGAAGAAGCTGGGATGCAAAAGTCAGTGCCAAAAATCATATAACTAATAAATGGCAGAGGAAAGATTCAATTCCAGGTCTTTTGATTCTGTACGGATAGTAGCTACTATTATCAAATCTTGAGGTAGGTCAATCTGAGTTTTGCCATTGTTTTTGTGAAACTCTTTTATTTATCACCCCATTTGGGGTTTTCTTGGCAGAGATATTGGAGTAGTTTGCCATTTCTTTCTTCAGCTCATTTTACAGATGAGAGAACTGAGGAAAATAGAGTTAAGTGACTTGGCCAGGATCACATAGGTATTTAAAGCTAGACTGGAACAAAGGGAAATGAGTCTTCCTGACTACAGGCCTGTGTAACTTAGTTGCCTGTGAGTTTTGCCATAAGATGGAAAAATTAAGAGGCTATTGATAACAATTATCCTCTCAGAGATGGAAAAATTAAAAGGCTATTGATAACAATTGTCCTCTCAGCAAGAAGGCTGTGATGATAGAAATGATGACACAGTGAAAGAAGAGGCAAGTATGAGATTTCTCTGGAGGAAAAGCTCCATTATTGTTTCACTTTCTGGCATTCTTTGTTGAGTTTCCTCAGGTGAGGAAGAAGAGAAGTCAGAGCTAACAACTGCCAAGTCTAGAGGTTGGTCAGGGAAAGACAAACCCTCAACAACTTGAACTGATTTCCTTTTGGTACCAATAATGACTTTTCTTTTTTTTTCCGCTGAGGCAGTTGGGGTTAAATGACTTGCCCAAGGTCATACAGCTAGTAAATGTTAAGTGCCTGAGGCTGTATTTGAACCCAAGTCCTCCTGATTCCAGGGCCAGAGCTCTATCCACTGTACCATCTAGCTACTAGTAGGGACTTTCTAGGGGCCCTTACACATCATACTCTGCCCTGAGAGAGGAAAGCTTAGGAACTGGGAAGCAGTACCTCATCTACAATGGCTCCATGGCAGGAGAGCCTCTTCAGGTGAGATAAGGCCTGGATAAGGAGTAAACACCTTCCCTTCTACCAGAGAGCCATGCTTTTGTGGGCATGTGTCTGCTTCCCCATCCTGAAGATCTTTTCTTCCCCTTGAATTTCTGCCATCTTTGTTTAGCTTTTCAAATCATTCCTGCCAACTGGAGAATGAATGAGATGCATAAATTTGGAGCCAGAACAGTGCCTCTGGACTGAGTGCAATTCCCGCCTCCTCACATTCCTCGCCTGAGTGATGAGACAGGCCTGCTACCCTACAAGGGCCATGCCCTAAGGGAAGAGAAATTTCAACAACCTAGCTGAAACAGCTCCAGAGATCTGAGTTCTAAAACCTTCTCCCTTTCCTCCTCTTTAAGATGAAGTATTTAAATATTATAGTTCCTAAAATCATTTCCAGTTTTAACTGTCTTAGAAACTATGGGATTCAGACTCCATTGGACTTTGTTGCAGCTTAGCTTCAATTTTAGTAAGAGTTCAGTGAGTCTCCCTTGGGTATAGGTTTCTTCTCTTCAAAGGCGACTCAGTTTCCTACTCTGTAGAGTTGGATCAGGTGATTCCTAAGTTGCCTTTTAGCATAATACAGCCTCTTGAGGATTATTATTATTTTTTTGGTGGGGTTGTCTTCAAATCCTTCTTTCAGTTTCTTTTGCCATTTGTTTGCAGTGTAGTTTATTATACTACCCTCCAAAGATCAAACTTTGATACCAAGGGTGAAGAAACAGCTGAACTTAACACCTAGTTTCCAAAAATAATTACTTATATAAGGAAACTTTCAAAAGGCTATCTTCTTGGGGATGAGAGGGAATAGGATTTCCCCTACCATTGGGCTCCTGGTTTCCAAAGAGTCTCTGTACCCATGGGGTAGTATGCCTTCTCTCCTCCCTATTCTATCTAAGGATCCCTTGTACAGGGTTCAGTTTGTGTAGGCAATCTGTTGTATTAGAAAGCACTAGACATGGAGTCAGGAAGATTTTGCATCCTGCTTCTAATACAAGCTACATGACCATGGGCAATTTGGTTAAATTTCTCTGAATTTCAGTTTCCATATCATAGAATAACACCTACTTCAGCAGAACTGTGATCAAATAAACTAATATAGATAGAAAATTATCTGTGAAATTTAAATGTGATATTTTTATTTCATTATTATTATAACTATGAATAATAGTTGTTGGCATACTTGAAAAAATCCCTTATTCTGGCTCTGTCCCACTTTAGTATAAGAACTGCGTCACAGGTCCTTACCCTGCCACTGTGCAGACTCTCTCTCTACCAACGTTCCTACCAGGTTAGCTTAAAGGCTCCTCCAGCCTTCTCCTGCTTGTATAATCATTCTCCTTTCTCTTTTTAAAAAAAGCTGTCCTCTCCAGTATGTTGCAATCTTACTCCTCTGCTATGGGTAGATTAGATAAGTGAGGATTTTTCAGTACATGTTTGTGCAGATTTTTCAAAAGGTCAATGAAAAACAAGAAATACAACTAATAAAAGCTTGATCTTCCATGAAGCCCTCCTCCGTTACTTACTACCAAAACAGCTTGTACACTCTACTCTATTTGACCATATACTGGACACTGGAGCATTTCTAATGCTCTAATTTCTAATTTTCTATTTTGGGCAAATGTTTATTTATGGTAAGTAGTACTTCATTAGATATATTCACATATTCAATACAAATTCAACCTTTTTCAATTGTGTCACACTTTCCATAACCCCATGTGGGGTTTTCTTGGCAAAAATACTGGAATGATTTGCCATTTCCTTTTCCAACTTGTTTTACATATGAGTAAACTGAGGCAAACAGGGTTAAGTGACTTGTCCAGGATCACATAGCTAGTAAATGTCTGAGACTAGATTTGAAGTCAAATCTTCCTGATTCCAGTTCTGCTCTATTTAATGCTTCACCTAATTGTCCACAGTTTACCTTATCTGTGTGCTTTTCTGACTACTGCTATATGTTATTTTTAAAAAATTATTTATTTCATCAAATGTCAGAGCTCTAATGGGTCTTAGAAATCACCTAGGACAGAGATCATTTAGGCAGCAGGATTGTCCAACCTTCTTAGTATTTGGGTGAGTCCTAGATAAGTCATTTAAACTTTTAAGTTTTCCTCTTTTGAAAAGGGGGATGACAATAGCACCTATCTCCCAGAATTGTTATTAGAGTAAAATGAGATAATATTTTAAAATCTCTTCACAAATCTTAAAGTATGTTATATATTATGCTTATTCTGAGGTCCATGGATCCCAAAGGGTTCTATGTAAAAATTTCAGAGGATTCATAAAATTGGATAAGAAAAAAATTGCATCTTTATTTGCATTAACCACTAACTGAAATTGGGCCTCTCCTTCAATTATATTTAGAAAGATTTTTTGAGAAAGGGTCCATGGCCACTGTCAAATGGGTCCAGGACACAATGATCTTGCTTTGGATGCTTACTAGCTACATGACCCTAGGCAAATTACTTAATTTCTTTGAATCTCATTTTCCTCATCACAAAATAGCACCTACCTCTCTGAGTTGTCTTGATCAAATAAAATAATAAGGTTAAGAACCCTCATCTGGTATAGCTTCCCCATCCCAGCTCTGATAATTACTCGCCATGTGAGCATAAACATGTCAAAGTCTACTTTCGCTTCTAGTTCCTTGTTTGTCAAATAGGGGTGATAATTGTTAATATTAAGGGAGCTCATCTGTTATATGACTCATGTGTATATCCAAATTTGTGATTTGGCACCTAGATATAAAAGCTTTACTTTCAGAGAAAGATGGAGTCTATGTTTGGTGCTGGGGAAACTTGACAACAGAAAGTAGTAGCTATAGCTCTAAGCTAGACTACCTGGATTGGTGGCCACCAACTTTTGTAGGACAAAATGTTTTGTAATTGTGTTCATACATATAATTTGAAAGGTTGGGGTTGAAGCTATCTTATTTTATCTCTGGTGCCTTAATTAGGCAAGAATGCTTTTTGATGGAATCATTATTTTCATGATATTATACCTAATATTATATTAGGTATTATATATTATTATATATATAATATTACATTAATATTATACCTAAAATATTACCCTACCTATAAACAAAGAAATTATATAAATCAATTAAGGAATAGTTTATTTGAAATTATGGCTGCCTGCACTTCTGACAAGATTGGTTGGAATAGACTTTTCTCTTCTTTATTCCTTCCCTCTCTGAGGAATTCTATAGGAACTGGATATCTGGGGAAATCTACAGTACAATAATATTCCAGAAATGGAGGAGGGAAAAGAAAAGTGTTAGTTATCAAATGAAAATGCTTAAATAGCCTTTTCCAGGACCTAATGCTTCCTCTGGTGCCCAATCTTGTATGATTCATGTTGTCATTTCTCTACTCTCCATCATTCCTTGAACTCTGAGATCTCCACTCCGGTCTGATGGAGGCTATTTGCCCCAGACATTAGTCATCTCCCTACTAGATTTTATTTGAAGCCCATGTAAACCACCATCGGGATCCTCATGCCTTCTCCATTGTCTCCTCTCCTCTTTACAGAAGTTCCTCAAGTTCTGTGTTACTGGCATCTGGGAATCCATGGGTGAAAATATTTACTGGACTGCCATAGGCAAATCCCATAGCCTAAGTCTCCATGGCAATACCATCAGAAACTGAAATGAGGGTATGAGATGAAAGGGTTTTATAAACTTCAAAGTACTATATATATATATATATATATATATATATATATATATATATATATATATATATGTGAGTTGTTATTTTTGAGCAAAGAGGAGCATGTGAAGGATATGATGGAAAGTATGACTCAGGATTGAGAAACAAAAGGGACCAAAGTCCCTACACAGAAACCTCATGCAAATATATCATAAATCCTTTCTTCAAGAAGAGCCAGAAACCACAGCAATTGAGTCTTTCTTTTATTTGTGTGTTTGTTTTGACTGGATCTGTGATTTTATTGGTTCCAATGAGGAGCTTCCTCTGCTAAGCATCATGGATACCTTCTTTGCAATGTGTAGTGGTCTGGAGCATTTAGTAGGTTTAACAACTTCCTATCTGAAGAAATAGGAAGTGACTAGTTACAGATGTGGGAATCGTTTTTGAATCAGCTATCTTGATACAGCCAGACCATCAAATTGCTAGAGAAAAGATAAAAATCGATGGCAAATTAGAAGAAAATAAAAATGAAAAGATATTAAAACACCTTCAAACTGACCTGTTCAAAAATATCCATCAATCAGTAAGCATTTATTGAGGATTTACTATAAACTAGTTCCTGTATTAAGCACTGTCTCTGCCCTCAAGGAGGGTAAGAAAGATGGGGACAACTTTACATATATAGCTTCATGTATGATACATACAAAGAAAATATGAAATAGTCTTTGAGGGAAGGAATTAGTAGCTGGGAAAACGGGGAAAGCTTTTTCCAAAAGACAATGGTGCTTGAAAGGTATGGGCTCAACAATGTATTGTATGTAGTCGGAGGCTTTGAAACGTTGCAAAGAGATAACTTCAGTCATGTCTTAAAAGATTTCTTAATGATTAAAACCATCCAGATATAAAGTGGATGACCTCAAAGGGGCCAGTGAGGTGCCCAAACAGCTATAAAATTGTGAATTCTCTTCCATCCAATAATACCACTACTAGGTGAATGCCAAAGAGATCATAAAGAAGGGTAAAGGACACATATATATACAAAAATATTTGTAGCAGCTCTTTTTGGGATAGCAAAGAACTAGAAATTGAAGGGATGCCCATCAATTGAGGAATGGCTGAACAAATTGTGTCATATGACTGTAATGGAATATTATTGTACTGTAAGAAATAATGAGCAGGTAGATTTGAGAAAAGGAGAAGTAAACAAAACCAGGATTTCATTATACATAGTAAAGTAATATTATGTGATGATCAACTTTGAGAAACTTAGATCTTCAAAGAATGGCAACGATAAAAGATAATTCTAAAAAAATCTATGATGGAACATTTTATCCACAGTCAGAGAAGGAACTATAGAATCTGATTGTAGATCAAAACATACAATTTTTATCTTTTTTTTCCTTTTTCATGTTTTTTCCCTTTTGTTCTGATTCTTCTTTCACAATATGACTAATGTAAAAATATATTTAATGTGATTGTATCTATATAACCTATATTAGATTGTTTATTGTTTTGGGGAGTGGGGAAGAGAGGAATTTGGAACTCAAAATCTTATAAAAGGAAATGTTAAAAGCTATCTTTTCATCTAATCTGAAAAAATAAAATATCATTAAGTGGAAAATAAAAACCAAAAGATGGTACTTGAGCCAAGTCTTCTTTAAAATTTATTTTTAATAAAGTTTTTGTAGGTATCTTTTTACATCATAATAGTTTCCTTCAGTATCCTTTTCCTTACCCCTCCTGGAGAATTATACTATATAATAAATAGTATTTTAAATACCAAAAAAAGAAAAAGAAGAAAAAATCAGCATAACTGACCAATACATTCAAAAAGTTTGGAAATTGTACTTATGTTCAATGCTTATGTAACTTACCTCTCCGTAGAAGGGTAGAATAAGAGTGTCTTTTTATATCTTGTCTTTCAAGTCATGTTTATTCTTTATAATTTTGCAACATTCATTTTTGTTTTCTTTTGTTCTTTCCCCTTATAATCATTGTGTATATTGTTTTCTTGGTTCTAAGTATTATACTTTGCATCAGTTCATGTAAATTTTTCCATACCTCATTGTATATTCATCACATACATCATTCCTTACAGGACAGTAATATTCCATTACATTCAAGTACCAACATTTGCTTAGCCATTCTCCAATTGATTTACTTTGTATCCGATTCTCTGGTATCAGTTCTATTCTGATAGTAGTGCTATCACTGCTGTCAGTATTTTAGTGTTTGTGGGAACTTTCTCCTTTTCGGTGGCCTCCTTGGGGTATAAGTCTAGTAATAGAATCTCTGGGTCAGAGGGTATGAACATTTTAGTCACTTTATTCACATAATTCCAAATTGCTTTCCAAAATAATTGTACTAATTCATAGTTCCACCAGCCATGTACCAGTGTGACTATCTTCCCACATCCCCTCCTGACATTAACCAATTACTGTCATCTTTGCCAATTTGCAGGGTGTAAAATGAAACCTTAAGTTTGTTTTGATTTGCATTTCCTACTATTAGTGAATTAGGATATTTTTTGTGTAGTTCTCAAACTGAGTTTTGAAGGAAGATAGAGATTTAAGAAGAAGAGGGAAGGAGGGAGCAAGCATTCTAGGAATGAGAAACAGTTCTTATAAAGGCACAAAGGTGGAAAAAGGAGTGTTATGTGTGAAGTACAGATTATAAATCAGTATTTTAGATCATGTAGGGTAGAAAAGGAAATAATGCATAAGAAGAGTAAGAAGACTTCATGTCCAAGTTGCAATGAACTTTAAATGCCTAAGAAGGTAGTAGAAATTATTGGATTTTGAGTAGTTTCTCAACATGATCAGACTCACACTTTAGGAAAATAATTTTGGCAGTTGTGTGGAGGATGGATTGAACTGGGAAGATACTTGAGGAAAGGATACCAATTAGAAGCCTATTGCAATAATAAAAGTGAGAGATACTGAGTATCTGAATTAGGATAATGGCTAAGTGAAGAAGAGTCATGTACCAGAAATGTGGAGGGAGATATGACAATGGATCAAACATACAGGATAAGAAAGAGGCATTGAGGATGATATTAAGATTGCAAACTAGGATGTACCCTTCACAGCATGTAGTATATAATGTCTAATAGATAGTCTATGATTTGAAATTGGAGTTCAGCAAAAAGATTAAAATTGGGTATATAAATTTGGGAGTCATCTAAATAGAGATTTGAATCTGTAATTGAACCTGGAGGAACTGATGACACCACTAAATAATAGAGTATAGAGAGAAAAGAGAACAGACCCTTGAGGTACACCCACAGTTTTGGGGAGTGACAGAGATGAAGATCTAGCAAAGGAGGTCAGGAAGATAGAGAGCCAAAAGGGAACAGAACTGCAAAAACCTTGGAAAGAGAGAGAATCTAGTAGGAGAAGGTACTATATAAAGGTCAAGAAGGTTGAGAATTGAGAAATTATATTAGGCAATTAAGAGATTCTTGGAAATTTTGGAGAGCATATTTTCATTTGAATGATATTGTTAGAAGCCAGATTACAGAAGGTTTTAAAGAGAATGAGAAGAGAGATAGTAGAAATAATGAATATAGATACTCAAATAGCTTAGTTGATAGGGAGATAGAGATTAAAAATTAGTGAGGATGCTAGGTTCTAGTAGAGGTTTATAAGGATGGAGAAGACTTAGGTGTGTTTGCGAGCAGCAGGAGAACTAGGAAAAGATTAGAGAAAGGGATGGGGTGATAGGGACAATCTGCTGGAGCAGATGCTATTTAGCAAGAAAAAAAGTGAACTCTTCAATAAAAACTAAAGTGAGGGAGAAGTTAGTTGGTACTGCCAGAGAAAGGGAAGAAGTAAGAACTTAAGTTAAATAGCCCAGATCTTCAGTGAAGAAGATAGGAAAGGGAGGAAGCTAGATGAGACATGAGGAAAGAAGAAAAAAATTTGGAATTGCCTCTGTGATAAGTGAGAGAGCAATATTCTCCAAAGTGATCTTTACCTTATCAATAAAAATAAAATTTTGAGCTCTTAGTCTCAACATATGTGTATTTACTTATTTATACATTATATACATAGGCTATGGTACCAATAATATATTATAAAACCTTCTAGAATTTTATTTATTTTATTTTTAATTTATGGAATAAGCCAGGAATTTACATAATATAGTATAATAAAAAAGATGATTATACATGAAATAACGAATCTATTATGTACAACTTGTTTTTCCTTTTATAATAAAGTTAACATGTAAATTTCTTTTTTCTCTTCTCCACCCTAGAGATGGCTACCATTAGACACAAATATGGCTAATTATATGTAAAATCATTCTATATATAGTTCTACTTATTAACTTTTTTCTGGATGCAGATAGTGTCTTTCTTGAAATATATCCTTTGAAGTTAACTTAGGAATTTATAATAGTCAAAATGACTTATTTGCTCAAAGTTATTCTTAAAACAATGTCTTATTATATACAATGTTGCCTTGGTTCTGCTCATTTTGTTCTTCTTTATTTTGTACAAGTCTCTCAATGTTTTTCTAGGATCATTGAGCTCATCCTTTCTTATAGGACAGTAGTATTCCATTACAATCATATACCACAACTTCTTCAGCCATTCTTTGAGTCATGGGCATCCCTGCAATTTCCAGTTCTTTGCTACAACAAAGAGAGTTGCCACATTTAAAAACATATAAGTTCTTTTTCTTTTATCCTAATCATCTTTAGAAATAGACCTAGTAATGGTTTTGCTGGGTAGGATATCGATGGTTTAACAATTATTTGGGCATAATTCCAAATTGCTCTCCAAAATTGTTGGATCGATTCACAATTCCACCAATAGTGCATTAGTTGTCTCAATATTTTCACAGATCTTTCAATATTTGTCATTTTCTCTTCTTTCATTTTAGCCAGTCTGATAGGTGTGAAATGATATCTCATAGTTGATATTTTAATGTGTATTTCTCTAATCAATGTTAGATCATTTTTTCATATGACTATAAATTGTTTTGAGTATAAAACCCATATAAAATAGCAGTTTTAAAAAGCATAAGGCAAAAAAGCAAGTAAATATTTGATCTTAGAGAACCCAGTGAAGTTTATTGAGTTAAAAAGTGTCATGGTAAAGTAGGCATTTTAAGAAAAATCATTCTGGTAGGTATGTAGAGAGTGGATTGTAGATGAGTTACTTGAGGAAGGGAGACCAGTAAGAAAGCTATTGCATCATCTCCAAGTGAGAGGTAATGATGCCATGAACTAGGGTAGTGATTATGTAGGATAGAGAAGGGAATAGATGGGAAAGATTGTGAAGGTAGAAATGGCAAGATTTGGTAGCATATGTAAGATGAAGGAAAATGAGGAATCATGGAAGATGCCAAGGTTGTGAACTTGGTTGACTGGAAGGATATCAGTAGAAGAGGACTGGAAGAGAAGGTAATGAATTCTGTTTTGAACATGTTTAGAATAATTTACATATGTATTTAGGGCATTCTTGAGGAAGATATGATAAATACAGGCAGGCATCATGGTTAAGTACAGAGTCAAGTCATGTTAAATTAAGCAGCTTTTATTAAGTTATATATAAATTACTATGCTAAGTGTTAGAAAACAAAATTTTGGACTTGAAATTATAGGACTGTGTGACTTTGGGAAGTTATGTAAGCTATAGTACCTAATGAATTTTCTGAAAGATGAAAAGTGATATCAAACTCAAAAAGAAACAGATCCTTGAAGTTTCCATATTGACTTAGAAAACCTCATATTAACAAATTGCAATATTGTAGTTTATTTTGTTTAATTAAATATTTCCTAAATATATTTTAATCAATTCTGCTGTCTTGAGGATCACATGAAGCCTGCTGGCAGTGAGTATGACACCTCTGATGTAGAAAATATAGAATTCTCTGTGTTTATTCTTTATTCATTATAAGGAAGCATTTGATTCAATAAAATAAAATGCTACCTTAAATGCTTTTTTTTCAAAAAAAAAGTCTTCTATCCATACATCAGAATTATTCAGGAGTTCTTGAAATATTTATCAACAAAGCTAATGTCATTCAATAACTCTAATCATAAATATCAAATGAGGAAGAGGGAGACGTGCTCACTGAGGTGACTAATACTGCCAAGAAGGAAATCCAGTACAATGTCAAAGTTGAAGAGGAATTTCCTTGTGTACAGATGAAGTTATTATGGCCTCAGAACATTGCAGAGTCTCCTAAAAGACAAGCATAACTTTTCAAAAGAATTTTCCTAGGGGCACTAGATGGTCAGTCAATTGACAGAGTATTGACCCTGCAGTCAGAAGGACCTGAATTCAAATTTGGCCTCAAACACTTAATATTTATTAGCCCGACAAGTCACTTGACCCCAATAGCCTTGCAAAAAAAGAGAGTAAGAAAGGAAGGGAGAGAAGGAGGAAGGAAAGAAGGAAGGAAGGAAGGGAGAGAGGGAGGAAGGAAAAAGTTCTCCTAACCATCCACAGAGGAAAAACTCAGTGGATGAAAAATAATCTACAGAGTTTGCCATTTTCTTCTCCAATTCATTTTACACATGAGGACACTGAGGCAAACAGTTAAATGACTTTCCAGGGTCACAGAAAGAGTAAGAATCTGAGGCTGGATTTGAACTTAGGTCTCCTGACTCCCCACCCAGTATTTTATCTACTGTCCCATATAGTGCATCCATTTATCCATACATCTATATAATGTATATGTGTGTGTGTTTTATATATGTATATCTCTATCTAGCCATATTGGAACTACACTGTACATGGACAGGTTGGGCCCAGAATTAAACAAAAGGAGGAGAATGGGCCCACATCTTCTGTGTTTAGAAACCCTGAAGGACATCTTGGCTATACTGGCCATTCTTTCCAGTTCAGTTTGCACCTTCTCTCATGTTCCTTAACATACTAGTCTCAATAGGAAAGTTAAAATATGACTATTCTCCAATAGCCATTTCCAGATTCTCCCTCACCCAATAACTTCTATTTGAACTTTATTGTTGTTCTTGCTCAGTCATTTCAGTGGCCCTATTTGATATTTTCTTTATTTTTGTTTAATTGTTTTATTTTCCTGCTTATATATGTAAATTAACCTTTTAAAATTCACATTTCTTTATGAATCGTGTTGGGAGAGAAAACTCAGAACAAAAGGAAAAAACCACAAGAGAGAAAAAAATATAGTTAGCATGTGTTGATTTACATTCAATCTCCATAGTTCTCCTTCTGGATGCAGATGGCATTTTCTATCCAAAGTTTATTGGCATTGCCTTGTATCACTGAAGCATTGAGAAGAACCAAGTCTTTCAAAGTTGATCATCACACAATCTTGATGTTACAGCATCAGTTCATATAAAATTTTCTAGGCATTTCTAAAATCAGTTTGTTCATCATTTTTTATAGAACAATAATATTTTACTTTCATATGCCACAACTTATTCAGCCATTCCCCAATTGATGGGCATCTACTCATTTTCCAATTCTTTGCTACCACAAAAAGAGTTACTACAAGCATTTTTGCACATGTGATTTCCTTGGGATACAGACCTTATAGTGGCACTGCTGAGTCAAAGGATATGCTCTTTGGCCACAGTTCCAAACTGCACTTCAGAATGATTGGATTATTTTACAACTCCACCAACAGTGCAGTAGATTCCCAGTTTTCTCACATCCCCTCCAACATTTATCATTATCTTTTCCTGTCATTTTAATCAATCTGAGAAATGTGAGGTAGTACCTCATAATTGTTCTAATTTGCATTTCTATTTGAGATTTTCTTGACACTGGAGTGAATGGCCATTTCTTTCTCTAGCTCATTTTATATTCAAGAACATTGAGCCAAATAGGGTTAAATGAATTCCCCAGAGTCACACAGCTAGTAAAAGTGACTCCATGCCTGGTACTCTATCTATTGTACCACCTAGCTCCCCTTACTTGAGCTTTACTTTATAAAAATTTGTCATCCAAACCAGATCTTCAAAAGTCTTACAACCAACCCTCAGGACATTCTCAGTGAATGCCTAGCAAGATCCCAGAGTCTCCTTTTTCATTTCAAATTCAGCTTTTACATCAGGGAAATCAACCTGCATATTCATGTTTCTGCTAATTTCCCATTTCCTCAATCTATTCAATGAATAGCATCCTATTACTTTACTCAACACCAGCTATCTCATTCCACACTAGTTGCCATCCCTGATCTTATCACCCAAAAGTGTTGTTTTATATTTCTCTTCTCTTTCTTTCTTAGTCAAACTCCTTGAAAAAACAATCTTCATTTATTGCCTCTATTTCTCTCTCTTCAGAATCAGTCTAGGGTCTTCTGTTTGGCAAAGTCCTTCACAATCTTATCTCAAACTATGTTTCCAGTCTTGCCATTCATTACTTCCTTTCTGTGCATGAAACATGCACAGACCGACCAGACCAATCAAACCAACTTTCTTCCTGTTTCACACATGGCTTTCCATAGCAATTTGGATAGGCCCTCTCTTCCCCACCCCTGTGGCAAATTAATGGGAGGACACACATAAGAATCCCATAGGATAAGCACTGGATGAATTTCCATCTGCTGTCTAGGAGGGAATATCTAAATAGATAAGATCACAAATCTCATATAATCCTATGGTCTTATTTTCCTTAAAATTAGATGATTAAACTCCTTGAGGGGAAACAATGCCATTTTTCATCTTTGAGAATCTTCAGTATGATTTTTTGTTTCATAGTGAGGCCATTGAATTCAGTAATTATGGCACTTAGGTGACAATGCTGGAAAGTAAAAGTCTTCCAGTTAAGACCTTAGTTTGAATCCTAACTCAGCTACTTACTTATCTATATGACTGTGGAAAAGTTGCTTAATCTCTCTCTGCCTCAGTTATCTCATCTGCAAAATGGGGCACCTACTTCACAGCTTACTATAATGGTCAAAATGAATTAATTAATAGATGTAAAGTATTTTACAAACCTTATAGTGCAATGTAAATATTAGCCATCTTCATTATCATCATCATCACCACTACCATCATCAATATCATCATCATCATCAATATCATCATTATTTTTAAGGTCCTATTGTTATTACTGCATGGTTGACAAAAAGAAAGGATATCTCTTTATAGAAATGCAAATGTCAGGTCCTTCCATAGTTTAGTTTACACAATATTGGTTTAAATATTTTGTGCACCTCCTTCAGTAGGATAACTGCCTATTCTGGCCTGTTTATTTTTGTCCTTGAATCCCCAGTGCTGATAGCATCGAGTTAATAGCTACTTAATTGAAGTAGTGACTGTTGAATTGAATTTAACTAAATTTATCACATGCATGCTGTAAAAACTATATTACTGATGACTAAGTTGCTAGTCAAGAGCATTTGAACTGGAAAGCAAACAAGCAAACATGAACATATGAGCTTTGGCAGAAGAGCAACATATAGGTTATATTCTCAGAACTTTGTTTCTGCCCAGGTTTGGGGACAGTCAGCATACTCTATAAAGTAGCAGCAGGGAGGCCCAATCTCTTTGATCCAACTTCTTGCTTCTCTGCTATCTGGCAAATAATGGGATGTCAGATAAGACTGATAAAATCATGGGGAAGTTTTAGTTATTTCAGGATTCAGTTCTATATTTCTTTGTGTGCTTGTTTTACTTCCTGAGTTTGGGGCTTAGGAAGCTGGGTCTTGTTTACAGATTCCTCAGAACAGAGACTCCCCACCCAATCCCCCAATAGTGTCTGCAGTGACTTGTGGCTTGCTCTAGGAAGTGGAAAAGGACTGAAAAATTGGCTTGATATGGTCAGATTACTTAAGAAGTACTGATGAAGCATGATTCTAGAATAAGCAAATTAATCTGGTGTTTTGGTATGTTAGTCAATAAGCATTTATTGAGTGTTTATCAAGCACTTCTAAACACTAGGGATAATAAGAAAAGCAAAGCAGTTCTTATTCCCAAGGATCTCACAGTCTAATGGAGAAGACATTATGAAAACAATGGATAAATAAGATCCATTTAGAATAAATTGGAGATAATTAATAGAAAGAACGCATGAAGGGAAAATATTCTCATAGAAAATGGGATTTTTGCTGGTACTAGAAGGAAGCCAGGGAATTCAGGAGGCAAAGAATGGGGGGGGGGAGAGTATTATATCTCTGACATTTCCATCCCTACTTTCAAGAAACATCACTGGGAGAAGAAATGTATCTACATGCCTAAAAGGCATTAGTTGCAGTGAAAATGACCATTGATTCCACCCCTAACCTTAATTAATCAAATGGATACCGATCATTGGCCGAAAGGATTGTTGTTATTTGTCCTTCATTTTTGAAAAGAACCAATGACATCATGTGGTGATAGCTTGACTTGTGTATGAATTGGATTAAAAGGAAGCGGGGTTGCCCAAAGTCATCAGTCTTTCTCTTTCTTCTAGATCACTGAAGTCCAGTGGCAAGACAAAAGTCAAGATGACTAATGATGACCTGGAATCTAGTGATGAATTGGGGTCTTTAGTGTCTTAAACAAGCTCTAAGCACTCTATAATACCTACTTCAGCCACTTTGTGGTGGTTGAAACACTGTTCTCAGTGAACATTCCATAGGAGATTTGCATCCTCCTAACTCACTGACACATTTTAGACCTGTCTGTCACCTCAATCTGGCTTAGCCTATCTGCCCAGACAGTTTTACTGGGGTATGGCCATTGTAAATGCTGCAGCTCCTTGGTGGCCTAGGTGAGAATTGAGTGACAGGTGGACACCAAAGATGGATGAGTAATCCTGAAAAGGGCTTGGCAAACCCTCACACCAAAGGTGCTAGTCTTCCCTAAATATCCCATGAACCCCTCTGGTCAAAAGGGGTGATAGAGCAGTGTAGGCTACTACTATAATGTATCTGGTACCCTACTAGAAGGACAATTCCAAATTGATTATGGATCATCATCAGCATCTTCATGTAATCATAGATCATTCTAACTCCAACTTGCTCAGAGGGACTAGGTCCTCAGAGGGCAATTACATCTCTTCCAAGGGATCTAATGACAACCCCAAGAGATAAGAATGATTCTTTTATTGTTGACTTCTCTCTGGAGGAATTCTCTTCTGTCCCAAATCAATAGATCAATAATTTCTTTAATGAATGCAATAGATGCTAGCTAGTATCTTCCCAATATCTTTTGATTAGTTATTTTCTCCATATTATCAATGAGCAATTAATATAATTTAATTTCTACAAAGGAGTATTAATGGAGAAAATGAAGCAAGGCTAGAAGTATAAATACATCTCCTTGAACCAGGATACACTCAAACTTAAATTGGCTGCGACAAAGATCTATCTACCAAATTCACTTCCAAAGGTGACAACCAGTGGATGAGTGACTGTCTGCGCTACTCTGTTGAGTCACCACTAGGCTAGGACACATGGATTACTCTTCTGGGTGCTGACACCTCTCTTGACATGGCAGATGGCTACTGCAATATTTCCTATCGAAAGATGACCTTATATAGGAGTGGCATAGCCAAGTTTCAAAGCTCCCAGGTTAAGAAGAAAATATTGCAAGCAACAAGAAAATAAGAATTGGAAAAATTGTTGAAATATAGTCAGAATTCTGTTGAAATACACTCAGGATTTCACTGCATTAGTATAGTAGCAACATCTATACTAAAATACTGTAGGTTTTAGAACATTTTATTTCTTTTTTTTTAAATTAATTTTTTCTTGGTGAGGAAAGTGAGGTTAAGTGACTTGCAAGATCACACATCCGTGAAATATTAAGTGTTAAGTCTGAACTCAGGGTAAGTGCTCTATCTACTATGCCATCTAGATATCCTAGAATATTACATTTCAAAGAGCAAAAGAGCCGGGGTTGATCCAAAAATGACCAATGACTCTTCTGACCTTTTGAAACTCACAAGGTCATTGGATTTCCAATATTCCTTCAGCTAAGATTAGGAAAGGATAATTATAACAGGATCAGAAGAAACAGCAGAACTATGAGCTCCATGCTGAATTGGGTGGAAAGATATGAAAGTCATAGATGAACATAGATGTTACCTATACAACTTTCTCCCTCTCTTGAGGGTCCACAGCACTTCTTCCTTTTTATTTGAAAGCCTCCTGGGAGAGAGAGAGGTTGAGTTCTTCCAATGGAGCCCTTAAATATAAACTCAGTAACCAATTTAGAGGCTTTTCTTCACCATACAGAAAGCAGTAGAAAAACAATCATGAAATTACCTAAGCATGCTTTGAATTGAGGAAAGGTATTCTCGTACTCTCTCATGTATTCCTGGTAGAACATTTTGTTCATGCTTCAAGGTCTGAGCTCCTGTAGGCTCATAATAGGCTCATAGTGGGCAGGACTAAGGGATCTGTGAGAAAGAATCCAGATGTGGGATATTTGTGTGGAAATGAATGTTTATGATTGGGCACAGTGATACTAAGTTCTGATTTTACGGATCTAGATTAGTAAAGATCATTCCCATCTGCTAATATTTCTATTTTCAGTATGCCATGAGTAATATCCTATAATGCAGAAAGTTTTAGAAGGCATAGGGGAATTGCTTCTTAGTTGCTTATTGCCACATACTACACAGTGATCCTCCCTGGATTATGATCTTGTCACAATGAAACAGGGATGGGCCTTTCAGAAATTAAGTCGAGAAGATACTTTGGAACACTGGCGAGTCTAAATAGTAATAATAACAAGGAAGGGAACCATTGTTGGGTGTATGAAATATTTAGAAAAGCACTGGCCTTTAGAAGACTCCTTGGTTTTGAACATTTGCAACTTGTATTACTCCAATTTAATAAGTTAAAAAAAATCCAGTTCTGAAAATGCAACTCAGAGTCTTTTTCCTAGAACAATATTCATTAGTGTTATTGATAATGTTTGGGGTATATGCACCTTAATTCAACAAATATTTAAGGCAAGAGGAGTATATATTTGTTCTTGCTGAGAGCACATTCTGAAATGAGGAAGACCTGAATTCAAATCCAGTTTCAGATTTGAAACTACCAGTTGTGTGACCCTGGGCAAATCATTTAACCCTGTTTCCTCAGTTTCCTCATCTCTAAAATAAGCTGGAGAAGGAAATGGAAAAGCACCCACTATCTTTGCCAAGAAAACCCCCCAAAAGAATGACCAGTGCATGACAGAAAATCAAAATAAACTTTAAATTTAATTTATATTTAATCCCACCATCTTGAAACTAAAATTCCAGCCAATAACAATTTTCAGATGTATAGCCAGATCCCAATTAATGAGAATAACTCATCTCAAAAAGTGATCATAGTATTTGAATTTACACTGCATATTTCCACTGGACTGGAATCAATGGCCAAATTTTATATAATTACAACGGGAATAGTGTGAATTCAAATATATAGGACCTCTTCAAGGATTAATTATTCACATTTAACTATTCATTTGTGTGATTTTTTTTAAAACCAGGTTTTAGTAACGTTCATAGGAAGAGTAATTTAGAGATAAATGTTAGCAGTGATGTGTATATATATATGTGTATATTTGTATATATACAAACACTTAGCTCATAGAAGCACTACATACAGGGGGAAGAACACTAAATTTATGGTCAGGGAACTGCTTCAATTCAACTATGGAAATTAGGCAAGTCATGTAATCTGTTTGAAGTTTTTCATGTGTAAAATAATTTGCCTGTATTAGAGAACTTGCCTATAATGTCCCTTTTAGTTCTGAATCTATGATCCTAACATAGACACAGTTAGAAGAGGGCTGAGTTTATATCTCATTTCTAGCACTTATTAGTTATGTGACCCTGAGCAAGTCACTTTAACCACTTTACCTCAGTTAAAGTTTGGAAAATAATAGCACTTACCTCACAGGATTGCTGAGAAAAATGGAACTAACATATGTAAAGAACTTCGCAAACTTAAAAGTCTTATGTAAATGTCAGTTACTATTATCTATCTAGAAAGGGGGGGAAGAAAGAAAGGAAGGAAGGAAAGAAAAAGGAAGAGGAAGATAGAGAAGAAGACAGAAAAAGAAAGAAGGAAGGAAGAAGTGAAGGGGAAAGAAAAAAAATTAAAGGAAAAAAGAAAGAAGGAAGGAAGAGAGTAAGGAAGTGGAGAAAGAATGAAAAGAAGACAGAAAAAAGAAAGAAGGGAGTGAAGGAAGAGAGAGAGAAGAAAGGAAGGAAGGAAATGAAGGAAGAAAGAAAAAAGAGACAAAGAAAAAGAAAAAAATCTGTGATTTTTATCTAATATTCTGAAACTCTCAGTGGATTTAAATTGGCAGTTCATTTGTTAACTTATTTTCTCCTTTAGAGAGTTGCCTGGGGGCAGTAAGTTAAGTGACTTTCCATCCTCTTACTGCTAACCAGTGTCAGAGGCAGAATTTGAATAAAGGTTTCCCTGCCTTCCAGGCTCAGCTTGCTCCCCCTGCTCTATCATTTTATTTCATCTGGTTAAAGTATTATACTTAAAGTTATTTACCGATCTTCTTTGCTCTTTCTAATGATCACTTTTAAACCAAACTTCTCTCCCTATGCACAACAGATTCTTAGCAACAATGGCAGAGACAGGAGAGTAGAAATTCATTTGGAAGTTGGCAGTGTGAAAAATCAGAGGGAGGCAGGGCTCTGCCCACTTTGGCCTCTCTCCGCATTTACTGATTATCTCCTTAGCACAAGGAAATTGCTCTCCCCTGGCTGCTAGCCTCTCTGCTTTTGCACTACAGCTCTCAGACTGAGCAGCTTTTAAACAGTTCTTACTTTTCAACAAGTGCCTTGGGCTTCAATTCTAGCCCTGGAGAATGTTAATCCTCTACTGAGTAAAGCACTCTGAAAAGCACATGGGACTGGGGCACAAGGTGTGTGGGAAATGGACAAAAGGGGTTAGCTCCTTAATAAGAGTTGAATTAGGTGGACACCGCTTGTCCTTGATCCATTCTTAAAAGAGGAAAGGTCCCTTTCTAGTCTCTTTACATTTCTAGGGCTTGCTTACAAATAAAATATAACAAAATTAAATACTTGGCAGTTCAAGGGTTAAAGGCGAAACACAAAAAGTTGGGGGGGGGGGAGATGAGGGGGGGAGAGGCCAGGCAGCTGCAGTGGATCCTCAGAGACCCCTCCGGGCTGAACAGGGGCCTCAGCAGCTCCTTGGAGACTTGAACACTGTGCGATGGAATTTTCCCCAGAGTTAACACTATTGTCCTTGCAAAGGGCCTGTGACCAAGAGGAGGGGCTGAGAATCTCAGCTCTCCCTGAATGCTTGGCTCTCAAGGAGCTCCCATGGGCTCCGACTCCCCCAGCTGGAGTTAGGGGAAAAGGCAATGGGGATGCCGTAGAACCCCTCCCTCTCTGTGCCAAAATGGACTTCCATCAGCATGGGCAACAGTTGCTACCCGGCCCTCTCCCTTCTCAACTACCCTATTCCTCCCCAGGCCAGAGTTACTGAAACAGAATAACAGGTTTGGTTGCCATACCAACTGCCTTTCTCAAGTCTTTTTTTTTTTTTTTTCCTACAGGAGAGAAAAGAGGGGGGTTGTGGAGGGGAGGAAGGCTAAGCAGCCTGTGGGAGGGGTAGGGGTGAGGACCAGCCTGCTGTGCAGGACAATTCAGTCTTAAGGAAAGCTTCCTTGGGTCCTGAAACGTGGGACTGAAAACTCCCAACAATTGGGTATGCTAAGTGTTTGGAGATGGGGAGGGGGGAAGGGAGTCGCCTTATCTGTTCTGCATTTTTATGGTAGAGCTGCTGTTCTTTGGGCACATATGTTCCCATTTGTGATCCATGGTTGGGATTATTAATGCTTTGTCCCTATATAACTCTTTCAGAAACTTTGAAGGGATTATCTTTTCCAATTCAATGATTTCTGTGTACATTGCTCCCTATATTGGAGATGATCTTCACCCCCATCTTTGCCTATTGAAACTATTCCTTTCCTTAATACTTGTTTTCCCAAACAGTCTATCTCCTCTGTCTCCCCTGGCTATAAGTAATCTCTAGTCTCTCATTCCCCTTTATTTGGACATCCTCTGTGCACTTAACCATTGTGATAATTTATTATGGCCAGTGCAAAGAATAACTAATGAACCAACATGCCCTCCACTAAGTATCCGTTAAATGTCAAGACGACTAAAGGGAGGTTCCAATATGTTGAATGAACCCTTGTAGAATCTTCATAGAAGGTCACGGACAAGAAAAGCTGTCTTGGATGAGTGAGCAGATATGGGTTGCCATGTACAACCCACTGATGTCCATGCCATAGATCCATCATGATACCTTATTATTTCTGTATTATTTTATCTCTTCTGCCAAGTAAGCAGAGACAAGGGAAGGACTATGGCTTGTTTTATCTTAGTATCCCTAGTATTTAGGTAAATTTAATAAACATTTATTTAATTGAATGGAATCAGATTACTTAAATAGTGGTTATTTTTCATTATTTATTTTTAGCATTTTAAAAAAAATTGAGTTCCAAATTCTTTTCCTCTAACCCACCCCTTCCTCCACCCATTGAGAAGGCAAACAATATGATATCAATTATACATGTGAAATCATGCAAAACATATTTCCATGTTAGCCATGTTGAAAATAAAAGCAAGAAAAATAAGGAATATGAAAAAAAATATTTCAATTCACATTTAGGGTTTATCAGTTGTCTAACTGGAGGTCGATAGTATTTTTCTTTATGAGTCCTTTGGAGTTGTCTTGGATCACTGTATTGATCAGAGTAGCTAAGTATTTCAAAGTCGAAAATCATTTCAATAATGCTGTTACTGTGTTTTTGATTTTTGAGTGTTTTTGCTTTTCTTTTAATTTCTAGTGCTTTGCATAGGCCTGATTCATATAATAGGTACTTAATAAAGGATCGTTGAAAGGTAATACTGGTTCCACTGAACATCAACGGAAGGACTCCAGAAAATAAATAAGACAGAAAAGCAGGTGCTTGGCTCTTGAAACACTGGCCAGTGATGACTTTTTAATACCAGGAAAAAGACTGAAATTCAGATGAGTAAAAAATGTAGACTCTGTTACTTGAACAATTCATTCAGAACTATTTGAATGGTTAGACTCAAAGAATAATTAATGGATTAATGTCAACTTAACAGGTCTTCTGTACAGTGCCCCAGGGATCTGTGCTTGGTAGCCCTCTGTCATTTAACATTTATATCCAGGATGTGAACAAAAGCGTATCATTGTATGTTCTTTAAATTTGCAGATGACACAATGCTGGAAGGGATAGCTAAGACACTGAATGGCAGTCAGGATTCAAAAAGATCTTTACAGGCTAGAGCATCTAATAAGATGAAATTTAAAAGGAAGAATCTTGCACTTGGGTACAAGAAATCAACTCCCTCAATATAAGATGGAGGAGGAATAGACATATAGCAGTTAATCTAAAAAAAGATTTGGTGATTTTAGTGACCTTCCAAGCTCAATATGAGTTAGCAGCTAAAAATATTAATTTAATCTTGTGCTGTAAAAAGAAATAGCTTTCAAAGAATGAGAAGATGAAACCCTATTGTACTTCATCTGGAGTATTACGTTCAGTTCTGAGCACCATAGTTTAGGAGAGGCTTTGATAAACAGGAGAGTGTTCAGAGAAGGACCTCCAAGATGGGGAAAGTCTTTAAGTCCATGACATTGATTTAGAGACCTGGGTATATTTGCCTGGAGAAAAAGATATGGGGTGGGGGTGGGGTGACATGATAGCTGTCTCAAGCATTTGAAAGGCTGCCAGATGGGGAAGGGATTAGACTTGTTTTGTTTGGACCCAGAGGAGAGAACCAGGATCAATTGGTGGGAGTTGAAAAGAAGCAGGTTTAGGTTTGATGTCAGGGAAAACTTCTTAACTTTTAGAGCTGTTCAAAAGTGAAGTGGGCTGCCTCAAAAGGTGGTGATTGTCAAGAAGAGGCTAGACAATCATTTGTCAGTTATGTCAGTGGTGTGCTTGTAAATCTTTAACCACTAGATCATTGGGGTAGGAGTGGAGGTCGGTAGAGGTAGGGAAAGATGGACACAAGATACACTTTTAAAAAAAATGATGGTATTATATCATTTGTTAAAATAATGCTATGGTAGTACTTTCACCTTTTTTGTTGTTTGTTTGCTTGCTTGCTTTTTTCCCCCCTTTTGATCTGATTCTTCTATAGCATAGAATATGTAGAAATATGTTTAGAAGAATTTCACACTTGCTTCTTAAAGGGAATGGAGAAAAATTTGGAATACAAGGTTCTGCAAAGGTGAAAGTTGAAAACTGTCTTTGCATGTATTTGGAAAAATAAAATGCTACTAAAATAATTCTGTGGATTAATAGAAGAACAAAGAACCAAAGAATTAAAATGCAAACTATGTAAAATCCGACTAAAACCCAAATATGTCTAAATGTATTCATTTAGTAGCTGATTAAAGCCTAAGAAAAGACAATGCTTTCAATCAATAAAGTACTGCAAAAAATTGGCAATTTTCAGTTATCAAAATTGTGGGTTTTGCATTTTGTATGCTTTTCAGAAAAAGGAAAAAAATATTTTTGAATGTTATATAAATAAACATAAAATAACATAGAAAAATACATTACAAACTTGTAACAATGGCTGTAAATACATTCCCTTACATGTTTCCCATGAGCAACAGGTTGGTTATAGCACATACATAGCATGAAATTATTAAAACAATAAAGAATTTCTAAAAAAGATAATAAAGAATAGACAAAATGCATTTGAGTTACAAAGCAGCATAAACAACACTCCCATGTATCTCCTTTTTAAAAAATTGCATAATAGAAAAAAATTCAAGATACATTTAAAAATTTAAACTAATTACTAACATTTTCTCTGTCATCATGCTCACAAATGTAGGTGATAAACCAAACAATAAATGAAGCCCTGATTTGTAGTTTGTTAATTTCTGAAGTATCACTGCTCACATTGAAAATTTAACAGTTACCTCCTTCCAGTCATTCTAGCTATCTCCAGCACGTTATGCTAAAATGGGCATTTCTTTTGGGTAGGACTAGGTAGTCATTGAAGTCCCTTCCTTCCAATACTCAAAAATATTCTGTGAATTGTACAGACATTGCTTCAATCAGCGGCCTTTGGGAGAGAATCTTGTTAAAATCCACAGTATGAAATGAAAACTTTTGGAAAAAACAAACAGGTTATAAGATTCAAAGGAGATTGACAATATAATAATCTATATTAATAATATAATTGAGAATATGACCTTCCAAGTACAATCTTTTGAGCCATGATATCAGATCATTTTAGTAACAGATATCTGTCCATTTAGTCATTGTCTATGGAAAGAGGAATGGGATTAACATTACTCTCTTTCCTCCTATCTCCCCATTTTCCCAGTCCCTGTGTTTTGGATGTTTTTGTATGCTGGTGTTCCTAATTTTCAGTGATATAACTTATTTTCAAATACTCAAATGTACTTGTGATCTTAGTGATTTGGAATTTTCCTCCATTAATTTAGAGCACAATTCATCCCCTCTTGCTCATTTTGTGCAACTTTTGCTTTCATCTTTACATAAATATGCCATAGATAGTCTATCCAATAATCTGAAAATCATCCTTGTTTTCCCTTGAAATCATGATGATACTCAGGATATCTACAAGTATGTCATCCTTTATTATTACCAGTTTATCTTTTTTTATTCATACAATTCCACAATGACTCTTTTACTTCTGTTCTTTAAACTTTTACTTCTGTTCTTCCCCTTTCTCTCTTCCTGGGCCCCCTCTATTCACCTCTTTATTGCTCTGTGTGATATTTGCTTTCAATTATTTGGAAGCTATTGTGTTCCCTGTCTGAGTCACACCACAATACTGGTACCAATATTGGTATTAAAAAGATAGGCCTTTGCTTCCAGGAGAAGTTTTGGGTCACTTGAATTGCTTTGTGGTTTACTAAATGCAATTCAGCGCAACCTCCTCCTGTTTAATTCTAGACCCAATTTATTATACATATTAAGCTATATAGGCTATTATTGAATGGCATGTTATAAACTGAGCAATCAATATTGCTCATCTACTTGGTCTGTCCTGTGTGAATGATCAGGATAACCTCTTTTGAGTGCTTATGGATTATTTCCAGGAGACTTTTTCAGGACTTGGTGCCATTAGAATTATGTCACCCCAAAAGAGGAGCATCTGGAGGACCGCACTAACCTCAGAAAATCTCACCTCATCTTGAAAGTTGTACTTGATTTGCATCATGACCATTGCAAATAACTTTTGCAAACATCTGTTTAATGCCTTCCCTGATATTTATGATCGGAGGGCTGGTAAGTAAGGTTTTCTTTGTAGTGATAGTTTTAAGAATATTTGAAGGGAAGTCTTTAAGGCAATATTTTGCTCTGTTGAACCAACTGCTTTTTTCATAATCAAGAAATAGTAGGATTTCCAGTGCCAAAATAGTGGAGTGGGGAAAGAACCCATTAATGCCCTTCCAAACTCCTCTTCAACCAGCCAGAAAACCATTTCAGAATTGATTTTTGTAGCAGAAAAGCAGCTTATCAGCATAGGAGAAAACGGTATCTTTCGAGGGAGTGGAAGAGGAGTGAGGTCTGAGAGCAACAGCAAGTCTCCTAACAGGATGCCTGTGGCAGGACTTTGAGCCTGGAGCAATCCACCAGCAAGGTCCCATCTCCTGCAAACTAGCAGCCCCCTAAGCAAATCAAGAGTGTCTACAGCATAGTACCATCACCCCAATGACCCCACCCCCAGCATAGGCTACTAGCCAGGCCTTGACCTCTTTGCTGACCTGCATATATGATCTGAATATGAGGCTCTACCCCAGGGCTGGCCAATAGCAAGGTCCTGCCCTCCCAAAAAAGAGTTTGTGTTTCCATAGCAACCCAGCAGCAGGTCCTTGCCCCTGGGGCAGACCAGCAACAAGATACCTCATTCTCTCTTAACCAGCAGAAAATCTGTTTCCATAATAACTCAGCAGCAAGACCCTGCCCTTGGAGGAGGTCAGCAGAGAAACCCCATAGCCTGGGTAGGACAACAGGGAGTCCCACACCCTAGTACAAGTCAGAAGGGAAGTGTACCACCTAGGGCAAACAAACAGCTAGTTCCCTGAATAATATTGAAAGAAGTCAGACCCTGAGTCCCAGCACCAAAAGGGACAGTGCAGGACCAGAGCCCGACCCTCACATAAAAACACAAGAAATACACAAGAAAAAAATGAACAAAAACAAAAAAAAGAACTTGACTATAGAAAGTTACTCTGGTGACAAGGAGGATCAAGGTACAAACTTAGAGGAGGACAAAAGTATCAAAATGGTACCCATGAAGCCTCAAAGAAAAATGTAAGTTAACCTCAGACTCAAAAAGAATTCATTTGAAGAGCTTAACAAGCTTTAAAAAAAAAAAGCAAATCAGAGAAATAGGAGAAAAACTGGGAAAAGAAATGATGAAAGAGAATCCTGCAAATCATGCAAAAATCATTGCAAGAGAACTATGAAAAAAGTTAACAGCATGGAAGAAGATATATTTTAAAAATTCATTGAAGAAAATAACTCCTTAAAAAATAGAATTGCCAAATGAAAAAGTACAAAAGCTCACTGAAGAAAATAATTCCCTAAAAATTAAAATTGAGCAAATAAAAATTGATGACTCTCTGAAATGCTAAAACATAATAAAACAAAATCAACAAAGTAAAAAAAAAGAAGAAAAATATGAAATTTCTCATTGGAAAAAAAAATGACCTAAAAATAGATCCAGGAGAGATAATTTAAAAATTATTGGATTACTTGTATGCCATGATCAAAAAGAAAGAAAAGAAAGAAGGAAGTAAAAAAGGAAGGAAAGGGGTGGTAATCAGAAGTAAAATACTTGTAAAAAGGGAAAAGATAGGGTAAAGAAAGAGAGGGATAAACAAGGGGAAATAACGTGGAGGAAAATAATGTAGTTATCATAATTATAAATGCGAATGGGATGAAATCACCCATAAAAATAGTGAATAGCAGAATGTAATCCAGAATCCTACAATGTATTGTTTATCTATTGTGAAGCAGTTGGGGTTAAGTGATTTGCCAGGGGTCACACAACTAAGAAATTAAATGTCTGAGGCTGGATTTGAACTCAAGGCCTTCTGAGTCCAGGGCTGGTACATCATCCACTACACTATCTAGTTGCCCCAAAATGTTTATTAAAAGCACATTTGAAACAGAAAGAGACACAAAGGATAAAGGTAAGGGACCGGAGCAGAATCTATTATGCTTCAGATGAAGCAAAGAAAGCAGGGGTAGCAATCATGATCTCAGTTAAAGCAAAATCAAAAATTGATCTAATTAAAACAAATAATGAAGGAAATCACATCTTGTTGAAAAGTGCCACAGACAATGAAGTAACATTAGTACTAAACATACATGCACCAAATGGTGTAGGATCTAAATTTTTGAAGGAGTTGACTGAGTTGCAGGAGGAAATGGACAATAAAACTACATTAGTGGGGGAATTCAATTTTCTTCTGTCAGAACTAGATAAATTTAACCAAAATATAAACAAGAAAGAAGTTAAGAATGTGAATAAAATTCTAGAAAAGTTAGATATGATAGCTCTCTGGAGAAAATTGAATGGAATTAGAAATGAATAACACTTTTTCTCAATACATGGCACCTACACAAAAATTGAACACATATTAGGACATTAAAAACTCATAACCAAATGCAGAAAAGCAGAAATAGTCAATTCATTCTTTTCAGATGATAATGCAATAAAAATTGCATTCAATAATGAGAAATGAAAAGATAGATTAAAATTAAATTGGAAACTAAACAATCTAATGCTAAAAAATGAGTAGATCAAAGAACAAATCATAGAAACAATAGATGATTTCATTTAAAAAATGACAACAATGTAACAACACGCTAAAATTTATGGGATGCAGCTAAAGTGGTACTTAGGGGGAAATTTATATGTCTAATTGCTTATATCTTTAAAATAGAAAAACAGCAGATCAATGAATTGGCCATGCAAATTAAAAGCAACACAGAAAAAGAACAAATTAAAGCCTCCCTAATTAAATATCAAATTGGAAATCCTAGAGATTAAAGGAGATATCAATATAATTAAAAGTAAGAAAACCATTGAACTAATGAATAAAGTTAAAAGTTGGTTTTGTGGGGACTTTTTTAAAAAAGGAAAGAAAACCAAATAACTTGTATCAAAAATGAAAGGGATGATATGCCAATAAATTTGATGATTTAAATGAACTGGATAGATATCTACAAAAATATAATTTATCCAGATTAATAGAAATGGAATAAAATATTCAAGATAACCCAATCTTAGAAAAAAAATTGTATAAGCCTTTAATGAACTTTCTAAAAAAAGAAATCCCCAGTGTCATATGGATTCACAAGTAAATTCTACCAGACATGTAAAAAACCAATTAATCCTACTACTATATATGAAGAAAGGCTCAAACTATATTACAAAGCAGTAATCATCAAAGCAGTCTTATACTGGCTAAGAAACAGTGGTGGATCATTGAAATAGATTAGTTACAAATTATATTATAGTAAATGACCATCATAATCTAGTAAATGATAAACTCCAACATTTTGGAACATAAATACAAACTTTTGAAACAAAATCTTCTTTTTTAACAAAAACTTCTGGGAAAACTGGAAAATAATATAGCAGAAACTAAATATAGATCATCATCTTACAATGTATACCAAGATAAGGTCAAAAACAAAAAAGGTGATACCATAAGCAAATTAGGAGAGCATGGAATAGTTTATCTATTTGATCTATGGGTAAGGAAAAAAATTATGACCAAACAAGATTCAGGAAAACATTACAAAATGTAAAATAGATTTTGATTGTGTAAAATTAAAAAGGTTTTACCCAAACAAAACTAATTTTTACACAAACAAAACAACCATAAATATTAGGAAAACAAAAAAAACTGAGGGAAAACATTTTGCAACAAGTATCTCTGATAAAAACCTCATTACTCAGATATAGAGAGTCTAATTTATAATTTTATATGTATTTATATTTATATTTATTTATTATATTATATATTATAATATGTTATATATGTATTATAATATATTGTATATTTATGTATTATAATATATTTATATGTATAAAGTATATTTATAAAGACATTTTTGTATGTATTTATAATAAATACATACTTTGTATCTCTAGCATTTGCCATCATGTCTGGCACTTATCTGGCATTAATTTAGACAGATAGATATAAAATAACGATTTTTTAATTGATAAAAGTGCTGACTGTGATTCAGTAATAGATAATTTGTCTTAAAATATGGAGGAAGAGAAAAGGAAAAAGGCTGAAAATCTTTATTTTACTAGTGGATACAATTGTACAGCACTTTAAATCTAAATAGTTGTAGTAAACAAAGAAATCCACAGACAACTGCTACAGGCAGAGTCCTATTAAAAAGTATTTACTAAGCACCTACTATGTACCAGATACTAAGTACTGGGCATACAAAAAAGGGCAAAAAATGGCCCTTCCTCTCAAAGAGCTCAAAGTATAATAGTGGAAACAAAACAACTATATATAAATAAGATATGTATGGAATAAATTGGACATAACTTCAGAGGGAAGGAACTAGAATTAAGGGTGATCAGGAAAAGCTTTATGCACAACATAGGATTTGAGCTGAAACTTGGAGGAAATAAACTAGCAGCTGGAAATGAGGAAGAAAAGAGTTCCAGACATGGAGGACAGCGAATAAAAACACCCAGAATCATGAGATGGAGTAATGTTCCATAAACAATAAAAATCTAAAGTAAGGTACAAGAAGCCTGGAAAGATACAAAGAAGCCAGATAATAAAGGTCTTGAAAATTTATTTGATCTTGGAGGTAATAGGAAGCCATGGCAATTTATTGAATTGGGAGTTAGAGAATTGATCCCACAGGTGTAACAGTCTTGGTTCAAGTACCAACTCTGGTTCTATTGGCTGTATGTTTCTTAACAGATTAGTGTCCCCACAAGTTTAGTGGGAATTGCTCCTCTGGATTGGTATGAGGGACTTCTTCATTAAGAATTTCCTGTACTAATGAAATCACAAATCTGGACCCCAAAACCCCAAGTAGTTTGGTCTAATGGTTCCAGAAGGCGGATGATAAAATAAAACTCTCTTCTTAATTAGAGGAGAGGAAGAGTAGAAATACAGATGTGAGAGGTAATGGAGTAAATACACATTCATAGTAGAGTTGCTCTATTGGTTGGTTTTGCTGAATAGTTTTCCTGTATTGCAACACAGGATTCATGAGGAAAAAAGATCGTGATGTAAATGCATGAAAGCTTCCATTAAACTTTAAAAGAAAAATCATTTCACTGAGGGCCCAGGGAAATTCTGAGATGATAAGTTGTTTTGTGGTTAGCTCTTCCAGAGAAGAGTTCTTTTAATTGTTCCTAAGGAGCTGGGAGTGGAATCACTAAAATCACCCAACCTATACATCCATATACATACTTCCTTAGTCACTCTTTTTGCTTGTACATAAGGACTGGTTCCTTCCCAGCTGAGGTTAGGTGGACCATTCTTATCTGGAAAAAATAAAAATATGATAAAGCCAGTTCAGTAACTATTGAACACTTGCTGTATCCAGAACACTAAGAAAGATATAAAATATAAGTAATAACTACAATAGTATAGGATCTCTTTCCTCTTTTCTCCAATCCCTCTGGAGTTTGCTTAGTAGTTATTCTAAGAAAGCTGTGGAAGCTTGGGGTGGATTTGCTTCCAGACATGCATGATGGAAAGAGGGAGGAGCTTTCTTTCCTGCTGTCTACTGCCCACTTTAGGGCAAGATATCCTCTGACTGTTTCCAGGAGACCATGATGACTAAGGGATTCAGTGACTAAGTGTTCAGTGACAAAAAAATCTTTTAGTTGGCTGCTGAGTTGAAACTCCATGGATTTACTAAAGGAATGATACCTCTCTCTTTTGATATCAAATTTCTTCCTGATGCTTTGAGGCATAAGGATAGATCTCACAAAACTTAGAAGAGTCAACTACTTGGGATGTATGTCTCCCCATATCTCTTCCTCTATCTGTGAACTCATGGACTATTTATTAAGCAAGCATGTGCCTGGAATGGGGTCACCTCCCATTTATGATTTCTTTCTTTTGGTACAGAAACTTATGAGATTAGAAAGGTACCTGGCATTTTTGCCTTCCCAGATACTCAAATAGCAAGGTAATAAAAATATAATAAATAAATATAAATATATATATAAATATAAATAAATATAAAAAATAAATAATAAATAGCAAGGTAAACCAGAACATTCTCATTTTCAAAAGCAATGAAATCAGACTGGCCAAAAGGGAAGGAGAGCGAGATGGAGAAGAGAGATAAGAATAAAGGGTGGAGTGGTGAGAGAGACAACAGACTAGCCAAGAGGGTAAGAGTCACCAAGGGACAGATAGACATGTATGTATCTATCTATAGAGAGAGGAGAAGAGGGAGACAAGAGAGAGACACAGAGAGAGACAAAGACAGAGAGAAAGCTATAGAGATAGAGAGATATATACAGGAAAAGGAGGGAGGGAAAGGGGGAAAAAAGAGGGAGAAGAAGAAGGAGGGACAGGGAAAGAATGAGAGTCAGAAGAAATAGTGGAAAGAGCTCACTTAGTGTGAATGGAGCTAAACTTAGTGGAGGGAAAATGTAAAAGGGTTAAATAGTAATCCTAATTTTAAACTCTCTAATTGATTATAATCATTGTATGATTCTGTATTGCTTAGAATTCCTTTTCTTGTATGGGAATAAAACTATCTATTCTATACTTGATTCATGCTTGTACTCTGGGTACTTTTTAAAAAATGTACTACTGTCTTCTTCCTTCCTACCCCCACCTTGCTGGGAAGAACTCTTTATCCTTAAGCCAAAAATAGAGTTTTTTCCTCAGGAATCTGAAATGGGCATGAAATGAAAGAAAGAAAGTCCCAGTTCCCCAGCTGAGAAGGCAGTAACCTTAGAGCAGTGAACCCATAGTAAACCACAGGAGCAGCCAAAGGACAGTGGTTGGTCAAGGTTGTTAGGCTATTTGGTCTCAGCTGGTGTAACTGCTAGAATGACAATCACAACTTTAAGATTTGCAAAATGCTTATCTTAAACAGTCCTGTGAAATAGGTCATGCAAGTGTTTTTTTTTTTTTGGTTTGTTTTTGTTTTTTACAGATGAGGAAACTAAGGTTCAAAGAGATTAAACAGCTTGCCTTAAGATCACACAATTAGTGTCTGAGTGGACATTTGAATTCAGGTCTTCTGTTTCTTAAAAGTAGTACCTTCCTCCAAAAAACAACTATGACTCCCAGATAAGACAGTGTCCTTAACCTTTGAGGAATGTATTATCTATTAGGAAGATACTGAATTCTATTACAAAATGATACATAGTAAATGTATAACAGCTACAATGTGTTATGTCAAAATCAAATTATTATCAAGTTGGAGAATCAAAGAATTCTTCCTAAAGGAGTTAGCATATGAGTTTAGTTATAAAGTATGGGTAAGAATTCAACAGAGAAGCAGCATGGCAGGGAATTTATTATAGTGGACAGAGAATTGGGTCAGAATAACCTGTGTTCATATATCCAAAGGGCATTCTCTTTGATTCAACAGTGCTACTACTGCGTTTGTATTCCAAGGAAATCATAAAAGAGGGGAAAGGACTCACATGTGCAAAAATGTATTTCGTAGCTCTTTTTGTGGTGACAAAGAACTGAAAAATGAGTAGATGCCCATCAATTGGAGAAGGGCTGAATAAGTTGTGATATATGAAAGTAATAGAATATTAGTGTTCTATAAAAATGATAAGCTGATTTTAGAAAGATCTGAAGCTGAGCAAAACAAATAGAAATCAGGAATACATTGTACCATAGTAACAGCAGGATTGTGTGATGATCAACAATGAAAGACTTGGTTCTTCTCAGGGTTCAATGACCCAAGATAATTCCAATAAATTTTGGATAGAAAACACTATCTGCATCCACAGAGAATTATATGTAAATCAACATGTGCTATGATCACTTTTTTCTTTTTTTCCTCTTTTTTTTTCTCTTGTAGTTTTTCCTTTTCGTTCTGATTTTCTCTCCCAACATGATTCATAAAGAAATGTATATTAAAATAACCTGTGTTCAGATCACCCCCTCCAATAATTTCCACTCCCCTAATAAAAAGAAGCTTCAATTGAAAAGGGGAAGCATTTCAGGTACGGTAATCATGTGATCAAAGGGGAGAACATATTGTGGGGAGAACATACAAGGGTATTCAGATGATTGCAAACAATCTAATTGTAGAGTGTGGAGAGGACTAAAATGAAATGAGAGACATGAAAGAGAAAGCTAGATGAAATGGTTCAGAATTGGAATGAAAAGAACTTGGTAAGATAATATAATGATCAATTCTGATGGACTAGGCTTTTTCCAAAAGCGAGGTAATTCAGGCTAGTTCCAATGATCTTGTGATGGAGAGAACCATCTGCACCCAGAGAGAGGACTGTGGGAACTATGTAGATAACAACATAGTGTTTTCACTTTTTTGTTGTTTACTTGCATTTTGTTTTCTTTCCTTTTTTCCCCTTCTTGATCTTATTTTTCTTGTGTAGCATGATAATTGTGGAAATATGTATAGAAGAATTGTACATGTTTAACATGTGTCAGATTACTTGCCATCTATGGAGATGGGGAAAGGGAGGGAGGAAAAAATTTGGAACATAAAGTTTTGCAAGGGTGAATGTTGAAAACTATATGCATATGTTTTGAAAATAAAAACTTAAAAAAAGAACATTTAGTTATATAAAATGGGGAAGAGGGATGAGTAAAAGATAACAGTAAAGTTTTAAACATGAAAGGATTGGTGATTGATGGTACTATTGACAGAAAGTGAAGACAAAAGAAAAAGTAAGTTTGTGGGTAATAGTAATATGCTCTGTTTTGAACATTTTGAGATACTTAGATGATGGTAGGACAACCAAGTAGAGTTATCCTGTAGGCAGTAAAAGATGAAGAAAAACCTGCATGGCAGGTTCCAAGATAAGGAAATAGTCCAGGAGATAAAGTTTTACCTGGTTTGCATAGACAGCCTCTAGCCAATCAGATGCCAATTAATGTTTTTAAGTAGACAACTTGGCTAAATTAATTGTATTCAATTGATTGGCAGAGAAACAAATCTATTAGTGTAATCCATTTCATGAAAATACTAACATATCACTGGGAATAAATATCAACGAGAATAAATTGCTTCTTTGAGGGTGGGAGAGAACTATAAAGATAAATTAGACAATGCCCTTGAACTTATTCTTTTCTGTTTCTTCTGGAGTTTGAACCTTTAAATATTCCCTAGGTCTTCCTAGTATCCAATTGGCTCCTTCAATATCGCCTTCAGTCAAACCTAAATACCCCGCCCCCATTCTCTCACACTATCATTGTATATCTCGTTCCCCTTTAATAACAAAATTCATAGAAAAAGTTGTATATACTACTTGTCTTTATCTTATTTTTATCTTCCAGTCAGTTCTCAATACTTTGCAATGTAGCATCCACCCCACTATTGCATTGAAATTTTACTCTTTAAGCTCACCAACACTCTTTTTATTTCTAAATCCAATGGCTTTTTCTCATTCCTCATCCTTCTTTACCTGTGGATTTTTGCAACTCTGCTTATATCTCTCACTAAAAGAGTTTAGTTCTCCTCCTTACCTGACTGTTCCTTCTCAGTCTCTTTTGTTAGTAACATCCATATCACTACCCTCAACACACAGGAATGAGAATAAGTTCAAGCTCTATCCTGGCCCTTTTCTGCTCTCACAAACTTCTGTTTTCCTATTGATGACCTCAGTAGTTTTCATAAGTATAATGATTACCTCTGTGCTAATGATCTCTAGAGCTAAATATCTAATCTTAGTCTCTCTTCTGAAGTATAATCCCATATTTTTGACAGCCTATTAGATTTTTAAAACTAGATGTCCCATAGGTACCTTAGACTCAGTGTGTCCAAAATGGAACTTATTTCCTCCCTTAAACCCTTACTTTTTTTGAAACTTGTATTTCTTTGAGGCCATCACCATCCTTCTAAGAACTTAGATACTCAATCTTTAATGTCATCTTTAATTCTTCCCTCTTACCCCAAATATACAATTAATTGTCAAATCTTGTTGATATTACAGCATCTGTTGAATTTGTCCCTTCCTTTCTACTCATATAATCCCTAGTTCAATTCCTTTTCCCCACAATCATCCTACCTCACATCTCTCCTTCCTCCAATGCATTTTCCATACAACTACCATGCTGATATTCCTTAAACACAAGTCTCACCATCTCATTAAACTTCAGTGGCTTCTTAGGATAGAAGAATGATACTAAAGGTAAGGCAAGGAAGTAAGCATATATTGAGCATCTACTACAAAGTATTAGGAACTTTGCAAAATAAAGGGGATACAAAGAAGGGAAACACGCACACACACACACACACACACACACACACACACACACAACCAATTCCTACTCTCAAGGAGTTCACAATATAATTAATGGGAATTAGATCTAAAATTGAAAGGGATCTTCAAGGTCATTTGATCCAACTCCACAATTTGTAGTTAAGAAATATAACTTGTTTGGAGTTGCACAGGTAGTAATCTTCCTAAAGAGTAGGTACAACCATCACACACACACACACACACACACACACACACACACACACACATCTCTCCCTTCCTCAGTAAACTCCAGTGGCTCCCTATTACCTCTGGGATCAAATATTAAATCCTTTTTGGTGTTCAAAGTCCTTCATAACTTGCCATTCCCACCTTTCTAGTCTCTTTAACATCTTTCTCCTTAAAATTGGATATACTCTTTTAACCAATGATACTGGTTTCCTATTCCTTAAACAAGATGCTCCATACTCTGACTCTTTCATTGCTATTTCCCATCCTTGGAATGTTCTCCCTTCTCCTTTCTGCATCTTGGCTTCCTTCAAGTCCCAGCTTCAATTCCTTCTTTTATAAGAAGCCTTTTCCAACCCCCCTTAATTCTAGTGCCTCTCCTGTCTTGATTATTTCCAGTTATTCCTGAATATAGCTTATTGGAACATAGTTGTTTACAAGTTGTCTGCCTTATTGCATCATTAACTTCTTGAGAACACTAATAATCTTTTATCTTTCTGTGCACTCCAAAATTTGACACAGTTTCTGGCATACACTAGGTGTTCAATAAAGATGGAATTTTTTTTCACTAATTAAGCATCAGAATCAGGATTTGATTCTATGTCCTCTGACTCCAGAGCCAGAATTCTTTCCCCTATATAATGTTTTGTTGTTGTCCAATCATTTCAGTGGTGTCTGATTCTTTTTGATCCATTTTGGGGTTTTCTTGGCAAAGATATTGGAATAATTTGCCATTTTCTTCTCCAGTTCATTTTCTAGATGAGAAAACTGATTCAAAGAGAGTTAAAAGTGATTTGCCCAGAGTCACAAAATTAATAAGTGTCTGAGACCAGATTTGAATTCAAGAAGATGACTCTTTCTGACTCCAATTCTGGCACTCTATCTATTACACCATCTAGCTGCTCTAAATGCTGTATTTACTGCTGTGGTCATATGTTATATCTTCTCTTTTCCCCATAGAAGTAAACTCCCTGAGGGCAGGGACTGTTTTGATTTTTTATTTATGTCCACCTAGGATATAAATGCCTAGGACAGAGTACCAAGTACTCTGGCACAAAATAGGCACTTTAAAAAGTTTGTCAGATTTAATTGGTATCTCACAGTCTAATATCTTCACTCACTGACATCAATGGGGATGTTCAGGAAATACCATCTATCTTTCCTTTTCAATAAACTAGAGTAATTATTGTAAACTTATTATCAATATATGTTTACAACTAATGAAACATTAAAAGCTACTGTATCACAACTGATTGTATGATATACTGATCACTAAAACAGATAAAATAATCCAACAGAAATTTGTTGTAAATAGTAGCATATACCTTCCAATGCCTGGAGGAGGATAGAAAACAATTTAACCCAAGATCCAACTTCATCCTTCAATTTGCATGCAATCAGTATGGCCCAACATTCTTATTCTGGTTTTTCCCCTGGCTCTGTGATAAATAGATTACTCCTTTGGGCCAACATGTGATTTCATTGCTCCATTACTTCCAAGATAAGATCAACACTTATCAATAAAATCTTAAATCAGCCAGAATTGGCTGCTAATAGATAACCTGTTTCTATCCACCTGTCTTCCCAATGTTACATATTAACGATTTCCTCAAAATACCTATTATATCAGTACGATTTCCCCTTCACTTGTCTCCTCTTTCTCTTATTTCACCCAGCTGGTAAGAGCCATCGTCGTTATTTAAAACAACAATAACAATACTGATTAAGTTTGTGCTGAGTGGAATATTAATCAATAGCCTTTTATTAAGTAAATGGTATCTGCTAGGCACTATACCACAATATCTATCTATCTATCTATATAGAAATAGCAAAAATGAAATAGTTCCTGTCCTCAGGGAGTTTACATCTTGCACTTCTGAATGTTAGTTTTCTCATATTTAAGATGAGGATAATATTACATTTATATGCCACCTGAATAATCCTCAGGAAAATGATTTGTAAATTTTAAAAGGCATGTCAACATAAAAGTGTAAAGCGTTGAACATTTTTAATAAGAATTCTATATTTTTTATATTTATTTATTATTTTTTGCTGAGGCAATTGGGGTTAAGTGACTTGCTCAGGGTCACACAGCTAGCTAGGAGGTATTAAGTGTCTGAACCCAGATTTGGACTCAGGTCCTTCTGACTTCAGGGCCAGCACTCTATCCACTGCACCATCCAGCTGCTCCAAGAAATCTATCTTTGATAACCCATAATCTAATAAGGGAGAAGTGAGCCAACATTCTTGGGTGAAACCCAAAGTTTATATACATGCCTATCACAAAACTAAATCCTAAGGTCAATGTATAATGCCTATCAAAGTAAAGGATAGAGTGTGTTGGTCATTGGGTAAGGATAAAAAAATAGATGTGTGAAATATCATTTGGATTATTTGTCCCCATTTGCAGTATATTGAACTGGCATTAGTGGACTGGGGATTTGGGGAAATGTTAAACCATGTTGACAAAACCACTGGACAAAGCAAAGCCTTAGACTATTCCCAGTAGCGCCTGGGAAATATAAGAGGAGGAAAGTTAATAAGTTTTGAGGCCTGCTGGTAAGAACCTTAAGGTCTATTATTAAAATTTAAAGACTGACAAGGACCCGAAGCAACACTGGACATCTGGCCATATTGTTGGTAGAGGAAGGTCTTCTGTTCTTTAGTAGTAGTACTTAATAAAAAGAATTTTGACACTTTTTTGTAATGGTTGGTCATAATTCAAAATGCTTTTAGTTTTATAGAGCAATTCATAGATAGGACACTAAAGAATTAAGAGATTAATTGACTTGTCTAAAACCTCACAGTTAGCTGGAAATGGTTGCCATCCCAACTCAGTACTTTCTGTGTAACATGAATATCAGCACAGATTTATTTAGCAAAGATTTGATTCAAATGCTTTAGGTATTGATTAACTCTTCTTGGCCTCCCAAACAATGGAAGTGGCAGGTGTTCTGATAAGTCAAGTGAGACCTTTGTCTTGTTTTGATTAGGGCTACTTAAAGTTTCTTCTACTACTGAAATCTTACATCACAATGTAAGAGTCCTTACTTACCTTTATGGGAAAGACCTCCACTTTCCATTTACTTGACCTTTGATGAATAAACTTTGAGAGGAAAGGCATAGTGATTGAGTGTTAAAAGTAATGTTCCTGAATAAAGTTGGGGGAAAGGGACCTTCCTGCCAGCTGGACTCCATTCCCTTCAGGAAATCTTGAAAACCACGAAGAAGTGGGAGTAATAGAGGGAGATGGCCAGAGGAAAGAAGCAGAGCAACCAATATATGGAGAAGTTGAAATCTGCAGAGGTACTTATATCATCTACATCACCAAATCTATATTTAAATCCCAAAGTGCTGTAAGAACTTGTGGATCTAATAGTAGAGCCACTAATAGAGCAATTGTCAGAAATTATGGAGACTAGTAGAATAACGAAACACTGGAAGAGGGGAAATGACCTAATTTTCAAAAAATGGATTTTTAAAATAATAGAAATCTGATTTTGATTCCTGACCAAATTCTGAAACATATAACAGAATCAAGAGATTGATCCAAACCTTTTTTTTTTTTTTTACAGAAGTCCAAATAAATGAAGTAATTTACCCAAGTTCAAAGCTAGAATTTAGATTTAATTCTTCTAACTCTAAGTCCTGTGCTTTTCCCACTGTATCTTGATCTCAACAAAGCATCTGAAAAAAATTCTGAGCATTTATCCTTGTGGACGAATGTTGCTACAATTAAATGGATTTATAACTGAGTTAACAGCCATATTTAAAGAATATTGATTAATTAATTACCAGGATTTCTTTTTTGAAAAATCATGCAGAAAAAATTTTTCTCAGAACAATTTTAAGAACATTAAAAACATATGCAAACACAAATGCCCCAACCTTCTTATATACTATGTTTCTTCTTTTTTTTTTCTTTTTTTTATTTAATAGCCTTTTATTTACAGGTTATACGTATGGGTAACTTTACAGCATTAACAATTGCCAAACCTCTTGTTCCAATTTTTCACCTCTTACCCTCTACCCCCTTCCCCAGATGGCTGGATGACCAGTAGATGTTAAATATATTAAAATATAAATTAGATACACAATAATATACTATGTTTCTTTAACAGAAATAGCAGTTTAGGGAGTGCTCAAAAAAATCAGAAAGCAGGAGAAGGGAATGAAAGAAGCTTCTAGGAATGATTAGATTATAGCACTCAATGGAAAGAGGTAATAAAATTATTACTCAAATATCCTACTTTGGCAGGAGATGGGGTGTTTTGTGAATTTTTTTTAGAGGGTTATTCATTTTTAAATGTTCAAATACAAAAGCTTTAATTTCTCTTGGCAATTCATCTTTGTTCTAGGAAAGGCGTTAGCAACTTGGATATTGACAGAGATGGCATGTTCATCAAATCTACAGATCATTCAATCCACAAGAATTTAAGTGCCTATTATTCATTAAATGCCAGGCACTGTGATAGGCACTAGGAATACAAAGCGAAATGACTCAGTCAGTAAGAAGAAGAGGAAAAACTCTCGATGACAAAACCAGGATTTTATAAGGTAGTTCAATCAAGAAATGAAATAAATTTACATTCATTCTTGCATTTAGGCAAAAACGAATCAGTTATAAAATGTGACCAACAAAATGTCGGAGTAAGTATCTAGTCTAGTATCCCCTAACTCTCAAACATTCTCAAAAAAAAGGAGTTATAGGCCTGATTTAGGACTAAATCTGAAGGACAAAAAAAAGAAAATCTCCAAGATAAAAAGTCTTAGCAATTCATACTAGAGGGCGTTCATCTTGAAAGAGTTTCCTCAGTACTTTTTCCCCCACCTGTTTCTATACTCCAAGCAGACACCTATAACTCAATAAAAACTGAACCAAAGGCTTGTAATTGGACTTGGAATGGGATCTCTGGCTGCAATAATTGCTATTACACTTCATTCCTGTTTAATTCTATATTGACAAGTCATTGATGCTGTTTCTGTTAAAATATATGAGGAGAAGGAAGAGGAAGTTGAGGAGGCTATGAGAAATAGTTGAAGGAATTAGAAATAATTACTCTGAAAAAAAAGAAGAGAAGAATATAAAACTATCTCTAAATATTTAAGAGGTAATGCCGAAGAGATGATGATGAGAGAATAATGATCACTGCTGATAATGACAATTTAAGAGACATGGAGAAAAGACCTCAGAGTTAAGGAAGACTGTCATTCAAGTTTCACCTCTGATGTAAACTGGCTGTGGGACCCTGTACATGTCTCTTAAAATTTCAAGGTTCTAAGCAGAATGCTAATATATAAATGGCAAAGAAGCCACCTATCTGCATAAGCAAATTACTATCTGCACCCATGAATTCACAAATGCAGTTCTCCTCCTTCTCTTCCTCCTTCTATTTCTGCTCCTTCTCCTCACAGTTATTATATTCACCCTTCTCTAGGGCTTTAATATTTATAAAGTGTCTTATCCTCAACAGCCACAACAATAAAATACCTGGGGTAAGCATTATGTTTATTTTCCAGATAAGAAGATTTAGGCTCAGAGAAATTTAAACTACTTGTCCATACTTCCTAAAATCAGAATCAAATGTTTACTCTACTTTGTTTCAGAGGATAGAACTAGAATAAATGGCTAAAAGCTACAGGGAAGCAGATTTTGATTTATTAAAAAGAAAAACCCCACAATTTCTAATAATTAGTACTGTCCAACAATGGAATGGGCAGCTCTGTGAGGAAATTGTTACTCTGTCACAAGTATTCAAGTAGATATTAGCTAAATTGTAAGACTGTTTCTCTCTCTCTCTCTCTCTCTCTCTCTCTCTCTCTCTCTCTCTCTCTCTCTCTTTCTCTTCCTATATATATATATAAATATACTTAAGTTTCTTACCATACCCCTTGTCTCAGTATTCTTAAATGCCCTGTCCAAGGATTGGAACATTTCTTTATCATCTCATTCTTTTTTTAATGTGCATTTTTATACACATGTATGTTTATCATATGCCATATTATTTTATTTTATTAAAGTCTTTTATTTTCAAAACATATGCATGGGTAATTTTTCGACATTAACCCTTGCAAAACCTTGTGCTCCAAATTTGTATTCCCCTTCCTCCCATTTCCTCCCCTAGATGGTAAGTAATCTAATGTACATGTTAAACATGCAATTCTTCTATACATATTTCTACAATTTTCATGCTGCACAAAAAAAATCAGATCAAAAAGGAAAAAAATATATAATTCTTAATTGTCGAACACTACACAAGAGTAAAAAACTCCAAACCCCTGAAAAAGTGTATCTCTAAAAGTTTCTGGTAGCTATTTGTTCCACATCAACAGTCACAGAAGCTCAACAGACCTTTACTTCCTTAGTCCACCCCTCCCATAGCATAATTAAAGTACCCTATTCAGTGAATTCTATTAACAAAACTTTATATTGTATTCCTATCTTAAGGGATCATCTGAAAATTCTTACTGTGTCAGAATGCCTCTTTCAATTTAACCTGAGAAGAGTAAACCTTCCCACTACAACAACTGACCCCATCTGAGAATTTGCCTTGATTTGTTAAAAAACAAAAAACAAAAAACAAAAAACAAAAAAAAAAAAAAAAAAAAAACACTGGGGGAGCCTTAGGACACAGACACAAAACCCATACACACTTAGTCTCTTTTTTATACAGCATGTCACCTCAACCCAGGTCATTCTGACCCATGACCACCAGGAGGTCCATATTGAAGACTGAACTTCTTAAAGGCCAGCAAACTTGGCATGCACTGGATAAAGAGGAAAAAACAAATTCCAGAGGTGAGTAGTCCTCAGCATGAACTCCTTTTAGCAAAGCTGCAAATTCTAAGAGTAAACAGTAAATCAACTGGTCCTTCTAACTCCTTCAGTGTACCCCTCATTTGATTGCCCATGTTGGTTTAATGTCATAATTTTGATGGATTCATAACTAGATTGTTACAAAATTGTAGAGATGAAGGGACCCTACAGATTATCTAGTCCTGTTCTCAGCGTGTAGTCCAATAAATAAAGCTAATCCAATTAAATTTCTAATAAGATATATATATATCTCCCATATAAGCAAAAACTTTTTGCAAAGGAGTCTTTAATAAATTTTAAGAATGTAAAGGGTATCTGAAACCAAAAAGTTTGAAAACCACCAATCCAATCTAACCCTGTTATTTTACAATAAAGGAAATGGTCTAGTGTTCCTTTTATTGTACTGCCCATATATGGATTCCTCAATAAATAATTCTATTTTGTTAGAACGTATATATATGTATAAATTATGTGCTTTTTATGAACATGCATATAAATGTATATATGTATGAATATTGTTTGCATGTATATATTTAACATATCCACAAGTATGCAATGTAACACCCATCTACATTTATAGCATGCACATGTATATGTATATATGTATGTATGTAGTGTGTGTGTGTACATTCAGAGACTCCTGGATCACAGTGATATATCTTTCTCTTTCTCTCTGAATATATACATACATACATAGATATGTATATAGCTGTAATTATTGATATCTATATACTATTCCTGTCACTGTGACCCTAGGACATATCATTAAGCTTTTCAGTGCTCCAAACAACTCCATAGGGTTGTTAATTGTAGAACAATTTTTATCTGCCTTGATAGATCTTTCCTGGCAAATAGAGGAAGAAGTGGAAGTAATGTCAAACTTTATATTCTTAGGCTCAAAGATCACTGCAGGTAGTGCCTGCAGCTGTAAAATTAAAAGATGTTCTTTGGAAGGAAAGCTGTGGCAATTCTGGACTGCATACTAAAAAAAGACATCACCTTGCCGATAAAGATCCATATAGTCAAAGTTATGGTTTTCTAGTAGCAATATATAGCAGTAAGATTTAAGCTGAGTGTACAGAATGGGTGCTTCTGAATTGTGGTACGAAAAAAAGACTTTTGAGGGTCCCTTAAATATTAAGGAAATCAAATCAGTCAATGCTTAAAGAAGTTAATTCACACTGTTTACTGGAAGGTCAAAATGCTGAAGCTGAAGCTGAAATACTTTGACCACATGATGAGAAGGGACTTATTGGAAAAGACGATGATGTTAGGAAAGATTGAAGGCAAAAAGAAAAGGAAAAGGCAAAGGATGAGATGGATAAATAGTTTCATGGAAGCAATGAACATGAACTTGGATAGACTTCAAGAGATTGGTTGGTTATTTGTGGCGTCTCTTAATGCTATCCTAACCTTGTAGCTCCCCTTTGAGCTACTTTTAATGCCCGTCTATCGATGGTATGGCTAGGTCACACTTACCTTTCTTTCGCACCAACCCGGATAACATAGAGTCAGACCACCAAGAGGTGGGGGTGAAACGAAAGAGAACTTTATTCTTAGCACATATTTATACCTCCCTGAGTATCTGGGGGAAGGAGAGGTCCTCTAGGAACCTGGCATAATGGGATTGGCCTGAGAAGAGGGAGGGAGGTGTGCTAGGCTGTGAGAGCACTAAGGAGGGAGATGGGGTGCCTGGGGTCAGACACCACCTCCTGGGGTTCACCTGAGCCTCAGTACCTCTCATCCCTCAGGTCCTCCCACATGCCTTGAGCTGCATTCCTTCTAGAGGCTTTTTAACTCTTGCAATTCTTCTTATTTTTATTTTTTTGTTGTTGTTGAGCAATTGGGGTTAAGTGACTTGCCCAGGGTCACACAGCTAGGAAGTATTAAGTGTCTGAGGTCAAATTTGAACTCAGATCCTCCTAAATTCAGGGCTGATGCTCTATCCACTGCACCATCTGGCTGCCCCATTGTCTTTTATTCTTGAAGAGAACCAAAATGACATCCCTATGTTGGAGTCAAGGTATAGTGTATTTGATTGTGACTGATCAGACCAATACTAGCTCAGAAAGTTCTACCATAGATTGGGCACAAATAGTCCATATAAACATTGGAGATGTCTCCAAATTTGCACATCTCACATTTCTTTTCAGTTAATTCATATCTGCTTTGTTCACAGAGCATAGCACCTACTTTGATGCAGTCACACTATACTGGGCAGTCCTTTGCCAGGGTTTCCCATGTCATAAAGTCAGTTCCAAAATTCTTCAGAGAGAACTTGAGTGTCCTTGTATTGCTTCTTGTGATCACCATGTGAGCACCTGTAAAATAGTATTTTAGGCAAAAGTATGTTGGGCATTTGAAGAGCAGGGTCAGCCCATTGGAGTTGCATTCTTTGATCCTAGAGGTAATAGGAAACTATTGGAGTTTTTGGAATTGGTGTGTGTATATGAGGGTGTATGATCAGACCTGCACATTAGGAAAATCACTTTATCATCTTAGTGAAGGATGGAGATGAAACAGGGAGTTTACATAAAAAGCTATTACAGTATTTCAGGCATGAGGTAAGAAGGGCCTTGACCAGGACAATGGTTGTGCTAAGAGGAGAGAAGGGGATGCTTACTTGAGACATTATGGAGGTAAAAAAGGAAAAGACTTGAAAAAAGATTGGATATATGGATTGAATTTGATAGAGGAGTTGGGAATGACACTGAAGTTGAGTGGATGACTGGGAGGGTGATAATGCTCTTGGTGAAGAAGAAAAGGTTTTAGGGAAAAGATAACGGTTTTTGTTTTAGATATGTTGAGTTTAAGGTGTCCATTGTATACATCCATTCAAAATGTTCAGTGGCTACTTTGTAATTTAAGAGTGGAGGTCAGAACAAGATACACAGATTTGGGAATCTTTGGCATAAAAAGGATAATTGAACCCATGGAAAGTTTATGATCAAACTGAATAAAATAATATAGAGAACAAAGAAAAGAAGACCAAGGATAAAGTCTTGGAGGACACCGAGGGTTAGTGGACATGCCATGGTTGAAGATTCAACAACAACAACAAAAAAACTAAAGTCATGAAAACCTATGGAGGAGATAGTATTCAACAGTGTCTTAGGCTGCAGGAAGTAACCTCTAATGAAGGATAAAGATTGAAAAAATATATCATTAGCTTCAACCCTTGAGATCATTGGTTCTTTCTTCAAAGAGGAGATATCTTAATGGACTTAAACTTCACCTTTTCAGACAATGTTTCCCATTGATTTTCAGGAGTTACTTTAGACCAGGGATTCTTAACTTTGTGTTTCATGGACCTCTTTGACAATCTGTTAACAGTGGACCCCTTTCTTAGAAAAATGTGATTTTTTTAGAAGTTCATATTTAGAGAAAATGTTGACTTTCAGTTAGAAAAAAGTGGAAGTAAAGAAGCAATTTTCCCCCAACCAAGGTCAGGGACTCTCATAATTGTTGCTGTTGAATCATTTAAATCATACCCAACTCTTCATGATTCCATTTTGGGGGTTTTCTTGGCAAAGATCCTGGAATAATTTGCCATTTCTTTCTCAGCTCATTTTGCAGATGAGGCAAACAGGGTTAAATGACTTGCCCAGAGTCATAGCTAGTATCTGAAGTCAGATCTGAACTCATGAAGATGAGTTTTCTTGATTCTAAGTCCAGTGGCTTAAAATCTATCTACTGGCACAAATCCCTTCTGGGCCCATGGCCACAGTTTTAGAACCTTTACTGTAGATAAAGCTCATTATAGGGCATAGGTCTTTCCACTTGCTTAATGGACAAGCTCCCTGATTGGATTACTTTCCCCTCCTCATTTCAACTTTTTAGATTCCCTAGATCTCTTAAAAGTTAAATTTTAAAGGTATCTCCTATAGAAGATTTTTCTGAATTCTTTCAGTTGTTAGGGTTCTCTTCCTCTTACTCCCGCAAATTGTTTTTTCTTTACTTGGCACATATTTTTGTATAACTTCTCTATACATATGTTTACATGTTGTTTCTTTCCAGTAAGTTGTAAGCTCATTGAGTTTAAGAATTATTCTCATTTTTGTTTTTGCATCCCCAGTGCCTAGCATAGGATGTGAGACATGGGAGGTTTTAAAAAATGTTTGTTGAATTGAATTTCATACATCATGTTTTCTTCCTTAAAAATAACCCATGAAAGAGGTTGAAATGATTTTCCAGGCTGGAAGAATTAAAATATGTAAAATTGGGAATTTGGAAATAGGACTTGCTAAGATCAGTAGTAGAGCTAATAATCATTCAGCCTCTCAATTTGTAAAACTAGTCTTAGATAACAAGTGATTATCCCTAAAATTGATGTAAAGGTTTCATTTCAGCAAATGAAACTGTATAATATAGCTAATGTGTTTTCATGACTAAAGACTTTCCTGATTCTTACTCATGGTAAAGGTTACCTTAGACAGACAATAGGAAAAAGCAAAAAGAACACTGCCCACATTGGACAAGAAGGCTTCTGGGGTCCTTTGCAATGCTGTGATTCTGATACTAAATCAACTGAGTAGGCAGGCTGACAGAGCACCTAGCAATTACCAAATCCTACATAGATCAGGTAAGAATGAGTCACCTTCGTCTGAGGGAGGAATGCTACTGAAAGGACCTCTCAGCTTCCAGTAATTGCTTTGCAAGCATCACAAGCTTAAGTAAATATGTACTTCTCTCTTTAGGCCTTTCTAAAGTGCTCCACACTCAAACAAAGCCCATTGTTGCTGATTGAAAGCCTGGATTCCCTTTAAGAGGACACCTGCGTTACAGGACCAGTGATTAGGATTCCTGTATCAAATGCTTGAAGGGTCAACAAAGTTTAGGCAAGAAGTCATTCCAGAACTGGGGAGATTATGGAGGTAGGAAATTGGGAATCATGGAGAATTTCCTAAATATTCTTTTTGCCTTCCCACAGTGCCCTCACTCCTCCCCTTTTCCAATCAATTGCAAAGTCCTGCTGATTCTATTTCAATAATTATCATTTACTTCTGCTCCCTCTTTCCCACTCCCTTTGCAGCTGCCCTAGCTCAGAATTTCATCTTGCCTAGATGGCTGCAATGGCTTCCTAACTGTTTTTTGTTTTGTTTTGCTTTTAGTTTTCTTTAGCTCATCCTTCACTACATCATTCTGTCATTCAAAAACACTTGTAGGCTCAAATTCCAAGTAAGTATACATTCTTATTCCTGGCAAAAACCAGCTGCTGCCACAGCTGTTTGGGGTGCGGGTGTTGTCTGTGCACTGCCTTTTCCCCACTGAGGTCAGAGGTGGGCCCATAGTAGAAGAGAATTCTCTAAATTTTCTAGGGAGCAAGATATTGGTGGCCCATAATCTTAGAAAAAGCCAGGATAGTGACAAAGGAAGGGTTAAGAGAGTAGGAAGAGAAACAATAGGTAGCTATCTCATATGCTATAAGAACCACCAGTATCCTATGTGGAAGGAGTACCTTTATCCTAAAATTAGAGAACCTGGACTTAAATCCTATCTCTGTCCCAACCTGTATGACCTTGGGCAAACCACAAGAAGGTTACCCTGTTCTTCAGTTTCCTCATCCATAAAATGAGGGGTCAGACAGGCTGGGCCTGTGAGCTCCAGCTCTAAGCTCCAGATCTGTGATCTTGGCCATTCCCTCCCCACACCCCACTAGTACTAAATTCTTTGTGGAAATTATTCAGTGATTCCTTCCAACTTCCTCATGGGGCAGGGAGGAGGTAGGGATTATTCGAGATGAGGAAACAGTCACAGGAAGGTTTACTGACATGCCTGAGATGGTGTACACAGAAGCAGGTTGCCTAACTTTGAGCCTATTAGGGCATCCTAGCTGTTCAGTGATGTCATCACCCTGGGCTCTGTGAGTGTGGGAAGAGACATCCACCATTAAGGGTGGTTGCATGGGATCAAGGGAGAGTGTTGAGGGAGTGCTAACGAAGAATAATTCATTCCTCTTCAAGATAGCTCAGTTAGAAAAGTTTTTCCTGATAACAATCCTAAGTTTCTCTCTTTGAACTTCTATTCAATGCTCTTGGGTTATCTCTGTCTCTTGGGAGCCAAATAGAACAAGTCTAATCCCTTTTCCATATGGTAGTCCTTGACCACAGCTAACCACATATCTAATCCAGTCTTCTCTTTTCCAGTCTAACCATCCACATCTCCTTCAAATAACCCTCCTAAGGAATGAATTTAATGCTCTTCACTATGCTGACTCTTCTGGAAACTCCCTAAATTATCAAGCTGCTCGTTTTACAGTTGAGAAAACTGTTGAGAAAGGTGAACTAACTGCCAGTGTTTCACTTTGATACTCAAACTCAGTCCTCTAACACTTCTCACTCTCTCTTGTATCACCAGAACTATTTGTTTTTGCCTCCATTTCCCCTTGCAGAGTATCTACTATATTTTTGTATTCTCAACGCCAAGCACCATGTCTTAGCACTTTAATAATACCTGATGAGATGATTTTAACTTATTCTTGTCATTGCCTTCCTACAATGTCATTGTTTTCCATTCCTAAACCTTCACCTCTGACCTGTAGCTCCTTCTAGTATCCTTGTACTGAGTTTCAGCCTCTCCGGTTCTACCAGAATCAGTTCAGTCTGCCATCATTTAGTTTTGACACTAATGCATCCCTTCTATCACTTCAGGATTCCTCTGAATAGATGATAGTTAGCTAGAAAGATAGGGCATTTATTAAATGTTTACTATGTGCCTGTCACTATTCTAAGTGCTAGATACAAGGAAGCAAGATTATCTCTGAGTCAAGTTGCTTACATCCTAAAGGAGGGAAGACAACACTTAAAGAGAGCTAAAAAGGATGGGGAGAGGTCCAGATAAGGACCAGAGAACAAGCAACGTAGTATGGAGATAGCCAGGAAATAGTTTGAAGGATCATCTAGTTGGGTTTTACTGGGATTCGGCATGGAGTCCAAGATTTGTGTGGTGAGGAGATAGGTAGAGAGATGATAGCTAGAGAGAGGGCCACATGCTGTTGTTGTTTTCAAAGAGAACCAATGACATCATAGGATGATGTCTTGACTGGCACATGAATTGGATTTAGGTGATATAAAATTGCACAAAGTTGTCAGCTTCACTCCTCCAGAAGCATCAAAATCCAGTAGCAAGAAAAAAGTCAGAATTGGGGAACTATGTTTAGAAAAAGTGCACATGTTTGATCTATATTGGATTATTTGCTGTCTAGGGGAGGGGAGAAAGGGAGGAAGGGAGAAAAATTTGGAACATGTGGTTTTGCAAGGGTGAATTCTGAAAACTATCTTTGCATTTATTTTGAAAAATAAAAAGCTATTATTATTTTTTTAAAAAAGAAAGAAAAAAAGTCAGGATGACTAGCCTGGAATACAATAAATGAACTTGGCCTCTTTGATATATGACCAAGTTCTAAGTGCTCCAGAGCAACCTACTTTAGTTGTTTGTATAGCTGTTGGACTAAATCATTCTCATCCACCCATTCTGCCAAGGGGAAGTCTTCACACATTTGGGACAGATACCCCCCATCTCACTGATAGTTTCTTTCAACCTGGTTTACCATGTCTGATGAAACAGTTTCTCAGAGTATGTTTGCTGCACATGTTATAGTTTGGAACCTCAGGTGAGTTGAGGGACAGGTAGACACCAAAGGTGGATAAGTAGCCCTGAAAAGGACTGAATTTGCAAGGCATATGATATAGAAATAAAGATTCTGTCATAGGTAGCACATTAAACATCTCAAATGATGAGATTATAAAAATTTTAGAGCTAGAAGGTATCTCAAAGAAATCTGGTCCATCTGTTTCCTTTTACAGGTGAGGAAACTTAAGTTCAAAAGGGGTTGAAATGGCAGATCCAGAACACAGACCCAGGTCATTTGTGACTCTTGAGTCCAGTGTACTCTTCACTACCCCCAGAGGTAAATTTCTTTTTTTTTTTTTTTATCATGGCTTTTTATTTGCAAGATATATGCATGAGTAATTTTCCAACATTGACAATTGAAAAACCTTTTGTTCCTATTTTCCCCCTCCTTCCCCCCACCCAGATGGCAGGTAGACCAATACATGTTAAACATATTAAAGTATATGTTAAATACAATATATGTATACATATCCATATAGTTATTTTGCTGCACAAGAAGAATTGGACTTTGAAATAATGGTCAATTAACCTGTAAGGAAATAAAAAGTGCAAGCGGACAAAAAATGCTATATAGTGATTTACACTCATTTCCCAGAGTTCTTTCCCTGCGTGTAGCTGGTTCAATTCATTACTGCTCTATTGGAATTGATTTGGTTCATCTCATTGTTGAAGAGGGCCACGTCCATCAGAATTGATCCTCATATAATGTTGTTGTTAAAGTGTATAATGATCTCCTGATCCTGCTCATTTCACTCAGCACCAGTTCATGTAAGTCTCTCCAGGCCTTTCTGAAATCATCCTGCTGGTCATTTCTTACAGAACAATAATATTCCATAATATTCATATACCACAATTTATTCAGCCATTCTCCAGTTGATGGGCATCCATTCAGTTTCCAGTTTCTGGCTACTACAAAGAGACCTGCCACAAACATTCATGCACATACAGGTCCCTTTCCCTTCTTTATGATCTCTTTGGGATATAAGCCCAGTAGTAACACTGCTGGATCAAAGGGTATGCACAGTTTGATAACTTTTTGAGCATAGTTCCAAATTGCTCTCCAGAATGGTTGGATGTGCTCACAATTCCACCAACAATGTGTCAGTGTCCCAGTTTTCCCACATCCCCTCCAACATTCATCATTATCTTTCCCTGTCATTCTAGTCAGTCTGACAGGTGTATAGTGGTATCTCAGAGTTGTCTTAATTTGCATTTCTCTGATTAATAACGACTTGGAGCATCTTTTCATATGGCTGAAAATAGTTTCAATTTCTTCATCTGAAAATTGTCTGTTCATATCCTTTGACTATTTATCAATTGGAGAATGGCTTGATTTCTTATAAATTAGAGTCAATTTTCTATATATTTTGGAAATGAGGCCTTTATCAGAACCTTTGACTGTGAAAATATATCCCAGTTTATTGCTTCCCTTTAATCTTTTCTGCATTAATTTTGTTTGTATAAAAGCTTTTAAATTTGATATAATTAAAATTTTCTATTTTGTAATTAATAATGAACTCTAGTTCTTCTTTGGTCACAAATTCCTTTCTCCTCCACAGGTCTGAGAGGTAAATGATCCTATGCTCTTCTAATTTATTTATAATCTCATTCTTTATACCTAGATCATGAACCCATTTTGATCTTATCTTGGTGTACAGTGTTAAGTGTGGGTCAATGCCTAGTTTCTGCCTTACTGATTTCTAATTTTCCCCAGCAGTTTTTATCAAACAGTGAAGTCTTATCCCAAAAGCTGGGGTCTTTGGGTTTGTCAAACACTAGATTATTAAAGTTATTGACTATTTTATCCTGTGAACCTACCTTATTCTATTGATCAACTAGTCTATTTCTTAGCCAATACCAAATGGTTTTGGTAATCACTGCTTTATAATATAGTTTTAGATCTCCCAGAGGTAAATTTCAAGCTCATTTTCATCTATTACAGAAAAAAAAAAACCAAAAAACAATGAGTTAACCTTATTCCTGCTTGTGTTCCCCTGACATATTCTTGCTGAATGATCTCTTTTATAACACTCCCTAAAGAAGTTGGGACACTGGGACAGTGATTTTTGACAGTTTATTCCTTATCACTGATAAAATTGATGTCAATGAATTTTATCCTCTTGTCGATGGCATCAAACTTTTTCTCAAACATTTGCAATGGTTGCTGGTTATCTTTTATATCAAAGCCAAACTGTAATTTGATAAAAATGCTAGGAGATGTGTAGGGACTAGCAGGTTAGCTATCATGACTTCATGATCAGTTGTTTTTGATAGATTATCTTCTCAGAAGTCCCAGCATCCAAACCAGTGTCAACCTGATATTTTCCAAGACCCCCAGAAAAGACAGATCTCCTGTAAACACTAGATTTGCAGGCTCTGACCTGGATTTTGAATATAACCCCGTTAAAAAGTATGTGCCAGTGGTTTAATCTGGTCTCCGTTTGGTAGGAGAAAACAGAAGATCTGTGTGGTCAGAAGACCTGAACTGATAGCTGGGTGACCTTAGCCATTGTGGGCTTCAATATATCTATAATCTGGACCTCCTCTGAGGTTTTGGTCTCTTACAACTCTCTATATCTATGTCTTCCTGTATCCCAACCTTATTATATATTCAAATGTAAATCGAATATAAGCTCCTTTAAGGCAAACTGTTGACTCTATCTTTATATCCTAAGTGCTTAGAATGTTGCCTTGCACTTTTGTGTTCTAGATCTGTGATTTTATTGGTTTAAGGAATTTCTGGTGTAGAATCTCCTTCTGATCATTCAGATCAGCACCTACTCAAAGTCTCAGAGCCACCTGGGAAACAGAAATGAATTGCAATGGACACTTAGCAATATATACATATACATATACATACACACACACACACATATATATTGCATACATATATTAGATTAGCAATATATGTGTATATTGCATATATATATATATATATATATATATATATATATATATATATATATATATTAGAGTTAATATTTATTCAAATCTTCTTGACTCCAGTGCCTGGTAGCTGCCTTATATCTTGTGCAAGTTAATCCTTAGTAAATGCGCTCTCTCTCTCTCTTTGTCTCTGTCTCTGTCTCTCTCTTTCTCTCTCTGTCTCTCTCTGTGCCTCTTTACTTATCTACTCTCAATTTTCAGCCTTTATATATCAGAATTTGAGCATTTATATATCAGAATTGGGCCAAGCTACAAATCAGGGCTCGATCTATATTTTGTCTGGGCTTCAGAGAGTGTCAATAATGCAGGTTAAAGGTAAAAGTTCATCTCCCGTGCTTCTTCTACCTCTGCTTTCCTTCTGGCCAATTGTTAAACATTTAACACAACACTCCTGTAATCAGAGAATTTTCCATGGAGAAATGTCAGTTACTGGAAAACTGGAACAAATGATTTTGTGCTATCATTTTAAACATGAAGGTAAGTCTGATTCTTTTAGCATTTTTTCTGAAGTACAGAATAATCTAGGGTGAATTTTATCTTAGGTACCAACTATCTATTTAGTTTATCACCACCTAATAGTTATCAAGCAATTTTCTTCCAAGATGCTTCAGGTATTTTATAGATATTCATCTCACTTTGTCCTTATAATGACATCCCTGTCAGGTGAGAAGCACAATTATCCCCATTTTACAGATAAAGCTGAGGCACATAGAGGGGATACTAAGTGGAACTAAGACTAGAGTATCAGTCCAGTTTTCTGCACTATGACTGCATATGTTGTTTGTCCTTCATTTTCAAAAAAGACCAGTGACATCATGGGGTAATGTCTTGACTTGCCTGTGAATTGAATTTAAGTGAGGCAGAGTTACACAAAGTAGGCAGCCTTACTTTTTTTCCCCCACTGTCACCAAAGTCCAGCATCAAGGCAAAAAATAAGGATAACTGACAGTGACCTGGGATGCAGATGACCTTGGCCTCTATAGTGTCCCACTAAGTTCTAAGCACTTCACAATGTTCTGCTCGTGGATGTTGGAGCAAATTATTCTCAAGCACCCATTCTGCAGAGAGAAGTCTTCCCATGCTTGGGATAGACACCCCTCTAATTCACTGATAGTTTTGAGGCTTCAATCGGGTGTAGTCCAATGGCCAAGATGGTTTTACTGGGGTGTGATTTCTGTGGAAGCTTTTTGGAGTTATAGATGAGAGTTGGATACCAGGTGGACACCAAAAGTCAATGAGTGGCCCCAGAAAGGGCTCAGCAAACTCTAAAGCCCAAGGGGCTTCTTGAACACCCCATACATTAAATATTGGCGTACATAAACATTACATCCATGAAAGAAAGATCATAAACCTTATATTACTAACAGATCACAGCCTTACACCTCACTATGCAGTAAGTTGGAGCCCACATTATTACCCAAATGAATAACAAGAATAACTTTTTAACCTTATAACATCTCAAACACCAAAGATAAGAAGACATTCGCTAGGCTTGACCTAAGGGAAAAATGAGATAAATGTAGAAGCAACCAAAAGTGAGACTGACCAAAGCAGAAGTGGCTCAGCAGATCTGTGAAATAAAGTGGGGGGAACCATCTCCTAGGGCAGCTGAGTGGTTCAGTAGACAGAGCCCTAGACCTGGAATCAGGCAAGCTTAAATTTCTGTGTTCAAATCCAGCCTCAGACACTTACTAGCCTGGTCAAATCACTTAATTCGGTTTACCTCAGTTTCTCATCTGTAAAATGAGCCATAGAAGAAAATGGCAAACCATTCCAGTATTTCTGCCAAGAAAACCTCAAGTGGGACCACAAAGAGTCAGACATAGATTGAAATGACTGAATAACAACCCCACCAGCAAACCATTTCCTAGCTCCTAAAAGTATACCTCTTTTCTCTAATTGCATAGACTGGAGAAGTAACAGGGTTAGACTCAGTAGGAACTGGAGTAGGGGGTGGGGCCTGGGAAGGATGGGAGAGACCTACAAATATCTTTTTGTCTAGTCTCTCATTCACCACCCTGGGTGTGTCCATATTCTTTACATTATACTCTAATGAAGGGTTGGGCTATTGGCGGTATTTTTTTTTATGAGCTTCTGATTTGCATAGATAAATACCATGATTGTAATGTGGGAACCAAATGGTAGTGTATTATGCAAAAAAGCATCAGGAGAGATGAGATTATGAAATGGATCCTTGCTTCAGGCCTGCTGCATCAGCATGGGAACTAGGCTGCCTCTAAATGTCAGGGATCACTAACCTAGGCCAGGAGACTCATGACTGTACCTACTTGTTCATCTAATGACAGTACATGTTAATACAGGAAATGCTGGTTGGATCCTTTTTTTGTTTTTCTATCCAGAATCTTCACAGGAAGTCAGATTTACTGTGGGATTCCACTATGTGCTGCCTGTCCCAGCCCTTCCCGTTTGCATGAAGGTACAATTGTATGATATTAATTGGTGTGGTCACTCACAAGCTATTAATATTGTTGCTGCTGTTTTGGGAGGAAATGGTGCAACTGAGTTGACTGGGTCCAATACAATTTTATCTTATCTAATCTTGACTAGCAGATAGGTACAGGGTACACTGAGCTTCCCTCTGCCACATATTGGTGTATAAACCCCTAAGCAAGTCACTGACTTTTCAGGCTAGAAAATTATATAAGATTATTATTATCATTATTACTGCTAATATTATTATTCCTCTTCTACATATTGGTATATAATCTTTGACAGATCATTTAATATTTTAATACTCTAGAAAAATATCTAAGATTATCATTATCAGTAATAACACTATTATTCCCCTGCCAATATAAATGTATAGAAACATTAGTTATTAAAATTATTATTATTTATATAATATTTATAAACTATGTGCCAGGCACTATGCTAAGCCCTTTCCAGTTATTTAATTAAAATTATTTAATTTATAAACTTTTTTATATATGGCACAGGATGAGAAGGATAGATAATGTCATGGAAACAATAAACATGAACTTGGGCAGATTTTGAGAGATAGCAGAGGAAAGAAGGACTTGGAGTGCTATGACCCACGGGGTCACAAAGAGTTGGATATGACTAAACAACAACAATAACAATTCATAATTATTATTTCAAAGGATCTTGCTTCATACTTTTCTTGAGAAAGAGGCCATCTACTCTGAGATCCCTCTTTTCCCTTCTATTACAGCTCCAAACCTCTTGAAATCAATTCCTATTCTCTCCTCCTTTACTCAGGCCTCTGAAAAAGAGATGTGTTTCTTTTCACTAAGGCCAGCCTTTCTCTATTTGATCCTATGTATTCCCTCCCATGGATACCATTATATTGCACTACTAGTCATAACCTCTTTCTAACCTTCATTCTCTTCCCTGCTGCCTACATCACACTTCTCTTCCTTAGAAAACAAAACAAAATCCTTTGCTTGATCCTACTATGCTTCCAAGTTGCTTACTATACCTTTGAGACATTTTTTTCTCTTTTGCATCCAAATTTCTTTAAAAAGTTATCTATATTTGTTTATTTCTCACTTCTCTCACTAACTTTTCAGTCTCTTACAATCTGGCTCCTGACTTTCCCATTAAATTAAAATTCCTCTCTTCAAAGTTACTGATGATTTCTCAGTGATCAAATTAAAATACTCATTCTCAGTCCTCAACTTTCTTCATTGGTCTGAAGCATTTGACATCTCCTCTTATATTTTCTTTTTAAGGTTAAAATCACAGGGTTTATGAGGAAAATTAAGGGCACAGCACTAAAAAATTTTGTAACACATTAAAAAAAAAGATAGGTACTTAGTAAAAAATAGTAGCATAATTTTATACATGTAAAACGGTTGAAAAACATGCATGTCCTACAGTAAATAGTTCCTGGAAGCAGTGGAATGAATACTGAGTTTGGACTGAGAACCCAACTTCCTGAGTTGGAATTTGCTCTCAGATATTTATTAGCTCTGTGACTCTGGGCAAGTCACCTAACCCTGTTTCAGGATCATTTTACAGATAATAATCTGTAAAATGATCCGAAGAAGGAAATGGCAAACTACTCCAGTATCTTTGCCAAGAAGATTCCTCCCAAAAGGGGTCACAAAGAGTCTGAAGCAATTGAAAAATGACTGAACAAAAATAGTGACTGTGTACAAAGCTCATGCTCAGCCCACACCCAGGCTTCTACAAAGTTAATGGCTAGGGGTGAGAGAATGGCTTTGGTATACCCCATCTTTGTTATGAGAGGATGGAAGTGGAGTACAGCTCATGTGGACTAGCCCCACTCTGCCTTTAGTCCCTAATGTGCCAGAAGATATACAATAAATATGGCATTTTATCTTGAAAAAAGCTTCAATTTTTTTTTTTTTTCTATTGGTGTGGAAGTGATGTATCAGAAGGATGGCAGCTTGTAGGTTTTTGGAAAGTGGAGCAGTTTTCTCACTATTTCTCTTGGCTTAAATAAAAAATATATATATAAATAAATTGAAAAGTTGAGTTGAACCAAATTATTTCCTGGTATATTGATCACATTGGAACAAATTCATATTTAAAAGAACCCCAAAATTATAGTAGAATTGACCATCCTATTTTTTTTTGACATTCCTCTTAATTGTATGACTTCTTCCTGATCTCCTTAATGAGATCATCATCCATGTCCTCCCACCCATGTGTTCATGAGTATGCCTGAAGGCTTTCTCCTGATTCCTTTTCCTTTTTTATACTCTAACTTGGGAAATTGTATCAGTTTCAGTTAATTCAGTTTTTATCTCTATGTGATAATTCTCAGAGAGATACCTGCTCTTTCCTGGACTACATTGCTGCATCACTAGCTTCCTATTAGACATTTTAAACTGGATATCCCATAGACATTTTAAACTCAACATGTCCAAAATAAAAGTGTGTGTGTGTGTGTGTGTGTGTATACATATATACATATATATAATAAAAGTATATACATACATACATATATATACATTTTTTCCCCTGAGGCAATTGGGGTTAAGTGATTTGCCCAGGGTCACACAGCTAGGAAGTATTAAGTGTCTGAGGTCAAATTTGCACTCAGGTCCTCCTGACTTCAGGGCTGGTCCTCTATCCACTGACCAACTAGCTGCCCCTAATATTTTTCTTCAAAAACCTACTTCATTTCCAAAATACCCTATTTTTTTTTTTTTTTTGGAGGATTTTCCTATCTTTTCTGTCATCCATGAAGTTGTCAAAGTGAGCAAAGATTGGGTCACAGCACTGTCTAGCTCAAGAAGCCCTAGTGGCTCCCTATTCACTATTGTATGAAATGGAAACTCTCTAGAATATAAAGCCCTTCACAATCTACCTTCACCCTATTTTCCTCCAGGCCCATTATACATTCTCTTTCACGTATTCTTTAGTTTAGCCAAATTGGACTACATGCTGATTCTCATTCATGATATTCTATCTTCAGTTTTTCCTGTGGCCCTTAGAGACGAATTTCCCATCTCAAAGAATTTGGGGTCTCCAAAAAGGCAATTGCTACTTCCTTTTAAGGATCTTGGACTGTCCCTAAGAGACTGGGTTTCTAGTACTATCATTCATAAACCCACACCAATGTCCTTCCTATTAACAATCAGTGAGTAGTCAATTTACTTTAGCAAAGGCATTTACTAACATTGTATGGTGGGCGCAGTTAAAATAGACATTTTCTCTTAGATCCTGGGACAAATTCTGCAAATATAAAGCACAGGCTATGGGGAAAATAAGCTCAAACTTAAGAGTCCAATGGAGGCACACATGTAAGATACATCTGTGACAAAGGCATAATCCCCAACTCCTAGTGTTTTATGGCCTGAAAATACTAATTTGAGTCTATAGCCAGCATTCTGTGGTGCAAACAGCCATTGCTACTTGTGAATGAAAGAAAGATTGTCCTAGTTAGTTGCATCTGTCTTTGGTGTGTCACCATGCTCCTAAATGAATGTATTGTCTCCTACTAATTAAGAAAATTCTTTTCTTCTATGAAAGGTTCCTCTTTCCCTCCTCACCTGTTTCTGGACAACAGGAATTAGTTCTCCCTCAAAGGCAACAAAACTCTTCCCAAGACCTGACTAACCCCTATCTCCCTTGATCAACTTCTTGTTCACCTAAGGACATAACAAGTCCACAAATAAGTGATGTATCTGGGCCTCTCCTGGTTGATGGATATCTGAAGACCACACAACTTACCATTTCCTATCTTGCTCATTTCCATATATAAATGTGTAGGGAGGTACATCTATGGTAGCTAAGTGTTGTTGTATTCTTGTTGTATATCTTTTTTGTATTAGGGAAAAGCAAACTTCCTTTTTGTTCACTATTCAGTGACTTTAGAATATTTCATTTCTTCCTCAAATCAAACTTGAACTGATTGCTAACATCAGATCTGATCTTAACACTTCCACCAAAACTAAAAATTACCTCTCAAGGCCTGGCTCTAACTGTAGAATCCTCAACTTCCAAACCTAGGAATCCTCTCCTGTTTAATCAAACCATTACTTGACTGATCATCTGCCAAAGTTCATCCAATTACTTAAAGCCCTCAGAGGCATAATGCATTAGGTTAGGTATTCTTTCCTTCACCCAACTGAAGAAGTTCATACTTCATAAAGGGCAATAAATATCTTTTTAATACATTTAAAAGTGATTACATTTTCTGATGGAGCAGGCTTGGTCAGGGAGACTTGAATTCAAATTTGACTTTAGATACTTAACCTGTTTACTTCTGTAAAATGATCTGAAGAATTTTTGCCAAGAAAATCCCAAATGGGTTCACAAAGATTCAAACATGACTGAAACAACTGAACAGCACATTTATCTGAACTGAGGTGGACTTATAGGTCTAGGGAAACATGAATAATTACTATTATCTTTGTCTGAAAATAAGGGCAGGTTAGAACTAGAAACTAGAGACTTCTTAGGGAGCCAGAGAAGAAAGCCCTGAATAAAATAGACGGGATTGAATTATTCAAACTGAAGGACCACTAAGATTCATTTCTATTTTTTTTTAATTTTTCCTTTTTTCATTATGCATAGGTAATTTTTCAACATTGACCCTTGCAAAGCCTTGTGTTCCAAATTTTTTTCTCCTTCCCCATCCCCTCCCTTAGATGGCAAATAATCCAATATATGTTAAACATGTTAAAATATATGTTAAATCCAATATATGCATTCATATTTATGCAATTATCTTGCTGCACAAGAAAAATCAGATCAAAAAGGGAAAAAAAAATGAGAAAGAAAACAAAATGCAACCAAACAACAAAAAGTAAAAATGCTATGTTGTGGTCCACACTCAGTTCCCACAGTCCTCTCTTTGGGTGCAGATGGCTCTCTTCATCACATTGGAACTGGCCTCAATCATCTCACTGGTAAAAAGAGCCACGTGTATCAGAATTGATCATCATATGGTCTTTTTGTTAATGGTGTACAAGGATCTCCTGGTTCTGCTCATTTCACTTAGCATCAGTTCATCTAAGTCTCTCCTGGCCTCTCTGAAATCATCCTGCTGAATGTTTCTAAGATTCACCACTTGAACTGTATTCTGTGTCTACTCCAGCAATGAGGTCAAATCATTAATTAATTAATTATAATTATATGTATTACTAATTAATTGCTACATTATTTCGCATGTACTGATAACTGCCTCTCCATATACTTTCATATGTAATATACATATATATGTATAAGTTCCATTTAACAGATATTTACTAAAATTGAATTCCTACTCGTCAAGAGCTTATATTCTAGATATTTGTCCTTTTCCTCAAACTATATTAGTTTTCATTACATTCAAAAAACTGGCCTGAATGTGTATGATTGTTGATGACTTAGGGTTATATAAATTCTGAAACTCTTTAAGATAATAGAGTTAATGAGGACCCTGAAAAGTTAATTGTCTTACAGAGGGTGTATCAGAGACAAGATTTTTTTTTGGGGGGGGGGAATTTAATCATTTTATTAACAAGGTCAGTAGGTTATAAAAAAGAATGGTCATTTGGCCATCTCTTTTAGACTAAAGAAAAACACTTTATTAAAGTTTCTTGAAACTTATGAGGGGAAACAATGTGAAAGGAAACCTTACAGATAAAAGATGCAAAGGAAAAAGTAGATGTATCCTGCACAGGATGCAGTCCTGTGGCTCTGGTCTGTTCTTTTTCAGCTCAGTTCACTTGTATAAGTTTTCTACAAAACTGATATCAAAACAAATCTCCAAAACACTGATAAACAGGTAATATCATGAAAGTTAGCTCAAACCTTATGCAATTTTTTATTAGACTAGGTAATTCACAATTTTACCTATCACCAATATTCATCACTTGTACCACCTATCTACAACTACAGACAGAAATCAGAAGCCAATAAGATGTATTCAAATAAAAAAATGAATTCATATAAAGTTGACAGTTCTATCTAAAGTTAAAAATTCTGGAATGGGTACATAAATATATTGAATAACAATTTAAAGCAATCTTAGTTAAAGTTTAAAGCAACGCATATATTATTTATAATAAAATTATTAACTTCTAGCTCTGTTCAAATGAACAAACTCCTTAGCAAAACTATGTTACATGTCTTCCAAGATATCTATCCCTTTCTTTAACACAAAATAGACAATTAATTATCCCCATAGCATTGAAAAATTAAAGGAGAGCCAAAGTACTCTCTCTCTTGATAATACATTATAGAAAGGTAGTTTGGTGACAAAATGGGCATTGCTCTGGACTTGGAGTCAGGAAGACCTGAAAATCCAGCCTCAGATGCTAAGTAGATGTAATCCTGGCAAGTCAATTCCTTAATCAGCAATATGTAGCTAGTATACCTGTAGCTTAATATATAAACACACTAAATCAGTTGTCCAGAGGCGTTCTAACTCCAAGATATGCCTTCTGTGCACTGTACAGCACTGCCTGGAAGTTGATGACTTTGCCATAAGCAGATGCCAACTTCGTAGGCCTTGGCCACGAGGAAGAGCCAGCCTCGAGCTCCTGGGGTGGCAGTGGCCAAGGTGGCAAGTCTGTTGGGTCTCTTTAAGGCTGAATTTAAGTCCAGCAGAGAAAGATGATTACTTCTTCCTTTCCTGAATGGCCATTCTGTCTACCACCTGCTGCATCTGATTTGCATCTCCATGTTGATAGGCAGTTGGCTGGTATCATTCCATGACACACTGAACCAGATTTTTTTTTTTTTTTTGGCAAAAGTAGCTGATTCTGAAAATTACCGGCACTAATTTTTCCTCTTTTTTTTTTTTTTTTTTTTTTTTTTACTTCCATCCTTTTTAAAAGAATCCACATGGCAAAGGGGATAAAGAGTGGGCCTCAAAATCAGAAAGACCTAGAAGTCTTACCTTTGAACATACTGGCTATCTGACTCTGGACACGTCTCCTAACTCTTTGGCTTAATAAAGTCTCCAAGATCAGAATTATGAAACCCTTCACCTACGATACTCCAAGGTGTAGCAGCAGGGACAAGATTAAAATGTAATTCCTATCTGATTTTAATGTGTTTCTATATTAATAAAAATCTAAATTAATACATAAATGTATCATATAAAATATTCAACATATAAGCATATAATATATATAAGTATAATATAAACATGTGTAAAGAAATATATGAATGTGTATATAAACATGTTAAAATATAAATATATATGTTTTCTAAGTTAATAGGGAGTTTGTAGGGATCCTTATGGATAATTTGGTGGTGACTATTTGACACCCTTGTCTACATGATAAAGAAAGACATGAATTAGTAGAGAGAGTTTCCATATTTGGGACTATATTATACCAATAGGTCCAGTCTCTAGCCCTAATCTCTTTATAGAATATGCTGACTTTTTTCTGTGCCCCTCAAAGGGCTTCCATCTCCCTAATTCTCCAGCCCCTCGTAGCTATGGGAGCCCTCCCAAGGCACAGCTATACTGTAGCAGCATTTTAGGGTAATCTGAGTTAGCTGCCTCTTGGACAACAGTCAAAGGCCACACAGAGAGCTGTGATTTGTATTTATCCACATCCTCTAATTCACCAGCTCCCCCTGATTAGTCAGTGGCGAGTCATAAGACTCAGCTGAAGTCCTTGGGGCCTCCAGACCTCCTCCCCTTCCACTGGGTTGAGGATGAAGGCCGGCTGATTCCTTTCCATGGCCTTATTTTCTCAAGAGTGGCAGGGAAAATTCTTTGGTCATTACACACAAACATAAGTAGCATGGCAAACTGGCCCAGTGATGCAAAGCCATTAAAGAGCGAAGGTCCTTTCTCTCTTGACAATACATTATAGAAAGATGGTTTGATGGCAAAATGGGTCTGGACTTGGAGTCAGGAAGACATGAAATTCCAGCTTCAGATGCTAAGTAGATGTAATCCTGGCAAGTCAATTCATCTCTGTCTGCCTTTGTTTACCCATCTGTAAAATGGGGATAATACTTCCTAAAGTTGTTGTGAGGATCACATGAGAAAATATGCACATATATACATATCTATGCATGTATAGGGAAGATTTGAGGTCCTAAACTTTTTTTTTACATGGCGTGATTCCTGCATGGAAGAAGCACATAAATCCGATTTGGCCAACTCTTTAAATGACTTGATTTCAAACTCATTCATTAAAATGGGCCAAAATTCCCCCTTTTCTAAGGGAACCCATCAAGGATTATGATATTTATGTTCTCTAACTTGGCAGAAAATAAAAAAATCTCTCTGATCTGTGTTTTGACAGTTGAGAACTCAAAAGCAATCCATCAGCTTCCCTTGACTATCTGAAGAGCCTACTAACCTAAATGCTCAGTTCTTATTCCAAACTATAAAAAAGACCATAAACTAAAAGAAATGAAAATTTCTCCTTAAAAGAACCACATTTTCCTCCTATGATTAGGATAGTGAGGAGTCACGATGCTATGAAGTTTTCTAGTTTCTCTCTAAATTCTCTCACATGGTGATCTTGTTATCTCCCAGAGGTTTAAAGATCACCTCTATGCTGAGGATTCCTGTATCTATGTATTTATCACCTATTCTCTCTCCTGTGTCACTAATTTATGGATATTTCCAACTGGATGATCCATAGAAGGACATCGCAAGTTCATCAAGTCCAAAAGAGAATTTATTATCTTCTCTACAAACCTACCTCTTGTTCAAACTTATTTTCACCAAAGGATATCACCTATTTCACTTAAGGATCCCATCATCCTGCCAGTTCCCCAACCTTGTCCTCAATGCATTCTCCTTCCCCCTGCTAATCCAGTCATTTGCCAGGTCTTGCCATCTCTATCTTCATACCTGTCAAATCTATTTCCTTCAAATTATATGTTCGACCTATATTGGATTTCTTGCTGTCTTGGGGGGGGGGGGGGGGGAAGAAGGAGAAAAATTTGGAACACAAAGTTTTGCAAAGGTGAATGTCAACAATTGCCTTTTTAAAAAAATTACCTTTCTATGTATTTGGAAAAATAAAATACTATTTTAAAAAACCCTATTCCCTTCAAACTACATACACAGACACCACCTCAGGTCAAGTCTCATTTGGATTATTGAAAACACTGTCAAGTTGATCTTGTTCTTTCTACTTCAGTCCATTCTCCATATAATGACAAAGTGATTTTTTTTTCCCTTGAATATAGGTGTATTGACTATGTCACTTTCCTCAATAAGCTCCAGGGACTCCTTATTGCTTCTAGCATAAAATATAAACTCTTTTATTTGGCTTTGAAGCCTTCTACAGCCTGGCCCAATCTACCTTTCTAGCCTTTTTATTTATCACCGCCTCTCTGTATTCTGTTATTATTTAATTGTTTTAGTCATGTCTGATTGATTCTACAGGGCCCTAGTTGGGGTTTTTGTGACAAAGATACAGGAATGGTTAGCCCTTTCCTTCTCCAGCTCATTTTATAGATGAAGAAACTGAGGCAAACAGAGTTAAGTGATTGGCCAGGATCACATAGCTAGTGAGTATCTGAGACCAGATTTGAATTCAGGAAAACAACTCTTCCTGAGTCTCTATCTACTTTGCCATTTACTCCCCTCTCCCTCATTTCTCCTTTACTCCTCCTAGGGGGTCCTTTGCAGTCTAGGTAAACTGAGTTTTTTAGCCAGTATGGCCCTTATAAGTGCCTATTAATTAAAGTGATTTGCCTAGAGTCACATAGCTAGTTAATTGAGGCTAGATTTGGACTTAGGAAGATGAGTACTCTTGATTCCAAGCCCACCACTTTATCCACTGGATCATCTAGCTGCCCATTTAGTACATAGAAAGTACATAAATACTTGGGCATATAAGAAGATGTGTCTGTCCTCTCTGTCTATCTTTCTGTGTTTCTCTGTCTCTTTCCCTCCTTCCTCCCTCTTTTTTTTCCTCTTCTCCTCTCCTTTCTCATTTTCCTCTTTTCTTTACTCCTCTCTTCTCTTCTCTCTAGCCTTCTGTTTCCCTCGTTTCCTCTCTCTTTCCCCCTCCTCTCTTTTTTTTTCTCTTTCACACTCCCTTTCCCCCCACCTCTCTCTTTCACTGTGAATGCTGAGACATCAATGTTAAGTATCCCAAGAAGATAGGATGGACTTTCCCTTTAATATTTGTCTAGTTATGCTTTGGACTTAACAGCTGGTTTATGCAAGTCAGTTGGAGATTATCTGTAGGATGGCAGTTGCCATATGAGACGTTTAAGTATGTGGGAACCATTTTCTTTTTGGATTTTTAAGAAAAAGGGAAATTCATACCCTTTGACCTAGTGATCTCACAGCAGGGCTTATAACCCATGGAGATCAAAGAAAGATCCCATACATATCAAAATATTTATAGCATCTTTTTGCGGTAGTAAAGAAAAGAAAATGCCAAACTAGAAACAATGTAGGTTCCCATCAACTGAGGAATGGATAAACAAATTGTGGTACAATGAATGTAATGGAATACTCTCACTCCCTAAGAAAGGACAAGGATTTATTCAGAAAAAAAAGAGGGGGGAGGGAAATGTGCAAATTGAATCAGAGCTGAGTAAGCAGTGATAGGGGCTGCACGGTGACTGAGGAAATGTAAATAAAAATAAGGCAACAGGAGTCTTGGATTAATTTCAGTAACCAATCTGGGTCTTGGAAAACAGATAATGAATGGGAGATTATTGGTAGAGAATGCTGCCAGATATCCATTTTGGCTGTCATTTTTCCTTCACTATTTTCTTTGGAGAGGATTCATGGTGTGTGTATGGGAGGGGGATGTTGAAGGAAGGATGGGAAAGTAGAATTTGATAGACTAGAATGGACTTTGGGAATAAAAATTAAAAGACTGTTGTTTGTTTCCTCCTTACTCCCCACCCCAAATAGGATGTAAACTACTTGCAGGCAGAATCAAAAGAATCTGACTATTCAGAAATATTTATATCTGTTCTGAATTTGTAATAGTGAAAAACTGGAAATAACCTTCCACCATGTAGGAAAACAACACAGACATATTTGAAATGTGACAAAGTAAATATATTGTTATTGCTTTTATTTTGCTAAAATGTCTATTATAACCTGGAATCAGGAAGATCTGATGTCAAATTTAACCTCGGACACTAATTGTGTGATCCTGGATAGATCACTTAATTTCGGTTTGCCTCAGTTTTCTTATCTGTAAAATGAGGATAGTAATAATAATAACACTTATCTCATAGGATTATTATGAAGATCAAATGAGGTGATAATTATAAAGCACTTAGCATAGTGTCCAGCATATAGTATGTGCTATTTTAGCTATTATTTTTAGCTATTTTTAATTTTTTTAGCTATTTTAGCTATTATTTTACTATTATTTTTAGCTATTATTAATAATCAAAATGTAAAAGCTTTCAATTTTAGGATCTGGATATATACTTAATCTTTGACTTGATTATATATTAATGCTTTTTTTGGAGTGTGTATGTGAAGGATCTGTGATTCATTGATGTGGGAACTTTTTTCAATTGCCCTCAGCCTCTTAGAGATCATACTGCTAATGAGTATAGACTTGAACTCATTTCTTCCTGAATTCAAGCCCAGTACTCTAAATATCATATACCACACAGTCTTTCATATATTGTTTTGGTTGTACTTATAAAATTTTTTTGAGGCAATCAGGTTAAGTGACTTGCCCAGAGCCATACAGCTAGTAAATATTTCAGACTTTATTTGAACTCAGGTGCTCTTGATTCCAAGGCTAATGCTCTATCTACTAGGGCTAGCTAATATTTGTTTTTTGTTCTAATAATAGCTTTTTATTTTCAAAATACATGCAAAGATAGTTTTCAGCTTTCATCCTTGCAAAACCTTGTGTTCCAAATTTTTCTCCTTTCTTTCCCTCCCCTTCCCTTCCCTAGATAGATCCCTAGATAGATTGGATTCCCTAATCCAATATAGGTTAAACATGTACAGTTCTTCTAAACATATTTCCACATTTATCATGCTGCACATGAAAAATCAGATCAAAAAGGAAAAAAAAAAGAGGAAAAAATACCAAGCAAACAACACCAAAAAAAGTGAAAATGCTATGTTGTGACCCACATTCAGTCCCCATAGTCCTTTTTTCTGGGTGCAAATGGCTTTCCTCGGTATAAGTCTATTGGAATTGGCCTAAATCACCTCATTCCAACTTTTTTTTTTTAAACAACAAATTGTATACTCTTGGATAAAACCATTTGTCTTATCTCACTTAGAAGTCGTACTTTCCCAACTGGAAATTCTTCTTTACATTGAATGACCTCAATATCTGGAGGCCCTATTCTTGCCCTGTTTAGCTTAATCTCTGGAAAGTATCTAGCCATGACTTTCCTAGATCCTAAGAATGCTGAATGGGCAGAAACTCAGAGTTACATCATCATAGATGAGACATTTATTTTCAGAGCAAGTTTAATATTTGGAAATAGACATGGTGGCCTTTGAGACTAGATAGTAGGCTGGTAATAAGAGAGCTGGAATGAAAGTTATAAATCTCATCTCTAAGGACTGAGGCCATCTTATCATTTGTCTTGCTACTTGTCTGCTTCACCAACCACATCAGTAATAGCCCTCTTTGAACCATACCCCCAGTTCCTGAAAAGAGTAAATCCTCTTGATTTTAGACCTCTTTCTTTGGGACTGAGTTAACTTGATGGGTGAATGAGTCATTGCCAGTTTATCTACTCTATTACATCTGGATTTTTTAAGAACAATTTCTATAATACTAGAATTAATTGCTCTTTAAAGATTTGATAGAATTCATTTGTAAATTTATCTGGGCCTGCTCTTTTTGAAAAGGAGTAAAAACACCAAAACCTTGAGTTAACTGATCACATTTAAGTTCTTTTTCTGAGATAGGATTATTTAAATTCTCTATCTCTTATCTTTAATTTATCTCATCCTTAATATTTATGTAAATACTCATACATTTATCAGTTTTGTTGGCCTTTAATTTGAAAATGTAATTTCTAAAAATTTCCTTTTTTGTCTTCATCTGTTATGAATTTTCTTTTTAGCAATTGTGTTTTTCTCTCTTCTTAATCAAATAAGCTAATTTTTTCTTTTTCATTAGTTTTTTTAAAGTCCTAGTTTTGCTTATCATTCCAAATTTTTATTGACATACCAATTGGGATATTAAAAGACTCTTAAACTTTTAAAAAACAAATTTTTGTTTTAGAATTTATCATACTTTTGATTTTCAGAGTTTCTATTTTGAATTTTGGTTTAGTTTTTTTTTTTATTTGTTCCTTTTTTAGTTTTTTAAAATTGCTTGCTCTATTCTTTGATACATTCTTTCTTTTGTTAATGAAAGTGTTTACAGATTCAAAATTTCCCTTAAGAATTGTTCTGGCTGCATCCCAAAAGTTCTGGTATGTTCTCTAACTTGTTGCCATTTTGTTTAATAAAATTATCTCTCATTTATCTAACTTATTCTTTGACTAACTCACATCTTTTAGGGTTATATTACTTAGTAGTTTCCATTTCAGTTTGATGCCTTTCTTCAAATGATTCTTATTGATGAAAATTTTAATTATGCTATTTTCAGTGAAGTACATGTTTAATAGTCTTAACATAGGATCAATTTGTTTGTAAAGATGCCAGGAAAAACTGAGAAATAACATATTCCATCATTATACTCTTGTATCTAACATTTCTGAAATTCTATTTAGGATTTTAATTTTTTTTCATGCATAAGAGAATCGAGTTCCATTCCACTCCCTGCCCCTCCCCCTTCAATTAACTTGATGTTCTATGTTCTCTCACCTTTATCAGGTGAGAATGCTTTGAGATACAGAAACAATCAATCAATTAATGAACATAGTATATAAACAAGCTTTTCTATACCTTTAGATGAGACTTTCTTTGATTGGGTTAAGAATGAAAAAAGCAGAGTTGGTTAATCAAACAAATAAACCACAACTTTGGGAACTTTAAATAGCAGAAGAATTTCAGCAGTTCCCTAGTCTAAAGGAGTTTAGTCCAGTGACACAAAATTTTAATTCAGGAATTGAAGATTACAGTTTTAGCTCAGCCCCCAGGGGACACTTTGTTGATAGGAAAAAATAGTTTATCTTTCTTTCATTTTCCATTTCTCTCTCTCTCTCACCCCCAATGAACTGCTTGATTTAGTTCCCTAAATATCTGTTTTGCTCCCTTGTAAAATTATACTCAGTTTTGCTGGATAAATTATTCTTGGTTGTAAGTTTTTTCCCCCCAATTTTGATGTGGTATAAGGAAGAATTCCTTTCCTTATTTTTTTTTTTTTTAAATTCTTTCCTTTATCATAGTTCCAGCATGTGATCCTAACTATGGTTCTTAGGTCCTTGAACTCTTTCTTTCTGATTATATTTTTTTTTCCTTTGACCTAGAAGCTCTGGATTTTGTCTATGGCATTTCTGAGTATTTCAATTTAAGGTGTCTTTAAGGTGGTGAACAATGGATTCTATTTTTAATTTGCTCTGTAATTATAATAGACCTTGGAAATTTTCTTTAATGATTTCTTGACATATGGCACCCAAGTTTTCTTTGTCTGATCATAGTTGTCAGGGAACTGAACTTGGCTGGAACTTTCCATGTTTGCTGGAAGTTTAGCTCACTTTGTCTAATTGGCTCCAGATCTGATCATCCTTCATATTCCATATAACTTTCTACCTCAATTATCTTACCATTGCCCTCTTCTCAATTCCCTTTTCCGCATTTTTCCTGGCCATAGTAAGCAAATTAATACTAACATTGCTCCTGGAAAGGGTATTAATCAACTCTCCTTTGGATCAAATCATCATTTCTGTGACTGTCTAGACTAAAATTTTCTTCCCTGGAAGAAACTTTTTTGCACACTATTGTCTTCTCCTATTAGAATGTAAGCTCCTTGAGGGGAGGAACTGCTTCACTTTTGAATTTGTATTTCCAGAAATTTTTCACATAGTAAATACTTATTAGATGCTTTTTTCTTTCATTTATTTATTTATTCATTTACCCATTTATTGTTAAAATGAATTTAAATAACAGCCTTAGCTCTCATTGAAAATGAAACAGAATGTACCATAAGAAAAAAATGAATATGAAGAATTTAGAAATGCATGGCAAGATTTATATGAACTGATACAGAGTAAAGAGAAATCAAGATAATAACGTAAGATATGACTTCAACCAAGAAATGGAAAGGGGAAAAAATATATCTGAAACAGAATGCTTTTTAATTCTATTGATCAATGTTGACTCTGAAAAAGAATAGAGAAAATGTACCTCCTTTTCTTCTTTAATAAGGTGGGGGATTATAAGTTTAGAACATTGCATATACTGTTATTGATGTCTTGGTTTGTTGTACTGTATTGTTTTCCTCTCATTTAGAAAAAAAAATTGTTCCTAGTGATAACTCTCTAAATTAGGGGAAGGGGAAGAAATATTAGTGATATAAACAATATCAATTACTTTTTAAAATTACTTTTTAATTTTTCCCTGGTTATACATGTACATTCATTTTTTAAAATTTACTTATGAATCATGTTGGTAGAGAAAAATCAGAACAAAAGAGAAAAACCATGAGAGGGAAAAACCATAAGAAGAAAAAAATGAACATAGCATGTAATGATTTATATTCAGTGTTCATAGTTCTCTTTCTGGATGCAGATGGCATTTTCCATTCAAAGTATATTAGGATTTTCTTGTATCACTGAACCACTGAGAAGAACCAAGTTTTTCATAGTTGATCATCACACAATCTTGCTATTATTGTATATGATACATTCCTGATTCTACTTTTTTTTGCTCAGCCTTAGTTTGTGTAAATCTTTCCAGATCTTTCTAAAATCACCTTGTTTATCATTTTTTATAGAACAATAATATTCAATTACTTTCATTTACCATAAATTATTCAGCCACTCCCCAATTGATAGGTATCCGCTCATTTCCCAATTCTTTGTTACTACAAAAAGAGCTTCTGGAAACATTTTTGTACATGTGAGTTCTTTCCCCACTTTTATGATTTCTTTGGGATACAGGTCCAGTAGAGACACTGCTGGATCAAAAGGTATACACAGTTTTATAGCCTTTTGGGCATAGTTCCAAATTGCTCTCCAGAAATGGTTGGATCATTTCACATCTCCACCAACAATGCATCAAGGGTTCCAATTTTCCCACATCCCCTCCAACATTTAACATTTTTTTCTATCATCTTAGCCAATTTAAGAAGTGTGAGATGGTACCTCAGAATTGTCTTAATTTGCATTTGTGTAATTAATAGTGATTTAGAACATTTTTTTCATATGACTATAGATGGCTTTAATTTCTTCACCTGAAAACTGTCTGTTCATATCCTTTGACTATTGATCTATTGAGGAATGACTTATTCAATTACTTTTTAAAAAGAAAGCACATGAGTCTTGCTCTTCCAGCAATTAAACAAAAACTTACTCTTTGTGAAGTACTTTGAGATTCTTAAAGGAAAAAAAATGAAGCAGAGGAGATTCTCTCTCTTGATTTTGACCTATCTCAATTTTTTCTCTAGTTTCAAAACCCTCTCCTGAAAAGCTTATTCCCTAGCTGTTTTGCTACCACAGAAGCCCCGGAGAGGAAAAGGGAGGCCCAGAGAACTCCTCCACGTATTTCCTGGAGTCGGGAGGAAGGGAGATTAGATCCTCCAGCAGAGAAGGAGACATGTGCCTTGTTGTGCCTTGTCTATGACACACTGTGTAAGCATCAGGGGTGGAAAGTCCTCCAAGACTTTGCCTAAGGGTCTGCTCTCCATTCCTTCATGGGCTGCCTCACAACATATCCAAGAAACACCAGCCCTTATGGATAGAAGGGCTGCCATGTCTTCCTCTAAAAAGATGGGATGGCATAAGGCTATAGATATGGAGATGGGGTACTCCTCTAAAAATTAATTGATTGATTGGCTGATGAAAAGCAAATGTATTTTTCTATAGCTAGTGTCATCACTAACTCCCAGCCCCAACTGACTTGTGTACAAAGCAACAGAACCTTAATTTTTCCATTTGATTAACAGAGTCAACTTGAACTTTGATACTGAGCTTCTTAACTGGAACAACATGATAACCAGCTAATACTAGGACAAGTTGACACTGCCATCAAGACACTGCCTAAAGCAATGGAATGCTGGATTTCTGGTCAGAATACTTGGGTTCAAAACTGTCCCTGCCACTTACTATCTATGTGAACTTTGACAAGCCACTTTTCCCTGGGACTCAGTTTCTTCATTTACAAAAGGAGCGGATTGGACCAAGTAACCTCTAAAGTCCTTTCCAGCTCTAAATCTATGATCCATCCTGCTATTATAGGGATTAAAAAGACCATTAATGTTTACCTCGTGGGTTTTTTCTGTATCATTTGTTGTTCAGTTGAGTCCAATTCTTTGTGACCCCATTTGGGGTTTTCTTGGCAAAAATATTTGAGTGGTTTGCCTTTTCCTTCTCCAGTTCATTTTATAGATGAGAAAACTTAAGCAAACAGAGTTGGTCACATAGCTAGTGCTTATTTTATAGTTATTTTATATATTCTATTTACTAGAGCTCCTTGAAGGCAGGGTAGGCCTAAACTCAATTTCTTCTAGCACTTAGCACTATATTCTGCACATGGCAGACACTTAATAAATGTTGATTGAATTTAGACTGAATTAAGATCAGAAATGTAGAGTTGAAAGGGACCTGAAAAGTCAGTTCTCATACCGACTAGCCCTAATCCAAGGGACTCAATATGGATAACTATTGTCCTTTTCTGAAGAGAAACTCACCCCCACCAAACAAAGGACTCTGAATCCTGGCTAGAACATTGTGCAGATGGGATTGAGACGGAAGAACAGGAAAATCTCAACAGAGCCCTCTGTGGTACAAATTATATCCCCAAAGTCAAGATCTAATGGCTTAATACTGCACTAAGACTTTTGGGATGCCCTATATGTTAAAGGTAGTGTTCAGAGACTACTGTATTTGAATATCTGCGATTGCTGAATAGCCATTTTGATGACTCAGAGAGTTCTAATTATACCAACTGCTCTATAAGAGAAGGGAGAGAAGGCCCTAACTTTGTGTAAAGATTGAACAAGCTCCTAAAGAGAATTGAAGTTGTATGGGATGTTCAGAAAGGACTAGCATTTCCCACGTGGGGGCTTATATCGTCCTTTTTGGGGCTGCTCATCCACATTTGGTGTTTATCTGCCACCAGCTCTCACCTGTGATTCTAAGAAGCTATCACATACACAGCAGCCATACCCCAGGAAAACTGTTTCAATAGACAGGCTAAATTGGGTGAGAACCAACAAGCCTGTGGTGAAGGAAGGGGACCCCAAATACGTGATGACTCCCCTTGACAAAATGGATGCATTTCTTTTTTGTTTGTTTGTTTGGAACAATTTCTTCCGATGGCCATGAATAGCTGCAGCAGGTGCTAGGGAGGGTTTAGAACGTGGTTAGACATGAAAAAAGCAAGGGGATCCACATCATCCCAAGCCATCACCAGTCACCTGGACTTGTGTTTTGCCACTGTTCTCTGATGATGCTAGAACAGAGAGACTGCCAACTGTGTGACTCTGCCTCCATTAAATCCAATTCATGCCAAGACATCATCCTCATGATGTCATTTCTTCTTCAAAAAATAAAGGATAAACTACAATAATAGAAGGTTGTGATCAAGCCCATGGAGTACATGTCTATGCCAGACTGGCTTAGATTCTCATTGGTTGTTAATGTAATTATGGCTACATGCATGACTACCACCTCAAAACCTCTCCCTCCAAAACTGGTACTATTAATCAGGAAGAGAAAGGAGTCTATGAGCATGAAAAACTTGCCAAGAAAACAGAAAGCTGCCTCAAAGTCCAAGACACATTCCCAGATAGGAACCCCTGAGGCCAAGTGCCTAACCCTAACCCTAGATCACCCAATCCAGGTGATTGGATTGGATCGATCTATCTCATTCTCTGCAGCAGACTGAGACAGGTTTATTAGGAAGCAATCTAATGGACAAAGTCATCTTTCTTTTTTTTCTTGAAGTTTTTTATTTTCAAGACATATGCAAGGATATTTTTTCTTTTTTTTTTTTTCATTTTATTTATTTATTTATTTATTATTTAATAGCCTTTTATTTACAGGATATATGCATGGGTAACTTTACAGCATTAACAATTGCCAAACCTCTTGTTCCAATTTTTTACCTCTTACCCCCCCCCCCCCCTCCCCTAGATGGCAGGATGACCAGTAGATGTTAAATATATTAAAATATAAATTAGATACACAATAAGTATACATGACCAAAACGTTATTTTGCTGTACAAAAAGAATCAGACTCTGAAATATTGTACAATTAGCTTGTGAAGGAAATCAAAAATGCAGGTGGGCATAAATATAGGGATTGGGAATTCAATGTAATGGTTTTTAGTCATCTCCCAGAGTTCTTTTTCTGGGCATAGCTGGTTCAGTTCATTACTGCTCCATTGGAAATGATTTGGTTGATCTCGTTGCTGAGGATGGCCTGGTCCATCAGAACTGGTCATCATATAGTATTGTTGTTGAAGTATATAATGATCTCCTGGTCCTGCTCATTTCACTCAGCATCAGTTCATGTAAGTCTCTCCAGGTCTTAAGGATATTTTTTCAACATTAACTCTTGCAAAACTTTTTGTTTCAATTTTCCTCCCTTTCATCCCACCCTCTCTCCAGCAAGTAATCCAATATATGTTAAACATGGGAAAAATATATGTTAAATCCAATATATGTATACATATTTATACAATTATCTTGCTACCCAAGAAAAATCAAATCAAAAAGGAAAAAAATGAGAAAGAAAATAAAATACAAGCTAACAACAAAGAGTGAAAATGCTATGTTGTGGTCCACACTCAGTTCCCACAGTCCTCGCTCTGGACTCTCTTTATCACAAGACCATTGGAACTGGTTTGAATCATCTCATTGTTGAAAAGAGCCATGTCCATCAGAATTTATCATCCTATAATCTTGTTGTTGCCATGTATAATGATCTCCTGGTTCTGCTCATTTCACTTAGCATCAGTTCATGTAAGTCTCTCCAGGCCTCTCTGAAATCATCCTGCTGGGCATTTCTTACAGAACAATAATATTCCATAATATTCATATACCACAATTTATTCAGCCATTCTCCAATTGATGGGCATCCACTCAGTTTCCAGTTCCTTGCCCCTACAAAAAGGGCTGCCACAAACATTTTTGCACATGTGGGTCCTTTTCTTTCCTTTAAGATGTCTTTGGGATATAAGTCCAATAGAAATACTGCTGGATCAAAAGGTATGCACAGTTTGATAACTTTTTGAGCATAGTCCCAAATTAAAACCATCTTTCTTGGAAGGAATTGGGAACAGAGACCAAAGAAGGCTCATTCCTAGAAATCAATGGTAGTCAGACAACAGTCAGGTTGGATGGGTGCATGACTAATGTGTGCACCTGAGAAAAAAATGTAGTGTTGATGTGAGAAAGCTTTAATTCAAGGAGCTAGCATTGGGAAATGAAGGTGGAGCTTAGTTTGGAGGTCACCTAGGACCATGAAAATGTCAGCTGATTATGAACTTATCCATTAATGTGTTGATAAATGTTTAAAAACGAGCTCTCTGGGTTAAAAATTATGTATGATACACTTTTAAGTTTAATCTGCATTTAATATATACTTCCTGCTATACTTTCTTAAGTCTAAACAATCAATAAACAAAAGATAAATATCTCTTTTGTATGTTTATCTTTTTCTAAGATGTAAACACACTGAAAATTTAATGATCAGCAATATTTGAGAATAATTCTACTGAAGTCCCTGAAAGAGTTAGGACTCAATGGTTTATGTTGGAGTGAGTCTAGAGTTCTCTTAGGAAGTTAGTTGTTGGCAATAGGAGAAAAGTGGAAACTTTGCTTCTACTATATAGTGAACTGGAGAACACTTTTTGTCATATCAGTATTGCCTGGGACCAATACCAGTTTACCCAAGATACTAGAAGCCCCTTACCCAGGATATTAGCAACATACTATAAATAATAAGCTGGAACTCAGTACCTGAACATTTTATTTTATTTTCAATTCATGGAACAAAATGAGCATTTATTTCTATGCTTATTTGATAATAGTATAATAGCATGATTAAAAAAAAAAAGATGATTGTACAAGAAACTGCAAATCTACAGTACATACAATGTTCTGTTTTCTCCAAATATACAACAAGGTTTTCAAATAAATTTCTTTTTTTTTCCTCTCCCCTCCCCAATTCCTCCATATCCAGATGGCCATCATCCATGTAGGTCTATAAAAAGATAAAAATAAGTGGTAGCCTAGAGCAGGGCTCCTTAAACTTTTTTCCACTTGTAACCCCTTTTCACCTAAGAAATTTTTACACAACCCCAGGTATATAGGTATATAAAATGAGAATACAAATCAAGCATTTATGGATAATAAATCATATTTTCATGACCCCCACATTCAGTTATGCAACCCCATATGAAGTTCCAACCCACAGTTTAAGAAGCTTTGGCCTAGAACATCCTCACATCACCAATTTCTCCAATTTAGGAATAGAATTGTAAATATTTGACTTTAGTAATTCTATGGTTGGACTAGTTGAAAAAGCAGCTCAAAAGGTGTACAAAGGTGTTCTCATTGCAAGATGATGTGAGAAGTGACCCAGGAACAACTTATGTTATTGGGTTCTAACCTTTTAAAGGGTGATTCATGGGGAAATTCCCTTATGTGTAATGGAAGATATCAGAAACAACTTGAATGACCAGATGATTGGTAGTATTATAAAGTCTAGTTGTCCATATAGATCATTCATAATTGAGGCACAGAAACAATGTAAGAAGATATGGATATGTGTGGACTATCAAACTTGGAGTAAGAGAATAAAACAAAACCAGCCCACTTTGCCAGATACATGCACAATATGCCTTGGATAACTACGACAGTCGCTTTGATTTGATACAGTAGATACTACCAGATGTACAAGTAAGATGGAAAAACAATCACTTTTTTCTTCCCCGGGGGGAGTGTGCAAGTTTAAAGTATCCCTTCAAGGCTTCTCAGGACAGTCCTTCTCAGGACTGACTAGCTTATGAGAGAGTTCAGAGATATGAACTACATGAAAGTATAGGAGATCCTGTAAAGCTTGGGCTTCCCTGGGTCATTGGAGAGCTGGACAGAACTGGGAATATGGACAATAAATGTGTCAAAAGTACCACAGTTCACTTGCTGGAGATAGCAAATTTTAACTAGGGGAAGGTATTAATTAGGATATTCCCGATCAATTGATTTCATTCTCCTCTATCAACCTAGTTGAAAGTCAGGGGGTAGGTAATTGTGACCACAAGGTGTGAATATTTAAAACAACTATAAAGAAAAGTTTTCACTTTTTCATCCCCTTTATAAAATGGGAAGAAAGTTATCTTTGACAGAAATAGAGGAACAACTAGTTTGGGGCTTTCCTTCTTTGGGAAAGATAGCATATGGCTTCCTCCCCCCAACAGTGAAGAGCACCAGCTGTGGAGTCAGGAGAGAATCAGCACTAGTTGTGAGGAGGGCTAAAATTGCAAAGAATAGGGTCAGGTAGCAAGCAACCTGTTAGCAGAAACACTGTGCTGGTGGGGATGGAGTACTAGTGGGGAGCAATATGAAGACATTGAGAAAATAACTTTTAAAAGATAATAATTGTATCTAATGGCTGAATGTAAAGGTAATCACACTAGTAGGGATTTATGAGCTATAGTTTTAAGGGCTAGCACCTGCAAAGCACTTTTATGATCGTCATTGTCATTATTAACAAGCATTTATTTGCTCCAAATCACTAATAATTAGAAAATTTCAGGTTAAAGCAACTTGGAGATTCTACTTCATGTCCATCAGATTGGCAGAGATGACTGAAGAGGAAAATTACAAGTATTGGAGGAACTACAGGAAAACAGCACAATCAAATAGTGTTGGTGGAGCTGTGGATTGGTTCAGCCATTTTGTGAAATTTTTGGAATTATGCTCCCAAAGTTTCTAAGCTGTATATATTCTTCCACCTAACTACACTCAAAAACAAACACCAAAGAGATCAAATATATATGTATAATAAGTATGTGTGCCCTCCCTTTTTTTAAAAAAATAAACTGGAAGCTAGGTGGTACAGTAGATAGCGTGCTGGGTCTGGACTAAGAAGACATCTTCCTGAGTTAAAATTTGGCCTCAGACATTTACTAATTGTGTAATCCTGTTCAAGACACTTAATTCTGCCTCAGTTCCCTCATCTATAAAATGTCCTGAAAAAAGAAATGAAAAATCTTTGCAAGAAGAGTTGTACAAGACTGAACAGCAACAAAAAATGAAACTTAAGGGGAGGTGACTCCAATTGAGGAATGACTAAATAAATTATAGAATACGAATGTAATAGAATATTATTAGATTGTAAGAGATGATGAAATGGATAATTCAGAGGAAACTGGGAAGGCCTCTATGATGCACAGTGAAATTAGTGGAACTAAAAGAATGATTTATACAATGACAAAAACATCATAGAGAAAAACAACTTTGAAAAACTTCAGAACTCTGATCATTGCAATGATAAATCAGGATTCTAAAGGATGGAAGATGAAGCATGCTACCTGCCTCCTGACAAGGAAAGTGATGAATTCAACGTGTAGAATAAGAGTAAAATAGATGTGTGTTAGAACTTTTTATGACCAAAATGGAGATTTGTTTTCTCATGATTTTTTAAAAAATTATTCATTTGAGTGAGGGAAAGACAATAAATTTATGTAAAAATTTTTTTTCAAAAGAGTGAAAAAACTCAATTATTTACTAATTATTATGTATCAGATACTGGCTAAGTTGTAGGAATCCAATGAAAACCAAAAACACTGTCCCTGCCCTCAAAAATCTCATATTCTAACAAGGAGACAACACAGAGACAACCATGTACATATAAGATATATGGGCTATCCACAGTTGTCTGGATTCTTGTCTTGCACTGGACTTTGGCTTTGGAGGAGAGAATGAAACTGATGACTTTTTGAAACTCTGTCTCACTTAAATCCAATTTACAAGCAAGTCAAGACATCACCTTTGTGATGTCCTTTGTCCTCTTTGAAAAGGAAGGATGAACAACAGCAGATATGTACAATGGGAAATAATTTCAAAGGAAAGGTGCTAATAGTGGGGATGACTGGGAAAGGCTTCTTACAGAAGGTAGGATTTTGAGCCGAGTTTTAAAGGACGCCAGAAGCCTAGAAAAATTGGAGAGAAGGGAGAAAATTCTTGGAATGGAGTAAAAATCAGTGAAAAGATGGGAACTCAAGAAATAGAGCATCATTTGAGAGGAAGAAGGCCAGTGTTACTGAATGTTAAAGTATAGTGAAGTAAAAGAAGACAGTAAGATTAAAAAGACTAGAAAGATAGGAGGGAAACAGCCCTTTGAAGGGCTTTAAAAGCCAGAGAATTTTCTACTTGATCTTAGAGGTGATAGGGAGCCATGGGGGTTTATTGAGTTGGCAGGGTGAAGGGTCAGATCTGCATCTTAGGTACTTAGGTAGATAAGTGAAGGATGGACTGGAGTGGAAAGAGACAAGTTTTACCTTCTCCCCTTTCCCCACCCAGTCAGCAACCTTTGAGTGCTGAGTTGGAAAGGAGTGACTTGTCCAAGTTTGCACAGGTAGTAACTGGCAAAGTCAGGATTTGATCTCTAACCCTAGATTAGTCTGTGTGCCCTTTATTTACATTGAACTATACTCTAATGGAAATAGAAATAACCTAGAAACCAAAACGGCTTCCATCTCAGCATTTAGAGGAACGGTTGCCTGGGGAGCCTCATTCCTTTTTAGGGATGCCCTTGCTTCATGGGCCACCTTGGATTAGCAGACACACCCAACTCTTCTGCCTTAGCATCCCAGCCTGCAATCGGTGGAAGCTCCGATGCGATCCCTAGGAGCATCTGCTCTGGGCTCCTAGCACACACTGTCCATGAGGCAATGCCCTACCTGGAGTATAACCTCCAGGGGTGTGTAACCAACCAAGCATTAAGCTCCCATCTTCAGTATCCACACACCACCACCTGGTGGACTTAAGGAGGCTCTCCTAGATGGCTAGGAGAGCAATGATTAAGAGAGGTTTATTTAAGTGTCTTCTTATCAATCAATCTTCTTTCAGAAGCTGGTACCATGACTGTTCTCCCGTTTCTAGGGCAAATCCTTTACTAGCTGAAGCTTCCCGTTCCTTCTATTCTTCCTGCTGAGTCAGCCAGATCACTCTAACTGTCACCAGCTGTGTTACCCGAAGGCTTGCCCTCTTAAAAATAAATAAATAAATAAAGGCTGCCCCGTTATGGGAAGCATCAGAACCCATATGTTTGTAGGTTTGCATGGGAATCTGTGCTGTCTAAAGGCAGTTGGATATAGCTAAGACTGTGGGGGACTTTTAGTAACTCAGGAACGGGATTTTGCTATGGACTGAAGGCAAGGTGGAAGGATGGAGAAGTCTCCGAACCAGAGAAGGGGAAGAACCCAGTGTGCTCATTCTGATCCTTGGGCCAGACAATGGAAAGCCCTGGTCGTCCTGAGATTCCCAGTGAATTCAGGGAGGCTGTCTCAAAGGGTTTAGCTTCTGTTAAGGGCAGGGGTATTCTGGTAAATATTTAACAACTGGCTCCAGGGGGGAAAAATGGTACTCACAACATACTCTGCTTTATTAATACTTTCTTAAGGCTAGACAATCCATAAAACAAACCCAAAGTGATTTCAAAACCACTGATCCCACTGAAAATGTAAAAACTCAGTTTTTGAACTGCCTCTAGCACAGCCCTGGTCGAGGGCAAATTCACCAGATACCTTATGGGAAATTTATTGGGATTGCCCTGGGTTGGAATAATAGCAGCTCCGACACATATTTTGTCTTTACAACCACCCTATGTGAAAGGTGCAATCCTTGTTTCATGATGAGGAAAAAACGATCTCAGAGAAGTTAAGCCGGGGAATCCCACAATTAGTAAATATCCAAAACAGGATTTGAACCCTGGCCTTCCTGCCTTCAAGCTCAGCACCAGATTGTGAGATTTCCCCTATTCTAAGTTACTTCACTGCATCCTCCACCCTCCCTTCTCTTTCCTCCTAGGAGTGCCCTTTATGGCTCATATAGGCTCTAAAACAATCTGCTAGACGCACACCCCATCTCCTTTTATCTCCGGGCTATCAGCATGTATTGCAATGCACACATGGCTTAGGGTATACATCCCCCAACCCTTACTTTCCAGGTTTGGCTTAGATCCAAAAGTGTTTGAAAGCTAACTTCTGAGCCAAGCCTCTCCCCATATTTCATCTTCTCCAGTGTCAGCCCCTAGTTTCACAGAGGACAAGGAGCCGTAAAGCTTGCTGCCATTTTGCCCTCCTTTCCCTGTGCTCATCTAACCGTCCAAACAGGGTTTGAAGCTGATCAGAAGTCTGAAATAAAAAATGCTAGAAGAGGAGCAAAACTTGCAGATCAGACTTACTAACTGCAAAAGAAAAAAAATAAAATTTTCAAGTCTTTCCTCTTTTCCTCTTGCTTCTCGGGAGAAGGGGCAGGAAGGGTGACTGTGAGACTGGGGATGTTTGAGCGCTCTGGGCTCTTGGGAGGAGAGGCTACTAGAGGACACAGGCTGTTTCTTGTAAGGAGGGTGACTAATGCTCATTATTATGATTCAGCCTCAGCCTGGAAAACACTAAAGCAGGGGGAGGGGAGGGGAGGGAGATGACAAATCTCAGAGGCAAATGTTCTTACACTCCGAGGGACATCCAGCCAATATTCCTTAAGCTCTTGAGTTGATTAAGTTGCTGGGAAGGCTTAGGGGGATCCTTCCCCTTTCCTTCCAAAGGAGCTGCATTCTCCTCTTTCAAGTCTTTAAGACCCCGGGAGGAAGAGAGAAAGTGAAAAGTGCATATCCCCTTGTTAAAAGAGCTTCGGCCGGGGTTTGGGTTGCTTGCTGAACTAGAGTTTCTGGAGGCAGGCAGTAAACAGGAAATGGTTAAGTAAGAGCAGGTGGAGGGGCTCGCTGAGCTTTGGAGCACAGCAGGAAATAGCTGAGTGTCTGAATGGATTCAAAAGAATGTTTCGGCCCCTCCTCCCCCAGCCTCTGGCCTGGACTGCTTAACCGCCCACACTCCTTCTCAGGAGCTCCCCCTCCAAGCCTTGGCCCAGCTACCCACCTCCTCCCCCCGCCCCCCACTCCCCCAACCGAGCAAACTTCGCCCAGGCCTCTGGGACCTTCCCTTCCAGGATAACAGCGTGTTAGGAAGAAGTGACTCAAAGGGGGAAATAGGCTATAAGATTCCTAACCTTCCAGGGATGGGAGTCAAGACTTTGCAGACCTTGAGCGGTTTGGGGATGCAAAGTTTGGGTACCGTGACGAGTTCTCAGTTATTTCTTCCCCACCCGCACCCTCTCTCTGCCCTTGTTCTCCAAAGGCCCCTTTACCATGGCCTGTGACTGGGGCTACTAACTACTAACAATTCTAAGCTGGGTTCCAACCTCTAGCATGGATATAGAGTTGGAAGAATCCTCAGAGGCCAAAATAGTGCAACTTTATAGGCCCAAGAAGAAGACCTGGCCAGAGTCCTTGACTCGGGACTTCAGAGTTCCTTCTGCGTTCCACAGGCCCAGAGAACTTACACTAAGGAAATTGTTTTCTTTTCTTTTTCTTTTTTCTGTTTTAAATCCACCTACAACTTCTCAAACACACACACACACACACACACCTTTCCTGAAAGGAAAGCAGTGATGCTGATGTCCTAGCATCTTTGTCAGCAGGAGCTAACCATAGGTTTCCCAATTTCTCAGCAGCCAATTATAAAACGAGCTTTCTTTTTGCTAGCTGATTTCCTTTGGCTTACACGGCTCTGCAGGGTGTCTCCTGAAATGTAGCAGCTCACTGATCCTTGAGAGGCAACCAGGTGTGAGCTCCCCAGCTGAGGACCCATTAAGCTGGAGCTGCTTGGATCCTGTGTTGTGTTTGCATAGCATGGGTGTCTCCCTAGCAAACCTGGAGCACATAGAAAGAATGCTTTGGCTGATAATTCTAGACTAGGGCTCCCAGCATACACTAGTGACCATAGAGTGGCAACTAGAAAATTATAATTACTTGTAGCTGTGACCACTAGTGATCCTGTACACTAGCTTGACACAGATCTCACAGATGTGGTCAGGATGGTGTATGTGTTTAATTAGGTTCTGGGCCTTTAGACCCTCATACTGTGACCACTAGTGATCCTGGGCTCTAGCTTGACAAGGATCTCACAGATGTGGTCAGGATCGTGTATGTGTTGATTAGACTCTGGGCCTTTACTCATTTCCAAAATATATCGAGAATTAATTCTAATTTATAAAAAAAATCAACCCATTCTCCAATTGAAAAATGGTCAAAGGATATGAACAGACAATTCTCAGATGAAATTGAAACTATTTCTCGTCATAGGAAAAGATGCTCCAAATCATTATTAATCAGAGAAATGCAAATTAAGACAACTCTAAGATACCACTACACACTTGTCAGATTGGCTAAGATGACAGGAAAAAATAACGATGATTGTTGGAGGGGATGCGGGAAAACTGGGACATTGATACATTGTTGGTTGAGTTGTGAACGAATCCAACTATTCTGGAGAGCAATTTGGAACTATGTTCAAAAAGTTATCAAACTGTGCATACCCTTTGATCCAGCAGTGTTACTACTGGGCTTATATCCCAAAGAGATACTAAGGAAGGGAAAGGGATCTGTATGTGCACGAATGTTTGTGGCAGCCCTTTTTGTAGTGGCTAGAAACTGGAAACTGAATGGATGCCCATCAGTTGGAGAATGGCTGAATAAATTGTGGTATATGAATATTATGGAATATTATTGTTCTGTAAGAAATGACCAACAGGATAATTTCAGAAAGGCCTGGAGAGATTTACACGAACTGATGCTGAGTGAAACGAGCAGGACCAGGAGATCATTATATACTTCAACAACATTTCTATATGATGACCAGTTCTGATGGACCTGGCCATCCTCAGCAATGAGATGAACCAAATCAGTTCCAATGGAGCAGTAATGAACTGAACCAGCTACACCCAGAGAAAGAACTCTGGGAGATGACTAAAAACCATTACATTGAATTCCCAATCCCTATATTTATTATGCCCACCTGCATTTTTGATTTCCTTCACAAGCTAATTGTACAATATTTCAGAGTCTGATTCTTTTTGTACAGCAAAATAACGTTTTGGTCATGTATACTTATTGTGTATCTAATTTATATATTAATATATTTAACATCTACTGGTCATCCTGCCATCTGGGGGGGGGGTGGGGGGAAAGAGGGGAAAAATTGGAACAAGAGGTTTGGCAATTGTTAATGCTGTAAAGTTACCCATACATATAACCTGTAAATAAAAGGTTATTAAATAATAAAAAAAAAGTAAAAAAAAACAAAGACTCTGGGCCTTTAGACCCTCATACCTTTCCTTCACAACAGAGGGGCTTAGGAATGTTCCCAATGCTATTTATCTTGGCATTCCAGCTGGTGCTACCTTGGAGAACAAAGTTCTCTGAGCTCCTTAGAGAGTTGTTATTGTTCACTCATGTCCAACCCCATTTGGGGTTTTCTTGATAATAAAAACTGTAATGGTTTTCCTTCTCCAGCTCATTTTACAGATGAGGAAACTGAGGCAAACAAGGTAAAGTGACTTGCCCAAAATCACACAGCTAGTAAATGTTTAAGGTTGGATTTGAACTCAGCTCTTCCTCTATAGATCCTGTGCTCTGCTTGCTTCACTAGCTACCCTTAGGAAGAATTCTCTTTAGGGAGAATGAGTGGGATTCCTCAATCCTAATGGTGATGATGGTGGCGGCGGCGGCGGCGGCGGCATCTCTGAAGCACCATATGTCCTTTTTGTCTCCCAGAGAAGAATTCCTATTTTTTTCCCCTGAATCTCTGGGATTATAATTTTGTCAGCGATGCCTTAGTTCAACCAACATTTATTTAGTATCTGCTCTGTGCCAAGTACTGTTAAATACTGAGGATAGAAAAATGAATTATAATAGAATCTTTGCCCTCAAGGAACTCATCTATTAGGAAAAATAAGACAGGGATTTGAATAACCATAATGCTAACTAATTAATCTTTGTTAAACGCATAGGAAAAGTACAAATTTCATTGAGAGATTATAAGTACAAAATTCTCTTCTGGTTGGGACAATAAGGAAAGGGGAAGATATTATCTTTATGTAAAAAGATAACACTTGAAATAAGCTATGAAAGATGGAGGAATTTCAGCAGGAAGTGGTAAGAAGAGATTCAACAGAAGCAGGAGAGGAATAAATCAATCTGTGGAATGGAATAGTTGTTCGTTTAGGATGAGGATGATAAGAAGTGAGAGAGAAGGTTAGATTGGATTCAGATTGGGCTTTGATACCAGGCTAGGAATTTGAGCTTTATTTCACAGAAAATGGGGAGAATCACAGGATTATAAATTTAGAGCAGAAAAGGATCTTAGAACCATTGATTCTAAAGCCTCTTCTTTTAAAGGTGAGGAAATATACATAGAGAGTTTAAGGGGTTTACCCACGGTGACTCATATATATTAGACCATATGTATTGGTTCACTTGAATCTAAGTCCATTATTGTTTCAGAATTCTATACCATTCCTTTCTCCCTAATCCTATTCCTTTTTCTAAGTGTCTTATTTCTATTTATGGCACTACTACTCTTGAAGCCTAGAAGAGCCTGCAAAAAGAGATATTCCAGGTTAAGAAGACCTCAGGGCTGGTTGGATGAGGTGAAGAAGTCAGATACTAAGGGAAGCAATGGAGACATGGTCACCCTGGAGTCGGCTCCAACACACTGTCTTATGCCTGAGCCTCAGTTTCCTTGTCTTTAATGAGGACATAAAATACCTTCCCTACCCTACCTACTTCACAGAGTTGATGTGAGGCCCAAAGGATTATATATCAAGGACTTTGTAAATCTGGAAGTGTTGTGTGTGTGTGTGTATGTGTGTGTGTGTACTTGTTTTTAGTTATAGCTGATTTTTCATGATCCCTTTTGGGGTTTTCTTGGCAAAGATACTGGAACTAGTTTTCCATTTCTTTCTCTAGCTCAGTTTACAGATGAGGAAATCGAAATAAACAGGGTTGAATGACTCACCCAGGATCACACAGCTAAGAAGTATCCAACTCAGGAAAAGTCTTCCTGACTCTAGGTCTTGCCCAATATAAATGTGAATTAGTTTTGTTTTTGACATGGTGAATTTGAGGTCATGACTGGAACGTCCAGAGGAAGATGCCCAGTAGGAGGATGAAAATATTGAGGGAAAGACTGAAGTTGCAAGAGAGGAAAGATAAGGACAAAAACATAGATGAGGGACAAGTCTTACTGAGGAAAAGGACTTCCTCTCTCTGAAACAGTAGAAGAAAGAGTGGATGAACATAGGGATCAGTGACTGGACCCCCTTTACCAATACTGGACCACACATTGTGTGTAACTTATTATCTTAGCATTAGTTTCCTAGAGAATAAAGGTTAAGTGATTTGCCCAGTACTACACAGCCAGAATATATCAGAAGTAGGGCTTGACCAGTGTTCCTGGCTTCTTGGTTTGAATTTGCTATCCCCTACACCATGCTGCTGCTTCTTTAGCCTTTTTTATGTAGAAAAAAAGGAATTGAACTCACAACGGATGACCTCCTCAGTCAGAGGTAAGTTTACCTGCCAAAACTAAGAGTGAGAAGAAGGGTAGAGTTTCACACCACTTGAGGGATAAGGCTCTCTTGGACAAGTGCCTGGACAAGGCCGCCTAATGACCCAAGAAAGAGGAGAGAATGGGTGAAATATGGGTCAGATAGCTGCTCTAACTACTTCATTGGCGGAAGACATGAATCAGTATCCTTCTCCTTTTAATCCTAGGGTATTCACTGGACCCTGAAGAGGAAACTTGCCATTATCTCCCTGTGCTGAAGACCAAATAGAAAGATGGATTCCTGCTAAGGGATTATTTTATATTGTTGTTTGTCCTCCCTTCTCCAAGAGGATCATGACCAGGGAGGTGATGCCATGACATGCCAATGAATTGGATTTTAGTGAAGGAGGGCTAAAGTGTAGTTAAAGCAGAAGGCTAAGAATGAGAGATTTTTCACTTGATTTTATTATCCTATCTCTGCATTTTGAATCTTGTTCATCCTTATGGTGTTATTTACCTAGTCTTACTGAAATGAAAGGGAAATCTGTATCTGTACATACACATATAATATGTACACAAATACTTTTTGTTTGTTCAGTTGTTTTAGTTGTGTATGACTCTTTGTTACCCCATATGCAGTTTTCTTGATGATGTTACTGGAGTGGTGTACCATCTTCTTCTCTGTCATTTTACAGATGAGGAAACTGAAGTAAACAGGATAAAGTTACTTGCCCAATCACAAAACTAATAAGTGTCTGAGGCTGTATTTGAACTCATGAAAATTAGTCTTCTTGATTTTAAGCCTAGTGCTCTATCCACTGTGCCACCTAGCTACCCGTATAGACATATGCATATATCCTAAACATATATACATTTGCATATATACTTATATATTAATATTGATATTCGGTTTGTTATCTGAACTGAATATCCAGGTCATGTGAAATCTGGTGGCTTATTGGATTAATGTTGGCAAGTTTAGTGAGATTAAGATCCTCCCTATTAATCTTTCCTAGGTGACCACTGTTTAGGGGGTAGCCACCAGAAAATGGTGCTGCACATACATTGGTCAAGGAAACTTGTCAGTCTGAAGACTTTGAAACAGAGAGAATGACTACTATTTTCATAAACCCACTTCATGGGCAAGCAAATGTAATATGAAAAGTATTAGAAGATCCTCACAAATCTGTCCCTTTGGTATTCTATAATGCTTAAATTGCCATCAATAAAGAGCAGTTTCTTTGGGTACTTAATAGGATTTGTGATCTCATCAGTTTTGGAGTTCTTTCCAGTGATGTAGACCTACTTGTGCCCATTAACCTATGGTTCAAGAACAAGAGTTCATGTTCTCCCCAAAGTTTGATCTAGGGGATAGATCCAACATACTAGAGGCTTTCCTAATGTGTTGAGAATATCAGTGGAACACTTTGCTGTCATCCCTTGCCCTTGCTCATTTTCTCTTCCTGTCATTTGATTTCTTGATAATATACTTTGCCCTTGTTTTTCTTTGGAGTCCTTACATAAAGTATCCTAAAAGTTTTAGTGCCACTTTAATTTTTAATAACTATTTAAGCTATTAAATAGTTTTAAAACTATTAAAGCTTAAAATGGCACTAAGACTTTTGGGATATGTTACAACTGATAAACACCTACTATCCCCATTGTTTACCTTTCCAAGATCCCCTACATGACTTGGACCCTACCAAGTCATCACAGAACCAGGTATGCTTGTAGGTAAGTTAAAGATGGAAAGAAGGGAAGGAAAGAAGAAAGGAAGAAAGGAAGGAAAGAAGGAAGGAAGGAAAGAAGGAGGGAGAGAGAGAAGGAAGAAGAAAATTGATTCATCTTTGGTTCCCTAAAGGGAATAGTATTCCAGGTCTTATAGACATAAAGCAATGTAAAATGTAATACTGAAAAGTTGGTCATTTGATTTCATGGAAAGCTTGAGGTGAATAAAAGAACTTTGTAATTTCCTAGAAACAATATAGCTAATTTACTTCTTTCTATTTAACCATGGGTCCAGGTGGAGGCCAATCTATATTATATATGCTAGATATGCTTAGTATTGGATAAGCTCTAGAGAGTGTTCATCCTAATATATATGGGAAACTGAACAACAGACATTCTTCATCCATTTTGTCTTTCCTATGTGAATGGACAAGCTAAACTTGTCTGAATGATTACAGATCTTTTCCAAGAAGCTTTTTTGGAGCCAGATGTAATCAGCACAGTGTCATCTGCAAACAGGGAGCATCTGGAGGATCTTATCACCCACAGCTTATCTAATCTTTCTTCAATCTAGATTTAGTAGTGGATCTTCTTCTTTGCAATGGAACATCATTCTTATAGTCCTGTGTCTCTCTGATATTTGTTATCATCATCAACATGATTTCTATTTCTGTTATTTCTTCTATTTCTATTATATCTTCCAAGGAATCTTTAATAATTGTGATTTATGAATGAGACTTTTAAAATACTCTAAGGCAGTATTTATTCTAATGAATCAAATGCGTTTTCATAATCAACAAACAATAAGAAAAATGGAAATTTATATTTTCTGAATCTTTCAGTTAATTGTGAGATGACAAAGATATCTGTTGTTGATTTTATCTGTTGTTAAATTAATTCTGTGAAAGCTTGCTTGTACCCTACTAATACTCCCATAAACAATATCCTCAGTTTACATATAAGTGTCTAATAAAGATTAGGTATGGATGAGAGAGTAGGTATGTGAATCAGTTGTTACTGATATTCTCTATTCTTTTTTGTTTGTTTGTTTGTTTTTTGGTAATCTGTCATGGTTTAGTCATTTTTCAGTTGTGTCTCCCTCCTTGTGACTCTAGCTGGAGTTTTCTTGGCAAAGATACTGGAGGGGTTTGCCATCTTTTTCTTCAGGTCATTTTACAGATGAAGAAACTGAGGCAACAAGTTAAGTGACTTACCCAGGGTCACATAGCTAGTAAGATTATGAGACTGAATTTTAACTCAGGAAGATGTCTTCCTGATTCCAAGTTCAGTGCTCTGTTCATTGCACCACCTAGTTGCCCAGAATGGGATAATGAAACTTAATAAAGAATGAAATTTCCTTCCCTGAAAGGAAATTGTCTTTAATTCCATCCCCTCCAAAAAATGTCTTCAACATCCTCACAATTATATCATTTCTAGTAGAGATACTCTCTGATCCAATATGCTTTTCCCCATCTTCATTTTATATAGATCATTTCTGCTTCCTCTTTAAGCACATCTGGGATTGTTATGATAGGGTCCAAGTATGGTGAGTGACTTCACTATTCTTGGTGGAGAAAAGAGTTTGTTAAAATATATATATTTTTAATCTCCATTTTCTCCTTCCACTACATTTTTGAATGTCCTTGGAATGACTTGACTTAGTTGGCTATCTTATCAAACTTTCTTTAAACTATCTTTTTTCTATGAGACAATATTGCTCATAATCATTCATCGTTCTTCTCTCTTTTACAAATGAGCATAAATTCAAACTTGGTGTTGTCTTTGGCAGGAATTTTGGCAGGTAAGTCAGATATTTGCTGAGGAAGGTGTGTTTTTGGATCTTTTGGTCTCCTTAATATAGCGATTAATTTTATTCCTTTCAGTAATCTTCCTAATGATGTCACTCCCCTGTTTAAAAGCCTACAGGGATCCCCCATTGTCTAAGGAGTTTGGAATAAATTCTACTAGCCTGGCATCCAACGATCTCTACAGTCTGTTTCTCTTTGTGCCATTGTTCAGGTCATACCTTAATATCTATAGAGTGACCTCTAGAAAGTCTTCTCTTGCTTCAAGGTCCAACCCTAACACTACTTTTCCCAAGAAGTCTTCTTTAATTCATTTGGCAGAAAGTGTTCCTCCCCTTCTTAACTGTACTTTGTTGAGACCTGTCTTTTGCACTTATCAAATTCTAATTTGTATTTTCCTTATTTGTATGCTAAAACTTATTTTTTTGCCATGGTAGTTATTCATTCGTATCAGTTGTCTCCAATTTTTGTGATTCCATCTGGAGTTTTCTTGGCAAAGATATTGGAATGGTTTGCCCTTTTCTTCTCTAGGTCATTTTAAAAATGAGCAAGCTGAGGCAAAATGGGTTAAGTGACTTGCCCAGCGTCACACAGCTAGTAAGTGTCTGAGGATGAATCTGAACTTGGGCTTTTCTGTTTCCAGGCATCCTCTTTGCCATTTAGCTGCCCCTTGCAATTTATCTCCCCTAGTAGATAGGCAAGGATTAGCTGTTATTTCTTTTGACTCTTGCAATAGTAGGGCTTAATAGATATTTATTGAATTGAATTAAGTCTAAGAGATTTTTTTCAGCCTTCAGGAAGCTTCTATTAAATTAAAACATTCTTGGTAAGAGTAATAGCTTAAGACCTTATCATTTAATGCCTTAGGAAGAATTATGTTTCTAATTCATAGCTTGTATCAATAGAAATGAGAAACAGCGTATCTGAAAAGGATTCTCATTCTATCTCAGGACTTCCCTTCCTTCTTGCTGGGCAGATCTAAGGAGGACCTCAGATCTCTGAAAACGTTTTTGACCAATTGCAAGTCTTGGTATTTGGAAAACTGGTGACAGAAGGAGAGAGTTATGGGAGAAGCATGGGTAGACAACTAGAATAAAAGAGGACCCTGAAAAGAGGAATGGGAAGACAAAAGTTTGCCTACTTTATAATTCTTCCTAGTGCCAGCTCCATCCCCTTACCCCCAGTCCAGCCAACTGTGTAGTCAGCTAGCATGGATCATGATCAAGATGGGGAGGGTTCTTGGACTGTACCCATGATCTGGGTCACACTAGCCAGATCTTCACCCAGATTCTGCCTCTGGGCCCTCAAGCAGAACCCTCCTCCCACTATCCTTGTCAGCAACACTGGGCCTCCTGTTTAATCTGCAAGTTCTCCTCTTTGTTAGCCAAGAGCATTCTCTTGCAAACCGCAGCCTGCTTGCCTTCCCTTCCCCTGGCACTTTCCTCCTTTGCCTCCCAATTATCCACTTCCCTTTACAAATTGTCCAGACAGGTTTGGGGGATTATTTCTTTATGGAAACTGAACACAAAAGACAAAGAGATCATCACCCAGTGTGTTTCCAAATCTCTGGGCCTTTATGTGATTCTAACTACTCAGACTTTTGCTGTCTTGTAAATAAATAAATAAACAATCCCTAAAGGATCTAGACTATAAGAGAGGACCAAAATGCCCCGAGTTAACATAAAGTTCTGCAGATCTGTAGCTGTTTTAGGCCTGGCATCGTTGGGCAGGAGAACACCATTATAATAAATAAATAAAGTAAGGCTTCTATAACTCAAAAGTTTTTAACTTCTGGTCCATGAATTAAAAAAAAAAATTGATAACTTATTTAAATGATTGGCTTCCTTTGTCTTTTTAGATAATTTTTTTTGTGTATTTGAAAATATGCTGAGAAGTGTTCCCAAGACTTCACCAGATAGCCTAAGGTGTCCATAACAACAGAAAAAAAAATTAAGAACCCCCAACTTCTTATCTGGTCTCTACACTGCAAAGAGGGTTAGAATAGCTCAGAAGACAACAAAAGCCCTGCAGAGAAATTGAACGTTAGGGCTCACCTCACTTTCTAGTTTCTTCTTGCTTCTCAGATTACAAGCCCCCAAAGACCCAAAGAGTCCAAAAGTCCCTCAAGGAGTCCTCTGGACAGAAGTCACCATTTCCTAAAATGTAACTCACAATTGTTATGGCTGTAATACTTTGCCTTGCTGTTAGATGGAATAAAAAGGAAAGTGGAATTCATCCCAGTGCCAAGCTGCCTTAAGCAGACTTGATGAAGATAATATCAGGAAGAACCCAAAAAATGGGAGGAAAGAATATAAGTGATTTCTTGTGTGATCATTTCTCCCTCTGTGTGTCCTTTTCAATCTATGTCTAATCTAGCAATACTATTTTTTCACATTTTCACAAGTCACACACACACACACACACACACACACACACTTTTTAAGAGGTCTTGATCATTCAAGAGTCATTCTTCTGGGGGTATTTTGATTGTGTGTCCATGGGAAAATCTCATTCTGACTCAAGACATCAGATGTCTAACAGGCTGTTTCAGTTTGTCTCTTGGACAGTAGTTAATAGCGTGTTGTATGTTAAACCAACATTCTTGGATCCACAAAATCATTCGTTAGTCTCTGTTGTCTATTAAGCCAAAGGAAATAATTAATGAATAACATACATATTGTGTAACAGCCATGGAGACGGTTAGTGGGGGGGATGATTCATTTTTAAGGGACTCAGTAAAACCAGCATTATTTCCTGCGATGTTGGAATCTGCCTCAACACAGACATCACTTGCACACCTGCCTCAGTGTTACTAAATCAGAAATGTGGGCTATGAGGTGAGGAGAAATGTGACCTTATTGGAACTATGGAGGAGACCCAGTTAAAAGAAAGACATTGTCTAGGAGATTAAATTTCCAAAGTCTCAGGTTTACTGAAGGGCTAGGCCAAACAAAAGGGGAGGAGGAGCAGTCCAGGTGAGAGGGAGTGAATATTGTGTCAACAGAGTGAAAGGAGATGAGTGTTTTGGTTGAGGCCACAAAATGCTTGGAGGGAAAAGATACAAAATGTGATCCTTGGAGTAGATTAGATTTCTCTTCTCTTCTCCTCTCCTCCCCCAAAGAGCTGAGACAGAGGAGAAGAGAAACCAGGAAATGAGTCCCAAGATAAAGACAGCCTTTGAAAAGACCAGCACTAGGTTCCTAAATTTCAGCTCTGTCATCATGTCCCAGCACACTGTGGAAAGCTAAAGTAAGACAGCATAGGGAGTTAGTTTACAGAACCAGATAAGTCAACTATTGGGAGGGGATAATTAAGTTCTGGGTGTACAGTGAAGTGGATGCTGGGAAGAGGTCCATCTGACTTCCTTAGAACCTCCAAGTCTATTCACGGAAAAGTTAAATGGAGAGGATTTAATATCAAAGAAACTCCTTGAGAGTGAGGAACTATGTTTTATGCTTCTGTACAGTATGGCACTTACTATAAAGTCTTCTCAAATTAAGTTGTTCAATGGGTAACAAAGATCTTTTTTAATGCACTTGAAAATATGCTGAAAGGTGTTCTCAGGATTTCACCAGATAGCCTAAGGTGTTCAAAGCACTGAAAAAAAGTTAAGAATCGCCAACTTCTCCTTATCTGGTCTCTGTAATGCAGAGAGGATTAGAATAGCTCAGGAGACAACAAAAAGCCTTCAGGGAAATTGGGCATTAGGCTCACCTCACCTTCTAGTGTTTTTTCACCTGTAAAATAATCAAATCAGACTAGGTGTTCTCTAAGATTTCAATACTCAGATTCTGTGCTATACCATGAAAAAGAAAACTACCAAAAAAAAAAAAATACGGCATCTCTAGAAAATAGTTAACTATTCATTCAGAGAAATCATAAATCTAGAATTATAAACACATTAGATTCGGGATTGGAAAGACTATCTAGATAATTCACAAATCTTATTATTTACAACATCTCAATAAGAGGTCTTCTAGCCTCTGTTGGAAGACTTTGTCACTTCAGGAGAAGTATAACTTTGGATGGCTTGAGTGATGAACCAAAAATTGCTTCTCGGAAATTTCGTCATTTTACTCTCTAGAGCCAGGAAGAACAAATTGAAACCCTCTTCCACATGACAACCCTTCAAATATTTGACTACTGCTATCACATGCCTCCTAAATTGTCTTCTTTCTAAAGGTGACTGAATCCAGGGTAACTAAGGAAGTGATGGTAAAGAGAAAAGACCAGCAAATGGTATGAGCAAACATTTCTCAAAAGAAGAATTAACAACCACACTAAAGATTACTCTAAATCCCCAATAAGAGAAAGTCATTTGGAAAACAACTACAAGCTTTTACTCAACATCCAATAAACTGACAAAGATGACAAAAGATAAAAATAGTTTTGGAGGACTGCAGAAAGATACACAAATATATGCTATCATTCTGCCAAGTACTTTGCAGTTGTGGCAAACATGTGTCTAAGATGTCTACACTTTTTTACTCAGAGATACCACTGCAAGGTATATATACCCCAAAGAGTTCAAAGACAAAAAGAAATGTCCTATATACATCATGATATTTACTGAAGCTCTTTTGTCATAGCAAAAAACTAGAATAGCTCATTGATTGAGGAATGGATTATTGGGGAATGGGGAATCATGGTACATTAATGTAATGGAATATTCCTATGCTGTAAACAATGAAAAAATATGAAGAATTCAGAGAATCAAGAGAAGGCTTATATAAATAAATACATAATAAGATAATCAGAATCAGGAAAACAAGATAGATAATGTAACAATAACAACTAAACCAAATGCTGCCTAAATATAAGGATAATGCTTGGCCCAGAGAAGACGTGAAAAAAAAAAAATACTTCCTCCCTTTTTTGCAGAGGTGGGGAGATATGAATGTACAATACCATACACATATATAATATGTGTATTACTTATCAAATACAGTTGAAGTATTGGTCAGTTTTTCAGAACTGTCTTTCCTTTCTCTTATTTATTCTTTATTTTAAGAGATGGTTTGGTGAGCAGTAGTGGGCAGGGATATCCTGGGAAATTAAGATCATGTAAAAACAAAATAAGAAAAATAAGAAAAAAGAAAGAAAAAGTAGATCTGTAAAATAAAATAAATAAATAAAATAGACTTATTAAAGGGAGTCATTTAGTCACCTTAGAAGAGAATACTGTGGGCTTATAGTGGATTTAATGTCTTTACTCTTTACTAGGTATACTAGGTATACTAGGTACTTGGTTTAAGCAAATCCCCAGATCACTAAAAACAACAAAACAAAAAACCTGATTGACTTATAAATGGGTTTATTAATAGCAAAATCCTATAGCACATTTGAAATAAGGCTTCATTTGCAAAAATGAAATTGTGTAATTAGCATGTTAAGTATACTAGTATTAGGATGAGACTAGTAAATAGCTCCTCAATTGACACCAGATATTGATGTCCCCAAATAGCTTTTACAGAAGGATATTTACTGAAAAGTTATAGAAAGAATCAAAGTATAAAAACATCCCTTCAAATGAGAGGGAGGGGCATTCTCTTCTCTACCATTTCAGTCCTTGAGGTGAGTGGATTATATGTTAACTGGTTGCTATAAAGCATTCACCCCAACAAGTTCATATCTGGATGTAGTCTAGCTGATAGACAACTTCCTTGTGATAGCACAGGTATGGCAGCCAATGGGTTAGTGCAGAACTGGGATGGAACTTTACATAGCTAGACTGCTGGCAAACTCTGGTATGGACTTTTGATCTTTTAGGATATCGCAAGGCTATGTAACAAAGGGGAGGAGATAAAAATTGGAGGTTTCCATCCCAGAAACAAGCTTGTATAGGAGGCTATATAGCCTCTGGAGCTCTGAGATTCATCGTTCACCTCATAGCCATAGGGAAGGAGAGAGAGAAGCTTTCTCTTGTTCAATCGTTTTCAATTGTGTCTGAATCTTCATGACCCCATTTGAGATTTTCTGGACAAAGGTACTAGCTCGTCCTGCCATTCATTTCTCTAGCTCATTTTTTACAGTGAGAAAATTGAGACAGACAGGATTAAGTGAATTGACCACTGTTACCCAACTGGTAAGTATCTGAGTTCAGATCTGAAGTCAGGAAGATGAGTCTTCTGGGTTAACAAGGAGTTAAGAGACTTTGCAAAGTCACAAGTCATTAAATGTCAGAGGTTAGATTTTTAACCTACGACTTTCTGATTCCAAGGCCAGCTTCCTATGCCTTATTTACTATGGCACAGCTGCCTCTTTTAATCCCCTTTTTATGGGTCACCTCTTCATCTATTTGAAGACATAGTTTATACCCTGTCTTCTCTTTTCCAGGCTGAACATCCACTTTCTTCAACCAATTCTCCTATGATGTGGTCTAAGTCCTCTCACTGTCTTGGTTTTTCTCCGAATCATGGCTTTCTTTTTACTTGTAGCTCTTCACCCGAAGGAAGTTTGAGGAGGGAGCCAATGAGACTTGAATTTCCTGTCTCATATCATCTACCTTCACACAGTCTTCTCTAGTGCTCAGGAGGTGACTTCCCAACCAAACTCATTTCACTTGGCCACCTCTTATTTTTTGATTGGACTTGCCCAGAGCACACCTGCTTCTTCTCACTCTTAGATACAGGCCCCCAAATCACAATTTTCCATGGGGTTGGACTTCAAAGGAGGATCTTGAATCGTATACTCATCTGCCTCCCTCAACTTTCCAACTACTGATACTCTGCTCATTCATCATTAATTAACATATCCCCACTCCCTTTCACTCTCTCAATAGCCATGATTCTGCACCTGTGGCCTCCACAGTATAAGGGCTGTTCCTTGTCCCCAGTTGCTTATTTCCTTACTTCTATTCCCTTCAATCTAGTCCCTACAATGTTCTACTCCAGATCTTATTTTTCCATCCAGTATGCTCTCTTGAATGCTTGCTCCATAATTAATAAACTATTTTGGCCTTAAGACATTTCCTTTCTAATTTCTTCCATCTTCTGATACTAGTTCTTTCCTGATGATATAACATACTTGGCTATCATTTCTAATTCTCTGCACTTTTACTCATACCCCTGACTTTGATCTTGGTAGGAGAATTGGAATGCTATTTGTTCCCCAATTCCATCTCTCACCATTTTTCAGATACCTCTTCTCCTTTGTGCTTTATATAATTCAAATTTATCATCCAATTCAGATCCTGGTAGACATTATCTAAAGATTTCCAGGACATTTTGCCTTCCTCAGTCAACTCAATGTCCGGATCACAGACCATTTTAACTTACATTTTAATTCTTCATGGGAGAGAACCTTAATATACACATGAATATTTCTTCAAATAACATGGCTTTCCAGTTCCTCCATCTACTCAATTCCCCTGTTCCATCCACATGTTCCAAATGTCTTTTGTATGTCTTATGAAAGAAAAAAAAACCATAGAGATGCTCATTCCTTGATCCTGCCATTCGCCCACAAGTATTCTACTTTTTTGCTAATGAATTCCAAAATTCTGTTATATGATCATAATTTTTATCATTATGTGCCATTTTTGTGCCTTACGACTCCATACTGCATTTTTTGTCCTTACTGTGACCTCCAATCACTTTAGCCCTTAATTTTTCTTCCAGGTCATCACTCCTACATCGATTACACTCTCTTCTCCTCCCTGTTCTAACCCTTTAATTTCTTTTTAATGTGTTCAACTTTATATTATTCTCTACATTCCAATCCCTATAGCTAGTTGCATATTGGAAAATCTCAACCTTGGATTATATTAATCATTGACTTTTTGAATTCCTAATCAAATACTGCCAAAGAGACCTGAAGAAAATCACAAAACTAGATTGGATCTACTACAAATTTATGTTACATAATTTCCAATGGGTCCTCACTGCAGCAAAGCAATCCTTTTTATTTTTTCTTTTATCATCAATTCCTTTTCCTACTCACAACAGTGACTTCTAAATTTTTTGATCCTTCGTTTTAAAATAACATTTTATTGTTTTCTAATTACATATAAAAACTATTTTAATATTTGTTTTTATTTTTAAAAAATGAATTCTGAATTCTCTTCCTTTCCCCTCCCCCATCCCTAAGACAGCAAGCAATTAGATATAGGTTATATATGAAGAATCATGCAAAACATTTTAAGATTATGTTATGAAAAAAAAACTCAGAAAAAAAAAAGAAACAAACAAAGTGAAAAATAACATGTTTCAGTTTGTAGTCAGACTCCATCAGTTCTGTCTTGGGAGTTGGATAACACTTTTCATGAGTACTTTGGAATTGTCCTGGATTATTGTGCTGCTGACAATAGCTAAATTGGTCATAGTTGATTGTCTTTACAAATGATGCTGTTACTGTGCATATTGTTCTACTGATTCTGCTCATTTCATTCTGCATTATTTCATGTGAGACTTTCCAGGTTTTTCTGAAAGCATTCTGCTCATCATTTCTTATAGCATAAAAGTAGTAGTAGTAGTAGTAGCAGCAGCAGCAGCAGCAGCAGTAGTAGTAGAAGTAGACGTAGTAGTAGACTTAGTAGTAGTCGTATGTTAAAGAGTATGCACATAATTATAGCCTAGAATAGTTCTAATTTGTTCTTCAAAATGCTTGAATCATTCACAATTCCACCAACAGTACATTAGTGTTTCATCCTTCTGTAAGTCTCCCAGGATACCTCTTTTTCCATCCCCTCTCAGCTGAAATTAGATCTCCCTTTCTTGCTCAGGCTGGAAGTGTAGCAATCAGGCTTGTTCTTATTGCTGATCATCAATGGAAACTTTAACTGTCTCTGTATCTGACCTATGCTGGTTTGACTCTCCCTAGACCTCTTAGTTGCCCTCTCATTCCCAGGGCTCTCATCATATTGGTGCCAGATGTAGTATAGACACTCAATTGTCTTTAGAGAGCCGTTGAAGTTGACCATCACCCATTTTCAGCAGACTTACAGATCCCAGGCCACCAGAAGGGTCTAGTTTGCCATAAGTAACACTTACATAATGCTTTAAGATTTGCAAAGCATTTGCATATGTTATGTCATTTCATTCTCATCACTATCCTTCTACCTTGAAAGGTTTTTTAAAAAAATTATTATTATGTTATTATCATTCCCACTTTATAAATGAGAAAAATGAAGCTGAGATCGGTTATGTGATTTGTCCAGAACTAATACAGGTCTGGGGCAGGATTGGAAATCAGGGTGACCTGACTCCAAGCCTAACACTATTCACTGAACCATCTAATTGATTTAGTAGCTTTCAACCTAACGAGTGAGGCTAGGGCAAGATGGGAATGCAGTAGCCAATAAGAATTTGTTGTAATGAATAAAAGTTGAGGGAGGATTCTGGGAACATGGCAGAGTAGGTCGGTAAATTTGAAGCTCCCCAGATTTCCCCCCTAAACAGAACAAATTTGTGAAATTAGACTGGTGGAAAACTAGACTTGGGCAGATCAGGGGTCCTTTTGGAATAACTGGAAGAAAGACCCCCAGGCCAGGGATTAACTTGTGTAAAGTGCAAATACCTCCAGGCTAGCTCCTCAGGAAAGCCAAGTGGGGACCCCTAGGGCTAGCTGGGTTTGGCTGGAGCCTCGGCAGGAACCAGACAAACTTTCACCTGCAGGACATCGTGCAGAGTCAGGTGTGCATCTGAGAAGTCAGAGGGAACCTTGTGGATTAGGAACGCCAGGCCCAGCTGTGCTGCAGAGTTGTAGCCCCGGGGAGAAAGGAACCAGTACCCAGTGAGTGCAGTAGCAGAAGGGCAAAAACCCTACCGGCTGTAGGCACTTGCAGGAGGGTGGAGCTCTTAGGTTGGGGTTTCAGGCTGGAAAGGAGAATTGAAATGGATGTAGGGAAACCATCCCCTCAAACCCAGGATTAGAGGTGTTTACACTAATATTTCTCACTATTAAAAAAAAAAAAAAAAAAAAAAAAGACCCGCAACCATAGAAAGCTATTATGGGGATAGGGAAGATCTGGGTTCATCTTCAGAGGAAGACACTGAAATAAAAAAAAGCTTCTTCTACCCCAAAAAGTAACATTAAATGGCAGTCTGTCCAGTGAGAATTTATAGAACTCAAAAAAGAATTTTAAAACCAAATGTGAAACATTGAGGAAACACTAATAATAAATAAAAACCATCCAAGAAAAACAATTATGAAAATTATTGAAAATGATTATGAAAAAAAGTTAAGCAACTTGAAAAGGAGACAGTCTTAAAGAAGAAAATAATTCTTTGAAAATTAGAATTGGTCAAGGTTAAACCAGTGAAAAATGAGAGCAAAAAATAACAAAACAAAATATAAGAAATGAAAGATAGAACTGAATGTGAAACATCTTATAAGAAAAACAACAGGTCTGGAATATCAAGAAGAGAAAATATAAGAATAATTTAACTACCTGAAACTGAAAATTGCCTGAAAGCTGTGACCAAGCCTTGACACAATAATGCAAGAAATAATCCAAGAAAATTGTTTTGGAGTGATAGAGTGAGATGAAAGTAGAAATAGAAAAAAAATCTACCAATCACTACCTCAAAATCACCATCTTTTTCCTTGTGGAAAACACATGGGAATGTTATTGTCAAAACTCAAAACTCCCAGAACAAAGAGAAAAATTTGCAAGAAACAAGGGAAAAAAAAACAATTCAAATGTTCTGGAGCTACAATTAGAATTGTACAGGATCTATCAGTGGCCTCAATAAACTACTGCAGGTTCTGGAATCATATATACCAGCAAAGAATTAGATCTGTGGCCAAAAAAATCATATCTATCAAAATCATCCATAATATTGAATGAAAAAAAAAAGATTTTTTTTTCCCAGATCTTTGGTAGAAGGTGAGGGTTGTAACATCTACACAGATTGCTGCTGTAGATGATAGCTGTGGTGGCTGGCTTGGAAGCAAAGATCCGAGGATCTCTGCAAATCCCAAGGATAGTGGTCTGGGAGTTGCCATTCCCAGACCTCTTAGGCTCAGGCTTCTAAACTGTTCCCCCTGAGGCTTAAAGAGAGATCACGTTTGAGGTGGTGTTTGTGGTTTGACCCACCTGGCACATGCCTCCTCCTGTTCCTCCATTGTCCTGTTTTCTTCCCTGTTCATCAGTTGTCCTGTCCCTTCTCATTTCCCTCTTTGCACTTCACAGTATCAGCAAGCGGGGCAGGGGGAGGAGAGGGTGGGGAAGGGAAGACAATTGGTCTTGAAATCATAAGACCTGGATTTTAGTACCAATGATCACTCATTAAATATGTGACTCTTAAGCAAGTCACTAAGCCCTCCACCTACTGCCCAGACATTCTTGCAGATTTTACAAAAGAAAAGCATTTTTCAAAGTGTTTTCTATGTAAATGTGAGTTGTCCTTATTAATAATGGTGCTAGTAGTATAATAGAGATATCTAGATGGGGGTGAGGAGAGGACCTGAAGTCAGAAAGACTCATCTTGCTGAGATTAAATCTGACCTGAGACTAGGTATGCGATCCCAGGGAAGTCACTTAACCCTGTTTACTTCCGTTTCCTCATCTGTAAAAGGAGCTGGAGAAGGCAATGGCTAACCACTGCACTATCTCTGCTAAGAAAACTCCAAATGGGGTCATGAAGAGTCAGACAGGGTTGAAAAATGACTGACCAGCAACAATAACGAAAATGCACAATGCTTTCCTTAGCCTTTGTCATTGGACATTCCCACCAACTCAGAACCTAATCTAACAAGTTCATCAGGACTCATCATCTGGATTTCCCCCAAGAACCTTCTTCAAGCCTGCGATTGTATTACAAGTATATTATCTCCAAATGTGTCCATTATTTGGATAAAATAGATGATGAAATTTGTTCCCAGGCTCTTTTCAAATTGACATCCTTAAGAAGCAAAATATGTCTCTCTTCCCCCCATTTCTTCTTATCAGGAAACCACTATTGTTGACTCATATCTCTTATGCTAGAAATACACAACAGTCAGGAAAAGGAGAAAGTTATAGAAATGAGAAAAAGCCACCAGAAGTTGGGCTGTACCAGTAAGATCCCTGAGGTCACAAGAAAACTCAAGTTCAAATACTGTAGAGTGGGGAGCCAATAAGAGACCATCATGCAAGCAAAGACCTTTGCTAGATTCAATGCAAGACAAGGCATGCCACAAATCAAGAAGTTTCCTCCTCTGAAGAGCAAAACTTTCTTTAGCAAGAGACACTTTGTGACATAAAGAAAGGCAAAACAAGGAGATCCAAATTCCATTTTTTGGCTCCATAACTATCTATCTGTACGAGAGTAGGGAGATTCACAATCTTGCACTGAATGTGATGCTAGCAGCCATGAACTCTGACCAAAGGCTCTCATTTCATCTCTATCATTTCTAGTTTCTGCATGTAATGATACCTAGAATGATGAATCACACTTTATACCATATATGCTGATGTTTGGGCGAGAACTCTACCTACCCATTGATAAGTCTTGAAATCTAAAAAATAGAAAAAATATGGAAACTAACAACCAGCAAGTATGATGGTTACAAGGTCCTATAGACTAGCAGTGAGCTTAGTTCAGAAAAGTTCTTATAGGAAAATATAACACTATGATGCTTGAATTCAATGTGAAGATGTCCAGGGAGGTAATAAAATCCTTAAATGTTCTCTGTAAGTGATGTACACAGAACACACAAGATAGGACAATGAAAAGACACCTGATATCAGGGTGGGAAATCCCACTTCTTCCTCCTTTTTTCATTATTTCTCTTGAGATCCTTGACCATTTATTCCTTCAGAGGAACTTTCTAGTTCTAAAAAGTAATCCTACGGCAGCTGGGTGGTGCAACAGATGGAGCATCAGCCCTGAAGTCAGGAGGACCTTCGTTCAAATCTGGCCTCAAACACTTCACACTTCCTAGCTTTGTGACCCTAAGCAAGTCACTTAACCCCAATTACCTCAGCACACACACACAAAAAGAATTGCTAGTAATCCTTTGGGAGGATGATTAATATGACACTGAATAAATAAATTAATTTAGGATGTAGTTTTGTTATATTGGCTCAGATTACCTATAAACAATAAATTTTTCTCTGATAATTTAGTTCTATATTTCAAAAAAGTATAATTATATTTGTATTAATGTAATTCCTGTGTATGTCTTGATAGATTCCTAAATATTTAAATAATACATTGTTACTTTGAATGGAATTTCTCTTCCTATCTTTTTCTTCTGGATTTTACTGGTAACATATGAAAACGCTGATGGTTTATATAGATTTTTAAAAATCTACTGAAACTTGGCTAAATTTATTGATTGTCCCAATTAATGTTTTGTGGCTCTCTTGAGTTCATCTCCAAGCAAACTACCATATCTGAAAAAAGAAAGATGATTTTCATCATCTTCAAAAAATGATTGTTTCCTTTTTACTTATGCTTATTTTCTCAATTTCTTTTTTTTTGAATTACTGCTAACATTTCCACCACTATATCCAATAATAGTAGTAATAATAGACATCCTTGTTTTACCCCTGATTTCATTGCAAAGGCTTTTAGTTTATTGTTATTCCATATGAAATTGGTTTGGGGTTTTAGAAAGATAATGTTTTATCACATTAAGGCAAAGTCCATTTATTCTTATACTTTTATGGATTAAAAAAGAAATGAAAATTGTATTTTGTAAAAAGCTTTTTCTGCAACTGATTTTTATTCTTCTTGTTATTAATATGACTTATTATGCTTATAGTTTTCCCAATATATTAGCCAATCCTGCTTTTCTGTTTGAAATTCAACCCATTCATAGTGTACAACTGAGACAAAAGGGATTAATTCACAAAGAAATAAAGTTTATAAATACAAGTAATACATCCTTTGGTGGAAGTCCTAGACTCGTGGGTGGACCTCTTAAGCAACGTAGATCCATCCTTTGCATGCCACAGATTATCTTCACTGCTTCTATAAGTAGTGTGGAAGCAAATAGAGGGAAAGATCATGTAACTTCATATTTCTTTTTCTTTTTCTTAATGTGAATTACCCAATTTCAACTCAAATGAAGAATCATGACCTCCTTTTTGTTCTTGGACTTTCCACCCTGGTCCTAAACTCTAACTAATAAAAGACTGTTCTTATAATAAGCTAGTCAGTGATAAAACTCTTCAGCAAAGCTGAAATGTAAGTAAGATAAGCACACTTACAAAGCTAATGCAAATAGAAACTAGATACTCTTCCCGAGATTTATAAAAAAATTCCTTCAAGCCATGTAAGTGGGGAATTGCTTTCTTAAAGGAGTCTCCCTATAGTCCCAGGGTTGATTGTACAAGCATACCTTAGAGATATTGCAGGGTTGGTTTCAAACTACCACAATAAAGCAAGAGGAATGAACTTTTTTGTTTCCCAGGGAATTTATAGGTTACATTTACTATACTGTAGTGTATTAAGTGTGCAAGAATATTATGTCTAATATATACACATATATATAGCTTAATGAAAAATATTTTATTGCTAAAAAATGCTATCACTGGAGGTTTCAGCAAGTTAGAATCTTTTTGCTAGTGGAGGATATTGCTTCAATGTTGATCAGGGTGGTGGCTGGTGAAGGTTGTGGCCACTTAAAAAATAGGACAGCAATGAAGTTTGTTACACAGACTGATTCTTCCTTTCATTTGAATGCTTAGGAGCCATTGGAGAGTTATTAATTGGCCTAATTTCAATTTTGTCATATCTCAGGGAATAGTGAGGCCCAAGGAGAGGGAGAGAAATTAGGGAACAGCCAGTCGGCAGAGCAGTTAAGAACACATACGACATTTGTTGGTTAAGTTCGCAGTCTTATATGGATGTGGTTTGTGGTGTCCCAAAACAATTCTTAGTAATTATCTTAGCAATATCAAAGATCACTGATCACAAATCACCATTACAGATATAATAAAAATGAAAAGTTTGAAATATTGCAAAAATTGCAAATATGTGATACAAAGACATTGTATGAGCACATGCCACTGGAAAGATGGCACTGATAGACTTGATCAACACAGGGTTACTATAAATCTTCAATTTAAAAAAAAAAACCCACAATATCTGTAAAGTGCAATAAGTTGAAGTACAATAAAACAAGGTATGCCTATGCTTTCTGAATTACAAAATAAAAGATTCTACTTTTCTCTCTGCAAGTGTTTAAGCTATGGTTTATGCCGGTCAGTTCTATGTGGTCTAAGGGGCAGATATCATCACATTTGTCTTTCCTGAACTATAGTATCAGCCAAATTCACCACTGGCTAGGGTTGCCTTAACCTTTTAACTGGCAGAATCTTAATGCTGAAAATGTAAATCAGTGGATTATTGTACTTGAAACTGAGCTCCACGCATCTAATTCCTGAAATTCATTCTGCTTCTAATCTGGGAGCTCCAATTTGCGTATGAAGTAATAAATTTCACCGCTAGTTAATTCCTCTATTGGCAAATACAATGGGTTCTGGTTACCATCATCCTTTTGGTTCAGGCTGGATTCCAGGCTTCCAAATTTTGTGACAGAACATAGCAGCAAAGTTTGCTTAAATCCTCAAAAACCCGGCTCTGGTATGTGTGCATGAGGCTGTTGATCAAGTCTTCAAAAGTTTGCTCGTACTTCTTGTTCCAATTCTCTCCAAAGACCATTTAAAAGGGTCAAGCCAAGTTGCCCTTTTCTCATAAATGACAATGGTCACTTAAGATCCACTGTCCAATGTAGACAGGTTCTTTATGCCTTCAATCCTCATTTTTCAACTCCTCTGTATATGTTGTTCCCCATTAGAATGTAAACTTCTTGAGAGGAGAGACTGATTTTTTTGGTTCGCTTTTTTGCTTATGCTTTTATTCCCAGACTTAACACAGCGCCTGGGCACATAGTAAGGGTTTAATAAATGCTCTGTCTTGGGGCATCTAGGTGGCACAGTGGATAGAGCACCAGCCCTGAAGTCAGGAGGACCTGAGTTTAAATGCGACCTCCAACACTTTAACATTTCCTAGCTGTCTGACCCTGGGCAAGTCACTTAACCCCAATTGCCTGGAGGGGGGATTCCTCTGTTTTGCAGGATGATTTCAGAAAAACTTGGAAAGACTTATAAAAACTGATGCAAAGTGAAGTGAGCAAAACCGGAACAATGTCCATAGTAATAGTCATAATGATATGTATAGTATAATAGTATGATGATCAATTGTGAATGATTCAGCTCTTTTTAGCTATACAATGATCTAAGGCAATTCCAAATGAGTAATAATGAAGCATACTATCCAACTCCCGAGAAAGAACTGATGGAGTTAGAATGCAGATCAAAGCATACTATTTTTTGCTTTATTTATTTATTTTATGCATTTATTTTTTATCATTGTTTTCTTTAACTACTATGACTACTATGGAAATATATTGTGCATGATTACACATATATAACCTGTTTCAAAATACTTAACATCTTAGAAGGAAGAAGGGGAAGGGAAAAGGAAAAGAATTTGGAAAATGAACATTAAGAATTATTTATTTTTTATTAAAGCTTTTTATTTTCAAAACATATGCATAGATAATTTTCAACATTCACCCTTGCAAAACCTTATGTTCCACATTTTTTCCCTCCTTTCCCTTCCTCCCTCCCCTAGATGGGCAAGTAATCTAATATATGTTAAACATGTGCAGAATGATTATTTTTACATACTATTTGGGGAAAAATATCATTTTAAAAAATGCTCTATCTTTCTATCCAATAAGTACAGGTAAGAAGGTCTCCTGAATTATTTAGGAAATCAAACTTGGGGTCTTCAGTTTTAAGTGACCTTTATCCCTGACCTTACTACTGGTTCCTAAGAATGGGTTGGTATATAACAGCTTGTCTAAAATCCTCTCTTACATGTAGCCATGTACACATATCCCCCTTGACAACAGTTGTACCAGAAGATAACTTGGTGTCTTCAGTTATCCTATCCTTTTGCTAATTTTGTTTTAGGCTGCTGTGACCACTGATTCCTCAAACCTTTGCCCTGCCAAAAATAGTGATTATAACCATTGTTCCATTTCTTAGCAAACTTACCCTGAGCTACTGAGGTGAATCTAGATTACTAGGTTAAAATATATATATGGATATATTTAACTACATATATACATGTGTGTGTATGTACGCATATCTATATCTTTCTATATAAAGAAAAATTAAAATGAAAAAAATCATGCTTTAATCTGCACTCAGATTTCTTCAGTTCTTTCTCTGAAGGTGAATAGTATTTTTCATCATAAGTTCTTTGAAATTGTCTTGGATCATTCTATTGCTAAGTATAGCTAAGTCATTCTCATTTGATCATTGTACAAAATTGCTGTTACTGAGTATATTGCTCTTCTGCTTCTGCTCACTTCACATTTGCATCAATTCACATAAGTTTTCCCAGATTTTTCTGAAAATACCCTATTTATCATTTCATATCTCACAAGTCTTCCATTGCAATCATATACTAAAACTTGTCCGGCCATTCCCCAATTTCTGCACAACTTCTCAATTTCTAATACTTTGGAAATACAAAAAGAGCTACTTTGTTGAACATATGGGCTTTTTCTCTTTTTCTTTGACTGCGATACAGTACTAGTTTTGGCGGATCAAAGAATATGCATAGTTGGGTCTAGTTCCAAACTGCTTTCCAGAATGATTTTATCAGTCTTACAATTCTACCAACCATCATTAGTGTTCCAATTTTTCCACATCCTCTCCAATATTTGTCATTTTCCTTTTCTGTCATGTCAATCAATCTGATGGATCTGAAATGGTCCTTCAGAGTTGCTTTAACTTTCACCTTGTCAAATAGCCTATCCATAGCAGGGGGTTTTAGTTGATGTTTTAGTCTTGGGTATTGTTGTTTTAATAGCTTTTTATTTTTCCAAATAAATGCAAAGATAGTTTTCAACATTTACCTTTGCAAAACCTTGTATTCTAAAATTTTCTCCATCCCTCCTTCTCTCTCTCCTTCCCTAGACAACAAGCAATCTAATATAGGTTAAACATGTCCAATTCTTTTAAACATATTTCCATATTTATCATGCTGCACAAGAAAAACCAGATCAAAAGGGGGGAAGGGCGGAAATAACACGAGAAAGAAAAAACAAGCAAACTAAAAACAATAACAACAACAACAAAAAAATAGAAATCCTATGCTTTTCTAGTGGAATGGCACTTTTATCATTTTCAAAATTGGAATTTAAGATTCTGTTCTCTGTCCTTCTCAATTTTCTTTATAAATAGATCTCTACCAGGTAGTTCCTTTTTGAGTTTAGTTCCAAGAAAAACAAATGAAAGAGTATTTGCAAAGGAATCCTTATGCTTTCTGTTGTCAAAAAATGAAAACTGTAACCTAACTTACTTCATGTTGAAATATTTTTTTCTTTCCTTTTCATAGTCTTTACTCTATTCATAAACTTCTATTCTCTAAACCTGCTGCTGTTACTTATCTTGAAAAGTCCCTGTGCTTCACCTAATATTGGCCCTAATTTTAGCATAAATGATTATGTCATATTTAACATATATCGGACTACCTGCCATCTAGGGAAGAGAGTAGGGGAAGGGAGGGGATAATTTAGAACAGAAGGTTTTGCAAGGGTCAAGGTTGAAAAATTACCCGTGCATATGTTTTGTAAATAAAAAGCTTTAATAAAATTTTTAAAAAAGAAAAAGAAAGTACTATACTTTGAACCATTTTCAGTGTCCATAGTTCTCTCTCTGGATGTGGATGGCTCTTTCCATTACAAGACTATCAAAATTGCCTTGAATCATTGGGTGTTCTTTTTCTGAATGTGCTTGGTGGTGATGTAATAGACTTCCCTTTAAGTCAACTTTTTATTCAAATAGCATTATCTTATTCAGCTGCCCATTATATATGATTTATTGTTATTGTTTTCTAAACCATTTCAATGCTTCAGATATTCTTGTATGTGTCTGCTCCCTGTCAGTCCCTTGCTCATTTGGGAAACTGGCACAAGCTATTTTTTCTGGCTTCACTGTACCCTTGCCATACCAGTCTCCAAAGCAGACAATGTCTTTTCATATTTAACACAGAGTGTTGACAATTTTAGTATAAGCCTCCTGTGGGCTTTCGGCAGCTCCAAATTGCTTCTCCAGTTATTGCAAGCACCCTAATATTGTGAACCTGGAATTTTCAGCTGTCAGCACATCAGATTAAAAGGTGTCCTGTGAGACTATTCAGTGGCCTCTCCCCTTTTCTTGATCTTTATCACCTGCTGCTGGTACAGTAGATAGGGCGCTGGACTTGGAATCAGAAAGATTCATCTTCCTGAGTTCAAAAATGACCTTAGAGATTAGTAGTGTGATCTTGAGCACGTCACTTAACCCAGTTTGCCTCAATTTTCTCATCTGTTAAATGAGCTGGAGAAGGAAATGGCAAGCCACTTTGCCAAGAAAACCCCAAATGGGATCATTAAGAATTAGACACAACTGAAGCAATAGTTGCTCCAAAGTCTCTGGACTCACATGCTCTCTAGCTAGTTGGAGGAAGCAACTCTACTGAAAACAAATAGAACTTGACAGAGCTTTGCACTGGCTTGTATCTTACACTTCCAGATGTAAAATTTTTCTTAAAAATTCGTTAGACAACGTCTTCAGAAGTCTTTTCTTTTATAAAAGAGTCTTGAATTTTGCTTTATTTTTTCTTCCTCAGGGAGAGTGATAATAGTGGTATCTAGATACTTTCCCTAGCCCTAATATCTCTTGACATGCTAGAATGTATCACAAATGCAGGTAGCCTGCAAACTGTAGAAAGGGCTGTGCCTCCTGCATCAAGTCTCCCTAAATCATTCACCATCCTATTAAATAATTCCTTTATAACTTTTATCTTTAGTGCCAAGAAGTTCTTCTCTCAAAAGTCCTTTGTGTAGCTTTAATTCAAAAGTATCACACTGATGCTTATTAGGCACTGAGGCTGAATGCCGCTAATAACATTCTTGAGTTCAAATAAGCGAGTTATGTAGTCTAGCTTAAAAGGGACTGCATCTTCCTCATTAGCATAAATCAAAGGAATGATTAAAAACACAGTATAGACAAATGACATATATTTGTAGTGCAAGATTAGGACATTTGCATAAATCCAGTTTCAATTTCCTTTGCACCTTGATAACTGGTAGAAAAACAAAAGGGAAAAACATTTTTTCCCCCTAAAACAAACCCCAAAACAAAATATATTTTTTATTTTCTTCAAAATAAAATTCTAAGGAAATCTGAAAAATTCCAGGATGATACATGTTCGCCTCAAGCAATTCAGAGTAGAAAAAAAATTCACACATGCAACAAAATAGTCTCTGAAGGACCCCCTAGGTTTTTGGAGAAACAACAAAGAGAATAACCTAGGGGGTTGTCTCAGCTCATAATGACTGAGGTTTCTTTGAGCTTTTGCAGATCTGTAACTAGGGTGAGGTTACCAAGGGATTTACCCTTGGGGGCTCGAATTTGGAAAGTATCCTAGATCACCTTCTTTGGGTGTGCTTCCTACCCCAGCACCTGCATTTTAAGTGCATTTCTCCAAATGCTGGCCACCCTAAATTGTGCTGATTTAGTGAATGGGATAAATAATTCTTTTTGAAATGCAGAAGCAACTAGGCCTCTTTAGATATGCAGCTCAGAAACTGGGATCTAATCTTCCAACTTTATTGGTAGCAGAAAACGGGAAGAGGAAGGAAGCCAAAAATCACTATATTAAGTATAACCTGAAAAGAATGAAGTTGGTGAAGGGTAGATAAATTAAAAGAAATGTAGAATGGGGTCTGGGAAAAGTATTCCCCTTATTTAAATCCCTGTTCCCATCTAGAGTTCTAAAGAGGGCTGGGAGACTCATCCTGCTATGTGTTTGCTTGAGGAAGGCAGGCAGTTGCCTTGGTTACAGAAGGAAAAAACCAAGGGCTAAGTTGGCAATTTCCTGAAAGTAGCTTACAATTAAAGGGAATATGTATCCTATTCACTGTGTAGATTGTTATTTCATAGCCATGTGGGCTGTCGTCTTATATTCAAGGAGTCATCTATCCTGTGTCAATCCTGTATATTCTAGCCTTAACATTTGTTCCCTGGTCTCTAAGCTCCATTAAAAACATCTGTTCAACACAGCACCCCGGTGTGACTTGGTGGAGGGAATAATAGTTTGAAGACCCCAAACTCTTAAGTATGAGCTGCAATCTCCTCAGAGTCAGAGTTGGGGAAGGGGGAGATGGCTTGGGAATCTAAAAAATGAGAAAATAGCTATTTATGCTTGTAATCAAGGACACGACAAGCTTGGAATAACAACATTTTGAGTTCGAAAACTGAGATCATTTGTGCCTTTCAGTAGATGGATTTCTTAATCGAGAGTCACACAGATGGTCACAGGTGGTAAGATAGCGTTATTCAGCTCCCTCATGTCACAGATGAGGAAATTGAGATGCAGAGGAATCAGTTGTCCAAATCAGTTGGCAAAGCATTCTTTAGCCCTAATAACTATATTTTCTTGGAACTTTCAGAAGAGGTGCAAAATCCAGAATGTACTTGCTAGTATACTGCTTCCTACCTCAATGACCGTACTTCAGGTGAATTCCTCCCTTACCCAGGCCTGCTGTAGTGATGATAGGTAGCTGCTTTATTCTGGGCTATCCCAATGTTTTTGATGAGGATCTGGGTCACTAGCTGGGGCTGGCAGAGAAAGCCTGAAATACTTATGAGATTATTCCCTGAGGCTAGCAGGGAAGGGCATTGATGGGGATCAGCTCAACCTTACAAGTCCCACTTTATTGTATTCAATCAGAAAGCCAAGTTATGTCAACCCCCCTGGGTTAAATTTCTCCTGTAAATCTGTCTGTGGCCCACATTATCTTTGCTGAATCCCTTTTGGGTTAACCTGCACAGCCTTCTGCCTCACAATGTCTTTCTTCCCATCCCCTTCCCCATACTTTCTCTCTTCCATGTCTCATGGTGTCTTTCTTCTTATCATAGCTAACTAACTCTTTTAGGGTGCTAAACTCCTCTATGGATTTAGTTTACCAGTCAATGGCATGCTCCCCCCTCATGGAGTATTCCCTTTCTCCTGGTTAATTATGAGTTCCACTAGGGAACTTGTCTCTTCCTTACTAACTATATATACTCTCCCAATATTTTGACAACGAGAAAGACCAATGTGAATTCATCACATGACTGAACCCCAGCATTTGCTGTCTGTCAATTGTTCTCCTTAATCTCATCATTTAATGCTGAACCTCAAACATATCACTCTCGCCTCCTTTTACCTTATGGTCAAATACCTTATGGTTTCCCTCAGTGCATTTTCTTCTGGAAAACAAAACCTGACTGAGATCTTGCTCTCCTCATATTTTCCACCTCCCATTCCATGGGCCAGATCCCCCCAATTTCTAGCTATAGCTCTGAACTTCAGATCCTGCCTGACTAGAATGAAGAATTTAAAGGGGGGGGGGGGAAGTGATATTCATCCATGATCTATTCATTCCAAGCTAAAGTGCTATCTTGAATTTTTTCCCCTTAATTTTCTCTCTTAATATTTTGTATAGTTAAAACAAAACCAAACACCAACTCCTTTGTTGTCTTTACTAGGTCCCTGGCCTGCGTTAGCTTATTCTGAACCACAACATTTCAGACATTATTTTTGCAGGATCATGTCGTATTCATATTCATTCTCTGTTGCCTGACTTTGCTTTCTCTTTTTTGTACCTTAATCTTTTTAATCTAAATTGGTTGGTGAGTTTACTTGCGAGATCAATATTGGTCTCTTCAGACAAATGCCATTTTTCCTTCTCATTGGAAATTTTTGCCTTTGTGTCTTCAAAAGATAAGAATTTAATTCTTTAGTCCTCATTTTCCCTGTCCTGACTTTCTCTGAAGCATTAAAATCCTTAGAATACTATCTATCTTTTCTTCATAACTTTTGAAATTTTTTTTCATAAAGAAACTAATGGTACATGCTAGAGAATGTCCAGATTTCTTCTCTTTCTCCATCATAAATTTTTAGATGGAGTGGTTACTTCCCCCTCAAGGCTCCTATAATTTCCACTATTCCTCACCACCACACCCTCCAGTGAGTGAAAATCCGATCCAGAATAATTTACTTTGTATTGGTTCTTTCACCTTTTGAAGGATAAAATTATCACTAAGACAATTCAATAAATTATTATTTATTCTATTTTTGACAGATAGAAAGCCAACATATATTTGCATAATTGAAGTTACTACTATATTATACCTTTCTTCCAGGCTTATATTGTTTCCCAAATTTCTAGTCTATTTTCTCTTTTTTTCCAGGTGGTCCTTCAGTAACAAAATCACTTTTGTTTCTTCTTTTGATCTTTACTCAAATACTCTCCATCATACTTCATATCACCCATTTCACCTTCTGATTCCTTGAGAATCACACGAATATATCTTTTAATATATAGTATATTCGCCTACTTCACAAATTTTGAAAAAGATATGCTCATTCAGAACCATAGTCAAGTTATGGGTTTCATTTTACCAAATCTCAGGGATACCCATGAGTTCTGATTGCCTCTACTCCCCTTGTTTGTTGTAAACTTTGAGTATTTTTTATAGTCATTTGACGATATGGAATTTTTACTGGACACTTTTCTTGAATTTTTGCATTTTGTGCTTTTTAGGGGTTCTCAATTGTTCTTCTTTGGGGAATCTAAGTTGGGGAATATAGACAGTTTACTCTCTCCCCCCTTTTTTTAAAGTTTAAAGCCATTTTAATGAGATTTGCATCTTATTTCACAAATGAGATATATGGCAAATATATTCTTACCAGTCTTTGTTAGGTACACTGCATCTTTGTTCAGAAACTGTTATCCCTATATTATAAATTATAGTGCAGAAATACAAATTCCATTCTCAGATACTACCTTCTTAAACAGCTCCCTCAATTATTTTTTCTCTTTTGCATTCCTGGGCTTTAGTGGGTATCAGGAAGAAAAATATAACTTGTGCCTCTATGAGTTTTAGTTTCTTGTTTAAGATGACAATATTTTTAGGTTAATCAAAGAAGTGTCACTTGTACCCATGTGAATCAACAGAAGTATATATACATTTTGTGAAGTTTTGGGAGGTTCTCCATCGTGTCTTGGATATATTCCTAAAGAAGGTAACAGGTATCTCTATTGTTTTCAAGTTGACAGATAGATGCTTTATTATTCCTAAGAAAGAAATCACCAACTATTGCTATTTTTCTTTCTTTCTTTTTCTTTTTTTTAAAACACTTACTGCATGATCTCTTACCTGATGTTGACATAAACTATCCTTCCTGTGTGCTGTGATCCCTAGTGCTTAGCACAATTCCTGGCACATATTAAGCACTTAATAAATGATTAATAATTGACTAATTGATTTAGGAGCTACTTAATTGAAGTAGCAGTAGTAAAACTACAAGTAGAATCTAGCATAGCTAAATCTCATCAACTTTGCTCTGACCACTGGACCACATTCTATCAAGGGCAATGCCTTTGGCAGAGTTCCATGTGAATTTTCAAACTCTTCATTAGACAGGATTCCAATGATGACTGTCCTTGAAAGCCTTTAAACAAAACCATTTGATTAATACTAACCCAAGTAGATCTAGGGAAGCTCCATCTCCACTGGCCATTAAAAATATCGATGTAGGCTTTAATTAAAATTATTCATTGGCCAAGTATTATATACTCCCCTTGTTCTCTGGACTTTTCTAGTTTCCTGGATATTTGTGTTGGGTTGTCTTTTATTTGTTTATATTTCTTATTTGTTTTCTCTCTGTTGAAAGAAGAGTTGCAACATAAACTTTGGTGTCTCCAAGCTTCTTACATGAGAGGAAGTGTTTATAAATTCATTCTCTACTAAATTACTTTCTTTCCAAAAATTAGAGCACAAGAAATTTGGATTTAGTACATAAATATCTGCAGAGGGAGGGTGCAGGGGGAGGGGTAATGTCCTCAGAGTGGTCTCACCAGCAAGAGGTGCTATAGGGTGTGGTACACCACTAATCCTCTAAAACCAGGAAAAACTAGCGTCAATAGCAGAATCCACCAGTGCTCAGGCGCCCTCAGGCAAAAACTCTACCAACCTCCCAGCACATATACTTTGCTACTGGCTTATTTCCAAGTACGGTTCTCTCTCCTCAAGTTAAAAGGGGATGTGATATGAATACACATGCACTCTAGAATATTATTAAAATATCAGAAACTCTCTCATTGGCTCAGTGAACTCTTCCCCAGTTTTCACTGAGGAAAAACTCCTTTTTCTCTCTTTTAATAAAGTTTGATTCCTTTCTCTCAGTCCTGCTTCATGCATTGATAGGTAGACAAACTCATGGTCAATGGCCATATAATTTAATAGCAACTTCAAGTAGCTTAGAAACCTGAATAAGCAATTAATAAAGTACTTAAATGCATCTTAATGGATTGTAACCAGGAGGAGAATATCTTCTCCAGCCCCATATCTCCTTCTTATCAGTCAGAAACAAAGAGGGTAGAAGAAAAGTGTAAGGAAATAGATTTCGGCATTACTCTGACCACTCATTTGATGATTCTCCTTAATCTATTCCTTGATTCTTAATCTATTCTCTCAAGTTTGGTTTCCATCTCAGGTCCAGTCATGGTTTAGGACTCTTATCATTTTCTGCTTGTGCTCATTAAGTAAAGAATGGCCTCTGCACATCACTCCTAATTGGTTGCTACAAAATGGAAAGGACACCATACTATTTTCCATCTATCCCTTATGACCACCTCCACTTCTCCAACAGAAATCTCTCAAGAGCAAAGGATCTATAGTTTCTGACTGACCAATACACATCTCTACCATCCTTTTGATGGATGGATTACAAATATAATGATTTACTTTAATCACCTTTAATCACTGACACACCGATAAGGCCCTTCCCTAAAAGCTTAGGTCTAGTGCTTGGAGCTATCCCTTCTCCAATACAATTGCTTAGCTTGGGGGAAATCAGACAGAAGCAGACCTTTCAGAATTGTCTCATTTCCCCCTCCTCACATTTTATCCATCATCCCAAAGAGTTATTAGGGAGAAAGGAAGGGGAAGTATCTCAGACTAAATGAATTTTTAAGATTTATTTTATTTTATTATTATTAAATATAAATTTCTTTATGAATCATGTCAAGAGAGAAAAATACTAAATGAATTTAAAAAAATCTTTGTGAGGAATGATTTTCAGGCATTCTTTACTTGCTTGGGTATGAGAATTGATAGAGCTTGTAGTGAGTTTCAGAAAAGTACAATAAAAAATAGAGAAAATTATCATAAAATGTAATAGAAAAAGCATTGCATTCAGAATCTATATGTGTGTGTGTGTACCATGAACCCTTTTGAGAGTCTAATGAGATCTTCTCAAAATTATGCTTTAAAATGCATACATAAAATACATAAAATATATACATAGGAAATTAATTACATTGAAATATAAAAATATTAAACCTAAAACAAGAGTTCAGGCTAAGAATTCTGCCTGGTTTGGTTACTGACTCTGCTCTATTTAGGTGACTTTCAGGCCTCAATTTCTTCATCTGTACAATAAAAGTTGGAAGAAATTATCTCTAAGGTCCTTCTCAGTACTAAATCCTATTTTATTTATTTATTTATTTTTGGATGATCAGGACAAAGGAACCATTTAAGAGGTATAGTGGATAAAGTCTCCTGGACTTGGAGTCAGGAGAACTTATGTCCAAATACTAGCTGTGTGACACTGGGCAAGTCATTTTATATCGAACCATGACAGTATTTACCTCACAGGATTGTCGTGAGGATCAAGTGAGATAATATTTGTAAAACTTAGCATTGTTTCTGGCACATAGTAGGCACTTAATAAATACATGTCCCCTTCCCCTTTCTATAACTACAGTAATGAAGTTGGTGAATGGGACTTAAGGAGAGAGGAAAGCTTGTTCAGTCTTTGGAACCCTGTGAAGGTAAATTAAGGAACATGGGTCAGATCAAATAGAAGTGTGGTCTCTGAAAAGGCTTTTGAGAGAAAGTAAAATGAAAAAGGTGTGGGGAGGGGGGTTGTCAGAGGCAGGTGGAAAGGAAGGACAGAGAAAGGAAGGACATAAAATATCAGACTATTCTGGTTATGGGGAATTGTCAAAGCTAATCCCAGGTAAAATAGAGGGGAAATCAAATTCGTGTTGCCAGAGGAGTTGATGGGGTGAGATCTATAAGAGTGGATTTGTGTGTGTGTGTGTGTGTGTGTGTGTGTGTGTGTGTGTGTGTAAAACACTGAGCCTAAAGGTAGGTCTTTGTCACTGATTGCTATATTCTTTGTAACCCTCTGAACACCATTATTAATTAATTAATTCTTTCTCATTATTTTAAGAAACTTTTTTTTTATTAATCTTACACCCTTAACTCTTGTCTCTACATGCTTGCTGCATACTAGCTTCATTCCCCTCTCTAACATCAACTGTAAAAACACCTGCATTTTATTAAAGCTGTGTTTCATTGCACTGAATCCCACTCCTCCCTTCTCCTCCCCCTCACACTCAATGAAATTGTGCCATTTCCACTGTTAACCCTCTGTTGCTGGGTATCTTGTTGGAGGTTTTGGGTTTTCATCCTTCCTCTCTAAGGGCAATTCCAAAAAGATGGAGGTCCAGCATCAGATCAGACATTCTCATTAAGAAATTTTGGCTTAATGTAAAAAAAAATTTTCCCATCACTAAAAAGCTGTGTCCTCAAGTAGAAATGAGCTGCCTCAAAAGATCATGAGTTCCCGGGGTGGGGAGGGTCCTTCAACTAAAGGCTGAATGATCTGTTGTCAAGGATCTTATAGAATGGGGTTATTGTTCAAATATGAACTGAACTAGATTATCTTCTCATTTTGAGACCATAAGTCTTTGATTGTATGTGACTCCTATTTCTATTTTATTTTCTGTCACCATTCTCAGTAGTTCTTTTTCCACCTCTCTTATGCCTTTACAACAATTCTCGTTTCACAAAATAGAGATAATAATAATGCCTAAAGGGGTCTTAAAAGAGAAATAATTGTCAAGTTCTTTGACATTCTTCAATGCAATGATCAAGTACAAAGATTTAATCAGAATCTTAAAGTTATTTACCCAAAGTTGCTTTAGGGCAGGATAGAATTGGGACTGAACTTTCGATTTTTTTGCCAAAGAGCCCTCAGGTGAGGAAATTCCCTCCACCAATATAAATGGACACCTTTTGCCTACTATTGTCTGAATTTTTCTTCTGGAGTTATGTTTTATTTAGAATTATAGCATCTGCCAAAAGGCAGATTGCTCTTCATACCTTAGATTTTTAAATTTATGTACGAATTATGTACAAAGCCTCAAGACAGGGACTCTTTCATGTTTATTTTTGTATCGCCATCACCTTCCACAATTCTTGGCATTTATTAGATTGAATTTAATTAAGCTGATTTCCTTTGAAATTGCACCTTATGAAAGGAGCACAAGAGACCTTGCTTTCCTATTTCTTTCTTGCCTATTGAAAGACAAAAGTGACTACTTCCAGAAAGATGAATATTTAGCCTAGTCTTGAAGATTTCCAGGGAAGAAAAGAACTAACCTCACTTGGCAGTGGTGCCAGTATTTTACAGCCACTATTCGGGAAATTCCTCTTACCTAATTTCTTGCTGAAACTTAAATTCGTTTTCCTTTATTCTGTTCTGAGAAGAGATGGAAAACAGCTGGATGCTTTCCTCTGTCCAATAACCTTTCACATACTGAAAGATTGTTATGTTATACTTCATTCTCATCATTTGAAGATAGCACATAACATGCATAGTGACTGTTGATAAATAGAATTTGGAGAACCTGAGGGGGAATTTACTTACCTAATTGTTTAATTGAATTGTTAAAAACCATTCCTGGGCTTGGCTCCTCTGTTATTCAGTCAGTTAACAAGCATGCAATAGGTATCTCTAGCATACTAAACACCAATTCTAATGTCTAGGGACACGAAGAAAAGTGAAAACATAGTCCCTGCCCTCAAGGAGTTCATCTTTTATTTCATTCTTCCACTGTGCATATACAATGAGTCCTAGTTTTGTTTTGTTTTTTCCCCCAAGGTGAAGAGATATGTAATACTATATATTTAGGTTTGTGACACTCTAGGGTTTAAAAGAGAGTAATTAGTTTTTAGAGATAGCTCATAAATCCACATCTGAACTTAGAAGCTAAAGCCTCTTAGTAGCATAAAACAAAAAAGAAGCGGACAAAGTTGTCAGGCCATTTCAGAATCACCCCGTAGCACCATCCCCCCACTCTTTCCTTACAACACAGCCTGACCTTTTAAAAAATGTCTGCCTAAAAGATGTGTCTGGCCATCATACCCCCAGTCTGGGAACTATCAAAGTTTTGGGTGTTTTAACATTAAAGAAGTAACAAAAAGAGAACAATTCAAAAAAAAAGAGAAAAGTCTGCTGACCCAGGTGCCCTTCAACCACAGACTGGAAAAACTTACACATCTGACCTCTCTTGGTCAGAGTATGTAGGTAATTGTCTCTTTCAGGCATAAGACAATTTGGGGCTTGCCCCTAGTAAGGGTAACAGGAAGAGGGAGGAGGGAAACCTATATACTGATAGAGCCCGCCCCACCGCAAGTGACTCAGGTAAGAATTCGACGACAAAAAAAATCTAGCACAAGAGCTGACTTTTCCACCAATATCCAAGTACAGATTTAAAAGATAAGATCTTTTCTGAGTGCATATATCTGGCCAATCAACAATTGACGATTAGCTTACTTGTTCCTATGTTGATATTTCTGTTATCAGTTTACCCATAACACATTAGGAGTTCTAAGGTGGTTATTTATTTATTTTAAAAAACTTTAGCTTTGGGAACAAAAAAGGGAGTGCAAGAATAATTTACCACTTTGTTATATACTCAACAGATACAATTTTGTTGTGCAAATGGCCTTAAAATAGATATCCGTCCACAGGTAAATTTTAAAAGAACATGATTCTGAAGTGATCAAGAATGGTTACGTTCTTGACAATCAAACTTCATTACTTGGATGCTCAAAAGTTAATTTTTTTTCTTCTAACTCTTTTGACAGTTTCCTATTGGCTTTAATCTTGAATTGTTGTCCCATGATGCAATGTGATTAAAAAATAGGTGTGTCAACAGAAGTTTAATATGTAATCTGGTATTAATGGCTGTATATTTGCTGTTTGAAGACTGGGTAAGTCTTGAGTTTGTGGATACTTTTGTGGGTTTTATCTTTTCCTGCATGAAGCCAGAATCTCAAAGATTCTCTTAGGTTTTCATAATGTTTATATTTATATAGACCGTGTTTTTTTTTTTTTTTTTTTTAATATCCTGAAATGTTTAATTTTTTCTGCATAGGTTTACTATAGCTAGTGGTATCAAACTCAAATAGAAACTGATCCTGGAGGGCCCATATTGATTTAAAAAATAACAAATTAACATAGTGTCAAATTAAAAAAATTTCCCCATTACATTATAATACAATTCAGGTCTCAGGAGTTTTGTGTGCAGCAAATTTGACATCTCTGTCTTAAACTACCCATTAAGAAAGTCATAAAGTAAGTAACTGCCCCAAGTTAACATGAAGCAGTGATACCTGGCAATTTTTCAGATATTTTGCTTTGCAAGGAATTTGAAATTCATCACTCTTATCATTTATTGCAATTTGTTGAATTAATAATGAATGATTGTAGTCCATGAGTTGCTTTAACCAATACTTCTTTGTAACTCTTCAGTTTTATGGTATTCTCCATATTTATTAGTCCAGTTTAGGTCCTCAGCTGGGGATCATCCACAAAATCTAGATTAGTCAATTTGGACTGTTGGCCAAATCTAGCACTAGTTGTTGGCAAATACACCTGCTTCTTTTCTCTTTGTTAGTTGGAATTGATTCTCTATTGGGAAGTTGGCTTTGATTCTGAAGGCTCGATTATTATATGGAAAGTTGATCTTGACAAGTCAAAAATTAGCTTCATCACTTGGATGCTATAGAAGTTTTTCATTGCAAATATATTCCTGCTGGATGCCATCTTGAGTTGCTGTCCCATAATGTAATATAACTCAAGTAGCCCTTTCTCTTAAAAAGCTGCCTTCAGAGGACTAGCATTAGAATTATCTAATTCCTGAAGTAAGAAAAATGGAGGGACAAAACCCCAAGGCACAGAATGGTTAGCTGAAATTCCATAGCATGTAGTAGCACCAAGAAAATATTCCAGTCCTTTAAACTCTCAAACAAATTCTTTACTATAGAACAATGTCTCTTCCTAAGACCCCATTTAAGTTGTTTTAGGTGTCATTTATGGCTCCTGAGGTTTGAAGATAGTTGACAAGTATTGGTCTAGAGACAGGGTCTGGTAATAAGAGAGTTCTCCATCAAAGTTTTCATATTTCATCTTGCCAGTGAAATGGTAAGTAGTACATAAAGTATTCACTTTGCCAATATGGTTAAGGAAATTTAAAATCTACTTCCAGATAAAAATCTATTTTATGTGTGTGTATATATGATATATACACATATATGTATATATACATATAGTAGTGATGGTTCTTAATACTGGACTAAGGCATACCTTAGTTAAAATGAATCAAATGGGTTGATTATGCAACTTGATAAATTCTTAGCAAAACTCTCTGTGGAGCCCAGAAAGGAGGAGGGTTTTTTGTTTGTTTGTTGTTTATGTGTTTTTTGTTTGTTTTTTACTTGATCATAGGGCCATAAAAATCAGCCTTATTGTTTAGAAGAGACCCAAATTGACTTGATTTTGAACCCAAGAAATGAGAGATCAAGAAAATGACTTTTGGGGTAACTAGGTGGTGTAATGGATAGAGCACTAGCCCTGAGGTCAGGAGGATCTGAGTTCAAATTTTATCTCAGACATGTAATATTTCCTAGCTGTGTGACCTTGGGCAAGTCACTTAACCCCAATTGCCTCAGGAAGAAGAAGAAAGAAGAAGAAAAGGAGAAGGAGAAGGAGAAGGAGAAGGAGAAGGAGAAGGAGAAGGAGAAGGAGAAGGAGAAGGAGAAGGAGAAGGAGAAGGAGAAGGAGAAGGAGAAGGAGAAGGAGGAGAAGGAGAAGAAAGAAGAAGAAAAAGAAGAAAGAGGAAGAAGAAGAAAAGAAAGAAGAAGGAGACTTCTAACCATGATGGTAGCCATCTAGTCTGACATCTTTATTTAATAGATGAGGGAGGTGAGCCCCAAAGAGATGGAATTCAGGGACCTAAATAAGTCCTAATAATAATATGACCTGAGTTTAAACTCAGATCATATGACTCCACTGTACCACATTAGTCCTGAAAGTTTATTTCCTTTACGTCCCTAATTCAGAAAGCCAAATATACTGGACAGAGAGTATGAAGCTAAATAAATATTGCCACATTTGTGTATAGTTAACCATTGCATTCCTCCACTTACCCACAGATAACTTCTTATCCCACCTTCCTCTAAAAATGTTCCAAAATTAATCCTGAAACTATGGTAAGGCTGCTCCAAAATCAAAGTCCTTTCCCTTGATTTTCCATTCTTCACCAAAATCAGATCAGATAGGCCGAGAAAGATGAACTCTGAGAATAGTATGGCAGTAACTGGGCTGATGGTCTACTGAAGCTGCTTCATAGAATCTAAATGCAAAGGTCTTTGGCAAGGCATTGCTTATACTGTGATTGTAGAACTGAGTCCATTTTGAGGAGGAAAAGCAATGCTTTCTCACAAAAGCTGAGAAGCTTTTCCTAAGGATCTGATTTTTTCTGATGTTGTATTTGGCCCTGAGGGAAATTGTATGCTTTGGAATGTTCTCAAAAAGTGTTTGAGCTTTTAGGCATTTAAAAAAAGCAAGCAAACAAACAAACTCCACCCAAGAATTGTGCTCTGATGACTGTTTTATGAGATTAGGAACTCATCCTTGTTCACACCTTCAGAGTTCTTCTCTTGAATTTTCCTAAATCAGAAATCACAAAACCCAGGCAATCAGGAGTAAAAAACCCAAAATTTGGAATATTCTGCCATCAAAGCGTTCATATTTTATCTTGCCAATGAGAAGGTAAGTAATCTATATAGGATTTAATTTACCAGAATAATCAAGGAAATTAAATTTTACTTCCAGGGATTCCTAAAGAGAGCTAGGAGGTATTTTGGAAGTTTGAGGGTAAAGATAACTCTTCTCTCTCCCTCTCCCACCTTCCACCCCAAACTCCAGAGACTAGTACAGGCTGCCTTTGGTATCCTCTGACCCAAATAACATGTCCTTAAAAAAAAAAAAAAAAAGAATTATCTTAATATTGAATGGTTCTGATCCTACTTCTATAAAGAATTCATTTCCTAAAGGACTCTGTCTTTTGTACTAGTCTCTATCTACTGCCCTTCTATCCCACCCATTTCTATAGCCTTCTCTAGTGTCACATGTCCCCAGGGTCTCCAAGACACAGGATATCTACCAATTTTGCTTCTTTCTCGAAGTGCTTATTTTTGTGAAACGACTGAAGACTATTCACGGAGATTTTCTTTTTTCCCCCTTTCCCCTCATCTTCTTTTTAAAGAGAAGTTGGGGAGGGAACGAGAGTGAAGAGAACTCTGAGAAGTTGTCTGTTTCTTTTTATTTTCCCACTTTGGGACTGAGACTTCTTTTTTATTTTTATTTTTTCTCTTTTACAGTACATTTTGGCAGGCTTAATTTTTTTTTTTTTTTCTGTCAGAAAAAAAAAATAACAGGCATATTTTGGGCGATTACTCAACTGGGGTCCTTTGTGACAGGAAATACAGCTGCGTGACTAATGGAGCTGACTTTCTCCTGGCTTCCTTCCCCTTTCAGAGCTCTTGTTTACTGCCCTATACCCTCACACCCCCAACTCTCCCAAATGCCATAAGCTACAAGTTTTTAAGGGGAAAAAAAATGCCTTGTGAGATACTCAAAAGTAATAAATCCCTCAGATATTCCAGAACTGCTCTCTCCTCCCTTCTCCCTTCTACTTTCAAATTGCTAATCTATCGACTCACGTCATGTGAACCTCCTTCCCCCACCCCCACATCTCAGCTTCCTTCAGAACATATGTTCAGCAGATCTATGTGCATCTGTATTTAAGACGGGGGAGGGGAAGGTGGTAGGGAACCATATTTACAGTGCTTAACTCAGCAATTGCTAAAGGAAGGAATAATGACTTCCAGGGACTCAGATCTCAGTGCATTGTTGTTTTTTTTCCCCCCCAAGGCCTTTGTGTTTCCATAATTTATAACAATTTTGTGGTATAAGCAAAAGTTATTACAAAACAGGGAACTAGATTATCCAGGAAGAACATATTCTAAATAGGGAAGGGCTGTCTCTTTAACTGAGAAATCCAAATGTGGCTGACTTTGGAATTCAGAAATCTTTGGGCTTTTTAGATTAACTTATGGAAAAGGCCCACAGCTTGGTAAAGTTAGCAAAGTGGGAATGTGTTTTTAGTTTTCCTTCAGATCATGCTAGTGCTTTTGAATTTGAAGAAATAATTGTTCTATGAACGGGCATGGCTAACAAACTAGGCTGGAAGGGAATGCTTCGTATCCAATGGGTTGGTTTATACTTATTTGCTTGCTTATTAATTTGGGCTGGGGGTGATGGACAGAGATGCCATAACATTTGGAGCAGAAAACATACTTTTTATGCATCAGAACAGGCTTTGCAATAAATGAGAGGATGTTTTAGACTAGATTCTGGTCTAGCAATTTAAAAAAATTTTTTCCTATGCCATTCACTGGGAGAGAGATTTTCACAGGGGAATTAGATGAGCCTAGCCCCCAACAGTGCTCTTTTACTCCTTTCGGTTCTCAGAAACATCTTCCATAATTATCTTCTATGTAATCAGCATCTTGATTATATTCCTTCTCTGATTAAAACTGAAGTCTCTCAACCATCTCTTATGTCAATTCAGACTTTTGGCCCTTTACTCATCTTGGCTTCCATTCTCCCCTCAATTGTTTTATGAAAACTATTAATTCTAACTGAGCAAACCTAATTCCTATTCACTCTATACAATTTGCTGAATACTCCTTACTCCATTTTTACTGAGCTTTCCTCACAAAAAAAAGGTGGTAAAAAAAAAAAAAAACTTTCCTTTTTCTTTTCTATCTCAAAGCATGTCTATCACCTCCTGTTAATTGCCTCAAATTTGCCTCTTACATGAAATGTTCCCTGACTAATGGTTTCTAATTTGGTCATTCCAAATGAGACCAGAACACTAGATTGTAGAAGCAATTTGATTTGGAATCAAAGAACTTGGGTTAAATCTTGGTTTTGCTATTTGCAACCTATGTCACCTTGGCCCTTTGTAACTTGTATCACTTCATTTTTTAAAGTCTGTTTCCTCATGTGTTAAATGAAGTTCATCTCTTTCAGATCTAAATCCTATTGTCCCACCAATTCACAGCATTGATAATAAGTGCAACTCTTTGGTAATTCTAACATTTCTCCTTTGTTTTAAGTTTCTGTGATTATTTTTCGGGTATTAGATTTAGAGCTCAAAAGGACATGAGAGTCTATTTCAACTGTCTTATTTCATAGATGAAATTATAGAACTTGAGTAGAAATCGAGGGTCAGAAAGGTTAAGTAATTTGACTATTTGATTCTTCTTTTTTTAAAGAAATGTTTGACTAGAAATGGTAAAGCACTTTGCAAAACTTATATAAATACTGTTATTGTTGTAAGCTCCTCAAGGGCAGGGACCAGGTTTAATTGTTTTCCTTTTATCCTTCAACAACTCCAAATATAGTTCTGGCATGAAATGAGGCCTTACTAAAGTTGGGTGACTTGACAAATTGAAAGGACAAATTGAAACATAGGGTATTTGACTTCTTGAAGCTAATGACAGACACAAATAGAAAAAAAAGTCATCATTCTAACTTGCCTCAACTTTGAAAAAAGTAATGGGAGACATAAACCAGAATATCTCTTTTCCAGTCTGACTGGCTGTCCAAGGGATGTGCAGTAAGGATTATTTATTTAATTATTTTTTGCTTTGACTTAACTCTAAAAAAAAAATCCAAAAACACCCCAACCCTCTAAAGCCAGCTTAAGAAAACGTATTCCTCATAATGCTAATTGCTTGCCAAGTTTAAAACTAGAATATTACATCATGAATGCCCTCAGGCTTCTCTCTCAGCTTATACTAACACTTAGGTATCTGAATTCAGTTCAGAAATCACAGTCTTTATTGAAGGAAACAGATCATTAAATCACTGGACTGGACTCTAGCCTTCAACATTGTTTATTTGGAGAAGCTGAGCATTAACTAATATTCTATTGCTCCATGTGGATCTGAAATAATCAGTGCTTTTTAACAAAGGAATGTGGACATCAATACCGGAAACATAGGCTGGAATTAACAGGAAGAAAGAAAGAAGCTTGTCTCCTTCATCTGAACTCATAGAGGAAAAAGATTTGAAATCGTACAAGAAGTTTAGTGGCCAATTTATCCTGCCTTGATGTCAGCTCTAGCAAGAAGACCAAACCTTTAGGTAAGATGGTAGTCTTACCTAAAAAAAGAAAAAAGTCATTGGAATCAGTGAAGCCATTGGCCAGTGAAGCCATCTGATTCACTATCAGATACTAAAGTACAGTAAGGATTTATAGTAGTATTCAATTTGGTTCAGTTCAATAAGCATTTTTAAGAGCCTCCTGTGTGCAAAGTGGTAGAGCTACAAATAAAAAGAAACAAACAGCCTATTTCTGCCCTTCAGGAGTTTACATTTATGGAGAAAACAACATGTATAGGCAATGAAGACTAGAGTTGGACGTGTTTGGCTTAACCGGAGAAATGCCTTTTCCCTCTTTGTGGCTGCCACCCATTCCCAATATCTTTCAGGTGTAACTCATTTTACTTCCTGCGCTAGTCTCCACCCTATGGGGGAGAGAATTTCTTGAATCTGCCTTAGGAAATGAAACAGTATGGCAGAGATGTCTGGGCAACTGCCTCCGAGGGAAATTGCCCAGCCTCCTTTCTGCTTCTACTACCATTAGCTCATTCTTAGCCCAGGGGAATCCATGAATGGCCTGGATTCATTTTTAATCTCTGCTATTAGGAATTTTAATAATATGCTCTCAAGAAAAATCTCTTTGATTTGTTTGAACCCCCAGCTATGCATTCCATTGAACTGGAAAGAGTATTATTTCCTTCTCCTTCTACTTTCTTTTCCCCTTCTTTTCTTTTCTCTGCCCTTCTTTCCTAGTGAAGCTGACCATAACTCTCCTTCAATTGTCTTTGAGCAAAAGAAATCTATACAAGTCAATAATTCTTTTGGATTAAGCATGGTTTTATCTTCATGCCAGATGTTAGAGTATAAGTGAGTTGTAAAAAAAAAAAAAGTTAAAGAAACAGAGATAAGCTTTGGAATAGATGGATATCTATCTGAAAAGCAGAAGAGCAATCATATATACAATATACTCTTTGGCATTCAAACCCTTCATAATTTAGCCCTCTATCTTTCCAATCCTCTTACATTTCATTACCTAATACATACTTTTCAATCCAGTGGCACTGGTCTTCTGACTGTTCCACAAACAAAACACTCCATCTCTCAACTCTGGACATTCTCTCCAGCCGTTTCTCATGCCAGCTCTCTCCTCCATTCCAACTACTGAACTTTCTGACATCTTTCAAGTCCCAACTAAAATCTACTTCTATAAGAAATCTTCCCTAACCTCTAGTTCTAGTACTTTCCCTCTTTTAATTATTTCCTATTTATCTTTTTTATATACAAAGATTGCTTTGTGTATATTTGCTTGTATGTTGTCTCTCCCATTCAGCTGTAAGCTTCTTGAGGACATGGACTATCTTTTGTCTCTTTTTATATCTCCACTGCTTAGCATAGTGCCTGGTGCATAGCGGGCACTTAATAAATGATTATTGATTGATTGATTTTGTGTTAAGGAGGGTCTTTCAAACACCAAGTGAAGTACTTATGGAGTACCAAATAAGCAGTAATTCATCATGAATCTTTTTGAAGCATTTCTTGTTTATTGAATCTGGAAAATGTTGCATATAAACATGATGGTGATTTTTGCCTCATATACATAGGAATGCATGAGTTGTACCACATTGACTGTTTTGAGACTTTTTTCCCATATGGCATGGGGGAAGCAAGTGAAAGGACACTACTTATGCTTCCCCAGAGACTCCAGAGGATTATTCTGGATTGGAGACATGGTTAATGTGTTCAAAATGCACCCCACCTATTTGCTGAGGACAGCAACATTTTTAAGCAGGAGGGAGACTGTAATGGGGCTCTAGCACATATGCAGATTTCATTAACTTGCTCAGTTAATGTAACTTCCTTGTCGAAGATGTTAGGGAGTTGCTTCTGGTACAATCACCATGACATGTGAAGATAGTGCCTAGGAGAAAGTGGGTTACATGCATGGACATTCTGTAATTGATTCCAGTTCCTTCATGGCTGGAAAGAACTTCTTCTGAGCTGGGGCTTCTGGCGTCTTCAAAAAGGCCCAGCCAGTTTTGGCTGCTCTTTGCTCCATTTGCATCTGGGGGAGCTTTGTCACTCTCTCACATTATCCAGAGAGACCATGTGGTAAAGAAAAGGGCCTTAGGTCCTTCCCACTAAAGGCCATGTGGCCTCCAAGAAAAAGGCCTGCATTTTTAGCTTTTGTTTTTCTCCTTTTCCATTTTAAGGAAAGTCCTCATGACCTAGGGAGTTTGAAAAGTCATTGCAAAGGCTGGTATCTTGGTATTCTAAAGCTGGTGTTCCAAATCCAGATCAGATCTGGCAGCCAACACAGCATCAATGCCCCAAGGAGTGATCTCAGGAGTGCCCTTCAGGAGTGACCTTCAAGGCTCCAACTAATCAGGGCTCACCTGGATGACACTCTCGGGCCTGAACTTGGTGAGACAAATGTTGGGTCATTTATCAAAATTGATGATCTAATTTTGAGCCTTTGTCCCTTTGAGGACAAAGTAATATAGAGGACATTATTGAGGGTCAAGTAATATAGAGATATTGGGGGACATGTTTGTGTTTGTCCTTACTATATCTGTGAAATGAATGTTGTTGTCAATCAGTCATCTCCACCATGCCTTACTTTTTGTGGCCCCGTTTTACTGTTTGCCTCAGTTTCCTCATCTGTAAAATGAGTTGGAGAAGCAAATGGCAAACCATTTCATTATTTTTGCCAAGAAAATGAGGCCATGAAGAATAATATATAACTGAAAAATAACTGAACAAAAACATAAAATACACAGATTGGTAGCCAAATTATGCAAAATCATGGTAATAAACTAAAACATCTACAATACACAAACGCAAAATATATAAATGAGAACATGCTAAAACGAAAGAGTATTCCAAACATTCAGTAGTTAACATTTATAATAACTGAACATAAGCAATTAAACATAGAGCATATATAGCATTTAACATTGTCATTTACCTACATATGGAGCCATTTCTTTAGTTTCCCGCTTTACATGTGGGACATCATAATCACTTATCAGATAGATCTCTTGTGACTCGATGATCTGTCTTCCTCTATACCTGAACCAGTTGATGATATAAACCAGGGGTTCTCAAACTTTTTAAATAGGGGGCCAGTTCACTGTCCCTCAGACTGTTAGAGGGCCGGATTATAGTAAAAACAAAAACTTTGTTTTGTGGACCTTTAAATAAAGAAACTTCATAGCCCTGGGTGAGGGGGATAAACATCCTCAGCTGCTGCATCTGGCCTGTGGTCTTAGTTTGAGGACCCCTGATAGTACTAATAAATATTATAGTCCCATATCCCCAAATTTGACTATGTAGAAAGAATAGGTTAGTTGGCAGTGATATATGGGATATGTCTGTAACCTTGGAGTCTCTGTGACTGAAATAATAGGCCAAAAATGTATGCTCTGGCACCCGTTCTTCAAGGCCAGGCCTACTAAATTGCCCCTCAGAGTTCCAGAGGAGTATTCTGAGAAGTTGGGGTGTTTCTCTAGTTTCATGTACTTGAAGTCCATACCAACTGTGTTTCCTTCATGTATAAGAAGTTAGTAATTAATACCCCAATTCCATTTAACTGCTTAATACCTAGTGGCTTGTATAAACTCATCTTCATGAGTTAAAATCTAGCCCTTAAATCTAGTCTTCTCTAATTTGAACTGGTTGTTTAGGTCTAGTATAGCCCTCTCTTGAAGGGTCTGTTTCAAATAAAGTGATCATCTGATCCAAACAATCTTTGCATGATTGACAGGTTTCTCTTGCTTAGAGTCTGCTAAGCTAGGTTCAGTAGAGCCCGTCTATAGGCAATAAATAAGTGGATATGAGGATGATTTTTATACCTCCAGTCTTAAGCTATTCTGTAAGTAGACAAGTTGCACAGTCTCTCCAGAGTTAGGCAGAGAGTATTTTTCTATTGATCTGATAGCCTCTGTGTGCCATCAACATCAAAGTTTCTCAGTAACTTTCTGTCTCCTTGTTGAAGGTCTTGGCCAGTTATGTAGATGTCATACTTTCATTTGTTTCTGTCTATAATCTTCTGAGTTGAAGTTATAGCTAAAGGGAAAGCTTCTTTTAGTTAACCTCTCATTCAAGAAGTATATTAACTCTGTCTGCAGTCTCCATTCTTGGCGACTATAAAGTACACATTAATAGGTAGGTATTGTTCTCATGTAAACATTAGGTCCATTCCTGGTAGAATATTGTGTATGTACTAAAATTGCTATATGTCACTTGAAGTCTTTGCTTTGGTCATAGAGTTCCTCACATGTTCAGGTTGTTCATCCTCTTGGGGGTGGCAAGGTATAGATATAGATTTCCTGATTCTAGGCAAAGCTAACATATACTTTTGAAATCTGTGCTTTAGTCTGAATGTACCCTGGAAGGAAAGAAGACTATGCATTGAATAAAAAACTTCTCTAGTAGCACTCTAGTAAAAGTGGAAATTTTCTGGATCCTGAATGGATCCATGTAGTACCATGTAGACTAGACAAATTTTTTCTTTTTCTTTTATTTTTAAATTCTCTAGTTGTGTTTAGTACTCTTACATTTTAAAATTTTTATTTTTATTTTCAGTTCCACATATTCTTCCTTCCTCTATCTCCTGCCCCACCCATTGAGAAGGCAAGAAATACAATACTCATTTGTACCTATGAAGTCATTCAAAACATATTTCTGCATTAGCCATGTTTTAAGAAAAAAGAAAAATAATGAAAGGAAAATAAATATGCTGCAATCTCTGACTCTACCAGTTTTGGTAGGAGGAAATGAGTTCTGGAGGAGGAAGTACCATTTTATATCATGAATCTTTTGGAGTTGTGATAGATCATTATATTAATCAGTTATTAAATTTTTCCACAGTAGATTTGTTGTTACTGTGTTGTTATATTGTTGTTACTGTGTAAATTGTTCTCCTGTTCTACTTGCTTCGTTTTTAATCAGATCATATAGGTCTTCCTAAGTTTATCTAAAAGAATCATTTTCATCATTTCTTAAAGCACAAGAATATTCAATCACATTTATATACCATAAATTGTTTAAGCAATCCACAACAGATAGGCATCCCTCATTTTCCAAATCTTTGCTACCATAAAAAGAGCTGTTATATTTTTGTACATATGAATTGTTTTCCTTTTGCTTTGATTTCTTTGCAGTATAAACCTAGAAGCAGTATTTCTGAGTCAAAGGAAATACACAGTTTTATAGCACTAACTTGTTCTCCAGAATAGTTAGATTAGTTCAGTTATACCAAGATTGCTTCAGTACACCTATTTTCCTATATCCTCTTCAACATTTGTCATTTTCTTTTCCTTACCCAATCTGATGGATGTGAGGTAGCACATCAGAGTTGTTTTAATTTGCATTTCTAGGCTAAGTTTTTCATTAAAAGATATTGAAAACAACCTTGAAGAAGAATTTATTCTCCTCCCTCAAGTTTCTGGCCAGGGAACCAACAAAGCCAATATAGAAATAGAAGAGTTATGCCCAGCTGCCTCAATGAATATTATATATTTGCTGCCTGTTTTTCCCATGCTTTGGTGAAGTAAACCAGCCTCCTTTTGTTAATTGTTAGATTGTCTTCAAGATTATTTCATTCTAATTCTGAACCTGAAGCACCAGATTGACCTGAATTATGGCCCAACCTGAACATTGTTGAATTTTCCTAATTTTTGCATTTAGAGGTGATAATACTTTTTGTTTTGATGACTTGGACCATCCCTAAAGATTGCAAATTTGGTACTAACAACTATATCAAGAGAACCGCTTTTTTTTTTTAATATGGCGATTGGGAGGCTGTTGAGATCAGTGCCATGTGAACTTTGGAAACAATAAATGAGAAGAGAAACTTCAAGGACAATGCCATTATAAAATAGTGTAAGGCAGCTATTTCTTTCTCAATCTCTTTAGCTAAATATTCATCCAGGTCGTGCACATTTAAGGTAGATGTCTTCTAGGACATTTTATCCTGGCCCTTTTTTTTCTTTCTTCATACTGTTTTACTTGGTGATCTCATTTGTTCCCATGGATTCAATCATTATGATACTCAAATCTTACTCAGCCCAACCCCTCTTTTCTGACCTCTTTAAGTGCCTGTATTTCCAAAATAGATGTCATATACACATCTTAAACTTAACATGTGTAACATGAACTTATTATCTTTCCCCCTGCTCCCTTCTAAACTCCCCTACTAATGATCAGAGTTGAGTCACCTAGGTTCAAAACTAGATGTCAGCTTTTATTCTTCACTTTTGTTGACCCCATCCCCATATCCAAATTGTTGGACAGCAAAGTCATGTTGATTTTTTGTAATATCTCTCCCATGAGAAATCTCTCCTCTTTTCTCTTCTGACATCACCATAACCCTAATGCAAATCTTCATTACCTCATTCCTATACTATTTTAGTAGCCTGCTGGTTAGTCTCCCTGCTATTCGAGTCCATTCTCTACATCTTTGTCAAACTAACCTGGCTAAGGTATAGATTTAACCATGTCATTCCCTACTCAAAAAGCAGTTCCCTGTCACTTCCAGGATCAAATATAAACTCCTTTTCTTAACATTCAAATCCCTTCCCCCTCTTTTCCATCTTCTTACACCATGTTCCTATCTCCCATCCCCTATACTTTGTGATGCAGTGACATGGGTCTTCTTGCTGTTCTTCACTTAAGACCCCCCCCATCTCCTGATTCTAGGCATTTTCACAAGCCATCCCTCATACTTAGAATATTCTCCCTACTCATTTCTACCTTTTGTCTTCCCTTCCCTTGACAGCTAAAAACCCCCTTTCTCTGAGAAGTCTTTCCCAATTCCTCTCAATTCTAGTGCCTTTCTTCTGTCAATTATTTCCAAATTATCCTGTCTATATCATGTTTGTACAAAATTGTTTTCATGTTATCTTCCACATTAGACTGTGGGCTCCTGACTGTTTTTGTCTTTCTTTGTATCCTCAGCATTTAGCACAATATCTAGCATATAGTAGATATTTAGTAAATCCTTATTGACTAACTGATAATGCTTGATTTTAATAAAGAAATTTCTCTTCAATTGGTGACATGAATAAATGACATAATTCACCCAAGTTAGCAGATGAAGAGTCAGCAAAGGAGGCAGAAATGGAGTGGTTGGAAAGGTAGTTGAAAAAAACCAGGAGAGATCAACATCAGGAAAATCCAGAAAGAAGAGGGGAGAAAGAGGATGATTGACAACATCAAAGGTTGAAGAGAGATTAAGAAGGTTAAGGATTAAGAAAACAACATCATATTTAGCAATTAGGAGATCATTAGTAACTTAATAAAATCCAGCTGATGAGATTAAAAAACCCAAGCCAATTTTCTTTGCATAAATCCATTATTGAGAATCAGTTACTATTTAAAAGACATAGTTCAGGATATCTTGAACTCTTGGCATGGTATACTGGTCCACTTGGGTTCTTTTGCTTAGAATTTAAAATTATACACATATATGTATGTCTTATCCTTTGGTATTTTGGCTACAGGTGATGTATGTGGGCTCTTGGATTTTATGATGCTGCCATTGACTTGCAGATTCTTGAGATAGTCTCTGAAGTCATCCATTGCAGCCAAAGGAATTTTCCTAAATCATTTCTGGAATTGTCAGGGTTCAGTGAGCTGGATCCTGTGGGTTGCTTCTCAGACACATCCCACATCCTACTCATGTATTGAAAACATGCTTACTTTCTTGCTGAGCTTTTGAATTAACAACTCCTTCTATTCTTTTGGTATTAGGAGTCACCAAAATAAAATTTGTTAGGATTCACTTCTGAGGTTGTGGAGCAGATGCTTTTGTATTCTCACTGCCACCATTTGTTTCTGCAAAATTAGATGAAAAGTCAAAGAATGAACCTTGTTCATAACATCTTCTAATAAGTTAATCTAAAGCTATTCTCCTATTTGATATAAGAGGAAATTGGACATTGACAGTCAGGCTACTATCATACAATAGGTCCCTTATTGGGAGATTCCTGTCCCCATGACAGGGGAAGTGGGGAGTAATTTAGAGAGCAGATCACTGTGAGAAGGGACATTGTGAATTGATGGGAGTCTTATACTAGTGAAGGACCTTTCAGCAACATCTATCCCACTTATTGTGGTTGGGACCAAATAGAAATTCTTGCAGCTCTGTAATGTAGTTTATACTAAATAATACAGGGTAGTAGTGGTCGTGGTGGTGTAGATGATGGAAGATGGAGTACTTTACCATTATCATAGTCCTGGATGCTCCGTGAGAAAGTCAGATGGCACTTGGACTAAAGGAAGCTGAACACAATTATTATGCTCAACACTATAGCCTTTTTTGACTTCGTCAGTGTGGTGGACATTGTGGTAGCTAATCAGGATAAATGATATAGTATATTTTTAAGAGTGAAAATACTACGTTGTGATCCACAGTCAGTCCCCATAATCTTCTCTCTGGGTGCAGATAGCTCTCTTCATCAAGACCATTGGAACTGGCCTGAATCATGTCATTATTGAAAAGAGCCATGTCCATCATAATTGATTATCACATAATCTTGCTGTTGCTATGTGCAATGATCTCCTGCTTCTGCTCACTTCACTTAGCATCAGTTCATGTAAGTCTCTCTAAGCCTCTCTAAAATCAGCCTGCTTGTTTCTTGTAGAACAATAATATTCTATAACACTCACATACCATAACTTATTCAACCATTCTCCAGCTGATGGGCATCCACTCAGTTTCCAGTTTCTTGCTAATACAAAAAGGGCTGCCACAAACATTTTTGTACATGTGGGTCACTTTCCCTTTTTTATGATTTCTTTGGGATACAAGCCCAGTAGAGACACTGCTGGATCAAAGGGTTAGGGTTAGTTTTCCCACATCTCATCCAACATTTGTCATTATCTTTTCCTGTCATCTTAGCCATCTGAGTGATATTTAGTGGCACCTCAGAATTGTCTTAATTTGCATTTCTCTGATCAATAGTGTAAATGGTTTAGTATTACCAACCATGCAAACACTTTTTTCTCTATTCCTATGGCTAAAACTAGAAAACTTTGCTTTTATTTGAGAAGGAATCCAACATATCCTTATCATCCTTTCTCAGGGCTACTTAAACTCTCCCTCATACGTCCACAATGTAGTAGAAAGAGACTTGAAAGAAGTTTGCTACATTTATATTGTAATATTGATGTGACTGAAGGAGGTTAAAGTGCTTAGGCTATTCGTCAGATAATAATCATATGAAGGACAAAGTCTGGGATATCAATCTTAAAATCCAGTCCAGCTCTATTGGCCCTGTTAACCTAAAGGAGCCATAATTATGAGAATCTGGCTCCTGAGGGGTGCTAAGTTGCCTATTTTTCTGTTGGTTCCTCCTACTCTGAGAGAGGAATATGCAACTGGACTTCAGTAGTCATCAATTGGATAGCAAGAGATATTTGAAAAATAGGGATTCGGTCAAAATCTCCTAGTGTGATTTGCTTTATGCAAAAAGACATGATATCTTAGCCACTTTCCTTGAGATAATCCTGGTCTATGAAGAATATGCCAAAAATGTCACCATTTGTGTTGTGATTCCTGGTTGATGTTTCTGGTGTTGCTCTTATTCATCAATACTACCTTATATCAGAAGACCCATTAGGGACTGCAAAGATCTGGCATCACTTACCATGTGAACCAGAATTCTGAGATCCAGAAGATGGTCCTGCCAAAAAGGCAAAAGCCAGGATTTCTTATCTTCCTTCTTCTTAGTATTTACTTTGCTTTCAAATTTGGAAAGTTTCACATTTTTCCCCTTCTTTTGCCTCTAATATTGCCTGTGCCAGACACAGAGAGTCTCTGAAATGTTAGTTGGTCAGTAATGGTTTTAAAATCATAGTGGAAGATCTCTAGAAGATCTTTAAGACTTTTTCACTAAAGGATGACGTATAATGAGAGCAATATAATCTACCAGAATTCCCTGCCATAAGGACTGGACTAGGTTTTCTTAAGATCCTACCTCATGAAAGTGAAATTAGTTTCTTCTATCCTTGAGATCTGATTGCCCAAAAGATTAAAGTTTGGCCATTGAAGTGGTTTCCTGGTTACCTAAGGTCATAAAAGAGGTCCTTATTTTTGAGACTCCTCAAACTTGGAGAATGCCCCAAAGCTGTGTGAGTCACCATACTCTGTACTGATGACTTTGGTATGGGGGGGAGGGTGCATCTCCATGAGCTACCTAAAAAGTTTGTCCTTGTGGAATATTATTTTCATGCTATGACTAAATAAGCACCTTTTTGTAAACTATTAAATAGCTTAAGAGGGTTTCATTTCATTTTAATAGTGGATTTAAATTACCAGGATTGCAAATTCTAACCCAATTCTTATGCCCTTTTCCCTAAATGGATTTTGACAGTTTATTTATTTATTTATTTATTAATATTTAAATGGGTTGGTAATTTATAGAACACAAAGGTAATGGATTAATTAGTCCTTCGGCTATAAGCTATTCTACAGACCTCTTTACTCTTCTATTGTGTATGTCAATACCTTTGTAATACCTTCAGTTTCATTGTCTTTTTCAAATATTAGTAGTCTCCTATGCATATTAGCAGAGCAGCTAGGTGGCACAATGAATAGCGTCAGGCCTAGAATCAGAAAGATACATCTTCTTGAGTTAAAATCTGGTCTTAGTTTCTAGCTATGTGACTCTGGGCAAGTCATTTAACACTGCTTGCCTCAGTTTCCTCAACTGTAAAATGAGCTGGAGAAGCCAATACCAAACTACTCCACTGTCTTTACCAAGAAAACCCCAAATAGGGTTATGAAGAGTTAGACATGACTGAAAAACTGCTGAATAACAACAATAACATGCTCATTAGTACCTGATAATCAATGACACATTTCAAATGCAATAGATATATTTTCAAAATGTTGATCCATAGTGACAACATTCAACTGTTGATTCTTATAAGCACTCTTCTAAGCAACTGATATATAACAAGAAAGAATAAAACAAATATAAAAATAAACAGGAACAACAAAAAAGGCATTCCATGTGCACATTGACAGGCAAGAAAAATAGTGTTCCAGTTAGCACTATCAACTAAAGGTATTTATGTAAAAATGTAACACATTTACAATTAGAGACTACAATATAGTGAGGGCAATGGAGACACAATTACATAGAGAGAATTTTTTTTTTAAAATGGAACCACAACTAATGAAATTAATACATAAAAACTTAACTTAAAACATCAAATTAGAAAATTTAAGTGAGAGAGAAGAAAATAAGGAGATAGTATTTTACTGTACTTTGAAGGAAGATAGAGAGTCTAAGAAGCAAAAGTTTGGAGAGAGTATAATCTGGGCATGGGGAGACAGTTTATGAAAAGGCACCAAGATGAGAGATAGAACATTTTGCACAAGGACCAACTGAGAAGGCCAATTTAAGAAGAATGATAAGAATAAATCTGGAAAAGTGGGCTAGAACTAGACTATGAGGACTTTAACGGGGAAATAAAATTATCTTTGCTTGAGTCACTAGGGATTTTTTTAAAAATTTCAATAGTATCTTATTTTTTAAAATGGCATGTAAAGATAGTTTTACTTACTTTTAATAATATCTTATTTTTCCAAATACATGCAAAGGTAGTTTTCAATATTCGCCTTTGCAAAACCTTGTGTTTTAAATTCTTCTCCCTTCTTCCTTCCTCCCCCTCTCCAAGACAGCAAGAAATCAGATATAGGTTAAGCAAATGCAATTCTTCCAAAAATATTTCTATGTTTATCACACTGTGCAAGAAAAAATAGATCAAAAGGGGAAAAACCATGAGAAAAGAAAAAAACCAAGTAATCAAGCAAGCAAACAATAAAAACAAAAGCTGAAAATCACCTTTGATCCACGTTTAGACACCATAGTACTCTCTCCGTATGCTGATGGCGCTTTCCATTCCAACTTTATCCCAAGTATTGTCTTGAATCATCTCCTTGCTGAAATGAGCTAAGTTCTTCACAGTTGATCATCACATAATCTTGTTACTGTGTACAGTGTTCTCTTGGTTCTGTTCACTTCACTAAGCATCAGTTCAATCTTTCCAGACTTTTCTGAAATCATCCTACTTATCATTTCTTATAGAAAAATAAGATTCCATTACATTCGTATACATTATTCAGCCATTCCCCAATTGATGGGCATCTATTCAATTTCCAGTTTCTTACCACTACAAAAAGGGCTGCTTTTTTGAACATGTAGATCCTTTTCCTTCTTTTATGAAATCTTTGGGATAGAGACCCAGTAGAGACATTACTAGATCAAAGGGTATGTACAGTATTATAATCTTTTGGACAGAATTCCCAAATGTTCTCCAGAATGGCTGTATCAATTCATAACTCCACCAACAATGCATTATTGTTCCAGTTTTCCTTCATCACCACAAACATTTATCATTAATTTTCTGTCATCTTAGGCAATCTGATAGGTATGGGTGGTACCTGAGAATGGTTTTAATTTGCATTTTTCTATTTAGTAGTCACTAGAGATTTGTGAGCAAGACCTAATATGGTCAGACTTGTGCGTAAGAAATATTTGGAGAGATGTGTAGAAGAAAGATACTTGTGGTAGAACCATTAGGAGGCTTTAAAAATAGTGGAGGAGAAATAGTGGTAAGGAGTGAAATAATGGATGATCCTGAATTGGGATGATGGTCCTGTGAGTGGAGAGAAGGGGATGTATAAGATCATTTTTCTGGAGGTAAAACCATCAAATCTTGGGAAATGATTAAATATGGTGGCTAAAAAATAATGAAAGGTCAAGAATGACTCTGAGATTATAAATGTGGCAGCCAGAAAGATGCTGATATTCTCAACAAAATTAGAAATAGAGCAATTTGGGGAGAAAGGAGTGAATTCTATTTTGGACATGAATTTCAAATTTGAATTTCAAATATAGATAAAACTTCCAGATAGGCATGTATAATGGTTATACAAGGAAGTAGATAGAGCTTAGAAAAAATATTAAGATCGACTAAATAGGTTTGATAATACATTTTTATTTTTAATAGTATTTTTTCAAACACATGTAAAGACAGTTTTCAGCATTTATTTTTGCAAAACTTTATGTTCTAATTTTTTCCTCCCTTCCTTCTTCTCCTTTATTTTTCCCTTCCCCAAGATATCAGGCAATCTGATATAGGTTAAATATGTGCAATCCTTTTAAACATATTCCCATATTTGTCATGTTGTACAAGAAAAATCAGACCAAAAGGGAAAACAAAAACCACGAGAAAAAAAAAAAACAAACAAGCAAAAAAGTGAAAATATACATTCACTCTCCATAGTTGTCTTTCTGAATGTGATTGGCATTTTCCATCCCAAGTCTATTGGAGTTGCTTTGAATCATCAATTTGTTGAGAAGATCCAAGTCCATCACAATCTTCACATAATCTTGTTTTTTCTGTGTACAATATTCTCCTGGTTCTGCTCACTTCACTCAGCATCAATTCATGTAAGTTTTTCCAGACTTTTCTGAAATAAGCCTACTCATCATTTCTTGTAGAATAATAATGTTCCATAACTTAGTTAGCTAGTCACCAACTGATGGGCACCCAGTCAATTTTCAGTTCCTTGCCACTTCAAAAAGAACTACTGCAAATATTTTTGCACATATGACTCATTTTCTCTTTGGTTTAACAATTTTTTTTGTATAGAAATGATAACAGAATTCTTGGACGCTGAAATAATTTCTGAGAGAGATATAGAAAGGGATATCAAGATAGAGTTTTGGGAGTACATTTACATTCAGGGTCTGGGATATGATGATGATCTAGCAAAGGAGACTGAGGAGAAGTCAGTAAGGAGGGAATCAAGAAACCACAGAAATCCAGGTAAGAGAGAGTATCCAATGCAACAGAGAGGTAGGTCAAGAAGGATGAGAACTGAGAAAAGGCCCTGAGATTTCATAAGAGATTACTGGTTTGTTTAAATCAGACTGAAAGAAGAAGCATTTGTACCTGGCTTCCTGACTCTTTGCATGGAATTCTTTAGCTACTGAATGGACTTCTGAGTTGAAGTGGCTTTTAAAAACCCATAAAAATTTCCTATCAAGGATATGACAAAAAGAAAGTTTCTGTTGTTCCTTCCATGACTCTCCTTAACTTGTAACCAGGACTCCCTCACTCAAGGACCCACTACCATCTGTCAAATCATTCAGCCAAATCTTGGAGTCCCACATGGATTATTTCCCTTGGAAGAAGCCCAGCTCCTGCAGTGGCCTCTGTAACAGCAGTACCCACAAAAGGCTTAGAACCCAAACATCCAATCCCAAGCAAAGATTGCCCCTGTCCATGTAAGTTAAAATAACACAGCGATTGTTTTTAGAAGAGAGTATTCAATAAAGTCATTGGGATGATCTTGATGGCAGCGTATCTAATCTCTCCTGGCTGCCTTTCCTGGCCTTAGGCTTCTGGTCTATTTTTATCTCTCCCCCTTTGATTTACAAGCCATAAATTTAAAAGACCCTTTCCCCCAAATTCCCCCACCACCAATCATTGTCACTTCCCCAGTGCTTACTTCCACCATCAGGCTATTTAGAATTAGCATCAGTCATGGTTGTCCAAACTGACAGGTAGGGAAACTGAGGCACAGCATGCCACAGTGATTTGCACAGCTTCCCACAGTGAAGCAAGCAATGCAGCTGAGAATGAAACCCAGGAATCCAGCCAGCATTTTAATCATTAGTTTACTTAGCTATAACGACGAAATGTGGTTTCAAGTCCCATAAATTTGAACTCTGAACTAAAAGGACTACATATTCCCTAACTTTGTACCAAATAGTGAAGAGAGGGTATTTAGGATCTGTTCCTTCATGGATATAATTCTAAGAGGCTTTCTGAAGCTATAATTTGTAAATTATAAAGTCCTCTTGCTTCTCATTTATCCTTTCTCCATATCTATGGCAGTTCTGGACTGAGTCTCCAGAAAAATGGGGGAGGGGGATGAATCAGAGACACTGTTAATACCCATGCTGAGCTCAGTGTGCAATCTTTCTCTTGTCCTTAGACTACGTGCTTTGGAGAAAGAAACAGGGGAGGGAAGGATTGGATTTGAGTTTCAAACCTTCACTTTCTAGGTGCCTCAAGGGACCTACATATTTTGTATGTAAAGTTCAGTCTGTTTGCAATTAAGTCTCTCTTCTTTGCTTATTTCCGGAGAGATTAAAAATAGCAAAATCAGCTTAATCTAGGACTGTCTGAGATAAACAAGGCCACTGTTTCCAACAGAATGAGAATATCAAGCTGTCCCTCCCTCATGGATGGTTTGCACACTGTGTGGATGGGCTATTTGAGTTTTCTTTAATGAGTGGATTTAAAGTTGCAATCCAATTCTTAGTTTTTAAGATGCTGTCTCTGAATTGGATAAGTACTTCTTCCTTTTTTCAGCTTCCAATCAATATGATGTTAAGCTTGAAATCCCTTTTCCTACCTTCTAAATATTGCTCAAAATTCACCTTCTTCATGAAACTTTCCCTGACAACCATTATATGAATCGAATCACATCATTCCCTCCAGAATTTAAGTATTTGTGCATATACAGCAGACAAAACTCACCACCAGTACAATATGTGCTTCAATGTTTCCCCCCACCAGTGGTGTGGGTATATATTTTACTGTCATTTATACTTTCTGACACTCCATTTATGACCCAGAGCATCTATCACAAAGATAATTAGGTTCAGGGTTGTAATCTATGACCATGGCAGAATGAGCTATGGGCAAAGAAAGCTAATGAGACCAGCAGAGCATTCAAAACAAATGACCTAACCATATACAGATATCAAAAAGCTGATAATATATAGCACCTTATAGTTCATCAAGTTCTTTCTTCAAAATAACATAAAGTAGGTGGTATAATTACTAATATTTCCATTTTCTCAGAATCTCAGAATTGAGATTTCACAAGATAGCAGAATTCATTCTATAACATACCTAGTAGGTGGCCAACTAGTCTTTGCTTGAATATACACAGAAAGGAGGAAGCTACTTCCAAAGTTGTTCATTCCATTGCCGAGGAGTTCTACTATTATGAAGTCTTACATCGAGCCTAAATGACTCTTTGGAATATATCTTATATTTGTCATTTTTTCAACTTTCATCAATTATTCCTAGTTCTATCCTCTGTGGTCAAGCAAAACAACTAATCTTGCTTCTACATGATAATTCTTCAGAGACTTAAAGATGTTTATTATGTTCCCCTTAAGTCTTTTCTTCTCCAACCTAAACATTTCCAGGTTCTTCAATGGATCCATATAACATGATCTAAAAGCCTTTCAGGCCCCAGTTGCCTTCTTCTGGATGCCCTCCAATTTCTCACTGTCCTTAGACAAAGAATTATAGAAGGGATAGATTCACTACTTGGGAGTAGATAGGGAGAGATAATTAACAACTAGGGGAACAGAAAACAGCAAAGGTAGAGCTGTTCAACTTTTATTTCATTTTCTGTAAAAGAGAATTATTTTTGAACTGTAATGAATTAATCAAAAACACCTCTTAAAGTAAATTGTTTGTAGGATAGCACTTCACTGTCCTTAATTAGTTTTTAAATCATGAAGTCCAGATGAGCTACATTCTATGAGGTACTGAAACAATTGATAGATATAACTACTGACTAAAAGAGGGACTTTCCAGTGATCTATTTAAGATATCATAAAAGGAATATCTTCAAATAAAGTGGATCCACTTAAGAAAAGGTAAAATTCAACTCCAAAAACCTCTGCATATAAATAAAAACAAATAACTTGGTTTGGAATAGATATTTGGCAATATACATCAATCAATCTCTCCCTCCCTTCCTCATTTCCTCCCTCCCTTTCTTACCCTCCCTCCATCATCTCTCTTTCTTTGTCTCTCTCCTCAAACAAGCTAAAAAATTGAAAAAATAAGTTAGGAAAAAAGTAATTGAAGAAATGTATTGTAAAATAATTGAACATGTTGGAAACCAAGCTGAATACCGCTATCTATTCAGACAACCCAGAAAGATGAGAAAATGAGTTGAGAAAAAAGTAACAGAAATAATTGAACATGTTGGAAACCAAGCTATATGGCCTCTCTTACTGACCAGATTTCCTCCTACAAGCACCAACTATTCTGAATTGTGTAACTATTTCCCTTAGTGTGTATTTTCCTCTCAATAAGTGACTCACAGTTGGGGTGGTAGAAGAGTGATATTCATTAGACATTTGGTTATATCACAAACACAGAAAATAGCTGGAATCAATAAGGAATATCCACTAGGGAGATGATTTAAAAGCCGTTGGATATCTGATTATCCAAAGGGGGAGAGATCTTATGAGAAATACATAAGGACTACTCTACTCACTCCTCATTGTCTTCCCAGATCTGACAGAACCCAAGCTTCATGCAGGCCATCTTCATGGAGATGCTGTGAGGAGCCATGCTTCTACCAAGAATTTTTTTTGAGAATCATTTGATAGTTTTATTTTTTATGAGTTGCTAGGCACAAAGATTTCATAACTCATTGGTGTCTCTCCAAAATGAACTAGGCTTGTTCTAAGAAAGCATAAATTGTTGCTCTTGAAAGTAAAGTAGATCAATAAAGAACATATAAAAAGGATAGAGAGAGAAAAAAAAGTGTGAGATAAAGAAAGTTAAAAATAACTAATAGAAAGGAAGAAAAAAGTTGTATTTAATGAATATTATGTATTATGAATATCTTTTAAAATTTCTACTTATCTACCAAGAATTTTTGAACTGCTATCTAAGAACTAGATTCTTTGTTTCTCAATAAAGCAACCACTTGCTTGCATAGCTATACTTCTGAATATTTTATTAATCCAGACCTGAACTCTCTTGAAACAGAAATGAAACCTAAGAAAATACAACCACATATGCATAACCACTTTTGACATCTACAATAACAAAGATGGATACAACTTGTTATTGTTGTTGTTTCTTTAAACTTAGGAGAAACATTTCCATTCCATACAATCTACCAGTGAAAAATTTGGCCTGTATTAAAATTGAAAAAAAATTGGAAGCTCTGATATAAATAGGTAAATTGAGTTTTATTTTAGCCTCTACCTACTTTGATTTCTATCTGTCCAACATTTTACATGAGTGTAAAACCAACAGAAATCCCTCTACATTGACTGTTCCAATGCTATTATCCAGTTGGGATACATTGTGGACCTACAAGGAGCTCATTTTTCATTGGCATGGTTCATTTTGGAATTGTATCCCCAGTGCCTAGTACGATACCTGGCACATCGTAGGCACTTAAATGATTAGATCGATTGCACTGATGCATTGATCAACATCTTGAAATTATACTGCCAACACAAAACTTTAATGTTTATGGAAATAGCTTCCTTCACACAATTCAAAGGATTCCAGGAATAGAGGTAAAAGTGAGAGGTCACACAACATATTTGTTGTAAGGGCAAAGAATATCAATGTGAACCACAGGGAAGAGTATCATAGGAAGTTAAACAGTGGCAACTTGGTGATCCTGGACAGCAAATACTTAAGAGACTCAAAAATGTGGTATACCAGCAGAAGTATTTCAGAAGTTTGTCCGACACATACTTAGGTTGTATAGCTAAAATATTTCACCATTCATTTTCATGATTATTCAACTCACCTAAAAAAGTCTGGAAAAGCTTCTGAGTCTTCTTGTGTAGTAGCTGCCAAGGGGTTAGAAAACGAGCTGACATATACTGATCAATAGCTAAAACGCTTGGGTAATGACACTGGGATGAGGAAGGATTTTTGTGGCACAAGTATAGCATTATCTGTTTGGTGAGCATCCTGTGTGATAGGAGTGCTTACTACCCACATTTGCTAATGTACAGCTTTCCTTGAGTCTACATGAAGACTGGGTATCCCTTTATTAATTAATCATTTAGGAAGTTTCATTTGGTCATCAATGGCACTATTCTCAAGCGCCAGCCCAATGGTCTTGTCAGGGTCTCTTTGGCACATGTCCCAGAGGTTCTCCTTTCACTTGGCTACATTAGGCTTGTATGGGTAAGCAGCTTTGTAAAAAAGCAAAACTTACTGCCTAGATTAAAGAAGAAAATGAAATATTAAAAATATCAAACAACCCCCCTCCCATGATATCTCTGTCTTTAGACCTACGTTCCCCCAGCTTGTTCAACCATGCAGCCTACTATAGTGAAGTAAGAGGGTAATCTCTTCCCTGGGCATGCACCAGAGAGACCCTGGCAAGACCCTTGGACTTGGTGGCTTTAGTATAGTGCCACCTAGTGAGCAAATAATAAATCCTGATCTCGTCTCTGGGCACTAATCCCTGGTTGTCTTCTCTCCAGACATGGCTTATTTCACTAGCCTTTGCCTTCTGCTCCAGAGCACTGTGGCTTTGGGGCATGCTGGTCTTGTGCTTGATTCCTCGATCATCTGATTTTTGACCACCAGCATATGGAGTTTCGACAATCGACAGCCACTTGACCATATGCCAGGGAGGAAGCCACAGTCCACCTGCAGCAGCTTTTTGCTCCCTGCACCCCATATGGTAGAAGGGAAGTCTCTCTCAGGAGAAAATGAAAGGCTTAAAAATCTCACTCTTTTCCCATAGAGCGTCTTCCTGTTCCAAAGCAGGCTGCCTCCAAGGCAAAAATCACCTCTTGCCTGACTTTTTGACTGCTGTTGCTTTGCATTCTCCTGAAATTCAGAGCAGGGGAAAGGATGTAGTGATCTTTCTGCAGGACTCCAAATTACTATCACCATGGGCTTTGGCAAAAATAATAATTTGAAGATAAGAGGACACAGCGTGAGCCCTGGTTACAAATTCAAAATAATGTAAAATGTAAACAAGACAGAGCAGGCCATAGTTTCCTTTGGCAGTCAATGGGGTGTCTTGGGAAGATGAAAGTTTGGGCTGTTTTTTCTCTGCTCTATCTCTATATACTGGATTGATTTCCATCTTTGTCAGAGGCCCGAATCTCTCCCTGTCCCCCTCCACTGCTCAGGAAACCTCTTCTTGTCCTTTGGGGAAGGGAACTAAAGATATCAAGTTTGAGATCCTTGTTCTTTAGTTTTAGCAGTTTGATTGTTAGGAAACCTTTTAAATTCTATCTTGATGGGAACTACTTTTCCATTAGTCTTTAGGGAGTGAGGGAAAGATAACAAATACTACTTGTACTTAGTTTATACAGAACAGGTATTGATCAATAGCTTTTGGTGAATGGAATGTGAGCTTTCATAATATCTATTATAGGAGATATTAAAAAAAGAATTGAAAGGTAAAATTTGAATAGAAATTTTTAACAATATTAGTCATATTCTATATCTAGCAATGCAAATAAGCAATTAATATCTATGAAATGCCTACTATGAGCAAAGCACTGTGTTAAGTACTATGGATACAAAGATAGATTTGACATAGACCCAAATCTTAAGGAGGATACAACTTTGAATTTAATGAGGAGGAGGTATCTGGTTATAAGTTGTGGAGAGATTATAAGAATATCAAAGATGACAAGTACCAAAAAACCCTAATACATAGGGAAAAGTGGGGTATGTACCAATATTCTCAGAAGTTCAGCAAAGTGAGAAATTTGAAGCCTGAGAGGTCTGCCGGGGAAGATCAAGAGAACAAAGTAACATATTGTTAATTATAAGAGATTGTGTGGCATAAGAGAAATGGAGTTAGGAGACCTGAATTTAAATCCTGGCTCCAACATTTGCAAGTTGTGTAACCATGGGACCTTCATTCAATTTTCTTGAACTTCAATTTTCTTATCTTTAAAATTGGAATAATAATACTTATAATACCTATCCTATAGAATAGTTTTGAAGAATACTTTGCAAATGTTAGAGAGCTATATAAATGTAAATTATTATTCTTACCATAAATAATAATAACAAAAATGATACTTCTATAAAAATGACTTACTTATGTTGCAATGCTTTTTAAATAGATTGTTCAGTTCTCTTTTTAACTATGATTATACATAGAAAATTCTTCAAGTGATTCTGGCTGCACTCTAGAAAAGTATCATTTTAACCTGAGTGATCACTCTTTTGAAGAACTTCAAGTTCATAAAATTTGCTCTTTAAGACCCTGGGTATGAACCTTATTGCAATGGATGGTAGGTAGGACTTATAATATTAGCCAACTTCTTGACTTGCCTCATGCCAATAGTAATATTTAGAGATTGCCCTTTTCATTGAAATCTCTTGAATGTGTAGGTAAATCAACAACATTAGCTCTCTTTTTTGCTTCCCCTGCCCCTGAATAACAATGCCTAAAAATAGATGAACCTTATAGGGTGAATTAACAAATAACTATAATTGACCAGCTTTTTGTTAACTATCATAAGCCAAAGATTTCCATTCTGAGGAATCTTTGTTTTTAGCAATCCTCTGAAACATCTATCTATGTATGTATCTATCTATCTAATCTAAACACTCATATATAACACACACACACATTTATATACCTTAATTTTATTGATATGTTTTGCTGTTATGTCACCTTCATTTCTGAACATATTTCATCTCCTAACTTTGCTCTGAGAAGTATTCTTTATAAGAAAGATAAAACCAGCACATTAACCATCTGACAATATACAATATTTCCATACCATAGTTTCTCAATTCTTCAAAGAAGGCAAAGAGTTGAATTTTCTCATTTCTCTAGGGACAAGTTTGGTCTTTATACTTATACAACATTTAGTTTGGTTATTGTTTCCATTGGCTTTATTGTACTCATGATGTTTATTGTGTTCCTGGTTTTGCTCTGCATCTGTTCATATGTTTTGCTAGTCTTTCCTGAATTCTCTGAAGCACATTTTTACAAAACAAGAAGGATGTGAGGCAATTGAGGTATTACAAAAAAGGCACTGGGCTTATGTCTATAAGACCTGAGTTCAAGTAATCACTTGAAATTTCCTAACCACAGCTCCTATTGGACAGCTCTTTGAACCTCTATTTTCTCTATTGTAAAATGGGAGTAAGAGGTAAGATGGGGTGAAGCAATCAAGATTCTAAATAGTCATACATTCACCTGACTTCAATCTACTGCAAGCCCACAGTGTTATTTATAAACAATCAAATGAAATAAAATGGGAGAAAGTGCTTTGTAATCTATAATAGTACTATAGAAATGTAAAACATTACTCTATAAAATGTATTTAGGACTTTTGTTTCAGGGAGCTCAATGATGCAGATGTTATCAGCTTTCCTCCTTCATGAAATGTTATTAATTCAGAGACAAGAGTGTGCTAGAATCAGTTGCTGTCTGCTCTCTTGAGTTAATTGTTAAAATTTTACTTTCAGCATTTATACTTCAGAAATTGGAGAACACTACAAATTGGGACTTGATTTATTGTTTTATTCATTATTTAGACTTTAAAAAGTGACAAAGGAAATGTCAATAATTTAGATTTAACTAAAAAGTGTGTCAGATATACATTTTTTGAGCCTTGGTTGTTAAAACATTCACCAGCACATTCCTGCCTAAAGACCATGGTTAAGATTTGACATTGTTTGACATGATTTTATTTGACATTGAACTGGTGGTTCAGCTTAGTTCTTATGTTAATCGAATAAATGTCTTTAGATTAAATAAATTTTAGAAGAATGTTCTGGGCACGTCACAATCTTTATGTCTTATTTTATTATGGCCTGTCTATTAATAAAGGAAACACTTCCCTTGGCACCCTTCAGTATACACACACACACACACACACACACACACACACACACCATACCACACCCTAGGTATAGCTTGGTAGAAGTGAGAACAGGTTACAGAATCATAGATTTAGATTGGTATCCTATACCTCTACTTCCACAATAAGAGAGCTCTGATTTTGCAGCTGAAGCAATCCATCAGTAAGAGTTATGAACTAGCTGTGAACAAGACCTAAGTGGCTCTAATGAATCAACCAACCAACAAAAAGCATTTTTACTAGATATAGAAAAAGTCTTTGTTCAGTTGGATAAAGTGAATTGACACTTCATAGGACATATATTGGAACTATCTGAAGATACTCAGTTACAACCTGTAGGTGTCCTATAAAATAGCAGACCAATTTAGAACCAAGGAGATTCCAGTGTTGATTGAAAAGAGAGCATTAACCAAGATGAGGTCAAAATGTAGACATCATCTAGATAGAAAAATTTTGTAAGAAAATTAGAAGAACATGGAACACATTACTTATCATATTTAAGGACAGATGAACAAATGAATAAATAAATAAACAAATGAATAAATAAGAGATAGCAAAGTTAGGTATAAAATGGATTATTTTGATTGCATTAAATTAAAAAGGTTTTATGCAAATAAAACAAATATAGCCAAAATCAGAAGGAAAGAAGAAAATTGGAGAAACAATTTTAGATGGTCTATTAGATTAAGGTCTCATATCTAAAATGTGTAAAGAACTTTGTCAAATATATAAGAATATGAATTATTCCCCAATTCATAAATAGGATATGAACAGGAAGTTTTCTTTTAAAGAAATCAAAATAATTTATAATTATATTAAAAAAACTATCTTTATTGTTATTGATCAGAGAAATGCAAATTAAAACAATCTTCAAGTAGCATTTTACAATACCAAATTGGCTAAAACAATAGAAGGGGAGAATGACAAATGTTGGAGGAGATATAGAAAACCTGGGGCACATTAATTGTTGGTAGAGTTGTGAACCAATTCAACCATTTTTCAGAACAATCTGGAATTATGTCCAAAGGATTATTAAAACTACCTAAACTCTTTGACCCAATAGTATCACTAGTTGGTGTAGTTAAAAGGAAAAAAGCTCCCGTCCTCAACAAGTTTACAATTTGAAGCAGACACCACAGAAAAGAAAACAGAAAAGTGAAGAAAGAAGCAAATTTACATTCTAATGGGAAAAAATAAATAACTAGGTCTCAATAAGATAAATGCAAAGGAGATAGCATAATAACTCAGAGAGAAATGGTCTAGAACAGAAGACAGAATTTAATCTGAATCTTTACTGAAATCAAAGAAATTTAGAAGAGGAAGCAAAAAGGGAGAACATTCTAGGCATGGAAGACAGCTAACCAAGCCCAAAGCTGGAGAAGGGGTGTCATAGGTGAGAGAGAGCACAGTACACCAATGTTCCTGGATTATAGTCTAAGAAGTATCAGGGGAAAGGAGTATTTAAAAATCAAACAAACAAAAACCAAACCAACGTACCAAAGCAGGAAGGGGTCAGTATGAAGTTTTTAGTCCTAAGATCAAAAGAAAGTATAGTAACACAGAGACTTAAATTTATGGGACGAAAACCCAATTTTTCTGTTATTTCAGGGAAATCATTTCATCTCCCTAAGTCTCAGTTTTCTCATCAATAAAATGGGGGGGTTGGATTAGAAGGATCTCTACAATATTAACCTCTAGATGTGATACACTTCTAGCAAGATAACTTATTCTAGTAAAGTATATACCTTCTAAGAATTATAAGACATGGCTTGACTTGTCTTGACTATCCATGTGTCCTTGGGCAAATAATTTGAAATCTCATCTTAAAATTAGAGAATTAAACTAGATGATTTCTGAGGTCCTTTCCAGCTTTAAATCAATGATACTATTTTAGCACTGGCTCTTTAGTTACTCTTCTAATATCCATTCTCACAGGCAGGCTAGGTCCCCAGAAGGCAGCCTTTAGTGGTATCTGGAACATAGTAAACACTTAATAATATGTGTATATGATGGTAAGTAGAAGGCGAAGGGGAAGGAATTAAAAAATGGGAAAATCACATGGAAACTTTATTATATTTAAAAGTAATAGCAAATTGTATATAATAGATTTGCAATTTTGTATGCAATCATTTTTAAAAATTATGCTGTTATAGAAATGCTTGTTTTATTCCACAAATTAAGGATAAAGTGAAATTTTAAAATTAAAACAAAAAAAGGAGAAAAAAGAAAAGAAGGATAGCTGGATGGTGCAGTGGATAGAATGCTAGGCCTGGAATCAGGAAAACTCATCTTCCTGACTTCAAATCTGGCCTCAGATATATCTTAATTGTGTGATTCTGAGCAAGTCATTGTTTGCCTCAATTTCCTCCTTTGCAAAATTACTTGGAAAAGGAGACGAAAAACTACTCCAGTACCTTTACTGAGCAAACTTCAAATGAGGTCACAGAGAGTGTTATAACTGAAATGATTTAACAACAACAATAAAAGCATTTAATAAATACTTGTTGACTGACTAATACATACTGATTGGACAAATCATTTAACCTCTCAGTACTCTCAGCAACTGTCTGAGATTCATATAAGAATATAGATTGTAGAGTAGATGCCAATTTACATTGGTAAAGGGAGTATCCTACATAGATATAACCACAAATTTGGTCCAAAGATATGCAAAAAGGGGTCAAATTTTAGTCCATCATTATTCCTTTCAGTCAATAAGAATAGGTTCATGACACAAATTAGTTGTGTCATTACACTATTTCTTACATTTGAAAATCAAGTATGTTTAAATTTAAATTCAAATAATCTTTATGTGACTGTTTAAAATCCCATAATATCTCTATATGTTTCAGCATCATCAATTTTGTTAAATAAAATATAATAAATTAGTTTTCAAAAAATGCCAGCTTTTAAAACATTTAAATAACTCAATAAATTAGTCATTTTGTTGATTTGGAGTATTCCATTTTTGTTGTAAAATGAATTTTCTTTCTCTTTATTATCACTAAGAAAAATTATTTTCTGGATTTAGGATCTTTTTCCTTCTATTTCTTCATTTCTTCTCCTTAAGCTACTTCTACTATTGTTACTAAGTGTTAACTGCTCCAGATAATTTTCTTTTCAAACCAGTTATATATTTTATTCATCATGAAAGGATATCATGGCACTTTTCAAAATTAAAGATAAACAATTTAAGACAAGTAAGCTTAAGGATTAAAAATCTCAAATGATTTTAATTGATTGACTAATTATTTTCAAAACACATGCATGGATTGTATTCAACAATAATCAGTCATTTTATTTGACTTCAGAAACAATTTCCTTTTTTAAAAATCCAGATATGTCTATTAATAAATAAGGAACATGGTCACCATGGACAGACATGATACATTTGGTATTAGTCCATTGTAAAAGAATGAGTAATAGAGATTAGCATAATTGCACATTTGTAACAAACTTTGAATTTTAAAATCTTAATTTAAAGAACAATACAGAGAATAAATAAAAGAATTACATAGTTTTATATATATATACATATATCTATATTATATATATCTATGAAGATTTCTTTGGGTTGTCAAACAAAATGATGCACATTTTGCTGACATTGGTTATATACTGTTTATGTGAAATAGTATTTTCTATTCTAGCTAAATGACAAAATATGAATTCTGATTAGCGTTTGAAAAAGAATTACTAGTAGCAATATTATTAGTGGTCTCAATTCTAAGAAACTTTTCTTCCTTGGTCTACTCAATATAATAATAATATTATTTGTATGCCTATTAATTTTATAAGGGTTTTCAGAGGAACAGATATGAAATTCCACATGTATAGGAAACTCCTGATGAGAAATCTCCTATCAATGCAGATGATCCACACTTTATGGTATTAAAGATCTGTCTGGGACACTGAGAACTTAAGTGACTTATGTGGAGTCAAGGAGTCAACATGTGTTAGAGGAGAGAGCTGAACCTATATCTTCTGTATTTTCTCTTTTTATATTATAAACATGAAAAACTAAAAGATTTTTAACAACATATAACTGTATACATAATGGTTTTTTTGCATGTTTAAGATTTGATTGTGTGTTATAAAAGAATAATAAATTCTTAATTTTATAAGGATAAAATATGAGCCAATAAAATTATTTGCATAGATTATTTTATGAAGTATGGTGGCATGGTGTGAGAATTTTTGAAGGGAAAGAAAATATTGTCACCATCTAAAGTTTGGAAACCAATGCTTTAAGCCCTTCCTATGTTCATTGTACCCAGGAAACTTGGAAAATATACAGCGCTTATACTTACAAATATGGTATAAGACTCATGCCTTTCTCTCAAGAAACTTAGAAAATGAATTTAAAAAGTTCTTTCAATGCCCAAGTACTAGTAGAGTGTTAGATAGGTAAGAGGTATTTGATGCCTATTGATTCATTGGTTGTGTTTTCTAATTCTTCTCATTCTTTAACCAGAGAAAACTTGGTTTTTTATTGTCCTTCAATGAGTAACTCGGGAGCTTATGCTCTTTAATACCTTATATATTTATAAGGATATAGAAACAATGACAATAATTGACATTTCTATAACACTTTCAAGTTTATGGAACACTAATGCATTGTTGGTAGAGTTGTGAAATGATTCAACCATTCTGAAGAGCAATTTGGAACTATACCTTAAAGGGCTATTAGTTCTGTTTTCCAAAGAGATCATGAAAGAGGGAAAAGGATCCACAGGTGCAAAAATGTTTGTAGTAGCTTTTTTTTTGTAGGGGCAAGGAATTGGAAATTGAATGGATGCCCGTCAATGGGGGAATAGTTCTGTAAGAAATGATAAGCAAGCTGATTTCAGAAAAGCCTGGAAAGACTTACATGAACTGATGCTAAGTGAAGTGAGCAGAACTAAGAGAAGATTGTTTACAGTAACAAGATTATGTGATAATCACTCTTTGCCGATGACATGATGGTATACTTAGAGAACCCCAGAGATTCTACTAAAAAGTTATTAGAAATAATCCACAACTTTAGCAAAGTTGCTGGTTATAAAATAAACCCACATAAGTCATCAGCATTCTTATATATCACTAACAAAATCCAAGTCAGAGTTACAAAGAGAAATTTCATTTAAAGTAACTACTGATAATATAAAATATTTAGGAATCTATCTGCCAAGGGAAAATCAAAAACTATGAGCAAAATTACAGACCACTTTTCACACAAATTAAGTCTGATCTAACCAATTGGAAAAATATTAAATGCTCTTGGATAGGGCGAGCAAATATAATAAAGATGACAATATTACCTAAAACTAATCTATTTATTTAGCGCTATACCAATCAGACTCCCAAAAAACTATTTTAATGACCTAGAAAAAATAACAACAAAGTTCATATGGAAAAACAAAAGGTCAAGAATTTCAAGGGAATTAATGAAAAAAAAATCAAATGAAGGTGGCTTAGCTGTACCAGATCTAAAATTATATTATAGAGCAGCAGTTACCAAAACTATTTGGTATTGGCTAAGGAATAGATTAGTTGATCAGTGGAATAGATTAGGTTCAAGGGATAAAACAGTCAACAAATATAGCAACCTAGTCTTTGACAAACCCAAAGATCCCAGCTTTTGGGATAAGAACTTACTGTTTGATAAAAATTGCTGGGAAAATTGGAAACTAATATGGCAGAAACTAGGCATTGATCCATACTTAACACCGTACACCAAGATAAGGTCAAAATGGGTTCATGACCTAGGCATAAAGAATGAAATTATTAATAAATTAGAGGAACACAGGATAGTTTACCTCTCAGACCTGTGGAAGGGGAAGGTCTTTATGACCAAACAGAAGTAGAGATCATTACTGATCACAAAATAGAAAATTTCGATTATACCAAACTGAAAAGTTTTTGTACAAACAAAACTAATGCAGACAAGATTAGAAGGGAAGCAATAAACTGGGAAAATATTTTTACAGTCAAAGGTTCTGATAAAGGCCTCATTTCCAAAATATATAGAGAATTAACTCTAATTTATAAAAAATCAAGCCATTCTCCAATTGAAAAATGGTCAAAGGATATGAACAGACAATTCTCAGATGAAGAAATTGAAACTATTTCTAGTCATATGAAAAGATGCTCCAAGTCATTATTAATCAGAGAAATGCAAATTAAGACAACTCTAAGATACCACTACACACCTGTCAGATTGGCTAAGATGACAGGAAAAAATAATGATGATTGTTGGAGGGGATGCGGGAAAACTGGGACATTGATGCATTGTTGGTGGAGTTGTGAACGAATCCAACCATTTTGGAGAGTAGTTTGGAACTATGCTCAAAAAGTTATCAAACTGTGCATACCCTTTGATCCAGCAGTGTTACTACTGGGATTATATCCCAAAGAGATTATAAAGAAGGGAAAGGGACCTGTATGTGCACGAATGTTTGTGGCAGCCCTTTTTGTAGTGGCTAGAAACTGGAAACTGAATGGATGTCCATCAGTTGGAGAATGGCTGAATAAATTGTGGTATATGAATATTATGGAATATTACTGTTCTGTAAGAAATGACCAACAGGATGATTTCAGAAAGGCCTGGAGAGACTCACATGAACTGATGCTGAGTGAAATGAGCAGGACCAGGAGATCATTATATACTTCAACAACAATACTATATGATGACCAGTTCTGATGGATCAGGCCATCCTCAGCAACGAGATCAACCAAATCATTTCTAATGGAGCAGTAATGAACTGAACCAGCTATGCCCAGAAAAAGAACTCTGGGAGATGACTAAAAACCATTACATTGAATTCCCAATCCCTATATCTATGCACACCTGCATTTTTGATTTCCTTCACAAGCTAATTGTATAATATTTCAGAGTCTGATTCTTTTTGTACAGGAAAATAACATTTTGGTCATGTATACTTATTGTGTATCTAATTTATATTTTAATATATTTAATATCTACTGGTCATCCTGCCATCTGGGGGAGGAAGTGGGGGGGTAAGAGGTAAAAAATTGGAACAAGAAGTTTGGCAATTGTTAATGCTGTAAAGTTACCCATGCATATATCCTGTAAATAAAAGGCTATTAAATTAAAAAAAAAAAAGATTATGTGATAATCAACTGTTACAGACTTGGCTCTTCTCAGCAATGTGGTAACCTAAGACAATCCTAATAGACTTGTGATAGAAAACATGATCTCCAATCAGAAGGAGAACTGTGGACACTGACTGTGGATCAAGGCATACTATTTTCACTTTTTTTGTTGGTTTGCTTTTTCTTTCTTGTGTTTTTTTCCCTTTTAGTCAGATTTTTCTTGTACAACATGACAAATATGGAAATACATTTAAAAGGGATTACATCATGTTTAAACTAGATCAGATTGCTTACTGTCTTGGGGAGGAAGAAAGTAACAGGGAGAAAGAAAACATTTGGAGTACAAAATCTTTTTTTGACAGATAGATTGAATGTTTATTAAACATTTACTATGTGATAGAGCATTTTAAAAGATTTTTTTATTAAAGCATTTTTTTTCAAAACATACATAGATAATTTTCAACATTCACCCTTGCAAAACCTTGTGCTCCAAATTTTTTTCTCTCCCTTCCTCCCACCCACTCCCTTAGATAGCAAGTAATCCAATATATGTTAAATATGTGCAATTCTTCTATATATATTTCCACAATTATCATGATGCACAAGAACAATCAGATCAAAAAAGGGAAAAAATGAGAAAACAAAATGCAAAAAAAGTGAAAATACTATATTGTGAATACTATATTGGATTACTCAGTCCATACAGTCCTCTCTCTGTATGCAGATGGCTCTCTGCACCTCACAAGTCCATTAAAACTGGTCTGAATCACCTGGCTGTTGAAAAGAGCCATGTCTGTAAGAATTGATCCTTACATAATCTTGTTGTTGCTATGTACAATGATCTCCTGGTCCTGCTCATTTCTCTCAGCATCAGTTCTTGTAGGTCTCTCCAGGCCTTTCTGAAATCATCCTGCTGATTGTTTCTTATAGAGCAATAATATTCTATTACATTCACATACCATAACTTATTCAACCATTCTCCAACTGATGGGCATCCATTCAATTTCCAGTTTCTTGCCACTACAAAGGGCTGCCACAAATATTTATGCACATGTGAGTCCTTTTCCCTTTTTTATGATCTCTTTGGGATACAGGCCTAGTAGAGACACTGTGGATCAAAACACAGTTTTGCCTTTTGGGCATAGTTCTAAATTTGGAGTACAAAGTTTTACAAAAATGAATGTTCAAAACTATCTTTGGAAAAATAAAATACTATTAAAAACACCTTAAAGTTTACAAAGCCCTTTCCTCATAATTACAATCATATAGGATATGCAGTGAAAGTATCTTTATTTGTGAAACCTTGTGAAACCACAGATTGAATATGAAGCATTCAACTGAACCCTATTGTGTATATTTGGCGTCTGTGATTATTCTTTATTGATTTTTCCAAGGCACATCAAACTGAAGTTCCCAATTCCTATCCAGGAGCACATCCATCTTGGTGATGAGCTATAAGGGTAGGTACACAGAGTAGAAAGGTGGGGGCTGAAGTGGCTTACAATTGGATTACAGTGTCCATTTGGTACCACCATATGGAAACTCTGTTTTAGAGTCCTGATAGACTGAAAGCTGTGGTCCTGGGCAAGTGAGTTGGGGATGACATAGAGAGAGGGTCTGTCTACCTATCCAAAAAGCTAGGCTGGAGCTTTCTGTCTAAGGGAAAGAGGACAAAAGGGTCTAGGGCTAAGGCTAGGTCATTTCTGGTCAAGGAGTTCAGCTGGCTGGCTCCTCCTTCACCTCTTGTGGGATTGTAGACTTAGATATTTAAAGCTGTAGATTTTTCCTCCCTCATACCCTCCCCATTACTTCCTCCCTGCTTGTTCTCCTCCCCAGCATTCTTTGTTCCTTGTTTATATGACATAAAAAACATCTCTGCAAGTAAATGGAGAATATAAAAGATCTTGGCAAAGGGTTATTTTTATTTGCTTGGCTTAAAGTAGGGAACTGAAGATTTCAGCCTTGTGGTTCCTCTCTCTACCATGATTCCTCCCCTCCCTAACCTCCAGAGAGCAGGGAGATAAGATATGAATGTAGATCCAAATGGGAGTCTAGGAATCCCCTATATTCCTTTGAGGAAGAGATTATTTTTCCAGTGAAACATTTCCCAGGAGAAAAAGCATGTGTGTGTGTGTGTGTGTGTGTGTGTGTGTGTGTGTGAGAGAGAGAGAGAGAGAAACTGACTGCTAAATATTGTTTATTCATCATCAGAGTTTGTTCATCCAATTCCCTCATCCCACCCCATCATTTATTTTCTTCATCTGCTTCTAGTCCTACCGCAAGCTCAGATAAGAAGCAATTGTACCCATTCTCTCTTGTTTTCTCCTATTAATCCACTAATCTATTATTAGATCTGATACCACTTGCAAGGACAAGGAAATGGAACTTGGTCCTGAAGAATGGAGGAGACAATGGGAAAAAAAAAAAAAAAAAAAAAAAAACTAGAACTCTTAATATACAATGGTGCCTCTATTTTCCCATCTATAAAGAGAAGCTAAAGTATCTTCATGTCCTGTGTCTGCATAGGAAGGCTCATCAATTTTCTGTGTACAAAGTCCATTGAGTTTTCAGATGAAAAAACTATGCAATCATAGAACTTTGAAGATGAAAGGAGCCTCAAAAATCATTTAGTTTTAAAGTCCAGAACACAGCTCAGAAGTGGCAGAGCTAGGCCTTAAATCCAATTTCTTGATTTATTGGTAAGTCAAAGCTAATTTAGTTGCTGAAACAGGCTCAGTGATCATTGACTATCATCAGCATTGAAGTATCTTCAGAGATAAGAGATAAGAATTTCCATGGAGTCTAAATAGAGGCATTAGGGACTTTAGAGAGGTCAAGATTCTGGAGTGGATTCTATCTGACAGATTCTGAGATTTGATTCCCGATTAGAGTTCTTGGTGAGACTAGGCAATAGGGCAAGGAAGAAGGTTCCTATTTTTCCGTATTCCCATCTGTTAAATGGAGAGAAGACTGTCACTTAATATTTGTATTTTTATAATATAATATTTGTGTATTTATACTCTTTTTAAAAGCCTTTCACATTTTGAAATCTAGTCTCAGAACAACTCTGTGAGGTAGATATAAGGTATATTCATTTGTTTATTATCCAACAAACATTTATTAAGTGACTACTGTGTGGAAGGCACTATCCTAAATGCTGAGTATGTAGAGACAAAATTGCCACAGATTTTACTAATGTATAATTATCCCTACATATGATGGGGGAATCAAAAGAACACCTGATTTTCTGGAATGAGGACATCTCCCATGAAGCTGGGCTTTAGGGTCACTGAGGAAGAAAATGAGGGACAGAATTGCAATGATTTGCCCAAGATCATACAGTGATAAAAGTAGAATTTAAATCTAGGTTATCAGCATTACCAAAACCAGGCATAACCAGTATTTTAAGATGTCCAGCCTGAAAATATATTGACACAGGAAACAATATGCTCAATTGCTCCTTAGCTGCCATCATAAGTTACTTTAGACCCAAGATTAAGTCCAAAGTGGGCATTTTCTCTCTCGCCAAGCTTTAGGGCATGATCTGAGCTGGGATGGATTTGGCTTGCTGACCCAGCTACTCCCAACAATTGGCCTCTGATATCTGGCTCTGATTTCTTCCAGAAATAGGATATAGGAGATCATAATGTAATGGGACCTGGCACAAGCCCAGAGCGCCTCTGATAGTGTCTCCTCATGTGGAGTACCTAGCGAGAATTGGGATGACGTGTAATAGAAGTGTCTTGGAAAGACTCTGGAATATGTTTTAGTTGTTCTCTAACTAGTTCTGGTTGCTTACCCTGGAGAAGCATTTTTGGTTGGCTGCAAAGCTGGGGGATTTAGTTAGTTTTAGCTCATTTTCACCAACTATTTTCTTTTTAGCTACTTAGGTCATTTTCTCTTGGCTGCTCTGCTTTGGGTCGATGCTTTCATTGATGGGATCCAGAAAGTGACAATGACACAAAGGGGGAGAGTCCTTCGATCATGCCCCCAGAGGCCAACATGTGGACCTCTAGGAATGGGCCTTAGTCTTTTTGCCTTGGCATTCTTTTCAATTGTAGATGAAGGGATTGGCCATTTCAACCTTATGAATTTCAAAAGATCAAGAGACCTCATGTTACAGCTGGCTTAGCATCAGTCTTCAAGGAGCAAAGAATAACCTTTGGGAGTGACTTTGGGGGCAATAGGAGATTCATCTGATAGTTGTGCCCCAAATGGACTTTGAACTTGGCAGCACCTTTGCTGGGAGCCTTCTCCCTAGGGACCAAGTTAGTATGGAGTAGTTGGTAAAGTTTCTCTGAGCTGTATGTGTGTGTGTCTGTATGTGTGAAGATGTGTCTATATTTGCTATAGCTTCAAAGTAAATATCCCTTTAAAGAAGTTAATTAATGTTAAGCTGTTAAATGGAATTGGAGAACTATTTGCTGGCATTTAACAATGAGGGAAACATAGTTTGTGGGAACTAGAGCTGATAGCAATAGAGAAGAAATAATTCAAATTACCCCTAGGATCCTGAGAGCAAAATGTAGCAGGTCTGATTTAAGGGACAGTAAGCCAAAGTATGCTACGATAGAGTTATGATTTAGAGCTAGAAAGGACCTTACATTGGGATGAGATAAAAAAATCTGAGCAGTTTTAAAGACCAGGTCCAGTCTACATTCCTAGTCTTTCTGAGAATCATCTTAGGAACCCCATTTCAGTTTTTTTTTTCTTCCTTATTTCTGGTTTTGTAGTTATCTGGAGGGAATACAGCACAGAACTTCAGTTGTTACATGCCAGCCAGGGGTAGGATGATTCCATTTCTCAGCAGTTCTGGCAGGCTCATATTTGAGTGGCGAGATGTAATTGGATTGAGATTGTTATATCAGAGGGGACCCTGTACTGTACAAGAAGACCTCAGCCGCTATTAAATAAATCTGCCTATCTCTTTCCCCATTGCCCTCGTCCCAAACCGGTGCAGTTTTCAATTTAGCCCCATGTCCTCACATGCTGTTCCTACTATCAGAGGGTGAGAAAAAGAGAGTCACCTTGAAGAAAGAAAGATGTCGGCTCTCATCTCCAAGGCTCCCTCCTCACTTTCCCCTTCTCCCCCTCCCCCATATGTTCCTGAAACCTGGGGCCATTCCAAGACCTGAATGTGCTGGAAAGCGTATCCCTGGGCCAGCTGTGAACCTGCTTAGGCTGTCTTGGCAGAGGCTGAATCAGAAACCAACAGATAGCCAGGCAAACAATGCGGCTCTTGTTATGGCTTTGAGAGAGATGGGCATCAGTAAAGCACACACACACATACACACACACACACACACACACATTCTCATTCTCTCTCTCTCTCTCTCTCTTTCTCTGTGTGTGTGTGTGTGTGTGTCTGTCCGTCTCTCTGCCCCCCTGTCTCTCTGCCTTTCTGTCTCTCTCTCTCTCTCTGTCTCTCTCTCTCTCTTTCTCTCTCTCTGTCCCTTTCTCTTTCTTTCTGTCTCTATCTCTCTTTTTCCCTTGGTCTCTATCTGTCCGTCTTTCTCAAATACACCCATACCCACCCACTCACACACACTTTCTCTGTCTCTGTCTCTGTTTCTGTCTGTGTGTCTGTCTATCTTTCTCTCTGTCTCTCTTCTTTCTTTGGTCTCTATCTCTTACACACACACACACACACACACACACGCGCGCGCAGTATGTATCATCCACTTCAAGCAATATGAGGGGGAAGAATGATGGCCTAGGTGCTCTCACCTTGAAAGTTAGTATAATTCCAAATCACTGCTCCCTTTAATATCCTATTTTTGGAGATGATGTGGACCGGTGTTATGAGGAGTTGAGGGTAAAGGAGAGTGCATATGCACTTGCTCACACGTGAGTGCCTGAGCAGAAAGTGGCGGGGTTGTTGTTCCATCTCCCATCGGAGAGCGGGGCCAGGATGGTTGGCACTTTGAGAAGATGAAAGAATCAGTGAAATTAACAGCCAAAGAGGCTGTTTAGGGTCCAAGAACTGGAAGTGTCCTGAAATACTGGTTTATGGGAATCGAACGCCCTAAAAATCAACTTGGTAGATAAAACAAATAACCAAAATGAGCTCCCCATGGAGCACTGTGATATTTCACATGATGACAATGATTTTTATTTAAATCCACTTACATTCTTGTACCCATTTTCTGTGGGAATACAAAATACTTCACAGGCAGACCTTGCCCATTTCATGTAGAAAAGTGAAGGCAGTGAACATTATTATTATTATTTACTAATACTGTTATGAATTTGCATGGCAAATTCTTTTGAGTATGCTATTTGATCCTTATACAGCTCTAGAAGGTAGAGTCATGATTATTAACCCATCTCTAAGAAAAGGAAACTGAGGTTCTGAGACACTGTGTCCTGCATTGTTATGTGACTAATAAAAGACAAAATCTAAGACAAGACTTTAGGTCAGGGGTCCTCAAACTACGGCTCGCGGGCCAGATGCAGCATCTGAGAATGTTTATCCCCCTCACCAGAGCTATGAAGTTTCTTTATTTAAAGGCCCACAAAACAAAGTTTTGTTTTTACTACAGTCCTGCCCTCCAACAGTCTGAGGGATAGTGAACTGGCTCCTTATTTAAAAAGTTTGAGGACCCCTGCTAGGTCTTTGGATTCCTAAATCAGTGTTTTCCAGTATTCCATCTTGCCTCTCTGATCGACCTCCTGGATTAAGAATGCAGAAATCAAGACCTAGGGTTGTTTGAGGATAAAATGAGATAATATTTATAACGTGCTTTGCAAACATCTAAATTGCCATGTAAATAGTTATTTAATTTTTATAAAATAGGTCTCCTAACTTTCTCTTTCCATTACCAAAGTGTGGATATCCACCAGGGACACCTTTGACCTTAGCTTTCTCTATTCTCTCCCTTGGAGATTTCATGTTCCCCCCATGGCTTCATTTATTAGTTTTTTAATGGATAACTCCCAAATTAATCTCTTCAGCATTGATTTCTCTCCTGTCCTTAAGAATGACATTTCTAAATGCCTGCTAGACATCTGGAGGTTACTCTGGAAACCATCATCAGAATGTTCAAAATAGAATGTATCACCTTTGAACCAAAACATCTCTCTACCTCAAACTTCTCTATTTCTAATAATGGCAACAATGGTTACATGAGCTCAAAACCTCAGATATCTTGAATTTTTCCTCTTTTCATCATTGCCCTAGTCCACCATCCAAACCGGTAATTTTGTTGATCATTCCTCTATAGCATCTTTAGACCTCTCTTTTTATTACTCACATTGCTAACATCCTTATTCAAGGAACTCCTAGCTTTTTACTTAGGAAAAATATTAACTTTAATAGTGTTCTTACTGGTTTCTCTGGAAATAAGTACTTTCTAATCAACTAATCAATCTTAATACATGCTTATTTAACTGGAGTAGATACTGAATACATAATAAAAGGGAAAAATAAGTGTATATGCAATTCAGAACTTGCAAAATGTATTAACAAAAGAAACAAATGTAGGAACCAAACAACAAAAGTGAAGCAGCTAAATCATAGGATCATAGATTTAGTGATGGAAAAAATGCTCATGGTGTTCCAGTTTAATTGCTTCATTTTGCATTTTAGGAACTGAGTTATAGAGAGGTTAGGAGATTTAAGATCACACAGGTAATTATGGCAGAGCTTAAACCTGAGAATAGGTTCTTTTACTCCAAAGCAGCATATATTTGATATTTGTTACTAGGTACAGGAACATAGGGTAAAGGATAATCAGGTAGGTTCCTTTCATATACTCAACAAGATTCTATAATGGAGTATAAGAACTGGAGATTGTAAGCTATTATAAATTATTGCTGTTTGTTTGTGTTAATATGGATTTATGAGTATCTGATCTTAAGTGATTGTGTGTGTGTAGGGGAAGCAGGAACTATGGGATCAAAGGTTTATGTAGAAACATTACTATTGGTAAGGAGAAGGGTCCCTTCCTCAGAGACTGAATACATAAATGAAATGGGAGAAGATTTCAAGGCATACAGAGGAAAGTGATTAGAGGTTTAGAAAATAGGATGAATGAAAAATAATAAAAAAAAAACTGAGATTCCTACAACTCAAGGAAAGCTAACTGAGATGTAACCCAATAATTTTTCCCTAATAGATAAGAAATAAATAACTAATTTATTTTTTATTTTTTCTAAACATACTTCCACATTTATCATGATGCCCAAGAAAAATCAAATCATAAAGGAAAAAAAAGAGAAAGAAAAAAGCAATCAAACAACACCAAAAAGGTGAAAATTCTATGTTGTGATCCACACTCAGTCTCCATAGTTCTCTCTCTGCATGCGGATAGCTGTCTCTATCACAAGTCTATTGGAACTGGCCTGATTCACCTCATTGTTGAAAAAAAATCACATCCATCAGAGTTGATAATCATATAATCTTCTTGTTACTGTGTACAATGTTCTCTTGATTCTACTCACTTCACTTAGCACCAGTTCATGTAAGTCTATCTAGGCCTCTCTAAAATCATCCTGCTGATTGTTTGTAATTGAACAATAATATTCCATAACATTCATATGCCATAACTTACTCAGCCATTCCCGAAATGATGGGCATACACTCAGTTACTAGTTCCTTGCCACCACAAAAAGGAAATAGTTAATTTATTGGCTAAAATAAGTGGTTTAATAAACATTTGTCAAAATGGAGGAATGATGCTTCAGTAAGAACACAGGAAAAAGCATAGTGAAATTGCTAAGGGAGGGATTTAGCTTAAAGTACTTAAAGAACTTTTTGACAGGGCATTTATGCATAGAATTAAGTGATAGAAAGCTTGAGAAAAGGATTTTTAGGAATTGAAGGGATATACATTTGCCAAAAATGGATGAAACTTTGACAAAATAGCATATTGATAAGGAAAAATAGCCCTGAGTTCAATAATCTGTCCTTTTTCTTACTACCTTTGTGACTTTCATTAAGTCACTTGCCACCTCGTAGGGTCTTAGTTTCTCCATCTGTAAAATAACTGGTTTGAACAAAATTATCTCTGAGGTCTTTTTCATCTTGAAAGTATGGATCCATAAAAAAGGGAAAATAACAGGTGCAAAAATGTTTATAGCAGCCCTTTTTGTAGTGGTAAGGAACTGGAAACTGAGTGGATACCCATCAGTTGGGGAATGGCTGAATAAGTTATGGTATATGAATGTTACAGAATATTATTGTTCTGTAAGAAACAATCAGAAGGATGATTTCAGAGAGGTCTGGAGAGATTTACATGAACTGATGCTAAATGAAATGAGAGAACCAAGAGAACACTGTACACAGCAACAACAAGATTATGGGATGATCAATTCTGATGAATGTGGCTCTCTTTTCAGCAATGAGGTGATTCAAGCCAATTCCAATGATCTTGTGATGGAGAGAGCCTTCTGCACCCAATGAAAGTTCTATGGGAACTAAGTGTGACTCACAACAAAATATTTTCACTTTGTTGTTGTTGTTTATTTGCATTTTTTCTTTCTCATTTCTTTCTCTTTTTGACCTGATTTTTCTTATACAGTATAATTGTGGAAATATGTATAGAAGAATTGCACCTCTTTAATATATAATGAACTTGCCATCCAGGGGAAAGAGTGGGGGGAAGAGAAGGAGAAAAAAAATTGAAGCACAAGGTTTTGTAAGGATGAATGTTGAAAACTATGCATACGTTTTGAAAATTAAAAACTTTATGAAAAAAAGTAAGTTTATGAATCCCATGATCCATTTGACCTCTGGATATCTTAATATTCACAAATTCTAATTGAATATTTGTTGGAAATATGGTATTGCAAAAGATCTAAGCCTCATTCTTCATTTCCTAGTTGTTTCTTCTTCAACCCCAAGAAATATTTATTGTTTACTCTTTCAGACCTTTTTTCCCCTTAAAAAATCAACAAGGTCCTAAAATGGCAGGATGGGACCCATGAAACAGTTCTATTATCCCTGACAAGAAGGGGGAGGCCAACGTTCTCTCCAGATTATTTGCTTCCCTGATTTCCACTCTTAAATAATGTGAAACCCATTCCTATCACCAAGTACTTTCCTTTGAACTAGGAGACAAAGAAAGGAGAAGGGAGCCTGAAGAGAGAAGAGGGAGAAGATAGAAGGCATAAAAAATAGATGAGAAAGAAGGAAAAAAGAAAGCAAGAAAGGGGAAAAAAGAGGAGGCTGGAAAGCCATAAGGAAAATGTCGTGGCTGAATGGCGAGACCTGAGCATCTGGAAAACAGACTTGGGGGTTATATTTAGCCTGAAATGACTTGCAATAATTTGTGTGAGGGAGGGGAAGAAAAAGAGTGAAATATGGAGTTGGCATCATTTCGGGAAGGGAATGAGTTATAAGAAAGGAACGGCTTGATAGGGGAAAGTAACAAATGAAAAAAAAAAAAAAAACCCCAGCTCTTGCACTGTTCTTTTAAGGGAGTCTGGATGGAAAGTTGAACAGAACATATTGAGATATTTACAAAGATGTCAAAGATAATGTTCTGTTCCATATGCACTCTGGGATCCTTCCCTCAAAGAATGTCAGAATCATTCCTGGATATGCCAGTTGGGGCACTGACAGTGGCTCCACATGTGTTTCCTGGATGATCTGAGAAAAACTCACTGTAGAGAAAGTCTAACAGCAGGGATTCTGGGCAGGGATACTGACCTAGGCTAGCAGTGCTCTGTAAAATTTTAAAGTATGTATACATTGCTGTATCCTTTCTCCAGCTAGGTTATAAATAGAAGATTAGTTCAAAGGGACTCAACTTTTTGAAAGGATACTGCCAAACAAAGACTGCAAACCAAACACAGTAAAACCTCCTTAAGCTTATGTTGGTTTTATTCAAAATAGCATGTAATTCAAAGCAACTGTGATTCCCTAGACTAGATGCCCTTTTGTCCTTTAATAAAAACAATGGATAGTCCAAGTACATCCACAGTAAAATCTCGACAGTCTGGAACCTTAAGAAAATGAGTTGTTCTTGATAGCCGAGTTTTCCAGATAGTTGAGGGTTTCGAGACACACAGCTAATTGAAACTACTAAGTTTCAATGTCCCTAAGCATTAAAACTATTTTTAAAAAGTAAGTCCTTTTTTAGATGGAATTCTTTCCTTCCCTTTGAAACTCTTTAATTTATCCTGTATATATCTTGTATCTATCTAACTGTTTGAACATTCTCCGCCCTCCCCAGTAGAACATAAACTTTTTGAAAGCAGGTGCCATATTTTTGCTTTTCTTTGAGTTATCAGGGCTTAGCACGGTGCCTGGCACATAGTAAGCAGTTTTTGTAATAGTAACACTTGAAAAAAGACAAATTAAATTAATTTTTATTCTTAAAATAATCAGAATCATTTCTTGATTACTCCAGATTATTAGGATAATCATCAATTATTGGATCCTAAAGTTCAAGTAGATCTGTTTCCCCTCTATTAAGTGACTTCAACTTCCTGGGCTTTTTAAAAAAATAGTTTTTCTATCTCCTCTCTTGATGTCAGCTGTCTGTTTGGGTTGTCATCAATGTGCTTGTCTCTAGCAGCACTTTTCCTGTTTCCAATTCTCTATAGCTTTGGTACTAGATCATCAAGCTTTTTAGAGATTAAAATTGACTCCAAGTGAGAACCTGAGGGGCTCTCTCATAAATATTGCCTTTGAGACTTAGTGAATACAGTTTGTGACCATTAGTTTGCATCTTTCCAGGATTTTTCTATGTTTTGTGTTCCTAAAAGGATAATTTAAATTGAAGTCTATGTCTTCAGGCTTCTGTATTCTTATATTCCTATTGTGGTACAAATTAGATAGAGTGAGATGGTTTGTCAATTCAGGTCACGAGAACTGTTTTGTGCACTGGAATAAGATGGTGTTATCCAGAGAGTAGACTGAATATGAAGAAAGAAATCCAGAAGTATCACAGCAGATTTGAGAAAGCCATTGAGTTTAGTTCAAGGAGACATTAAGAAACTGGCCATTACAACTCAGAGACTAAGGGTTTCTGGTTCAGGGATGCAACTAACAATAATAATAATTGATCACATTTCTGTATTGTTCTAATGTTTACAAAACCTTTTAAACACATTATTTACTTATATTTTTATATATATTTATGTAATTATTATTACATTATTAATTGTTAATCATTATGTCATTATTTACACAAAAATTATTTGTCTAAAAATATCTAGTATTAATGTAATGCTTTAAGATTTGTAAAAGACTTTATTATTTCATTTAATCTTCTCAAAAACTTGCAAAGTAGATTATCTTTACAGATAATGAAACTGAGTTTGAAACAGGTTAAGTAATGGTGTCCTAGGTCACCCAGTTAAGTTTCTAAGGTAGTATTTGAATTCAAGTCTCCCAAATTCCAAGTTTAGGGTTCTATCTACAATTCTGTCTAGTTACCTAAGCTATTTCTTCCAACCTTCAAATGTATATGCTCTTATTATTTCCATCCTTTGAGTGACAGAGAGCTAGTCATATAACTAGTAAGTGAAGTGGTATTTGAACCTATCTTACTGACTATAAATACCCAATTGTACCAATAAAATTGGCCATGTGGGAATTTTAATTGTCAAGCAGAACAGTTATTTTTTGAAGAAATGAAACATTCTTCATGGTCAATTAAACTTGTATAGTATTTTTAGTTGGATAATCACCATAAAGAAAACCAGGATTTCACTTGATTGATGGGGGGAAATCAGGTGAGAGTATAGCATTTCCCAACCCTGGACTCCTCTTTTCTCATAAATCTCCTCTTTTTTTATGGTGGGGAGACAGTTGGGATTTTATTTTTAATATGGAACTATCATTGAGGAGATACCTTCTATCAATTCAGATCATCAATTGTTCTGGATCTTTGAGAATTGCTCTTAGGTCTCTCCCAATTTATCCAGTCACAGAGTTTGAACTCAGGCTGTCCTGACTCCAAGTATCAACTACACCATGCCAACTTTTGAAAAGTTTCATACAATTATACAGTATTAAATCTGAAAGTGACCTCCAGAAGTAATTTACTCCAGGCCCAATGACTGTATTTTGTGATCAGACAGGTTGATGTGCAACTCTGAACTTATCCTACAGGTTTACTAGGCAAAGATAATCGCATCATTTTTCAATAACCCCATTGGTAACAACTCCAGTCCCAGAAAGATCTTCCTTATTTTTAAACTCAAATTCTTCTTGTCTATTCTGTTCTTGGCATGTGAACTTCATTTTGTACTCTGTAAAATAAAATCTCGGTGAATGGGAGGTCATTTGTAGGACTTTCTCAATGTTTTGTCTATAGTCTAAAGAATAACAATCTGTCATAAAGGATGAAAAAAGCCCATCTCTTTGTGAAGGTGGGAGGCTATGATATGTAACATGTAAGAGACGTTGATATATTTTTTAGTTTCACTAATCACTTCTACCTCCCCACATATTTGGTACAAGGAGTGGCTCTTAAGGTAGAAAAAGGAAAAGGCTATATTCAGAAATGAAGGTAATATAAAAACAAAAGATATAAATATTTTTTAAAATCCCTTATAAATCAAGATGGATGACCTCCAAAGACTCCCTATTTTCAATAGAAATTGAATAAGCATTTATTAAATACATACTGTGTACTAGGATTTGTATAAAGAAAGGAAAATCTCCTTCATGTCCCCCCGCCCCCCAAATCCAATCCCTGTTCTCAAAGATATTACTGTCATTGTTCTTCTTTGCAACTTTCCCCTTATTGAAAGGGTTTCTGTGTTTAAGGGTACTTGGTTGGCCAGTGGTTATCTCGGCTTTTCTATTTTAGTTGTGATTTTCTGGAGTTCCTATAGCAAAAAGCATTCATCACTCTGCAGCTAACTTGATGATGAGTCCTTCTGGCTTTTAGATAATAATCAGAGAGCCCCACCACTGGAGCCTATACTCAAAGTCTTCTAGCTTCATAGAACCAGTCCATCAGTCAATGAGCATTTAAGTGCCTATTGTGTCAGAAAGACATAGTATTTCAAAGATGTGACCTTTTGAGAATGCAAGGTCAATGCCATGATGATATTATCAGAGCTTTAGTGGAGATCCCTCTTCAAGATTTCCACATTCTTCCTGTCTAGACCTTTACTGACTCTAGGTGTCAATAGTCAATAAACATTTATTAAGTACCTACTGTGTGCCAGTCAGTGTGTTAAATACTGGAAATAGAAATGAAAAGAAAACCTTCCCTGCCCTCAAGGAGTTATAATCTAATGAGGGAAGACAATACACAAAAGAAAGCTGAGAATTGAGGAGTAGAGGAAGTTTTTGGTGCAGTAGCATGGTAGAGAAGCTAAAGAAGTCCAAAATGAATGTAGCTGGGTAGAAAACAAGTAACTGTTTGGGGAGATGTTCCTATTCCCCTATTTAAATGGAGGAGTTTATGGTTTCACTCACTACTCACAGGAGAAGAGGTACTAATGTATTGTAAGTAACAGGGTGATTGGATTTTTGTAAAATAATGAGATTTCTCAAAGTAGTACATCTACTTTTATACATTTGCTTATAAATACTAATACAGAATCAATATCTCTGAATCAAATGGACCTTAAAAGTCTTCTAATATAAGTCAAAAGTCTTGACCAAGAATTCTCTGTACATTCTCCCTCAAATGATCACCCAATCTATCATTTCAAGACCTCAAGGGAGGAACAATCTATCAGGGAAATGGATTTGTAAGTCCAGTCCCAAGACCCATTGGTATGAAGCTTTCTCCTTATTGGTGGAGATGAATGTCTTATACTGCAGAAGAAGCAGGATTGAATTAGTGAGAGGAGAGAGCTCCAGCCTTCTTTAGTCTTTGGGACACCTCAAAATTTAATTTTTCATATTCTTCAAGCTGAAAGCCACGTTAGGTGTTTCTGACCCCAAATTTCTTTCTTTCTTTTTTTTTTTTTAATAACTTTTTATTGACAGAACCCATGTCTGGGTAATTTTTTACAACATTATCCCTTGCACTCACTTCTGTTCCGATTTTTCCCCTCCTTCCCTCCATTTCCTCCCCCAGATAGCAAGCAGTCCTATACATGTTAAATATGTCACAGTATATCCTAGATACAATATATGTGTGCAGAACCAAACAGTTCTCTTGTTGCACAGGGAGAATTGGATTCAGAAGGTATAAATAACCCGGGAAGAAAAACAAAAATACAAACAGTTTACATTCATTTCCCAGTGTTCCTTCTCTGGGTGTAGCTGCTTCTGACTCCAAATTTCAAGAAGGGAAATGGAAGAGGCCAACTCTATTGCATACTGTAGAAGGAAAAACTCTGGGAAGACATCAGAAGAGCCAGCAGTCACCATCATATCCCTATTTCAGCTAATTCCAGTATAGGTTTCAGGAGTTTCTTTTCCTCAATAATAAGAATTATCAGAAGTTTTTGAACCTTATAATATCCTTTAGACTAATCATGTCTAAAGGATCCAATAGATGTAATTATAATTACACTGGTACTCCTTTTCTCTTAGTAGAGCTAAATAGTAAATTCCAACTCCAAACTCCCACTTCCCTTCATGGCAGGAATGAAAATCTCCCTTGAAGAAGGATGTAGGGGAGGGGAAAAATAAGAGGCCACAGATGTATATTCTGCCTTCTTTTGTGCCAATCCCCACATCTAGTGCTACAAGCAGGGAACAGCTTTTTACCACAAGTGAGTACTTTATTACATGTGGGACTCAGTAAGATCCAATTGGTAGGAAGGTTTTCCTTATATCAAATCTAACTCTGCCTCTTTGCAAAGTTTACCCTTTGCTTCTCATTCTGTTCTCCAGAGCTAAGTAAAGCCAGTAATTCTGCTTCCATTGGAAAATTCTACAAACCCGAAGTTCACCTTAAAGTTTTCTCTTCTCCAGATTGAGCATCTCTATTTCCTCCAACTAATTTCTATGTTGTTTAACTTTGAGGTTCTTCATCATCCTGGTTAGCTTCCTCTGCCCTCCGGCTTATCAGTCATCTTTAGAAAATGGGATAACCAGAGGTGAAATAATTTTAATGTGGTCTGACCAGTATTGAGTTTAGGAGAGCTGTTATCTCCCTCATTCTAGATACTGTGCCTTTCAAAGCAATGTAAATCATATCAGTTTATTTAGCTTCCCAATAACAGTGTTGACTCATCTTGAGCTTGTAATCCCTTTTAAAGAAGAACTACTGTCTAGCCAGGTCTCCCCCACTTTTTAATGGAGAAACTCATAGAACCAAAGTAAAAATGTTATGTTTATCTTCATTACATTTAATATAGACCCTGATTTTGTCACTCAGTGTGGTAGCTATAAAACTGATAAACATAAACCTTTATCTGAGTCATTCATAAAATTGCTACATAGCATAGACCCCTTGGGCCACTCTATTAGAGTCTTCTTCAAATGTTTATACATCAACCCAATAATGGCATTTTGGGGATCTTGTAATTCAATAAATTCTGTATCTAGCTAATATTGTCTAGCCCAGCTCTCTTTATTTTCTACCTAAGAATAGCATGGGAAACTTTTGTTAATTAGTATGAGAGATTTTATTACCTAAGGACTTAATGATTTTATATGAGAAAGTAGCAATCACATTTAAGATACATTTGGGAATAGCACTTGGACCTAACCAATGTACATATGCACAGAAAGAAAATTTACCTTGGAGATGAAAATTTTAAAACCACTCAGAGATCTTTCTTCCTTATTTCCTTCCTTCTTTTCTTCTTTTCCTCCTATCCTCCTTCATTCCTTCTTTCCTTTTTTCTTTTCCTCCTTTCTTCCTCCCTTCCTTTTTTTCCTTCCCTTTTAAAGCACTATATATATGTTAGATATTATTGTTGCTATATAGATATCTATACAGAGTATAGTTGGAAAGGGATTTATATCATTCACTATAAGTTATCATTTTATAGATGAGGAAACTGAGGCCTGAGATACAAAGTTCTATAGCTAGTAATTTTCAGAGCTTGGATTTGACCCTGGTCTTTTTGATCACTGCCTTTTTGGTTTTGCTTTTAGAATCTCAAGGCCTAAGATTTAAAGAGCCCTGCAGATCTGAAGTTAACTATAAATTAAAGAAGATGGGTGTTCAACAGGCACTTAATAAATGCTTTATGAATTAAATAATTAATAATAAATAATTAAATAATGATTAATGGCAAAAAGGCATGAGAGGAAAAGTGAGAAATCTAGTGAAGAATTTCCAAAGAGGAGGGAGCAAAAAAAAAAAAATAAATAACCATTTCTCCAATCCTGTTAGCCTAACCAGAATTCTTCCTCAAAACTCTCAAGTCTGGCCATCTTTAGTACAATTCCCAAGTTATACGGACAAAAAGGAATGATTGTGTCATCCTAGTAAAGGTTCTATCCCTTATCAGAGAGATATGGCTCATGGCCAACTCCATAAACCCTTTATGACAAAAATCTATACCTTGTAATTTCGTCAAGTGAGTTGGGTGAATTCCATTGATCAGATTTTGTAAACCCTCACCAACTCCTTGTGATAAATTATTAGCTATTATCCCCATATTTAAATATGAGAAAAATGAAGCTCAGAGAAATTGAGACTTTCTCATGATTATACTGTAAGTATAAATGTCAGAGATGGAATTTGAATACAAATCAAGAATTCTTGTCTCCAAGTCTAGGGAGTAGCTCCTGCTCTCCTCCCTTCATGAGGATTAGTTGTGAAATGTCTCAACTGGCTCATCCATTCTCCTTTTCCCTTAGAGGATTTTCTTTAAAGCTGCCATTATTCTCTCTCCTTCCCACCTGGTTTGTTCCTTTTAAACCCAAGGCCTAATTATTGCACAGGGTCTGGGATGGCTGAAAAATAGTTATATTTGAAATATAAGTTATTCTAAAGTAAAGATCTACTAGGTACCCATTTTATGCCAGGCATTGTAAATATGCCAGGACAATAGACACAATAAATTAAGTAGTGGAAACTGCTGGGTCAATGACCAACAAGATGGAGAACTGGACATTTTCTCTGATCATTGTGACCTATCAAACCTCTCCAAAACAAAGTATGCATTAATGATAAAGCAACTTCAGCTGTTCCATGGTCTGGGATAATCAGTCTAGGATGTAATAGGACCAGCTTGGCAATACCCTGTACTACTGAGTCAGAGAACTGAGAAAAAGAAAGGACGAGATAGGATACTATGTGTGGGGCCATGTGGTAATACTTTATGTCTGAAGGAGAGGCAACATCTAGTTTGGGCCAATTCTATTTCCCTCCAGAAAGTCACTTGGGTAAGAGACCTAAGCTGCTGAACTGAATTGTCCAGTGTGGGAGGAGGCTGAAATATTTTAAATTTCAAGATCCAGGGAAAGAGTTCAAAAAGTGAACAATTGGGGGAAATAAAGGGGAAAAAGGAATGAAGTTACTGAAGATCTCAGGAGGAAGAAAACTGAAAGACTTTGAGCAGATAAATCAATAGGGAAATATTAACAGCAGAAGGAAATATGCTCTCCAGGCCTAGTAAACAAATTTAGGCATCTATGAATAAATAGAGCAAAACAAAGGAAAGCAATTCAACACATGATTGTTTCAGAAGATCTTGTGGCTTTAGAGGAGAACATGAAACTACAACATGTTATTCCTAAATTGTTCAAAAGATAGACGAGAATTGTGAGAATAGAATTTATGACTTGTACAGCAGAAATAATGGGCAGAATAGAAAAACTTGAATCTGCAATGGCAAATCTCATCAAAGAAACAAAAGAAAAAGCAATTGATCGGGAATGTAAATATATGGAGTGAGATTAATCTTGGAGAAGCAAAAGGCAACACAGAAAGGGAAAACATGCTCTCTATTTAGCAAAATATATTGATTTCAAAGACAGGATGCATAGAGAAAGCCTAAGGATTTTAAGTCTCTCAGAAACACATGCTAAGTCAAAAACCCTGGATACCACAATGCAAGAAATAATACAAGAAAATCTCCCAGAACTTCTGAATACCAAAAATAAAAATGCCAGTTGAAAGAATAAATGATTTTGACTATTATAAATATATATATATATATATATGCATATTTGTGTTTAATGGTGACGTAAAGAGGGGATGGGAAGAGAGGGAAAATAAAAATTTACATGACTTTTATTATATATTTAAAAAGAATAACAAATTGTACATAATAGATTTTGTCATTTCAGGTACAATCATATTTTTTATTATACTGTGTAATGGAAATGTTTGTTTTATTTCATAAATAAAAAAAAACAAGTTTGTTGGTAGTCATTAGTAATTTGCTTTATCATTGATGCATAATTTCTGTTTTGGAGAGGTTTGTTGGGTCACAATAATCAGAGAAAATGTCTATATTCCATTTTGTTGGTCATTTGACCCAGCAGTTTCCATCTACTTAATTTATTGTATCTGTTGCCCCAGCATATTCACAATGTCTGGCATAAAATGGGTATCTAATAGATCTTTATTTTTTAATAGCTTGTATCTCAAATATAACTTTCCAGCCATCCCAGACCTTGTGCAATAATTAAGCCTGGGTTTAAAAGGAATGAACAAGGTGGGAAGGAAAATTATTAAAAAGTAACAATAGTCATATATCAATTTTGTTTTATTTACCTGCCAATACCAGTTGGAAGAAAAAGAAAAAAAGAAAAGGGGAGGAGGGAGAGAGAGAGGAGAGAAGAGAGAGAGAGCAAATGAGAAAGAGATGAAGGAATGAAGGAGAGAAGGAAGGAACAAAGGCACCTTTAAAGTTCTCATATTGAAGTAGATATTTTCATAAGTGGTGAATTTTAAATTGTACTGATTCCTCTTCTTCCCACCAGCCATTTAACATCTACCAAGTGAAACAGACTAATACAAAAAGAGTGGGTATTTTTGAATGGAAAGTAGAGGCCAGGTTCGATTTATTCTGTATGGCACCAAAAACATTCTAAGTGTGTAACAAAATGCTAAAACAAACAAAAACACCTCTTACTTCTCTGCACCTTTATTGAGCATTGGTTCTTCTCCATTTTTACCACTGGACTGCTTTTTTTTTATGCCTCGCATTCTGTCTTGATTCCCACAATTGGCCTCTTTCTTTGCTATCTCTCATGTCGCTCCTCATCCATCAATCCAAAAAGAGGCTGACAGAATAATCTACCCATCTTTGTGCTGTCACCACATTTTTTCACTTTTCAAGTCCCCACCCTGTCTCCCCATTGCTGTGAGAATCGAAACTAAATTAGTCTTCACTTTCAAATACCATGGTCCTACGACCTATATTCTTAAACCCTTTGTTTTCCTCTTTCCCACTGGTCTCTTTTTACTGCCACCCCTATTGACCATTCCCCAAATCTGACTGTTTAAACTATCTCTCTCTTGAACCATTTCTCCTATGGCTGGAACTATAACTTACAATTTTGGTTCCAGGAACAAACATGTCAGGGGTAAGCATTGAGAAAAGGATCTTTAGATCTCTCTTTTATAAAACAAGTTTATTTGTTTGGGGAGGGAAGGGATATGGGCTGGGGAGCTCACCTAGGTTTGTACTTGGGGGAAGGAAGTACACATCATTTGGTAGCTTTCTCTTTAAGTATTCTTATTATTGCTAAGCTGATGTTTCCATATTGCTTATGGGACTGTAGGTCCATGCTCCAAATTTCAGCATCCTGAGGAAAAGCCTAGCTCACCATTCTGTTATGTGGCTCAGCATATTGTGACCAGAATAATTCCTTAGCTCCTTTTTGCATCACCCCTGTATCTCCTGAAAAAGGCACTCATTATCTCTGCTCTCAAGGCAGGGGGATTAAAAAACCAAATACAAGTAATCATCACAATATTATATGATAAGAGATGAAGGACAAAGGCCTTTATGAGATCTGATAGTGCAGAGTTCATAGTAACAAGTTTCTTTAGCGAGAAGGAGATGAGATGGGATTTAAAAGACAAGGAAGAATTCAAAGATGAAAGGGAAAGTAAAGGCATTCATGGGATAGAGAATAGTGTGGACAAAGGCATGGAGGTAGGAAAATACAGAGCCAACAGTCCAATTTGGATGGCATGTAGAATATGTGGAGGAGACTGATACATATAAAAGACAAAACTGACAAGGTAAAGTGGCATGAAATTGTGGAAAGCCTTAAATCTCAAGAAAAGATTTTGCCCTTACACTGTGAACCAACAATAATGTAGCATAGTATAATTCTAGAGACCCAAGGATCTGAGTTCAGATCGTAGCTTGAGTCAACCATCTGGGACTAGTGAGTTGGAGTAACTCCATTTTTTCTGGGCCTTAATTTTCTTATTTTTAAAACAAAAGATGCTATTGACAGTTGATGGTTAATAGAGGGAATCTTTGAAGGGATTTTATGTGAAAGACAGAATATACTCCTTAAACAAATGGACTAAAATCCAATTCACCATACTTCTTGTGTATGGTTGTATGGGATGCACATATGGAAAAACAGTTGTAACAGGAATATTTGGATAGATTTTTCTTGTTTACATTAAATTATATAGCATATGATTTTTAATCATGTTATTTTTTCTTTTTAAAAGATCTCTGCACTCCAGGTCTTCATCATAACCCCAGGTATCCTTCCTTCTCTTCTCCCCCATTCCTTTTAGCTTTCTTTTGTATGTTATCTTGCCCTATTATTTGTTAAATCCTTAAGAGCAGGAGCTGTCTTAATAAATATTTGTTGATTAGCTAGACTAAATGAATTCCAATATTTCTTAATATTATATTAACATTAATTAATATTCCTATTAATAAAATCCATGTTTTGTGTTACTTTCCCCATAGGAGTATTGCATGTAAAGTAAAACCACTATGAGGTACCACTTAATAGCTATCAGATTAGCTAAAATGACATAAAAGGAAAATGGTAATTGTTGGAAAGGATGTAGGAAAACTGGGACACTAATGCACTGTCAGTGGAGTTTTGCACTGATCCAACCATTCTGGAGAATGATTTGGAACTATCCCTAAAGGGCGATCAAACCATGCTTAGTCTTTGATTCAGCAATACCATGACTAGGGTAGTATTCCAAAGATATAAAAAGGAACCTGCGGCAAACAGGATTAAGTGCCTATGGTTACATTGCTAGTAAGGTCTAAGGCTGGCTTTGAATTCAACTCTTTCTAACTCCAGGTCCACCATATCATTGTACTACCTACCTATTTGGAGTCAAGAAGACCTTAGTTAACTAAGTCATTTAATTCTGTTTACCCCAATTTCCTCATATGTAGAATGAGCTAGAGTAAGAACCATGCCAGTATCTTTGCCAAGAAAATGCCACAGAGGCAGCCCTGTTTGTAGTGGCTAGAAGCTGGAAACTGAGTGGCTGCCCATCAATTGGAGAATGGTTGGGTAAATTGTGGTATATGAATGTTATGGAATATTATTGTTCTGTAAGAAATGACCAGCAAGATGAATACAGAGAAGTTTGGAGAGAATTACATGAACTGATGCTAAGTGAAATGAGCAGAACCAAGAGATCATTATATACGTCAACAACGATACTGTATGAAGATGCAATTTGATGGAAGCGGATTTCTTTGACAAAGAGACCTAATTCAGTTTCAATTGATCAATGATGGACAGAAGCAGCTACACCCAAAGGAAAAAAAAACACTGGGAAATGAATGTAAACTGTTTGCATTTTTGTTTTTCTTCCCGGGTTATTTCTACCTTCTGAATCCAATTATCCCTGTGCAACAAGAAAACTGTTTGGATCTGCACACATACATTGTATCTAGGATATACTAGGACATATTCAACATATATAGAACTGCTTGCCATCTAGGGGAGGGGGTGGAGGGTGGGAGGGAAAAATCGGAACAGAAGTGAGTGCAAGGGATAATGTTGTAAAAAAAAAAATTACCCAGGCATGGATTCTGTCAATAAAAAGTTAGTATAATAAAGAAAAAAAAAAAAAAAGAAAATGTCACAGAGAGTAGGATAGGTGACTGAATCACTGACTGAATTCATATATATATATATGTACATATATATACACACACATACATTTATATGTATATATATATATATACATATGAAAGTGAGTTCTTAGTTCACTTTCTTTATATATATGTATAATTATCTATATCTATATCCATATATATGTACATGTGGCTGTATTTGTATATACACACATACACACAAATATACATTTTTGCATATATTCTATTTTTTGACCACAGTTGACCATTGATGGTTTAGAGTCCTCAACTTAACTACTTAATAAATGCTAATGGACTGACTACTTACTACAACCCATCTGATCTTGCTATCATCCACAACTTTAACTCCCATGTTCATGAACCCTGAAATCCTTTACTTGATCATCATCTTTCATCATTCTGTCTTTTCTTGTGTCTTATGGTTTCTAATTCTGTTCTTTATCCTCACCATGACCTTCAGTTCTTTCCCAGGCCATCAACCCTGCACTGGCCATGCTCTCCTCTCTTTCCCACTTCGATCTCTTGGTGAAATTGTTCAGCTCTGTGTTACCCTTTACTCTTGATTCCCTTGCCCTCTGCTTTGATCACCAGTCATACCTTGCCATATCCCAGCCCTCAATTACTCACACCATCTGCCTCCTAAGTTCATGTGCCATTAAAAAAAAAAAAAGTGGTACAGGAAAAATGTGAAGAAAATCAGGAAAAAAAAAAAAAAACTTATCAAGCTACTCACTGCTTCTCTCAACTGAAGCCATTTACTGGGAGCTCCCTCATCTCTGTTAATATTCATTCTCTTCCTATATACTGAGTGCTTCCTGTCTACAAAGGTCCCCATCTCTCCCCCACTTTTTAAAAAGCTGTTGTATGATTCAACTATTTCCTCTAGCTATTGCTTGGTTTTTTTTCTCCCTTTCTCAGTTAAACCCCTTGCAAAAAAGCTGTCTACACATGATGATTTCTATCCCTGTATGATGTCTGGTTCCTAATAACATCATTTAACACAAACTATCCCTCCAAAGGTACCAAGAATTTCTTTTTTTCTTTTTTTTCTTTGCAAGACAAATGGGGTTAAATGAATTGTCCAGGGAAATATAATTAATAAATGTTAAGTGTCTGAGGCAGGATTTGAACTCAGATTCTCCTGAATCCAGGGTCTGTGCTTTATCCACTACACCATCTAGCTATATCCCTAATAACTTATTAATTGCCAAATCCAATGGCTTTTTCTCAATCCTCATTCCTGACTTCTCTGTGTAATCTTTTGACACTATTGGTACCATTTCCTCTGGATACTTTGTTCCCTCTCAGTTTTTAAAATACTGTTCTCTCCTGGTTTTCTTTCTACCTGTCTACCTTCTGCCTACTTAACTGTTCCTTCTTAGTCTTCCTTTGCTGGAGCTTTATCTAGGTCAAAGAGTGAAAAGACCCAGAAGGTCAGTTTTTCTGGATTATCAACTCTATGGAGGGAAAGGAAATGTAATAAGACTGGAAAAGTAAGAAGGAAGCAGGTTGTAAAAAGCTTTTTATTTTTTTATTTTTGATGCTGGAGGTAAAAGAAAGTTTAATCTATTAACAGGAGAAGATGTTATTAATGGTCAAACCTGGGCTTTAGGGAAATCATTTGGAAGTATAATGGTAGATGAATCGAAAGATGAAGAAATTTGACACCAATTAAAAGGCTATTGCAATAGTCCAGGTATGAAGGGAGCTGTATCAGGGTGGTGGTTCTATGAGAGAATCAGACATATGAGCTGTACTGTGAAAATAAAAATGTCAACATTTGACAGTAGTTGAATATGTGGGATAAGTCAGAGTGACAAGTTTAAAATGGCAGTAGGATTTGAGTCTGGGTGGCTAGGAGGATGTGTGGTACCTTTGACAGCAATAGAAAAGTTGGGAAGAGGAGAGGGTTTGGGCAAAAAGATAATAGGGCATATTTTGGACATGTTGAGTTTGAGATGTCTTTGATAAACTTCAATCCATTCATGGGAGAACCAGGAGAGAAGAGTATTATGAAAACCTAGAGAGGATAGAGTATCCAAGAGCAGATGGTGACCCACATACTCTACAATCCAGCTACTCCAGCCTCCTTGCTGTTCTTTGCACACAATACTCCACTAGATGCCATGACTTTGTACCAAGCAGCTGTCTGCCATGCCTAGAATGCTCTCCTTTCTCACTTCTTTCTCTTAGCTTCTTTCAAAATTCAGCTCACTTTCTGTAGGAGGTTTTTCCTGGTCTCTTTCCTTTCTTACTCTTCTCTCCCACTATTCCCTATTGGTAGTGACTTCCCTCTGAGATTTCCTTCCATCTGCTGTGTATATAATTTGGATATACACAGATATTTAATATGTCTCCTCTATGCGGGGTCCTTGAGGACAATGACTGTTTGCTTTTCTTAGTACAATGCCTGATAAGGTAAGCATTTATTAAATGCTTTTTGACTGGGAAATTAATTAATCAATTATCATATAATGTTATATGTTATAATAATAAAATATGACAGTACTAAATGTATGTTAAGTACCTCCCACATACAATGCGCTGTGCTGATATGAAGAAATTAGGAAAGGCAGAATAGTGCTAATATTAATCAGGGTTCAAATCTAAGCATTTGCAATAAAGTCTCAACTTAACTGTGATTTCTCACCATTCTCTCTACTAATGAAGAGAGTCTAATTTTTATGTAATTTCACTTCCATAACTCCTTTAAATTGTTTCACCATACAATCACAGGACTATAGATTTAGGGGTAGAAGAGATGGTCATTTGGTTCAACTCCCTCATTTTATATAGTTGGGGAAACCAAAGTCCACATTGACATAGTAACTTGCCAAAAGTGGTACAAGTAGTGTGTAGGTTTGAATTTAGAATCTTTTGAGTCCAAATCAAGCTTTTTCTTCCATGCTACTCTTTTGTTGTTTATTTCTGCTTTGTAGGCTTTTGTTATGTCCATTAGCAGCAGTAGTAATAAGGAGGATGAGAAATTTCAATGCTGTACCACCCAGTTTAGACTGGGAAGCTAAAGGCTCTCTATACACAATTGAAACTACAGGGAAAATTGAAGAAGCCCCCCCTGCAATCACTCTAAGTGGGATTTGATTTCTATCATAGGATAAAGGTTTCAACTGAAGGTAAGTGCTAGGAGATAAGGAAGATAAGGAAGCCATATGGCTCAGTTTGACTTTTTTTTTTTAATGAAGGATTAATTAATATGAAAGGAGAAGCTTATTATCTTGTTTATTTAGGAGACAGAAACATGAGAGGATGAATGAAGTAAACTTCCTTAAAGTAGAGTAGGACTAGAAGGTTGATTTCCTTAATTTCTTAATTCCCCCTCAGTAACTAAACTACACCCCATCTTTCATGCTCTAACATTCCTCCTTCCTCCTTCAAGACTCCCTTTACATCAAAGACTTTAAGTTGTTTTAAATGTGCTAATAATCTTTAAGAGGTGATCAGCTATTCACAATTTAGGAATTTACTTAATGAAGTCTTGACTTCCCTCCCAAAACATTATTTCCAAACGTAAATATACTTATTTTTTCTTAATATGGCTAGTTGCAACTCACTGTCAGTTCTTAGTCTGGGTGCAACGGGATAAAAACAGGGAGAAAAGCTGGGGAAGAGTTCTTTTAATGTCCTTATTCAGCAGAGCTCACCCTGACAGAGCTTGTGGGTTTTCTTCCTTCTCTTAAGTGCACAATGAGGCTATGGCTCAGCACCACTCAGGACACATAACCATATGTCTATATCAGAACTTATTGTCCTGTCCCAAGGACTTGAAAGAAGAGGGGGGAGGGAACATGAAACTTGAGCACGAGGGAAAATAAATGACCAGGTCTGAGCAGGACGCAGAAATGGAGGAAAAGGCAGAATTATTTCTGAGCATGCTTTCCCTTCTCTCTTGGTATCAGTTGATCAATCAACAAGTGTTTATTAAGTATTGTGCTGGGCACTGGAGACAGAGAAGCAAAAATGAAAGAGGCCTTGATATGTTACAAGGTACCTCATTCCTTATTTCTCTGGCATAGAGCTGCTCTTGTACCCTGTTCCTGGGACACTTCAGGAGGAATTCTGTTCAGATGTCAACCTGGACACTTTACCCCACACAATATTCTGTCATGGACAAAGCAAAAGTTTTTTTTTACCCCTTTAAAGAACTATAAGTTTAGAACCACAAAGATTTGAGAGATCACTTAACCTAATGCTCTCATTTAATAACAAATCAGGAAATTGAGGAAAGGTTAAATCCAAAGGCACACAACTAGCAAGTAGCAGAGCTTGGATTTAAATCTAGTAACCTTTGAATCCAGTAACCTTTCCCCTGCTTAATGATTATTTCATTGAAGGACACCATCAGTATGAAAGAGTACAATCAGCTTTCATTTGACTTTTCATTCACTGAGCAAAGCATAGATATAATCCATGGCTTCCAGGAACTTGATTTACTGATTCAAGAGAAAGAACACCAATTTAGACAAGCATATGCTTGGACTACAGGGAATACAGTAGAATTGGATGTGATAGAAAGGTTTGGCTGGTCGGAATAGTTGTGGTCAGTCTGCACAACTCTTTGAGTGGCACAAACCCAAAAATAACAGTCCTTGTAACAAGGTTGTCTACATGGGTTATGGTGAATTCTTTTAGTCCTAGTCAATTCTTCTGGACAAGACCAGCATTTTTGCTTTTTAAATACAGAGACAATAAATGTGGTTTTTTTTAAAACTGCCAATAGAGAGTTTTATTTTTGTCTTTGAATCCCTAGCAGGTCTAACATAATGCCTGACACAAAATGGGAGCTTATTAAATGGATGAATAAATAACAGATTAAAATACTATTTTAATGCTATTTAGGCTTCAGGTACGAGCTGGAGTAAATGATTTCTAAAGTTGAAATCATCTAAAAATGAGTTCTATTAACTAGGATTTTATGATTAGGGATAAGAATAGCTAAATGATTCAATACAAAATTAAGTAAAATTGTCACATCCCAAACTTGGAACAGCTCCAAAGAGATATAAGTATGTTCAGTAAAATGGCTTGCCCCTTCAAGTAAACTGAAATTAGTGATGTCTTACTTATCCCTGCAATGAGTGAGCACATGCTAGCAGTCCCATGGGCTTCCCAGAAAGATTTGAGAAAAAGACACCCTTGATCAGTGCTACTGGATTAAATGGCAGTGGGAACAGGAGACCTATTTGGGACTGGCAGAGGTGGGGTGAAGGTCAGGACTGAATCACAGTACCGTGTCCATGTGGAGGAAGCTTGCTTGCCTAATGCCTGGCCCTAGCTGATACTCCCAGCCCGTCACTTTCCTGCACTCTAAACACATCTAAACATTTGGAGAAAAACAAGAAACCAAACAATAGATGATTGTAGACTGAAGAACAGGGCCAACTTCCCTCTTGGGACTCAGAGAGCTGTTCATAAACTGCTCCAGCTGTGGTCTCACGGTTCAGGATATCATTGGAGCCCTTTGAGTGAATTACAGCCTTGTCCTCACTTAGGGACCATCTACTATATCCTTTTATATATCATCTCTGTAATGCAAATGCATGTGGGGGGGAACTGTGCTGTTGTTCAATGGGAAAGTGTTTTATTTTTTTTTTTTTCCGTCTGTCATTAGGCAATTCACACAAAAAAGGATGTGCTTGAGTCTTAATACTTGGCTTTGTCAACATGCCAATTGGCAGGTACATCCTGATCAAGACTGTTTGCCCTACAGAAAAATACTTCAGCAAACCATAGAGAGGGCTCTGGGCATTGCCCCCTCAGCCTATGTTAGTTTCAAAATATTATTGTGGTAAATGGGAACTAAATTATATTGAGAACAATTCAGCCTGGAGGTGATGTGTATTAGTGACTGGAGAAAGAGACACCTTTCATTCTTTGGGATAGAGCAAGAGTAGGTCAATATGTCTCCAAGAAGATACAACAGAATCTCTTAGGGCTTTCCAGGCACTTGCTTTCAATCCTCACAACAGATGAGGAGTAGAGAAGGGAAGTACCTAGCTACATACAGGTCACAGCAGCAGCTATGGCAAGGACTGGTTTTAATGTCCTTATTCAGCAGAGCTCACCCTGACAGAGCTTGCGGGTTTTCTTCCTTCTCTTAAGTGCACAATGAGGCTATGGCTCAGCACTACTCAGGACACATAACCATAGATTCATGTCCTTGCCATAGCTGCTGCTGTGACCTGTAGCCAGGTACTTCCCTTCTCTACCCCTCATCTGTTGTGAGGATTGAAAGCAAATGCCTGGAAAGCCCTTAGAGATTCTGTTGTATCTTCTTGGAGAAAATATTGACCTACTCTTGCTCTTTGATTCAAGGACTTTTCTTGACTGGTACCCTAGACAGAAGATCAGGTCTATTATCTTACTTGATAAAACAAACACATTCAAAATAAGTCCACTGGGTGGATTTTCCTGAATATCTGAACTTTAAACCCAGGGAGATTGTCCTGGGTAAGGGTAGGAGGAAGGCTGTAATTGCTGAAAAAAACAAAACAAAACAAAACAGGAGTGTTCATAAAGCGACTGGGTTCAGACATCACATCACAGCTTCAGACAGTCAAGCCATTCTTATATTTACTTGGCTGTGAAATGCTTTGGACCAGACGGTATTTCTGGGGTTGTTCTTGCCTGAGGAAAAGCGGTGAGAATTCATCAAGAGTCCCACGGTTGGGAGAAAAGTCGATTGACCTATTTACTAACAAGGATTGAAGAGAAACATCCTCATTTCGCAAAAAGCAATGCTCTTGTACTGGGGTTCATGGTGTCAGAAAAATGCTTAGACAGATACAGAGGTCTGGCACCTGTGGGGGGAAAACAGGCATTTATTTTCTTTGATAGAAATCAATGGGAATTCAGAAATTGTTTTCATGAAGAAGTGGCTCTTATTTCAAATCATTGTAAATTGTAGAAATGACCTGAAACCATAAGGCTTGTAAAGTTCAAAATGAATGTCATGACCTATTTCCTAATATAGTGCTAGGGGCAAAGTGGGCAACCATTCCACTTAACATTAATATCCAACATCAAATAAGGTCTACTAAGCTGTGCACATAATCCAATACAATAAGTATCCATTAAGCATTTACTATGTGGAAAGCCTTAGGCCACAAAGATAATATGAAAAATGGCTCTTGTCATGAAGAAACCGATAGTTTCCTGAGGAGATTAAAAAATCTACACAGAAAGATATACATGATCATTTGAGAAAGAAGGGATGAACATCAAATAGAGGGATTGGCTAAGGCCTCTTATAAGAAGCAGCACACAAATTGAACCTTAAGGAAAGCTAAGGATTCTAAGAGGGTTCCATGGCAGTATCATGGAACTGGTTGGAAACCTGGACTTGAAGTCAAGAAGACCTGGATTTTAATATCTTACCTTTGAGGCATACTACCCATGGAGCTTTATCCAAGTCATATAGCTTCCCTGGGCCTCAGTTTCCTCATCTGTAAAAAAAATGAGGGGTTAGACTAGGTGGCTTCTGAAGTCCCTCTCCATTCCCAGGCTCTGGGATTCTGGGGATATTACCTTGGGGGCTGTGAGGTTCTTAGAAAGCATTTTCTTTGTCAAGCTTCTAGTCAAGGAGCAGACTCAGGAGGATCTGGCTCAGAATTTCGGTGCCTTGTGGTAACTCCTTAATGAGAAACATTAATAAAGCACTCCTTGATTCTAAAAGACTATGGAATCCACAATGGAATCCACTATGCTCTTACTTGAGCTAAGGTACTGACTTTATCTCAAGTATGATGGAAGTATGTCTAACATCTTGCAAAAAATAAAGATCTTTGCCCAAGAAGTTTGAAACACTACAGAGATGTATTCCAGTGAACTTCCTCATATCCACATAATGTTGGAGGGGAAGAGAATAAGCATTATTAAGGATATACTATGTGCCAGACACTGTGTTAAATGCTTTACAAATATTATCTGATTCGATCCTCACACCAGCTTTTTTTAGGTAGCTACTATTATTATTATTTCCATTTTATATTTGAGGAAACTGAGGCAGACAGAGTGAGTTGTCCAGGATCACACTTTGTAAGTGTTTGAGGCCAATTTTCAATTGTCCAGGCCCAGTATTCTATTTACTGTACCACCTACCTGTCTTTGTAGCCATCAAGATTATTAGACTCTTTTTTGTACTTAGAACTTTTAGGCACATCTTTCAAATATCTAAGAAAATAAGGATAAATTTACGGAAATTTTTTTTAAATGGAGAGATATTTAGGATTTCAAATACTTAGGCAGATACTGTGTTACTAACTGAAGCTTATAGTCAGTCAACAAACATTCAAGTACTTACTATATGATAGTCATCTATGCTAAGCATTGGAAATATAAAGAAAGGAAAAAAAAGAATTCCTCCCCTTAAGGATCTCATATTCTAATGGGAGAAACAATATGTGAACAACTTTGTACATACAAGATACATAGAGGGTATTAGGTATTTTTCAGAGGAAAGACTTTTAGCAGAAGGTGGGATTTTAGCTGAGATGAAGGAAATCCAGAGACAGGAGGCAAAGATAAAGAGGGAGAGCATTCTATGGAATACTATTGTTCTATAAGAAATGACCAGCAGGATGATTTCAGAGAGGCCTGGAGAGACTTACATGAACTCATGCTGAGTGAAATGAACAGAACCAGGAGATCATTATACACAGCAACAACAAGACTATACAATGATCAATTCTGACGGACATGGCTCTCTTCAACATTGAGATAATTCAAACCAGTGCAGTGATGAAGAGAACAATCCACACCCAGAGAGAGAACCCAGAGTATGGAATACAAGATAGCATCCTCACTCTCCGTTGTTATTTACTTTGCTCAGTTTTTCTTTTTCTTCCTTTTTGATCTGATTTTTCTTGTGCAACAAGATAACTCTATAAATATGTATACATATTGGATCTAACATGTATTTCAATATATTTAACATGTATCAGACTACCTGCCAGATGGGGGAGGGAGTGGAGGGAAGAAGGGGAAAATTTGCAACAAAAGGTTATGCAATGTTGGAAAAATTATGCATATGTTTTGTAAATAAAAAGCTTTAATTAAAAATAAATAAATATTTTTTTAAAGAGGGAGAGCTCATGCTGGAGGCAGTCAAAAGAAAAGGCCCAGGAATCAGGAGAAAGGGCTTCTCATTCAAGGAATAGAGGTTACTGCATCATGGAATACATACCAAAGTGGTAATGAAGGGATACAATGATGTTCCTTGAAATTCTGCAGAAGAAAGAAATACCTTTGGCTAGTTGCTCACTTGGTTACCAATGGAAAATTATATACTTCCCCAACCAATGGGAAATAAATTGAGCTTGGTTCTTGCAAACTTGAATCATTTTAGGAAATGAGAGAGACAAAAAGAGAAACAGAGACAGAGAGGCAGAGAGATAGAGAGACACATGCACAGAGACAGAGATAGTGAGTTAGAAAGACAAAAACAAGGGGGGAGAGGGGAAAGGGAAAGGAGAGAGCTAGAGGGAGAGAAAGGGAAGGAAGGATGGAGGGAGGAAGGAAGAGAGAAAGGGAGGGAGAGAAGAAGGAAGAGAGAAAGGGAGGAAGGGAGAAAGGAGAAGAAAGAGAACTCATTATCACAATTACAGAATTCTAGGAATCCTTTCTCAAACATTCGTTAAAGATCAAATATCCTACTTGGAATATTTTTTGCAGAAATATAAATCTTGTCCTATTGTCTAGATCATGGACCTAGAATTGAAGTTCATTTTGATGACCTCCTCCCTCTAACAATCTTCTCCCTTTAGAGCCCCTCCTCCTTTCTTACACCTTTCCCCTAATTCTTCTATTTTCTCTTCTATTATTCTTTCACTTTCTTTTCCCCCTTTCCCTCCTATTTCCCTTTAAAGTGAGACAATTTTCTTTATGATACCAAATATGTCTGATATTATCTCTTAGAGACAAATCGGATGAGAATAAGATTCACACAATGCTCATCCCCCTCCCTTCTTTCCCTCAGTTACAATAGGTTTTCTTCACTTCATTATAAGATGTAATTTCCCTTATTTTACCCCCTTTTACTCTTCTTCCAGTATGATCCCCTTTCTACCTCTAGTTTCTTTTTCATATTATCATAATAAAACCAAATTATACCCGCATTCTCTAAGTATACCCATAATAGAAATATAGTTCTCAAGAAATCTTTCATTTTTACCTTTTTATGCTTCTCTTTAGTTCTGTGTTTGGAGAACAAATTTTATGTAAAACTGAAGTTCCTTTAGAAGTTATTAAACTCAATCCCTCACTTTATACACGAAGAAAGATGGTACTCAGAGACATGAGGTGATTTGTCCAAGATCAGCAGCAGCAGCAGCAGCAGACCCCAGCCAGACTTAAACTCATGCCCTTTAACTTCATGTTCAGTATTCTAAGTTCAGGGCCTGTGCCCTGATTAAAGATAATCTAGTTCAATCTCTTCACTTTAGAGATGAGAAAACTGAGGAACATAGAAGGTAAATGAGTTATTTAAGGTCAAACCCAGGTCTTCTGACTCCTGGGAAGGGAGGCCATATTTCCTTCCCCAAATTCCGTCATTTTTACAAACAAGGAAGCTGAGCACTTGAGGGATTTGCTCAAGACCACTTAACCTAGGAAACCAAGGTAGGTCCTTGACTCCAAATGCATTGCCGTTTCTATTATACAATAACTACCTTACTGAGAAATATTAAAGGGAGTCACATACATGAGATATTAAGGAAGAACAGAAATGCGCACAGGTATTGAAGAAAGTTCAAAGCCAAAAGTCAAAGAAGACACTATTTTATAACTTGAAAGGGGGGGGGGGGTTAGTGGTCTAGGCTTTTAGGATAGGACCCAGAACAAAACATATAAATCAATGTGACTTTTTTTCCAGTGAGCATTATAACTCTTTAATATCTTTTAGTATTATGCAATATTGACACCAAATTCTAGAAAACAGTGTAATATTTTCATTTATGGATATATTCTTCTGGTTCAATAATAAGAAAAATGAAACCAATATTTCTTTAATGATCTAAGAAAATATTATATCCCTATATATCACTACTTACAGTAATGTATGCTGAGCACCACTATTTAGGTAAGCAAGTATTATTACAGAATCACAGAATTTAGAATTAAAAGTTATATCATCAGCACTATCTTCCAATTAATAACTAAAAAGAAATTTATCATTACATACCTGATAAGTGATTAAATAGCATCTTCTTAAAGACCTCCAGTGAGGGGAACCACCATCATTTCCCCCACACTTATTCTACTTCTGGACAACTAGTTTTCAGAAAAATTTTTCTAACATCAGGACTAAATTTGTCTCTTTGTAACTTGAACTCATTCCTTCTGGTTTGCCCCCAGAGACAAGACAGAAAGTCCTCCTCTCCTACAAGTCCTTCACATACTAGAAGATTATTCTCATATGTCTTATGATTCTTCTTTTTCCCATGATAAACATGTCAATTCCCTTCAATTAAATCCTCATAGAATCCAGGCCAATCCATGGACTGAAGACTTTTCATCTTGGATGTTTTTCTCAATCAATATGCTTTTTTATTATCTTAATCCTTCTAAAAATTAAAAAAAAATTAATAGTATTTTATTTTTCCAAATACATGTAAAAATAATTTTCAACATTCAGCTTTGAAAAATGTTGCTTTTTGTTATACCTATCAACTGGGGAATGGAATGGCTAAACAAAAAGTGGTACATGAATGTAATGGAATACTACTGTGCAATAAGAAATGATGAACAGATATATTTCAGAAGAACCTGAAAAGACTTGTATGAACTGAGGCAAAATGAAACAAGCAGTACCAGGAAAACATTGTATTAGCAACATTGTACAATGATCAACTGTGACTGACTCAGCTCTTCTCAGAAACAGAATGATCAAAAACAAATACAAAAGACTGATGAAGGAAAATGCTATCCATAACCAAATTAAAAACTGATGGATTCTGAATGCAGATTAGAGGGTATTTTTTTCTACTTAATTTATTCTTTCTTGTAGTTTCCCTACAAGATCTGTTTCTTCTTTTGCAACTGTGATTAATATGGAGATATGTTTTATATGATAGTACATGTATAAACTGCATTAAAACTTTGTCAAAATCTTTGGAAGAGAGGAGGGAAGGAGAGAGAAAAATTTGGAACTCAAAATTTTGTAAAAATGAATGCTAAATGAACTGATGCTAAGTAAAGTGAGCAGAACCAGGAGATCATTATACATGGCAATAGCAAAATTATACGATGATCAATTCTGATGTTCATGGCTCTTTTCAACAATGAGATGATTCAGGTCAGTCAGTATGGTCCTCTGATGAAGAAAACCATCTGCACCCAGAGAGAGGACTGGGGAACTGAATGTGGATCACAACATGGTATTTTCATTTTTTTTTTTTTTGTTTGCTTGCATTTGTTTTCTTTCTTATTTTTCCCCCTTTTGATCTAATTTTTCTTGTGCAACATAACATTTGTGGAAATATGTATAGAAAAATTGCACATGTTTAACATATATTGGATCACTTGCCATCTAGAGAAGGGGGTGGAAGGAATGGAGGAAAAAAATTAGAACACAAACTTTTGTAAGCGTGAATGTTGAAAATTATCCACATGTATATATATATATTGAAAATAAAAAGCTTTAATTAAAAAATGAATGCTAAGAATTTTTTTGACATGTAACTGGAGGAAAAAAAGATACTATTTGTAAAAAACCATAAACTAAAAAACAACCAACTTAATCTCTAGAGATGGTTGTTAGAGGAAAAGAGTGATGAAACCAATAAACCAGTACTAGCGTAAATCATACTATCTTCTTTTCAACAGTTGGATTTCAGAGAATAACAAAGACTTTTTTTCCCTGTTTCCCTATAATTTTATGTTGTAATGCTATCTGCTCAAAGTGCCTACATGATAGCCATTTTCTAAATGTGTAATAAATAGAGAGGTGGATAAAAATTAAGTAGTTTCCCAGGCTGTGGAGTTATAGGCTATTCCCTTTTATGGAATCCATAGGAGAAATCCTATGGCTTTAGAACCAAAAGGGCCCTAAGAGGACAACCAAGCCAATCCTCCAAACTTTTTTTTTAAACAGATAAGGTAACTGAAATCTAAAGAATTTAATTCCTAACTAACTTTTTCTCTTCTAATCTTGGCACCTTACTAGAGGGCCATGTTTGAAATTCAATTCTCTGTTTAATTCCAATTTTACTTAGGTCCCCATTTTCATTTTTGGACTTGATAACGAGCCAGAATTGGATACACACATAAGGGGTGACTCAAAAATGGCTGAGTCAACCAAGTGATCTTTCGATTAAAAGAGTGAGACTTTCCTAAACTTACTAGTTTCCTTGAATACTGCCTATCCCATCCCCAAACCCCCCTGCCCTTTCCCCTCCACACACCCCTATCCCCACAATGTGCTGTTGTGCTGAGGCTGTAACCAGGCTAGGAGATTTGGCACTGAGATGGTGGGGAATATTCATCAGATATTTAAAACAGAGCTGAGAGAACAAAGGAGGGCTTTGTGGTGAGCTGCGGCCCTGAAAGCCTGGAGCCCCAGCCAGCCAGCTTGCAAGGAGTGTTTGCTAATGTACACAGCAGAGTGCATTCCTCACATTTGATTACATGACAGTTTTATATACCAGGTACATGGGGGAGTTTTTCTTAACCCTTCCTTTGGCTGTGTTCGTTGGTAAGCTAAATTGGATGCTGGTTAATGCTCTCCCAGCCACCACACATTTCTATAGTAAATTCGTGTTTTCCATGTTTCTATATGGCAAATCATTAAGATAAAATGACAGACCCATTGAGAGTTCAATCAGTAAATGGCTAGGGTAAATTGGACACTTAGGCAATATAAAAATCAAAGTTTTACAAAAAAAAAATCTTTGAGTTGAATTCTTCTAATTTCCAGAAATAAAAGTCTTTTGAAAAGCCTATCCCTTTTGCATTTTTCCCTCTATGATTTGCTTCTTTAGTTTGCTCTGGTGGGAGTGTAAGCAACACAGTCCATTTCATTTTCCTGTTTACTGGGAGTTTTATGGTGGGGATTTCCCACACACTGGCCCTGTTCTGGATCTGATTTCTCAGTACTGTAGGAGGTGGGTGGTATATTTGACAAACCCGTTTTCACTGGGGCAGAAAGGTACTGAAAGGTAATTAGCTTGGCTTGGGGTGGGGTGGGGGGCAGGAAGCTGTATAGATACTTGAGTAGGGGATGGAGAGTTGGAGGTTTCCATTCCAGTTCATTGGATGACATGCTCCAAGGTCGAAGATGAAATAGTCTGTCTTGTAAATTCCATTGGAATATAGCAAGTTCAAAGGAGAAGCAGTTGTAGGAGTTAAGGGACCATCCATTTGGCTAATCTGGACAATTTAGGGGAAAATGAATTATTCAATAGAAAGAATTGGGGCTGAAATAGAGGAGCTGTGTTCAAATGCTGACTGCCGCCTACCTGCAATACCAGGACATTTTGCTGAACTTCATCTGTCCAAAAAATGTTGAATTATATAACCTCTAAAATGCTTTTCAAATCTAAATATGAATTATTCAGATTGGCTGCCTGGATGGTCTTTAATTCACCAGTATAAGCTTCTGAAATTGTTATGGAATATAGTTATGGAGAGGTTAAAGGATTTTTGCTCATGATTCTCCCCAAATCTGGAATTAGAGGAAGGAATTAAAAAAGACATTGTTGTATCTGAATACCATGATTTTCTTCTCATTAGACTACACTATCCCTTGATAATAATGACTTCCACCGACAGTATAGTTTGTACACATATCCCAGGAATTTATGACTTTTTCCTCCCTTCCTCCTAAGAAAGCATAATGACTTTTATTGGAAGCCTCATTTTTGCTAGTGGTTCATTAGCCATCTCATGTAAGAATCCCTTTCTTGTCACTTCCCAATCATCTCCAAGGCAACTAGCTGCCTCTGACATCACCAACACCAGATTATATCCCTTAATGGCTAAGCAGCAGCCAGGGTAGATCAACAATCTTGAAGCACCAGTCACGTAGTTCTCTAATATGGTCTGGTTAGTGAGGATGATGTAAAGGGGATTTTCTCCCCCCCTCAAAGACTGGGGCTGGCATGAATTTGTGCCTGGGCCAGGTTCCAAGAACTCTGTTCCTAGATGGAGGTAGTTGGAAGGGGGAATGGAATCCCAATCCCCCCTGACACAGGGAGCTGGGGACTGTTTCTATAGTCAGGAAGCAGAATGTTGCACCCTCCCACCCTCAAAGGCTGGTTGGTGAATGTTTTGTATTGGGGAGGAGGAAAGTTGGGGGAGGGATATGTTCTGCTGTCTTAGTAGGCTAGGGGTTTTTAACCTTTGCATGCCATAGACCTAGAAGAGTGTTGGCAAATGTTTAATAACCAGTCCGTATACATGTGTAGGTTTATACACACATATGTGTATGGAGCACAAATTTTTTCCCATTACTTTACTAGATCTAAATAATCAGCAAAACAATAAATTTAGCTCTGATTTATAATGTTTGTCAATTCCCAAGACATAAATGCTTACATTGAAAATTTAATTGGTTAGAGAGCACACCCTTACATGGACTCCTTTGGCATCTGGGATCTCTTTGTTTGGCAGTTTGGAAGTCTATGAATCCTTATGTTTTAAAACAAATCAAATTCTTGAGAAACTATAATTGAGACATAGCATGTTATGTTGAAATATATTAAAATACAACATATTTTTAAAGCAATCAGGTTCACAAGACCCCGAGATTAAGCATTTAAATAGAAGGTATATTTTTAGGTGCTGGCCCACTACTTACCTGGACCAATTTTTCAAACTTGGCTTTCACTACACATCATAATACATATATTAAATTTATCTTAATATTGTATTATATCTTTTCATGGCATTTGCTAATTGTTTCATTTGGATTATGAAGGTCATCTCCCTAATTAGATGGTGTCTTCCATATCTTACCATTTCTTCTGTCTCTCCCACAGCAACTAGCACAATGCTAGGTGTAATAAATGCTTAGTGGTTAATCATGATGGGGAAAGATCAATCTCTGCATGTCTAGCATGGTACTTGAATGACTTCTGATTAAGGTGAACATTATATAGAGAGCAGGGCAGAGTAAAACTCTGTGCATTTGATTGGCTAGGACACAATTGGGCCCAAGGCAAACCTTGGTTAGAACAGTCTTGGAACCCATCCATACTGGGTAAATAAGATAATTTTTGTAGTCATTCAGTCAATACGCATTTATTAAGTGCCTACTATGTGACAGGTGCTGAAGTGGGTAGAGAATACTGGATCTGAACTCAGAAAGATTCATAGTTATGAATTTAAATGTAACACTGATTAGCTGTATGATACCGGGCAAGTCACTCCCATTTGGTTCAGTTTCCTCATCTGTAAAATAAGATGGAGAAGGAAGTGGAAAATCATTCTAGTATCTTTGCCAAGAAAACCCCAAATGGAATCATGAAAAGTTGGACATTGTTGAAATGACTGAACAATGTCAATTATCAGACACTATATTATGTTTTAGAGATATGAAAAAAGGCAAATGTTTTCCATTTGGGAAAGACAATATACAAATAACCACACACAAACAAAACATGTAGGGAGAATAAAATAGAAATGATCAACCAAGGAAAAGCATTAAGGAGGTGGAAGAGAGATTTCTTGTAGAAAGTGGGATTTTAGCTGGAACTTGAAGGACACCAGGAAAGCCAGGAGGAAGAATTGAGGAAAGAGGGAATTCCAGGGGGCTAGTCAATGAAAACACACTGTTCCAGGAAATAGAGTGTATTGTTCAAGCTACAGCAAGGAAGGCAGTATCACTGGATTGTAGTATGGGAAGAAGAGGATGAATAAAGTATAAAGAAGCTAGAAAAGAGATCAAGTTATAAAGGGCTTTGAATGCCAAAAAAGAGGATTTTAATATTTAAGCCTACAGGTGATAGTGAGTTTATTGAGTTGGGGAAAAGAGGGTTTGACATAATCAAACCTGCACTTGAGGAAAATCACTTTAACAGCTGAAGGGAGAGAGAACTGCTGTGGGTAGAGACTTGAGGCAAAGAAATTTCATGTAAGATAAAAGGGGAAAATGGAAATTCTCAGGGAATGGTCTCAAATTTTTCCCATGAAATATGAAGCAGAGTTCTCAGTTGAGAGGGTGAGGACAGGGGGAGCTATGGGAGGTTTGAGAGGGAATGAAAAAGTCTGTAAAAACCACTGTGGGCAGAGAGGTGTAAAAGGATTGCCTAGCTATGGTCAGGGTCCATTTGAGATTACGTAACATAAAGTTGTAATGGATCCAGTCAAAACAGTTTCATGATTTTCACCAGTTTTGTTCAGTGGCTTGGGAGTAGGAGGAAAAGGAGCAGATGGTGGGAGTAATCCAAGTTTGAGGCTTAGCAGGGCAAGATCAGCAATAGGATAAGAGAACAAGGGACTAGAGAGAAAAGGACAATATCAAATTAAACTGATTCATCAAGAGGTAAAGCTGGGGAAGGGAGGAAAGAACATAGTAGGGATGATGACCTGAGAAAAAACTGAGAAGTACAGGGACTGGAGGTCAGAGTGAGAATAAAGAAGAGAATTAGAGACTGCAAGGCAGAGAGAGAGGCGAAATGTTTTCCACATTTTCCACAAATATTGTCTGCCTCAAGCATTTAAAGACTGCCTCTGGCAGAATGAATAGATAAAAGCAATTTGTCCCAATAACCACAAAAATGGCCAAAGCTGTGGGACACTTAGACAACTTGGTCAAATATCGAAGAGTCGACGTCCATCCATTGTATCCCAGGCCATTTCCAGTCATCCTCATTCTTGTCTTGCTATTGGACTTCCATGACTAGAAGAGAGAGTGAGACTGATGACTTTATGCGACTGTTTCACTTAAATCCAATTTATGCTTAAGTCAAAACATTGCCCTGTGATGTCATTGGTCCATTGGTCCTCTTCAAATGAACAACAAATAACAACAATAAGATAAGAGAATTTCAGAGCTGGACATGGAAGTGGTGGGATTGTTTCCCTGTCTTTAAAGTGAGCACAATATTGTTTTCCTCCCTCTTCCTCATTGCAACTGAGGTGGATAAAAGATTCCAAACTAGTGAAGCATTCCTGAAAGAAGGGGGAGTTGTAGCTAACTCATAATTGGAATATTGAATTCCTCAGATATGAAGATAGGAATAGGGGAGGGAATCATGATTATGAACCAGACACTGAACATTGAGGAAAGAAGGATGTCCTGGTGCTTGGTAAAAATAATTACCAAAATTTTGATTGTTTAGTAGATATGGATTGAGTGATTATCAAAGGAAAAGTCTCTCAATGATGGTGGTGAAGGGAAGAAATAATGATGGAAAGTAAGTATTCCAACTCTACCACCTAGACTAGAGAGCTGGGAAATGAGTGGAAATAACTACTGTTGGGTAGGGTGGCTAAGCAATCCGTATTAGTAGAAGAAAAAGGAACCCAAAATGAATGTCTTCTAATCTCTCCCTTAGATTTCTTATGTATGGATCCTGAAAGGAACACTTTAGACCATGTGAGACAGTACAAAGAATATTTTCCTCTAAAGCTTTGTACGAGGATAGAAATTAGGGGCCAAGATGAAAAAAAATTTCTAGAGAGATATTAGACTTTCTCAAATTACCTGTATCTGATTTTCTTGGCTAAGACTAAGACTTCTATCCCAACATTAGGAACTGCATTAAAATGAGCTGAATTTATACAGTAGGAATAAAAAGCAGCAGAACATAATAAAATCTTGGAAACTAAGGGCTTTGGAATTCTCAGTCTTCTTCTATGCCTTCTCTTCCTCCTCACATTGTCATAGTGAGTGGGAATTTCCCTGAAAGATCAGTAAACCTTGGAAGAAGCCTGTTGCTCATAAAAGTAGCCCAGGAGGAGGGAATTTTGGTTTCTTTTCTTTTTTTCTATTTCACCTCTACACAATTAAAATTGTCCATGAGAAGCCCATCCTCTCTTCCTTTTCTTCTCCAGACCTGAAGAGCATTAGAAAATATTTGGATTCATTTAGTTTTCTGCTCTTTAAAACCTGGTTTTAAAAGGGGGGGAGGAGTATAGATGGAACTGTTAAACCAGAAGAACCAGGTTCTATTCTTATCACCCACTTTCTGTAGGCTGTTCATGTTAGACAGAAAGTAAATTAAATACCTAATCTCAGTTTCTTTAGCTTTAAAATGAGCACAATATTGTTTTCCTCTCTCTTCCCCACTGAAACTGGGGGTGGATAAAAGATATGAAGCTAGTGAAGCATTCCTGAAAGAAGGGGGAGTTGTAGCTAACTCATGATTGGAATGAATTGGCTTGGCCAAAATTTATCCACAGTTTAAAGTTAAAATTTATCTAAAGTTTAAAGAGATTAGTGTCTGAGAATGCAGCCCAGTTTTCAGCATCCATCAAACACAGGCTTAAATCTCATCTTATTTTCTAACCAGTATATAATAGGCTACATCAGTGTTCAAACTCCATTTAAAATCTTCACACTAAATATGGAATGTCCTCTCTAGTTAACTCTTCCAAGTGGGGAGGATAGCTTTTCAGAGTGCTTACCCAGCCTATAGCTATTTGAGGTTATCATCTAGTGACAGGGCCCTATTTCATATCAAATGGGGCTCAGCCAGGAGGCCAAAGGTAAAGTAATTTAAAGCCTGGCACCTGGGAGAGAGGCCAGATCTTTAGTATTCTCAGCATATAGTTGATTATATTCATTTATGAGTACCTGACATTCTTTCTTTAAAGAAGTTTAATGAGTAGGTTATATTTAACTTTACTTAAATTTATCTCACTGTGATCATTCTCATTTTTATTTATATTCAGGCCACAGTGAAGTAAAACTCTTGAGACATTCCCAATTATAATAATTTTCCACCTAGGCTGTATTCAAATTTCCATGCTCTCTTGGAATGCCAATTATTTTCCATCTCTCTCTTAAAAAGCCTGTCCTCTTAAGAATTTGTGAGTATCTATTCCAAGGGTGTAATATTGGATCCAGTAGAGTATAAACTTTTTGAAGACAGAACTGTTTCTTTTTTCCTTTGTTTTTCTGGCATTTAATATACTGTTTTGCCAAAAGGAGGTACTTAATACACGTTTGTTGATTTGAATAGATGATGAGGCAATATATATATATATATATATATATATATATATTCCTTCTCCAGCTCAAAATATATATATTGAGTTCTTTTAATACTTTTCATAGAATCTACAACTTGTGTAAGATTTTTCTACATTCTGTTCTAAGCTATTTGTTCTCTTCCATTCTTTTTCTTTAGAGCTCATTTCATTTATCTTTTCTTCATTTTTTTCTTCATATCAATTCAGTAAACATTCATTAATATGTACTATGAACAGGCATTATTCTTCTAGATACACTTGTAGTATTTCTAATGAAGCCATTTTTTTTCCTCCTGAGGCTCTGCTTGTACTTGTTATGGAGTTAGCCTTTTCTTCAGATTTTATCTCTTGACCCATATTAATATATGGATCAACACCTTTCTCCAAGATATTTTTCATCAATCTCAGTTCTCGATTCGGGATTTTGCACCCAGGATAAGTTCTCCACCTTTCCCTTCCATATCAGAAGAGACATTCAATTCCAGTTTGGCCCTAAATGTAATTGACTGGACTTCCACCACTGCTTCCAAATACCCCCATGTATTTAGATCACCATTGGTTTTCAGGCTTCTTGGATGATCTTGGGACAAAGGACTAAGGTTTTCAAGTTCTATTAGAGAAGCTTGGAGATAAGGATGCTTCAGGAACAACTTCTGATACTCAAGAGATCCCAGTCACATTGCTGTCAGAGCTCAGTCACATTGAAGTCAGTGAAGTTTCCAATTCTCTAGAGGTCTTGTTTTCCTGTCCAGCCCACTAAGAATAGGGCTCTGTAGACTTCATATGCCCCAGAGTATCTTTCATTAGAGTGGTGGCAGACTTTTAACCTATTTTCCTGAGCTTCTCTGGTAGGAACTTAGAGGTTTTTAATGTGTCTTTTCTATCACTCCTGATCTGGATGAAGAAATTTACTACTTTTTTTTTTTTTTTTTTAAGATATCTTGATTACTATTTAATCTGTTCACTTTTTTGTGGAAGCTCATATGAGAAAGCAGGGCTCCTCATACCCTTTTATGCTATCATCTTAATTAGCAAGTAAAAGACTTTTGACTTGATCACTTTTGAGGGGATTATTTGCAGGAATATCTTAGATTCTTCTGAAAAAGAAGTGTTCATTTCTAGATGGCTTCATGTAATCACAAAATCTGAGAATTGAAAGGGATCTCAGCATTAGGATCATTTATTTTAACATATACACATAAAGAACTTGTTCTTGATGCTAAGTGAAGTGAATAGAATTAGGAGAACATAGTACACAGCAACAACAAGATTATGCAATGATCAGTTCTGATGGACATGGCTCTTTTCAACAGCGAGATGATTCAGACCAGTTCTGATGGAGATGATGATGGAGATGAGCCATTTGTATCCAGAGGCTGTGGGAATTGAGTATAGATCACAACATAGTATTTTCACTTTTTTTGTTAGTTTGTTTTCTTTTTGTTTTCTTTCTTTTTTTTTTTTATTTGATCTGATTTTTCTTGTGCAGCATGATAATTGTGGAAATATGTATAGAAGAATTGCACATGTTTAACATAGATTACTTGCCATCTAATGAGGGGGTGGGAGGAAAAGAGGGAGAAAAAATTTGGAACACAAATGTTTGCAAGTATAAATGTTGAAAACTATTTATGCATGTGTTTTGAAAATAAAAAGCTTTTAAAAAGTGTTTTTAAAAAGTTTTTAAAAAGAACCTGTTCTAAAACATGCCCGACAAAATGGTCATCCAGCCTCTTCTTGAAGAGCTTTAAAAAAGAAGAACCACCATTTCCTGGGGTAGCCTATCCCACTTTTAGACAGCTTTAATTGTTAGAAAGAACTATTTACAGAGTGTCCTATTGGGAAATGGCTAAACAAATTGTGTTGTATGAATATACAGAATGCTTTTGTTCCATAGGAAATGATGTAATGGACAATTCCAGAGGAAACTGGGAAGACCTTTATGAACTGAGATAGAACAAAGTGAGAAATAGAAGAACAATTTATTCAATGATAATAGCATGACAGAGAAAAACAACCTAAGGAGCCTTCAGAACTCTGATCACTGGAATGATAAACTACAAATTCAAATGGATGAAGATAAACATGCCTCTCACCTCTTGCTAGAGATATGATGAACTTAAAATTCAGAAAGAGTCTCATTTTTTTGGACATGTCAACAGGGGAATCCCCCCCCCCCTCAACTAAATAGATACATATTAAGGGATTTGCTTTTTGTTTTTAAATTTGCTTAATTGGGGGGGAGTAGGAAAGACATTATCCTTGTAAAAAGTTTTTTCCTTGAAAAGCAAAAGAGCAAAAGAAACAGAAAGTATGAAGAAAAAAAGAAAGGAAGGAAGGAAGAGAGGGAAGGAGGGAGAGAGAGAGGGATGGAAAAGGAAAGGAAGAAAGGAAAGAAAGAAGGAAGGAAGGAAGGAAATGAGGAATGGTGGAAGAGAGGAATGGAGGAAAGAAGGCAGGAAGGAAGAGAAGAAAAAAAAAGAAGGAAGGGAGGAAGGAAAGAAGGAAGGAAGCAAGCAGGGAAGGAAGGAAGAAAGGGAGGGAGGAAGAAAAAAGAGGGAGAGAAGGAAAGAAGGAAAGGAAGAAAGGGAGAAAAAGAAAGAAAGAAAAAAATTAGTTTTCTTACACAAAAAATTTTCTCTCTTAATCTTTGATTAGTGGTAAAGACATCTGAGCAGGCTTAGGAAGTTTTAACCAAACTCTACTTTCATATTTATTTATGCAACAAGTGCTTTTCCTTCTCTTCTCTTCCCTTCCTTACTAAGTTAAATTCTATAAAGGGTGAGAAAATGCCAAAGACTTATTATACAATCAAAAGTGATTTATCATTCCCTGCTCTGACTCAGTTTCCTCATCTATAAAACAGAATGAGCAATACTTAACATTTTCCTGGCATTACAGTGACTTTATGAGGAATAAAAATAAAATACATAAAAGTCTTTTGTAAAATGGGTACATAATCTTGTCATAATTAACTGAGAGCAATTAAGAAATAATGTAGATACCATGACTTATAATAGGTTTCTTCCTGGAGAGACCACTATAGCATTATTAGGGGCCTTATGGGGAAAAGATTTTGCTCTTTGTTTTAAACATACACATTTCTCATAAAATCAACATTCTAGAGCTGAAGGGACCTTAGAAGTTATCAAATATGACCTCATTTTCCAAGATGAAGAAACTGAGCCTTCTTGCATCTATACAGGAAATTAATCTGATATGTCTGCTTAGAAGGTATATCTTATAGCAGACTGGATTAAAAGCCAGAATCCTACAATATGTTGTTTACAAGAAACACATTTAAAGCAGAGCGATACATACAGAGTAAAGGTAAAAGCATGGAGCAGAATCTATTATGCTTCAGGTGAAGTAAAAAAAGCAGGGATAGCTATCATGATCTCAGATCAAGCAAAAGCAAAAATTGATCTAATTAAAAGAGATAAGGAAAAAAAACTATATTTTCCTAAAGGGTACCATAGATAATGAAGCAATATCAATATTAAACATATATGCACCAAGTGGTGTAGTATCTAAATTCCTAAAGGAGAAGTTAAGAGAGTTGCAAGAAGAGAGAGATAACAAAACTATAATAATGGGAGATCTCAACCTTGTTCTCTTAGAACTAAATAAATGAAATCATGGAATAAATAAGAAAGAAGTTAAAGAGGTAAATAGAATACTAGAAAAGCTACATATGATAGATCTTTGGAGAAAATTGAGTGGAGACAGAAAGGAGTACACTTTCTTCTTGGTAATTCATGGAATCTATATATTAGGACATGACCTCAAAATCAAATGCAGAAAGGCAGAAATAGTAAATGCATTTTTTTTCAGATCGTGATGCAATAAAAATTACATTCAATGGGGAATGTAGGGGGAAATAGACCAAAAAGTAATTGGAAACTAAATAATTTCATCCTAAAGAATGAATGGTTGAAATAGCAAATTATAGATGCAATCAATAATTTCTTCCAAGAGAATGACAATAATGAGACAACATACCAAAATTTACAGGATGCAGCCAAAGTGATAATAAGGAGAAATTTTATATCTCTAGATGCTTACTTGCATAAAACAGAGAAAAAGATCAATGAATTGGGCTTGCAACTAAAAAAGCTAGAAAAAAAAAAACAAATTAACCCCCCCCAATCAAATACTAAACTTGAAATTCTAAAAATAAAAGGAGAGATCAATAAAATTGAAACTAAAAAAAACATTGAATTAATAAATAAAACTAAGAGTTGGTTTTATGAAAAAACTAACAAAATAGATAAACCTTTGGTTAATTTGATTAGAAAAAGGAAAGAGGAAAATCAAATTGTTAGTCTCAAAAATGAAAAGGGAGAACTTTCCACTAATGAAGAGTAAATTGGAGCAATTATTAGGAGTTACTTTGCCCAACTTTATGCCAATAAATTTGACAACTTAAGTGAAATGGAGGAATACCTACAAAAATGTAGATTGCCCAGATTAAGAGAAGAGGAAATAAATTACTTAAATAGTCTTATTTTAGAAAAAAGAAATAGAACAAGCTATTAATCAGCTCCCTAGAAGGTATATCTTAGTGTCTTCTTCATGCCTTACTGCTAAGCTGAAAACCATTTTGTAATCCAATTATTACTGTTACTAACAATTTACACAAATTGACAAACCAATATAACACCCCACGTTCCTGAGATGGGATAAATGAAAGTTTCTTTGACTTCCAGACAGGCAATTAATGACTTAGATGACTTGGATTCAATTCATTTTGACTTGCATTAAGAGGCAAGACGTTATGGTAGTAAGTACTGAGAATAAAATGAGTAAAAATGACAATTTCCCATCCTTAAGAAGGGAGGGAAGAGAAAAGCATTTAAGTGTCTACTAGATGCCAGGCACTGTGCTAAGTGCTTTATAAATATTTTTATTTGAACCTCACAACAACCATGAAGATAGGTGCTGTTACTATTTCCATTTTATAGATGAAGAAACTGGGACAAAGGTTATAATACTTGTCCAGGATCACACAGATAGTAAATGTCTGAGTTTGGATTTAAAAATCCAATATTATTTCTCCAGGCCTAGTACTACCTTGTGCTACCTCGAGAATTTTTAATAGGAATATAACATATACTCTAAGAAGTAGAGCACCATGGGAACAAAAGAGATAACTATGGAGAAGGCTTAGGAGAATTTGAGCTTGAGGGAGAAAGATCTTCCAATGATATGAGATTAAACAGGGCCATAGATACTCCTTAATGCTTATTTGAAAATAATCAGTTCCTATCCCAAGGCTCTGTGCTTATGTGTCTGTATGGCAAGACTGGTCATCACTATATACTCATTTTCTGGTCTTGATTTCTGATAGCTCTTATTTTGTTTTTTTCTTTTAATCTTCAGTTCTATCTTTTTTTTTTTTTTTAACCTTATGAATAACAATTGGGAGGGCAATTTTCCTTAATATTTTTGCTTTGAACTCTTCTTTGTTAGAGTCCAGTATATGATAAGCTATAATTTCAAATTTAAAAATTTGTCCAATAGAGACCTGAATGCATATGGGAAAAGCCAGTAAGGAAAAGCTAAGAGCTCTTTCCCAGGCAAATAGGATGGGGTGGGAGTAGAAGGGAAGAAGTTAACAGTATTTTTCTGGTGGGGAGTTCTCTATGGCTTTGAGTAAGGCAGCTAAGCAGTCATAGTGACTTCTTTTGTCACTTGGATCTTTTGTCAGATCCAAGACATGAAGAGGGAAGATTAAAAAAATACAGAAGAAAGGGAGGAGAAAAAAAAAAGTAATATCAAGAGTACATAGGAATAGAGGAAGAAGGAGGAGAGACAGAAAGAAGAAAAAGAAAGAAAAAAGAGAGAAACAAATGGACTAAAAAACTGCATGAGAAAGAGACTATAATGCTCAATTCTTCTTTCCTTTGTCCCTTCCGAATACCTTCCCACAATAAGTAAATAATGATTGTGGACCTGAGAGTGAAGAAATGAAAAGTGACTACTGGAATAAGATAGAGAAAAAAGAACCCAGGAGAGTCTGACCATAGGCATGGAAAGGGTTAAAGATCCCTAAGCCTTCCTCCTGTCACTGCAGCTCAGGGATTTGGGATATTGATTACTCTTCCAACAATAGCCAGTCATTATGGAGGATTGTTCATTTTTTCAGTCTCACACTCCTCCCTTAGCAAAAAAATAAAATAAAATAAAAATGGAGGGGGCTTGCTTGCTTTCAGAAAAGGCCCAGTAGGAATAGTCCATTGGGGTTAGGGTCAAAGATCAGAAGTCAGAGGGTGACACTCCCTCAGCTTTGAACCAATGGTATGAGCTAGGGGAAAAGGGAAAGAATGGCTCTTCTTTCATAGAAGGCCCTCTTGTCAGAAACCAGAGCTGAGCTGTGGGACCCAGTGAATCAAGTTACAGCAGTGAATATTATATTAAAGAGTTGTACATTGAGGTTGGGAGGTGGGGAGGGCAGACTATAGGGAAAGAAATATTACTCTTTCTCCTGGATTTTTCAGATTTGTGTGAGGAAACTGAGGCTTGGGACATATCCAACCAAAGAAGTTTACCATAGGCCCTTTTGGCTAGGGTCATGCAATATTTTATTTCAGCCAAATAAAGAATTAAAAGTATAGTTTTTGTGTTCTTTGACAACAAGGAAAGTTCATGCTTAAACCTATGCAAAAAAAGTACAAGGGGTCTGATCCTGTGAACCCCAGAGCTTACAAAAATACAGGCTGGTCTGTGTGAGGTGGAAGATCTGGTTAGTTCTAGAGCTCTCTTAATGTGGTTAGGAATATGGATAAGAGACAGAGAAACCTGAGGTGCATTCAATATGTTGGGTGTATATCAAATTGGCTATATGGGTTTTCTGGAGATAAAAGTTCTTCAAATACTCCTTTGACTATGGGGAAAAAGTTAAGAATGAGCTATGAAGAAAAAAATATCTAATTATCTTGCTTCTTGAGGAGGACATAATTTTTATTTTTAATAGGATGAATTTCCTCTCTATTTCCCAAAGTTAGGGTAAGGAACTAAGGATATGTCTCCTGAAATATTCTTCTACCCTAGATTTATGTCAATCTTTATTTTCATTGTCTCCAGGTTTATTTTTCTTGGTTTCCTGCTCTCTCACCCTGCTTCCATTTGTAAAATATAGCAAGTCTGACAGAGATGTGATGTGCCCAATTTACTTTGTTTAATTCTGGAACTAACTTTTAGGACATCTAAGTGGCACAATGGTTAGCATGCTACACTTGGAGTCAGGAAGACTCATCTTCTGAGTTCAAATCTGGCTTCAGACACTTACTACCTGTGTAACCCTGGTCAAGAAACTTAAGCTCATTTGCTCCGATTCCTCAACTATAAAAATGACCTGGAAAAGGAAAAGGAAAACCATTCCAGTATCTTACCAAGAAAATATTATAAAAGGTCTCAAAGAGTTGGACATGACTGAACAACAACAACAAGGACTAACTCTTAAAAATTTCCTTCTCTCAGTCCCCTTCCTGGAAAAAAAAAAAAAAAAGTTCTTTTTTTAAGCTATTTGTGGGGAAAGGCAAGCAGAGCAGGACAACCTTTTAAGTATGAGAATATTTGCCAACCTCTGAAGTCTTCAGATTTTTTCTGGGAAGAAGAATCAAATTAGAATCATACAAAAAGATTAATTGAGGAATTTCAACCCATCACTTAATTTCTTGTTGCCCAAGGGACCTGTGATTCCTTTCCTTATAGAATTGTATTCAGGTTAAGATGCTTAGAGTTGGAGAGAGCAGTGAGCAAAAGATGTGTTTAGGGAACATGAGGGACTTTCTAGAAGAATATGGACAACGTTTAGTCTATGTACAATGTCCATGTCAGCAACACTGGCATTACACTGACCTCAGCCCCAGAATCCTGATGGCCAGACTGAAAAGCCTACTTTTTCTTTTGTGCTTGACCTTGGCTATAAACCCCAAGCCTTGGTCACCTCCATTAGAATTGATTGCATCTGGACTGCTGCCCTCTTAGCCTTAGAGGGATTGCATATGTTGCTAAGAGCATTAGATGGAGGGGCTTAGGTTACCATTAGAAATCCACCAGATGATTCAAGAAGGATAGAGGGAAAGCAGAGGTGGGGGCTGGGAGATAAACACTATGTGAGTTGTGGCGCTTTAGAGAATCGCAGTTTAGTTTTATGGGACAGTCTCCATTGTTTGATCCAGCTGGGACAAACAACTTTAAAAAAGAAGACTTTCCCACTCCACACAAGCTATTAGAACAAACAAGCTTCAGAATCCCATTTGCCCACCATCATTTTCAGTGTCTCCCATAATAGCAGCCTCAAGATAATGATAATGTTGATAGTAGCTGAAATTTCTATAGATAATAAGGTTTCCAAAGTTCCTTAAATATAAAATTCATTTATCCCTGGAAAGAACCCTATGTGGTAGATGGTATAAAGACCATTGTCTATGTCTCACAGATGGGGAGACGGGCTCAGAGAGATTAAGTGAGTCACCTAAAAGTCACACTGACAGTGATTAGAAGAACTAGGTTTGGAGCTTGTCTCTCATATGCTTCAAGATGGAGTAAAAGACTGAAGAGGCTCTAAGTTGTTCCTTCAGTTTATATTGAACATTTTTATCAATGTTAAGCCCTCTGAAATGCAGTATGCAAACTTGTGCAGTTTCAAACCAAAGTCAAGCAATTAACCAACAAATATAAAGCATTACTATGTGCTACATGCTGTCCTTAAGGGCTAAGGATACAAATTAAGGCAAAAAATATCATTCCTGCTCTCAAGGAGCTCCCACTCTAACAAGAGAGATAAGATGGGGAAAAAATTGTATAGATGGATAGGTTCAATATAAACACAAGATCATCTTAGAGGAAAGGCAAAAGCAATAAGGGAAATTAGGAAAGGCATCTAGTAGAAGGTGAGAATTAAACTGAGTCATGAATGAATATGAGGAAGAGGATCATTCCAGACATGGAGAACAGTTTAGGAAGAAAAATTTTTAGACTTCTTTGGAATAGAAAGATTTATAAAGAAGTCAAGTATAGGGAAAAGGGCATTCTATCAAATATTTGAAGGCTATTGGTGTGTGTATGTTTGTGTGTGTGTGTGTGTGTGACATGTATATATATATATGTATATATATATACACACATATATTTAATATGATATAATAATGGTAATGCATTATTGTTGTTGTTGTTTGTCCTTTGTTCTCAGGGAACTATATCAGGAAGGAGATGCCATGACATGCAAGTGAATTTGATGTGAGGGTAGGATGTGCAAAGTCACCAGTCTTACTTTCTCCTCCAGTCATCTGAACTCAATAGTAAGATATAGATCAAGACCACTAGAGATGACCCTAGTTGCAGTGGAGAAGCCTTTAATCTTTTAAAGCTAAGATCTTTAAAAGGTCTTGGTTTGATTGAGGACACATCCTTTCAGTGATTAAGTCTAGGTGAGAATTGGAACAGAGAATATTCTCTTATACGTAGTCCAATATAAAAATCAGTCAGGGAGTGGAAGCCCTCAGAGTTTCTGACCAAAACAGAAATAATTGCTACTTAATATTCTTTTGAGTTAATCATGGCCCAAGCTTGGAAGGTGGGGGGAAGGGGGAGAAGGATAAATGATGGTGTTGTGCTATCTAAGAAATTCCTTTTGATAATTTTTTTGGGGTCTATGCAAGTGGATCCTCCAGTACCAGAATCTTTTCTTACCTCAAAAGGCACTATGACCATTGGCTTCTTCTTTTTTTCAATAGTATTTTATTTTTCCAAATATATGTAAAGATAGTTTTCAACATTCATTTTTATAAAACTCTGTGTTCTAAATTTCCCTCCCTCCTTCCCTTTCTTCCATCCTCCCCAAGACAGCAAGTAATCTGACATAGGTTAAATATTTACAATCCATTTAAACATATTTCCATATTTGTCATATTGTGCTAGAAAAATCAGATCAAAAGAGAAAAAAAAGCACCTTGAAAGAAAACAAACAAAAAGGTGAAAATATAATACTTCCATACACATTTATACTCCATAGCTCTCATTCTGGATGTGACTTGCATTTTCCATCCTAAATCTATTGAAATTGCCTTGAATTGCCACATTGTTGTGATGAGCCAAATTCCATCATAGTTGATTATTCCATAATCTTGTTGTTACTATGTATAATACTATGTATAATGTTGTTACTATGTTACTATGTATACTATGAATAATTCTTCTGGTTTTATCTCACTTTACTCAGTATCAGTTCATGTAGATCTTCCCAGGCTTTTCTGAAACCAGCATTGGCTTCTTTTTCATCTCCTCACATTTTTTAAATAGTTTTTTATTTTTCCAAACACATGCAAAGGTAGTTTTCAATATTCACCTCTGCAAAATCCTGTGTTCCAAGTTTTTCTCTCTTCCTTCTCTCCCTCCCCTCTCCCCTAGACAGCAAACAACAGGTTAAATGTGAAAAACTTCTAAACATATTTCCATATTCATTATGCTACCTAAGAAAAATTAGATCATACATGCCATCTAGGGGAGGGGGTGGAAGGAGGGAGGGGAAAATTTGGAGTACAAGGTTTTGCAAGGATCAGTGTTGAAAATTATCCATGTATATGTTTTTAAAATAAAAAGCTTTAATTAAAAAAAAGAAAAATCAGATCTAAAGGGGAAAAATGAGAAAGAAAAATTTAAAAATCTAGCAAGCAATGACAATACTTAAAAAAAAAGGTGGGGGAACAAAAAAGGATCAACCCTTTGATCCACATGTAGTCTACATAGAGATAGTGCTGGAGCAAAGGGAATGGACAGTTTTATAGCTCTTTGGGCATAGTTCCCAATTGCTCTCCAGAATGATTGAATCAGTTTACAACTCTACCAACAATGCATTAGTGTCTCAGTTTTCCTACATCCCCTCCAACATTTATCATTATCTTTTCCTGTCATCTTAGCCAATCTGAAAGGGATCCTCACATTTTCTTATCTTAAAGACTTTGTGGCTATATTTTCATATATATATATATATATATATATATATATATATATATATATATATATTACCGTAAATATATTAACCACAGTTTACTTTCTATTAGCAAGTTTCACAAACTCCAGGTCACTTTCCCTTCCTCTCTTCTAAAGTAGGGAGCAAAGTAGTGTAGGATAAAGGACAAGAACAAGAGGTGGTGCTAGAAAATGCCATAGATACAGAAATCACGTGAGTTGCACTGATCTGGAGACTCTCTCTATCCTTGGCCAGGATTGCTTAATGCCAATTTGGGGTCTTCTTCAAAGGACTTGATTCTTTGTTCAGTTCATTCTCAAGGACTATTATCAAATTATACTTGTTGGATGGAAATTCTGAAAGCAAGCATGAATAATAATAATAGCATTTATATGGTACTTTAAGTTTTGAAAGAGCTTTATAAAGATTATCTTATTTTGTCCTTGTAGCAAAACTGGAAGGTAGGTGCCATTATCATCCCCATTTTAGAAATGAGTAAATTGATTAATGAATTCACCAAGACTCACATTGCTAATAAGTGTCTGAAGCCAGACTTTCCTCAGATTCCAGGTTCAGTGCTCTACATGCTGCCCCCACTTAGTTATCTTTGAATACTTACAAATTGTAAATTTATAAATTCCTGATCCTTGGTAGCTTCACATGGATCAATATTATCCTTATGTTACACATGGGAGGGGTACTAGTTTATTCAAGCTCTCAAAGTGTCCCAGTGGTAAAAATGATAGCTAGGGACTTCTGAGTTGAGGTCTGGTGACCTGCCTATCACTCCATTATCTCTAGTAACCCTGCAGGAGGCAGACGTTCCTACCATGGACCAAAGTCAAGGAAGCCTCAGTAGAACTCAGAGGACATCAGTAAAATTGCTTTCCTCCCCTTCCCAAGAATCAGGTCTCCTGGGCTGCCTCCTCTCAACAATGCTGTGCCCGTGGATGAGTTAACATTTGTAAAGCATATTTATTTACTCCTCAGTGGGAAAGGGACTGTGTAATTACATAGCCAGATCAAATTACTTAGGCTTTCTATAGTCATCCAGCTTCCATCCAGGAAGTCACTCCCTCAGTGTCAGAGGTGTGATAGTGCACGCACACAAGGGAGAAGTGGGGGATGGAAGAGGATCTAAAGGCTCCATAAGATCTCTTTTTTAATGTTCTTGGAGTAGAGGGTTATGAACATTGTGTTTCCAAGCCCATTCCCAAACGTTGGAATTTCCCTACCTCAGTCTGTCTCCTAGTTCCAATTCAGAGACACCGGTATTTCCCCTTGTATTCTCAACTGCTCAATTGTGAGCACCCTGTCATTCTGTCAACCCTCCCGAGATGATTTTGGAAGAAAAAGTAAACTCTTATGGAGTACTGGATGCCTTTGTGTTCTGTACTAAGGGTGCTAGCAAGATGTGTCACTGTTATTATTGCTAATAATAATTCCAATAATCTAAATTCTCTGAAAATGACTCAACAATTCCACTTCTTCCCCCAGACATTTATTCTCTGGAATCTATAAGCATCTGACACAAGCCTTTCCTTTTCTCTTTTAAATGTGAGTGAAGCAATGCCTGATTTCTTAGGCTTGGACTCCTCAACTTCCTTCCGCTCCCAGGTGAATAATAAGGGGAAAGGTAAGGTTGAGGACTCTGGGAAATGAAGGCAGTTCTATACTGAGATTTTAAAAAAAAGGTCTAATTCAAGTTTACTTCCTGAAGGTGAGGATAGAGAGAATGTACAACAGTCCAAAGGAAAAGATAGCTTCTCTAGTTTTTTCAAAATTCTGTATACAACCACCAGCACTGGGGTTTCAACTGACTTAATAAACACCACCTAAATTATATATCTATTTTATGTTTATATTTGCATGAGACAAAATTCTTTCTTGGATCTCCAAGCTCTTGGTAAACATAATCTCATGAATCATTTCAAAATAAAAATTATGCCTAGGGAGAGTAGGGGGTGGGGTTGTTAGGTAGAGACTCCCCATCTTCACTGTACTTAAGAAATAAGTTTATATTGCAAGAATTGGGAGGGAGGGAATTACATCTCAGATAACAGAGACTTTCTAGCCATAAAGATTGTGAGGAACAATGGAACAATTTACTAAAGGAGGGTGAATAATTTCCTTTCCATGGAGATCTTGAGAAAAACATAATAAAATACATCAGTTTCAGACTGATGTTGGTTGTCATCCTGTTTGTACACAGATAGATTAATTTAACAATAAGCAATGACTGAATGTCTGTTATGTTGACACATAGTGGGTAGAATAAAGGTATTGGATAGGGAAGACCTGAAATTTTCTAGCTGTGTAACTCTGGGCAAGATACTTTAATTTTTGTTAGCCTCAGTTTCCTCAGTTTAAAATAGGGATGATATCTAACAGGGTTATTATAAGGATCTAATATGTATAATGAACATATGAATTGCTTCGAAAAGCTTAAAGCACTATCTAAATGTTAACTGTTACTCATTTGTCAGGCACTGGAGATAAGAAAACAGAAAAGAAACTTGCTGTGCCCTCAGCTGAGATTCTATTGTATGAAATAACGTGTGTGCACACATGTGTATGCATGTGTATACACAAAATAAATACAAACCAATTTTTTGAGGGAGGATCTAGCACTTCAAGAATCTAGAAAAAACTGGGTTAGAGGATCTCTGGAAGATCCTTCCAGTCTGTGGAATTCTAAGTCTAGTTTCATTTAATAAGAATAGGAAAGGAATAAGAGAGAAGTTAAGCAACCCACTAAATAACATGTTGAGGTAACAAAGAGGTTTCCTGACTCCTAGGAATAAGTGTAGCCCAATGGAAATCTCAGGAGACTTAGGGATATAGACCAAACCATTAATTAGCTGTATGACGTTTGGGCAAGTAACTTTCCATTTCAGAGCCTCAGTTTTGATTTTTTTTTTTAATTTATAAAATGAAGGGATTGAATTAGGTCATCTCTTGAGGTCCCCTTCTGGGCTAATGTTCCACAAAATTCCTCTAGTTATTAACACAGCGATTACTTGAAAGTCTAAATCAAATCAAGGGTTGTCATTGTTATTGTTGTCTTTCCTTTTCTTCTACTCCCTTTCCCCCCTCTGTTTTTCTCTCTCCCTTTCTTTCTTTTTCCTTTCCTTTCTCTTTCCTTTCTTTCTTTTTCCTCTAATTCTCTACTTTCTTTCTCTTTCTTTTTCCTACTCGTTCTTTTTTTCACTTTTCCTTCCTTTCATTCTTTTTTTTCTTTCATTGTTTACCAACTGTGTGTGGGAAATGTGTTAATATAGTGAGTAGTAAGTGTCATCCACTAAAGCATACGCCTTGGAAAATTATTTCTCCAGATGCTGAACCTCTGTCCCTGAAGGAAAAAAAAAAATCTTTTCTATCTACCACAGCACATTACAGCTGATTTCCTGATCAAGAGAAGATGGGGGCAAGACTGGTGGGGGTAGGGTAAAAAGTTCTTTAGTGTGCTTAATTGGACCCTGGATTGCAGAAGTCCCACACTCAGCCCTGTGGCTACTTCAGAGTTTATGCTGAATCAATCTAGATATGCTGAACTAGAGTTCATAGCTCCCCCCTCCCCGAAGCTCACACAGCGGGGCCCAAAAGCATATCCTGTCTTAGAAGTCCAAGCAAACAGTTCTATTTGACTCCCTGCTCTCAATTTGTTTGGTTTGCTTTGTTTCTCTCACCCTCAAGAAGTTCAGCTCTGGTTGTTTTTAGACTCAGCTATGCATGGAAAGGGGTGAGGGAGGGAAAAGGGGGGAGACCTGGCCCTCTCTGGTTGCCTGTGCTTCTCTTTCCCCCTTCTTTTTTATTCAGGTTTGGTTCATCCCAATCTATCCCTTTACTAGTGTCAACCTGTTGCTTTCTGTCACTGTCCCTTATGCACTTTCCTTTCAAAGGCCTCTGGGTATACTATCTTGTCCATTTGTTACTCTGCCTTAATTTCTTGCCTATCTCAAAAATGGGCTTGCCTTCTTTTCCTTCTAAGGCTGTATTTTCTCCTCTTTGTTGTATGTGAGTATTGACTGAAATGCTTCAGCTCTGTATAAACAAATGGCTACGCCTTCCTACACACTACTTGGCTGAGGGGAGATGGAGGGAGGGGAGGACAAATTTTCTTTGATATCACCCTCCCTGGACTAATACATGACTCCCCCCACCCTCCATTTCCCCCAACTCTGCTGAATTGTGTATGTGCCTTTAGGACCTTCCTTTGTGTGTCTGTCTACTTAGTGTGAATCTTTCTCCCTCTGCCTTCCCCTCTTTCCACTGTTCTTCCCCTTTATTTGTCAGCAGAGAGGGTGAAAAACTCAGATGGATCTGAGCAGAGACCCTGAGGAGATGAAGATAAATGGATTTTGCAATAAATCCAGCAGCAGAGTTGTAACCTGACTTAAAAACAAATAAAAAAGCCAAGTCTGTACTTAAGCCCAGCAAAAAACACATCTCTCAATGTAAACAGAAAAAAGGCCTAAATGGGCAAACAGAGCTTCTGACACTTTTAAAGATCTCTAAAAGAAACCCCCCCTCCTCAGAAGAGGATTTAGTGTGGACAAGAAGCCACAGTCAGTTCCCCAACCTGGCTTCATATAGGAGAGGAGGGCGTTGCCTCTGGCATCTGAAACAGGAAAGGGGTTCCCATAACTTTTCTATTCATTTCCCCTTGATTTACAGCTTTAAAAAGTAAAACTACTACTTTGGAGCAAGACAGGAAAGTTTTTTTTTGTTGTTTGTTTGTTTTTAATATAAAGACTTTTTGCTCTCTAGCACAGGGCTAACATGTTGCTGTTCTGAAAAAGATGTGTGCACTAGAATGGTGAGCTGATAGTTGAATAATAATAATAATAATAATTTTAAAAGGACATGAAATGATCTCCCACATCTTTAGTCATTCCCAGGATTTAGAATTCTAGAGAACTTGAATTGATCTCTTCTCATTCTCCATTTTTCTTCATAGAAACAATAGGAAAGGAATACAGGAAGGAAAGAGATTGCAACAATGTTGACCCTAAGAATGTCACTGTGTAGGTTGGATTGGGCTTAGTACTTGGGACATTTGTCTTATTGAGTTCTTTTATGTTGAGTGTGTTTAACTACCAATTATAATCATTTGGAAGAGTTGTCCAGATATATATTATATCCATGTAAGGAACTACTGGTGAGAACATATCAGCACATATTCTGTAATTTCCATTTTTTGAGTAACAGCAAAATCATTATGTGGAAGGAAGATCTTGAACCTCAGTCTCCCTATCCATATCCTCTAAAGTTTTAAATTTATATAACATTTCAGAGTTTTCTAAAAGTCAGTAGAGCATAAAGAGTATTTGGACTTGAGTTATAAGGATATTGGTTTGAATTTCATTTCTGATATTTATTAGCCTTGTGACTCTTAAAAATCACTGACTTCCTTCCTCTCTCCTGAGGTCGATTAAAGGAATAACAAAGGATGATTTCAAAATTTTGAGAACTGAGAAACTCCATAGTTAACAACTTCTGTGCTGGGGGGGAGGTCTAATACCACCATCATATGGTAAGGATGCGCTCAAGGGCTAGGCTGGGAGCCTTTTGGGTTTACTGCCTGCTAAGTATAGAGGGTACCTAGGTATAGTTCACAGAGTCTGGAAGACTCATATTCCTGAGTTCAAATTTGACCTCAGACACTTCCTAGCTGTGTGACCCTAGGCAAGTCATTTTATCCTGATTGCCTCAGTTTCCTCATTTGTAAAATGATCTGGGGAAGGAGTGGCAAACCAGTCTCTTTTTCAATGGGATCATGAAGAGTAACACTATGGAAAAATGACTGAACAATAACAACAAATTACCTAGGATGCTAAACTCTTAAATATTATCTTAAATATTATCCCACAGGTACCTGGGTCCCATTTTTTTTCAACCACACTGCACTTCCCTAGGAGTGGCCTTTTCATCTATCTTTGAGCCAGCTTTGGTTGACTTTAGTTCTCCTTCCCTACTAAGTGTCAGCCCACTCAAGGTCCTGGGGGAGGCTGGTGCTCCCCAAGATGTGAGCAGTTTTTTACTAATGGCTTCCAAAGAAGAGCTGGAATACATGAATAGTGCATTGATGCCCAACACTCATCAATATATAGCAAAAATGGACCATTTATGTGATCTATGTCAATCCCTTCATTTTTTTAGATGAGGAAGCCAAGGACTAAGAAGATTATATTATTTACATTATTTGTTTCAAACAAATAATGTGGCAGAGAATGGATTCAAGCTCACAGCCTCTGGGTACATGATATAGCCAGTGCAATTTGTTGTTGTTGTTGTTTTTTCTTTTTCACCAAGGATCAAAGTGTTTAAAGCTGGATGTACCTTTAGAGGCTTTTAGTATAACACTTTCATTTTAAAGATAAGGAAATTGAGACTCTGAGAGGGAAGTATCAAGGCCAGTATCTGAATTCAAATTCTCTGATCTCCAAATTTCAGGTCTCTTTCTTTCCACAGAGCTTCAAATTTCAGGGCTAGTGAGTCAACATTAAATCATTTCTATCATTGGTCAATAGTTAGAATTCTCAATGAGGTGCCTATGGGAGAAAAGTCTTGGGAATCTGAAAGGATATGCTAAGATCAAACAGGTTAGCAGCTGCCCCAGAAAGACAGAATTGGACAGGCCCATAACTGTAGCCCCTAAAAGAAAGATTTCTGAAGTATCTCACTACTGAACTCTGCCTTTCAGTGTCTAAGCACACTTGTGCAGCCCTTCAGGGTTTTTTGCTTGTTTATTTGGTGGGTTGATTGGTTTTTCAAGACCTTTTCTTCTAGAAGATGGATATAGCCTTGCTTATTCTAGGCTTGGGTCCTATGGGACTGGTTAGGGGTCAGTGGATAGATTTTAGAGGGTCCATGAACTAGGAAAGAGAAAAAACACCCGAATTGTTTCTAACTTTGATTTCCTTTGTAATCATATATATATATATTTTTTTTTTTTTTAATTTTATACATTTGAAAACATTATTCTGAGATGAAATCTTCAGGCTTCACCAGGTGTCAGAGGGTCCAGGATAAAAAAAAAAAAAAGTTTAAAACCTCTGTTCTAGACAGTAGCATGAAGGAACTTTGCAAATAGATAATTCTTTTCATCCAGGCTGATGACCACAAAGCAATTAGTAGTAATTTGAGGCATTTACCAAAAAAGATAGTTGTTTTCAAATCATGGAGCAGCCTAGGATTGTCTAATCTTATGGAAGGGAGTGGTTCTATACACAGACCCCCTAGTCATTCATTTAAAGCTTGGTTTTAAAAGAAATCACATTAGTCATTCAACCATGTTTCCCCTTCCTAAGGATGTTGTGTTTAAAGTTATTACTGTTCAGTATCTCTGTAATGCTCTTATAAGATTTATAGGTAGAAGAGACCTTAGAGATCATCCCATGGTTATATTACCCTGGGGTCTAAAAACATTATTATTTCCCTAATATTTTGATAATTTTTTTCAATGTAATTGGTTTCCTTTATCTTTATTTGTATTTTTATTTTGTGTATTTAAAAACATTCTGAGAAGAGGTCAGTGCATTTTGCCAGTCTGCTATAAGGTTAAGAATGCCTTCTTTACTTTATGGATGAAAAAGTTGAAGTCTAGAGAAATGAAATGATTTGCTTAAGAGAACATAGTTGTAGTAAGGATCCTAAGCCAAATCCTCTGACATCAAATTCAGTGTTCTGTTCATGGCTGGGCTGCATAGTGGTGTAAGGTATAGAACAATATATGTGGAATCAGGAAGACAGGACTTCCCAGCAGTGATAATGATTAAATCTCTTAATCTCTTTTAGCCTCAATAAATGTATCTGTAATACCTCACCTGATTGTCAAGAGGATCAATAAAATATTTGCATAGTATTTTGTAAGCCTTAACTCTATATAAATGTTGTCAATTGTTATTATTACATATTTCCTCCTCATTTATCAGGTAACATATATTGTAACTATATTATTCTTTGATTAAATTGTAAACTACATGAAGACGGGGATATTAATTTACCTAATTCTGTATTTCCCCCAGTGTCTAGTAGAGTGTTATACCTATTGAATTTGTTTAATTGAATCCTGAACAAAAAGGAACCAAATATCAGAGAGAAGGTAGCATGGGATAAAAACATTTGCTGTTAATACTCCACTCAGGGAATAATTGAAAGAAGACTGGGAATCCTACCTTGATTTTTCGCTATAAAGAGCAGCAAAGCTTTTTACAAACTAATTTCTCTATGAGAACAGACCACTTCTAACCCCATTTTAAAGAGGAGCCAACAAACAAAGAAAGGGCAGAGATTTGACAGAATCAGAGATTCTGAGTCAAAAACTACTCCAGAGATTATCTAGCATAGACTTGTTCCTGGTTCACTTCCTTGTAACCTGTGAATCTGGAGTGAGTAGGTTCTGTAAATGATGGGGTTGGAGTAAAAACTCTCACTAAGGTCAAACACTTGGATGCCTCACTGAAGCAAAGAGAGAAACCTGAAGCAGAAAGAAGACTACCATTTTCTTGCTATTGTCCAGTTGTATATTTCTCATTATAATCAATCTTTCCACAGTGTGGGGATCCCTGTAGATCTAGAAAATCCTTTTAAAACTTTTTGGCCTTCCCTTCATACCAGAGAGGAAGTTTGAATTTTTTTCTTTTTCTTTTATGAGATGTTTATAGTTATATTAATATAAAATTTGGGTTGATATTATGCAATACTATACATATATTATATGAATTTCTGAGTTTCTAAACTGTTTCTGTGTCATCTACTGGCCTTGTCACTGTGGATTCCCAAAAAATCCCATTTAATTTATTATGCTGACCCATGATCTATTGAAACCCAGATGGGGAAAGTCACAATGTGGAAAGGATAACTGTACATTTTTTATCATCTTCCTTTCTAGTCCCGCTGTCAGTGTATTAGATTAAGTTCTTATTTCTTCTCATTTGGATTACTCCTAAGGAATATTCCCATCTGTAATTCATACATCATGTAGAGGCCCAAAAAAATTAATTAAATTAATTAAAATATATAATATTTTAAGTTTACAGTTGTTATTGTTGTTGTTCAGTTATGAACAACAGGCAAAGATACTGGAGAGGTTTGCCATTTCCTTCTCTACTTCACTTTATAGATGAGGAAACAGAACAGGATTAAGTGACTTGCCTAGGGTCACACAGTGAGTTAAATGTTTGAGGTTAGATTTAAATTCAGGAAGAGTCTTCCTGATTTTAGGCTCAGTGCCCTATCCACTGCATCATTAAAAAATGTTATCTCATTTGGTCCTAATAACAACCCTGGGAGGTAAGTACTTCTATTGATAAAGACAATGAAACTGAAAGAGGTTAAATATCCTTATTAGGATTACACAGCTAGTACATGTCTGACACAAGATGCAAACTGACCTTCATTTTTTATCTTGACTTAAACCATCTACTTCCCATTGTATTGCTTTGATCATGTAATTATTTTAATTAAAAAAACCAAAAACCAAAAAAATACTTCATTGGCTTTCTATTTTCTACCAAATAAAAGTATAACAGATCCTGACATTCAAGGCCCTCAATAATCAGGCTCTAATTTACCTATACAGACTTATCATATATTGCCCTTCCAGTTATGTTATAATAGGGGTGTAAGAGAGTGGCCCTCTCAACTTTATGCTCTGAGTAGAGTACAAGTAATGGAACATGTTTGGAACCCAATCCATACTCTTCTGGCTACTTCCAGGTACACATGTACTCAGCACTGAAGGACTTTCAGAAGACATAGAAGTCCCTCAGTCAGAGTAACTTGGTTATCAACTACTTTCTTCTGAACACGGGGCTTGGCACTCAGGCAATTTTTCTTTCCATTAGGAAGGTTCCTTTTCTCCTTTTCTTCTTCTATACCTAGGGCAGCAGCTGTTGACATGTGATGACAAATGTGTTATCCTGGGTGAAACTGAAACAGGATTTCCAAACCCTAACTGTCTTTTTGTTTTTGTATCCTCTGGTTTACCCAAGGAGAATATCAACCTTTAGTTGTTTGGACAATACAGAGCTAAGGTAAAAATGAAATGTTTGTGCTTTATATTTACATTTCATTTTTCAAGTCTTTGTCAATGCTCTCTTATGAGAATTGTTTTCAGCATTCCTGTTGTGATCTAGAAAACAAATAGCTATCCTTTAGCTGACCTACTTACTGAAGAATACCTTTCTTTTTTTTATTTTATTTTTTTCTGAGGCAATTGGGATTAAGTGACTTGTCTAAGGTCACACAGCTAGAAAGTGTTAAGTGTCTGAGATCAGATTTGAACTCAGATGCTCCTGACTTCAGGTCTAGTGCTCTCTCCACTGTACCACCTAGTTGCCCCATACAGTACCTTTTTAAAGGGACCCTGCTAGATATTTTAGAGAGTTTCTAGGTCTGGGTCAAACCTAAGCTTTAGGTTACTTTTTTTTTTCTGGAGCTCTGGAGTAGGTACATAAAGAATGAGAGACAATTAGAAAAAGAACCTGATTTTTCTCTTTAGTATCCCTTAGGATAAGCTTGGTCCGTAGAAGGTCCAGAGTGGGAACCCCTTAGCAGGACAAGGTGCTCTAGCACTCCTGGGCTAGTGTGATTTTAAAAAATGTGTTCTATATTTCAGCAATCAATAATCAATTAAGAAACATTTGTTAAATACCTGCCAAATACTATTTAAACACTGGGGCTACAAAAAAGAGGCAAAAGGCAGTCCCTGTCCTGAAGAACCTTTCAGTCTAATGGGGGAGACAACATGCAAAGAAATATATACAAGTAAGATAAGTAGGAAAGCTTAAAATGATTTCTATTTTTTTTTTAACCAGTCTTATTGTATTTAAAAATGTAAAAAGCAGTCTTGGCTCACTGGCCATACAAAAAATAGGCTTCAATCTGGGTTTGGCCCTCTAGTCATAACACTAAAATTAAGAAAAACTCTTTTACTCTCCACTTCCCCCCTTTTTGCCCCATTCTCTTTTGTTTCTGTGTCATTGCAATATCCCTCATAAACAGTATGAACTGGTCCTCTCTGGACAGATCTCCTCTTGTTGAAATCCCTCCCTTTTTAGAAGTCAAGCTCAGGTACCATTTCCTTTGTGAAGTCATCAACTTCTATTCTCTTCACTTTTGGCTAAAAGTGATTTTACTTTTACCTCCTCAGACTTCTTATGGCACTTTTCCTGAATCTTTCCTTTGGATTCTCAACTTTTTATACTTATTTGTGTTCATGTCCTTTGTCCCCAGGCAGGGGCTGTGTCATATTTACCACCAGTCTCAAAACACCAGAACTAAGACCTTGCACAGAAAAGGAGCTTAAACATTTGTTTACTAAATGAATGGTTGAGTGACCTTGTCTGGAAAAAGGAAAAGAGATAGAAAAATCTCACTGGAGACCTTGTGGGGCAATGCCCGTTTCATTGCTTTCCTTGGCAGATTAAAACTGGGTTCAACATGTTTATCTGGGAAGTGGCAAACTGGGGTCAAGGTCAAATGCTGGTCCCATTTGGCTGTACAACCACTGGCAGAAGATCTCAAGAAGTGGACTTGGCTCTAGCAACTGCCACTGGTCATACAAACCCGAAAAATCTCTAAAACATTTTTAGCCCATTTGTACTTATCAAATATCATTTCAGAAATCCCAGCAGTTTGGGTAGGATTCTTTCCAGAATGAGATGGATTTCAAAAACAAACCCAAATCCCTTCCTTTTATAGGCAGAATTTCCGGAGACGTCTTCCTCGGTGTTTAAACCCCTTACTAAACCATTCTTCCCATCACACACACACACACACACACACACACACACACACACACACATTTAGTGCTATCCAATTCGCACAGCCACAGACCTCTTCTAGCACTCCTGTACTCAGAAAGTTCAAGGCAACTTTCTAGGCAGACTCTTTAGCCAAAAAAGGCCTTCATTCCTTTGGCCCTCTGGTTTCCCCTGGCAAATATTTGGGAGTTATGACGCTCTGCAGCAAGTGAACACAAAGTTCAGGGCTGGGGGCCTCCATGAACCAAACTGTGGTTTGTCTGAAGCTCTCTATTTGGGTTAGAGGTGAATGTCTCTCTCCTGAGACCTTGGCAGGCAGTCTCAAGCCTGAGTCTGAAGCAAAGTTCAAGAAACAGTCACCTCACCATTCTTGGGTGTTGTTTGTCTAAGTGCAGATTCAGCCTGACAGCATGATGATAGACATCTCAGTAGTAATCAGACAATCCTACATTGACTTGGGAAAGGCAGATCTCAGGGACGTGAAGCTTAGAATTGGTTCCTTCCTGTCTCCTTAGCCCCAGCACCAACCATCCCAAAAGGAAAGCCATCATTAATTCTCCAAACACCTTCACAAGTAAATTTCAGGTTATTTGACATTTAAGCATAATTACAATATAACAACAATTTGTAGTTAACTTTCTCTTTAATGACCTCAAAACTTTTTATAAGCAAGCTCTTTAAAGTCCACCTAATTTCAGAGGAGTCCCAGTAAGGCGAGTTTCTCAGGATTGTCTGGTGAGTCATGGAAGGGGAAGTAGGATTTGGATCCAAATCTCCTGACTTCCATAAATGAAAAGATTTTTTTTAATTTGCAGTTTAAAACCAAAAATGGGTTATTCACTGATAAAAATGAAGTTCATGAGCAAAGATGAAAAAAAAAAAAAAGATAAATGTTAGAGGGGCTAAAGGAAACCAGGCACATTGGTAGATCTATTAATGGGTAGGATAATTTTGGAAATCAATTTGGAATTATACCTCAAAAAGTTATTAAACAATGTATGTCCTTTGATCTAGTTATAATAAATCACTAAATTTATATCTAAAAGAGATAAAAGGAAAATGGAAAAATAACCTTTATGTACAAAAAAAGTTCATGCCAGTTCAATGAAATGATTGTATCTTTTGTTATTTTTAAGATAATTTTGATATAAGGAAGTAACTGATACCTATCTGTTCACAGACAAAATTGTCCCTCCTATTACAAGAAAGTATGGTGCATGGAAGAATAATACATAGTATACCCCACCAGGAATTTATACTCTTGTTGGGAAGGTATGGAGAGATGAAAAAATAGAAATTATTAATTTTTGGTGCAGTCCCATGATTTCTTTCCCCATTTTACAATTGAGGAAACTTGGCAAAAAAAAAAAAAAAAAAGATCACCTCATTGTCAGAGCTAGGGAAAAAGTAGGGAGAAGATAAAGAGAAGAGTAGAAGAGGGTGCTTATGTCAACTAGTTTCAGTTTTCAGCAAAGTAGGAGTCAAGAGGTGTGAGATGAGGTTGGAGATGTGGGAGGTTTGAGGAGGGAAGAGAAGGTGTGGAAAGCTTTTGTGAGTAGCTGGTTAGGGCAGGATTCAGCAAACTGTGACCCTGCAAGCTACTGCCTGTTTTTGTGCACCTGAAAGCTTAAAATGATTTCTATTTTTTTTTTAACCAGTCTTATTGTATTTAAAAATGTAAAAAGCAGTCTTGGCTCACTGCCCATACAAAAAATAGGCTTCAATCTGGGTTTGGCCCTCTAGTCATAATTTGCTGATCCCTGGGTTTGGGAATCAATCGGGAAAGAATAAAGAAATTGCCTTGCTTTAGTGAAGGCCCAGATGAATTTAGATAACATATGTTCTTATCAGTTTCATTGGGTAACTTCCTTTTAGCAGAAGACTTGGATGATGGAAATAACCCAGGGCTAAGATTTTGAAAGGGTTGATCTGTAAAACAATGGGGCAAGATATTCAAAAGTATCCAACTGTATAGAACTGAGCTGGCTAATTGCATTGGAAAAGAAAGGAAATGTAATAAGATAAGAAGTAAAAGTCTGAGAAGGAGACATTGGAGGTACCAATGAAGATAAGGTGTGACTTTAATCGCTTAAACCTATACTTTATGAAGGTTAGGGAAGTGTAGGAAGAGATGGAATAGATTAGGTTATGGTTAGATAGAGGAATGGTAGAGTTTTTAAATCAGGAAGTAGAATTCTTCTAGGTAATGGTGAAATTTAGAATTTGATCATTCCTTTATGTGACTAATGTCAAGTTAAACTGATAGAACATGAAATCTAATGAGAGGTTAGAGAATTTGAAAGAGCACCAATATAGATATATTATTATACTTATTATAACTAACATTACTATAACACTTATTATGTACCATGCACTTTATAATGATTATCCCACCTAATTTTCATAACAATCTTGAGAGGTAAATAATATTTTTATCCCCATTTTATAGAACCAGAAACTAAGGCAAACAAACATTACATGACTTGCCTCTGTCTGGGGTCAGACAACAAGAACATGTCTGAAAATGGATTTTAACTTAAGCCTTCCTGAATCTAGACTTACCATGCCAATCTAAGTTCCTTTTCTTTTTTTTAAATCTCTTTTTGGATTCATGACAAGTAGTAGTACTGTTAGATCAAAGGATATACATGATTCTATAGTCCTTTGGGGATAGATTATATTTTTTGATCATTTATCACTTGGGGAATGGCTTTTATTTCTTATTAATTTGACTCAATTCCCTGTATGTTTGAGAAAATGAGGCCTTCATCTGAGATATTTGCTTCACAATTCTTTTCATAATTATTATTGCTAATTGTATTTCCCCCCCATTTATTCTATTCTTTCTCTCTTTTTCATCCTATTCCTTCTCAAAAGTGTTTTGCTACTTATTAATACCTCCCCCAATATGTCTTTTCTTCTATCATTCCCCCCTTCTCAGATCTCTTTTCCCTCAGATTAAGACAGATTTTTATATCTGCATTGATTATGTATATCTTTGAGAATTCCAATGAGAGTAAGGTTCACTCACTCTCCTCTTCCTCTTCTTCCTCTCCACTGTAATGCCTCTTTTAGGCAGATACCTTACACCATTCTACCTTTTTCCCTTTCTCCCAGTCCATTCCTCTTTCACTCCATATTTTTTTGGGGGGGATATTATCCTTTAATATTCAATTCACACCTGTACCCTCTATCTATACATATGCCTTCTTACTATCCAAAATATACATAAGTTACAAGTATGATCATCTTATGTAAGAATGTAAACAGATTAACTTATTAAGTTCCTTATAGTTTCCCTTTCTTGATTACTGCCTTATGCTTCTCCTGAATCCTATATTTAAAAGTCAAATTTTCTATTCAGCTATGGTCTTTTCAACATGAAGAAGGTCCTCTATTTCACTCGATATCCAACTTTTTCCTAGAAGGATTATACTATTTTCTTAGATAGGTGATTCTTGCTCTCCAGAATATCATATTCCAAGCCCTCCCATTCTTTAATATAGAACCTGCTAAGTCTTATGTTATCATGATTGTGACTCCACTATATTTGAATTCTTTCTTTCTGGATGCTTCAATATTTTCTCCTTGAACTGGGAATCCTGAAATTTGGCTATAATATTCCTGGGAGTTTTTAATCTTAGGTTGTCTTTCAGGAGATGATTGGTAGATTCTTTCAATTTCCATTTATATCAGGACAATTTTCGCTGATAATGTCTTGAAAAATGATGTCTAGGCTCTTTTTTGATCATTGCTTTTAGGTAGACCAAGATTTTTTAAAATGATCTCTTTTGGATCTATTTTCCAAGTCAGTTATTTTTCCAATGAGATATTTCACATTGTTTTCTATTTTTTCATTCTTTTAGTTTTGTATTATTCTTTCTTGATCTCTCATAAAGTCATTAGCTTTCATGTGCTCAATTCTATTTTTTTTTCTGATACATCTGGGGTTAAGTGACTTGCCCAGGGTCACAGCTAGGAAGTGTTAGGTGTCTGAGACTAGATTTGAACTCAGGTGCTCCTGAATCCTAAATCCTCTATCCACTGTGCCACCTAGATGTCCCTCAATTCTAATTTTTAAAGAATTCTTTTCTTCAATGATTTTTGTACCTCCTTTCCCATGTGGCTAATTTTGCTGTTTAAGGCATTCTCATTAGCTTTTTGTATTTCCTTTTGCATCATTCTCATTTCTCGTCCTAATTTTTCCTCCACTTCTCTCACTTGATTTTCAGAATCCTTTTTGAGCTCTTCCATAGCCTGAGATCAATTCTTATTTCTTTTGGAGGCTTTGGCTATAGGAACTTTGACTTTGTCATCTTTTGAGTGTGTGTTTTGATCTTCCTTATCACCATAGTAATTTTTTAATAATCAGAATATATATTTTTTTTATTATTTGTTCATTTTCCTAGCCTATTACTCAGCTCTTAATTCTTTGTTAAAGTTGAGTTATGTTCCCAGGATGGAGGGTACACTGTCCCAAACTTCATGGATTTTATGCAGCTGTTTTTCTTTCTTTCTCTCTCTCTCTTTCTTTCTTTCCTTTCTCTCTCTTTCTTTTCTTTCTTTCTCTTTTTTCTCTCTCTTTCTCTCTCTTTCTTTTCTTTCTCTCTTTTTTCTTTTCTTTCTCTCTCTTTCTTTTCTTTCTCTTTCTTTTCTTTCTCTTTCTTTCTTTCGTTCTTTTCTTTCTCTTTCTTTCTTATCTTTCTCTCTCTTTCTTTCTTCTCTCTTTCTCTCTCTCACTTTCTTATTATAGCTTTTTATTGACAGAACATATGTATGGGTAGTTTTTCAACATTGACCCTTGCAAATACTTCTGTTGCACTTTTCCTTTCCTTTCCTCCACCCCCTCCCCTAGATGGCAGGCAGTCTTATACATGTTAAACATGTTAAAGTATATCTTAAATACAATATATCAGTACATATTTATACAGTTTTCTTATTGCACAGGAAAAGGCAAGTTTAGAAAGGTAAAAATAACCAGGGAAGAAAAACAAAAATGTAAGCAGCCCACACTCATTTCCCAGTGTTCTTTCACTGGGTGTAGCTGATTCTGTTCATCACTGATCAATTGGAACTGATTTGGATCTTCTCATTGTTGAAGAAAGCCACTTCCATCAGAATAGATCCTCACATAGTATTATTGTTGAAATGTATAATGATCTCCTGGTTCTGCTCTTTTCATTTAGCATCCGTTCATGTAAGTCTCTCCAAGCCTCTGTGTATTCATCCTGCTGGTCATTTCTTACAGAACAATAATATTCCATAACATTCATATATCATAATTTACTCGGCCATTCTCCAATTGATGGGCATCCATTCAATTTCCAGTTACTATGAAAAGGACTGCCACAAATATTTTTGTACATACATGTCCCTTTCCCTTCTTTAATATCTCTTTGGGATATAAGCCCAGTAGTAACACTGCTGGATCAAAGGGTGTGCACAGTTTGATAATTTTTTGAGCACAGTTCCAATTGCTGTCCAGACTGGTTGGATTTATTCACAACTCTACCAACAATGCATCAGTGTCTCAGTTTTCCCACATCCCCTCCAACATTCATCATTATCTTTTCCTGTCATCTTAGCCAATCTGACAGTTGTGTAGTGGTATCTCAGAGTTGTCTTAATTTGCATTTCTCTGATCAATAATGATTTGGAACAGCCTTTCATATGGGTAGAAATAGTTTCAATTTCATCATCTGAAAATTGTTCATATCCTTTGACCATTTATCATTTGGAGAATGGCTTGATTTCTTATAAATTAGAGTCAATTTTCTCTATATTTTGGAAATGAGGCTTTTATCAGAACCTTTAACTGTAAAAATGTTTTCCTAGTTTATTGTTTCCCTTCTAATCTTGTCTGCATTAGTTTTGTTTATATAAAAGCTTTTAAACTTAATATAATCAAAATTTTCTATTCTGTGATCAATAAGGATCTCTAGTTCTTCTTTGATCATAAATTCCTTCTTTCTCCACAAGTCTGAGAGGTAAACTATCCCATGTTCTTCTAATTTATCATGAACCGATTTTGATCTTATCTTGGGGTACCGTGTTAAGTGTGGATCCATTATGCAGCTGTTTTTAGAGAATCCTTTAGGGACTGATAAGTTTTCAGTTCTTCTTAGGTGTTATGATCCAAGGAGGAATGTGTTTACTACTCTCTTACCCCATGCTATGGTCTGTGAGTGACCGCAAGCACTCTTTTCTGGGAGGAGGATTCCCATCTACTCTGGCCATAAATTCTAGTGTGATAGTACTCCTGCTCACTCTGGGACTATGAGCCAGTATGGTAACCCAGATTACCTATGGGCTGAGACCTCTGGAAGCTACTGCTGCTACTAGTGCTACTGCCATCGCCATTGCTGCTAGCATCACTGCTCATTCAGTGGCTCTTAAGTTTGCTGGGGTTCCCCTCACACCTGGGTGGGACAAACCTTTCCTGACAACCTTCCAAGTCGTCCTTGGTGTCTGTGGGCTGAGACGTCTGGATTGCTACTGCTGTTGCCACTGATTCGGAGACCTCAGAGCTCACTCGTGATGTCTGGGTCCAGGACTGTGCTGGCAGAACCTGCATCGAGACTGCACTCAGTTCCGTCTTGGTGCAACACATCTTGCCTGTTGACCTCCTAAGCTGTTTTTGGTTGGAAAATTGTTCTGTCTTTTTCTGACACTCTAAAACTTCTTTAGAGTTATTATTAAAGGTATTTGGAAGCTTTTGGAGGAGATCTTGGATGAGTCCCTGTCTTTACTCTAATATCTTGGATCCGCCTCTCTAAAAGCCCAACCTAAGCGTCTTAGTATAAAAACATAAGTTAGAGAAATGAGAAAAATGGTGACCCAGGTGCTGAATTCCTTTAAAAAAAAAAAAAAAAGAAGAAGAAGAATGATCTGGGAGCTGATATACAACAGATCCATTTTTCTGAATTCACTGGGAAATTTTGATATCATAAGAAAAGTTTGCTGAGTGGCAACAGTGAAAGAAGTCTAAAAGTAGAAGTGGGGAGCAAGAGTATATGTATATGTGTATGTGTGAGTGTATGTGTGTGTATGTGTGTGTGTGTGTGTGTGTGTGTGTGTGTGTGTGTGTTTTGTGTGTGTGAGTTAAGGGCAAATGAGGAACAAGATGAAAGGTATGGGTAAAGATATATCCAGTAGTGAGAAGGAGGATTGGGGATAAAATGTCATGGTCAAGAACAAAGTTCTCAATGAAGGTAGTAGTTGGAACAGGTGTAGGGGTAAGAGGTCTAAGTTGAAGAGAGTTTGTTCACTTATAGGGGCAGGTAGTATTGGAGGGAGAATTGGGGATATGAGTTTAACTCCTATTTGCCTCAGTTTCCTCACCTGTATGAGTGTAAGGATAAAGGTAAGAGTTAGGAAAGTTATCTATTATGGGGCCAATTATTAATATGAGGATAGAAGATTGTTATAGAGTTAGTAATAACTGGAAGATAAATAAATAAAAATAAAGCTCACCATCTGTTGGAGTGTGGGTAAAGCAAGGGACAAGCCTATGAGTGAACAGGGTAGGTGATGCTGTGGTACATCCTTGACTGGCACTGTGCTGGATTGGGATTTGGTAGTAATCTGGGCTAACGATGTCCTTGCTCTGACCAGCTGCTGGTACACACAACTCTGTCTAGACACTCTTACACACACACACACACTCTCTCTCTCTCTCTCTCTCTCTCTCTCTCTCTCTCTCTTTTGCTGAGGCAATTGGGATTAAGTGACTTACCCGGGGTCACACAGCTAGGAAGTATTAAGTGTCTGAGATCAGATTTGAACTCGGGGCCTCCTGATTTCAGGGCTGGTGCTCTATTCTACTGCACCACCTAGGTGCCCCTTAGTACTCTTTCTCTATAGTGGTTAGAGATAGGGCAAAGTCCCTTTCCAAGGCCCCCCCTTGGCTTCTTACCTAATTACTTACTTACCAGGGCTTATTTATATTGATTTTTTTGGTACGCCCCCTTTCCCAGTACTCAAAGGCTATTTATCAGGGCAACCATTTTCCCAGAGCCTTTGGGCTCCAGACCTATTTACCTGATTTCCAATTTCTGATGCAAATCTTCTCCCAACCTCTGCTAGCTCTTGGCCATCCTATATAATTCTGGTCTCGATAGAGAAAGTTAACTTTTTCTGTGCAGTTCTCTATCGTTGCTGTATCTGGAATCTTTTCCAATCATTTGCTAGAATGGATGGAGTGAGGAAAGCTCAGGTCCTCCATAATTTTTTACATGGGAATTCTCAATGTTTTTCCTTGCTAAGACTAGGTAAGTAATTCTATGGTGATTTGAATAAAATGATACTCAATCTTTAAGATACATAGGAAACACCCTACTGAGTAGTTTTTTCCCTTAGTAAAGATATGCTTTAATCATACCTCATATTATAATAAAGCAGTTCTCAAAGGAATAAATCCAAATGACCAATATTCACTTGAAAAAAAAGTTCCAAATCACTAATAATTAGAGAAATTCAAATGAAAATAATTTTGTACTACTATCTTATATCCATCAATTGGCAAAGATGACAAAAAAAAAAAAAAGACAAGTATAAGGGAAGACAGGCACAGTGGTACAATATTGGTGGAGCTTTGACCTGGTCCGACCATATTGTAAAAAAAATTGGAACTATGTCCCCAGATTCTCTAAACTGTGCATATCTTTGTTCAAGTGAAACCACCACTAGGTCTATACTCCAAAGCTCAAAGAAAGAGAAAAAGTATACATATATGCAAAATATTTATAGTGACTTTTTTTTTGTTGTTGTTGCAACAAAGAACTGGAAGCAAGTAGGATACACATCAATTTTAACTATCTTTTGGAGATAAGTAGTTGACAGTTATTATCTTTTGAAGCTGGCACTGAAGGTAGAGACATGAAGTGAATTAGCTAAGATATACTAAGATAGTGCAGACATAGTACATAAGATATACAAATTTAGTGCTATGCTATTCACCTTGACAGTTGCAACATTCCCAGTTTGTCTTCTCATCTAGTCATTCTCAGGAAACCAAAGTCTCTTCAGGAAATCTTGCCAATTATCCTACCCATCATCTCCTTCCTACTTCTTGCTGTGGGAAACTATAATAAAATCAATACTGCCATTGCTACTAGAAAGTGTGTGACGGTCAATAGCCTATGGCTCCACTAATGGGAAATATAAACATATTCCAAGGTTCAGGAGATCAAACAGCAGACATGGAAGAAAAGGCTATCTAATTATAAAGTGTATTTTAATCAGGGAAGGTTCCATATGAACCATTATGACTTCAGAGAACTGATAGTAAAATATGACTGAACCTTTAGTAAAGAGGTGATGGAATATAGTTACTGAATGAGGTCTGTGTTTTCAGATATGGCTAAGTATTGATTTCTTTTGATCAATTGTACTCATTACCTGTACTTGTTATAAGGGAGGATAATATTTGTGAAGAGAGGAGTCTAGGAAGAGGAGTCTAGGAAGCGGTTGTGATGTTAAAAAATAAAAAGAGCATAAGTTATTTGGATTGACCTGCAATGCTTTAATAAGACACACGGTCTTTGTGGGATCAGCAAAGAAAAATTCATCCAATGTGATGTATGTGCATTTGGGGACTTGGAGAAACTTGATGTCAAATTTGTCTTTTAATTAGGCACTAAATCTCAGTGTGCACCCTTGATAGCGAGGCTCTTTGGTGAAGAACAGCTAAGGAGGCTGCCTTTCTGAAGCTCGCCTCATGTTGCTTTTGAAGACATTACTTGTTATTGAAGAGAACCCTAAGGCATTCAGGAAAGCAATCTCACAGTTATGAGTAACTGAATGTTTCTCATACCCACAAAGCTGTATCATGTGAAAGTGGAAATACGTGAGAAATCAGATGACAGATTAGAGCATCATCTTCCCGCAATAAACCTTTTGTCTTTCCATTAAAGACCAATTTAGTCAGAAACCTCCAGAACCATCCCCCATTGAAGGAACCAAGCAAAAGTATTGAATTTTTGATGAAAACGATAAAGATAAACATTCTGTTCACTGGAAAGAACACTGGCTCTGCTAGCCGAAAATGTAGGTTCAAATCACCTCTGTGGCTCTTGTCAGAAGTACCTGTTTGACTCTTGAAAAATTATTTTACCTTTCTTAGCTGTGGTTTTTTCATCTGCAAAGTGACAGGTTTGGATCAGATAGTCTCCTTTCTAGTTCTATATCTGTGACTAGTTGAAATGAAGTTTGGGGAGATCAGTTTTTCTGTGGGTAGAGTGTTTTCTGTGGTACCTAGATGCCTGAGTTTTGGGGAGATGTAGTACTAAATAGACAGTTTTGTTTCCTCCCACCATGGGAGAGACTGAGAGGTTCTCATGAGACTTTCTGGGTACAGAAATAGAGTATATGAGTTTAACAGAGCAAGTGAGACAGTGTGGATAATTTGACTTGTTTTATTTTCAGTTTCACTTATTGAATGAGCAATAGGATTGGAGATTATAGATTGGAAATGAGAAAAGGAGATGGATATTGGAGAGACAGTAAATAAAAATGGCTGGTGTCGAATACCACTCAGTTCCACTACAGGTAGCAGCTCTTTGGCCCACTGAATGTAGGGTGTGTCTGACTAGTAACAAACTTTCTCCTAAGAATTTACTTAGATAGTAAAATACCTTTTACTATTATCCCTTTCATTCCTAGATGACCTAATACCTTTGTGTTCTTTAAAGTTTACTTGCTGGCCTAATTAATATTGAAGTCAGATAGAAAAAGGATTTATCCAATTGTTCCTGGTTGCATTCTCCGTTATTTTTGAAAAGAAAGGGTGAATCTCTCAGTTACTGATCTCCAAATAAGTAATGCTGCTATATTTATTATCTTAAATTTAAAGTCACAAGCTACCAGATAGAATTTTCCATTTTGTTCTAGTTTCTATTCTAAAGACTTAAAATGTGAATAAAACAATTATTTTGAGTTCCTAAAAAAAGACAAGAAAAGAAAGTATGAGAGAAAGGAGAATTTTGTCTAAATAGAGGAATAGTAACAGATTTGGACTTTCTTAGTTGCCAGAACATTATCCTGATTAGGGGTCCTGAGTCAAATGAGAAAATCATTTGTTGATATTGATAATTCTTAAATTTGTAGTTCCAATAGACTTGGAATGGAAAATGTCAATTGCATCTACATAGAAAACAATGGAGACTAAATGTAGATTTCTTCACTTTTTTATGTGTTTGTCGGTTATTTCTTGTGGCTTCTCTTCCCTTTTGGTCTGATTTTACTTGTACTACGTGACAAATATGGAAATATGTTTGAAGGGATTGTACATATCTAACCTACATCAGACTGTTTGCTGTATTTTGGAGGGAGGAAGGAAGAAAAATCTAGAACACAGAGTTTTGAAAAAAGAATGTTAAAGACTATCTTTGCATGTATTTGAAAAAATAAAATACTGTTAAAAAGATAATTGTTCAATTTTATCAACTTCACAAGTGAGGTTAAAAAAAAAAAAAACCTATACAAATACAAACCATTAGTTCTAGTTCATGTCTAAGACATGGGTAAACAAATTTCAGTGGTAGAACAAAGATGAATAAAGAACAGGAGAGCTTCTCTCAGAGGCAGGTGACCCAGGCAACTTGTAAAGCTTCAGCTAAGGGAAAGTCATGTCCCTAGAGACACCAAGGATTTGGTAAAGAGTGAATCTGCTCACACAAAGATGGATACCTTTCAAGTAGGAATAGCTTCTTTCTATTATTCTAGTCCAAACTTCACTGGCTACATGTAAGACTGGCCATACTGACTGACAAATTGGATAAGGTCTCTTCTGTCAAGCTCAGGTTTTTCTGGAAACCTGTACTATTTAATACTGTAGCCTGGTTTTGTACTATATTTTAGGCTTGTTCCTTGGGACTTGTGAAGGTTCTCCTTGACAAACTACTTTGTCCTGAGATGTTGTTATCTATTTATTTTGTATTAGATTTATTTTCTATCTAATATCTGATACTCCTGTAACTGTCATTCCTGTTCTTTTTTTTTGGCCCATTATATACTAAGACTTTTCTGTTTGGGACTTGCTACAATTGCTAGCCTAGTTCTCCAGGGATCAAATAAAAAAATTCTGCCCAGCCCTATTCACAGGTAGCACTTGGAACCATGGAAGACAGAACTCTGGGATTTGCTTGTAGTGAGGCAATTAATAGCAGGAAAAGTCAATTCAGAAGGTCATAGTCAAAGGGTGTGTTTATACAATATAAGGGACATCAAATCCAATTTTCTTGCAAAGAGTCCAAGACGATCCAAAGGCAAAGAAAATGTCAGTACATGGGAGGGAGGCAAGGAAACAATGGGTAGAAATAGCATCAATAATCAGGATGAAAGAAAAGGTCAATAAAATGAGTACTGGGTTAGGGCAAATGAAGGGACTAACGAGTTAAAAGAAGTGACCACCATTTATACCACTCAGAGAACTAGTAACACCTGCAGATTTTTAGGCCTTTTCCCCATTTTTTCCTGCAGATTTTCTCCCCCAATCATTCTCTTAGGCCTCTAGTATGGAAGAGTCTGGTCCACCTCTTTATTTTCCCAAATGAGAAGCAGGTGTTTTAGGAAGGAAGCAGGATAATTCAGTTACTTTGGGGGAGCAGACTTAAAGCACCCCCTAAAGGAAACTGATATAACCAATAAGGTTATGATGTGATATCCCCTGAACTATGTCCATAAATACATGGAAGATAGAATCCCCCCTTCATTATTTCCTTTTCTTCTTCCCTGACACAGGAGGGGAAAAAAAATCACAATTGCTCATGGTGTTAACAAAAGAAACAATAGTTGCTGCACAAGTTTCCTCCCTGTAATGACAGAGTCTTAATCGAGATTATTAGGGGGCAAGAGATAGTACCAGTTTAATGTGGGAGGGGCTAAATAAGTATTGGAAGAGAAGAACTGCCTTCTCTCAGTCCTTTTCTTATTTCATTCTCCTCAATTTATTAAATTTTTAATCAATTTTTGACTTCATATCAAAACATATAGGGGTGGGATTTTGATTCCAAATTCAAGACATAATAAATATAACATCAGAAATATGAATGTAAAAATAAAACTAAATATTTATTAGTACCCAAAAGCACTGTCCAGTCCATGCCTCAATACTTACCTATGACTGAATTCTCTCAAGTCTTTTCAGGAATTTTTAAGCTTTTTTTGTGGCATGAATTTCTTTTGTAGTCTAGTAAAGTCTATAGACCCCTTCTCAAAATGATTTATTAGATAATATACATTATTCATGTATTTATATTATATTTAATATTAATTAACTATATAACAATATAAATATCTTCTATAGACATACAACATTAATTATATATTAATATCAATGTGTCATATATTATTCTATATTTTAAATCTACTAAATTAACAATAAAGTGAATTAATTGAATTATGGAGAAAATAAATTATATAAAAATATTTTTAAAAGAATACATGCATGGAATCTAGGTTAAGATCTCATAGGTTTTAGAGCTGAAAGGACCAGATTTGTAATCAGAGAAATCGAATTTGTGAGAAATACTGAAAAGTTGGGTTTCCACAGTGTGTTGCAAGATTTGAGGTTAAACTACTTCATAGTTTAGAGAATAATGGGTACTGACCAAGAAGTTTCCAGGGAGGGAGGATTCTGGGAAGATGGCAGAGTAGCAATTGGCATATTGAAAGCTCTCTTGATTTCTTCCACAAATAGAACTAATTTGTGCCCCAGAATGAAAATAGACTCGTGAAAAATCAAGAAGACTTGGGGCAAAACAGGGCTCCTCCTGATACAACCCAAGAAGATCTGAAGAAATCTCCCAAGCTGGGAATTAATCTTTCTCAAGTGCAAACACTTCCAGGTTAGATCTACAGGAATATCAAATGAGAATTTTTTGAAAATTAGAATTGGGCAAGGGGAAGCCAGTGAAGCTATGAGAGACCAAGAAATAACAAAACATATTATAAAGAATGAAAAAATAGAATAGAATGTGAAACATCTTAGGAAAAAATGACAGATCTGGAAAACAGATCAAGAAAAAATATAAGAATAATTGGACTGCCAGAAGGGAATCTTGACACAATAATGCAGGGAATGATCCAAAAAAAATTGTCCTGGAGTGATAGAACATGAGAGGAAAGGAGAAATTAAAAAAAAAAAAAAAATTTACTGATCACCACTCCACAAGATTCTATTATTGCCAAATTTCAAAACCTCCAGATCAAAGAGAACATTTTGCAAGAAACAAGGAAAAAAAACACACACAATTCAAATATACTGGAGCTACAAATAGAATTGTATAAGACTTAGAAACAGCTACAATAAAAGACCACAGGTCCCGAAATCATATCTACCAACAATCAAAAGAACTAGGCCTGTAGCCAAAAATATATCCAGCAAAATTATCTATAATTTTAAACGAGAAAAAAATGAACATTTAATGAATTAGATTTTCAGGACTTTCTATCAAGTACACCCAAACTTAACAGAAAATTTAACATATAAGAACCAATATGAAAGATTAGTTTTAAGAAATTTAACATGGTCAAACTGTTTAAATACGGACAAATTATTTATATTTTTATATATGTATATTTGTATACATTTATATATTATATGTTTAAGATTCACATTAACAATAGGATATTTCAAAAGAAATAGTGGCAGAATTAAGGTAAAAATAATAATTATGTTATAAAATGAGGTGTAGAGGAAGAATAGACACAGAGGCATTGGCAGGGGGGAGAAGGGCTCATAGTTCTAAAAACTTACATTGGGAATGGGTTCAATAGGCAACTATATATATATATATATATATATATATATGCCATGAAGGGTAGGTACATACTCTCCAAAATCTATAAAGAAATAAGGTGGGAATGATGGGCAAACAGGGAAGCAAAGGGTGAAGGAAGAAGACAATCCTTGGATGGAGGGAGGTTAAGTAATTGGCAAGTTAGGGAGCAGAATTTAATTAACGAGTCAGCAGAAATAGGAAAGATGTGTGTATATGTAGGATATGTATATGTGTGTATGCTTGTATATATGCTTGTATATATCTATAAATCTACATAAATATATCTTTTCTTAACTGTAACTTGCTTGAAGGTAGTAGGGAGGATGAAAGGGGAAAAAGAATAAAGTAAATAAGTGTGCAGCAGAGAACGAAAGAAAAATTTATAGGAAGTAAAAAAATGTGGACACTTATGAATGTAATTTCTTCAATTAATATATTATATCTATATGTATATGTATACTTTCTTGATCTGGCAATTTGTTATTATATATTTTGAATCCTCCTTGATATTCTGCTGGGTACCTGACAATTTTCTCTTTTGTTTTGATTTATTTTGTTTTGTATTTCTTTTCTGTTTTTCTTTTTTTTCTTACTCTAATTTTTCAAATAAAATAAGTTTAATAAAAAAATTTACCTTAAAAAAACAGGTTTTCAGAAGGTGAGAGGTTAAGGAAGGTTAAGATTCCACAGAACAATTAAATGACCAATAGAAATCTTTAACAAACCAGGAATTGGGGAGGTAGGAAGGCACAGGTGGATTCAGCCAATCAGAAAGAGTCTTGTGGTTTTGAGAAAACGAAAAACTTAATAGCTGATCCAGTCCATACTAATTGGGGGTCAATGACCTGACTTGACCAGATCACTATTGCATCTGCTTAACAGAGTAATTGAATATTAAACAACATACCTTGTAGGAGGAGTTTTTGGCCATTTTTAAACATGGGATATATGACAATGGAGGGGGAACATGTTTATACATATTTAGGGGAATGGGCATATCAGAAAAATTGTAATTCAGAAGGGAACAGACTGATCATGTCTCTGAAGGGAGGGACTGCATCAAACTAACAAGGATAAAGCTTCTCTCACTTTGTGCTCAGGGTTCCCTCTTCCTGAAGAGTTGCAGAACCTGCTTCTGGCCAGAGATGTTAAGATGATTCCTTAAGATTCATATTTAATAAAAGTTGCTCAATATCTGATTTTCAGTGTTAAAAGTATATTTCTAACAGTTTTAAATCTAAGGTTTTATACTTATTATTTGTGTGATCTTGAGCCAAACACTCAACTCCCCTGAGACTAAGATTCTTTCTCTGTAAAATGAGGAGATTCCATTTAATAATTTCTAAGGATCCTTTTGATTCTTTATAATTCCATTATCATATATCTCCTAGTGGAGTTAGTCCTCCAACTGCAACTCAAATTAGCTTTAGTGACTAATTATTTCTCCCCTCAGGATACCAGGAATAACCATACAGAACTGTGGTTTTAAGTATGGGCACTTTCAAGCACTATATAGTATGCTCCCTATTGATCATCCTTATTAGCCATAGAGACTTCATCAGCTATTAAAAGAGGGTGTTTATTATATGTGTATACCCAAAATAAATGTTATTACAAAAATACTCTTCCTTTGTTCATACAAGATCCCTAGGGACAGTGGGCTCAAACTTAGATAAGCTCATTTGACTAAGAGGTAAACTTACAGAATTTGATTGTTAGAAGTTCTTTTTTAATCTTTTGTGGAATTCTAATGAAATGTCCCTTACATGTACTGTGCTGGGCTCCTAAAGCTGGTAATCTATAGAGTCATGAAGTTTCCTTCCCTTGGTATGTTTAGTTTGTCTCTCAGCTCCAAATGCAGATATTGCCTTCAGCCCTATAAAATGGGGGATACCGATACCAGCTCCAGTGACACTGTTCTTTATACCAATGGGAACTCTAACTCTCTTGACCTTTCAAAGTTTACAAAGTTGTCTACTAGTAAATGGAAGAGAGAAGGTTGAGGAAAAAATTAGATCCTCTCCTCCAAGGATAATTTTCTCAACTACCAATTGACTCACTGCTACTGGAATGTCAGATGCTAAACTCATTTTTACATATTAGGAAACTGGGACAGAGAAGGGTTAAGAGTTAAGGGTTGTGGGGTCACAAAACCAGTAAGTATCTGAAATAGAATGTGAACTCAAGGTTTTCTGATTCTAAGCGTAGTCCAGTGAAAAAGAGAGAGGCCAAACTAAGGTATGGATGCAAAGACATAAGCCAGGGGGGCTAGGTTTTCATTTTCACAGAGTCACTGTGCTCATGAAAGCTTATAGATTTCTATGAACTATTTTCTTTACTTTCCAATTATTTTTAATAATATCTTCTTTAAATGGTTTCTATCCCCAAAAAGGAACTGATTGTGTCTGAATCAGATTGAAGCAAACTTTTTTTTTTCAAATTTGTTTTATTTAAAGAAACAGAATAAGAAAAAAGAAAAACAAAAAAAGAATACAAAACAAAATGAAAGAAAACAAGAGAACATCGTCATGTGCCCAGTAGAACATCAGGGAAGATTCAAAATATATACCAACAAATACCAGTTCAAGAAAGTATATGTATTAGTAGAAGAAATTATATTTATGAGTGTCCACCTTTTTTTTTACTTCCTTTTAAATTATTCTTTTGTTCTCTGCTGTGCACCATTTTTACTTTATTCTTTTTTTCTCCCTTTCATTCTCTCCCACCCCAAAGCAGGCTATAGTTAAGAAAGCATATATTTATATATACATATGTAGATATATTCTTACACATACCCCCACACATAGATGCACACATATCTTTCCTATCTCTGCTGACTCTGCTTTGATTCTGCTCCTAACTTGCCTTGCTGTTACTTAATCTCCCCACCACCCATGGATCCCTCCCTTGTCTTTTTCCCTCACCCTTTGCTTCCCTGTCTGCCCATCTCTTTTCCCTTATTTCTTTACAGATTTTGGAGGGTGCTATATTCTTCATGGTATATATGTAGTGTTGCCTATGTAAGCCATATCTGATGCGAGTAAATTTTCAGAACTATGAGCTCTCCTCCCCCTCTAATGTCTCTGTGTCTATTCTTCCTCTGAACCTCATTTGTATAATATAATTTCTATTTTCACCTTAACTCTGCCCCCAATTTTTTTTAGCAGTGGTATTGTAGGTGTCAATTTTAAGATATGCTATAAATTTCCCATGTAAAAAAAACATAAAACAATTTGTCCCTGTTGAGTTTTTGAAATTGATCTTTGATATTGCCTATTATATGTTAAATTTTCCAATAAGTTCAAGTTTGAATGATAGAAAGTCCTGAAACTCTGCATGTTCATTGAATGTTCATTTTTTTATTCAACATCATAGATGATTTTGCTGGGTATGATATTTTTGGTTGCAGGCCTAGTTCTTTTGATTGTCAGCACATACGCTTCCAGGACCTGTGGTCTTTTACTGTGGCAACTGGTAAATCCTGTACAATTCTAATCGTAGCTCCAGAGTATTTGAATTTTTTTTTCTTGTTTCTTGCAAAATGTTCTCTTTGATCTCGGAGTTTTGAAATTTGGCAATAATAATCCTGTGTTTTCCACTAAGGATCTCATTGAGGTGGTGATTGGTGGACTTTTTCTATTTCTACTTTTCCTTCATGTTCTATCATTCCTGAACAATTTTCTTGAATTATTTCTTGTATTATTGTGTCAAGGTCATTTTTTTGGTCACAACTTTCAGGCAGTCCAATTATTCTTATATTTTCTTTTCTTGATCTGTTCTCCAGATCTAAGATTTTTCTTATGTTTCACATTCTGTTCTATTTTTTCATTCTTTATAAATTGCTTTGTTATTTGTTGCTCTCTTATAGCTTCACTGGCTTCCTCTTGCCCATTCTAATTTTCAAAGAGTTATTTTCATCTTTGAGACTCTGTATTGGTTAACTTTTTTTCATAGTCTTCTTGTTTTGGTTTGGTTTTTTTTGGATGGTTTTAAAATTTTTTAAATTTTTCCTCAATGTCTCTCATTTAATTAAAATTTTTTTTTTGAATTTTATAAATTCTCTCTGGGAAGGGAGCCATTTCATGTTATTCACAGGAATATTATTGCCAAATTTCAAAGTGGCAAACTTTTACAGTGCCCTGTAAATATGAATATGAATATGTATAGCACTACACCTTCATCATGGAGGCCCAAGGCTATACTAGTATTATATTTTATTCAACAAGAATTTATTAAGAGCTTATTGTATGCTAGGCACTGTGCTATGTGCTTTGAAATAAAAAAGATAAATACACACAAAGAACTCATATTCTAATACAAGAGAAAAAAAGCAAACAACTATATACTTGCAAAATAGAGAATAGATAAAAGGTAAAGTTAGAAGTAAGACAGTAGTAATGGGAAATGAGAACTAGAAAGGGGAAAGCTCAAGGTGAAGGGGAATACTAAGAAAAGCCTCATACAGAAGATGGCATTTGAGTTGTCTTAAAGGAAACCTGAGAAACTAAGAGAAAACAGAGAGCAGGGAGCAGAGATAGCATTTCTTGGCATGGGGGCAATTATTGAGAATGCTTGGAAGTAGGAGAGAATGCTGGAGCAAAAAAGCCTATGTCACTGGCTTAAAGACTATTAAAGGGAATAAAGTGTCAAAGGGACAAAAATGTAGGAAGGACCAGGCTGTGAAGGGCTATAAGAATCAAATAGGGGATTTTATATTTAATCCTGGAGAAGATAGGGAGCTGCTTGGGATTATTGAGCACAGAGGTGCCTTGGACAAATCTGCACTTAAGACAATCACTTTGGCAGTTAAGAGAAGGATGGGTTAGCAGGAGAGATTTGAGGAAGGAAGAACCACCAGAAAGCTTTTGCACTAGTTTATACATGAGCTAGCACTAAGGTGGTGGTTGTGTGATGGAGAGAAGGGGATGAATGTAAGAGAAGTGAAGGCAGAAACAATAAGACAGCAACAGATTGTGTATGTGGGGTGAGTGTAAGAGAGGAGTTGAAGATGCCTCTGAAGCTGTGAGCCCCAATGACAGGGAGGATGCTGACAGCAATAAAAAACTTTGTAAAAAGAGAAAGGGAAAGATGAGCTCTGTTTTTAGATTTAATGAGTTTGAGATGCCTGTGGAATACCTACTTCAAAAAGTACAAGAGACAATTGGTGATGCAAGATAGAGAACACTATGGTTTCTAAGCATCTTCTCAAAGTTTCTTTTTTGGGGGGTGGGCTAGGGGGAAGGGGATTTGAACTTCTTTTGCCTCAGGTGATTGTTTTCAGACGATTCCATGAGGCAGAAAATTATCTCTTATTAATTTCTGTATTTCTTGTTGTATTCCTGAAGAGTAAACAATGAGATCTGAAGAGATTCTAGCTAAATTCAAATAAACAACTTTAAGACAGAATTCATTCTCATTCAGATCACAGTATTATTTTAGCTTTGCTGCTACAATGGATGATGTCACAGGGACTTTATCTACCATACATTTTTATTAAAAAGGATTTTGTAATTCTGATATCACTGACATATTGTGAAGATGATACCACTTATGGCTGCGTACTTGAGTGTGTCAGACATTATTAATGGGCAGTCAGAAGCTCTCTCCTAGAGGCTTTATGAGGATAAGGACTATATTTTATTTATTATTGGTCTATCATTTTAATTCCTCATTTTGTGCTTTTCAAATAAGAGTTAATGAAGTGTTAATGGAAAAAATGTCAGAAGACTTAGGTTTGAGTTCAAATTCTACCTCTTATCAGCTATTAACCCTCTTCATTTCAGTTTCCTTATAGACAAAATGAGCATAATACTTGCACTAGTACTCAAGGGATTATTGAGGGGAAAGTACTTTGCAAACTTTTACAGTGTTCTGTAAATATGAATTACAATTTTTAGAGCTTGAAAAGACTTGTGATTTCATTAGTCTGGGCACTCCCTCCATAAACACAGACTATAAACTCTTCAGTGCCTTAGATGGTTTCATGAGTTTTGATGGCTAAAAGAAATTTACCACCTATAAGTCACTCCAGACTTAGGCTTGTCCTCAGAAGATCTTCTGATATCATGTTCTTACTCACTTTTTCCAGTGTCTTAGGCCCTGCAAGAGCTTGCACTCCACTGGCTTTGACATTAAGAGAGCAGGATCTCTGCCATGCTACAGTGAAGCCTCAGAGTGTGAGTTGAGTGAGGAGACTAATTGTTATTGTTGTATTGTTCTCATTATTTTCATCCTCTCGTCAAGGGAATTCAGATAGAAATAGTCTTAGGACAAGTCTATTCTACTATCATTCTTTTATGTTTAATATTTCGTGAACTACTACATGAGAGGATAAAATGATTACTTTTTTTAATAGAATAAAATTTTTGAGATGTAAGCTCATCTTCTTTGGACTTAACGAAAGAACCCTTGGAACAATTCCAAGAGGAGATAAGATGACAGGAATGACATATACTTTATTCTGCTCCTTTGATTTTGATCTCTTCTGCTAAATCTCTATGTTTTGGCAATTTTTCATTCCATGTAGTTTAAAAATTATGAGTATTTGATGGGGCAATAGCTATTTAAAACTTTGTTATTAAATTTTTATGGGTCAATGTTATGTCTAGGAGATTGTGGGCAATCCCTTTGTCTCTGATGATGATCTGGTGCCAGTATGATTTATTTGTTGCATTCTCAACATTTGGGGATTTGTCATCTATTATTTTATGAAGGACAGCAAGTTTCTGGTATATAATTATGGCCACTTGGTTGTGCCTTTTTTAGCTGTTCATTAAGTGCTATATTTTTTTTTCAATTTGCAGTAATGTTTCACATTTCCCACCATTTTCTTGAAAATTCTGCATTGAGAGGCAGCTAGGTGATCCAATGGCTAGAGCACCAGCCCTGAAGTCAGGAAGACCTAAGTTCAAATCTGGTCTCAGACATTTAACAATTTCCTAGCTGTGTGACCCTGGGCAAGTCATTTAACTCCATTTTCTCAGCAAAAAAAAAAAAAAAAAAAAAAAAAAAAGGAAAAGAAAAGAAAAGAAAAAAGAAAGAAAGAGAGAGAAAGAAATAGAAAGCAAAAAGAAAATTCTGCATTGATCAATAAATACAGACTTATAAATGACAATTTTTCTGAAATTTCTGGTAGTAGTGACCAGTTTGTTTTTTAATTACTATTTGTAAACACCGGTGGTTCTGTAATCAGACTTTCATAATTTAAATATTTGCTTGATGCTTCTTTGTCAACACACTATTTAGTTGCATTCATGTGAATGTTGTGCATGGAGAAACTTATGGTTCCATTATCAGAACTTAGTGATTTCATAGACTATCCAAAATAGACCAGCATGAATTATATTTATATCCAGCAGATATCATGTATCAATTGTCATCATTTGCTATTGCTTCACAATATGATATCTATTTGTTCCAGAAGCATTTCTATAAGTTTTTAATCTGTTTGACATGTGATTTGAGATGCTATTGTTACTTTTATTATATTTTATCCTTTTTTGTTTTTTGATGATGTTCATCCAGAAATTATCCTGGAAGAGTTGCTATCTAGCACTTTTTCATATTTCATGACCCATGGAAGTTATATTTTTATTCACATTTTTTTGTATTTTAAATCCTCTGGAAGTTATATTTTTTCTTTTTTTCTTTTTCTATTTCATATCCTATGGACGTCCAATTGTGTAGTTGGAGAAAAGGCTACCTTTGTGATTGAATTAAAGTATTAGAATATAAGTTTGTCCTCAGTAAGCTCAGTGAAATCTTTTTCCAACCTCTCTTAATTGCAGGTGCATTCCCTTTGTGGATAATCCCTTTATCCTGTATATCCTATATATAGTGTGCTTTGTATGTATAGATCTGCATGTTTTCTCCCCCATTAGAATGTAAGCTTCTTGAGGAGAAGGGTTATCTCTTGCTTTTTTTTGTCTCATAAGTCCTTAGCACAGTGCTTGGAACATGATAAGTACTTAACAAATGATGATTGATTGAAAACATACTTGGTACAACTCTAATAGCAGAAAGGATAACAGGAACTTTATCTTGTTCCCACATGATTTTAATATATTTCCCTAGGTCCTTATATTTTGGAAGCCTTTTGTTCCTTCTAGCCTGTAGGTTTTGAATATTTTGTATAGTATTTTGTATGTATTAAAAATAATGGCACCTACCTTATATAGTTGTTATGAGGGAAATAAATGAGAAAATAATTGTAAAATACTTAGGAAATAATAGGTGCTTAATAAATGCTTATTCACTTCTTCTTTTCTTCTCTTTTTCTTAAGTATTTTATGGATTAATGTTATATCTGCACAATTGTGGATAAAGTTCAGTCTGTGATAACAGCCTGGGTCCAGTATAATTTACTAGTTGAGCTCTCCACTATATTTTGAGGTCTATATTTGTCGAGTTATGGAGTATGGAGATTTGATGTCTTCCAGTCCAGAAATGACAACAACTTTTGTGTATATAATTCTCACCACTAGGTCATACCTTGCTAAGTGTTTAATAGTTGCCAATTTTTTTTTATAGCTTATAGTATATATGTAAAAACATACATATATGCATATATACACACATGTATATATACAATGTTTGCATACACACATATTTACATACACATATAGACATTTGTATATATTGAACACATGTTATATATGTAGATTTGAATATATGAGTCTTTGTATATATAGACAGTTTCTGCTATTTACTTACATAATCTACACAGATCTCTAACTCTAGGGTCCTTAAATATAATCTTCTGAAGTTTTGGTGTTGATAGCCTGGTTCTCAGTGATTATTATTATAACCTCTCTACAAACAAATTCTCATGATAGACATTTGTTTACTGCTTCTTTTTGAAACCATATTGTGTTGAGTCCATGGAAATGTCACTCATGGTAGGAATGGGAATGGAGAGGCTTTTAATTCCATTCTTGGATCAAATCCAATCATGCATCCTTGTTATCATGTGATTTTTCTTTTTTTTTTAACTACTGCTGGGTAAAAGTGATGTCTGCTTATTCCAAATATATTTGTACAGCTTTTTGAACTATTTTCTTGGGCTCAGAAAATGTCTCAGTCATTAATAATTAAGCCATTACTATGTATAAGGCACTTTCCTAAGCATTGGAGACACACACACACACACATAAAAACAAAAAGACAGTTGTCCTTAAGAAGCTTATAATCTACAGGGAAGACAAAAGAAGCAAACAAATATGTATATGATGGTTTTCGTTGTTTTGTCCTTTGTTCTAGAAGAGGACCGTAACATCAGGGACTTTCTGCCATCATGCAAGTGAATTGCATTTAAGAGAAGGAGGGCTGTGCAAGGTCACTTTACCTCACTTTCCCCTTCAGTGTCATCTGGGTCCAGTGGCCAAATATAGATCAAAATGACCAGAGATGGCTCATATATCGTACTTACAACATACATGTGTGTTTGTGTGTGTATACATAGGATAAAAAAGAAATAATTAACAGAAAAAAAGCACTAGAATGAAGAGGGATTAGGAAAGGTTTCCTATAGAAGATGAAATTCTAGCTAGGTCTTAAAGGAAACCAGTAGGCAGAGGTAAGGAAGGAGAATATTCCAGGATTGGGGTACAGGGCAGTGAGAGGAAAAGCCCCAAACCTGAGGGATGGAGCAAAGAGTTCAGTGTCATTCCCTCAGAGTACATGGTGGGGGTGGAGGATTTTAGGTGGAAGACTAGAAAGGTAGAAGGGGGTGGGTTATGAGGCCCAAGCAGATTTTGTACCTGGAAGTGATAGGGAGCCACTAGAGTTTATTGAATATAGGGGTGACTTGGTTAGACCTGTGCACTGGAGTGGGGAGAAAATTGAAGCAAGAAAACTCACCAGTAGGTTATTGCAATTGTCCGAGAGTTAGGTGATAAGGATCTACAAAAGATATGTAGTGTCAAAGGAGAGACTGAGTTGAATTTGAGAGATGTTGTGAAGGCGAGATTGACAGGTTTTGGCAACCGATTGGATATGGATATTGATATCTTGCCCCCATTCCCACTCACCATGGATAGTGAAAAGTGTGCTGTAAAATTGGGAATATATAGGTATATATTGCTATAATAATTTTTCCTTTTCAGTTTTGTTTTCAGGATACTAACAAGTGTCTTATTTAGCCATAGTCTTCTTGATATCTTTGATGTGTTTTTCCTATGTTGCTTGGTCCACCATAACCTATAAATGCAAATTCAAAGCATTTTTGTTACTGTTGTTATTGTTATATCATTATGTTATATATTATATCTTCACACAAAAGACTCCATAGATGCTAAAAACTAGATCTGAATTGAGATTCCTTTTTTTTTTTAAGCTTTCTATTTTCAAAACATATGCCTGGATAATTTTTCAACACTGACCCTTGTGTTTCAGATTTTCCCCTCCTTCCTCCCATCCCCTCCCCTAGATGGCAAGCAATCCAATATATGTTATGCATATGAATTAGCATTCTTATTTGAGAATGAGATTGCTGCTGGCAACATTTCCTGAGATTTGCAAATATCTGTCTCACTTAAATCCAATTTACTCTCAAATCAAGACATTACCCTAATGATGTCATTGGTCATCTTCAAGAATGGATGAACGAAAATAAATGTGTCACTGGGCAACAAGACTTCTTGTAAGTGACATTAAAATAAAATATAGTAATGAAAATGTGTTTTTTTTAAATGAAAGTACTTGTAAATCTAGATAGTTTCCATTAACAATACCAAGAGTGTGATAAAGCACAAGGAATAATTATCTTTCCTTGGGAAAGTAAAATTATCTTAACATAAGCAGCTTAAAACAGAATCACAGATTTTCAGTTAAGATGATATATGGAAGGTACTATCCTATCCAGGATGCAGTCTATTTTTGTTACTTAAAATTGTATCTTCCCTAGTTAAACAATGTTTAACATTTGTTTTTAAAACTTTGAGTTCCGGGTTCTCTCCCTTTCTCCCTTTTCCTTGCCCCTCATTAAGAAGACATATGTGAAGTTATATAAAACATTTCCATAAAAATCATATTCCCAGATTATATGATGATCAACTGTGATGAACTTTCCTCTTTCCAACAATGACCTAATTCAAAGCAATTCCAATAGACTTGTGATGGAAAGTGCCATTCATATCCAGAGAGAGAACTATGGAGCTCATGTAAATCAAAGCATAGTATTTTCACTTTTTTGTTGTAGTTGTTTGTTTGCTTGTTTTTTTTTTTGCACAGCATGATGAAAATGGAGATGTATGTAGAAGCATTGCATATGTTTATTCTATATCAAATTGCTTGTTGTCTTGGGGAAGGGAAAGAGGGCAGGAAAGGGAGAAAAATTTGGAGCACAAGGTTTTACAGAGACGATTGATGAAAACTATCTTTGCATGTATTTGGAAAAATAAAATACTATTAAAATTTTTTAAAGTCATATTATAAAAGAAAACATATATCTCCCACTCAGAATGCTTTAATCTGTATGTAGACACAATCAGTTCTTTCTCTGGGTATGGAAAGCATTTTTCATCATAAGTCCTTCACAGTCATCTTAGATCATTGTATATCTGAGAATAGTAAGGTCATTCAGAACTGATCATCCTACAACACTGCTATTACTTTTTACATAGTACAATTCACTTTGCATGATGAGCTCATGGAGAACTTTCCAAGTTTTTCTGAGAGCATCCTAGTTATCCATTCTTATAATCGTATTCCATCATAATCATACTACACAATTTATTCAACCATTTCCCAACTGATGGACATCCCTTCTATTTCCCTGAGAAAAGAGAGCAGTCCAACTTGCAAACACTCCAGCAAGTACTAAAAATGTACCAGAAGGGACAAGGTTTAAAAAACAAACATACAAAATACAGAAAGGAAACCAATAAACTCTAGGACTGCTTTAAAAGACTGCCAAAGACTTATTGGCATTCAGAATAGAGACAAGTCAGGGGAGAGGAAGCCAGTAGGACCCTGGACCATTGACCTGTGAAAACATTTGGTGACAGAGCAATGTAGTGATAGGCAGTGTATACATACGGAGGGATTTCCAAGAGTGCTAAAACCAGCTTCCAGTCTGCCTCTGCTGCATCTGTAGCAGGAACTAGGGGCAATGTCGTACCTAGGGAAACTTATGCCATATCCACAGAAGGATACAGGACTATTACATCATCTAGCCAACTCTTGTATCAGTGAATCCTCCAAGAGATTGTTAGAGTCACTACAAGAAACAAAGTCAACTTAGCACTAGAGCAACTTCAGCAAGAGGGGCCTTGAACAGAACACATATGAATCATGGACACAACCTGTGACAGACATCTGGTTGAGGCCTATCAGGACCATATCAGACATGTCAGAGAAAACTCCCAATTGGGGATTATGCATGGAGAAACAGAGAGAGAAAATCTTTTTTAGACTATCAGGAGATGAACTTAGAAGATAGGTAGATGGGTGGATAGATGATAGGCAGATAGATAAATAGTTGGATAATAACTATTTATAATAAAAACAGAAAAGAATTTTAAATGAATCGAGAAGCACAAAATGGTTATCCATTCTTTAGAATTCTTAATAGAATTCTATGTTTGCAATCAACTTGAAAGGGAATCTGAATTCTTCTTTGTGGTTTGGCAAGCAAGAGTTAACATTCTATCTCCCTGCAACAGGCATTTACTGTGCCCTTTTTCTTTGAGAATTGCAACCAGTGGAAAGGAAATAAGAAATGAGGAGGTGAGTCACATTTCCTCGATAGAAGGAAAAAAGGAGAGTACATTCCACTGTGCTTGTGCTCTGCCTTCTTCCTTCCCTGGTTCCTCTTCTCCTGCATCTGGGTTTTTTCCAGGCAATCAAGAAACTGTATATGTAAATTCATTTTCCATATTTTTTTTTATAACTTATTTAGTCACCCTCCCTCTTTAAGTTTAGATCCTTCTGACTCTGAGACTGGACTCAGCTTGGTTCACTCATTTGGGAAAACATAGCCAAGGTTTACAGACTTCCTCCCCTCCTGATAAATGGATTTTGGATTTATTTTGGAATGACAAATTCTAAGGCATGCCATTAATGGCAGTGATGGTAGCTGGCGGGTTACGTCTAAGAAAATTGAAACCTTGGTTTCCTGTTTCTGTGCAGTACTAGAAGGAATTTTCTAGGACAACAGGCCCTTATGGGAAATTGGTTATGATATTTAAATCTAGAAAAGATCCTACAGAATAAGAGAGGACTAAATTTGAAAAGGCAGCACTGGGTTATGCATTTGAATGAGGTTATGTGAACCTATGAGGTTAGCTATTTGACTAGTAGAACTAGACATCAGTCAGATTTCTACAGTCCAGACCTGCCTTTGATTCACTTGGTAGAATTGGGAAACTTCATCAATTGAATATTCCTTATCTTCAGAAAAGAGGGCTAGAATAATAGGATCATAAAATCTTAGAGTTGGGAAGAATGGTTATAATTTTGAGATCCAGGAAAATGGTGGTAGTGATGAAAAGATCATGAATTCTTGGAACCCTCTATGATTAAAACAGTGGTCACCACCCGCATGTGCAAAAATTTTGTGGCAGTCCTTTTTGTAGTGGTTAGAAACTGGAAACTGAGTGAATGCCCCTCAATTGGAGAATGGCTGAATAAATTATGGTATATGAATGTTATGGAATATTATTGTTCTGTAAGAAATGACCAGCAGGATGATTTCAGAAAGGCCTGGAGAGATTTACATGAATTGATGCTGAGTGAAATGAGAAGAACCAGGAGATCATTATACAACAAGATTATAAGATGACCAATTCTGATGGATGTGGCTCTCTTCAACAATGAGATGATTCAAACCAGTTCCAATTGATCAGTAATGAAGAGAGTCATCTACATCCAGAGAGAGGACTATGGGAAATAAGTGTAGACCACAACGTAGCATTTTCACTCTTTTTGTTATTGTTTGCTTACATTTTTGTTTTTTCTTTCTAGATCTAATTTTTCTTGTGCAGCAAGATAACTGTACGAATATGTATACATATATTGGATTTAACTATATTTTAACATATATAACATGTATTGGACTACCTGCCATCTAGGGGAAGGGATGGGGGGAAGGAGGGGAAAATTTGGAACAGAAGGTTTTACAAGGGTAAATGTTGAAAAATAATAATAAAAACAATTTTAAATAAAATTTTTGTATCAATAAAATAAAATAAAATAGTGGTTACCAGAGAGAAGCCCAACATTTTATTTAAACTTTTTTATCCCATGAACTGATCCAACTTACATCCTCCTATCATCAGGGGATAGGCAAAAATTCCTCTTCCCCTTTCTTTCTGTGAAGCAGCAAATCTTCAAAACTCTAAATAAAGCATGGGATAAAGGAAGAGAGACAAGGAAGTAAAGGAGACTGAGTTTTAAGTTATTTTAAGCCCTTCATATCCTGACTCCAGCCTTATTCCATTTTATTACCCTTTGTATACTCTATGATACAGTCAAACTGCATTTCTTGCTATTCTGCATGCATTATATTCTACCTTCCAAATTTGAGTTTTTACATAGGCTGCCTCTCTTTCTTCCTTTCTTCCCATGCCTGGAATGTTGTTGACATTCAATTGTTTCAGTCACTTGTTACTCTTTCTGATCCCTTTTGGGGTTTTCTCGGATACTGGATCCTGGAGTAGTTTGTCATCTCTTTCTCCAGCTTATCATTTTATAGTTGAGTAAATTGAGGTAAACAGGATTAAACCTGACATCTCAGTGTTTACAATCTTCATCTTCCTTCAAAATCCAGCTCAAGAACTACCTTCTTTATGAGATTTCTACAGATCCCACCCCCAGCTGCCCTGAAATCATATATTTTCTTTGTATATATCTTAAAATACAGATGAGATGTTTTACCTACGAGAGCCCTTGTTAAATTTTTAGTGTGAGCATTTATATCTCAGAAATGGCAAACTCTACAAATCAGATCTTGATTTATTGTTTTGTTGATTGTCTAGATTTAAGAAAGTGATGGAGAAAATGCAGATTAAACTTAAATGTGTTTTTCCCTTGTTTGCAGAAATTTGTATGTGCATATGTTATTTCCTCCAATAGAACATAAACTCCTTCTTGTGATGGAGAGAACCATCTGCACCAGAGAGAAGACTGTGGGGACTGAGTGTGGATCACACATAGTATTTCCACCTTTTTTTTGTTGTTGTTTGCTAGCTTTTTGTTTTATTTCTCATTTTTTTTTCTTCTTTGATCTGATTTTTGTGACATGATAATTGTGGAAACATGTATAGAAGAATTGCACGTGGTTAACATAAATTGGATTACTTGCTGTTTAAGGAAGGGGGTATGGGAAAGGGAGGGAGAAAAAAATTTGGAATACAAAGTTTTGCAAGGGTGATTATTGAAAACTATCTATGCATGTATTTTGAAAATAAAAAGCTAAAAAATAAAAAAAGAATATAAGCTCCTCAGGGGCAAAGTCTGTTTCATTTTGTCTGAAAATTTCTAGCCTCAGAACGGCATCTAGCACAAAATAGGAACTGTTGATTTACTGATGATTTCATTTTCTCAGGTTCAGTCCAAGGCTATTCAATTGTCCATGGACCTCTAGAAATTTAGAAATTGTTATAGAGATAACAATCCCTGAATCAAAGAACAATCTCTTGGTCTGATTTACTCTTAGTAGAAATAGCCCTACCAAGTGGGAACAAAATTTCTCCAAAGCTGCCATGTTGTTTGATTCATTAAGAAATCTGATTTAGTTAGCATTTACATAGACAAATTGCTAATCGCTGTCTGTTTCTCCTTATATGGATGTCTCTGTGTAGGGTGTTGAGGAATTTCAATCTCCAAATGATGAGAATGGCCAGAGGAATGGAGAGAATACAGGAAATTGGCATTTGTTTCTGAGAGGATCTTTAACACATGCATCCAGATGTATTCCATTTGTTACTAGTAATATTGCCCTATTGAACTAGTTCACCCCAGGCAATAGCCATTCTCTTTGTGTGGTAGAGTACATGTATCTATTTTATTTATTAGTGTAATGAGATTATCCCTGCTCCCACCCTTCTCTCCCCGCAATATACACAGTAATGCTTTGTCTACTTCTAGTAGACCATGAGACACCATTGAGGTTAGGGGGGTGTTGTGTTGAAGGGGCTGTCTGCTTCTGGCTAAGTATGACTCTTTACTGAGCATCCCATAACTGATGATCCAATAGAGCTGATAATGTGGGATGTTGCAACATGTCAAATTGGTGACCCTCTTGGACAGTCGCCCTCCAAGAGATAGGACATGATTTTAGATCCAATGAAAACCCAACCTTCTACAAGACATCTTTCCCAGCCCTTTCCTTCTATTATTTCCTATTTATCCTATTTCCTATCTATTCCTAGTTTATTTATATTCAAGTGTATAGGGTGTTCAGGGAGAACTAGCACCTCTGGTGTGAGGGTCTGTCAAACCCTTTTCAGAGCTGCTCCTTCATCTTTGGTGTTCATCTTTCACTTACCCCTCACCTGTGGCTCCAAGAAGCCACAGCTTGCAGCAGCCACACTCCCAGCACACACTATTTCAGCGGATGGGCTAAACCAGGATGAGGGTAACTGATGGGCCTCAAATCTATTGGTGGGATAGGGCTATCTCCTTCCCCATTGACTCAACTATCTGCTCTCCTCACCTGTGCTTAAGCCAGAAGGAAAGTAGTTATCTAAGAAGAACATGGGTGAATGAATAATATGAAAGGGGGATTCTCATAGCAATATAGCCCCTTTCCCTGGCTCCAGCTCTCTTACAAAATTTATTCTGCCATGTGTAGGGGATTTTGATTCCATTTAGGTTATCAATGTCTCTTTACTTCCCCACACCCCCATGCATCCCTTGGAGTTGGCTAACAAATACTGTTTCAGTGAAATTTCTCAGGGTTTGTGACTCCTCAGTGGGAAAGCACCATTCTGCCACCATTCTGACACATTCCTGCCACCAAGGACCAAGGCTTCCACTTTTTCTAGGCTGTCTATCATTTGAATCTCCATTGGTTTTGCCAACATTGAACATTGGTTCAAATTGACATTTGGTTTTTAAAACTCTTCACAATCTATTCCCTTCCTACTTCCCAGTTTTCTTACAATTTCCTCCCTTCCATGCTATGATGTACTACACTGATATATTTGCAGTTTCTTGTCCATGATACTCCAATTCCTATCTCTATGCCTCAGCACAGACTGTCTCCCTTACCCAGAATGCTTTCCCTCCTCACCTCTGCCCTTTAGTTTCTTTGGCTTTCTTTGAGACTCAGCAAAATCCCACCTTCTGCAGGAGGCCTTTCCAGTTCCTCTCTCATCATTAGTGTTTCCCCTCTGAGATTAGCTTCTATTTTCCATTAACTCTGTAAATATCTTGAATGTACTTATTATGTTCTTCTCTATTGAAATATGAGCTCCTTAAGGAAAGGGACTCATTTTTGTCTTTCTTTATATCTCTAAATCTCAGCATTGTGCCAGGTACACAGTAAGTGCTTAATTTGTAAGTACATTTTGACTGATTAGTAGGGAAAAGAACAGAGTGCAAAGAGGAGAGTGGACAATCACAGCGGGATTGTACATATTTATGTATATAAATACATAATACAGGAAAATGTATATAACATAGTCAGTGATTAGTTTTTAAAGTTCTAAAAGAGTACTATTTTAGATATCTTCCTTTCTCTGGGAGGACTAGGGGCAAGACCCTGGAAGAATGGGGACAATTAATAGCAGCTGCTTCCTTCCCTCAACCTGGTAATATAAGAAGGAACCTTTCTGAGGGGGGTGGGGCTTTTCCACATGGTCCACATCAACAGCTGTAATAGTACTCATTGATCTCAGACTCTTTTTGGATGGGAAAGTTAGGGGAGAAGAATGCCAATATACTCTCTGGCTCCAAGATGGAGGAACTATCTTGGCATTCTTGATCTGAATCCAGTGTCTTACTCCTAGTAATCCTTGCATAACAATCCCAGAGTACCATTTCCTTTTTTTTTTTTAATTGAATTTTGTTCTATGTCATTTATGCCAATTTTATTGTAATGGCTTATCTAGAGAGGGACATTATCCCTCTCTTAACATAGTTTCATATAATGTTAGCCTTTTAACTGCCACATCACATTGTTGTTTTCATATTCAGTTTGCAGCCCACTAAAAGTCCCATATAATTTTCAGATAAACTGCTATACTTGTCCATTTTTTTTTGAAAAATCTGGATCAGGACTTTTTATTTATTTTTATTAAATTCCAATCATATTAGATTGGAGTCAATGCTCTAGCCTTTTCAAGATCTTTTTGGTTTCTGAGTCTGTCATTCATTATCTTTGTTATAGGTCTCAATTTTCTGACACTTACAAATTTGACAAGCTTGTCAACTGTCTTTATCCTGGTCATTTATTCAGGATTTTAAACTTAACTTTAGCCTTAGCTGAGTCACCACACATCATTAGAGAAACCTTCCAATTTGACACTATTACTCTTTGGGTCTGCTTTTCCCTTAGTTCCTAGGCTACTCAAATTTTCATTTTTACTTTACAACTCATAATCATTATGCTTCCTTTTAAATTCAGGCATACAGCAGAAGAAGTAATGGATTCAGGGACATTAAGAAAATCTGTGGTCAGAAATCACAAATGGAATTCAGGCTTTCTGTTCCCAATTCAGCTTGACGTTAGGAAATTCAAGCTGGATCATGGCCTTGTGTCTCAATACTCCAAGGGTTTCTGGAAATCTTGCTCTTTAGTCTGAGCCGGAAGCCAGTTGGAAGCTCACAGAAGATGGCAAACTCTAATCCTTGCTAGATTGTGTCTCAGTAGAGTTGAAACAAACAATTCAACCTACATGCTGTTTCACTTCTTCTGCGCTCTCTTCCATCTTTTTCTTTGATCCTGTGCAATCTCCAATAGCCAGTGGACATTGTGTGTGTGTGTGTGTGTGTGTGTGTGTGTAACAAAACAAGTCTACTCTACAAGTACTTATACGAGACTTGGTGTCCACTGAACAAAGTACATGAACCATTCTAGTCCTAGCAAGTGGAAGGTGTCTCCATAAAAAGAATAAATAAAATAAATGTGTGTTAAAGTCCTTGGGGTGTGTGTGTGTGTGTGTGTGTGTGTAGAAGGAATAAGTCTTTTTTAAGGTGTTTGCATGCTGGCTCAGTTGAGTGGGATTTCTGGAAATTAAGATAATTGAGGCTTCCAGTATTGTGTAAAAAAGCTGCTTGTCCCAGCACAAACTCTTGATGGGGTGGGGGAAAGTCACATGTCTAGTGTTCCCTTGGGGAAACATTTCCCACCCAGTCTACAATGGGCCCTCCCCTCCCTCATCTCCACTGCACTAACTTGTCAGCAGACACCCCATCTAGTCAGAACATGTTCTGACAGCCTCTTGTATACAAATAATCCCATGGGCTCCTGAGAGCCATTTCTTTCCCAAGCTGCCAAGTGGTCTTCCCGTGGTTGAGAGGAATTCTTTTCAAACAGATCTAGCCATCACCAATGAACTCAGCTGTCTTCCTTTCTAGGAAAGCAAGCAGAGTTTCTAAGAAAGGATTGTTGATGGATATAGGCACCCCCTCTCCATTACCCATTTTTTCCCTACACCCGCCCCATATGTCAGAGGCTGAGACTAAGGAAGCTGGGTAAGAGGTATAAAGAAAAGATGAATATTCCCCATCCTGAACATGAGAGAGGGTAGGCAAAGGTCAGGAGGACTCTCTCTCTCTCTCTCTCTCTCTCTCTCTCTCTCTCTCTCTCTCTCTCTCTCTTTCTCTGTCTCTCTTTCTCTCTCGCTCTTTCTTTCTCTGTTTCTGTCTCTGTCTCTGTCTCTCTCTCTCTCTGACCATAATTGGATATTAGTGAACAACAAACTATGAAGTCCAGTCTACTTCAAAGAATATCCCCATTGTCCAGCCAGCTCATTTGCCAGAGACCAACATCTTGCCCTCTGGGTGACTGAGAAGGAAGAATCTTTTGCCTGTTAATGATACTTTGGACTAATGACAAGAGACAGTGTAGGAATGTGGGGGGTATAAAGCCAGAATGCAGATGTTTAAAATCTTGGAAGCCATCAGATCAAACCTTATAGTTTACCTTTACTTATAGACCTCCCCAATAGCACACAAGGAAATTCTCCTAGCCCCTCATCCCCAACTCCCACCCTGTGTGTATTGCAACATGAAACCTAACCCCTCCCCCACCCATCTGCAGAGCAATTAAGCAAGACCACTTGGATTTCAGCCCCCCTTCCTTTATGTTGCTGAGACAGTCTCTTACTACAGGGAGGCAGATATTGCTGCTTGAATACTCTTCAAAACATTCATTCCCTCACTCTTAATTTGATAGCTAATGTTTACTGTCTCAGTTGTCATGGGGGGTGGGCACTGCATCACGTCCACCACTTGTGGCTGTAGGGACAAAAGGTTGGTTTAGCTTAGAGAAGAATAAACTCACTAGGGGATTTGACAGAAAGCACTCTCCTTTAACCAGTGGATTCAAATCCACTCATCAAGTCAGAATATGCCCCTTTGGGCATTTGAAAACTCATCTAATATTTGGCAGAAGTCAATCAACAAATATTTATTAATCACTTACAATTTTCCAGGAACTGAGCTAAATCCCAGGTTTTCAAAGAAAGGTAAAAACAATCTCAAACTCCTGGAATTGCAGAAATGATGGGGCTATTTCCTATAGGCGGAGCATTTAAAATGCAGTTAAAGACAGGAAGGGAACTATAAATAAGATGTTGTTGGGGTTCCAGGCTTTTGCTCTCTTTATCACTTCCAGATTCAAAGGACTCAAAGTCCCATGTAAAATGTATTTCAGACGATGGGGGTCATCAACATCCCACAAGGCTGTCAAAGACCCCTCTGGGGTCCTGCCTTGCTGGCCCATGGAAAAGAAGGGGACTCAGTAGGCAAGTCTGAGCTCAGGACTGATTTGGACTTCCCTTGGTGTGAGAGTGCTTAAACCCTGGCAGAAGTGGTTGGAATAAACCCTGGTGAGCATCGGAAAAACAGAGGCTGGGTCTGCTCAAGAACAGACAAAGGACAGGCCCCTTGATTTGATTTGATCCATTAATGAGACTCTGATGACAATTCCACAATGTCATTGTATCTGTAGACAAGTCCATCTGGAGCCACTGCTAGGAATTCACCTGGACTAGCTGGGAATTCCACAGATTATGAGTTGAAAGCAATGTTCATCTAGTTCAACCACCTTCATCATTTAGATCAGGACCAGGCTAACAGGAGGAGTATGGGACATAGATGAAATTTGAACTAAGATCTACTGACTTCCAAACTATAGCTTTAAGGCAGTTTTATCATCCCTTTTTTTTTTTTTTATCAGAAGCCCTTTAACAATTTGTAATGTACTCTGTGCACAATATTTTCATATACCTAGTTATTTGCCTGTTTCTCTCTATTAGCATATAAGTCTTTGAGAACTAGGACTGGGTTTTTGCTTTTAAAATCCCTGCTATTTAGCACAGTGCTCAGTATACCACAAGTGCTCAGTAAATGCTTATTGACTGAGCAACCATTTTAATCTGATTGTTATTTTGGTAATTCTGCTTGGTATTGGTACCAAGCATATGTCTCTGACAGAGACTAGGCTGAAACAAATTAACTTTCTTTTGCATGTTTCTTTAGACTTCTTTCATCTTCATCAATGGCAGCTAGATGGTGCAATGGATAGAGAGCTAAGGAATATCTGAGATCAAATCCAGTCTCACACATTTAGGTGACCCTGGATAAATACCTTGATTTCTGTCTGCCTTAGTTTCCTCAACTATAAAATAGAGATAATAACCTCCCTAGGTTATTGTAGAGGATAAAATGAAATAATATTTGTAATATCCTTTGCAATACATCAATGCTAGCTATTGTTATTATTCCATATCTCTCTCCTCCCTCCCCAGAATACCAGTTTACAACCACATCTGTCCTGAATCAGAATGCATATCTAGCATCACTTTTTCCAGGAAGCCTTCCCCAGTTGAGTGAGAGCAGGATGGTGATTCTCTTCAAGAGAAAATGATAAAACTAAATTAAAAAAAAATAATTAGGAGAAAAGAAATGGTTTGTTCAACAAGAAATTCACATAGTGGTGACTCTTTTTTGTTTTATATTATTTTTAAATGATGCTTCTAGAGTGGTGGAAAGGCTCCATAGTTTTACTTTATTTGGGCCAATCCCTTGTATGCCATGGACCTAATAATGAGGAAAGATCAGTCAATACTTCTGTTAAAAGTTGAAAGGGCAAAGAATGTACTTAATGGAAAATGGTCTGGAGATGGAAGGTGCAGGAGATGTCAACCATATTTTTGATATCCAAAAAAATCACAGCAAGTGATATCACAAAAATGTACATTTTTGTGAAAAAGATTCTGTGGATTCCTTCTCAGAATGACTTTTTAAAAAATAGTTAAGGGAGATGACAAATTTAAATAATTGAAAGTGAAGCTAAATTTCCCTTAGATTAGTGAAAACAAGGACAGATTTTCCCCCTCCCATTTAGATTCATTGATGCCCTGAGATCCATCTATGGGGTCTGTATACCCCAGGTAAAAATCCCTCAATCTAGAGCAATAGAGTAATTGGCTTTATCAGCAAATCATTCTGAAGACTGATTTAAGAACACCTTTCTTATTGGTAAAGAAGGCAGCTGAGAGTGAAATAATTATACTTGTGTACTACTGGTGCTATCAAGCAGATTATAAGACTAGCCCAAAGTGAGTGAAAAAATATCATAGAGAGGCCTCCACTAGTAGAGTTCTTAGAAATCCAGAGAAGAAAAATTGCAAATCTAGGGTGCAAGAGGGCAGAACTTCCCACTCTTGAGAACAGGTTTGAAAAGTAACAAGGATACTTAAGCAGTGAAGTTTCCTAACAGAGAAGAAATCCCAAACCAAACCTAATTGTATTTAAATAAATTTTTATTGTTCCTTTTTGTTTTTATATCACCTACAATTCACAGTGTAGACTCCCTCTACCTTCCAAAGAACCTTCCCTTATAGCAAAACCTTTTTAAACAGGGAGGAAAAACCAGTTGCACAAAACTAACTCACAAATCAAAAAAGGTCATATTAGCTGTACTATTTCACATTCATAGTACCTGACACCAACTCTTCAAAGAAGGGAGAAAAAACACTTTTTCATCTCTCTCCCAAGCATGGAGATCCTACAGCATTCAGGTTCAAATATCTCTTTGATTGTTGTTCTTTCCATTTACATTGTTGTAATTATTGAGTTGATTATTTTCCTAGTTCTGCTTTTATCATATGTGTCATGTCTCTATAGTCCCCATATTCATAATTTCTTTTAACCCAATTATAGACCACTCCATTTATGTATCATAACTTGTCTAAGCCTTCCCCAATTGATGAGCATTAACTCTGTTTTCAGGTCTTTATTACTACAACTAAGGCTTCTATTAATATTTTGAGGCATGTGGGGCCAAAGTGCCAATTCTTGAGCTTGTCAGTTTCTGGGTTCCCTTTGCTTTTATAACCCAACTCAGGTTTTGTCACTATACAGGGCATGATCATCTTAACCCTTCACCTTT